>NC_060138.1:987464640-988714640 GCF_021461385.2 Schistocerca piceifrons | reverse complement strand
CCTGGTGGAACATTCGCGCTCCAGCAGACCCCTCCAGGGGACGCGCCTGTAACCCGGACAAATGGCGAGCGCGCCGAGTTGTCATCGGCACCGCCGGCCGCGGCGAATTGCGGCCGTGCAGCCGCGTCCGTCACAAGACGCCGTCGTTAATCATACACGTCCGCGCCAAGCGCTCCACAGGGGCAGCCGGGGAAAAGAAACCGAAAACCGATACCCCGCGCGGGTCTCGCCGCCAAACGCTGATTAATTGCCGCGGGAACAACATCTGCTGGGACAATTCGCGCCACACCGCGCCCCGACGCGAAATCAGGCCTACGAGGCTGGAACAGTAGCGTACTGCGAAATCCAATTTTGCTCTCCTGAACACAAACTACCGGTGATCGAGGCTTCTCTTTATCATTCTCGTCACTCTACAGGATTCAGAAACGCAACATGATAATGTCAGAATAGACACGTGAGGTCGAATCGAGTAATTTTTCCCAGATACCTGATCGGCAGAAATGTATCGTTGTGGAGAAACAGGTATAAACCGTCAGACAGTCAGGGACGGGAGCTCAAAAGTGTGTGCATTTCAATTAATTTATCCCACGTAATACCAGCTATGCTGTTAATTGAGTTTTCTCACTGAATTTCCTCAGGATAATGGTTTCAGCTGAAGAAACAGAGTTAGGCAATCTCTGAATTCTCAGTTCTGTTTTCTGCAATATTTACTGGGTAACATATCTCTATTAAATCAACTACGCTACAACTACCGAACAGAGTACAGACACGGATTTGTGGAGAGTGGAGAGAACTAGTGGTACATTGAAAGCCAAAAGAAATTTTAACGGTTTTTTGACACACAAAACATTACCTCAACAGTCATACCGTGTTCTACGAAGGTAATTGACAATCATTCTTCAATATTTCATAGAATTACTTTTAAAAAGCTTTCCAAAGTCAATTAATAGCCATTACTTAGTACACACTAAAAAAATTAACCGACGCACCACGAGTGAATTACCTCAATTGGACGGAAATGTACATGTGCACACAAATAAATGGTTATAATTGCAGAAAAAATTGAATGACTTATTCAAGAGCTTCACAACTTGAGCAAGACCTCTGGTCCTTATGCAAGCAGTGATTAAAATCGGCGTTGACTGATAGAGTTGTTGTATGATATCCTGAGGGTTATCGCACGAAATTCTGTGCTATTAGCTGTTGTCCAAATCAGCACAGCGATACATCGACGATGTTCTATGCCCTGTTCTATTTCCCTTCATGCAAAGCCATCTTGGCTTACACTTCAGCAAGATAATGCCAGCCCGCACACAATGAGAGTTCTGCTGATTGTGTTTTTGCTTGCCAAACCCTACCTCTGCCACCAAGGTCGCCGGATCTCTCCCCAGCTGAGAACATTTGGAGCATTATGGGCAGGACCCTCTAACTAGCTCAAGATTTTGAAGATCTAACGCTCCAATCCAACAGAACCTGGCACGATATCCGTCAGGAGGCCATCTACCATGCCAAGCTGAATAACTGCTTGCTTGAAGACGAGAGTTGGACCAACGCATTACTAACTGGCTCAGTTAGTGAAGCCCTTTCTGAAATTGTTTGTATATGTCAATCACATCTACCGATTTCCGTCCCATCCGGATAATTCCTTCGTTGCCGTGGTCTTTTTTTTTTCCTTCCTTAGAGTGTGTCTGACTTCTTGGCCAAACACCTTGTTTGCTTAAAATTTCAGAGCTTTTAGAATAACAAAAGAATGTGCACCCTTTAAAATTACAAAAAAGAAATTAGCCTTACAGATCATAATTTGGGGAAAATTATTCAAGTAGATAGATTTCACTTGAAAACGAATACTAGTTACTGTTTGACATTTTTTTTATATAGTGAAACAACTGAAAACACTACATACGTAGCTTCTTACATTATTCTTTTCTATGTCTAATAACTTTTATTATATTCCAATTGGGATGAAAAAATAATTACTTACAGTTACCGACCCATTTGCCCCGTCAATTCTCCATGTTACTCGTGACACGTCTGTCTGTTCTCAACACCAACAAGGTAGCTCCAGCAACACACCAGATACAAGTCAGCTCGCCGTATCAGAAAGTATTATCAGACTGAAAGATGTGTAAATGAAATCAATAGTCCCTTGAGACAATTTTCAAAAAGTCTTTAGATAAACTGCTATCTCAGTATCCTGTCACACAGTTGACAGAGAAACATTCGTAATAGAGTTCCACCACGCTTTTCAACAACACCATATCCTTTAGTAAGACTTAAACCAGGTATACCCTGTTCGAATGGTCATAAGTTCCATGGTCGACATATATCAGTCCATCGGGGTCGACAATTATTTCCCATCTTCTTCATCCATGATGGCGATGTCCGATCCACGTGCCTTACTTTCGACATACCACGGATCCGTTGTTGGCAGGCGCACTCAGTCTAAATACTGTTTCGACTCGTCCGATACTTCTGCAGGCCCACTTCACCCTCTTCCCCCCCCCCCCCCCCCCTCCGCCCCTCACGTTTCACGTTGCAGTGGGATTTGCCGTCGCTGGCCGGATGCCACTGTCTAACCAATACTGACTGGCCTCTCTATTCGTTCGAGCCTTAATCCAACGATTATATTCCGCACTCCAGTCACTGAAAGTCTTCAGCAGAAAGCCGTGGGAGACGCCTCTGACATAATCGAAAAGCAATCGACTACATGACACGGTTCAACGAAAGTAACCATAATAATTTATTTTAATAATAAAGTGTACTGCAGAAACAGCACTGCAGAATGATAATCGACACGTGGTGCAACGTCACTAATAATGAAATCTAGAGGCAACAAGTTTTAGTAGTTGATAATGTACACTACCTGAACAGAATTATAAAGACAGTTATTAGTGGACGTCAACAGGGGTTGTATCCACCTTTCGCCGTTATGCTGGCTTGTTCTCTTATGGGAACGCTTTCAGTGAGGTGGGAGGAATAGCAAGCCAATCTACCCCAAGAGCCGAAACCGATAAGTGTAGTAATATTGGACGCAAGAGTCTGCAGAAAGTCGACGTTATGACCCACCTCAAAGATATTGCACTGGTTTCAGATCAGAACCCAGGCTGTTTCAGGAACACTGTTGTTCACAGACCACTGTCTAACAGTCTGCTTTACAACAGGATGCGTTATCATACTGATACAATCTTCGCCTTTGAACGGTTCCTGTAATGAACGCACTACAAAACACTCTAAAATACGTTCACGTCTTTTCTCTTTTAGTGTTTTCTTAAACGCAATCAGGGAACACACCCTAATCACGAGAAACAGCCTCATGACATAACACTATTTCCTCCTTACTTCACTATTGGCAGCGACATTATCCATCGATTGCCATAGCATATAGAGTGATCACCATTTCAGATTACTCGTTTCTAGTCATTCACTGTCCACTGCCGTCGCTCTCTGCAGTACATCAACCGTCGCTTACCGTTTACAAAAAATGTGGCTTAAGAGTGGCAACTCGATCATTTCACTCTATTCTTTTGGACTTCTCAGGCGCAATAATAGAATGCTGTTAGCACTTTGGAACTCACGAGTGATTCCTCACGTTGATTTCACGCGATTTTTCTACGATCACCCTTCGAAATGCTCGATAGGCCCTGACAGTAGTACGTGAGGTCTATCCAGTATTGGTTTAACTGTGGTTGTGCCTTCGTGTTTCCACTTCACGATCACACCGCCAACAGTCAGCTTGAGGAGGACTGAAACGCACCTGATGAAATTATTGTTTAGTTGACAACTAATGGATAGTAAACTTTCGATTTCACTGACCTCTCGTGACTGACCCATTCTGTGTTAATTGTTTCCCTACTGACAAAGGCATAAAAAAGCACTCTCGCTTCCCACAGTCAACTGAACGAGTTTGAATGGTACCACATTGTGGTCTTCAGAGTGGCGGGATGGTCCTTTAGCAGAGATGCCATGCAAGTTGGACGTCCTGCGTCAGTTGTGTAACGATGTTGATGTCAGCGGTCACAGGAACATTCTCACACACGTAAACTATGTTCTGGACGTCCACGTAGCACAGACGCCAGCCACGATCGCAGAGCAGCAGTGGCAGCTCGTGCAGCTACCATAGCACAGATAAGAGGGCTTTGAGCCCAGACGTGTCAACACAGACTGTTGCGGACGAGGTATTAGCAGTGGGACTACTGGCACGCGCAACTGTAACCTGCTCACGCCACAGCATCACTTGGAATGGCGCGCCATAAACTTCAGCAATAAAAGCAGATTCTGCCTGCACGTAAGTTAAGGTCGAGTTGTCTTTCTCGTAAATTGTTTTCGGCCAAGACACACTGCCAGCACCCAACACCTTGTGGTCTGGGGTGCGATACTCAGAAACTCTCGTTAGCCTTTGATGTTTCTGAAAGGGAGCTAACCAGCGTTCAGAACATGTAGGATGTTGTTGGACTCATGCTTTTGCCATCCTTGAAACAGGAAGATGATGTGTTGTTCCAACAAGATCATGCTCACTCACACACTGTCCATGAATATGTGTTATGTGCTCTGCAAGACGTGCGGCTACTTTCCTGGTCACCACGATCTCCTGACTTGTCTCCAATAGAGCACCTGTGGGATATGATGGGACGAGAAGTGACTCGTGTGACTTGCCAGTCAACAACTCTTACAGAACTGCGTGAAAAGATCGAGCAGGTATGTCATAACGTATCCAAGGGCAGTATTCACCATCTTTAAGTTCGGCTGGACGCTAGAGTCAGCGCGTGCATTGGCACCTGTGGAGGCTATGCGGCTTGCTAATATGGTTTTCAGCATGGATCGATACTTGTTATCTCCGAATGCTTGTGCTACTGATCTGTAAATGTAATCATTTAATGTACTCCATATGCACTGTTGTAACAATAAATCTTGAGTGAATTTGTGTACTATTTTTTTTTCTTTTTTTGCAGGCTTCTTTTGAGAACATGCAAATTATCAGATCATCCTGGTTTGTAACTTTCTGAAGAGGCACAAATAAACTGTTGTGCATTCGCTGACGTCCAAATTATTACATAAATGATGAACGTCTACTGGAAACGTTTGAGCACAACCTGTGTCTAGAATGTGGTATCATACAAGATGTAAAATGTAATAAAACAAGTAAGAAGTTTTAACCGTCTTGGAGGAAACACTTAAATTTTCTAGAAGGCAGTGTTGAAATAATAAAAATAAATTATCAGTTTACCTTCCATTCAGAAGGCTGTTGCACGCAGCTACTGTTATATTGACTTGTAAATAATAGATTTCAGCTATCAGTCGTCCTTTTGAAATTTTATTGGCAGATCTAGATTTCAGCTCGAAACTAGCTATCCTCAATGCACCATCATTTTTGATCAATGCATGTAATGCCTGTTGTTCGGGCTTCATCCACAGTTCAGTGAATAACGAAAGTATGATAATGCATTGAGAATGGTTAGTTTCTAGCTGAAATCTAGATCTGCCAATAAAATTTAAAAAGGACGACTGATAGCTGAAATCTATTATTTACAAAAAAAAAAAAGAAATTACTAAGATTTCAGCATATGTGTGTCACTGTAAATAGAGCTCAAAAAGCAAAGTGAAGGAAAAAGTAATTCCTGACAGTGATGATGTGACCGGTTGAGCCAACGTTTAATATTGCACGGAAGACAATGAACTGTAGGCCTAGATCAGATTCGCTGACTGCACGAGTGGAGGGTCAGAACAAGCGGTGTCTCTTTGGGCCTGCGTTTCGTTGGTTCCCGCCGACCCGCGCCAGGCAGCGTTCATTGATTAAACGGCCTTTCCCCCTCCCGTTCCCTCCCCCCCCCCCCCCTTCACCCCTCTCCACACCAGCTAAAACATCGCCGCACGAATATACAGCCTAATAAATTCCACTTTATCTCACCTTTTATATCATTTAAATGTCCCCTGTTAAGTGCGTCCGGGAAATCCATTGTATTTCCTGTGCTGCCCTCTTATCCCCGGTCCGTTAAACGCACGGACTCCCGCCTCGGGCACTTTTCCCGATCGGAGAGGAGAGCAGGAGAGCAGAAGAGCAGAAGCTGCTCATCTCTCGCTCTCTGCTCCTGACGTCAGCGCGTTAATTGAACGTCACTGCAGGGAAAGTTATTACTTCGTTCGGAACCAATTGGTATTCTGCGGAGGTGGCGAGTCTCTAGGGAGGACACGACTGCAACAAGACAAAATTGAAATTTCTCGCATGAACTCAGATTGGGGGAGTCTCAGGTAGAAGGTCGCTCACGTAGCAGAGGCTTTAAGGTCTCTATTTGGGAGTTAAATTCAAAGTTTTACACCGCGAATGTTGTCCTCCTAAGCAGATTAACATCTGGTACTACGAAACTTCCCAACAGTTTAAACTGCGGACTGTACCGGTATTCAAACCAAGACAAAAAAGACATTAAAAGGATTTAAATGAACTCTGAACAAAACACGGAATTTCACATGTTACGCCCATACTATTAAATACAAACTTAAGTTTACGTTTGTAGTAGCGCTGCATCCAAAGCACATTTTCGGTCGAGAAAAAGCATTGCTATTTGATATTTCGCATACAGATCCTTGGAAATGTTGACTTCATTCATATTTCAAAGAAGACTGCTTGTGAACTCCTAGTCAATCACCTATTTGTTGACCGTCAGGTGCGTTCAGTATGGCGCATATATCGCTGAAGGCTGGAAGTTTCGTAGATCACACAACTTGTCGGGAAAATGAACTATCCCAACGCAGTCGTTTGCGATTCGAACATCTAGAAAATCGTGAATTAGATTCACAGACTGAAACTAGCATTGTACTGGGACTCCGATGATGACCTTGCTCCTTCGCGATGATTATTCTACGAGTGGATAAATTTTGAGCGTATAGTTGCGTTTCATGTACTGTATACTTTGATTAAGCCAAAGGCGACTGACTCGAAGAAAACCACATATTTAATATTGGAGTGAATTCTCGATATTTATCACTCTTGTCATTTGTTGTCTTTACGTATTTAAGAAAAATCTCTCTGCTGGATACCACGATGGAGACAGGTTGAAATTTTTGAACTGGTAGGGAGTAGTAAAGTGCTGCGCGTAAGTACAATAGTTTTAAAAAATAATTGTTTTCTCTATGAAAGGCTATCTTACCAGAATCAAACAATTAGAATTAATTCTCCACAAGGATTAGTAAACTGAAAACAAATCTTTAGATTATGATAAACGTAAAAGAATTTAACAATAATTTTAACAACAGTACCTGCCATAAAAAGTAATACTCGTGGATAGCTGACGTATAAGGTGCTAAACACGTATGTGAAGTAGACAGTGAAATCATGAAGACAAAATAATTGGGGTTGGGTTGTTTGGGGAAGGAGACCAGACAGCGAGGTCATCGGTCTCATCGGATTAGGGAAGGACGGGGAAGGAAGTCGGCCGTGCCCTTTCAAAGGAACCATCCCGGAATTTGCCTGAAAGGATTTAGGGAAACCACGGAAAACCTAAATCAGGATGGCCGGACGCGGGATTGAACCGTCGTCCTCCCGAATGCGAGTCCAGTGTCTAACCACTGCGCCACCTCGCTCGGTACAAAATAATTGTTAAAGGAAACAAATCGCGCTTATCTATGAAGCAGAAGAACGTATCGAAGCACAAGACTGAAGGCATTTAAGCGCATTTTGAAGGGAACAACAAATTATACACGGCTGTGTAGCAAACAGTGAAACCAGTAATTGATAGCTGTAAAAGGAAACCTTTTGTACACGTGTGTGAAGCACACAAAGCAAAATGTTTTATAATCAATACTAAAACAAACAAGTAAAATAGACGCTTAACAGAGAAACAAACAATACACGTCTGTGAAGCAGACAGAGCAAAGTGTTAACAGAAACGTTTTAAAGAAAAATAAATTATTAATTTCCATAAAGCGGATGGAGTAGAATTATTAACAGCAGCTTTACTTTCAAATGCCAAGGTGGTTGCTCGATTTAGAACAGATTCTAGAACATACAGAATACAATTTAGATTTATATAGCAATGACAAACAGTACACAGGTACCTAAAACACAACAGTAACATGTAAACTTGCAATACAAGTCGTCTTTTGGGCCACAAACACTAAACCAAAGAAAATTCTGAAATTCAGTGAAGCTGATTTTTAGGTTGGCAAATACATGTACCAATAGCGCAAATTACAATTAAATAATTGCACATACAAACAGAGGAAAGCGAAAATTACAGTGAAGTTAGCGTCAGACTTAATGACGTTCAGGATGCTGATCCACCTTTAATTCTTCGGTCAAACTATGGCCAGTAGAACTACCAGGAAAGAACGACGAATGGCACTTGATAGTGTCAGAGTAAAAGCTTGTGTCGTGAACCATCAGTAACACATTAACACCCACCAAATATGGAGCTCACCATGGTTCCTGCAGGAGGCCGAAGTCAATCATGGACTATGCAGGTTGCCATAGCCACCAAGCAACGTAGCAGGAAACTCGCCAAAATGAACTGCAGCGCGTGGCCTTTTCACTTTAAAGACTACGGGCTCAACTTTTCAGTAGGTGAAGGAGCGGTCAGCGAAGTAAACAACAGCAATTCGAACACAGGGAGCAGACTACCAGGACACCTCTCCATAAGCCATGAATCCGAGTAAGCCCCGTCCAACGGACAACTCCCAGCCGACCTCCAGACCATAGCCCCCGGAGCAGACAACCCAAATGTGATCCGTGCGTGGGCATAAGTCGACCTTACATTGCTGCAAAAGCGTCACCACAGAGCACGCCCAAGAATACGTAACTTAGGAACACAACCAAAGATGTTCAGGGAGTGTCAAAATCGATATAAGGTTGCGAGCAACGCTCAGTTTTGATTCGGTGAGTGGTAATGGTCGAGTAACTGACATTGAGAAGGGATGCTCGAACCATAGCCACCACCTTCATCATCAAGGATCAGGTTGATTATACAGTTCTGATGACTCTCTTGCCTTGGTCATCTATCACTCCTGCCTGTAAGTCCACGTAATCGAGGGGAACCGGCCTTGTGATACAAGCTCATGACGTCAACTCCACGTTTGCCTGTACTTTCTTCCATTGCTCGTAGGCACCAGCGCTAGTCCAACGGTATGTGTTCGTCATGGTCGGGATCTATTAGCTGGAGAGGATTAGGGAAAATATGAGTCAGCCACCAGCGCCAGTACAGTGGTATGTGTTCGTCGTAGTCGGGATCTATAAGGTGAAGAAACAACGTCAAAACTCACCAGGATATCTGAGTCTTTCACCTTGAAGCTGTCGAGACGTTTTACGAAATCCACACAATTACGAACGTGATGAGGGCATTTACCCACATAAGGGCTTAGTAATTCTGCCAGGTATTTTGCCAGCAAATATGTAAGTGGCCTAATGTTGCCGACAATTGGGCGTAACGGCATCCCTTCTTTGCGGACTTTAGGGAGTCCATAAAGTCTTGGCGGTACAGGCCCTTGAGGTGTCAATTTCTTGGCGACACACTATGGTAAATCCGCGTCCTTCACAAAAGCCCTAGTCTTGTTCTCCACCTTCTTTGTGGGGTCAGCGTTGATCTTCCTATAAGATTCGTCATTTAGTAGGTTCTGCATCTTCTCAATGTAGTCCTTTGGGAAAGAACAACCGTAGCACTGCCTTTGTCAACAGGGAAGACAACAATCTCAGGGCTCTGTCTCAGGTCTTGAATGGCTGCCCTCTCCCTGCTAGCAATGCTCGACTTGATCGGTTTAGTTCTCGTCAGAGCACGGCAGGTTTCCCGGCGTACTTCTTCAGCTGCTTCAGGTGGTAGTCACGCAGCAACCTGTTCAACTGCACTGACAGTGTCTGCCATCGGCGTGAACCTAGGTGCGGGAGCATAATTAAGTCCCTTCTCCAGAACAGAAACTGCATCCCCCCAGTCAGCTCAATGTCCGTGAGATTGATGACTGTCTTGCGTGGGGCCTCCAGCGATGATTTGTCACAGAGACGAGAGAATTTAGATATCTGACATCCCGAGGATTTCTTATGTGCAGAATCGACTGTCACCCAGGTAACACCACCAGTCCAGTCCCAGGTCCTGGAATTAAAAAATGGTCATATTAACACTGCAATAATTATATTTGTCTTATGACTTCTTATAGAACGGCAGTAATAACAAAATAGAAATATACACTCATGCTCATAAAAAGCAGAATACCTTGAACGACTAAAGGTAGGACGTTCATATTCTCGGGAGATGTGCGCTAGTATGTTCTGCAGAAATGATTAGCCATTGAACCACGTCGGCCCGCGGCTTCAAGGTCAACATCGAGATCGCTGCTCAACACCACCTGCCGGTAAAATGTGCCGCGCCTCTCGTTGTCGCTATAAACCGGAGGCAATGGATCAGTGTGACTTGAGCAGACGTATGAGCGAACAATACTGTCAAATCACTGAGTTTGAAAGAGGGAGCATTATTGGCCTGAGGGAATGTGATGCATCCGTCCGGGGATTTGCTGCTCAGGTGGGACGAAGTTTTTCGGCAATGTAACGGGTGTGTGCAGAATGGTTCACGAAAGGACGTGGACCACGACCAGATGGGTCACATCGCACCACCCTTATCACCCTTCCTCCCTTTCTCCCCACCCCACCCCCCTAATCTGAGTGGGACTGCAGGACAGATCAGCGTCCTCTTGGCTCTGGCACAACAATGGAACACATCGTGCACGATCGGGGGTGACAGTCCGCCGCCGTTCATTACGCATGGGTTACGTGCGTGTCGTCCACTACTCCGCTTATCTATGACAAACGTGAAGAAACATGCTAGAGGGCATTGGAGAACGGTACGACGTCACTGGGGCAGGAATGGCATCAGATAGTGTTTTCGGATGAATCCAGGTTCTATTTGTTTGAAAATGATTGCCGCATTTTGGTACGCCGCAGACGAGGGGAGCGGCATCACAACAACTGCAATCGCACAAGGCATACAGCCCTAACTCAAGGCGTTATATATGGGGTACTATTGTTACAACCACAAATCACAGTTGGGGCGTGTCCAGGGAACTGTGACCAGTATGACCTACGTGAATGACATTCCACGACCCGTAGGCATACCCTTTCTGCACAACACCCCATTTTCAGCAAGACAATGCAGGACCATATGTTGCTGCACGAGCACAGGTTCTCTTGGTGTCATAAGATTTCAGTCTTTTGCTCTGGCTCGTCAGGTCATCAGACTTGCCGCCAATCGAAAATGTGTGGGATATGGTGCAGTGCTGCAATCTAGTGCCAACCGCCACAGATGAACTTTGGATCCAGATGAATGCATCATGGATGGCTAAACCGCAGGATGACATTCTCGTATTTTACACAACAATGCCATCACACGTGGAACTAGTTATCAGGGCCAATTGTGGACCCTGTGCCTTCTAGGCAACATGACAGATGCTGAATCGAGGTGACTGAAATGCTAATTCTTTCTGACGAACATAATAAAGTACATGTCCTGTGAATATGCATGCCCGTCTCTAGTCGTTCTAGGTTTTCTGTTTTTTTTTTTTTTTTTCTAAACGTGAGTTAACAGAAAAAGTTGGTCACCGTACCACAAGAATCAACACTGCAGTAAAAACGTCGTGATAAGAGCAAGAAATAAGCAGCGTTTCAACGACTTTCCTACTTGCCGACGCGACTGCTACGGTCGCAGGTTCGAATCCTGCCTCGGGCATAGATGTGTGTGATGTCCTTAGGTTAGTTAGGTTTAAGTAGTTCTAAGTTCTAGGGGACTGATGACCACAGTAGTTAAGTCCCATAGTGCTCAGAGCCATTTGAACCATTTTGAACCTACTTGCCGACTTCAGATGAACTAAT
Organism: Schistocerca piceifrons; assembly: GCF_021461385.2. Lineage (NCBI taxonomy): Eukaryota > Metazoa > Arthropoda > Insecta > Orthoptera > Acrididae > Schistocerca > Schistocerca piceifrons. The sequence continues at coordinate 988,702,801 of NC_060138.1, read as the reverse complement.
TTTCTTGCAGAACGACTCTGCCACTAGACTGACGGGACGAGAAGATTTAATCGGTTATATTCACTGATACTTCCTGCTGATACGTGGCACTTACTGGAATTAAGGAAAACGTGGATGAAGGACCTACCAATATAACTTACTTTTCACACACCCTGTGTATTTAACAATATATACATAACCAAACATTTTTTTTACAAAACGAACAACTTTGCAAAACTCTTTAGACCTTAAACCTTAAGATGAATAAGACCTGGCAAAAGAATTCAAAACAGCAAACAATACGACAGCGATTACAATACGTCCGGACCTGGAGCCCGCCCGTTCTCGGGTGAAACAGCGGTGTTTACTACCGCGCTGGACACAGTGTGTCTTATTAAATGCCGACAAGAGTGATTCAAATACTCAAAACAGATGACACTTTTAATTTGAAACATCTATGTCGAAAAGTTCGGGGCTAAGACGCATACCTGCGTTTAAAGGTTAAACAGATAAGGAAACAATATGACAATAAGGCTTACTTCAAAGCAACCAACCTCTTAATTTCAACCGGCAACCATGGTGTGACTAGACCCCAACTCGCCCCTTCTGAAAATCTTATGACTAAAGCGCTAGTGACTGTTGACTGTTAATATTTTCAAAGTTAGACTGATGGTCAGTTATCAAGACCGCTCTGAAGAAACGTTTTAAAACATTTTAAAAAATGTTCAAATGTGTGTGAAATCTTATGAGACTTAACTACTAAGGTCATCAGTCCCTAAGCTTACACACTACTTAATCTAAATTAGCCTAAGGACAATCACACACACCAATGCACGAGGGAGGACTCGAACCTACGTCGGGACCAGCCGCACAGTCCGAGAATACAGCGCCCTAGACCGCTTTTTTTGTTTTGTTTTTTTTTCTTATATTTTTAGTGGACCGGTGGGGGCTCGGGGGGCAAAGTGGGCAGGGGTCGAAACCTGAGGCCTGGCCACAGTGTCCCCCTCTCCACCACCGAGCCTGTGGTGCTTAGGGAAGTGGGAGAAACAGGAATCAACAGTAGTGGAAGGCGTTGTTATTTATTTATTTGCATGTGTTTTTGTAATATTCACTAATAGCATGAAATTATGGGAACACATATGCGAAAGAGAAAATAAATATAAATTCTAGGTAAAGAAAAAGAAAGGGAAAAGGAAAAGCAAAAAGAAATAAAATCCGCGCAATCTGCGACGCGCTCTCCCATCCGCGGAGGTCAGAAGTAGAATAGATCGTAGGCGGTTGAAGCTCAGACACCGCCGGGGGAGGAGGGGTGGGTGCCCTCTGTGCCAGGCACCCCCCAACTCAGTGGAGGTCTAACAAAGACCGCTCGAAGATAGTTAGCAAATAATGTTCGGTAACGTGGCGTGTTTTCGAGAGCTGCATGGGCTGTTCGTAAATAGGTCCAGAAGTCGAGGCGGGATTTAGGTCCCTCATTAAAGAGATAAGCGACCGCCCACCCTTTGACCCACGTAATAGCATGACATTTGGCGGCGGGAAAATGTCGGTCCTCCGGGTATAGAAACATTCGAGGCTCTACTGTGTCTGATGGCACCCGGAGATAGCAGGCAATGATTTGCTGCACGAAGCGCCATACCTCTTGCGATGAGGCGCATGTCAGACGGTGTTCATCAGTGTCCAGTTGCTGGCAAAGGAGACAAAGAGGGGATTCTGACAAGCCAATGTTGTGCAGGCGCTGCTTCGTGGCAAATTTCCTGTTGACTATGTGATACCACAGCGCCCGGACGTTCGTAGGGAGGAAGGGCTGGTGGACGGTAGTCCACACTATGGGCCACTGGATGGAGGGGTGTTTGGTCTCCATCACATTCCGGGGAACACAGCGCAGCGCAGCAACAGACTGTAAAAATCCTTAGTCCTAGATGGGCGTGTATCTGGCAAACTGGTATGTATGTAACTGTAGTCGACGAAAAAGGTCGAAAGATGGGACAAATGAGGCACGATATGGCCGACAGACACTGGTGGTGAGGTGGAAGCAGGTAGGAGGACCTCAAGCAAGCTGCGTGTTAGAGATGTACGCTGGCCCATCCACTGTTTTCTCATGGTACTCATGTACAAGGCTGCAGCTCGCATACGGACATTGACGAGCCCGACGCCACCATACCGTGTGGGCAGGGTAAGTGTGTCATAACGGACTTTAAACATTGAACCAGCCGTGAGGTAATAGCCAAAAGCCGCCTGAAGGTTGCGCCCAATTGCAGTTGGCAGAGGGAGAACTTGCGCGATGTGAACCAATTTTGATGCCACATAGAGATTAATAAACGCAACCCGTTGAAGTGTGTCCTGGCGGCGCAAGAGGTTCTGGCGGACGTCGTTGCGGATGACGTGTAACAGGCGACGGAAATTCGTTGCCGCCGTGCGTGTGACCGTGGGGGTAAAGGTAATGCCCAGGTACCGGAAAGTCCGCACAAGCGGCAGTGGTGCCACTTCACCCTCCTGGAGGCCTCGTCCAATGTGCATTGCAGAAGATTTGGCGACATTCATGGCACTGCCAGCGGTAGCCCCATAACGGGTAATCAATTCGAGGACATCCCGAATCTCAGAGCCGGAGCGAAAGAGGAGGAGGAGGTCATCAGCATATGCCCGACAGCGAAAAGTGTGTTGGCGTAGGGTGAGGCCAGAGAGCGTGGTCGTCAAGCCCCCAATAAGGGGCTCAAGGGCAATAGCATACAGGAGGGTAGAGAGGGGGCACCCTTGCCGTATCGAACGGCAGATAGGTACCGGACCTGCTATACGTCCATTGACTTGGACACGTGAACTGGCACTGTCGTAAAGACGCCGGATGACGTCGAGAAACGGAGAGGGGATGCCCATTCGGGCTGCCACCGAAAACAGGAAATGATGACGCACTTTATCGAAGGCGCTGTCAAAGTCTATAGCGACGACCGCTGCCCGGAGCCTGCAGGCCGCCGCTATCGCAATTAAATCGCGGCATTCCCCTGTGGCAGTCTTTATGTTAATCTGTCCGCCAGGCAGACCGCTCGGCTAATCCCACGCGGCTTTAAAACATTACTTGTGAACACTTATTTCAAGGGAACTCACTCGGCGGATCCACAAGATCCAGCTAAAATACACACCAATAATGACCCAATCTTTCAAACACAGCTACTCACACTTAGTTCAACAGGTTGTTCACATTATAACTAATGACTGAGAAATGCCATTAAGATCAATGAATTGTAATGGGTTAACATCTAAATCTAACCACAAGGTACCTCTTTTGTTTAACGGCAACCTGTGCCTTAGTACAATTGTTTCGGCTGTATTTACGACTAGGAGCTGATTCATTAAAACATTAATGATCTCGTACAACCACAAAGGAAAGGAAATAAAATCTCGAGACAAACTTTTAAACGACAACCAGTGTCTTAGTACAATACTATGGCCTATATTTACGACCAAAGAGCCGACCGAGTAAAGCTCTGAGGGTCGGGTACAAACCAGGAGGGCAGGTAGACAATGACACAAATCACCGCGAGGATTATAGTATGTTACGCCCCTTTATCAACAAGCTGTTCCATGGATCCACGGTGCGTCGCAGCGGTTACTGAGTGGGGCCGATGAAAGCCAGGTGGAAGGGGGCAGCTAAGGCATGAACGGTCGTCCAACACGAATGTTCCCAACCAACCGACGGGATGTTGGCCTGCTGCTTGTAGTCGATGCTAATTCCGGTGAATACTCCGGTATCTTCGCGCTGTGCAGGCTCTCTTTGCGCATCTCGTGGCTTCAGCTACTCGGACCTCATCATCATCTCTTGTCGCGACGCTACCGCCAATCTCGAAACTTCGTCCCTCCTCCTCAGGCCAGCGAACCCCATATATATACGGCGTGGTCAATTGATAGTGACTGGGCCAAATATCTCACGAAATAAGCATCAAACCAAAAAACTACAAAGAACGAAACTCGTCTAGCTTGCAGAGGGAAACCAGATGGCGCTATGATTGGTCCGCTAGATGGCGCATAGGTCAAACGGATATCATCTGCATTTTTCAAACAGGAACCCCCATTTTTATTACATATTCGTATAGTACGTAAAGGAATATGAATGTTTTAGTTGGACCACTTTTTTTCGCTTTGTGATAGATGGCGCTGTAATAGTCGCAAATGTATAAGTACGTGGTATCACCTAACATTCCGCCGGTGCGAACGGTATTTGCTTCGTGATACATGACCCGTGTTAATATGGACCGTTTACCGATTGCGGGAAAGGTCGATATCGTGTTGATGTATGGCTATTGTGATGAAATTGGCCAACAGGTGAGTGCTATGTATGCTGCTCGGTATCCTGGACGACATCATCCAAGTGTCCGGACCGTTCGCCGGATAGTTACGTTATTTAAGGAAACAGGAAGTGTTCAGCCACATGTGAAACGTCAACCACGACCTGCTGTCGCGGCTAATCCAAACGTTAGTAGCAGACAAATTGCGCGAGAATCGGGAATATCAAAAACTTCGGTGTTGAGAATGCTACATCAACATCGATTGCACCCGTACCATATTTCTGTGCACCAGGAATTGCATGGCGATGACTTTGACCGTCGTGTACAGTTCTGCCACTCGGCACGAAAGAAATTACGGGACGATGACAGATTTTTTGCACGCGTTCTGTTTAGCGACAAAGCGTCATTCACCAACAGGGGTAACGTAAACCGGCATAATATGCACTACTGGGCAACGGAGAATCCACGACGGCGGCGACAAGTGGAACATCAGCGACCTTGGCGGTTTAATGTATGGTGCCGCATAATGGGAGGAAGGATAATTGGCTCCCATTTTATCGATGGCAATCTAAATGGTGCCATGTATGCTGATTTCCTACGTAATGTTCTAACTATATTACTACAAGATGCTTCACTGTATGACAGAATGGCGATGTTCTTCCAACATGATGGATGCCCGGCACATAGCTCGCTAGCGGTTGAAGCTGTATTTGATAGCATATTTCATGAGAGGCGGATTGGTCGTCGAAGCACGATACCATGGCCCGCACGTTCACCGGATCTGACGTCCCCGGATTTCTTTCTGTGGGGAAAGTTGAAGGATATTTGCTATCGTGATCCACCGACAACGCCTGACAACATGTGTCAGCGCATTGTCAATGCATGTGCGAACATTACGGAAGGCGAACTACTCGCTGTTGACAGTAATGTCGTTACACGTATTGCCAAATGCATTGAGGTTGACGGACATAATTTTGAGCATTTATTACATTAGTGTGGTATGTATTTACAGGTAATCACGCTGTAACAGCATGCGTTCTCAGAAATGATAAGTTCACAAAGGTACATGTATCACATTGGAACAACCGAAATAAAATGTTCAAACGTACCTTGGTTCTGTATTTTAATTTAAAAAACCTACTGTTAGCAACTGTTCGTCTAAAACTGTGAGCCATATTTTTGTGACTATTACAGTGCTGTCTATCACAAAGCGAAAAAAGTGGTCCAACTAAAACATTCATATTTCTTTATGTACTACACGAATATGTAATAAAAATGGGGGTTCCTATTTTAAAAAAAAACCGCTGTTGATATCCGTTTGAACTATGTAACGCCATCTAGCAGGCCAACCATAGTGCCATCTGGTTTCCCTCTTCAAGCTAGACGAGTTTCGTTCTTTGTAGTTTTTTCGTTCGACGCTTATTTCGTGAGATATTTGGCCCGGCCACGATCAATGGACCATCCTGTATATCGGCAAGCAAAGATCTTCTATGGACACAACCGACAGATTCCAACTCTTCCTCATAGATATTGGCAATGGGGCAACAAGAGGGATAGTCGATACTGCACCTGGGTCAGTGGTGCCAGACAGAACAGTCTACTACCTCAACGGCGCCACGGCTCAGCCTCCCCGTCTCAAACGTGAACGAGCCCCCTCCCCCCTCCCCCACCCGGGATAAGAACCCCTCACTCCGCTGGATTGTATAATGTGACTGAGGTGAATCCTTACAAAACTTCGCCTTTCCTGGGTCCCTGACCAAAAGATTGAGCGGGATTAAAATGGACCTAGGAAATGCGGGTTAAGCCTCCCTAAGCGTTTATCCCAGGAAGTCCGACCAGGAAATTTCCTGATGTAGTCAAGATCCCCTATCTTCCCTTAAAGGGGGCGCCTGTTTCTGTTATAGCGACAGACCTGACTATTGTGAGCCTTCCTAAGATCTGCATCAGCTCGCCCCCTTTTCTCCCTAAGAGCCACCAGAGTGATAGATAGAGGTAAAAGATCATTTATCTCCATTACATTGGAGAACAGGGATTTCATAGGATATGCGAGTATTAGTCTAGCTGGGGAGTCCTGGGATGCTTCATGAAGGGCGGAATCCCACTTCTTGGGCGATTTATGGTGGTAAATAATCAACACTGACTTCAAGTTGCGGATAATTCTTTCGGCAAAGGAAGCCTGAGGATAATAAGGCGTGGTGGTAACGAGTTTTATCCCATTTCCAAAACAGAATTGTCTAAGCGACCTTGCCAGAAAACCAGGAGTGTTATCTGTAACCAACGCCTGCAGTGGCCCGAACCACCTAAGTATATTAGTAAGAAGAGAGATGGTGATAAGAGCGGTCACACCCCGGCTAGGTATGAACCAAACGAACCTGGAGAAGGCGTCCACCACTACGAGAATATATTAACTGCTTTTTTCGTCTGGGGAAGCGGGCCCACATAATCAACAAATAATTTATATAACTGATGCTCTTCCTGTTCTGACTGTAGCAATCCCCTCGCCGGGGAATTACTTGATTTCCCCTTCTTACAATATCGGAATTCTTCGACTAAACCTCTAAAGTCTTTATAAAGTGTCGGCCAGGTCGGCTGCTTCTTGATCTTCTCTAAGGATTTATCAAAACCTAAATGCCCTCCCAATGGAGAGTCATAGAAGTACCGGAAGACTGGAATAACTAAGGTTCGTGGGAGACAAATTCTAGCTTCCCCAGACCTACCCCTGCAGTTACACAGAATGCCGTTTTTCAGAAAATAGCCACTGGATACCTGTTCATCTAGTATTTGCTTCCTGAGGAACCCCCACAATGGGTCTAGTTCGGTTTCCAAATTATTTAACACTTGGGGTACCTCGGTAAGGATCGTACATACAAGGTGACTGTCCGGCGTTTCTTCATCGAACTCGCGCTGTTGGAACATCCAGCTAAAGGCGTCGGCCTTAAAATGGAACCTTAAAATGGAAAGCCGAAAAGCGAACCACCATCTCTAAATACGCCCTGTCTTCCTAGGACGAGCTGCAACCCAACTAAGAGCCTGATTACGACAAATTCACGATGTTAGGTATAGAACCGAAATTTCTTCAGGGCAAATAACACAGCAAACGCTTCGCAGTCGTACAACGAGTAATTGAGCTCAGGTCCTTCCTGACGTCGGGAAGCAGATGCTAACGGACGCCTGATATCTTGATATTCCTGTAAAAAAACTGCCGCCTATTTCACGCATCAGTCTGGACCATAAATCTTTTCTTAAAGTCAGGTATGGCTAAAACCGGTAGGTTGGCAATCGCAGTTTTAATTCCTTTCCTTCAAATGCTGCCCGCTGACTTTCAGGTCAATCGAATTTCTTATTATTTCTGCGTAAAAAATTTAACTGAGCTCCAAGTTGCGCAAAGTTTGGGACAAATCTGGGGAAATAATTAGCCATCCCTAAAATCGGGCCACTTACCTCTCCTTTCGTGGCTGCGGAAAATTCCTCAACGCCTTAGTGCGTTCCTAACCAATGCTAATTCCATTCCCGGACACCAAGTGACCAAAAATTACACTTGGCGCTTAGCCAATGTTATCTTTGAGGGTTTCACAGTCAGCCACGCATTCCTGAGCCTGATAGTACCTTCGGGATGTGCTCTAAATGCTCTTCAAAGGAGGCACTAGACATGACCACACCGTCCAAATAATTGAAGACAAAATTAAACATTAAAATCACCTAAAATTTTATCCAATAAATGGAATAAAACTGCTGCACCGGTTGACAAACCAGAACCCAGTTGATTTCATAAATTCCAGTCAGTGGCGAAGACAGTGAGATGCTTAGATTTCTCCGTTAAGCCTGATTTAGATCTACCACCATAAACCAAAATGCTCCAGAAAACCAGGTGAAACAGTTGTGGAAATCAGGCAGAGGCACCGATTCCAAGAACACCTTTTTATTGAGAAGCCTGTAATTGACCACAGGTGGGAAATCCTGCATTTGATCTTTAGGTACTAAGAAAATGGGGGAAGCATAGGGTGAACTGGATGGTCTTATGACTCTGTCTTTTAACAAGCCTTCAATTTTGTGCCGCAATGTCTTTATCTTAGGTGGTGACAAGCGATATGGAGACTGGCGAACCAGCACGTCATCCATGACACGAATTTTGTATCTAATGACGTCTGTGATTCCCAGCCTGTCACAAAATACGTCCGGAAATTCTCCAGAAAGTTCACTTAATTGTTTCCCTTGTTGAATAGAGGGGTGGTGTGCCAAGCCGGCACGTCTCACTACTGGTGTCACGTCTCAATCCCACATGAGCATATGAATAGAAGGCTAGTCGATCGTTGGGAGAACATTTGAAATAAAAGGTCCGGGTGCCAAAATCTAACACCATACCCGTCTGAACCGTAAATTTACTTTCAAAATCTGTTCTTAAGGAATTTACTTTATTTACTAGCGATTCATCAAGAACATTACCACATTTAATCACACTAGGTGAGTGTGGAAGTAGTTGCCAGGAAGTAACTGATGGAAAATGAAATTACTTTTAACAAATGTGAATTTTATTTCTAAAAGCCTTTTCAAAAACAGATTTAAATTATAAGCAGAAAAGCACCAATGAAATATCAAGTTACAAGTTTATTTAGAGACAGAAAGAACAATATTAACAGTATGAGCCTTCGGGCTGAGAAGCTTGCCTGCTCCCTTTCAACACGGCCGTAGTCATGACCGCTCACAACAACCTCTGAAGGAGTACACTGGTGCAAATCTTCAACACACCAGATTACTTTAAACTAAAGAAATTTTTAACAATTCACACAAACACGTAAACTATGCACCCCGTAAGAGGGATGGAAATGGTACAACACTCAAATTATTTGCCACCGAAAGTGCAATTTTTTTTGGACTCTTACTGTGGAAGGGTGGCAATCTTATAACCTAAAATGACTAAGTAAAACCCATAAAATTCAGACTTACATAAAATATAGAACATGCCCTACATTACACATATACCACCTTGCAAGATGATAGGCAAGATAAAAACATATTTCAAGAATTCGGCTTTCAAGCAATAAATTCGTTAACACCGAATCCGACAAACATGACAGAGCCTGCTATTAACGTATGGCAGACCGACGGACAGACAGACACAAACTGCCTAACAAATGGGGACGAGAGACTGACCAAGAAAACAAGTAGAATTTAACATGTAAATGAAACAACATATCGCAAATCACTTAACTTCTGATAAACTGCGATTTCTGGCGAAGACCTGGCGCAGCGCCCCCAAAACGCTCTCCCGAACCGTCCGCTGCCAGACGCTTCTACGGACGCAGGAAGGCGCGCTGATCTCTCGTCTCACGGCGTCGCAACTTGATGTCGTAGGTTGGCTCCTGTCGCTCTCGTGCCGGCCGCGAAGCCTCTACCCCCTCGCTATACGGCACGGCCACTGGACAAACGCAGCGACCTCACATGCGCCGACGCTCCAGGCGGACAAGTCACCTGGTGTCTCAGTGTGCGACCGACCATCCGATCGATCCAACCGCCAATGCCCATTTCCTGAGCAACCTCGAGCAGACTGGCGGCCTAACACATACTAGCACTCCGGACGACAGACAGACACTGACTGGCCCACACTGACCCGGCTGACCAACTGCCCAGACTCGCCCTCTCGTGTCGGCTTTAAAGTTTGATCCAAACGACATACACTCTATTACTCCGAACGACGGACAGACACTAACTGCCGCACACTGACCCTGCTGACCAACTGACCAGACTCGCCGAGACTGACAGACTGCCCAACTGCCTCCGACTGCTGACCCCTTGTCGAGCTGGTAGTGCCCCTTAAATTCACGTGAACAGGCAACCTTTTCGCTTTCCCACCAGAGGGAGACACCAAAGCTGCGATTGCCACAGCGGCGCCACCGCCAGAAACGGAGGGCGACTGCTTCACGCATCGCGCTGCGGCGCGCTCTTCAAAACAGCAATTTTTTACCACGGCTCACTGTCTTACAGATGAAATCATGCCACAGAATTAGGTCAGTTCAAAGAATTGAACCGGTTAACATCCAGATGTAACCACAAGACCCCTGCTTTCTTTAACGGCAACCTGTGCCTGAGTACAATTCTTCCGGCTGTATTCACGACCAGGAACTGATTAATTAGAACATTAATAATCGGGTACAAAGGCAGTAAAATAGCGGGACAAATTTTTAAACGACAACTAGTGCCTTAGTACAATATTATGGCCAATATTTACGACCAAAGAGCCGACTGAGTATAACTCTGAGGGTCGGGTACAAGCCAGAAAATAATAAGGAGGGCAGGTAGACAATGACACAAAACACCACGAGGATTACATAAATGTTATTCCATTTTACCAACAAGCAATTCCAGGGATCCACTGTGCGTCACAGCGGTTACTGAGTGGTGCCAATGGAAAAAAATGGAAATGATCGTATGGCATTGTTGGTCGGGAGAGTTGCGAGTCAATGATGATGACACACAACACCCAGTCCCCTGCCCGGAAACGAACCCGGGCCCTCTGTGTGGTAGACGGTGACGCTACCGCTACGCTACGGAGGCGGGCGGTGCGGATGAAAGCCAGGTAGAAGAGGGCAGCCAAGGCATGAGCGGTCGTCCGACACGAATGTTGCAAACCAACCGACGGGATGTCGGCCTGCTGCTTGTAGTCGACACTGGCCCAGGTGAAGTACTCCGGTATGTTTGTGCTGCGCAGGCCCTCCTTGCGCAGCTCATGGCTTCAGCCGCTCGGGCCCTGTCACCACCTCTTGTCGCGATGCTACCGTCAATCCCGAAACTTCGTGGAATGGAGATTAGGAAAGATAGTAGAGTTGGAGTTTATTACGCGGTATTTAGGAAGTGAAGAGGATTCGTAGACGAAACATTTGCCCCGATAAAACTGGTAGAACATAGGGCCTTAAAGAGCTAGAAGACGGTAGTAACCTTCTTGGACTTCACGAAGGCATAGATACCACCGACAGACAGACCCTTCGAAGGACAAAGAAGAACAGGGGACCAGACGTGAGGACAGACTATACATTAGGACACGAGAACCAATAACGTAAATTCTGACATAATCAAAAGCAAATGTGAGAATCAGAAGAACGCAATCGGAAGAATTTTATATCAAGGCCGATGTGAGACAGAGAGACTGATTGTCACCAGTTTGGTTGAGCATAGCACTGGATGAAGCGGTCAGTGGACAGCAATAAACGAAATAGTGGGAATACCAAACATGTGGGGGACAAAAATGATAATAGGACTCAAGTGGATGTGAACACTTTGCAAAACACCACAGCAATAATAAGTGGGACGAAAGAAGACGCAAAGACACAACTCGAAACCTACGCAAAATAGACAGAGGTTGAGACTGAGGATCGTTTACAACAAGAGAAAGGCAATGAATACCGGTGGGCATTGGAAAACATCAGAAGAAATCATGCAAAGAGTATAAATTGAAATACCGGTGGGAATATGTAGCAAGGAGAAACAGGAGCAATGTGACAATAATTGAGAGAATAAAGAACATGACTTTAGCCTTCCTTCAGACCAGAGATGTATACGATGAGAGGAATATGTATACAGACTCAAAAATCAGACACTAAAAGGGAATGGTGCGAAATGCGGTACTGTATGCGACTTACACAAAACTATGATAAAATGGTGGAGAACAACTAGTGGAGAATAGAAAAAAAACTGAGGAAAATTCTAGGCCCTAGAAGAGGTCGTGCTAGATGGATAAGAAGATCTACGGAAGAACTGTACCGAAGCAAGAGAACAATATCAGGAAAAATCAGGTTGGAAACGGCAGAGTCTGCCGGACATATGACCGTCGCGAGCATAACACAAAACCATAATATGAAAATTTTTCGGAAAAAATTATATATAATTGAGTGTCGATAATCTTGTGTCGTGATCAATTATAACTTGTCAGGGAAGATCGTATTATTCCTGTACTGTTTGCGAATTAAAAGAAATGTATGGTTTGTTCAAGTACACTGTGTCAAAAGTTGTTGGATAGAGATATGACATATACAAAGTGCGGCAGTATTGGGTACACAAGGTATAAAAGGGTAGTTCATTGGTGGAACAATCATTTGTACTGAGGTCATACAAGTTAAAAATTTCCGACGTGATTATGTCTGCACGACGAAAACTAACAGACTTTGGACACGAAATGGTAGTTGGAGCTACACTCAAGGGATATTCCATTTCGGAAATTTTTATAGAATTCTGTGTTACTAGATCGACAGCTTTAATAGTGTGCCGAGAACACCAAATTTCAAGCATAACCTCTGACCACAGACAGCACTTAAGGCGTTTGCGTAGAGTCGTTAGTGCTAACAGACAAGCAACAATGCGTGAAATATCCGCATAAATTAATATGGGACGTACGACGATCGTATCCGTTACGAGAGCGCTGCTAAATATGGCGTTAATGGTCTGTGGCAGCAAACGACCGACACGAGTGCCTTTGCTTACAGCATCTCTCCAAGGCTCATGAGCATGTCGATTGGACCCTAGACGACTACAAAACCGTGACCTGGTTAGTTGTGTTCTAATTTACAGTTGGTAAGAGACGGTGGTAGGGTTCGACTGTGCGCAATGGTCCCAAGTTGTTAATAAGACACTGTGCAAGGTGGTAGTGTCTCTATAAGGTGTGGGCTGCATTTATGTGGAAGGAACAGGGTCCTGTGGTTCAACTGAACAGATCTTTGATTCGAAATTGTTAAGTTCGGCTGCAATGCGACATACCACTGGGCCACAATTATTCGATCTGAAAAACGTTCTATACAATTCGAGTGAATGATCTGGCCACCCAGGACGCCCGACCTGAATCTCATGAAACATTTATGGGACGTAATATAGGCCACTTCGTGCACAAAATCCTGCACCGGTAACACTTTCGCAATTATGGACGGCTATAAAGGCAGAATGCCTCAGTATTTCCGCAAGGGACTTTCAACAATTTGTTGAGTCCATGCCATGTCCAGTTGATGCATTACGCGTGGAAAAAAGGGTCCGACACCATATTGGGGGGGGTTATACCATGACTTTTGTCACCTCATTGCATATACATGATTAATTTTTATACACTGTAACACTGATTAAGGTCATTTCATTTAAAATGTAAATGACTCGAAATGGATGCATGTTATGTTGTATTCATATTTGTAGTAATCATTTACATAAGCTGGGGAACCACAATATCTTTGCCTTTGGCGTATTTCTTAGACAACCTTGACGCGCTAACTGCCGAGGGAGAATCTGAACTTGAAGCAGAGTCAGACTGGCTTATAGGCAGTGAAGTCGTGCAGTCGATCTTCCGAAATGTGTGATTACGATCTTAGTCGTGTGACGAAACACTGATAAAAAGCTTAATGAAGTGCTATGGAAATAATCTGCAGAGTTATGTATCGTCTCAGCAAAATATTGTCACTGATGCAAGAACTACCAAACATACACTGTGGCGATGTAATTGAACCACTGGTGCATCAAGTACAACGGCTCTGAATGGCGTCGTGGAGTCTCATATTTGTCTGTATTAATAGAGGCGTGAAGGAATTGTGTAATATAATTCACCGCCACAAATTAAGATTACTTATCTGTCACAAAGCAACAAAATTTTATTTATTCTACTATCTAGAAGCGTGTAGGGAGGTCTGTCATAGTAGTGAACATACCTGAATATTGGATTTTTGGAAAATATAGTTTATCAATCATCAGTAATTCTCTGTTTTTTCTTTACTGACAGACAGCTATTATCCTTGGCTACAAAGTCTTTCGCGACGTATATCTTGAATAAAAATCTCTCGGTGTACATGCCGCGTCAATTCAGGATAAAACTCCAAGCTTTCGACCACTACCTCCATGGTCGTCGTCAGGGCTAAAACTGACTGTCGTGAACTTTTTTTTTTCCTTTATTGATTTTCAGATCCCCCCAAAGGGGGCGGGCTTGCAGCAGCTTAGTACGCTGCTCTACAGCCTACAGACTTTCATTTTAAAAACGGAAGAAGAAAAGAAACAAGAAAAACAGGCGATGAAATGGTGACGTCAAGTGTAAAATGGCGGAAAAATGCGGAAAGTTAAAACAGAAAGCAAAAGGGGTTGGCAACGTTAATAAAAGACACAGGAATCAGACAAGTAACATAGTACGCACACAATGAAAAAAACACGGCGACTGTCTGGTTTCTGTTCGCAAGAGATAAAAGGCACACCCAGCGACAGTATAATGGCCGTTCGCAACACTTCCCAAAAAACACAACACGGAACACTCACTGTAAAACACGCACTGTAGAACACTCACTGTAGTAGAAGAATGCACGAAAGTGGCAGCACAAGGATGACACTCCCGAGCCAAAGGTAGATGGGGGGGGGGCCTGGAGGAGGGGGAAGGAGGGAGGAAGGAAAAAAACGAAAAAGGGGGGGAACAGGGAGAGGACGAATAAAGGGGGAGAAGGGCAGACGCGAGAGGGAATGAGAGGAGGCAGAGGAGGGAAATGTAAAAGGACTCGGGGGAGAGAAGGGGGCAAAGAGAGGGGAAGTGGGAAGAAAGAGGATGGAAGGGGGGAGAGGGAGCCCGGGAAAAGGACAGAGAAAAGGAGGGGGAGTGAGCATCAGAGTTGATAGGAGGAATAAACGGAGGGAGAGAGGGCATCATCTGGGAGGGGGAGTTGATGGAAGCCACCTTGGGAAAGGAGATGTACGATGTAGAGATGGAGGGTAGGGGGGACACAACAGTGAAGACGTGGCAGGGGGCAGGGATGGGAGAGAAGAGGAGCAACCAGGGGGTGAGGGGGTTCAAGGCGGCGGGAGGTGTAGAGGATGCGGATATGTTCGAGGAATAGGAGCAGATGTGGGAAAGGAATGAGATCATAGAGGATCCACGTGGGGGATGGGAGGTGTATACAGAAGGCAAGGCGGAGTGCATGACACTCAAGGATCTGGAGGGACTTATAGAATTGGGGGGGGGGGGGGGCAGAAATCCAGGCAGGACTGGCATAACAGAGGATGGGACGGATTAAGGATTTGTGAGTGTGGAGGATGGTAGAGGGGTGCAACCCCCATGTCCGGGTCGTGAACTAGCGAGGTTCCCACTTTCATAAAGGACGGCTTCTGATTGGCTGGAATACGTCATAGCAACAGCGATATGGCGCGTAGTGAAGTGGTGCCCTCTACTTCCATAGATGTAGTTTCTATCCTGCGTTGCTCGCAGCGCCATCCCTTGAATCAGGAGGTAAAGTGCGGGAAGTTTTTCTCTGCGATTTTTCTTTATCCAGTGCACTCTTCCAAGTGTTGCTAAGTGCATAGCCGTTGTCTCTGTTAAAGTTCTTATCGCTAAGTCTAATTTCGACTGCTTTCCGGATCACAGAGTCCCAATAATTCAATGAGTGGGCTATTACTCTGGTTTCTTCAAATAAAATCTTATGCTTGTTAAGCAGGCTATGTTCAGCCACCGCTGATTTTTCCAAATACCTGTATTTTAGGTGGCGCTGGTGCTCGATGCAGCGGTCGGCAACGGTTCTTACATACTGGCCCACGTAATTCTTGCCGCATTCGCAAGGAATAGTATAAATTCCCGGCACTCTTAAGCCGAGACTATCTTTTACTGATCTCAACATTTCCTTAATTTTCCTAGGTGGTCGGAAAACTGGTTTTATTCCTTGACTCTTCCTCCGTCCCCCATCCTCCCCCCTGAGACATTCCAAGACAAACGGTGAAAACAGAAACTGGATGCATTTTTATGTTTATAAATAAAGCGAAAAAGTTCCATAGTAATCACCAGCACTTGTCATTAAGGTTTTCAGAAACTACGTTAGATTATGAAGCTTTTGGTGACAAAGTAGAACGCAAAGTGACGTAAAGAGTTCGTTAAAACATCCAATTGGCTGAAATATACGACCTGTAGATCTATGGCTCTCAGGTTGTCATCGCTTCATGAACAACAACCTAGAATCGATGAAAGAACTGATCAGGGTCAATATGAGTAGTTATGTAAGGAAACCCTTTTCCTAATCTCAAGTCAGGTATTAGACCCATTCAAAAGTGTCTGCAGAGAAAGGATCTCATTAGAAAGTGCGACGTTGGATATCTGGGTATCGCAGTTGTAGGTTGCGAACTATCAAGTACCTGCAGTTTGACATTTTGTACCGTTTGTAAGTTAAGGCCTGACTGTTTCTATGTTGTACTTGTGTGCCTTTTTCATGGGACAAATGCGAACAGGAATTGCAATAAATTACGGTTAAGTCTGTTTCATTTCTGTACTATTCAGCAGCAGGATGATAAATTGTTTTCCTCTCAAGAATTTGCAAAATATAGTGATCCATTTTCGCAGCTGTTGAAGTCTTGAACATAACTTTAGCGTAGACTACAATTTATTCGTTTCTCAAAATCGTTAATTTAGCGTGACTGATGTGAAGTAGGAGCTCCAAATAACGTTAGGCACTCTCAATTGAAAGAATGAAGTATCTTTATGGAACACGTTGCATCTGTGAGCTATTTTGAATATATCTTCGACAACTTCCATTCAACATTCACCTCTCTCTTTTTTCTTAAATTAAAGTGACTTTCCGTGGTATTGTTGTTTCATTTTGTGAATGTTAACATACTTATCAGCAAAGCTAGAGTATTAACTCCATTTTGAGCGACATTTTCTAGTTTATTGGTGAATCAACAACAGCTAAAGACGGTCCTTAGATGAGTGATGTTGCAAAAGTGAAAATGTGGTGCACTTATTATCTCTGCATTTCAAGAAAATACCTCTGTCAGCCACATTCAATGTCATAACTACGAAAAAATTTCAGCTTTTTGTCAATAGCCGGCGGTAACATTTTATTTCCGTTATACGCCAACCTATGAGCAGATTGAATATCGCGAGTTTCAATTAAAATGGCAAAGTGTAATGAACCATTACTTTGAAACAATACGCCACAGAACAGTCGCACCGAACTGTACACGTGGCATTAAAAGAAAAAAAAATGGAATTATGTTTCTAATGGAGATTAAAACAGTGTAACAAAACAAAACGGGTGAGAGATAATCAATTTACATTTAATGAGCGGATCAGAAAACTGTCATTCATTGCCGCTGACATGCTATTATCGGAGCTGTTCCAAATAAAACAATGATGATGAAGTCATGCAGAGTGCGATCAATAAAGTTAATTCACTTCCTGAATTTGTTATTACTCTGGCTCTCTTCATTACAAAAAATACGTTGTACCGCACGGTTAATCTGTTTTCCACAGAGGCAATACAGTATTGCAGTGAACCTGACAGAATCATCCACTGCCCTTCTCCAGCCTAAACATTTATGCCACTGTAAGAAGGGTAGCATCGATGTTCAATAATCTTTTACATAAGTAGCTGAATGTGCAATGCTGCCCTTTCCGATATTCGTGAGACGTAATTCCTTTTTTGTTCATCGTGATATAAAAAGCAGTGAACGATCATTGCTTATTTCACATTTCAGGTTTAAACAGAGATATGAATAACAAATTTGATTACCTCTGAAGATACGTAATTCTACGATCTAATGAATCAGCTATAAAAGTTTTGTTGAAACTGCTTTCACAAAGGAGAGAGTTCAATCGTAGCGAAGAATAAAAGACAAGACTAATAAGCGATAACGATATTTTCTTTCCCCCAATAACTTGATTTTATTCTGTATCGTAAGACAACAGGTACTAATTTCACTAGCAGTGTGTCATTGTTAACGATGTCAGACTACCATATGGTCATAAAACGGTGAGCCTGAAATACACAGATTTTAGACGGATTTAGTTCATGTGGTTGTTTCGAAACAGAGTTGCTGATAAGATCAGAATGTCGTAATCTCCAAAATGTACATGTGAAGAATTAGTAAGCCTGTTTCGATGCCCATATCAAACAGTAGTCATATTTCTACATATCTCTAAGTTTTGCGCAAAATTTTTCAGTGTCACTTGGTTCAATTGCTTTCTTTGTTGTCAGAGAATAAATAAATTTCTCAGTGGGGGAAAGGATTAAATACATTCGTTATAGATCATAATGTAAGCCAAAACGTTACGTCGAGGTTTCAAAATTCTGTTGGTTTGTGTGTGTAACTATCACTCTAATTTGCGTTACGTAGGAGTCAATAATAAAAATCATAAAAATTTTCTTGAACACACTTGCATGCCTCAAAGGACCAGTAGTCACGTTTCCGTCTGCTAACGCTGAGTTCCGCAAAGGCATACCTTAAACAAGGTCATTAAACTCTGAGATTATCTTGCTAACTGTACTGATTGGCGCATAAAATCAGTAGTAATACTTCTCATATCTGGTGGACAAAGGAAAATCCTCGTTCATGCCTGCTACTGTGAGCTCAATCTGCTTTCATGCTGGCTAGCTACCGTATACAAGTTAGAAACTGTTTACTAATAGATATTCAAACCGGTAGATTGAAACGATTTCATCCAAGATTATGGCGAGATGGCTGATTGCCTGCATGGCATTTTCGTAAATATACGTTTAGGCGGTTTTCGGAATGTATTTACGTGACATAATTTGTAATTGTATTTTATGTGAGCAATCCTATTTATATGCTGGGTTTCACAGCCTGGTTGAAATACGCTGGAAGCAATACACATTTTCTGTTCAGTCATCTGGATCTGCAAGTTGTTTATCTCACCACTTTTCTACTCTAAATAATATTAAGGACGATAATATGAACATAGGATTATTATCCTGCGTTTTGAAAATCTATGACCATAATAAGTCGTTACATTCGGTTTACTTAAATTTCAAAACGAACGAGAACTAACTGTTAACAGCAGAGATTTTCAGCTCACAAGGTCTGTGTTGCAGTAAAGCTTGAAACACATCTTCGCAGTGACGAAGAAGATATTTAGCTGCGATACAAGCTCATTTCAATCTATTAGCTGTAATAGGATACAGTATGTAAGTACATTTGCTTTGCATGAATCACTCTTTCTAGGAGTGACTTGTTAACACAGGTAGGGGGTAACTACATCAGACCTGCTGTAAGGGTTGTAGTTATCTGTCGTGACTTTTCCTTCGTTGGAGACCACAGTCATAATGAACTTCTTGAATGAAATTTCTGCCATTTGACCATTTTTTATTTATTTATTTATTTATTTATTGTTCCGTGGGACCAAATTAAGGAGAAGTCTCCTTGGTCATGGAACGAGTCAATACATGAAATTATAACATGATTGTAGAGACGGATAAAATGAAATATAAGAAACATATTCAGGCGACAAGTCGTAAGTTTAAATAAAGAAAATCAACAATGTATCACTGGAATTTGCTTAATTTTTTAGCTCTTCCAGGAGCTCCTCGACAGAATAGAAGGAGTGAGCCATGAGGAAACTCTTCAGTTTGGACTTAAAAGAGTTCGGGCTACTGCTAAGATTTTTGAGTTCTTGTGGTAGCTTATTGAAAATGAATGCAGCAGAATACTGCACTACTTTCTGCAGAAGAGTCAAGGAAGTGCATTCCACATGCAGACTTGATTTCTGCCTAGTAGTAACTGAGTGAAAGCTGCTAACTCTTGGGAATAAGCTAATATTGCTAACAACAAACGACATTAGGGAAAGTATATACTGTGAGGGCAATTCCCAGACTATTGAATAGGGGTCGACAAGAGGTCCTCGAACGTACACCACATACAGCTCGAACAGCCCTTTTTTGAGCCAAAAATACCCTTTTTGAATCAGAAGAATTACCCCAAAAGATAATACCATACGCTATAAGCGTATTAAAATATGCGAAGTAGACTACTTTTCGTGTTGAAGTGCCACTTATTTCAGATACTGTTCTAATGATAAATAAAGCGGCATTTAATTTCTGAACAAGATCCTGAACATGGGCTTTCCACGGCAGCTTACTATCTATCCGAACGTCTAGGAACTTGAACTGTTCCGTCTCGCTTATAATATGCCCACTCTGTCTGATCAAAATATCTGTTCTTGTTGTACTGTGAGTTAGAAACTGTAAAACTGAGTCTTACTGTGATTTAGCATCAAATTATTTTCCACAAGCCACGAACTTATTTCATGAACTACATTACTTGATACTGTTTCAATTTCACACACAAGATCCTCCACTACCCAGCTGGTGTCATCAGCAAACAGAAATATTTTTGAATCACCTGTTATACTAGAAGGCATATCATTTATATAAATAAGAAACAGCAGTTGCCCCAGCACCTACCCTTGGGCAACGCCCCACTTAACAGTGCCCCATTGGGACTGAACATCACTACCACTCTCAATATTGCGGAGAATTACCTTCTGCTTTCTGCTATTAAAGTAAGAGGCGAACCAATTGTAAGCTACTTCCCTTACTCCATAATGGTCCAACTTCTGCAGTAATATTTTGTGGTCAACACAGTCAAAAGCCTTCGTTAAATCAAAGAAAACACCTAGCGTTCGCAACCTTTTATTTAATCTGTCCAAAACCTCAAAAAATGGTTCAAATGTCTCTGAGCACTACGGGTCATCAGTCCCCTAGAACTTAGAACTACTGAAACCTAACTAACCTAAGGACATCACACAACACGCAGTCATCACGAGGCAGAGAAAATCCCTGACCCCGCCGGGAATCGAACCCGGGAACCCTGGCGTGGGAAGCGAGAACGCTACCGCACGACCACGAGCTGCGGACCCAAAACCTCACAGAGGAAAGAGAATACAGCATTTTCAGTTGTTAAACCATTTCTAAAACCAAACTGTACATTCGCCAGCAAATTATGTGAATTTAAATGCTCCAGTAACCTTGTATATATAACCTTCTCAATAACTTTAACAAGCACCGATGGCATAGAAATAGGTCTAAAATTGTCAACATTATCCCTGTCTCCCTTTTTATACAGTGGCTTCGCTACCGAGTATTTTAATCTGTCAGGAAACTGACCACTCCTAAAGTAAAAGTTACAGGTATGGCTAAGTACTGGGCTAACATACGTAGAACAATACTTCAGTATTCTGCTAGATACCCCGTCATATCCATGAGAGTTCTTGGTCTTTAGTGGTTTAGTTATTAACTCAATCTCCCTCTTGTCAGTATCATGGAGGAGCATTTCAGGTAACAGTCTCGGAACACTTTTTTCTAAGAGCGCTATATGATTCCCTGTTGGGACTAGCTTTCTATTTAGTTCGCCTGCTATTTTCAGAAAGTGATTATTAAATACTGTACATATATGCGACTTATCAGTAACACGGACATTCCCACTACGCACTGATTCTATATCCTCGACCTGTCTCTGCAGACCAGCCACTTCCTTTACGACTGACCATATGGTTTTAATTTTATCCTGAGACTTAGCTATTCTATCTGCATACCACATACTTTTTGCCTTCCTAATAACATTTTTAAGCACCTTACAATACTGTCTGTATTGGGCTGCTGCATTTAGATTTTGACTGTTTCTAACGTTTTGATATAATTGCCACTTTGTTCTACAAGATATTCTTATCCCTCTAGTCAGCCACCCAGGCTGCCTGTTTGTGCTAGTACCCTGTTTTGAACGTTCTAACGGAAACCAACTTTCAAAGAGCACGAGAAAATTCTTGAGAAAAGCATTATATTTATCGTCTACTGTATTAGTACTATTAACATCTTGCCACTCTTGTTCCTTTATAAGGTTTACAAAGGTCTCTACAGCAACTGGATCAGCTTTCCTAAACAGTTGATAACTATATTTAACGTGTGTCGCAGCACAAAAATCTTGTAGAATTAAAATTTGTGCATCATGATCTGAAAGGCCATTCACCTTTTTGCTAACAGACTGCCCTTCTAGTAATGAGGAATGATCTCTAATGTTGTCTATGGTTGTTCTGCTGTTCCCTTGCACTCTCGTTGGAAAGAATACGGTTTGCATGAGATTATATGAATTAAGGAGGTCTACCAGCATCCTTTTCCTTGCACAATCACTTATACAATTAACCTTCACGCGCTCGCGCGGGCGGTGAAGTGACCGCCTTTTTGCAATTTCGCGCCGTACTTACTCCACAAAGGTAACGAGGCGGCGGGAGGGACACGTATTCTCTAGTTGCACCATTTTCCAACAGATGCTGCTCAAAGTTCGTCCAAGTCGCACCTCTCTGCCTCTCAGGACAAGTTCCAATAGGTCCGAACACGTTCGGCGGTCAGTTTGCCACCTTGCAAGCGCTTACGGTACTTACAAAAACGGTCAGGTTACCGCCTTGCAAGCGCTTACGAGACTTTGTTCTACTCGTCTGCTTCGGAACGTAAGTATTTCTTTTTGTAATTCCCCTATAATTCCTCAATTTTATAGACTCTTCCAATTCTCTAGTCAATGTGTATTACTTTTTATAAATTTTGCCATTCATAAATTCTGTTTTTCTTTCTACTTTAGCACTTCATCATTCCAAGAAATTTATGTTGGCAAAAGTAATAATTATTTTTATTTTTTAAAGAGAACGACAAACCTTACGTCTGATGACATACGTAGAATCTTGGCTGGATTGGAGAGAGAGGAAGCAAAGGGGAAAGTCCATGAGGAATCCCTAGAAGATGACGTTTCCGATGACCCAGATTATGAACAAGAAGGGATTGAAGATGATATACATCAAAGTGAGTCGGAAACTGATTTGGAAGACGGGGGAGAAAATGACAAAGATCAACAGGAGCTACCAACAAATGACATGATTTTATACAGGTAAGGACATGGAAACTATTTGGGCTAGTAGTGCCAATATTACCAGCACAAAATCAAAGACAAAAAATATAATCAAAACTCTACCAGGTCCTAGAGGACAAGCAAGACAATGTGAAACTCGTCTGGAAAGTTTTCATTGTATAGTAACTCCCGAAATGGTAGAAGGGATCGTAAGGTACACGAATATTTATATTGAAAGGAAAAAATTGGCACGTCAAGCACTGGCAGAAGGAAGCAGTAACTCTGAAGTACGTGAAAGGGATTACAAGCCGACAACGACGCCTGAAATGCTAGCATTGTTTGGTGCTCTGTTTTTGATTGCGGTCAGAAGAGGGGACCGTGCAAATTTCTCCGAATATTTCAATAGCAATGGAACAGGTCTGACAATTTTGCGAGCCAATTTCAGCCTAAATAGATGTAGATTTTTGCTACGAGCTATGAGATTTGATGACCTAAACACGAGATTGGAACGTCAAGCAACGGACAAACTTGCTCCTATACGAGAAATTTTGTCTTCTTTCATTGCTAACAACCAAAAATTATTCAGTTTAGGGGAATTTGTCACTGTTGATGATATGTTGGTTGCGTTTAGAGGACGATGTTCATTCATCCAGTACATGTCTAAAAAACCAGCCAAATACGGGTTAAAATATATGCATTGTGTGATGCACGCACTTTTTATACATATAATTTAGAAGTGTACTGCGGAAACAAGTGCCAGGCCCTAACGTACTCTCCAACAAACCATACGACTTGGTTGCTAGATTGGTTGACTGCATAGAAGAAACAAATAGAAATGTAACAACTGATAATTATTTTTCAAGTTACCCGTTGGCTGAATACCTCCTTAGCGATGGCCTCACTTTTTGAGCTACAATAAGAAAAAATAAAAAAGAAATTCCCCAGAATTTGTAACAGTAAATGAAAATGCAGTGGCAGGAGACTACATCTTCGGTTGTCAAGATGACAAATCTTTGAGCTCTATGATTACAAAAAAAAAAAGGAAAGCTGTAGTAGTGCTCTCCACAATGCATGATACCGACATCATTGATGAAGATACCAAAAAACCTGTATAAATCACAGACTATAATTCAACCAAAGGTGGAGCTGATACTGTAAACCTCATGTGCCCCAGAATTTAAACATCAAGAAGAACACAAAGGTGGCCTGCATGTATATTTTTCCGCTTACTTGACTTGGCAGGAATAAATTCGTTACGCATTTTTCAATTCAACACAGGTAATATGAAAGAAAAAACGAGAAGACAATTCTTACATGCGTTATCTTTGGAACTGATGAGCGAAAATCTGAAAGAAAGAGCTAAATTGAAGCATTTACCAAAAGATTTGTTAGTATTTTTGGAAAATTACAGAGACAGTGACGTAGTTTATCCAGCTGTATCAACCCCTACAAGGAGAGGAATATGTTATTTGTGTGGCTCAAAAAAGAGTATAAAAACAAACCGACAATGCGGTGAATCTGGATGAAACGTCTGCCTACGACATTCAACCACGACAGTTATGTGGAATAATTGTTGTCAGCCTCAAAACGAAAATGAAGTGGATACAGACTGACCAGCATTTTTCATCTGACAGAAATGTTTGTGACGTTTTCAATCAAACATCCTTTTTTCTAAGCAAAATTAGCTTTTCTTGTGATGAGTTAAGACAGTGAATAATTCTAGTCTTAAGTATTACATTATACAGTCGCCAAACATTACAATTAAAAAAATGTTCTTATATTTAATTTGGGTATTTGGCTTCCTTTTTGTATTCCATTGTATATTTTATTGTTAAATAAATAATTTTGATTACAAATGTGTTTGCAACATTGTGTGAGATATCCTATATCGATATTTTATGGAAATATGACCTTTAAAAACGGAAAACCTCAAGAGATTGATGAAAACTCTCGGGCGGTCGGCCGACCGACCGCGCGAGCGTTCGCGTGACTATTTCTAGCGCGAGCGCATGAAGGTTAATATTGAAGTCACCACATATAACTAACTTTTTGTATTTCCTATTCATTTATTTCTGAATGACATGCTGTCATCGAAATATTACAACGCATTTGTGATCATATATACCAGTCGTTGCAGTTGAAAGGACTCAGCCACATTTTTTCTTTTCTTTCTTAGTCTGGAAAGTTAATTCGAAAAGATAGTAATGTTTTATTGAACGGAAAATAATACTGTTATTACGAGAAAAGAAGCCACTTACTATTCAAACTTATAATAACGCTGATTTAATTCTTATCTTCGAGAATAAGAGACAAAAGTAAATCTTTTTCATTTTTATGTTATTTGTTTTTACATTCTTCCCTTGTTATCTGCTTTTATGGTTTCCTTCTGGTTGTACCTGAACGGCCCTATGTTCCATCTAAGTGTACTTAATTTATTATAGATTAAGATGAAAAGGGATCTATTACATCTATTATTTTAATCACAATATCATATTTTAATAGCGCATTTCATGGGAAAACCAGTGAGTTATTGTAATAAGAATTACACAGTTTGGTTCGATCTCCTCAGCCACCATTTTGGCCATTTCTTTAAGTCGGGATCTGGAGTCGGCGCTAGATAAGTGTTGTAACCACGCACGCCGGGAAAGGCGGCATTGCAGGTTTACTGCACCAGCAGGATATCCCCGTCCTTGGAGTAAATCATGTACCGGAAGAGTTGTATCTTTGCAAGTGATCGTGCGTTGTTAATGTTCACTGTTGCCACCTTATAAGCTTGGTCTGTTGTTGTCATGCTCGTGTCATGTCACTGTGAGCTCCAAAGGTTTTAGTCCGATATTCATGCTCAGAGGGGTGCCCGCCAACCGGCTGCCACCCTTTGTTTTCGTGCTGTGGTTTTCACCCTATGAGTGAATCTCACTATGTGGGGGTGCCAATACCTGTATCCCTTCGACTGGTTCTGTCCAGTCACAGTGGTCATCAATCCCGGAAACGCCCTCTGCTGCTTTTCAATGTGGTCGGGACATTGTCACTGAATTCTCCGTCGGCAGTACCGGGTCAGTCGGTGACAATGAAGAGGGACCGCCTGAAAGGCAGGACAGCCGGTCACCACCTGAAGGAATCCTTTCAACGGCCTCAGAAATGTTCAAATGTGTGTGAATCCTAAGGGACCAAACGGCTGAAGTCATCGGCCCTAGACTTACACACTACATAAACTAACGTAAACTAACTTACGCTAAGAACAACACACACACACATGCCCAAGGGAGGACTCGACCCTCCGGCGGGAGGGGGCGCGTAGTGCGTGACATGGCGCCTCTAACCGCGTGGACACTCCGCACGGCTCAAGGTCAAATGGTTCAAATGGCTCTGAGCACTATGGGACTTAACATCTGTGGTCATCAGTCCCCTAGAACTTAGAACTACTTAAACCTAACTAACCTAAGGACATCACACACATCCATGCCCGAGGCAGTATTCGAACCTGCGACCGTAGCAGTCGCGCGGTTCCGGACTGAGCGCCTAGAACCGCTAGACTACCGCGGCCGGCGGCTCAACGTCCTCGAAAGGCACGTGTTCCATGTCAGACGTCTCTTCGGAAGTTGCTAGATATGCTAATGCTTGAAAGTGTAATCGATTTATACTGGAAAAACTTCGTTCAAATTTTGGCCACCAGGTGCAAATCTGGCGTTTTACACTGTTTGTATGGGGGTATGACATCGACACTGTCATTTGACAAGCAGTAACGTGGGTGAACAATATGGCTATCGAGAACAGAAACAGTTTCCTGTTAGAAACTGTTTTATGTGAACGACATCATTTACAGTGCTGCGTTGAGAGAATATCGCCGACCCAGACGATAACGCAACTGAAAGCCCTTGTTCTGCAGCAACGTTCTGAATTTGCTCTTCGGTTTCTGTCAAGGATCGAAGTTGATGACTTGTGGTCGGGCAGTATTCTACGGAGAGACGGAGCACATTTTACACTAGAGGGTGCAGTGAATATGCAGAACTGCCAAATTTGGGGTACTGTTAAACTGCTTGTGTTCACGGTGAGCTACAGTATTTCACTCGCTGTATGTGACTATGTGGGTACTTTCACAAACATCTTTATTCTCGGTCCGTCCTTCTTCAAAGAGCATACACCCACACGACCAGTCAGGTGTATCGTGACGTCTGCACGTTATCGAGACCCCGTTGTACAGCTTGTGACTCCTGTTTTGGAAAAGGGTAGCTGTGAGGAAACCACTCTTTTTATGCAAAATTGGCAACACCTCATGTCGCTTGTCCAGTGAATGATCTATTTCATGTAATCTTTCACGAACGAAACCATAGGGTGTAAGAACAACTGATCTGAATCCATTGGCTCTCGGGATATCTTAAAAAACGCATTGCCAGGGCCTCGTTCGGTCTCTGCATGATCTGAAGGGCAATATACAGGAATATGTTGCTCAGATTGTTGATCACGTCGAGTTATGGATGCAGCATCTCGTCGACGTCTCCGGTGCTGATATTAAACAAATTATTTTGTAAGTGGCGGTTAATAATAAAATCAACAGTACGCCTTTCTCACTTGTTTGATCTTTTTTGCCCACGTCCCATTCCCAATGCATTACATACGGAAAAATTTCTCTACGTGTTCCTTGCATTGACAGCTCCAATTTTGTAAATTAGAACAAATTTTTTCCAGGTCAAATCGGTACCGCATTAACACATTAGCATATCTACCAAGTTTTGCTGCCATACGATAATTACAGCCCACAGTGAAACTCTGTGAGTAGCTGCACTTTAATTATAAGCATCCGCTATGTCCGAGCTACTTCTTCTCAAGCCTTATTGCTGTCTCTGTTCACTGAAATTACGATGGCAGGCATTTGGAAAAGCATATATCACTACGAAGATATTAAAGCGCTGTGGCATATATAAAATTGCGAATCAGTCAGTGAATCCTTTTATGACATCTACACCTTTGTTGTTGTTTTTTTTTGTTTTAAAAAAAAAGCAGATATCGCGATGAATGTTGTTATAACTAGCTATGTTGATCGTCGATGATTACTTTCCTTTCACGTTTCAACGGGTATGAAAATCCGTTTTTGGTAAACAGTGGGTTGGTAGCTCTGTGTGTCCTTGCCTGTCAAGCTGTATGACAGACTGTAAAGGTTTGGCGTACTTCATGACAAGAAATGAGTGTTCTCGCAAATTCTGTGCGCAACTCTTTATATATCGTTTATGATGAACAATTACTAAATACCCAGGAATAACAACTTCGAGCCGGCGGCGGTGGTCTAGCGGTTCTAGGTGCGCAGTCCGGAACCGCGCGACTGCTACGGTCGCAGGTTCGAATCCTGCCTCGGGCATGGATGTGTGTGATGTCCTTAGTTTAGTTAGGTTTAAGTAGTTCTAAGTTCTAGGGGACTGATGACCACAGATGTTAAGTCCCGTAGTGCTCAGAACCATTTGAACCATTTTAACAACTTCGAACAACTCAAATTGGAAAGAACACGTAAAAACTGTTGTGGGGAGGCGAACCAAAAACTGGAATTTATTGGCAAAAAACTTAGAAGATGCAATAGATCTACAAAAGAGACTGCCTACACTACGCTTGTCCGTCCTTTTTTGGAGTGATGTTGCAGGGTGTGGGATCATTACCAGATTAAGATTAACCGAGTACCTCGAAAAAGTTCAGAGAAGGGCAGCACGTTTTGTATTAACGAGAAATATTGGAGAAGGTGTCACTGACGTGATTCAGAATTTGGAGTACACATCGTTGAAACAGGAGCGTTTCTCGTTGTGGTGACATCTTCTCGCGAAATTACAGTCAACAACTTTCTTCCCCGAATGTGAAAATATTTTGTTGACGCCGACTTACGCATGGAGGAAGATTCCATGAAAAAAATAAGGAAAATTAGAGCTAGCACGGAAAGATATGAGTGCTCGTTTTTTCTGCGCTCTGTTCGAAAGTGGGAGAATTGAGATTCATTGCAAAGGAAGTTCGGTGGAACCTCAGCCAGACACCTAAGTGTGATTTTCAGAGTAGCCATGTAGATGGAGATTTAAGTGAATGAAACAGAGTTATGTAATTAATTCTTAAGTTATTATTTCGTAAGCGAAGTGCCAGGAACTTACATGTTGTCTTTGCAATGATCCTACAAAGAAAGATCAGTGAGTGGTGAAAAAATAGCTAAAGGTAAAACATAAGCTTAAAAAATAAGATAGTGTAGAAGATGGGAAGCCTCTCTGAGCCGACTTATTAATAACATACATTGGTGCTTTACAGTTGTTAGGTTAGAGTATATTATTCTTTGACTTTAAATATTAGGTTTTTAAGAAAAAATAAAAGTTTGTCACATAATCTCGTTTTGTGTTTAGAAGTAATTCTGTATCATAAAAGGAGATAGTGGGAGTAGACTGGATCGGTAGATAATGTCTAGCCAAGCAAAGTGACCCTAAAAGTTGTTAGAATGGAAGTTAATGAACCGAGGAATGCCACAGGGATAGGGAAGCATGACGGTTGGACGGTGCCTAAAAAAGTGGACAGGTTGGGAGATATGGCGCAGCTTTCCAAGGAATGAGGTGTGGGTCTCCTCAAATTGCTCTGATCCACAACTTTTTTCAAGAGTGGGAGTCTGGTACTAAATTGTTAGTAATTACAGATTGGCTAGCAGGTAAATAAACCTTTCGGAGGAGAGTGGGCAAGGATTGTTACGTAACGCCCTCCCTGGCAGGCAGTCTAACAAATTCCCTGACTGGCAAATCAGCGTTTGCTTTTGCGGCTTCGTGGAGAACTAACTTGAGCATCGCTATGAGGCACTTTTACTTCCTATTGTCGATTTAAAGACACTTCTCCTTCGAGTTCCATCGAGATTTCTTCACTAGATTGGTCCGGGCACCTGAAGATGTCCTCGACTTCGGCTTCTTGGGTTACTTGGGTTGCCGTACACTTCCTTGGAACGCAGTATTACGACTGGCTGAAACTGCCTAGGGGAGTGCGGCATGAAAGTGACTAGACTATGGTAGGCACGTTTCTTTATGAGGAATTGTGTTTGATGGTTGATCTGAGGTTCCTGCTTGTTATTTCTTTAATCCAAAAAGATCGATGCAAACATCATATCCGATACTGAGATCTTAGTTTCATTGATTTGGGTGGACCACGGGATAGTTGCCAGGTTCTTTTCCATATCCTTTTCCCGCAGACTCTGCCACTCAGTTAGTTGTCTTTAATTACATTCTTTCTAAGGATTTTTGTATTTCAGTTTTCTCTTATCTCGGTCCGTTTATAGAAGTACTGTTTCATTCAGAAATCATATTTTTGTTTCCCTTTCGCATTTTTATAACAGTAGGCTAAGGTCAGAGCAGATCTCCCCCTGATTTCATTAGACAAATGAACCCGATCACTCCATTTTTGGCAAGGACCGCAGCCACGACTCTGTTCTCAGGCCCATTAATTTCAAAATGATTTCCGTTGAACAGTTTGTCACCCCACATCTGAATAGGAAGCGGAGATCCGTATATCAAAAGGATTTATTTGATACAGATCAGAGGCACTTTTTATACTTAGCCATAGCTCAGTGGCTTGTTGTAACATGTGTATGCATTTTGTAATACCTCACTCTATTTAGCGTATATTAGATGGATGAGTACATAATAACCTTATCAAAGCTTAAATCATTGGTACAGCCTACCATATAAAAACATACACAAAGGTGACAAACGTCATTGGATATGCTCTGATTTCGTGTCGGACCTCCTTCTGCCGTTTGCAGTGCAGTACCTCTACCGGGCATCGACTCGATAGGGCGTTGGAGGTCCCCTGCAGACCTACTGAGATACGCTGACTCTATAGTCGTCCATAATTGCGAAACTTTGCCATCGCAGAATTTTGTGCGCGAACTGAACTCTCGATTACGTGCCATAGATGTTCAATGGAATTGACGTCGGGTGATATTGGTGGCCAAATAATTCCTTGAATTGTCCAGAAAGTTCTTCAAACCGGTCGGAACAATTGTGGCCCGGTGACATAACACATTGTCATCCATTAAAATTCCGTCATTGAATGGCTGCAAATGGTCTCCAGGTAGACGAAATATAGCCATTTCCAGTCAATGATCAGTTCAATTACACCAGAGAACCAAGTATATTCCATGTAAACACAGTCCACATCATCATGGAGCCGCCAGCAGCTTTCACAGTGTCTTGTTGTCTACCTGGATCCATGACTTCGAGAGGTCTGCCCCATATTCGCACCCTAGTGTCAGCTCTTATCAACTGAAATCGGGACTGATCTGACAAGCCCACAAGCGCTGCAAGCGTAGTCGTGCTGTTAGAAAAGGCACTCTTGTCGGTCGTCTGATGCCATAGCCCTATTAACGCCAAACGTTGCCGCACTGCCCTACCGGATAGGTACTTCGTTCGGGCCACATTGATTTTTGCTGTAATTTCACGCAGTGTTGATTGTCTCCTAGCACTGACAATTCTACGCAAACTCCGCTGCTTTCGGTCGTTAAGTGAAGGCCGTGGGCCACTACGTTGTCCTTGGAGAGAGATCGTGCCTGGAATTTAGTAGTCTCGACACACTCTTCACGTTGTGGATCTCGGAATAATAACGATTTCCGAAATAAAATGTCCCATGCGTCTAGTTCCAACTACAATTCTGCCTTAAACGTCCGATGATCCCCGTCGTGCAGCCATAAACACGTCGATAACCTTTCCACATGAATTACCCGAGTACAAGGGGCTGTTCCAGTATGAATTGCCCTTTCATACCTTGCGTACGCGGTGCTACCGCCGCCTTTATATATGCACATCGCTATTCCATGACTTGAGTCACTTCAATGTCAGGCGCTGGTAGCAATTATTTGTCATTAGTTTTATTCATGTTTCATTCACAAACTTGCCACACTTTGAACTCTAGTTGCAGGATCACCTGTGAAACCTTTTTGTATTGATTTGTCTAAGCCGGAGGTTATGAGTGTGGCAGTGTACGACCCACCCCTACTACATTCAACAATCAAACACACCCACTTTCGAGCGTTTGCACAACCTCAGCAGGCAGGTGGTAGGCTTCTTTGTCGACCGA
Organism: Schistocerca piceifrons; assembly: GCF_021461385.2. Taxonomy (NCBI): domain Eukaryota; kingdom Metazoa; phylum Arthropoda; class Insecta; order Orthoptera; family Acrididae; genus Schistocerca; species Schistocerca piceifrons. The sequence goes on along the minus strand of NC_060138.1, from coordinate 988,670,861 downwards.
GACGCTCAGAGAATAATTAATGTGTCAGAAGAAGGAGGTGGTGCACAGTAGCCATCTCTCGTGTCAACAATAATTCTGACATGGTAGGGCATCGAAGGAGCGCAGGAAGGAAGATTAGGGTTTCATGACCTGTCAACATCGAGATCGTTAGAAACTGAGCACAAACTTGGATTGTTTCAAGGATAGGAGGCGAAATCTGGTCTGTCATTTCAAAGGAGCCATCCAGGCATTTGCCTGGAGCGATTTAGGGAAAAATATGGAAAACCTAAGTCAAAGTCATTGCGTTGACAGCTGATGATTGTTAATATTTGCAATTGGGAATACATTTAACGTAAATCAGAGAGGTCGGACGCGGATTTGAACCGTCGTCCTCCGAAATGCGAGCCCAATGTACGAACCACTGCGGAATCTCGCTCGGTGCCGGGCATCCAACCGAACTGAAATTGTATAGCGTCTTTCCGTGTTACATTTGCCGACGAGTGCCAGCGCGACAACCCACGACCAGATGATTTCATGGGGTGAGAGATGTGGAGAACATGATAGCCAGGGCAACAGTTGACAGCCCATTTCTTCAAGGTATGCTGCGACAGCAAAGACAAAATGCGGTCTTGTACTGTATTAAACGATCCAGCCAAATTAATGCTTCCAGTGACCAGTAACAGCGCTATCAGTGAATGGCGTATAAAGCGTGTCTGGGGTGACGCGGAAGAACAGTGCACTCGTCGTCGTAAAGCGGAAACGGAGCTACCTATCTGAAGTCCAAAAGGGCGTGACAATTGGCTTTCAGGCTAAGGGTGTAAGCATTTCCGAAACGGCAAAGTTTGTAAGCTGTTTGCGTGTCGCTGTGATTAAAGTATAAGTGCACGACAAAATGGCTCTACCCAAAATCTGATGCCAAAGAAACTGTAGTGCACCACGTACCACAGATGACAAGGGTGAATGACGGCTGCTGAGATATGTAGGTGCAACTGGGGAGCAACTAATGGCACAGATGAACCAAAGGTCTACCATCAGTGTCTCCTCAAAGGTTGTTCAGTGAACTTTGCTGCATATGGGCTTTCGGAGCAGGCGCCTCGTTTATGCTTCCATGCTGACTGATGTACGTCGACGATGAAGGCTGGAATTTGCAGGGCAGTACTGCAGCTGGACGTCCACATTGTGGTGACAGGTGGCCCTTTCAAGAGACAGATGGCGTGAAACATCTGAAAGCAGACACCCTACAACAACTGTCGAAAGGGTCCAGGCCCGAGGAGGGAGCATTAAGGTCAAGGCAATGTTTTTGTGGAACTCCCTGGCTCATCTCGCCTTTCCGGAATTCACAATTGATCAACATAAGTATGTGTCTATCCTTGGGGACCATGTCCAACACTACATGCTATTTACCTTTCCTCGGCACGATCAGCAGGATAGTGCACCGTCTCATACAGCTCGCAATGTATTTGACTGGTTCGAAGAGCCCCAGGATGAGTTTTCCAGTTTGCCGTAATCACCTGGCCAGCAAATTCCTTGTATTTAGTCCAAATAGAGATTCTGTGCGACCGCCTCGATCGGGCTCTTCGCGCCGTGGGTCCTCAGACGAGAAACCTAGCGCAGCCGGCCACGGCAGTGGAGTCGATATGGCCTCACGCCCTGTCCGTACTTTCCAGAAACTCAATGACTCTTTTCCTTCGCGTCTCGCAGCAGTCCGCTCTGCAAAAGGTGGTTTTCTGGCTTCTGACAGACGGTCACATTTATGTGACTGGACAGTGTATCTTCTTGAAAGACAATACTATGGAGATCTCGAAGATAGGGAGCCGGGCACAAAATATCAGAAATGAAACACCGGCTGTCCAAATTACACTGGCTGTGCGAGTAAGAGGTCACGGCAATATGCTGGACCTAACGTTCGTATTGCTCGTTGCCACCAAACGCTGGTACGTCTATGGCGATGCGGCACACAAAAGATGTGGTTCTCGTTCCCTACAACATTGTCAACGTGCTTCTCTGTTGCTGCATCAGAAGTAACCGAAACTCTGGTCGCCATGCTGAGAGTCCATGGTGGTATTCAACGATTCCACACTGGCATTACAGACATGTGATTCCAACCAACATGAGCTGCAATAGTACGGAATGAGAAACCGGAGCCGCCGGCTGCTGTGGCCGAGTGGTAGTAGGCGCTTCAGTCCGGAACCGCGCGCCTGCTACGGTCGCAGGTTCGAATCCTGCCTAGGGCATGAATGTGTGTGATGTCCTTAGGTTAGTTAGGTTTAAGTAGTTCTGAGTCTAGGGTACTGATGACCTCAACTACGACTGAAGACAATCATCCAGCGTGACAGTAGTGCAACCCTTCCGCAAATTTCTGCAGATTTCAATGCTGGGCCACCAACAAGTGTCAGCGTGCGACTATTGAATGAAACATCATCGATATGGGCTTTAGGGGCTGAAGGCTCACTCGTGTACCCTTGTAGATTGCGCGACACTAGCCTTTACGCTTCACATGGGCCCGTCAACACCGACATAGGACTGTTGTTGACTGGAAACCTGTTGCCTGGTCGGACGTGTCTGGTTGCAAATTGTATTGACCGGATGGACGTGTACGGGCATGGAGAAAACTTCATGAATCCATGGTCCTGCATGTCAGCAGCGTATTGTTCAAGCTGGTGGAGGCTCTGTAATGGTGTGGGGCGTGTGCAGTTGGTGTGATATGAGACCCTTCATAGGTCTAGAAAAGACTCTGACAGGTGACACATAGATAAGCATCCTGTCTGATCACCTGCATCAATTCATGTCAATTGTGCATTCAGCCGGCCGCTGTGGCCGAGCGATTCTAGGCGCTTCAGTCCGGAACCGCGCTGCTGCTACAGTCACAGTCTCGAATCCTGCCTCGAACATGGATGTGTGTGATGTGCTTAGGTTAGTTAGGTTTAAGTAGTTCTAAGTCTAGGGCACTGATGACCTCAGATGTTAAGTCCCATAGTGCTTAGAGTCATTTGAACCATTTGAATTGTGCATTCTGACGGATTTGGGCAATTCCAGCAGGACAATGTAACACTTCTCAGGTCCATAATTGCTACAGATTGCCTCCAGGAACACTCTTTTGAGTTTAAACATTTCCGATGGCCACCAAACTCTCCAGACATGAACATTATTGATCATATCTGGGATGCCTTGCAGCGGGCTGTTCATAAGAGATCTCCCTCATACTCTTACGGATTTATGGACAGCCCTGCAGGATTCATGATGTCGTTTCCCTCCAGCACTATTTCATACCTTAGGCGAGTCGTGTTGCAGCACTCATGCATGTTCGCGGGGGGGCCTACACGATTTTAAGCTGATATTTCAGTTTGTTCAGGTCTTCAGTGATCCACTGGTGGTTGTCTCAGGGTTGTTATTCCTGCTTGATTTATTTTTATCCGGATGTGCTCGTCAAGATGTGGCCTTCAGTGCTATGATACCAGTAACCAACTAAAAATAAAGAACTAAACACAGGTGAAGCAGTTCATTAATACCGGAGATGATTACCCATACCTGCGTTTGCCCTATATGCAATGTTGTCTGCAATCTGCAAAACTGTTAGCGTGCTGCTCCTCGTGACGGAGATGAAGTGTCTTTGTACAGCAAAGGGTGGTGGAACGCAAACGAATTCTGCCGCCTACTATTCTCATTGGCTGGAGCTACTCAGAGCTATAACCTAGCGGTAAGGTAGAATCATGTTGTCGTTCTGTCAAAGATGCCTCGTTCTCGCAGCAAGAGGTGACTTGTGACTGAATGCTACCAAATAAGCGATTCACGCCGAGAGCGGTGCAATTCTGTGATACACGAAAAGCGCTCATTCTGAAACGGCAGCCTTTCCTGTTTTAGTGGCGAGCAGTACAAATGTAGTTAAAGTAATATCCGGTTGTCTTTAGGGATGGTGGCTATTGCTGAAACAACAAGTTTTTGGTTATATCGGATTTCTTTCACGCCATTTTAACCTGTCTTAAAAGCACTCAAAACAACCGGTTTCAGAACCGATTGTCGGTTTTTTACTCCTGTTATTTCCTGCAACAAACGTAGAAATCGAAGAAAGATTGAAAAATTTTGACTCTCTGAGTTTCAAGATACACAGAATCATAATATTAAAACAAACGGCTTTTCTACGAAATTGGGAAGTTCGGAATACTGCAAAAAAATCACCAGCGTTCACCCATTGATTGTAACGTTTTTAAACTCTGCTCAGAAATTATGTTGTAATCGAGGAACATACCACTACTTGGTGATTAGGAATGGTCCGTGCATAAGAGTGAAAACTAAGGTTGAAGAACTCTGTATTTCCTGGTAAGTTTTTTGTTTTCAAATATTACGGTCGGTAGAGGTATTTTATGTAGACACAAGCAGCAGATCAGCTGCGTTTTATTTGTACTGTCTACTATGAATGAAGTGTTGTTAATTTTTTTTATTTTTTAATGGTATCATAATTTCCTTTTACTTTTATTATTGCATAGACATGGAAGGTTCAAAATGGTTCAAATGGCTCTGAGAACTATGGGACTTAACATCTGTGGTCATCAGTCCCGTAGAAATTAGAACTACTTAAACCTAACTAACCTGAGGCATCCATGCCCGAGGCAGGATTCGAACCTGTGACAGTAGCGGTCATGCGGTTCCAGACTGAAGCACCTAGAACCGCACGGCACACCGGCCGGCTGACATGGAAGGCAAATCTTTAATCTTACAGAGCAAAAGAAGCATTTTAATATATTGTTATGTCACTTCGTGAAAATATCTCCAGACTAAGGATGGTGACATTCTGCATGTCCGGCGACGACGGTGAAAAACTACCATATAAACCAAGTGGTGGCAAGTCATGCAGACTGCGCGTACACAACGTAACTCAAGCCAAGACAAACGGCAACACGGACATCATTGCCGGCCGTGACGGCCGAGCGGTTCTAGGTGCTTCAGTCTGGAACCGCGCGACCGCTACGGTCGCAGGTTCGAATCCTACCTCGGGCATGGATGTGTGTGATGTCCTTAGGTTAGTTAGGTTTAAGTTGTTCTAAGTTCTAGGGGACTGATGACCTAAGAAGTTAAGTCCCATAGTGCTCAGAGCCATTTAAGCCATTTGAACCATTTGAACGGACATCATTGTCTCAGCAATGCTGTACTAATTCTTATTCGACGTGTTTCTTGCTCGTTTCTGTCGGCAGCGCTCTCCTCTTTTCCCATTTTCTGTAATATCGAAATATTTTAAATCAAGGCAAATTTTACGAATAAAAATTACTACATTTAAGAAAAGTGTTTGTTTAAAAAGGAAACAAAACACCTGCTATAACCAAGACAAAAAATATCACAAATAAAGGTTATTAGCAACTGGAATACCGGTGTCAGTTGTAAGACGTGTATATCTCTATTGTCTATTGTCAAACCACAATTTATGAAAGATGTTTATATTTTATTATTTGGATTAAGTACGAACAATTAATATTTGTCATTTTGGAAATAACTGTGGTAGCAGGGAATGTCTGCACCAAAATATTGTTGGCGGGAGAGACCGCACACTGATATAATTTTAAAATGGGCGGGAGAGACCATGTATGGATACATTTCAAGAAAAGAGCGGGAAAGACCGCGCATTGATACATTTTGTAATGGTAGCAGGGATTGTCTGCACCAGAAAGCATTGTTGGCGGGAGAGACGGCACTTTAGCGTTCGTAGGAAGTCAATAGTAAGCGAGATGTGAATCGAGTCGATAGCAGGTCTGGAGCGAGAGGTTGAGAGGAGCGGTGTGCCTGCCAGCCACCAGCTATGATTTACAAGAGATTATAAACGGATGTACAGAGACATCAACTAACTATTATCATAAGAGGAACTAATATTATTGAACTATTGTTTTTTTTTAATTCAAGACTACTGAAGGTATGTTCGCGCAATGCTAGTTTTAAGATTATTGTGACAAGTAAGTCCCATTTGAACGTTTGTAAAATCATTTGAAAACCAACAGTAAATATCTGAAGAATTGTTTTCAGAATATAATTAATTTTTGTCAGCAATATTGCATTATAATCCATCCCAAAAGCCATCAACGTAAAACTTTGCCCAGTTTTATTGTTGTCAAGAAAAAGTTTAACTATGAATTATGTAACTTCAGTCAAATTAATTAATTAATAACGTCAGCTTTGCCATTAAAGAATAACGTCAGCTTTGGTAATAAACACAGCCACCTATTATGACAGCCCATCAGCAGCTAATATGTTGTTGTTGTGGTCTTCAGTCCTGAGACTGGTTTGATGCAGCTCTACATGCTACTCTATCCTGTGCAAGCTTCTTCATCTCCCAGTAGTTACTGTAACCTACGTCCTTCTGAATCTGCTTAGTGTATTCATCTCTTGGTCTCCCTCTATGATTTTTACCCCCCACACTGCCCTCCAATGCTAAATTTGTGATCCCTTGATGCCTCAGAACATGTCCTACCAACCGGTCCCTTCTTCTTGTCAAGTTGTGCCACAAACTCCTCTTCTCCCCAATTTTATTCAATACCTCCTCATTGGTTATGTGATCCACCCATCTAATCTTCAGCATTCTTCTGTAGCACCACATTTCGAAATCGTCTATTCTCTTCTTGTCCAAACTGTTTATCGTCCATATTTCACTTCCATACATGGCTACACTCCATACAAATACTTTCGGAAACGACTTCTTGACACTTAAATCTATACTCGATATTAACAAATTTCTCTTCTTCAGAAAGGCTTTTCTTGCCATTGCCAGTCTACATTTTATATCCTCTCTACTAATAGAGCTAATAGAGTATAGTAAAACAGAGTAAGTTTATTCATGTCGCAGTCCGATGTAGCAGTCAGATGGCGATCCAGAAACAGTAAAAAAGGTAAGGAAAAGTTTTGGGTTATTGCAGGTAACGACTGAAGGCCACGACGACGACACATTCTATGTTTCGTCGTAATAATCAGCAAATCACTTTTAATAATCAGCATTTAAATTTGTATGCGAAGGTTGCACTTATTATTATTGAGTAAGAGAATTAATTTCAAAAGGAATATTTCATTTGTTATTATTAAGCAAGAGACAGAAATCTTAAGGGAAGGTTTCATAGGTTATTGTAGAAGGGAAGGTTGCGTAACAAAACAGATATAGAGGAGACGGGAAGGTTTCACGGTTTTTTATCATCCTCAGTTGCCCTTGGTCGACTTCCCGACATGAGGTAGCAGCGGCCTCGTACAGCCAGTAGAGGCCTCCGTCGACATGCGGAGGCGTCCCGCTGACCGTAGCAGCCACTGGGCGGTGGCGGCCGCCGCCCCCAGCCTGCTGGGACAGTGGGGGAGGCGCGGCGCAGACTGCGGCCGTGACGTAATTAGCCGGCGGCCGGCGTTGGCAGGCGCTCATTAGCACGACGGCCGCTGCCTCCGACGCCGACGCCGCCGCCGCCGCCGCTGCCGCGGCTGCCACCTCGGCTCGCGTCGCATCTCGACGTATCGACAGCGCCGTCTCTGCCGGGCACCGGCTGCTGTCACGCCGCCTGCCACTGTGAAGACAGCTCTCATGCACCGATGCGAAGCCCGCTGTTAAGTGCGAGGACGAGAATGCTTGTCGTGGCACTAGTCACGACAGGCGTCATGTATATTCGGAACACGGGTTAATCGTGAACACTTCTACTGTACGTCATATGACTGTGGAAACACCTGCACAAGTGCCCAAAACTATCAGCATATTCCGTGGCTGACAAATTTTCCAGGAAAGAACTGTAGACGTAAGTGGTAGTTCAAATGTTTGTTTGGAAATAGTTTATTTTCTGTACAATTTCACACACCAGGAAGTGTGATTGTTTACTGGAAATATTCTTAAATGATCAATTACGTCATTTTATGTTCACAAACTCTATTTTTTCCTCATGAATTTTAATACGAAAAGGGAAGAAAAGGAAATGAAATTCAGATATGACGGTATTACATTTTCCTGGAGATGTATGAGTCTCAACTTTATCTTCAACAAGGGGAGAGAAGATGAAGTAATGAGTTAAAGTATACGACAACACTGGGATTTGAAGACATGTCTCCTGCTCAGTAGGCAAATGTGCTAACCATTACAACGCTCTGTCACTCTGGCCGACAGAGCTGTATGGTAGTGTAGTGGTCAGCATATCTGCCTAGTAAGCAGGAGGGCTGGGTCCAAGTTCCGAGTTTGGCAAAAATTTTAATTCATTACTTCAGGTTTTATCCTTATCGGAGATAAATTTGAGACTCATATATCTCCAGGAAACTCTACGAGTAATACCATCAGATCAATATATCACCTACACATGAGGTACAACCAGGATTTCCATATTACGTGCACAGCTGGGCTGCTATTCCAATACCGGAGAGCCTCTGGCAACGTTGAAGATTTAAGAATGAGAAAATAGGCTGAAGGCGTGAACTGAGGTTTCTGTTTAGGAGAGCACTGGACTAGGGTAGTACGTGCAACTATCGCAGCCACAGTGTCACTGTGATATAGTCATCAGCACATCTACCTAGTAGCAGGCGTCCTCCTTTCAAGTCCTGGCTGTATCATACAGGGTGTTACCAAAAGGTATGGCCAAACTTTCAGGGAACATTCCTCACACACAAAGAAAGAAAATATGTTATGTGGACATGTGTCCGGAAACGCTTACTTTCCATGTTAGATCTCATTTTATTACTTCTCTTCAAATCACATTAATCATGGAATGGAAACACACAGCAACAGAACGTACCGTCGTGACTTCAAACACTTTGTTACAGGAAATGTTCAAACTGTCCTCCGTTACAAACATACATGCATCCACTCTCCCTCGCATGGAATCCCTGATGCGCTGATGCAGCCCTGGAGAATGGCGTATTGTACTACAGCCGTCCACAATACGAGCACGAAGAGTCTCTACATTTGGTACCGGGGCTGCGTAGACAAGAGCTTTCAAATGCCCCATAAATGAAAGTCAAGAGGGTTGAGGTCAGGAGAGCGTAGAGGCCATGGAATTGGTCCGCCTCTACCAATCCATCGGTCACCGAATCTGTTGTTGAGAAGCGTACGAACACTTCGACTGAAATGTGCAGGAGCTCCAACGTGCATGAACCACATGTTGTGTCGTACTTGTAAAGGCACGTGATCTAGCAGCACAGGTAGAGTATCCCTTATGAAATCATGATAACGTGCTCCATTGAGCGTAGGTGGAAGAACATGGGGCCTAATCAAGACAACAATGCCTGCCCAAACGTTCACAGAAAATCTGTGTTAATGACGTGATTGCACAATTGCGTGCGGATTCTCGTCAGCCCACACATGTTGATTGTGAAAATTTACAATTTGATCACGTTGAAATGAAGCCTCATCCGTAAAGAGAACATTTGCACTGAAATGAGGATTGACACAATGTTGGATGAACCATTCGCAGAAGTGTACCCGTGGAGGCCAATTAGCTGCTGATAGTGCTTGCACGCGCTGTACGTGGTACGGAAACAACTGGTTCTCCCGTAGCACTCTCCATACAGTGACGTGGTCAACGTTACCTTGAACAGCAGCAACTTCTCTGACGCTGACATTAGGGTTATCGTCAACTGCACGAAGAATTGTCTCGTCCATTGCAGGTGTTCTCGTCGTTCTAGGTCTTCCCCAGTCGCGAGTCATAGGCTGGAATGTTCCGTGCTCCCTAAGACGCCGATCTATTGCTTCGAACGTCTTCGTGTCGGACACCTTCGTTCTGAAAATCTGTCTCGATACAAACGTATCGCGCCACGGCTATTGCCCCGTGCTAATCCATACATCAAATGGGCATCTGCCAACTCCGCATTTGTAAACATTGCACTGAATGCAAAACCACGTTCGTGATGAACACTAACCTGTTGATGCTACGTACTGATGGGCTAGATGCTAGTACTGTAGAGCAATGAGTCGCATGTCAACACAAGCACCGAAGTCAACATTACCTTCCTTCAATTGTGCCTACTGGCGGTGAATCGAGGAAGTACAGTACATACTGTCGAAACTAAAATGAGCTCTAACATGGAAATTAAGCGTTTCCGGACACATGCCCGCATAACATCTTTTCTTTATTTGTGTGTGAGGAATGTTTCCTGAAAGTTTGGCCGTACCTCTTTGTAACAACCTGTATATTCTAGTAATTCTTTCAGCTTCAGTACTTATCGAAGAAAGTCAGATGATTTATATGTCCACTGGCTAGCACGTTACTGGGTAGCACGCTGCTCGTAGTGTCAAAAAGCTTATTCACAGAGGAAACCAGGTCCCGGGAATAGACAACATTCCATTAGAACTACTGACAGCCTTGAGAGAGCCAGTTCTGACAAAACTCTACCATTTGGTGAGCAAGAACTATGAGACAGGCGAAATACCATTAGACTTCCAGAAGAATATAATAATTCCAATCCCGAAGAAAGCAGGTGTTGACAAATGTTAAAATTACCGAACTATGTTTAATAAGCCACAGCTGCAAAATGCTAGCGCAAATTCTTTACAGGCGAATAAAAAAACTGGTAGAAGCCGACCTCGGGAAAGATAAATTCGATTTCCGTAGAAATATTGGGACACAGGAGGCAACACTGACCCTACGACTTATCATAGAAGATAGATTAAGGAAAGGCAAACCTACGTTTATAGCATTTGTAGACTTACAGAAAGCTTTTGACAATGTTGGCTGGAATACTCTCTTTCAAATTCTGAAGGTGGCAGGGGTCAAATACAGGGAGCGAAAGGCTATTTACAATTTGTACAGAAACCAGATGGCAGTTATAAGAGTCGAGGGGCATGAAAGGGAAGCAGTGGTTGGGAAGGGCGTGAGACAGTGTTGTAGTCTCTCCGATGTTATTCAGTCTGTATATCGAGTAAGCAGTAAAGGAAACAAAATGACAATTCGGAGTAGGTATTAAAATCCATGGAGAAGAAATATAAACTTTGAGGTTCGCCGATGACATTGTAATTCTATCAGAGACGGCAAAGGACTTGTAAGAGCAGTTGAACGGAATGGACAGTGTCTTCAAAGGCTACAATATGAACATCAACAAAAGTAAAACGAGGATAAAGGAATGTAGTCGAATTAAGTCGGGTGATGCTGAGGGAATTAGATTAGAAAATGAGACACTTCAAGTAGTAAAGGAGTTTTGCTATTTGGGGAGCAAAAAACTGATAATGGTCGAATTAGAGAGGATATAAAATGGAGACAGGCAATGGCAAGGAAAACGTTTCTGAAGAAGACAAATTTGTTAACATCGAGTATAGATTTAAGTGTCAGGAAGTCGTTTCTGAAAGTACTTGCATGGAGTGTAGCCATGTATGGAAGTGAAAAATGAACGGTAAATAGTTTGGACAAGAAGAGAATAGAAGCTTTCGAAATGTGGTGCTACAGAAGAATGCTGAAGATTAGATGGGTAGATCACATAACTAATGAGGAGGTACTGAATAGAATTGGGGAGAAGAGGAGTTTGTGGCACAACTTGACTAGAAGAAGGGATTGGTTAGTAGGACATGGTCTGAGGCATCAAGGGATCACGAATTTAGTATTGGAGGGCAGCGTGGAGGGTAAATATCGTAGAGGGAGACCAAGAGATGAATACACTAAGCAGATTCAGAAGAATGTAGGTTGCAGTAGGTACTGGGGGATGAAGAATCTTGCACAGGACAGAGTAGCATGAAGAGCTGCATCAAACCAGTCTCGGGACTGAAGACCACAACAACAACATCTTGTTTTGTAGTTTACGTTTTTGAAAATAGGTCGCAAATGGTGTGTAGCATCACATTGCACGCACGTATCTATAAAAACTCCAAAAAACTGTTTTTGACTGTTTCAAATGTAAGGGTAGAGACCATGCTGTTTCAGTATCGACTTTACTCTTACACGCCACTAACTATTGGATAATGATGATGTTTGGTTTGAGGGGCGCTCAACTGCGCGGTTTTCAGCGCCCGTACAAACGCCCATCCTTTGCTCTGTCCAATATCGCCACTTTCATGCATGATGATGAAATGATGAGGACAATACAAACACCCAGTCATCTCGAGGCAGGTGAAAATCTCTGACCCCACTAGGAATCGAACCCGGGACCCCGTGCTCGGGAAGCGAGAACTCGACCGCGAGACCGCTGATTCGAGGAATGTCCATTATTCTGTATCTAGAAGAAGTGAGAGCTTTGGTGCCCGCCGCTAAACAGGCCGCGAGAAGTGAGTCTGGCAGTAACGACCGAAGCCATAATTCGGAAAGATGGAACGATTGGCATAATTACGCGACTTATAGCGCCAATGGTTACCTCTGCGTTATAGATAAAAAGCCTCTGTGAAGTTGCTTGTTAGTATGAAGGAGCTAGGCCGGATACAATATATAAGTGTGGTATTATTTGCTTGAATAATAAAACGATGGAATTTCAATATTCAGCCTAAGTCACCCATCCTTGTTAATGATAATAATTTGTAAGGAACTAAAGATTATTGCTCAGGAGGTGGAAAGGAATGAAGATACATGATTCCGAAATAAACCCCGTTCAGATGTATAAGAATTTCGTTGACTGGTTTCGGTATGTCGAATCGCATCTTCAGGTGTGCATTTACAAAGCAGAAACGTAAAAATCGACAATATGATAAAAATAGATACCTATTCCAATAATCTATGGTGTATATCAACTAATATGAAATACTCACACGTCAGTAAACCATTTAAACCCTGATACGGGAAGAAGGGATACGCAATCTCCTCAAAATAAAATACTGTTTCCTGCCACAAGCAAGGTGTCATAGTTCAACTTGACAAGTTGAAAAATTTACATGTTGAAAGTGAGTTTACCTACAATGAAAAGAGCAAAATAAGAGAGCAAGAAAATGTAAAAGCAACATTCAAAGCCGATGGTTAAGAGGGAACGAAAGGATGACGGACGAAATTGTTGCTCAAATTCAGGATTTTTTTCTCTGTATTGGAAAGTAGTAGCCGAAGGGGGCTTACCGCTTTGAGTAAAGCACACGTTGACATTTCTATTGGTATTTTTTATTTAAAAATGTTAGTATCTTCACTGTGTAATTGGGGTTTTCCCGAGGCAGCTCTGAAAGGAAGTACACAGAACGGTCGTCGCTGTAACTTCGGTTACGGTTATCTGAAACATGAAATTAATATATCACCCTGATCCTTACAGTCAGAATTCTAGTTCGTCGTAGGAATATGTTTAAAAAAAAAGAAAAAATGAGAAATTATTGATATTTGAAAAATGGCTACTTTTGAACACCTCTTTTATTAGCTGAAAAAATATTAAATATCAACATAAAAAAATCGGCTACGATGAACTGAAGAGAATACAGTTTACTTCAAGGGATGTCAAACATCATTAAAATCGGATGAAAACTATGGCGTAGACGAAGACAATTTGGTTTTGAGAACAACGCGTCTAAAGTCTGACAAGCATTTATGATACAAAAAAAGGGACAAAGCTTGAAACCTACGGCACTATCATCGATACCTGGTCCGTGGTAACTATCGCCCCAACTAGTGGGTGGCCTCTTTCTGCTACTCTGACTTGATAGGCCCTCGTTTTCGACCTCAAAGCCCTTTTAGTAGCTGAGCGCATCGGTGCTGGCGTCTCTATCTGGACACCAATCGGCGCCTTCCATCGCTGATTCTGATTTGAAGGGCATTTGCCATGTGAATTAACGCAGTATGGCCTACATTGATAGACATACAGCCAAATTTGAAGCAATGTTGAGAATTTCGCTTCGGCTGGATGTTATTTTAGGAGCGTCCCTGCAAATGAGACTCTTGAAACTTTCGTTCACATTTTGAGTGGAACCAAATCAGTTTTACTCAGACGGGTATAAACAGGGGTGATGGCATCGATTAAGTCTAGTGGCAACCGGTTCTCTAACGCCGACGCTCACAGACTCGTTACTTTTTGGAGTCCGCGAATAATACTTTGGAGAATAATTCGTCAACGTATACATGTTCGAATTCCGTAATGAAAAAATTCTAGTTATTTCAACCGTCACCCTGTCGTTCCCCCTTATGAAAACTCATTTCATACCAGGAAGCGGCAGACAGCAACCACCCAACATACCCGCCATGCTGCCAATCAATGTGCGTCACTGAGGCCTCTTAGCGTCACCGTACACATAGCATATCCAAATATCATGGGGGTGAGTGAGGAACCCATTTCGCAGGGTAAGCATATAAACTATAAAATACTACAGCTAACAACCGTTAAAATCAAATAGATCAGGCGCAATTGTTTGCAACAAGCCTTCTACAGTTCCCTCTAGTACTATGGAAGTCATTCCATGATGTCTTAACAGATGTCCTATCATCGTGTCCCTACTCCTTGTCAGTGTTTTCCACACATTCCTTTCCTCACCTATTCTGCGCAGAACCTTCTCATTCCTTATCAGCCCACCTAATTTTCAACATTAGGGTGCAGCACCACTTCTCAAATGCTTCGATTCTCTTCTGTTTCGGTTTTCCCACAGTCTATGTTTCACTACCATACAATGCTGTGTTCCAAACGTACATTCTCAAAAAATTTCTTCCTCAAACTAAGGACTGTCTTCGGTACTAGTGGAATTCTCTTGGCCAGGAATGCGTTTTTTGACAGTGACGGACGGGGCAAGGAGGACATATAAAGCAAAGTAGCAGAAATGAGAACAGCAAGAAACTTAACATCAGAATTTATGGTCACGAAGTAGATGAATTTCAGGAATTCTGCTACATACGTAACAAAATAACCAGTGATGAACGGAGCAAGGAAGACGTCAAAAACAGACTAGCACTATGTCGCAACTCTCTCTTTTCTACCTTGACACTGTAAGGTATAGAAATACAGCACCGTAAGTACTTAATTGTGTGATAAATGGTATATGAGTTATCGCTTCCTTTTTTTGACATCGAAAAGTCACTCTTTCCATTTAATTAATAACAAGGGCATTATGAAATTTGGTGACCAGCTGACAGAAAACATTAAGTCCATGAAGGAGAAGTTGCCTTCCTACAATACAAACTCTCAAAACTAGTAGGACATGTGCTTGATACTTTTGTGCTGTGGAAGACAGTGTGGGATGTGCAGAAGGCCCATAGTACAATAAGAATACTAGAAAGATACCGGGAAATCACAGAGGGCTAAATAGTAGACCAACAGAAACCAGTTCCTTACGCAGAAACAAACGCTAAACGAAATTAAAGACAGTTAATTGAATTCGAAAGTATAATCCTCCCTACTGAGCAGTGAAAAATACCGACATACCTGTGGTATTACACATGTGAATTTAATTTGATCAATTGCCCAGATGCTGATTCAAAGCATCTGAAGCGGAAAAAAGTTACAACGATGGGTGAAACGCTAAATTCTATTTGCGGTAAATGTAATGGCAATACCATAAGTCACTGAAACGCTGTCACTTTGCACCAAAGTGTGCATAACTCAAATGACCATGCTAAATCAATGTGTTGACTGATTAGTCAGGAATGCAAACAAATCGCTGCAAATTAACTCCACTTCCTTTCTTAAAGAAAATATCATATTTGTAAACTGCAGACTGTGGCGTTGCTGACCTCTTCGTCTTATCATTTCTTGGGCGCCATTCAGCATTGATTCTGATGTTCTTCAAAGTCAGCCTTATTACATCGCTATTCCTCAACCTAATAGAAGCTGGTAAAGATACATTCTCCCATATCTATCAAGCAGAAGTTAATTATACAATACTATAAATGGCAGTAATGTCAGATCATGTGGTAGTTTATTTATGACTTCTTCAAACAAATGTACATACGACTCCCAAAATCCATGACATCATATGCTATATTGACCAGTCTCTTCCATAACGCTATCACAGGGATTAGATGCTGGATGGTACTGTGAGATGAATATTCTCTTTACCATTCTTTTATACAAAGTACGTTTCCAAGTTAATGATCTGGCTTGTGATCGACTGCCTCATATTACTTTGTCACCATAACCAACCTTACACAGAAAATGATTCAGAGCATTCATACAACTAACTAATAGTTCTCCTCTGTGTCATCAGTTATACAAGCTTGGAAATCAACTTAATAGCAACGAAAATATAGGGGTGACCTCGACTAGTTCTTCGAAGAGGACACAAAAAATTAAGTACTGTAAAGCTCTTTTAATTTCAATAGAATCATCGGAAATAAAGATGTAATGCGACCCTCAAGCAGTTTCACCTTTGTCAAGGCTTGCATGAAGCCAGCTCCTTGTGAATGAACTTCTTCATATTCAAAACAGAATATTTCATGAAGTTTCTGAAATCATTCCGTGCACCAGGGAGTGCATCATTCAAATGAGCATTCCAAATCAAAGTGTCGACTAATTTATCAGGAATATGAACAACTCACTGTAGATTAAATCCAAACTTTTCTCTAAAAAATATATATGTATGACTGACTAAACCTCCCTAATTACAACCGTTCTCCTTCTCCTTCACTTCGTTCCGTGGTGGATCATTGTTCTGCTCCTTTGCAATATATCCAGGTGAACTCTTAATGAAATAAGCAAATGCCACATTCTGCAAATACATGAATCTGAAATGGTTTTCTTTAAGCTCCTTCTTTGTCACCTCCAGAGGAGATCTCACAAGAACATCAGCAACAATGTTGTCTTTAAGAGGTATGTGCACAGGTGTGAAGATGAGCTTTCATAGACAGAATACCCACCTAGCTAAGCGACCATGAGTCAATTTTGCACCATTCGTAAAAAATTCTTTCACTTGAGGATCTGTTTAGACCCTTGTCACCGAAACAAATAAATAACACCCGAATATAAAAAAAAGGTCGAGAACGTCTGGTACAGTGACCGAATAGTTACACTTTTTAGGCCCCAAGCCCACAAAACCAATAGTAGGGTGTTTCAGAATTTCATGTGCCTCAGATCCTTCGAACAGCTCAACGTCAAGACCTGCTGAGAGCAAGTGAGCTTAAGCTAAGATCTTTGCTAAGATCTTTGCTTCAATTAGGAGCCCCAAGAAGAGCCCATTTCGCACCATCATACTCTGCATTTGGGCACCCAAACCCAAGGAATTTTCTTATCCATCAATGTGCACAGTCGTGGATTATACAATATATTTAAAAACATAATTATTTTGTAAAAGTGAATTAAATGCAAGACTGGGCTAACTTATTTCCTTGTTTTAGGAACGGAAAAATTTCTAATTGCTTGAAGTCCCTCTATACCTTGTAGAAACCCTGATGCATTTATCAGGTGTCCAAGACATCATACTCGACAGATTTTTCGCAATTTACAGAGACTCCATAAACTTTGAAAACACTAATTAGTATGTTTAAGACCTCATTAAGTTTATCGCAAGTATCTGCTGCAGTAAATATATCATCAATTACAGCCCAGGTGAAGTTCATACTTTGAAGCTAGTCTTGTCCCACATCCCTCGCACCATATCGGGCATCAAAGCCGAATGATTGTGGACATCATCTGTGATGACGTCAAGGATGCGATAGCGAAGAGTGCTCAACACAAGTTTCCTGGCTTGGTTGGTCCTCCTGTGGAATTTTAAGGGGCTTTCCTGGCCTCAAGGCTGACTGCGACGTTCCACGAGCTGTTGACGACAGCCGCCACGGCTTCGTCGCCATTTATGGAGGGCATTACCATTCCAATTCACAAGCCACCGCAGGGGAATACAGTTGTCCATTACTGTCCGCTAGCCGGCCGAAGTGCCTGAGCGGTTCTAGGCGCTTCAGTCTGGAACCGCGCGACCGCTACGGTCGCAGGTTCGAATCCTGCCTCGGGCATGGATGTGTGCGATGTCCTTAGGTTAGTTAGGTTTAAGTAGTTCTAAGTTCTAGGGGACTGATGATCACAGATGTTAAGTCCCATAGTGCTCAGAGCCATTTGAACCATTTTTTACTGTCCGCTAACCTCATTAAATGCCGACTACAAGATATCTGCACGTAGTGGTGGTCAACGATTTTGACAGTACTTTTGATCAGGGGCGACATGGTCGCTTCTTTGCTGACTTGGGGCTGATGGGCTTTCTGCCCAGCCTTACAGGTAACCTACAACGTCTCTACACCAGCACCCACTCCCTTGTCTAGGTTAACGGTCGTGGCGCCGGACCAGTATCGATCCATCGTTCCTTAAGTCAGGGACGCCCGCTGTCAATGCTCCTTTATGCTCTCGCCTGGAGCCACTTATTGTGAGTCTCCTGATGCTCTGGTCAGAATTCACCCTGCGTCAATACACGTTCCACTATCCTGCTTATGATGATTGCCTGTTGCTACTGGTTGGGAAGAGACCACATGCATATTTGATCCGAACTCCATGTATTTGGATGTGGTAGGCAGTGGTTTTAGTGTTGCCTAATCTATGTCGATGTCAATGGACAAGGACTCATTCAAGTAGAACTAGCTGCTCTACCTTATATCCAAACCTTCTGATATTTTCACATGGCCTTTACGTCCACCACCCGTCGCAAAGCACGAGTCAACTTCCAGCGCGCCCACCAAGTCACTCGCGCGACCGTTTGGCAACATCGCCTCTGTTGCCTTGATTCTTTGCAATTTGTGGAATTCTTGAACGTGCATGTAGTTTCCAAGCTGGTGTACGTAGTACAGGTCCTTCCGATCTCGCCAGCAACTAATAGCAGCCTCCAGGCCGCATTGAGCTACTTCCTGGTGGCCGGTGAACATTTTTAAGATCATATATGATGTACTCACTCTCCCGCAGAAAGCTCGAGGACTTCGACTCACCAACGCCCAGTGTCGTGCGGCGGGCTCATATCTGAACACCATGAACAAACAAACAGTGGTTTGGCACAAGGAACGCACTCACTTGATAATTCTTCCACATTAAAACTACAGCCCCCCATCTCCCCCTAGTGTCAGCAGGACGTGTTGCCCCCGTCTTTGCACATCTGTCTTTTTTGTGGACCTATCCATGTCCATGTTGGCCTCCCAGGTACGCGCTCCCACTCCAAAGGATTTCTGCATTCAATTAGTGGGAGGCGTACTCTGCAACGATATTGTTACAGAGATACACAGCCGCGTAGCATGAGCAGTACCTCCCGAAATTACTCTGAGCAAGGTGATATCATTTGGCCTATGGAAAAATCGCCACTAAACAGCGTTTACATGCGATAGGTTTAACGGACACGCTTTTATGCTCAACCTGTCACTCGGTGGACGATGACCTTCATCGCCTGACCTGCGCCTGTGTTCGTGACGTCTGGACACTGGGCTGGCAAATGGTCGACCGTTTCCATCGTATCACTCCATTCGTAGTCGAACCGTACGCGTTCATTCGACCGTCTCGTATCGATTTCTCTTCTGGGAGACTTCCTCCGCTAGGTTTCTCCTCTGCCCATCCGGTGGTGTTGCCGTCGGCCCGCGCCGGTGAGGCGAATTACCTTGGCGGGTGAGTCTCCTTTGGACAGCCCTCGGAGGAAGTTGGAGCTCCGAGCTGAAGCAATCGGGACAGCGGTCAGACGATTTGGGAAGTGACCAAAGACTACGTTCCGCGAGAGTTTGATGGCTACTGGTTTTCCATTGAAAGTGTGTTGCCGCACCGCCCATTGTGTGGCTGTCCGTCAAAGTGACCTCTTGGTAACAAGCTGTCAGTTGGGAATTTATTTTCAATCTTTTCCCATACCTGTCATTTCATCGGGAACTACCTTTGGTTGGTCGGTTGGTCGTCTCAGCAGACGACGTGTAGTGGGCCTTTTGGCTGCGTCTTGGTTCGGTGTGACCGAATTACTTGCAATTCCTCCCTGCTGCTGCACAGTGACCGGTTTCAGTACTGTATGAGTTGCTTGTGGTTTTACTTTTTGATGGATCTGTGAAGGGATCCAACTAATAGGAGACCTACTGAGATAGAAAGGGCAATAATTGCGCCAAGTTGCTAAGCTACTTTTTAAACTGTGTTTTAGAATAACATTGGCCATCCAATGGGTGTCCGTTAGCCCTAGTCGCACAAGGAACAGCTACCATGTAGTGGACTCTCCATTTTTGGTGAAGGCCTTATATCGGCAAGGTGCAGTTTTTCTATCTGGTGAAATTTCTGAGTGAGCTGTCAGTCTTAATGCTGTCCGAGTACTGGATTTGTGGAACTACTTATTATAATTTTCTTGTATGAACGTTGTGTTTAATTATTACCTTCTTGTTTAAATGTTTTTAGTGCATATACACCAGGTTGAGAGTTCTGGGGATAAATAACAGTTTTATTGCTGATATCTTTGATTATTTCTAGAGCTTAAGTGCTATAATCTTATTTAACTGTATGTCATTTTAAAAAGGGAACAAATTTGCAGAAGGTTCAAGTGGTGAATTAGTCTTGTTTTATGTAGTTATGTATAAGTCGATGTAACGCTAGTGTTAGTGTTGTAGGCTGAGCAACTTAGTCATATTGTACGCTGACCCAGCACCAGGTTGTCCGCCCGACCGGCAAACTGTTTCGGTGTGTCTCACTACGAGGCCGACTTCACGACGGGAGAGGAAGTGGATGCGGTTCTCAGCGGAGGCAGGTAGTCGCAACTCACCGGGACCGCTATTCCGTGCCGAGCTGCGGTTACAAGGCGCTGGGCACTCAAGTTCCTACGCTTATTGCGACGCTCTGTACCGGGCACACCCATAATTTACATAAGCAAACATCAAGTCTAACTTTCTGCGTGGTGTCTGTTGTTCTACGTCGTGTCTCCCTACCACTTTCGCGTAACGACGCTCTGAGCGTGTTTTTTAGCGAATTGACTAGTTTGAACCTGGGACCTGTTGCTGGTAAGAAGACGCCAGACCACACATGACATGTAGAGTACAGAAGAGTTCAGTGAGACTAACGATGATATAACCAAATACTTAATGATTTCAGCGGCAGCTCCACTGCACTCCCTGTAAAAGGTTCTTAATACTAACTAAATTTAGTGGAAGGGGTTCAAGGCTTTCCTATTTTTAGTAAGCTGGTAAAATAACGTCGAAAAAGCAGTTAAGTTTACCATTGGAAATTTTATTCTACTCACAAAACATTGTTTATAAATTGCACTATTGATAAAAGGAAATATTTTAATACAGGATGATAAAAACCAACTGCGTTCAACAAAAATGTGAACGAATATTCCCTGAGTGGGTTTCCAAGTTCTACAATGGATCGAAGGATGACCTATGCCATATCACATCTATAACCTAGATTTAAGTTAAGTTTCATAACTATCAAAATGGTCTAAAGTGACCCTCAATTATCTATAATTACTTATCTATCTTGTCATTAATTACAGTGGCTGATGTGACTTCTTAATAATTATATAACAGAAAAATCATCGCGTTTCAGATTTTTACTTCAGGTGGCAAATGTGAACACCATGAGATTTAATTGACGATCGACACTAGTATTACGTAAAAAAAGGGGATGTAACAGATGAAGCCTTATACGCTCAAAAATGCGGCATCGCGTGCGTTCATTACCTCGTCGGTGTTTGTCAGGGGGTGGCGGCCAGCGCAGCTCCCTACAGCTCGCCGTCTCCAAAGCAACTCCTTTCTTAACTTCTCCTTACTACAATTTACCGAAGTTGGTTTAAAAAAAAAACTATCTGGCTGTGTTTTCATCTGACCATTCAGGGTCTCAATGCTAACCTTAAGCTCCGACTACAAAAATTCTGTCTATCCAATGAGAAATGTTATACTTTTCATGGTGGGGCAATGTTTTTAAAGTTTGCAACGTAACAGAGACGCGAAAAAGTCTCACGCTAAAACTTGCAGCTGGTGTAGCCCTTTTAATGTTATCGTAAGATCTGTTCTTCTGGAGGGCTCTATCTTTTAACATAGGCTGGGGGGTGGTCCTGTCGGTTACTTTTCGTGGTGGGGCAATGTTTTTAACGTTTGCAACGTGACAGAGACGCGAAAAAGTCTCACGCTAAAACTTGCGGCTGGTGTGGCCCTTTCTTTGTTATCGTAAGATCTATACTGTTCTTCTGGAGGGCTCTAGCTTTTAACATGGGCTGGGGGGTGGTCCTAGCGGTTAGCTGGCGACGTGGGTGTCCGTCCCTTATCGTAGGGCCTTCTAGCTTAACACGGTTCTGCTCTCGGCTTCTGTTCTCGTTTCTCCCCTCGGAACTGTGTCTGTCAAAAATGGCTCTGAGCACTATGGGACTTAACAGCTGTGGTCATCAGTCCCCTAGAACTTAGAACTACTTGAACCTAACTAACCTAACCGCATCACACACATCCATGCCTGAGGCAGGATTCGATCCTGCGACTGCAGCAGTCGCGCGGTTCCGGACTGCGCGCCTAAAACCGCGAAACCACCGCGGCCGGCAACTGTGTCTGTCTCACGGTGGGAGAGTATGACATGCATTGAGGCTTTATTGTGTTAGTCTGTGGTATTCCATTTGCTCACTCGTTACTCGTATTACTTTGGTTAATTTAATGTCATGATTTATTTGTAGCTATGTGACATAGTATTGGATTTGCTTGTCATGTCAGGGTTTTCAAGGAAGGTGTTGGATTTGCCTGACATCTTACATATCACCACCCTTTCAACTTAATTTTTGCTCCGAGTTTAGGCAATGATTGAATCGTTCTTTAAGTCAGTCAAAAATTATTCCTTAATCTAAATTTTGTTGCCTAGTGTTCAGCCATGTTATTCTGGTTCTATGCTAATTTGTATTACTAATTTATATTTATATATTCTTCTACATTATTCTCAAAAATATGTTTATATTGACAAGAGATGAATATTTTTATATTATTATTATTAATTTTTAATTATTTTCTTGCTTTATTTATGTTTGAAGTTGGTTTTTTTAACAAGTTTCTTATCGAAAGTGAGGAGTCTTTCGCATCGATTTTCTTAGAAATATTTTTTTTGTTTTTATAAATGTAGTAATTAAGTAAAATCTATTCCTAACACCTTTTCTAAATATCATGTACAAGTAAAATGTTTTTGTTTCTAGACACTCATTTCAACATTGTTACACTAACAAATAAGAATTATTTCCAAGAATTGCTTTCACAAAGAAATATTCATACACGAGTATGGAGATATTATCCTAACAAATGGTACAAATGTTAAAAAAAAAGGGAAAACTTCCAACAAGATAATTTTTTATTCTTTGTTTTTATAAGGAGAAAATAAGTAAAATATAGTTATTCTTTTATTTTTATGAGGAGAAAATAAGTGGCATATAGTTTTAGTGTTTATTATGCCTTACTTTTGTTCTTTATATACCGTCCATTTCAGAACTAATGACTTATTTTTATCGATAGTCTATTTTTTACTTAAGTCTATAGTCAATGACTGTTATTTTGTAGTTTATGTCTGGTGTGTTTAACTTACTTAGTTTTTCACACGTTTCTTTTGCACAATTCCTACATCACATAATTTGATTTCACACATTCACACAATCCTATGAATGTTTAAGCATGAGGTTGGAATGTTTTTGCACAAAGGTGGTGGACTTGAGCGAGATGGATGTGGGCAAGTATTTGATGTACAGCTTCGTTCGCTGTTCCTTGTTGGCTTTGCAAGTGTGTGTTGCTGTTGTGGAGGTCCCATAATGGAATGGAGCTGTGAGTGCAGAATCTCGTAGTTTACTAGCTTTGTATGCGTGAAAGTCATCGTTATGTGTCGCTGAAAACGGTCGTTTTTCGATGAAATACTTCGCAGACGACTAGTTTACAATAGGATAGGGGTTTGGGAAGGTATGTTGTCTATTCTTCACCCATCTTCTTGGTCTCAATCTTGCGAATCTTCAACTTCTGTTCTTCCTGCTTTTTCTCTGCTTCTTACTTGATTCTTGGTTCTTCTCTGGGCAGGATATGGAAATATTTATTGATAACTACTCGCTTAAGGAAATAAGAGAGGATATGGAAGAACTGGAAATAACTCTGGATGATTTGCAGAACAAAACGCCAAATTTAAAGAAGTTGAGGGACACAGAAATAAGATTTCAACCAAAAATTGACAAACGACATACAATGAAAAGGGTATTTACAGATGAGGAACAATGAAAAGCATCGGAACGAATGAAGAGATACTGGGCCACTCGGAAGGGGAAAATACCAAAGAGGAGGACCAGAAATGATTGACTGAAAGGGTCCAATGAGGCCGTAAAAGCAGAAGAAGAAGAAGAAGAAGAAGAACTAGTCGCTTTGAAGTTCTCTTAGTAACAGTTCGATAAATTGTTTGGGTGTGTCATTTTTACTTTGTGGAAGTTTTCTTCAGTTTCGTGCATCAGCATGATGTTTAATAGCAGTAGTGTGACTTTTACACTTTTTTTTTTTTTTTTGCCAGTGGTGGCTTGCCCAAGCGGTCTTCTCGTCGGGCCATGTTTCGCTCGCTCCTCTGAGTCAGGGCGTTGCAAGACCCTCACTCTGTGGTTCCGTGTTCTGTCCCAGCAGGGTTCCGCCACCCTGTGGTTCACAGATTTACTGCCCACTTCCACTACAAGAAGGGCCCTCTGTTGGTCTCGCTGTCCTTTCCCTTCTATCGACGCTTCTGCCTTGTAGGAATCGTGTCTTGCTAATTACGTCCTTTTCTTTCTTGATACTTCTCGCGTTGCAACTTGTGGGTCGTTGCATCTGGTCTTTGCTGGAGTTTTTACAATGGTTCTTACAAAAAGTTTAGTACTTACATTGTTTTACGCCTTCTTAAAAAGCTTTACAAATTTCGGTGCCCTTTCCATGTTACAATTCTAAGATATTTTGAGTCTTAACTTCTACAAGAATCCTCAAATTCGTTTTTTATTTTTGTGTAGTGTCGTGGTGTATAGCATTTTAGTATTTCATGCTGTTAGACTATCTATGCTTTATCCCTTCACCTTAATCTATGCTACTATTGGTGTTATTTTTGTTTTTGATTTTATTGAAACTACTTTCTTTTTCCCATCTTCCTCTCTCTTCCTCCTTCTTTCTCCTGACGATCTTATCTGCAACATAATCTTGAATTATTGTGCTGATTGTTTACCAGTAATAAACTTAATCTTCAATGCTCCCATCTTGTTTTTGTCCAATATGGAGTGGGCTGTTATATGTGGAGGTAGCTGGTTCAATAATATCATCATCTAACATTTTAGATATCTCCTGGAATACTTTATTCCTGTAGCTTCATCGGATTGTATAGGGTGGCACTCTAAATGGTTTGTGCTGATTTACTTCAAGCTTGTACTGAAAGTGTTTAATACTGGCAGTCTTAGGTAAAAATACCTCTGCTTTATCTCGTAAAATACCCTCTAATTCTCTTTTACTGTTTTCTGAAATACCTTGAACTTCTTGCAATTTTTCGTCGATTTCTTTATGGACTTCTAACATGAGTTGAGGCGATTCCCTCTTTTGTGCATCCCATTCTAATTCTTCATCCTCTTTATCTCGCATCATTCTTAATTGTTTGTTTATAACTGGTATTTCTTCTAATTTTAGCTTTTGCTCAAAGAGAAGTGTGACATTCCCGAATGTTATGCTATCTTTCCCCATATCTATTATCGCTTGTCTCTCATTTAAAAAATCTGCACCTATAATCAAATCTACAGTTAGTTTGGGTATAATCACAAAGTTGGCTTCGATCTTTTGACCTTGACATGCAAGAGTTAACCTTGTTTGTCTCTTAACTTCCACGGCATTGTTTCTAATAGGACCTCTTACTTTAATATTATGTGTTTTCAGAACTGGCAATTCCTCATTGGCATTACACTGCATGAATAAATTTTCTGAGATCACACTCAGTTCACTTCCGCTATAAATTACAGTATTGACTGGGATATGCTTTACCATGACCTTCACAATTGGTTGAATTTGAAAGGGTTGATCTGTTCTTCTTGCATCAACGAATCCTCTACTGAATCATACATGAGACTTTTCAGGAATTTCCCTTGTGAATTCGAACTTTCTGTAGGATAAGCTTCGACTGCTACTTCTCTCTCTTATTTCTTCCTCTCTATTTCTTCCTTCATTTACTTTTTCCTCATCCTCGTCTATCTTCTCCTTATTCGTCGCTACTTCCATATAATCGCATCTAAATGCTCTAATTATCGCTTCATAACTTCCTTCATTATATACGTTGGGTTTTGAGCCCACTCGTAACTTATTTTCAACTTCTGTCGACTGTGCATTATCCTCATTGAATTCGCTTTCCCTGGTTTCCATCTCAAATAGCTCTGCAATACTCATTACTTCGTTCTTTCTTCCTACATTCGTTGTGCATGTCTCTGGTAATTCATTTTCCTCGCCAGTATTCTCCCAATTAATTTCGTCCCAACACGATATTGTTATTTTCCTGTCTTCGTTTTCGTCTGGTCCCTGCGGATTTGTTTCTTCCTTCTCTTCTCGTGATAAGGTATTTACTTCTCTGTTCAAGGTGCTGCAATTGTCCTGTAGAAGGAAGGCAGATTAATCATCCCATCAACAGCAAGCCAATTACAGATGACTCTTTTGTTGAGGGAAGCTGCTTAGAGTAGAATCGATCCACTATTCTTGAAGCAAGTCAACATTTAATTTTGCTGTTGTGGGTTGTGTCCTGCTAATACCCATTATCATGCGCAGTGCATGCAGTGATGGACATCCCTTTTCTTCAATGTTGGTGATCGTAAATGTAGGTAGCAGGTTTCTTACCCAAAGCACTTTTTCTGTACCTTTAACAAGTACTGATGTTTGAGGCAGAATAATAGAATGAATTGTCTGAATCACATATTCCAGCAGCACACCAGGTGAATATACCTCCAGCTGGTGATGATGACTGCTGAGCGATGCTGCTGTTTTCGTATCCAGCTCTTCATAGGGTACAGTGCAGTTTATTATGTAGTACCCTGTGGCAACTACACTCTTATCACACAGTAAACTAAAAGCAATTTCTTTAAACATAAAGACATTGCTCGTCGTTTTGAAGCCCTGACAGTCAAAGATTACAGTATACATTCCTAATATATTTGGCTTGCACGAAGTGAAGCAAACTGAAACTGCTCTGTGAATTCGCTGTATAAATAAGCTCCAAACTTGTTGGAAGTGATGATCTATGATGAAACAGGTACTCTGAAGCAGTACATTGACTGACCTCTTCGAATAACCTCAAACATGTGATAAAACAGACGCAGCTAATTAGTGCATTGACTGACCTATTCAGATAACCTCATACATGAGATGAAACAGACGCTGTTAATTAGTACATTAGCTGACCTATTCAGATAACCTTATACATGTGATAAAACAAACAAAGTTCATTAATCCACTAGCTGACCTATTAAGATAACCTCATGCATGTCATGAAAGCTGTATTTTGCTAAGATAAATGATCTAAGCCTAACAACTCCTTTAGAGTCTGACCTTCTAAAAATAAAGTTCTAAGGTCCTTCACTCCTCTCACGCCAGTGGAGCATGCTATTTTTCTGATGTAAATGATCCCAGTATGGTAACCTCTTTATTAGCTGACCCACATGGATAACCTTATACACATTGCAAACAGTGTAGGAGCATGTGAGTGGAAGTTTCAGTTGATATTGGGTCTTTGACTCCATAGAATTTTTAGATATTCAAATCGTTATCAGCTCATTTGACTATATAAGGTCATCAGCAGACAGAGGAATCTGAAGTTATCAAGCTTGTGGCTGTGTTCTGTGTTGTGTGTAGAGACAGGACGCCAGTTTGGAAGAAGACATCTGCTACAGAAGAAGACAAAATGTAAGTAGTTGCAACTGTATCACATACAGTAAAGCATTAGCATCACAGTAAGTGAACATAATTTATATTTCAAGACAGGAACCCTTCTTTGCAGAAATTAAATGATCTTGGCAGTGGAGCTGGTCGTCAGAAACAGATTATACAAGCATCCACTCTTCCATTAAATGAAGAATTTCTTGTGGTGAGAGCAAAGCGGGTCAACATACCATTTGGCCCATCAGTATTAATAGAAATTGAAAAAGAAAAACTCTTTTTACCAGCTCGGTTCTCTGACATGTCTGAAGAAGACTTAACGTTTCTCAATAACGGAAAAGTTCGACTATCTTACAATGGAAGAGTAATGGAATGGATACACTTTCTTTCAGCACATAATTTCATTCATTTAGTAAAAGTTTTGTAAAGTTGTAGTGTGACTTAACATTAATTTTTATTAATAATTATAAATAAATGTACTATATTTATGTGAAGAGCCTTTGAATTATATTCACAAAAGTTTATAACTTTATAGAGAATACTAACCATCACTTAAGTCCTGTTAATATATCGAAATGTCTGTAGAGAATTACAAAGTCTGCAGGCATGGGAACATTAAAGTAGTTGATCTTTACAGTAAGAAAAATGATAGTTGCATGGAATATTTGAAGAAGGAAAATAACTTAATTTCACATTTAAAATTAATGGAAATCATGAAAACAGTGAAATTTACAAAAAGGTTATGAAATTGCTTAATGGTGTGTCTGTAAAAGGTGAATATTATTTAGCATATCAAAGGTATGACAAAACTGAATGTGAGTATGTGACAGAGCTGTATATATTTAACAACGAGGAGAGTCATGTATATTATTTCAAGGAAATACTGCACATTTTACAAACATGTGCAAACACTGCATTTATATTTTGTGATTACAATTATTCGGAATTAGAGAGTAATTTAAGATCTGATTTTTAAAATGGGGATATAAAGTGCATTTACTCAAACTGTATTCAGATACTTCTTGGTATTGATCAGATACATAAAAGTGTAATTTAATGGATGACAACCAGTTAAGGAGATGAAGAGGAAGTGATGGTGGTGATATTGACTTAGAGTGGGCTAACAAAGAATCAGCATTGTAAAGAGATCTATGTACAGGTGAAATATATAATCATAATATTCAAGACCCACGAGAATTCCTTGAAAGATGTTTTAATTTATTTAGAGCAAAAGTTGAAGCACAGAATCGTCCTCTAAAAATCGATTGTAGTATTGAATGTACATCTATAAAACCAACCTCTGGTGAAGAACATACTATTCATCTTAACTGTCAGAACAAAGACTATTTTATTTCAAGTGATACAGAAGCATGGTATATAGAAAATGTCATAGAAAAAAATATTAAAAAAATTGATTCATGTCAGAAGCTTGGTTCAGGGCTAGCTCTAAAGGACATTGTGAAACTCTGTGTAAACTTAAATGAGAATAGAGGTTTTCATGTAGGAGAGGATGTTGAGTTGCCTGAATTTATTAAAAAGAAAAAAAGCAGTAGTAAACATAGTCTAATGACAAGAAATGTTTCAAATGTGCTGTAATATGTGCACTCAATCCTGTGGAACGGAATAAATGCAGAGTGTCTAGCTATAAGGGACATGAGGATAAACTTAATTTCTCAGGTATTACATTTCCAATTGAGCTGAAACACATTACTGTATTTCAGAGTAAAAATCCGAGGGTGTTTGTAAATGTGTATGGTATTCAATATGATAATGGTGACTGGATGATAGTTGGAAAGGAGGTTGATCCTAATAGAGAATTTAATTTTGTATCTGTTTATGTAAATAAAAAATATGTGAAAAACATGCAAACCTATTAATCCTCGAGTCTGGTTTGTCAAACTGTTTTCATTTCTTTTGCATCACTAGTTTATTTCGTCTAGTAAGATCTTCACTTACAAAATGTACTTAGTCAATTCACTTTTGTGAAAGATGCTTGTGCTACTTTTATACTGAAAAGAAACTAAAGATTCATTTAGAAGATTGTAAGACATTTAAAGCTGTGAGAACGATAATGCCAAGTGAGGAAAATAAAATAATAAAATTTGAGAATTATAGAAATAAGGTAAAGGTGCCATTTATTATTTATGGTGATATAGAATGTATCCTGCAACCAGTTACAAGTTGTGCTCAAACAAATGAGAAATCACATTCAGAATCTGTTCATATTCACATTCCTTATAGTGGAGCAATGTATATTCATTACACTTATAATGAACAGCATTCACATTTTTATTCATATAGAGGAAAAGACTGTATGAAGTGGTTTGTTGAGAAACTTACTTCAGTTTCACATGAGTTAGTACAGTGCTTACATGAAAATAAGCGGATGTATATGAATGATGAAGATAGAGAATTTTTTCAAAAAACCAAAATATGTCATATATGTAAAAAGCAATTTTTAGAGACTGATATCAGAGTAAGAGATCATTGTCACTTTACTGGACAGTTTCTTTGAGCAGCACATCAAGCATGTAATTTAAACTATAAATCTAGTTTTACTATACCTGTAGTATTTCATAATTTGACTAATTATGATGGTCACTTCATAATAAAAGATTTGTGTGAGTACAAATTGTTGGAAGGTGATAGAGAAATTATGAAGAATGAAGGATATGTCAGTTTAATACCAAGTAATATTGAAAAATACAAATCATTCACAAAATACTTGAAATTTGCTCTTGGAAATAACTCAACAGGTCTTATAAAATATCGCTTTATAGACTCACTAAATTTTTTAGCATGTTCGTTAGAAAAGTGTGTTTCTTATATGGCTCAAGACAGTTTAGAAATTACAAAAAAATTCTTTAATGATGGAACTGAATTCAAAATTTAATTTAGTCTGTCAGAAAGGTATCTTTCCTTATGTATATATAACTGAAGGAGGAAAATTATTAGATACACAGTTACCTCCAAGAAAAAATTTCAGAAGTTTGCTTACTGGTGAAACTGTAACTGATGTAGTGTATAGACATGCTTGTGATGTATGGAGAGTTTTTAAGTGTAAGACTATTGGAGATTATTCAGATATATCCTGGAAATCAGATGTTCTCTTATTAGCTGCTGTATTTGAGAATTTCAGGAAGTTGTGTCTTGACACTTACAAATTAGATCCTGCACATTATATCACATCACCAGGATTAGCTTGGGATGCTTTACTTGAATTTACTAGTGAAAGTTTGGAATTAATAACTGATGTTACACAGTTACAGTTCATTGAAAGAGGGATCAGAGGAGGAATTGTTCACTGTTCGTATAGACATGCTGTGCCAAATAATAAGTATACGAAAAATTACGATTCTTCTAAAGAAGACACCTTTATAGCATACTTTGATGTAAATAATTTGTATGGTTGGGCTATGATGCAGCATCTACCACTTGGTAAATTTAATTGGTTGAATGAAGATCAGGCACATACATTTGATGTAACAAATGTATCTGATGAGGCAGATGTTGGCTATATCTTAGAAGTTGATCTGGAATATCCTAAGAATTATCACCCTTTACATCAAGATTTACCCCTTTGTCCTGAGAAAATGAAAACTCCCAAGAGTAACAGCAAAGCACCACCTAGACGTATGTGTACTCTGCATAATAAAAGCCGATATGTTATTCACTACAGGAACCTGAAGCAGTGCTTGAGTTTAGGTCTTAAAGTGATCAAAATTCATAGCATTCTTTCATTTACACAAAAGGCTTGGATGAAACCGTACATTGAGATTAATACAATGAAGAGGGCAAAGGCTATAAACGAATTTGAAAAAAACCTTTTTAAGCTGATGAATAACAGTACATTTGGTAAAACGATGCAAAATGTACGAAAAATGCGTGATGTTCGATTGACAACCTCATGGTATAGCAGGAAGAGTGCTGGTTCATTAATAGCCCAACCTAATTTTAAGAAGAGAATCATCTTTGATGAATCACGAGTAGCTATGGAATTGGCTAAGACATCAGTATTGTTTGACAAGCCAAGTGCTGTAGGCATGGCAATTCTAGACATTTCTAAAACATGTATGTACAACTTTCACTATAATTACATGCTAAAAAAGTATTTACCAGAAATGGTGAAAATGTGTTACACAGATACTGATGGCTTTGTTTACCATATATCTACAAAGGATCTATATGAGGATATTAAACCTGATATCAGCAACATGTTTGATACATCTGGATATATGTTTAATAATAGGTACAATATCCCTCTATGTAATAAATGAGTAATAGGTCTAATGAAAGATGAATTTAATGGAGAAATTATAACATAATTTATTGGTCTAAGAGCTGAAATGTATGCTGTTCAGATTGATTTTCACCGTGTATTGCAAAAGGCAAAAGGAGTGAAATGTTCATCTCTAAGAAAGATGAATATTAATGACTATCATACATGTTTGTTGGATAATGTGCTTAAAATGAGCGCACAGTTCAGTATTCATCAAATTTTCACGTAGTCCATAGAGTAAAACAAAGAAAAGTAGCATTATCATATGATGATGATAAACATTATGTGGAAGAAAATGGTATAAATACATTACCATGGGGGCATTATAGAATAGAAACAAATTCACTTTCTGTGAACTAAGCATCAGTACAAAGCTGAAACATGTGTAACTGTATATGTCTAATTGTATTTAAGGTGAACAAAATAAAAAATCTATTTATTAGATACATTGTTTTTATTTATAAAATATAAACCTCCTTACATTTCATTTATAAATTGTTTTTATTTATAAAATATAAACATCCTTACATTTCAGTTATCTACTTCATCGTAACAGTCACTATGATGTTGACTACAATTCTTATAAAGTTTTAAGAACGAATCATTTTGCAAACATAATGATAATGAGTTAAATACATCTGGTATATACATTAATTTAGGTAACAGTTGTACAGGAAACATATAATAATCTAAAGCATTTAAATTTTGAGGTTCATCCAACCGTTGGTAAATATTTAATAATTCTACATACATTTCTTGATTTTAACCAGATATATAATTCAAAAACACTACAATCATCTTTTTGTAAACCATAATCTTCTACCTTTAAAGGATGTGTAGCTTTAGGAATAACATTCTTTAAACATTGCAAAACCTCCAGCTTCACTTGATGTTTTGAGTATACAATCGTTTTACACTCATTGTGAGCTATAAATAGTGTTTTAATAAGATTTTCTAGGTCACTAGCTGAATACAGAATAATATGAACACTTAATATTTTCTCACTATCCATAGTCAGATCCGCAATGACACAAGTTACAGTATTGTGCGTTGATTCGATGAGCATCACCTTATTCATTCTGACACACTGAAGTCCTTGATCAGCACTAAAGAAATGATGGAAAGTTGTGAGCTTATATCTGTGAACGTTTCATCACACAGTTAGTAGTGGGTTCAAAATGGCTCTGAGCACTATGGGACTCAACTGCTGAGGTCATTAGTCCCCTAGAACTTAGAACTAGTTAAACCTAACTAACCTAAGGACATCACAAACATCCATGCCCGAGGCAGGATTCGAACCTGCGACCGTAGCGGTCTTGCGGTTCCAGACTGCAGCGCCTTTAACCGCACGGCCACTTCGGCCGGCTAGTTAGTAGTGGGGTTCATATCAATAATCACATCATGTATCACAAGGCAGTAAGCTATGTGTTGCTCTTAAAAGGTTTATTTGTTTCTATTTCAATCTTCATATCTATTATTGATGATTTTAAAGATTCATTTTGATGTGAATAGTCAATAACAAATATTGGATTCGTATGGAATTCAATAGGGCTCAACAGCGGTTTACTTAATCCATGCTGCATGTAATATGAGGTTTGAAATCTAGAATATAAGTCATATGCTTAAGCCAAAGTCTTTGTTTCAAAATCGCAAAGAAACTTCTCTTCTGGAAATCGAGTAGAGTTTAGATACACTTTCAGATTAGTAATATCTATTAAATCATATGAACTCGAATCTTTTTCATACTTGTTCCTATCAGCCTGAAATCCTAAAATGACATATCTAGCTGTCTCAAGAGATGTGGTAAATTTAATTTGCCATGACCAAAAATTAACCTCAGGTGCTACACTTTCTACTAAATCCCAGTGACGAAAAGCAAGTGTTAGACTTGTATCATTTTTCAGGATGTTCCATAGTGGAATTTGCATTTTATCGGACACATGTACATGAGGCATTTCCCACCATACCTTTTCCAATATTATTTGTGCTTCAGTATCTCGTTTACTAGATATCAATGATGATACATCATTCCTGTTACGAATTAAAACTAACTCATGGCGAGCATTAAGTATTATCTTCTTGTAGTCTTCACAAAAGCCGAATATCATTTTTAAAGGTACACAAAAGTTAAAATCTCCATTTTCATCCACAAATTTTTTTAAATTTTCAGTTGAACCCCATCCAGCATTGAGGAGTATATTAGAATGATCTGGTGTGAAAGATGCAATCCCTTTCAGAAGTGTTGTTATTCCTGGATTACGAACATGATCAATAACTTCATTATTAATACGGTATCGAAGTTCAGAAAATAAGAAAAGCATACAGTTCATACTTAGATCAACATCAGTCGGTTTCTTTTTCACAGAATTTATTATTTTTCCTTCAATGAATAATCTACTCTCGGGGGGGGGGGGGGGGGGCAAATAACTGTTTCATTTTGTATTACAATTGACACTGAATCATTGTATCCAAATACTGACTGACCATAAGGTTTATACACATGATTCTCAATGCGATGAACTGAATCATCAAATACAGTAATTTCACGAACGTTCAAAATGCTGCTCATGTCTCCTTTTGCACTGTTTAACATTTCATGCAGAAGTGCTGGTGTTGCTTAGGATGCTCCTGTATTTATGTTAATTTGTAACCTAAGGACTTCAACAACTGCTTACTATGTGTCATTAGCAGTTTCTTTTTATTTTTCCTTACTTTTTTGGTGACACTTTCACTTCCAGCTCTAAAATTAACGCTTTCAGTATAAACGATTCCCATTATAGTATTCGTCGTAAGTGGAGTCTAACAGTTACTTCTTCCTCATTTAATGGTACAAGATGTCTGTCTTGATCACTGGTGGATATTATTAAATCTGTTACATGTTGTGCAATTACTAGCATATAAATGGGAGGATTAGGCGTTTCCACTATCTTATATCCAGGGGCTACTGTTGGCCAAAACTGATGTACAATGTGAGTTGGCTCACCATTAATGTAGGAACCTCCTGATATATTAAACTCTACATTTAAATCATTTATAGTCTGAATATTTACAGGTTGCTGTGCTACTACTGTATTTTTATCATTATCATTAGTAGGAACTTTTATCAAACGCCTCTCGAACCCAAGAATTGAGCCAATATTGTTTTCCAAAGAACACTTTATATCAACATTGTGCTTAATTTTGCAATGATGTAGTTTTTTGTCATAATCAAAATCTAGAAACAACTCTTTAGCGTTTTGTGGAAGGTTACTATTATATTGATCCTTCAGTCTCAAAATTTCAAGAAAAATATCATGCAATTCATAAGAACCTGTTGAGAGACTAAATTTTTGGTATATATTTTCGTATTTAGGAAAATAAAAGTTGCAGTTTGATGGTGTGACATTAGGTAGTGAATTGTATGAAAAGTAGTTCAGAAGTGCTATTTCATACACACCATTAGAGAAATCTATTACAGGATTAAATTTAGATACCAAAACTGATGTTTTTCCACTAACAATTAACGTTGCACCTTCTCCAGGTTCCATCATGCAAATGCTTACATTGAAGTGTGAACCAATCTTTTTATTTCTTACTTAGAAATTTTAAACATAGATGACCACAGTTGTAACTATTAATTGCTTGAAAATTGTCATAATTGTATTTAAAATTACTGTTTTTCATATAGTTCACAATTTCAGTGGGTGGTGGTAGATTACCTTAGCTATCAAAGTAATATACAGTATCATCAACCTTCTTGTAAGCCACCCAGTGTGATCCAGGTTCATTGGATCTATTAAGGTTTACAATTGCGGTTTCAAATTTTCTAGGTCTTTTGGGTAAAGCATCTCACATAAAAACTCCTCGAAAATGCGGTATTTTCATCTTTGTTGCATAATACTGTAAATCAATGTTAGTAAGAGCTCGATGTGGTAAACTAATCGATTTTTTTTTTAGAATTACTTGTTAAATAGAGATGCATACCATTTTTTGTATGGTGGTAAATAAAGCCCTTTACCTTTCTTCAGTGCTATAGCTTCAGTCATTTGATTATGGCGTTGCATCTGTGCTAACCATTTGCGTGCATTCTTTGCATCATTTACTGCTTTTGCTATTCCTGATGCTCCTCCTGCAAGACTACCAATGGCTGATAAAGCGGCAAATATTGGTATAAGAGGTAGGGCACCACCGGTTTTTGGAATAGGGATAAAGCGAGTTTTAGTTTTCAGTCCACTTACTACGTTCTTTTGAACACTGTTTAGAGCCAATTTATGAGCAAACTTAGCTGCTTTAAGAAGATTACTATTCTTTTTTAATCCCTTTACTGCTCTACCTACTTTTGTAATTACCTTTTTTCAATGTATTTGTGTCTTTACCTGCTTGCTTCTTAACACCCATTCCAAATTTAACTTTCGCTTTCATTGTACCAGCTACACCTAATGCAGCCAGTTTCTCTCCAATTTTTGCGTCTTTGGCTGTTACATGCTCCCAAGCTCTTTTTGCTAGTATTTTATCTGCTTTATGTCTCTCTGAAATGTTATCTGGAAATCTGTCGTACGCTATACCATGTTCTTTACATGCTTCATCTAAGGGATTTATTCCACGATCCCCATGCTGCAGTCTCTTCTGAAGTTTGGTACCAGGACCACAATAATTGTAGCCAGGTAAGTGCAACTCTATAGGCAGTTTGTTAATAGCCTTGTTTATAAGACCTCTCCCAGTCTTCCTCTGTCTGCATCCATCCATTGAATGATTAAATGTATAGGAAGAAAGAGCCTTATATACAATTGAACACGTGTTAACAACAGCACTTTTCATCAGAATGCATTTGAAGAAACAAGCTCTTCAGCTACCTGTTAAGAATATTACATTTGCGAACGATTTAGACAGGAGGAAAAAACACGGAGAATTGTTACCGGACTGTTCGTTGCATTATTTGTGGCCCTTCAAACTGTGGAAAAACTAATGTTGTTATAAATCTTCTGATCCATGAAAATGATCTAAGATTTCAAAATCTTTATATATATACAAAATCATTACATCAAGATAAGTATAAACTCCTTTCACATATATTATCTGGTCTTGAAGGAATCCAGTTTTTCACATTTTCTAATAATGAAGACATTATTTTACCTGAGAAAGTTTTACCATGTTCTGTTTTTATTTTTGATGATGTGTGTGATAAACAGGATAACAGTAGGGCTTACTTTTGCATGGGACTACATTATAATGTAGATTGCTTCTATTTGTCTCAAACATATAGTTGAATTCAAAAGCAACTAATTCAAGATAATGCTAACTTGATTATACTCTTCAAACAAGATGAGCGTAATTTGAGACATGTGTACAATGATCATGTGAATACAGATATGGATTATGCAGATTTTCAAAGCATGTGTAAGCAAGTTTGGGAAAGTGGACCACATAACTTCTTAGTTATCAGTAAAGATGATATCATAAACAATGGTCGATATCGTAAAACTTTCGATGAGTACTTTTGTATATAAAGGATGTCATAGCCTTCTACACTTAGGCTTCTTCAAGAAACGTTCATCTCGTACTCTCTGAACCAGAAGCTGTAAGCGATATTGCTACAAAAGAATATGTTGATAAGTCTTTAGGTCTATTAGTAACTGGATACCTCAACTAAACTCATTTCTAAGTGTTCTACACGTCTCTCCTAAAGCAATAGATTTTGGTAACAAACGAGTTTCTGGTTTGAAAGATCCATTAAATAATAATGATGCATCTACTAAGAGATATGTTGATAGTTCTGTGGCAACGGTTAGAAGATTAATTGACAATGTTGCGTCATGGAACAAACTTAACGTAATTTTAAAAGCATTCGATTTACACGCTGATACTATCAGGGTTAATTCAAAACGGATTAGTAATCTTTCTACACCATCAGAAAATAATGATGCTAGCATAAAAAAATATGTGGATGATACTTGCCTACAACTTAAGAAACAGTTAGAGCAAAAAATTTATTTAAATCAAGGTTCAGATAGTGGAACTAATGCAATACAGCTCAAAAGTAAGCGATTACGTGGGGTTGCAGATCCCTTAACTATGAGTGATGCTGTTACTAAAAAATATGTAGATGGTATTTGGAACCAATTAGAATCTAAAATAATCCCTCTTCTGCATGATTTTTATCGTTTACATCAGTTTTTGAAGCATGTTGCTGCAAAGGATGAAGAGTTTGATGTAAGAAATCTGCGCATTGAAAATGTTTCTGGTCCTATTCATATGCATGATGCTGTTAATAAGAAATACATTGAAGACATTACAAAGAAAATTGATCATAAAATATCTTCTCTGGTAAACAAGAGCAAAGATATTCGCAGAAAAATGTTACAAACGACTTTAAATATGTTAGATCTTTTCAGTGTAACAGATCTAGTGTTTGATATACAAAATAAACGTCTAATACATATAGAAGAACCAGTATTAGATACTGATGCAGTAAACAAATCGTATGTAGATAAGAAATTTTCAAAACAGAAATTCATTTTGCGAATAGATAGCATACCTTCCACAAATCCAAGTGAAACATGGTATTTGCTACATAATAGAAAATATGAATATAATCTAACATACACTGGTCACATGATACTGCGTTCTGTAACGCCTGACATACAAGTAATAACATTTGAACATAATGGAATCAAAGCCAATCTTCAATTACAGATACCTATAAGTGTGAAGGAAGGAGATACACTTAGTTTCAATAAACCATATCCTATCCAACTATGAAATTATGGCTTACATTTAGTGTTTGAGTATGAACTAGTGAACTAGTATAAAACCTTAACATTTCAGATATCTGAGCCAGATGAGACTTAACCTCATAAACTGTCTCACTTGATGTAAGATGTTTCAACGACTTGTCAGCCACAACATGAAGTTGAAAAAACAAATTATGTCTGCTAGAAAAAATATACAGAAAACGAAAATAAGAGGAAAGTAGAAATGGAAGAAAAATTACGACCAGTTTCTGAGCCTCTGAGAGAACTTCTATAAATCAGCAAAAGGAAAGAGGTTTCAAATCCTGTATCTGTACAAACAGATATCACTAAGGAACAAAGTACTGATGTTAAACCCGAACTTGACTTCCCTGAAGAAACTTTAGCTTCATCAGCTTTAAAAAATTCCTATTAGAGAACGTGATGAAGTGTATGGAATGAGATATTATCCTGATAATGGGTGGATGATAGGAAGTGAGAAAGTGATAATTGATGGGGACGATTTAGTTATTAATTGTATAACGTATAATGGAACAAAAGGACTGTACCATTTACTGTTTAGAAAGAGACCCTCCAAGAAAACATATACAAAAGCTGATCTTTCAGCGTATGGAAAAATTTTGAAAGCTACTAATGCACATAGGATAAACTATGCTAGTTATAAACCTGTTAATACTAACAACAGTGTCAAGTACCAGACAATTATAAAAGGTCTGCAGACGTATATGGAACCAGATATAAGACTAATTCGCGAAGAATCTAAAGCACAATTATTAGAAGAACATCGTCAACTGAGTGATGATACTTCAGAAAGTGAACCTAATGTTCAGAGTGGTAAAGGTATCACAGTAAAAAGAAGAGAAAAATTCCCTGTTGTAAAGCAGTGGAAAATATACAATAACAATTTACCTGTAGATTACGTGTATTGGGGTAATCCAAATGAACTTGTTGAACGACTTTTCTTCTTACATGGTTCAAGAGCTGCAGGCAATACATCTCATGACAATGAAATTATTTCTATCGAAGAAGAGTTGAGAGAAGCTGGAATAATTATGTAACTTTATGAGTTACCAGATACTTGGGTAGGGATTCTTGATACATGTAAAATGTAAGTCATGAACATCAAACTAGCAGCTGCATAGTGTCTGCTAACTGACTACAGAGAGCAAGCTTCATAATGCACCTCACATTTCTTGAGTGGTTGGAAACCTTTCAAAACGGAATTTGGTTCAAAGAATTTTTGCAGTATGAGGAGCTAGCACATGTTGGTTTCTACAGACCTAATCGCCAACATGATGATGATGATGATGATACTGTCAAATGTATCTATTGTGAAACTGAACAGAGTGAGTGGCAACTGGGTAAAGATCCACTAGTAAGACATTTATGTCACTCTCCAAAATGTCCCTTCGTGTGGTCTGCAGCTATTGATTTATGTAAGCAATTCATGATTAATGAACAGAAGCTGGCACATATCAGACTATCTGCATGGCCTCAGTACTGTTCTCGGATAGCACGTAAAGAATCTTTCAAAAATTGGTCAAAATATCTACCAGTACGACCAGAAAAGTTAGTAGAGGCTGGTTTCTTCTATACTGGCACTGGTGATTCTACAATCTGCTTCTATTGTGGTGGAGGACTACATGATTGGGAGGTGGGCGATGATCCATGGCAGCAGCACACATTCTGGTATCCTCATTGCAAGTACTTACGGCTTAAGGACAAAATAATACATGAGAGAAAGTCATATGATGAACATGATTAAAATAATCTGTCAATATATTGTATCTACACTTTTTACTACAATAAACAACGCTAACAAAGTGAAAAAGTTACTTCTTTATTACCTTATTGTGTGTGTGTGTGTGTGTGTGTGTGTGTGTGTGTGTCGTGTTAGAGAGAGGAACAGAGAGAGTTTGAAGGCAATGTCCTCTCTAAAACAAAATCAAAATATTAAAATCTTAGCCTCAAGGCTAGAATGCAACCAGCAAAACAACAATGGATGTTATCAATGGTATAAACCATAGGGCAATAACATCACATCACTGAAAATTACTAATTTTTTACTCTTAACAGAAATTGAAACGTAAGTCTATAAGCTACAGGAAAAAACATGTTACAACTTGCAACGCCAAACAAAAACACGACGACATTCAATGACGTTACAGATAACATACATCAACACTGTTATCACATGGCGTCACCTGATGACATCACGAATAAGACACTTCAGCACCCTTATCAATAACGTCATCATATGATGTCATTCTGACATCACTGATAAGAGCTCGAGGGCCCCCAGCCGTGGCTGTGCTTGAACATACATACGCTATCTACTTTTATAAATTGCACTATTGATAAAAGGTAATATTTTAATACAGGATGATAAAAACCAACTGCGTTCAACAAAAATGTGAACGAATATTCCCTGATTGGGTTTCCAAGTTCTACAATTGATCGAAGAATGACCTATGCCATATCACATCTATAACCTAGATTTAAGTTTCATAAAAGAGAAAACTATCAAAATGGTCTAAGATGACCCTCAATTATCTATAATTACTTATCTATCTTGTTGTTAATTACAGTGGCTGATGTGGCTTCTTAATAATTATATAACAGAAAAATCATCGCGTTTCAGATTTTTACTTTAGGTGGCAAATGTGAACACCATGAGATTTAATTGACGATCGACACTAGTATTACGTAAAAAAAAAAGGGGATGTAACAGATGAGACTTCTGCAGTTCTGAGTGAAGCCTTATGCGCTCAAAAATGCGGCATCGCGTGCGTTCTTTACCTTGTCGGTGTTCGTCAGGGGGCGGCGGCCGGCACAGCTCTCTACAGCTTTAACTTTAAGCTCCGCCTACAAAAATTCTGTCTATCCAATGAGAAACGTTATACTTTTCGTGGTGGGGCAATATTTTTAAAGTTTGCAACATAACAGAGACGCGAAAAAGTCTCACACTAAAACTTGCAGCTGGTGTGGCCCTTTTAATGTTATCGTAAGATCTATTCTTCTGGAGGGCTCTATCTTTTAACATAGGCTGGGGGGTGGTCCTGTCGGTTACTTTTCGTGGTGGGGCAATGTTTTTAACGTTTGCAACGTAACAGAGATGCGAAAAAGTCTCACGCTAAAACTTGCGGCTGGTGTGGCCCTTTCTGTGTTATCGTAAGATCTATACTGTTCTTCTGGAGGGCTCTAGCTTTTAACATGGGCTGGGGGGTGGTCCTAGCAGTTAGCTGGCGACGTGGGTGTCCGTCCCTTATCGTAGGGCCTTCTAGCTTAACACGGTTCTGCTCTCGGCTTCTGTTCTCGTTTCTCCCCTTGGAACTGCGTCTGTATCACGGTGGGAAGGTATGACATGCATTTAGGCATTCTTGTGTTAGTCTGTGGTATTCCATTTGCTCACTCGTTACTCATATTAGTTTGGTTAATTTAATGTCACGATTTATTCGTAGCTATGTGACATACTACTGGATTTGCTTATCATGTCAGGGTTTTCATGGAAGGTGTTGGATTTGCCTGACACCTTACACAAGGAAACCGAAGTAGCCTTCAAAGCCGCATGGCTGGCGGTATTGAAGTCAAAGCTAAGCCTAAACAGACTAGAATCCCACTTACTGGAGACTTCTGATGAAAGATAACCAGTGCAGATTTAAGGTTACGATTGACTTTTTCCACAGAGGACGGCTGCGGATAATACGGAGTGATAGTTACATGCCTAACACCGCTTTGAAAACAAAGGCCTTGAAGGGAGCCGAAAGAAGGGTCGGCAAATTATCACTAACGATTTGCTTAGGAGGTCCTAAACACTAAATACATTAGTTAAATGCTCAGTAGTGGAGGCAGCAGTCACGACTCGGAAGAAGCCACGTAAACCTCTAAAACGCGTCAGTAATAACTAATACATACCAATGGCCTCTTTCGGTGTGAGGTAGGAGCCCCACATAATCGATATAGAGTTTTCCCATGGGGCAAGATTCACGCCCAGAACTAAGGAAACCCTATTGAAGAACATTATTCGGTTTGGCCACACGACACAACTGACACCGAGAAACCATTTCACTAACGTCTCGGTCCCTAGACGGCCCAGTCAGATGCTCCTTAATCTTCTGCAAGGTCTTTTAGGTTCCTAAATGCCCGACAATCAGCGAGCTGTGAAAAAATGGAAAACGGAGCGTACTAGAGTGCGTGGTAGACAAATCTTAATCTCCTTTGTACGTCCCACCCTTTTACACAAAATGCCTTTCCTGTTAATGTATTTATCCAAACGCTCCCCCGTCGAAAGCCGCTTCTAAACTGGTCCTCAAGTTGGGTCCTGATGCAGATGGTTGGAAATGTGTCTAAACAAATCAGGAACAACGCCTAACACGACACAACTAAGATTGGCTTCCGAAGCTTCTTGGGCGCCTTCACTAGATGGTTGTTCAGTAAACATACGGCTGAGGATGTCCGCGAGCACATTCTCAGTGCCTCTAATGTGCTTAACCTCGAACGGAAACGCCGAAATGCGTACCGCCCACCTCGCGATACGGCCACTTTTAAGTGGCCTGGCTAGCACCCAGCTGAAAGCTTGATTGTCAGTCTCTAGCTGAAATACTCTATGTTCGAGATAAAACCGGTACTTATCCAGCGCGAACAAAACGGCCAATGCCTCACACTCGTATACAGAATATTTAAGCTCGGAGCTGGTTAACCGACGAGACGCTTATGCTAATGATTGCCTTTGACCCTCGAACTGTTGGACTGCCGAAATTCCCGCTTTAGCAGCGTCGGTTTGGACAAAAAATTTCTTATTAATATCAGGCACTCCGAGAACCGGAGGACTGGCTATAGCCGCCTTGATGTCCTAAAACGCGGACTCTTGGTCAGGTCCCCACTCAAAACGCACCCGTTTTCGGCGCAGTTCATTTAAAGGAGCCGCCAACTCAGCAAAATTAGGGACAAAACGCCTAAAATAATTCACCATCCCTATGAACTTGGCATTAAATCGCTTATCAGTGGGCGGAGGAACGTTTCTCAAGGCCTTAGTCCATTCCACTTCAATGCTAATACTCTCGCCTGATACTAGGTGACCTAAGAAGGATACCTGCTGCCCGGCTAATGTCACCTTATTGGGTTTAACAGTCAGACCAGCGCCCTGCAACCTAGCAAAAACTTGCTAGATATGTTCCGAATGCTCTTGAAACAAACGACTATAAAATACCAAATCGTCCGGGTAATTGTAAACACAGACTAATTTCAAGTCTCCAAGAGTATTATCCAGCAAACGAGTGAGGATGGTTGCACCAGTAGTCAAACCAAAGGGTACACTATTAAACTCAGATAATGCTGTAACGAGTTTACATTCTTTGGCGAAGGGAATCTGATAATAGGCTCGATTCAGGTCAAGCACAGTAAACCAATTATCCCCGCAGACCAAGTAAAAGAGTTATGACGATCAGGTGAAGGAGCCGACTCGAGGACAACCCTCTTATTTAGGCGACGGTAGTCAACAACAGGCCTAAAGTCCCACCCCTGATCCTTAGGCATGAGGAATGTAGATGATGTAGAAGGCCTAATCCTGCTCAAGCATTTTGGCGATCTTTCCTCTTAGTATCTTCATCTTAGGCGGTGAGAGACGATATGGGGACTGCCTGACGGGAACATGGTCAGACAGACGAATAAGGTAGTCAAGAATATTAGTAATCCCAGAATATCACAGAGAAGGCTCTGGGAACCTCTCCAAAAAGCCCCCTAGTTGAGAGGCCTGCTAGGAAGAAAGATAGGTGAGATCAAACTCACTAACCTTAGCATCAAAAGCCAGCATTCTCAGATCTCGATGCACCTTACGTTTAGTACACTCACAGAACCCAAATTTCTGACCAGAAGCGAACTTAAAGGAAAAGGTGTACCCCGAATAACACAAGACAAGACCAGTTATACCGATAAAATCACATCCCAAAATCAAATCGACCGGCAGCTCCTTAACCAAGGCCAACGACTAGGGCCACGAGAAATCCCCAACTGAGATACTCCCTCGGACTCAACCATGCAGAGGGAACACCTGCCCGTTGGCAACCCGACATCTCTGCTCTGAGTAAGGGACCAGCCTGTCTCGTAAGATGACCATATTCAAGAAACCATTCGAAGCTCAACAATGAAAAGGAGCTACCAGAATCCAAAAGGGCACCTACTCGAGAACACATATAAAGCAGTGGGGGTTATGATCGAGCAGTGACACAGGCA
The DNA here is from genome assembly GCF_021461385.2 of Schistocerca piceifrons. Taxonomy (NCBI): domain Eukaryota; kingdom Metazoa; phylum Arthropoda; class Insecta; order Orthoptera; family Acrididae; genus Schistocerca; species Schistocerca piceifrons. The sequence continues at coordinate 988,626,063 of NC_060138.1, read as the reverse complement.
CACCGAGGTTTAAAGGCTCGACCCCGGGGTTGCCGCCTGGCCGCCGGCATTTACTGACTCTGGGTGTTCGAACTAAATGCCCTGTTCGAGCGCTCCTGAAACAACGCCGCGATTCCCCTTTAGCAGACTGAGCTGAATTTGGTAATCCGGAGTTCCCCTCGGCGACGCCTACGGGCTGAATTTTAACTTCACGGTGTCTATCATCCGAGAGCGGTTCTGCGAATATCGCTACAACAGCGGCACGAAGTCCTTCCCAAGTGGAAGGACGACCACGAAAAACAAAATCTGACTTATCCGCCGCTCGCATTCCCCTCAGGACAATTGAAAGTAGCTCCCGTTCTGACAAGTCGACTAACAAGGCCAAACAGGCCGTCTTAACTCTTTCCACTTATTGATGCTCTCCTCCTATTCAAATAGTTCAAATGGTTCTGAGCACTATGGGACTTAATATCAGAGGTCATCAGTCCCCTAGAACTTAGAAATACTTAAACCTAACTAACCTAGGGACACCACACACATCCTTGCCCGAGGCAGGATTCGAACCTGCGACCGTGGCGGTCTCGCGGTTCCAGACTGAAGCGCCTGGAACCGCTCGGCCACTCCGGCCAGCCAACTCCTCCTATCTTGCTGCATCTGCCAAATAAAGCGACTCTCGAGCTATTTACGAACTCCCGTGGTCAGTCTTTCGTTGATCACAAGCTCCCTCAACCGCTGCAACGAACACCCTTCTGCCATGGCCCTGGATACCAGAGTCCTCAATTCGCCTCTAGTTCAAGGACACAACAGAGACAAAATTACTTGATGCGAAACACCAAATGCATGAACATGTTGCTCAAAGCGAACCAACAACCATAACAACCCTTCAGGTTTCTCGAGTCTGTTTACATCTAATTCTGTGATGTCTCGAAGCAGATGCACCAGGGGATTAGGCAATTAAGCAAACGCCCTGGTTAACCCCTCAGAGGACATAAGGTTGTTATTCCTGGGCTCACTCGCGCACTGCCCAGAAGATAACAAATCCTGCTCCCTGAACCGTGGATTTACTTTCTAAATCTTTTCTTAAAGAATTAACTTTATTTACTAGCGCTTCATCAAAAACATTAACACATTTAAGCGTGGAAGTACTTGCCAGGGAGTAACTGATGAAAATGAAATTACCTTTCAAAAATGGGAATTTTATTCATAAAAGCCTTTTCAAAAACAGATCTAAAATTTATAAGTAGTAAAGCACCCTCGAAATATCAAAGTTACACTTTTATTTAGAGGCAGCGAGAACAATATTGACGGTATGAGCCTTCGGGCTGAGAAGCTTGCCGCTCCCTTTCAGCACGGCTGTAATCACGACCGCTCACAACAACCTCTGAAAGACTATACTGGTGCAAATCTGCAGCACACCAGATTACTTTAAATTAAAAATTTTAACAACTCACACAAACACATTAACTATGCACCCCGTAAGAGGGATCGAAGTGGTACAAACACACTAAGAAATTATTTGCCACAGAAAGTGCAATTTGTTTTTAAAAGGACTCTTACGGTGGAAGGGTGGCAACTTTATAAAAATGGCTATTTAAGTAAAACCCATGAAATTCAGACTTACATAAAATGTACAACATGCTCTACATTACACATACATCGCATCGCAAGATGATAGGCAAAATAAAAACATATTTCAGGAATTCGGCCTTTACACCTTAATTCTATAAATTCGTTAACACCGAATCCGACAAACATGACAGAGGCAGCTATTAATGTACGGCAGGCCGACAGACAGACACTAACTGCCTAACAAATGCGGACGGGAGACAGACGAGCAAGTTGGGGACGAGAGACTGACCAAGAAAACGAGTAAAACTTAACAAGTAAATGAAACAACATATCACGAATCACTTAATTTCTAATAAACTGCGAAGTCTGGCGAAGACCTGGCGCGGCACCCCCGAAACGCTCTCCCGAACCGTCCGCTGCCAGCCGCTTCAATGGATGCAGGAAGGCGCGCCGATCTCCCGTCTCAAGGCGTCGCAGCTTGCAGTCACTGGACTCACGTGGCGACCTCACATCCGCCGCCGCTCCAGGCGGACAAGTCGTCTTGTGTCCCAGTGCACGACCGACCAACCGATCGATCCAACCGCCAATGCCCATTGCCTGAGCGAACTCGAGCGGACTGGCGGCCTAACATATACTAGCACTCCGGACGACAGACAGACACCGACTGCCCCACACTGAGCCGGCTGACCAACTGACTAGACTCGCCGAGACTGACAGACTGCCAGACTGACTGCGACTGACTAACTGACCTCTACCGAATTTTTTTTTTTTTCTTTATTGTGATTTCATACCCCTGCCCCATATGGGCAGGGGAGGGCTGTCAGCAGCACAATCCGCCGCTCTTCAGCCGAGTGACATGACAACTAAAACAAGAATAAAATAATACATACATAAGGAGGTAAAAAAAGGGGAACATAAAATAGTGTAAGGGGAGAAAATGGAGGTAAAAATACACTGACATGGAGAAGTTCATTGGGGACAGTTAAAAAAGTCACCAGAAAGTTAAAAAACACAGTTGGCGATTCTTGAAACACAGAGAAGACACTGGATGGGCATGCACAGGTTAAAAGTTGGCCACAGTATTAAAAACACTCCGAAACAACACACTTAAAACCCACTTGGAGCACACACGACGAAGAATAAAACTACCAGGCGGGACCTGCCGAGGGAAAGGTTGGAGAGGATGGAAAAGGAGGGGAGAGCATGGGGCAGCTGGGGAAGCGGCGGGATGAAGCGAGGAGGGGCAACCGTGGGTTCACGAAGAGGCAGGAGACACATGGGGCGGGAGAGGAATAGGGAAGACAGGGCAGGAGGGAGCGCAGAGACACTGAAAGAAGGCACAAGAGAGGGACGGGGAGTAGGAGGGGAAATCCGCTCAGAAGGGGGGAGGGGGAGGAGAGGGAGCCCTGAAGAGGGGGCAGGAAGAGGGGGTTAGAGTTGGTAGGAAGGGTAGATGTCAGGGCGAAGCTCATCATCCGGGAGTGGTAGACGGTGGAAGTTGTGTTGGGAAAGGAGATGGAGGGTGTGGAGATGGAGAGAGGGAGGGACACATCGGTAAAGGCGCGGCAACTGGTTGGGAGTGGAGAGGAAGGGAGACACCAGAGGGTGACCTCTACCGAACTTATAGCGCCCCTTAAATACACGTGAACAGGCAACTTTTCCCACCAGAGGGAGACACCAAAGCTGCGATTGCCACAGCGCTGTGGCGCGCTCTTCAAAAGTAAATTTTTCCCACGGCTCACTCCCCCATCCTCTTCCCATCAAGCTCTAAACATGTGAGCTTAAACTGCAATTTATTAACCAAGGACCCCAATTCGGTGGGTGATTTCTTATCACGATCCTCTAACTATAATGCCCTTAAATCAGATATCCGCTTGGTTAAATGTATCAACTGTGGCCGTACCCTGTCTAACTGACTGCCACTAGGTTGAGTGACCTCTAAAAAGGCGATGTTGTCCTCAAGACTCCTCGCAGCTTTAAACAAAATCTCAATGGCTGCCTTTGTCTCACCCACAACATACGGCGTGACGTCAACCGGCTGAAGAACGGTAGCATGCAAGGGGCTGCTAAGTCCGGAACACCAACCTCAATACGTTGGCGTCTTATCGCCAGGTCATAAGTGAGGTGGTCCTTCCTCAATAGGCCGATCTTGGGGCACTGCCTGACCGCCATTACAGAGTTCATCACCTAAAACAGAACACAATACCAAAGGCAGAAATCGTCCAACACCAACAGACCTTAACAAATCAAACCAACAGTAACTGCAATGGCAATATTACAATCGTAACCACGCTCTGCTACCAGTTGAAACCAGGTGGTAGTTAAGGGAGGCCAGTATTCGGTTACGATTGTGGAAGGGGCCGTAATCAGTTACTGTTGGTTGCCTTTTACAATTACACACAATTTATTTTCAACCAGTAATTCCAGACTCAACAATAAATAAAAATACCACACGTTATTAATGAAGGAATAAATAACAGTGTAAATAATAGTGTTTTCAGTGAGTTACAACTTAGCAAATCACCATTAAATACAGATACAAGAGATAATGTTTTAAAAGCAAGCCACTGTGATCTGGGCAGAAGGCTTTACACGCCAGGAATGGTAATAAATTAAGAATTGTTTAAATCTCTCTGCAACTTACAAATTACAGGTATTGAAATATTAAAGGCAAGTCGCCACAAACATAGCATACAGCATCAGATGCCAGGAATGGCAGTAAATAAGGTTTTAAGACTTACTGCTAAAATACAAATACCAAATTTGAATTTTTTGGCAAATGACCACAATTACAGCTGAAGCCCTTAAACGCCAGGAACAGCAATAATATAAAAAAATTTGAAATCTGCTGTAAAACAGCAAATACAATAGCAAAAGTTAATTTAAAAAAAAACAAGCAACTGATCCAGATAGTGCTCCAGGAATCGACCTCAGAGAAGATCTGGCAACAAACATTTTCACGAGCGATGAGATATGCAGCCAAGAGTTGCATTCATTTCACAAGATGGTAACTCAGACTAGTGGCAGTTTAACGAATGACTGATGATAATCTTGCTGAAGCTACTTGACGTCCAACAAAACAAATGCAACGGCGTAACAATACGCCAAAGCCGGAAATAAGCGGTCTGCACTACGACCCCAGAATACTGTGTTTAGAGCGCCCAGAACGAGAAAGGAACCACTACCACCAGAGTAGAAAGCACTCCACTTGCTGTGACTTTTTTAAAAGGTAAAAAACAGGAAAAGTAACTAAAATAAACCCTGCTCATTGGGAAGGGGGAAGGCACTCTTTAACACTGATGGCCGAAATTTAAATCTATTTAAAGCATTACACTGACGTTTTCATTTAGTATTTCACGCACTTACATAGTAAACGATTGAGACAACTATGATCCAGGGATAAGAGGTTACCTACACATTTTAAGGTTCACTATGTACCATGCGCTGGTGCTGTTACAGAGGACAACATTTTCGTAAATTTCTTTTGCACAACTGCTCTGACTATTTAATAGAATATTTTGATATCCATTGTGCATTCCGACGGACTTGAGCAATTCCAGCAGAGCAGTGCGACATCTCACACGTCCAGAATTGCTACAGAGTGGCTTCAGGAACACCCATCTGAGTTTAAACACTTCCGCTGGCTATCAAACTCCCCAGAGGTTAACATTATTGAGCATATCTGGGATGCCTTGCAACGTGCTGTTCAGAAGAGATCTCCACCCCGTCGCACTCTTCGGGATTTATGGACACGCCTGCAGGATTCATGGTGTCATTTCCCTCCAGCACTACTTCAGACTTTAGTCGAGTCCATGCCAAGACGTGTTGCGGTACTTGTGCGTGCTCGCCAGGACCCTACACGATATTAGGCAGGTGAACCAGTTTCTATTTCTCTTCAGAGTATATCCTCTACTGCTAGTGCTGCCACTTGCCATGTGTCGAACAATGGCGGTTGGCATATTAATGTGAATGGACCGTGTATTAAAAGTAGCTACATATAGACCGCAGTTGCCGCCGTATATTGTTTCATTTGATATTTTGTCCTCTTCTTAAAGAAGTTTCCTTCACGTCAGGATAACAAACCAACACAGTACACTAGACTACGGTAACAAAGGTACTTCGAGGTAGGAAAAGATGATACGAAACCCCAAATAGTTCGAAAGGTAACAACTTAAAAGAAAGTCTAGGAATCCCAAGCCAACACAGTACACTAGACTACAATAATAATGTTCAAATGTGTGTGAAACCTTATGGGACTTAACTGCTAAGGTCATCAGTCCCTAAGCTTACACACTACTTAACCTAAATTATCCTAAGGACAAACACACACACTCATGCCCGAGGGAGGACTCGAACCTCCACCGGGATCAGCTGCACAGTCCATGACTGCAGCGCCCCAGACCGCTCGGCTAATCCCGCGCGGCACAATAATATTGCTTTACCTTTTGTAAATTGTGATTCCTGATAATTGTTTGTTTTGTAAGTAAAACTGCCTTTTCCTGCTGCTAGTTACTTTATTTATCCTATACGAGTTTCGCCTCTTCCTGTTCTAAAGCATCATCAGTGGGATCTGTAACGATACAGTTTTGTTTGTTTTAGATTATTAAACAGTTCACTTCGCGATTTTTTTGTAAAAAAGTGAACTGTTTAATTATCTAAAACTCCCACTGATGATGCCTTAGAACAGGAGAAAGCGAAACGCGTATGGGATAAATAAAGTAACTAGCAGCAGGAAAAGGCAGTTTTATTTACAAAACAAGTATTTATATGCTTGCTGCAGAGGATCGCCACACAAACAAACTTGCCAGAAATTGTATTTGTTTTGAGCCGCAGTCTCGTAGAAGTTTTCAGATGACTTTATTTCTGCAATCGACCATACCATTTATTACAATATCCACTACTGAAATTTCGAGCTTAAATAATTTTACAGGTGCTGAAAACTCTGCGGTAGTCAACATCATTAAAGGGAATAAAACTTACGTGAGAATTTCTCTAAGAACGTCCGACGTTACCTGAGTGACCCCATTGCAGAACGTTGTATTGGAAGACGTGGTGCCAAAGATGAACTCCATCGCCGGTGCCGTCGCAGGTCTCCGGGACCTCACACCTTTTAACTTTTATCTGTGCGATTACGTAAAAGACCGTGTTTTTTTCCCCTTTGGAATTTTTGAATTTTGTGGTAAGATCTTGTGGGACCAAACTGCTGAGGTCATTAGTCCCTAAGCTTACACACTACTTAATCTAACTTAAACTGACTTACGTTAAGGACAACACACACACACCCATGCCCGATGGAGGACTCGAACCTCCGATGGTCGGAGCTGCGCGGACCGTGACTGGACGCCCCAGACTGCGCGACTACCCCGTGCAGCATTTTGTCCCCCTGCCTGACACTTCTGAAAGACTGCGACATCGTAAAGCTGTAAATTCGATAACGAGAGACCAGCTGCTTCGGACGTGGCAGGAAATGAGCCGCCGTTTTGATATTTGTCGTGTAACACATGGTTCTCACGTTGAATACACAAAAAATTTGAGCTTTTCTCTTTCCAGAAACGATGCAGTTTCGTTTCTGTCTTTTGTAGTTTGGAAACAATAAACATTAGAAATCTGTTCCTTCCTTTTCAATAGCCCTGCATTAATTTAGTAGGCACTTGTTACGTTCAACATACACTGCTCATTAAAGGAAGTTTCCTCACTGCTTCTCATAGCGGAAAACGTGCCTGAGAATTAATAAAAATGGTTCAAATGGCTCTGAGCACTATGCGACTTAACTTCTGAGGTCATCAGTCGCCTAGAACTTAGATTAATTAAACCTAACTAACCTAAGGACATGACACACATCCATGCCCGGGGCAGGATTCGAACCTGCGACCGTAGCGGTCGCTTGGTTCCAGACTGTAGCGCCTAGAACCGCACGGCCACCCTGGCCGGCGAGAATTAATAAAGAGCTTTCCTGTTAGTACTACAAAACTTAATAAAATGCCCAATGTAGGAGTGAATAGCTTTTGTTAACTCGGGTGGCGTTATCGTTGATGATATTGCCTTCCAATGGTTACTCTGTACAGTTGGAACAACATTACACTACTTTACGTAGTAGAACCTCGCTGTCGTCGAATTACTGATTGTACAGTTACAAAGCTACTCCCATTACTTTAAAAAGACAAATACAGTTACGGTATATCTCAGTCCAACTGGAGGTGAGGCTTACAAGGGGACTAAGAGAATTAATGGTTTGTTTGGTATCTATCTTAGATACTTTCATGGAATCATCAAGACAGTCGAAACTTGAACTTCTCCGTTGAACTACTAGTTCTGTCGTCGTTTATTATGTGTTACGTTTCAGAAGGGGTATCTCACTTATTTTACAGTGTTCTGCAGTTGTGTATCACAATTATTTTACAGTTTCTTAGAAGTGCTCAATCAGCTTTCTTAGAATTTCTTGCACCTGTAACATAAACATTCTGCGCCGAATGTGCGTTTGAAGCGATGCATTTTACTATCAAGGGAACCGCACATCCTTTTAGGCATGTCCCGAAAGTTAAATCAACTTACAGAGTCCCATAGGGCAGGGGAAATTCGTTCGCAGTTACGCTTTTACGGCGCTGGCGTCGAGGCTCACACTGTTATTTCAGAGTTCTAGAGCACCGTGCCTTGCAAGTAATTTAATAACCATCACATCAAAGTACGCGTCAGCACCATTTCAATCAAATTTTAAAACTGCAACAGAGGCAGCGAGGGGTGACTAACGACGGTAGTGCTTTTATGGAATAGCGCTCCCATTTCCAGAAGGTGACAGGTCACCGAGCTCGTAGAAAACCGTTAATGCTAGAAATATGCTAGGAAAATTAGTGAACCGGGCAAGGAATTCGGGTTCTATGTACTCTATCTGATCAAAAGTATCCGGACACCCCTTTGAAATTCGGAACTGACAGCTAGATGTGACGAGAGACACAGACTCACCACTATAAAAAAAGAAACAGGAGGCAGAGAATATTGTATTGCCTATTGAGAAGCAGTGACTGCAGATTGTGTCAGTCGGGAGGGTTCGGTGACTTCGAACCTGAACTATTAATCATTGGATGTCACCCGTGTAAATCATTCATCAGGGACATTTTATATCTTCTGAAGCTATCCCAAGTCAACTGTTGGTGATGTAATTGTGAAGGAAGGAACAAACACAAATAAACCAAAATTAGGAAGACTTTATATACTGACGAACAGGGACTGTCAAACATTGCGGAAGGTAGTTGTAAAAAATCGTACGAAATCAAAGTCGCAAATCATTCGTGAGTTCCAGAGTGCTAGCAGTAGGCCACTTACAACGATGATTGAGCGTAGGAAGCTAAAAAGAATGCAGTAGCCTACAATGACCGAGCAGCTTCTCATAAGACACACCATGTGATCAAAGGTATCCGGAAACTGGCAAAAACACAGGCTTTTCATATTAGGTGCATTAAGCTGCCAACTACTGCCAGGCACTCCGTATCAGCGACCTCAGTAGTCATCAGACATCGTGAGAGGGCAGAATGGGGAGCTCCGCGGAACTCACGGACTTCGAACGTGATCAGGTGATTGGGTGTCACTTGTGTCATGCATCTGTACGTGAGATTCCCACACTCCTAAACATCCCTAGGTCCACTGTTTCCGATGTGATAGTGAAGTGGAAACGTGAAGGGACAGGTACAGCACAAAAGTGTACTGGCCGATCTCGTCTGTTGACTGACAGAGACTGCTAACAGTTGAAGAGGGTCTTAATGTGTAATAGGCAGAAATCTATCCTGTCCGTCACACAGGAATTCCAAACTGCATCAGGATCCATTGAAAGTACTATAACAGGCGGGAGGTGAGAAAAGTTGGATTTCATGGTCGAACGTCTGCTCATAACCCACACATCACCCCGGTAAATGCCAAACAACGCCTCGCTTGGTGTAAGTAGCGTAAACAGTGAACGATTGAATAGTGGAAAAACATTGTGTGGAGTGCAGAAACACGGTACACAACTACACAAATTGGCGATCCTATGACATGTTGAACGCCATCTGCCAGTGTGTGTAGTGCCAATAGTTAAATTCTGGTCCGCAGCTCGTGGTCGTGCGGCAGCGTTCTCGCTTCCCGCGCCCGGGTTCCCGGGTTCGATTCCCGGCGGGGTCAGGGATTTTCTCTGCCTCGTGATGACTGGGTGTTGTGTGATGTCCTTAGGTTAGTTAGGTTTAAGTAGTTCTAAGTTCTAGGGGACTGATGACTATAGATGTTAAGTCCCATAGTGCTCAGAGCCATTTGAACCAGTTAAATTCGGAGGCGGTGGTGTAGTGTTTTTCATGGAGGGGGCTTGCACCCCTTGTTGTGCGTGGCACTACCACAGCGTTGGCGTACATTCAAGTTTTAAGTTCCTTCTTGTCTCCCACTATTGAAGAGCAATCCAGGGATGGCGACTGGGTCTTTCAACACGACCGAGCACCTGTTCCTAATGCTTGGCCCGTGGCGGATTGGTTACACGGCAAAAGCATCGCAGTAAATGGACTGGCCTGCACAGAGATCTGACATGAAGCCCATAGAACACCTTTGGCATGGTGTGGAACGCCGACTTCGTGTCAAGCGTCACCGACCAACATCGATACCTCTCCTCAGTGCATCACTCCGTGAATAATGGGCTGACATTCCCCAAGAAACCTTCCAGCACCTGATTGAACGTATGCCTGCGAGAGTTGAAGCTGTCATCAAGGCTAAGGGTAGGTCAACACCATATTGTATGTCATTTTCAGCTAGGTGTCCGGATTCTTTTGATCACATAGTGTACATTTCTGTAGTCAACGCTAAGCAAATGCTTTAGAATGTGTAAAGAGCGACGCCACTGGCAGGTGGGTAGCTGGAAACGAGTGATTTGGAGTAACGCAGAACGCTATACACTTTGGAAATCCCATGAAAGGGTCTGGGTTTGGTGAATGCCAGGAGAACGTTACTTGTCATTATGTGTAGGGACAACAGTGAAGCGCAGAGGACTTTATGCTACACTGCAGGGGTAGTTTTCGTGGTTAGGCGTGATCCGCTTAAGAAAATACTGTGTGTGGAAGAATGTGAACTCACCTTATAGCATTGTGTACTGCGTACAGTAGAGGGGCAGTCTGGAGACGATGATTGTATCAGCATTATAATACGACTTGTCGTAAAGTGTAAAGTAGCATCTGTGACGCAATGGTTTATGGAGAATAACAATCATAAAATGGTGTGTCCTGATCAGAGGCTCGACCTGAGCCCAATGAAACAGCTCGGGGATCACTAAGAACGCCCACTTAGCTCCAGATCCCAGCGTCCAACATCACTACCTCCTCTGGTTTCGACTATTGAAGAAGAATGAGCTGCCGTCCCTCCACAGACATTGAGACACTTAATTGAAAATGTATCCAGATGATGATGATGTTTGGTTTGTGGAGCGCTCAACTGCGCCGTTATTAGTGCCAGTACAAATTCCCAAACTTTCCTCAGTCCAATCGTCGTCCGCTATGACCGAGCGGTTCAGGGCGCTTCAGTCCGGAATCGCGCGACTGCTACGGTCGCAGGTTCGAATCCAGCCTCGGGCATGGATGAGTGTGATGTCCTTAGGTTAGTTAGGTTTAGGTAGTTCTAAGTTCTAGGGGACTAATGACCTCAGACCCATAGTGCTCAGAACCATTTCAACCACTCAGTCCAATCTCGCCACGTGCATGAATGATGATGAAATGATGAGGACAACATAAACACCCAGTCATCTAGAGGCAGTGCCCAGAAGAGATCAAGCCGTCAAAGGCGAATCTGTTGACATACCCAACATTAATGTTCACTACGGTGTGTTCTGATAATTTTGATAAGATACTATCTAATGTTCTCCACCATGTTAGTCGCCACATATTTCTTCAAGAAACGCATTCAAATGTTTCTTCCTCATATTAAGTGAACAGTAGGCCGCCTCTTCTACCTCTTTTGTTGTTACTTGTGGTGATATCGCGGTTTTGGAACGTGTCAAAAAACATTCTGTACGGTAAGTACTGAAAATTATGGGAACTTTACGCTGGTGATATTTATGACTATAAAGTTTATCACCTCTGGTTTCAGTTAAAATATATAACAGATTAAATGGAACTTCACCTTTCTATCGTGCCGACAATTATTTCTCTGAACAACTGTATTTCACTTCCGCTTTAGACCTGTGCATTACAACACAAAATTTGGCGACAGACGTTCTATAGAACCTAGGGCATGCGCAATGGAAGATTTGTCATGCGGTGGATAGTGTTTCAAATATACTTAAATTTATTGTTCACAGTCACATTTGAAGTTGTTGGTAAAGTCAGTATAGCACTGACTTAATTCTTTAATTCTTATCATTATTTACATCTGGAATGCTACTAAGTGTTTCGATCAGTAACAATAGTTTGAAAGCTGTTACATGTTTTGGATTTGTGTTCCAAAGCGTGATTTGTGCGCAAACTGATAATAGCTCAAACAACTTATCTAAAACTCAAATGGCCCTTTTTCAATCTTCATGTTTTATTTGAAATTTTTTAACATTCTTTTGAAGTAAATCAATCCAACATTGCGAAAACTACATTAGTCGACCAGACGGACTGAAGTTGTTCCGCCAGCTACTGGAAGGCGAGTTCTTCAAATTGAGCACTGTTTTCATGGTTACGTTCCTCATTCGGTGAACGGCACTCTTACATGGTCACTCGTTTGTTCGTTTACCTGTCCTTCTCTTAAGACTCTTTTTCCTCAGGAATGGCTAAAGGTATCGACTTTAAATTTATGTCAAATATTAAGGTTACGTTCGCTTGGCCGTATACAGAATTTAAGCTTCTAAATCAGTGCAAATAAAAAGTGTGGTAATTCATGACACATATCTTGATATTGGCAAACTCAGCGGCCTACAGGGTACTTTCCGTTGACCTAGAGTCATGAAATTTGGCAAGAAGCAAAGTCTTACAGTACAAGTAAAGAAAAAACACCGAAAATTACTAATTTGCAATTATATGTCATAAAATACATTTTTGTGCCATGTGTTGTCCATCTGTCTGTCTGTTAATGCCCTATTTTTTAAAGAATAGGATGCGGTATTAAGTTCAATTATATGACAAATACTAATATCAGCGGTCCCCTAGCGATGTAAAACATTTTATGCTTGCAAATCAATGCAATCAAAAGTTAAGGCCATTTATGTCACATATTTTGATAGTCGCAAACTCACTTATCAATACCTATAGATGAACTATCTACAAGGTGACAATAACTGAACTATACGATAAAACGTAAATTAGTCAAACTACGGCGTGCACAGACTTTATTCAGTGTGTAAACGGCACAACAGATATACCAATTTAGGTTATGACGTGTTCTGTATGCCTGCCACCATTGACGATGATGTGGCGCAGACGAATAGCGAAATTTCGCATGATCCGCTGAAGTGTCGGAACATCGACGCTGTCGATGACTTCCTGAATGGCTGTTTTCAGCTCGGCAATGGTTTTGGGGTTATTGCTGTACACCTTGTCTTTAATAGAGCCCCCACAAAAAGGAGTCGCATGTCTTCGGATCCGGAGAATATGCCGGTCAATTGAGGCCCATGCCAGTGGCCTCTGGGTACACTGCGAAATCAAGGTCACTTTGAATCATGGAAACGAAATCATTTTCCAAAACCTTCACGTACCATTTGGAATTCACTGTGCCATCAAGGAATATCGCGCTGATTATTCCGTGACAGTACATTGTACTCTACACAGTTACACGTCGAAGGTGAAGAAAATTCTCCATCGCGAAATGCGGATTCTCAGTCTCCCAAATGCGCCAATTTTGCTTATTTTCCCGTGCAAATGGCCGACAACAAGAAGCCGCATGTGAATGCGTATACTAATTCCCGTCATGCCCCGCGACAAACCAACATAACGCAAACCGTTCAGAAGTTATGACGATTTTTTTTTTCACGTAGTTCAATAATTACCACCCTGTGTAAACATAGTTAAGTTTGTACGTAGGCCCCAGAGCGCGAGTTCTACTTACACTTTTCCGGGTTTTCATAGATAGAAGTACTCAAATATCTTTCACATCTGTATCTCTGCTTAGCAGCAGCTGTCCCTTCTTCAACCTAAACTCAGCGGACGCTACGGAAACATACACTATTTGAACAAAAGTATCCGGACACCCAGTAGTAAACAGTTGCATGGAATATGTTCAATGTCCGAATTTATTACAGCATGAACTTTGCTGGAGACGTTTTCAGTAACGGTTCTGTATGTTAAGGAATAAGACAATCCATTCTTCTTCAAGACCCGATAGCAGAGAACTTAACGATGTTGGACGCAGGGGTACGGAGTGAAGTCACCGTTCTGACTCATTCGAAAGATGTTACTTTGGGACTGCGGGTAGATCAGTCTGTATCAGAAATGTTGTTTACCACAAATCGGTGTCTCGCAGGTGCGTCTTTATGGCAAGGTGCACTGTCATGCTAATACAACCATCCCCAAACAGTTCCTCTAATGTAGGCAGTAAACAATGCTGTTAACATTTCACATATCCTTCCGCGCCACACAGCGCTGTAAATTGTGTGCATATCCACCCGCAATTAGCATTTTCTTAATCAAAATAGGTGGACCACAACGTAACCATGAAGAACACCCCTATGCTCAACACCACCTCCTCTTATTTTACTGTTGGACGTTCAGATTAGGCAGGTAACTCTCTCAACGCATTCGTTAAACCCAAAACTACCCACTGGATCGCCAGGTCACTTGTTTCCAGACATCTACTGCCCAGTATCATGGCTATGCACGCCATCTAAAGAGTCGCTTAGCTTTGATTACAGAAATGTAGAAATATGTGTATTATAAGAGTTGCTCGACCATTGTTTCCCATTCTTTTTAACTGCTTACGCACAGTCGCGCTAGATGAACTGCTGGTAACACTTTGGAACTCACGAGTGATTCCTTTCCCTGATTTCTTGCAACTACACTACTGGCAATTAAAATTGCTACACCACGAAAATGACGTGCTACAGAGGCGAAAATTAACCGTCAGGAAGCAGATGCTGTGATATGCAAGTGATTAGCTTTTCAGACCATTCACACAAGGTTGGCGCCGGTGGCGAAACCTACAACGTACTGACATGAGGAAAGTTTCCAACCGATTTCTCATACAAAAACAGCAGTTGACCAGCGTTGACTGGTGAAACGTTGTTGTGATGCCTCATGGAAGGTGGAGAGATGCGTACCATCACGTTTCCGACTTTAATAAAGGTCGGATTGTAGCCTATCGCGATTGCGGTTTATCGTATCGCGACAGTGCTGCTCGCGTTGGTCGAGATCCAATGACTGTTAGCAGAATATGGAATCGGTGGGTTCAGGAGGGTACTACGGAACGCCGTGTTGGATCCCAACGGTCTCGTATCACTAGCAGTCGAGATGACAGGCATCTTATCCGCATGGCTGTAACGGATCGTGCAGCCACGTCTCGATCCCTGAGGCAACAGATGGGGACGTATGCAAGATAGCAACCATCTGCACGAACAGTTCGACGACGTTTGCAGCAGCATGGACTGCGATTGTGTACTCAACGACGAACCTGGGTGCACGAATGGCAAAACGTCATTTTTTCGGATGAATTCAGGATCTGTTTACAGCATCATGATCTTCGCATCCGTGTTTGGCGACATCGCGGTGAACGTACACTGGAAGCATGTATTCGTCATCGCCATACTGGCGTATCACCCGGCGTGATGGTATGTGGTGCCATTGGTTACGCGTCTCGGTCATCTCTTGTTCGCTTTGACGGCACTTTGAGCAGTGGACGTTACATTTCAGATGTGTTACGACCCTTGGCTCTACTCTTCATTCGATCCCTGCGAAACCTACATTTCAGCAGGATAATGCACGACCGCATGTTGCAGGTCCTGTACGGATCTTTCTGGATACAGAAAATGTTCTACTGCTGCCCTGGACAGAACATTCTCCAGATCTCTCTCCAATTGAAAACGTCTGGTCAACGGTGGCTGAGCAACTGGCTCGTCACAATACGCCAGTCACTACTCTTGATGAACTGTAGTATCGTGTTGAAGCTGCATAGGTAGCTGTACCTGTACACGCCATCCAAGCTCTGTTTGACTCAATGCCCAGGCGTATCAATGGTGTAGCAATTTTAATGGTCAGTAGTGTATCCACAATCACCCTCCTGAATGCTCAGTTGTTAGTACATGTGGTCTACTGTGTCTTTTTTTAGTTATGATTGTTCCTTCGCATGTCCAATTCACAATCACATCACAAAGAATCGAATTAGGCAGCTTTAGAAGAGCTGAAGTATCTCTAACGAAATTCTTACTCAGGTGACATCCCTCAGGTAGTCCACTTATGAAGTCACTGAGCAGTCCTGACCGACACAATCTGCTGTTACTGCGACTCTGTTGACAACACAATACTCCTCGTTCCACATAACTTTGAATAGTCAATTCTGCATTACTGAAGTGGTTGTCTGGATTCTTTTGATCAGATACGGTACATATCGTGCAAGTTGGAAAGAATTCAGCGGATATGGATGATATTTTTTCAAATAATAATGAATCATACAATAAATGTAATCGCAACTGCGAATACGATGACGCTGTAGAGGTACAAGTTATTGGTGACATAGGAGAATTTGTACCGGACCAGGACTCGAACCCGAATTTCCCGCTTTAAGTGAGCGGTCGCCCTCACTTCGGCTATTAGAGCACGTTTCCAGGCCAACCCAAACCTTCGTAATATGTCGCCGTGTGTCCACGCCTTGCATTCACACAATAGCTGTGATTCCCGCAGAGGAACTATGCAATGTTCTTCAGACACGCATACATACTAGACCGTTAATCATAGACACTGCAAGAAGTATAATAAAATTGAAATTCATAGGGGTGAGATCAAAAATGCCAAAACTGTTAGTATCCTTCTATATATTTTTAATTTGGAACTCTTTTTTCCGAACCCATGTCTGGCTATACTGATTTCGGTTTTCCATGATGTCCCTAAATCGAACAAGGCAAATGCTGGGATGGTTTCTTTGAAAGGGCATGACCGATTTCCTTCTACACCCTTCCTTAATGCGAGCTTGTGCTCCATCTCTAATGGCTTCATTGTCGACGGGACGTTAAACAATAATCTCTCGTCCTCTTTCTCCTTCATTTTTTATTCTGTCACCTGACAACTCCTACCAGAAGAGCCCTCCAGCTGAACTACTTTAAGCCCTCGACATTTTTTGTTTTTTTTCTTCCCCCATGACGAGGAACAGACAGAAGATATCTAGTCCTCTCTCCATCGTTTTCTTTGTAGACAGTGGGAAGAAAGTCAAAGACCCTTTGCTCCGTGAGTCACAGTTTGGTGAAAAGTTACCAAATTTCAAGCTGGATGGCAACCTATCGACGAGTGCCATATCTATCATCTTCTGGCGAAATGTCGAGATATGCAGGTGCACCAACATTTATACTAGTAGAGTAACCCTCTCCACCTGACTGTTGTCGGCCAGCAGGCCGGGAGAGCTGCGAGGCTTAGGGATGGGGGGGGGGAGGGGGGAATTCTGTTCCCATCTTTGTGTGGGCATTCCATTCGCGTCTTGCGACTTGGAGGTACTGTTGCACTATTGTCGTATTCTCGCGTCCGGGTTTCATGCCGCACTTTATACATGTATATATGGTAGAGATCCTCCACGCCCACACCAGCATGATGACCAATACAAAAGGTCTACTGCCATCTATGCATAGGGGTTAGTGTTCACTAAGTGCGGTCTTAGCAGGATGTGGTCACTGCGATGTTTGTGTGCGTCTGGTTATGATAAACCTAACCATTAATACGCGCTCGTCTAGGCGATAGATTGGGTCGCAAATTGAACGAAGAGTAGCGGTTTGAGGAGCAGAGGAAAAAAGTGCCAAGACGAACCCAAGGGAAAAAGACATTTGAGATAGTCTGGTAGGGCAGAAAGAGCAGTAGCGGACTGCCTGCTACTTGCGACAGATCATGTGAGGGTTAGGTAAATTATTAGCGGGTATCATGCAGGCGGATACCCTTGACGGTGTGATGTATTGCTACTCGGGGCTGCAGCTGTGAACAAGTGTTGTCTTCTCAACAAGCATCTGCATAAGGGTAACAGTTCGTCATTGGTTAGTGTATCATATACCGGATGCACAGTGCAGGGTAGTGTAGGCTGTTCACTTACGCAGCAGTGGTGCGAGTTATATCGGCTTCCCGCTGTCGCCTGTTGGTCAGCTGTATAGCAACTCGCCGATGCTGTCGCTTGCGAGTGTGTGTTAGCTCAACATAAGTGGGTAAGTTCAAATGGTTGCGAGCACTATGGGACTTAACATCTGAGGTCATCAGTCCCCTAGAACTTAGAACTACGTAAAACTAACTAACCTAAGGACATCACACACATCCATGTCCGAGGCAGGATTCGAACCTGCGACCGTAGAGGTCGCGCGGTTCCAGACTGAAGCGCCTAGAGCTCCTCGGCCACAACGGCCGGTTAAGTGGTTAAGCCCTTGCTAACTATTTATTTGGTCGCTTATGCTTTCACCTGTGGTTGTGGACAACACATGGCCTCCCGTAGCCAGGTGGAGGGATCATTCCACTAGTATAAATATCACAGCATCCACATATCTCGCCACTTCACTAGATCATACGTATGACATTCGTCAAAACATTGTGGTGTTTTAACGGGCTACCCAACTGGAAATCTGAGAACTTCTTATCAACGATATACGCTGTGAGAACCTACATTTGCGTAAGGTCATAGGTTGTTCTAGGCTAACCCTTTGCTCTAAATTATAATCGCAACTACATTCAAACCATATTTTTATGTTATTCGTGAGTGATACACTGATCAGCCAAAACATTATGACCACTGACCTTCTATCGATATAAACCTATCCAGGCGATATCAGTGTCACCTGGTGACACAAGTACGCTGAATGTACTGTCCATGTGTAGAGTGGGTAGGCATGCGACCTATCTGAATTTGATGAAGGACAGATTGTGATAGTCCAGAGACACAGCACGAGCATTTCGGAAACTGCACAATTTGCCAGATGTTTCCGGAGAGCTGTGGTATCTTCAACATACGATGAAACCACATACAGATGTTGTGGGATTGGACAGACACCACTCATTACAGATGTCAAACATCACAGGCTCGGCAGAGAGAAACAGGATAGGCGGCAAACTGTCGCGGGACGAACATCAGACTTTAACGCTGGGCAGAGTAAAAGTGTGTGACAACACACAGTGACTCTACACAGTGAGCTGTCGAGTGGGAGATCATTCCAGAACCTGGCAGACAATGAAAGACCTCCCGAGGAGCCAGTCGCAGGGACTCCCCTGTTCCTTTGACGAACAGGGCGTTATCTATGGCTGATGAAGTCTCTGAGCACTGTCACAGAGGAAGCTTCTCGGCTCGCAAGGTCTGGGCATTCACAGAGGGTGGGTTTGCTGGTAGTTGGGAGCACCAACGTTACGCGCGTAATGGGGCCCTTAGGAACATGGCTGTCAAGGAGGGGAAGAAAGCCAGTGTGCACACCGTGTGCAAACCGGGGGGAGTCATTCCGGATGTTGAAGGGGTGCTTCCGGATGCCATGAAGAGTACAGGGTGCAGCCAACTGCGGGTGGTGGCTCTTGTTGGTACCAATAACGTGTGTCGCTTTGGAAGGGAGGAGATTCTCTCTGGTTTCGGGCGACTAGGGGAAAAGTTAAAGACTGCCAGTCTTGCTTGTGAGATTAAGGGGGAACTCACCATCTGTAGCATTGTCGATAGAACCGACTGTGGTCCTTTGATGCAGAGCCGAGTGGTCTGAATCAGAGGCTCAGGCGGCTCTGTGACCGTGTAGGCTGCAGATTCCTTGACTTGCGCCATCGGGTGGTGGGTTTCCGGGTTCCGCTCAATAGGTCAGGAGTCCACTACACACAGGAAGCGGCTACAAGGGTAGCGGGGGCCGTGTGGAAGGGACTTGGCGGTTTTTTTGGTTAGAGGGTCTCAGGAAACCACAGAAAGGGCGTCCATCTAAAAGGAAGCAGCTAAAACACAGTAAGGTAGTTGCAGAAACGATCGGTATTGTTGTTGTAGATTATTGTAGCTGTATCGGGAAAGAACGAGAACTCCAAATCCTAATAGAAAGCACTGAAGCTCAAATAGTTACACGTACAGAAAGCTGGCTAAAGCTGGAAATAAGTTCAGCCGAAATTTTTTCAAACAATCTAACAGAGTTCAGAAAGGATAGATTAAAAACAGTTGGTGGTGGAGTATTTGTTGCTGTCTGAAGTAGTTTACCTTGTAGTGAAATTGAAGTAGATAATTCCTGTTAAATACACACGTCAAAAAAAGTTTTGCATCACCTCGGTTCCGAGAGTTCCGGAACCTGTACATTAAACTGGAATAGAGATCAACATAAACATCATTTACGCCCTTTTCATTGCTCATGAAAACCACACATTGCATGTTGTATCACCATACAGCGAGACCTTCAGAGGTGGTGGTTCAGCTTGCTGTACACACCGGTACCTGTAATACGCAGTCCTCTTGCGTTGATGCATACCTGTATTCATCATGGGGTACTATTCACAGGTCCATCAAGGCACTGTTGTTCCAGATTGTCCCACTCCTCAACGGCGATTCGGCGTAGATGCCTCAGAGTGGTTGGTGAGTTACGTCGTCCATAAGCATCCCTTTTCAATATATCCCAGGCATGTTCGCTAGGGTTCATATCTGGAGAACAAGCTGGTCACTCTAGTCGAGCGATGTCGTTATCCTGAAAGAAGTCATGTGCACGATGGGGGGCGCGAATTGTCATCCATGAAAACGATTGCCTCGCCAGTATGCTGCCTATATGGTTGCACTATCGGTCGGAGGATAGCATTCACGTATCGCACAGTCGTTATGGCGCCTTCCATGACCACCAGCGGCCTATGTCGGCCCCACATAATGCCGCTCCAAAACAGCAAGGAACCTCTACCTTGCTGCAGTCGCTGGATAGTGTGTCTAAAGCTTTCAGCCTGACGGGATTGAATCCAAACACGTCTCCGACGATTGTCTGGTTGAAGGCATATGCGACACTCATGGGTGAAGAGAATCTGATGCCAATCCTGAGCGGTCCATTCGGCATGTTGTTGGGCCCATCTGTACCACGCTGGGTGATGTCGTGATTGTAAGGATGGACCTCTCTATGGACGTCGGGAGTGAAGTTGCGCATCATGCAGCCTATTGCGCACAGTCGTAACACGACGTCCTTGGCTGCAAGAAAAGCATTATTCAACATGGTGTCATTGCTGTCAGGGTTCCTCTGAGCCATAATCCGTAGATAGCGATCATCCACTGCAATAGTAGCCCTTGGGTGGCCTGAGCGAGGCATGTCATCGGCAGTTCCTGTCTGTCTGTATCTCCTCCATGTCCGAACAACATCGCTTTGGTTCACTCCGAGACGCCTGGACACTTCCCTTGTTAAGAGCCCTTCCTGGCACAAAGTAACAATGCGGACGCGATCGAAATGCGGTATTGACCGTTTACGCGTGGTTGAACTATAGACAACATGAGCCGTGTACCTCCTTCCTGGTGGAATGATTGGAACTGATGGGCTGTCGGATCCCCTCGGTCTGCTAGGCGCTGCTCATGCATGGTTGCTTACATCTTTCGGGAGGTTTAGTGACATCTCTGAACAGACAAACGGACTGTGTCTGTGATACAATATCGACAGTCAACGTCTATCTTCAGGAATTATGGGAACCGGAATGATGCAAAACTTTTTTTGATGTGTGTATTTTGTTATCGTCATCGTACATAGGGAGAAATGATCATCGTAATAAAGTAAGTGAAATCAGTGCTTCTACAGAAAGAGCTAGGTGTTTATTTTTCCCAAGCACTGTTAGAGAGTGGAACGGTAGAGAAATAGTCTGAAGGCGTATGATTTGCAAAGTAGTCATGTAGCAAGTAGATGTAGGTGTAAAACATTTAGCCAAGACAAAACAATAGGAATAAATGCAGGACACGAGTACAGCAGTGTAGAAACTTCTCACTCGTTCTCATTGAAATTTTTTCTTTACCTTCTTGTAATCCGTTTTCCACACGAAACTGAAGTCACTAATTAAATTCCATTTTCGTTAACGTGATGTCCTCTCGAAACTCGTTGATCCCCAAGTGGATGCCATTAAACGTGCAATACGTGCACAGGAGTGCGTTCAATTAAATCGCGGTGGGCCCGACCTAAATTCGAAACTGACTGTAGACGCGAATCCGGAAGCGGCGGAAGAAGACGCCACAGATGGCGGCTACGTCAATTACGCCTGCCACGCGGAGGCGCCAGTGGATGCGTTGCTTCATAAATATTCAGAGTCGCTTGTAATATGAAAGACAATCTCGGATCTTAAGGCCGTCGCGAGCGGTGCGGCTTAACAGAGTTTCCGGGAGAGGAACCGTGCATCACGATTTATGCCTAATGCCTTCCCAAGGCGACGTTCCGCCTACTAGTTGCGAGACTTTGTACGTCGTCTGCGCGGATGTATACGCAGAGTTAGGACAGACTTCCGCAAAAGATTTCAATTTCATCTCCCACAAAGGCTAACGTAATGCACTCGTCTGCCATGCTTTAATGAAACACTCAAAGCTAAGTTCATTGTCTGAAAACTGATTGCAGAAATTATGAAACAACAGACACAACACAACGAAACGCCTTTTTCAATAAATATTCGTCTTTTTTTCAAATGGAAATTTGTGTTGATACGACACGTCCTGCGTATCGAGTCACTAATTTGGTATCGAATGGATGTGTGCCAGAAGGGTGAAAATTGTAGAGAGAGACAGAGGTTTGACCACAGTAAGCAGGTGGAAGTGGGTGTAGGCTGCAATAGTTATCCAGACATGAAGACGTTTGCGCGGGATAAACTAATGTAACGAGCAGCATCAAACCATTTTTCGTTATGTAACCTATAACAACTCGGACATAGTAAGGTTGATTAGAATGATAAGCAAATACTGCCTACTAGTTCAGTGGTACCGAATGGTTCAGCTTCTCCGCTCCTGCACTCTTCCTGAAGTCATTTTTACTGTTGATTAAGTGATCTCTACAGGTCTGCCAGATTCAAACACTTTCTTAAAGGTCGTGGGCTGCCTCGTCACGTGACGCGATAGCAGCGCACCTAGCACATAAACTCAAAACTATAGCGTCTGTGACGTTAACGTTTGTGGGGTAACGCACCGATATGAATGGCACCAGTTTCCCAAACGCCACCCCAATAAACTATGCCTCAGAATAAGCGTTTCTGACGACACATTCATTTTTTGTCCACCCTATCTTCAGATGTTTACATTTAATTACGCGATCGTGAACGTTGTATCTTTGCTTACGACGTTTTACAACAGCTGTCCAAAAATGTTTTGCAAAGAAACACTGTTTACGATACATGCACTCAAGTGACAAAAGTCATGGGATATCTCCTCATATCGTGTCGGACCTCCTTTTGCCCGGGCATGGACTCAACATGTCGTTGGAAGTCCCCTGCAGAAATACTGCCCCATGCTACCTCTGCAGCTTCCCATACTTGTGAATGGGTTGGCGGTGTAGGATTTTATTCAGAAACTGACCTCTCCATTATGCCTCGTAAATGTTCGATGAGATTCACGTCAGTCGATCTTGATGACCAAATCACTCGCTCGAATTGTCGAAAATGTTCTTCAAACCAACCGTGGACAACCGTGGCGTCGCGCATCGTTGTTTTGGAACATGAAGTCCATGAATGGCAGCAAATGGTCTCCAAGCAGCCGAACGTAGCGATTTCAGTCACGTCAGTCGATCTTGATGACCAAATCACTCGCTCGAATTGTCGAAAATGTTCTTCAAACCAACCGTGGACAACCGTGGCCCGGTGGCGTCGCGCATCGTTGTTTTGGAACATGAAGTCCATGAATGGCAGCAAATGGTCTCTAAGCAGCCGAACGTAGCGATTTTCAGTCAATGATCGGTTCAGTCTGACCAGAGGACCCAATCCGTTTCATGTAAACACAGCCCACACCATTATGGAGCCACCACCTGTTTCCACAGTGCCTTGTTGCTAACCTTGATCGATGGCTCAGTGGCTTCTGCCCCATACTCGCATCCTACCGTCAGCTCTTATCAACTGAAATCGGGACTCATCTGGAAAGGCAAGAGATGCAATAGGCGATGTGTTGTTAGAAAAAGACACTAGCATCGGTCGTCTGCTGCCAGAGCACCTTAACGCCAAATTTCGCCGCATTGTCCTAATGGATGCTTTCGTCTTGCGTACAACATTGATTTCTGACGTCATTTCTCTCGGTCCGGCACACAGTTTTAACCTGCCAGGAAGTATCATATCAGCGCATACTCCGCTGCAGAGTGAAAATTTCATTCTGGAAACATCCCTTAGACTGTGGCTAAGACATGTCTCCGCAGTATCATTTCTTCCAGGAGTGTTAATGTTTCAACTTTCCCAGGAGAGATTCTGTGAAGTTTGAAATACAGGAGATGAAGTACTGCAGGAAGTAAAGCTGTG
This sequence comes from Schistocerca piceifrons, assembly GCF_021461385.2. NCBI lineage: Eukaryota > Metazoa > Arthropoda > Insecta > Orthoptera > Acrididae > Schistocerca > Schistocerca piceifrons. Next base: position 988,601,986 of record NC_060138.1, on the reverse strand, counting down.
AGGAAAAGTCGTGAATTGTGCTTGGATAACACAGTCGGTAGAGCACCCACATGCGAAAGGCAAAGGTCCAGAGTTCGAGTCTCGATCCGGCAAATGCCAGAAAGTTTCATCTTCCATTATACTTGAGGGAACAACAGACAGTAAAAACTGTAGGGAATGTCAGAGTTCTAGAGTATATTACTAACGAGGAGAACACAGCAAGTGGTATAATTTGATTACCGAGAAACTTCACTCGGTGGAAGAGGGGTCAAAATAAAGAGATCATTTGTCTCGGCTTGTCCGTAGGTAACCGTCCGTTTCTCATAAAACGCAGGTCAAAGCTTTAGAGGCACTTTACGTGCCTTTTTTTGCGAGTAAATAGTTCAACCGAAGCGATGGCACGTCATGGCTTAACACTTTTGCGCTCCGTATTCTAAATCCGATTATTATTTCTGTCTACCCTTGTCCGTAGAAGATTGCTATAGGAATGTTTTCCGATGTATCTTGAAATAACGTTTTTATTCGTCTAAAATTGTCTGTGTGGTAAATGAATTTAAAAAATAATAATAAATGAATTGACAAAATATTTGCAATTGTTTAAGGTAAAGTTCTTATAGTTTGTCTTGATTCATAAGCGATTGTAAGCGACAGTTTTCGGGAAGAGATCCGTTAAGTGTGGTTGGTCACGAAATTACTGGCAACGCGTGGAATCTTCGGCAGTGTTAACGATGCTTCATTCCCGAGTGAGATTCGAACGAGGAAATGTCACTGTAGCAAACATGTCTTCGTGTGATGTCCCCGGCGTTCGGAATGTCTATGGCTTTACTGTTTCTACTATCGGCTTCGTCCAAGAGAATGCATCAAATATTTCTGAAGATAAACATAAGAATCCCGTTGTAATTTTACAGTTAATACAACGCCCTTCTACCCCTAATTTCATAAGAAACATTCTTGTACCATCTATAGACATGGGTAGACAAATGAAAAAAAAAGCCATAATTGGGACGCAAAAGTGAAATGTTGCGATGCCAGCCATTGTGCCATTGCAGTGAAGTGGAATGGTGAATGAACAGCCACAGCTAAACATTGTCGAGTATTACGGAGGCTGGTTGTACTCTTAAGATATCACATGAAACCAGCTGGGGGAATCACTCGCGAGTTGTAAGATGGTACCAGCTGTTCAACTCGCACAATCACTGAGCGTACAGAGTCAAAAGGATACAGCACGGTACTTCCCATACGCCACACATTTCTGTAGTCAACGTTGACTGTACTCATTAGACTGTTCATTCCATTCAGCAGATCCTGTAATTCTCCTTCATTTCCACTGAGGATAAAACTGTCTTTACCAAATCTTATGATTCATATCGTTTCACCGTGAATTTTAATTGCATTCTTGAACCTTTCTTTTATTTCCTTATTGGTCCTTCGATGTATAGATTGATCAGTAGGTGCGAAAGACTGTATCCTCTTTTTAATCAGAGAACTCTGCTTATGGTTTCCGACTCCTATTATTCCCTCTTGCTTCTTATACCTACTGTATATTATCCGTCTTTCTTTATAACTTATCCCTATTTTTTTGAGAATTTCGGAGCACCTTGCACAATTTAATTTTGCCGAACGCTTTTTCCAGGTCGACAAATCCTATGAACATGTCTTTATTTTTCTTCCGTCTTGCTTCCATTATCAACTGTAACGACAGACCAGCCTCTCTGGTGCCTTTTACCTATCTTAAAGTCAAACTGATCGTCATCTAACACATCTTCAACGTCCTCAATTTTCTTTTTCATTCTTCTGTATATTATTCTGGTCAAAAACTTGGATGTACGCGCTGTTAAGATGACTGTGCGATAATTCTCACACTTGTAGGCTCTTGTCTTCAGAATTGTGTGGATGATGTTTTAGCGAAAGTCAGGTGGTATATCGTCAGACTTATACATCCTACACACGAACGTGAATAGTCGTTATGTTGCCATTTCTCGCAACAGTTTTAGAAATTCTGACGGAATGTTATGTATCCCTTCGACCTTACTCGATTGTAAGTCTTCCAAAGCACTTTTATATTCTGATTCTAATACTGGATCCCCTATCTCTTCTACATAGACTCACGTTTCTTCACCTACCACGTCATCAGACAATTCTTCCCCCTCACAGAGGCTATCAGTGTACTCCTTCGACCTATGTAGTCTGTCCTTTGCAGTTAACAGCAGAATGTTCATTATGCTCTTAATTTTATCATCCTTGCTTTTAATTTCCTATACGCTGACTCAGACCTTCCAACAATCATTTCATTTTCGACTTCTTCACATTTTTCTGGCAGCCATTTCGCTTTAACTTCCCTGCGACTCAAGTGTATTCGGGTTCTAAGTGATTTGTGTTTCTGTACTGCTAAATTTTCATGAACATTTTGTACTTCCTTCTTTTACCGATCAGCTGAATTATTTCTTGTGTTATCTATGGTTTTGTGTCAGTTACCGACTTTGTACCTATGTTTTTCTCTCCAGCTCCTGTGACGACTGCCCTGTTTAGAAACGTCCATTCCTCTTCAACTGAAATGCCTTCTGAGGTATTCCTCAGCCCAGTACCCATAGCCTCATAGAACGTCAAGCGTATCTCCTCATTCCTTAGTACTTCCGTACCCCACTTCCTTGCGCATTGATTTTTCCCGACTAATCCTTCAAACTTCGGCTTTCTCTTTATCACTAGTAGATTTTGATCCGAGTCTGTATCTGCTCCTGGGTACGCCTTGAAATCCAGTATCTGATTTAGGAAGCTATGCCTCAACGTGATGTAACTGAAACCTCCCTGTATCTCATGGCCTTTTCCAAGTATACCACTTCATGTTATTTTTCAATAGAGTATTCGCTATTAGTAGCTGATATTAATTGCAGAACTCAATTAGTCTTTCTCCTCTTTCATTCCTAGTACCAAGACGGTATTCTTCAGTAACCCTTTCTTCGGCTTCTTCCCTTAGAAACTCATTCCAGTCCCTCCCTTTGCATATTGAACTACCTGTTCAATATCCTCATATGCTTCTCTATTTCTTTATCTTCGGGTTAGCATGTATTCCTGAACTACTGTGGTCGCTGTTGGTTTGCTGCCGATTCTGATGAGAACAACCCTATCACTGAACTGTTCGCAGTAAGGCACGTGACCAGGTTGGCAACGTACAATGACATCATAAAATCTGTTCTGAATGCTCACTCCAGAAATATTTCCACTCTTGCAGTGGGCACCGCTACCTCAGTTTCTTCTGTGTGATTCCGTTACTTTATCGATAATCCCCTGCTTTGCTGACGATGATTACGGTGGCTATTGTCGTAAGATCGGATTTTTATCCAAAATTAATGCAAGAACCGAAAACATGTAGTGAAATATTTGCACCTTTGTGCTACAACAGTTCTGACTTATTCCAGATTTAGTTAATAAAAAGCAGTTACGCAAGGAAGCATATATATGCATCCGGACTTTTATGGGGTGCTTAAAACTGGCCGATTTCCAAGCACATTTATTTGTCACGTTGATCGTTCTTTCATCTCGTCATTTACGGTATCAGCTTTAGAAATTCATGAAAAGGCGTATGCCACTGTTAGTGATGCTATATCCTTTGACTCTGAGAAGCTTGTTCCATTTTCTTTTCCTTTGTAATCCTCTTAACGACCAGTATAGACATACTAGGTGGCCCTCTGAATTGTTGCGCTGGGATTGCGAAACAAGATCCCCCGTTGCAGTGGAGCATTAAGAGGGGCACTCCTACCTGCGATATTCTGCGTTTTCCACGGCTAAAGGCTCGTCCCGGCTCGTCCCGTTATCGTAGATTAATTTGCGGAGTGTAATACGGCGCTCACTGCTGCGAAACTAGCTTCGTAATGCAGTTTCCGCTGCGTTGGCAACGCCGGAAAAGTCACCATCCGGCGCAAAACAAGCGTGACTAATTTGGCTCTGTGGCTGCGCACTCTCTGTCCCCAATCCTGACGACGTACTCGACGTATCATCTGCTCTCAGACAGCAAAAGGTCGACCAAGTAATCTGAGGTCTCGGAGACGGAATTCATCTCGTTATTACCGCAGTTAACAATTAGCATTTAAGGAGTGTAACTGGCAGTAGGACAGCGCTGTTAAAAGCCACAAAACGTGAACGTAGTGAAACGTAATATCAGAGGGCAGTGCGGGTCACTATCCTGGCGTACGATTTCAGTTTACTGAAGCATGATGAGAATCAGTCGCCTCCCTTGTGAAAGGTATGCCTACGGTTATGACCGTCCCTTAACAATAAGTGTCACTCGGAGGCAACCGTTCATTGCCATAATGTACTCGTACTTCTCTTGTGCTCTACCAAGTATCAACTCCACCCGTCGGGATTCCGACTTCCAGCTCGCAGTTTCTTGAAAATTGCTCCACGACTGTACAAGGCAACTATCACTGATTTTGAGTTTTCTTGACTTTTTTCGAGTTTTTCATAGTGTCTACGGCCTCACATTATAGTTTCTCGGTGTTATACCAGCATAAAAACTTGTTTTACTCGACTTGAATGCCGAAGTTGGAGTTTCCATCAGCAGTACCACACTCGAAACTGAGCCATCTTTAATACTTGCTAACGCTATTCATACTGGGATTTGGATCAAGATAATAACATTGAAATACTTGAAAAGTGGGGATTAAGTTTTGCATTTGTGGACTAATGCCAGATAAAACAACGTGATTTTCGCTCATTTTTCAACGTACGACGATCTGGAAAATGGCAATAAACTGGCTTGACCAGACATACAAGGACTACAATTTTAACATTTTCACAAAAATACTAAGGATTTATAAGAAAAGTCCCATTACGTTTGTAAAACGTACGATATGGGCCACTGGAACGAGAGGTCTGACACGCAGGAAAGATTGCTCTCTGAAGGATCAGATAAGAAATTAAAACATGTGTGGTGCGTTGGGGAATTTTTGGCTTGGGGCATGTTAAGAGAAAAGCGAGTAAAAGAGTTATCACATACTAATGGGGTGCCAGATCGAAAATTAATAAAACAGGAACTGAATTACAACCCATTATAGAAACGAGATTCCAGATAAGAAAGCTGACGGCTCGGAAAAACGAGAGGGTCTATTCATTGAAGTGGAGGTGAAGAAAATGGCGACTCTCTACCATTCAGCGCTAATCTCCTGAACATTGTAGATCACTGATCACCCTTCGTTATGTAGTTCACGATTGAGATCTGTGCATTTGCAGATACGTGATTGTAGAAGTGGAGCCGTTGAATATCATTTTATGTTCTGCAAAAGTAACGGAAATATATTTCGTGAAAATTAGTTACTCTGGGATCTCCATCAGATGACTGGAAAAGGACACATATGACCCTGGATTCGATACCATTATGAACTGAACTGAGCGATAAAGAAAACAACTGCAGGGGATATTGCGTTTACTAAAACATGAAATAGATATTTTTGTGCTCCTTTTTATTATGAAGTGACATCTACATCCATACTCCGCAAGCCACCTGACGGTGTGTGGCGGAGGGTACCTTGAGTACCTCTATCGGTTCTCCCTTCTATTCCAGTCTCGTATTCAGAATGAGATTTTCACTCTGCAGCGGAGTGTGCGCTGATATGAAACTTCCTGGCAGATTAAAACTGTGTGCCCGACCGAGACTCGAACTCTGGAAACATCCCCCAGGCTGTGGCTAAGCCATGTCTCCGCAGTATCCTTTCTTTCAGGAGTGCTAATTCTGCAAGGTTCGCAGGAGAGCTCCTGTAAAGTTTGGAAGGTAGGAGACGAGGTACTGGCAGAAGTAAAGCTGTGAGTACGGGGCGTGAGTCGTGCTTCGGTAGCTCAGTTGGTAGAGCACTTGCCCGCGAAAGGCAAAGGTCCCGAGTTCGAGTCTCGGTCGGGCAGTCTCGTATTGTTCGTGGAAAGATGGATTGTCGGTATGCGTCTGTGTGGGCTCTAATTTCCCTGATTTTATCCTCATGGTCTCTTCGCGAGATATACGTAGGAGGGAGCAATATACTGCTTGACTCTTCGTTGAAGGTATGTTCTCGAAACTTCAACAAAAGCCCGTACCGAGCTACTGAGCGTCTCTCCTGCAGAGTCTTCCACTGGAGTTCATCTATCATCTCCGTAACGCTTTCGCGATTGCTAAATGACCCTGTAACGAAGCGCGCTGCTCTCCGTTGGATATTCTCTATCTCTTCCATCAACCCTATCTGGTACGGATCCCACACTGCCGAGCAGTATTCAAGCATTGGGCGAGCAAGCGTACTGTAACCTACTTCCTTTGTTTTCGGATTGCATTTCCTTAGGATTCTTCCAATGAATCTCAGTCTGGCATCTGATTTACCGACGATCAACCTTATATGATCATTCCATTTTAAATCACTCCTAACGCGTACTCCCAGATAATTTACGGAATTAACTGGTTCCAGTTGCTGACCTGCTATTTTGTAGCTAAATGATAAGGGATCTATCTACCTATGTATTCGCAGCACATTACACTTGTCTAAATTGAGATTCAATTGCCAGTCCCTGCACCATGCGTCAATTCGCTGCAGATCCTCCTGCATTTCAGTACAATTTTCCATTCTTACAACCTCTCGATGCACCACAGCATCATCTGCAAAAAGCCTCAGTGAACTTCCGATATCATCCACCAGGTCACTTATGTACAGTGTGAATAGCAACGGTCTTATGACACTCCCCTGCGGCACACCTGAAATCACTCTTACTTCGGAAGACTTCTCTCCATTGAGAATGACATGCTGCGTTCTGTTATCTAGTAACTCCTCAATCTAATCACACAATTGGTCTGATAGTCCATATGCTCTCACTTTTTTCATTAAACGACTGTGGGGAACTGTATCGAACGCCTTGCGGAAGTCAAGAAACACGGCATCTACCTGTGAACCCGTGTCTATGGCCCTCTGAGTCTCGTGGACGAATAGCGCGAGCTGGGTTTCACACGACCGTCTTTTTCGAAACCCATGCTGATTCCTACAGAGTAGATTTCTAGTCTCCAGAAAAGTCATTATACTCGAACATAATACGTGTTCCAAAATTCTACAACTGATCGACGTTAGAGATATAGGTCTATAGTTCTGCACATCTGTTCGACGTACCTTCTTGAAAACGGGGATGACCTGTGCCCTTTTCCAATCCCTTGGAACGCTACGCTCTTCTAGAGACCTACGGTACACCGCTGTAAGAAGGGGGGCAAGTTCCTTCGTGTACTCTGTGTAAAATCGAACCGGTATCCCATCGGGTCCAGCGGCCTTTCCTCTTTTGGGTGATTTTAATTGTTTCTCTATCCCTCTGTCGTCTATTTCGATATCTACCATTTTGTCATCTGTGCGACAATCTAGAGAAGGAACTACAGTGCAGTCTTCCTCTGTGAAACAGCTTTGGAAAAAGGCATTTAGTATTTCGGCCTTTAGTCTGTCATCCTCTGTTTCAATACCATTTTGGTCACAGAGTGTCTGTACATTTTGTTTCGATTCATCTACCGCTTTGACATAAGACTAAAATTTCTTAGGATTTTCTGCCAAGTCAGTACATAGAACTTTACTTTCGAATTCATTGAACGCCTCTCGCATGGCCCTCCTCACACTACATTTCGCTTCGCGTAATTTTTATTGTCTGCAAGGCTTTGGCTACGTTTATGTTTGCTGTGAATTTCCCTTTGCTTCCGCAGCAGTTTTCTAACTCGGTTGTTGTACCACGGTGGCTCTTTTGCATCTCTTACGATCTTGCTTGGCACATACTCATCTAACGCATATTGTACGATGGTTTTGAACTTTGTCCACTGATCCTCAACACTATCTGTACTTGACACAAAACTTTTGTGTTGAGCCGTCAGGTACTCTGTAATCTGCTTTTTGTCACTTTTGCTAAACAGAAAAATCTTCCTACCTCTTTTAATATTTCTATTTACGGCTGAAATCATCGATGCCGTAACCGCTTTATGATCGCTGATTCCCTATTCTGCGTTAACTGTTTCAAACAGTTCGGGTCTGTTTGTCACTAGAACGTCCAATATGTTATCGCCACGAGTCGGTTCTCTAGTCCCCAGTCTATATCCGGCAAATTAAAATCTCCACCCAGAATTATAACATGGTGGGGAAATCTACTCGAAATATTTGCCAAATTATCCTTCAGATGCTCAGCCACAATAGCTGCTGAGCCCGGGGGCCTATAGAGACATCCAATTACCATGTCTGAGCCTGCTTTAACCGTGACCTTCACCCAAATCATTTCACATTTCGGATCTCCGTCAATTTCCTTCGATACTATTGCACTTCTTATCGCTACAAACACGCCTCCCCCATCACTGTCCGGCCTGTCTCTGCGGTATACATTCCAATCTGAGTTTAGGATTTCATTACTGTTTACGTCTGGTTTCAGCCAACTTTCTGTCCCTAGTACAGGGGTAAAATGCATCTGGTACAGCACAGTGATTGATTACTGAACTTTGTTTTATAAATGCCAAGTTTCCTCATGTTTTAATTATGTGAAATAGCACTGTTTTATTTATGCGGTATGGCATCTCCTCTCTTCAAGAGTCCGTTCAGTATGCACCACAGTGTATCATTCCCGCAAACATGATCGTTATTAAAACCTTAACACAAAGTTAACTAGACTCTTCTGTAATAGAACACATCACATTGTACTCACACAGACTTCCAACTGGATGATCGGTGTGCATTTTCTTTGTGTACAAATACAGCAGCACAACCTGCAGCCTTGGCATTTATCTTCAAGCTTGCATTTATGGGGTTATTACCATATTTTTATCCAAGCCCTTTAGTGAACTCGTTTATTCCACTGAAGCTGTTTTCCGAGTTTCAGAACGTCGTATCATCCTGTACCTTCCTGATAGTGTCTTGCAGACAGAGGTGCGAGAAACAATCAGAAAAGCTGTAAGGTTGTTGTTGCAGGAGGATTGTCTTGAGAAACAATTGTTAAGAAAAAATTCGATACTTTGCACCGTTTACAAGTTATTTAGCATCGAAATCAGGCAATCAGGTCGTTGCGTGCGCAAATTCAAGCACATGCAAGCGCTGAAATGCGGTAATGAGTAGACATCTGTGGGTCCGTGAGTTACCACATGTTCAAATGCTCATAGCAAATTAAAACATGCCTTTTCGGAAGTGATAAATTTAACATACGAAATATGTTCGCACTTGCAAACAAGAACAACCATCAGCTGTGTTATGAAATGACGACAGTGAAAATTTGCGATGTACTGGGACTCGAACCAGCGGTCTTATCTTTCGTGAGCTTGTTACTGCTACACAGATACGGAATGAAGTTGGTTTTGACCCCGCTGCACTCGACTTTGTTCGTTGTGCGTACAGGGGTAAAACGCTTGATAAATTGTACTGTTTTCATTTGAAGACTCCGTTGGCCCTTCTCATCTGGTTCATACGTTGATGGCAGATACTCTTGCTGCCTGAAGATGACGCATTTTTGCGTTGAAACTAGTAGCATGTTTTTAACAAATGACTTTGGAATACAATACAGCTGTCGGTTTCAATTATTATTATTCATGGACAAACTACAATATGTCATCAACCATTTGACTAAAACCTGTACTCGCACATCTATTACGTATGTTCCCGTACAGGGGTGATATTGTAATTAAAATAAATTAGAATGCCCGTGTTGTTCAAACGTACGATGCAAAGATCCGTCGGACATATAGCGCAATATCGTGTGCACGACAATATCGTATTTATCTGCCTACATCGTGCAAACCACTTTCAATTAAAATGTCTCCACTGTATGGGAGTATATACAATGTATGTACGAGTACAGGTTGTAGACACATCGTTGTCAACATATCGAATTTGTGTCTGACCATGAGTCGTGCTCGAATAGCCTAATGGTAAAGCGAAAGCTCCTGATAAGCGGGAAATCCGGGTTTGAGTCCCGATCCGGCACTAATTTTTATCGTCGTCACTCCATTATACAATTAATGGTTGTCCTTATTCGCAACTTTGAATACATGACGCATTTTATAAAGGCTGTACTTGCCACACTGCTACATTTAGGTTATGTGATCAAAAGCTACTTTTTGCGAAACTGTCTCTGCAAGACGCTTGAATTTTCACTCTCGACGACGTTATGGGCTAACTTTACTACTAAATAACTCGGAAACGGTGCAACGAATATACTTTTGTTTTCTTAAGTTGTTTCTCAGCACATCTTCCCCTCCAACACCTTTGAAAGTTTTCACTGGTTCTGACCACCTTGTGTATTCATTGCTCGTCGATTCTACGAAGAGGCTACACATTTCTTATCTAATTACTCCATTTTATTTTCGGACTCCTTTATTTTTCAAACGCTTCAGTTTTCGTTTCCGCTTTCCCCACAGTCCATGATTAATTTCCGCACAATGCAAACATTACGCCTGTGTTTGATATTAACAACTACTTTTGATTTCGACGTCACGTTCTTCCTATTACGGGCATTTACATCACTGATGAGTGGTTTTCGAATTCCAGCTCGCCCTCCAGAGACCTGCTTATCGACCCCTCTTCGTGTTGTTTTGGTGCTGACAGGAACTCACTTAGAAATGACATAATGCCCTCGCAACTACACAGATCACTGTAATGAACAAGGCTGACTCTTCCAACGTGCATGGATGCCGCTCGTGGTCAAAACAGTGACTAGCGAAGCTTATAACATACCGAAAAAAAGTTTTTCGTTTTATATTTTGGGCACATCGGGCAATTACTTTTGAAGATAACATTAAGCTACCCAAATGGCGCCCAATCAATTTTTATTCTCTCTTTTAATTATGTCTTAAGTACCCACCAGTCCATCATTTTCAGGTATCCCAAGTTCACGAATTTGAGTCTCAGTTCTATAACCTCCGTGTTCCTTGTTCACTGTCCTGTTTTCAGCACACATTCGATTTTTAGACAGATAAAATTTCTTGGAGTGTTGAAGCTCTTTAAAGAGACGAGCAGAAAAGTGTGTTTCACTTCGCTGCTTAAAAAAATGGTCTTCTGTTATCCGACTGGTTTGATGTGATCCGCCACTAATTCCTCTTGTGACTACCTCTTCATCCTGCAGTACCTACGTCCTCAATTATTTGTTGAATATATCCTAATATCTGAAAGGTAACGCTAATGTATTAAAATGATTGAAAGTGCAGGCAAAGGTTAGTGTGCCACCAACTTTCATATTCCCAAAACAGGCATAAATTATGCTAAACAAGTTATTGATGAATACCATACACAAGTAACAGGCGGAGTGGCCGAGCGGCTCTAGGCGCTTCAGTCTGGAACCGCGCGGCCGCTACGGTCGCAGGTTCGAATCCTGCTTTGGGCATTGATGTGTGTTTAAGTAGTTCTAAGTTCTAGGGGACTGATGACCTCAGATGTTAAGTCCCACAGTGCTCAGAGCCATTTGAACCATTTGAACAACTAACAGATGATTCAAGACTACACTGGACAAGGTTCCTGGGTGGCAGAGACAGTTTAACTAGTGGAGTGAGACAAGTACTCTGATCCTAAAAATGTGGATAACGCAATGTGAATTGATCTGACACTGAGCAGACTTTGATTGATCAAATCTACTGAAGTTCCTTCACATCGTTGCAGTTGAGAGCAAGTGGCGATTGAGACCTGTACACAGTGACAATGCCTCAGCGGCAGTACGTTGCCCTGTTTGCTTCCTGCGGCGACGTAACTTGGAGCTGGCGAGATGTGTGCGGCGGAGGTGAGAGTGGAGGCAGCACCCGTGAATCGATCGCGGCCACGAAAGAAATGCAAAAATCTCTTGGTCTAGCGATCTGGCAGACGGATCGCAATTTACTCTCTACCAGAGCCCTGAAATCACGGTAGATTTCAGTCTGTGATACACCCATTCGCTGGTCGTACCGAGCACTAATTTGGCTCACTTATACGACAGAGCGCACAAGGTTACCAAACGTCAAGACTGGTAAACCAAATACGAATAAGTTTGCCTTTGGCAAACGAGTAGTCCGGGACGTTTGAAGTCACACTGTCGGTACAGTAAGTACTTCACCACAGGCTCCCCACTCTAAACTGATCTCAAGTGAAGTCAGTCTCAGGACAGGTCCCTAGTACCAACCACACATGCCAGAGCTTCGACCAGAAGTCATTATTTGACCAAAGTCCCGCACCCCATTGCTTCGCGCCTCTACAGAAAAAAAATTCAATTTTCCTGCAAAGTGCACGAACGACACCGCCTTCACCAGATCTTCAGCCAATTACAGGGCTCTCCCCTCCTACATGACAGCACAAACTGATGTCGAAGATAGTTAAGAAACCTGCATATCTGGAAAAAAAACACCTATTACTAGCTTTTTTAAGTTTTCACCGAGGGGAAGATGATTTTTTTTCCGAAGTCGCGTCTCTTCCCACGCCAACAAGCGAACAGATACAATCTCAAAGATCTTTTTCTGAATCGGCTGTGCCTTGGATTTTGTGACTCCTAACTATGAGGTGTAGTAAAGATTGTATCTCCAAACGTTTCTCAGTCGCCGGATTTTTCTTATACAGCTGAGACCGCCGGGGGAAGTGGTTCACTGGCCTGTTTTCGGCCTGTGTTCGGCGAACACGAAAACAGGTGAATTATTATTACGTGTGGCTCTGCACACAATGCCCGGTTTACGACTATACTGTGTAGATGCAATCGTTCATACCGTCGCCCAAGCCAAGTGACCTGCAAAACGATGGTCAGGTCCTGCAGAAAGTGTCATCACTTCTGTCTCTATACTGTTCATTTTTGGAACACAACCTTCGATCAGCTTAGAGACATGTACGGTGCAAGATGTTACTGATTTGGTTGACTGATGGGACTGGTAAGTGCTATACCACCTACTGTACTTCCTGTCTTTAGCCCTCGTGAGTTCAACTCTATTTAACTGATAGAAACACTTCACGGTATTCGCTTCAGAACTGTTACAAATTCTTCGGGTAACAGACCGCGCCGCTCGAACTATCAACACAACTGGCACTGCTACGAGTATCCTACGACTTCCACATCGCTGGAAACGGGTTATACACAATGCTGGTGACTACATTGAAGGTGAGTAAAACTTTGAAACACGTATGTATCTTGTACGAGCTATACATAAATAGATGCCTCTATTAAAGTTCCAACCCTCATACTTGTTGCTTCGTCTGCGGGCCAGTTTTGCTTCCACTGTATCAGAATTTATTTTGGTATACTTCGTGGTCTCCAATTTTGATGTTAAGTTTACATCTAATGTCATTTCTGCTACTTCTCATTACTTTCGTCTTTCTTCGGTTAACTCTCCATTCATACTGTGTCATCACGAAACTTTTCATTCCATTCAGAAGTTCGTGCTGTACAGTCCCAAGATAAAAAAATTAATAATGATTTTATTGAGCAATACTTGTCAGATGAAATGAGCGGAGAACAATTGTGTCTTCAAGAAGTTAGAGGCCTCAGATCTTAAGCACTGAGAAACCCTAGTGGAGGGTATTTGTGAAGGGGAGAGAGATAATACTCATACGATCAAAACACGCACATTAAGACATCATTTGAACCGCAGTTGGACGACAGCAGAAGTTTTCCATATGTTATGTAAAGTAGGGACCTCCAGTAGCCTATCAGATCACGGACTAAACACGTGATGGAACTATTTGAGACTGCGCCAAAGGATAAAAGCCCTGACGTCAACGGAAGCTTTCCAGTATACGTAAGTGGTAACATCGAGCAGACACCTCTAGGAGAAATCCGACATTATAGTATTTATGTGTCAAGGGAGCCAGCTAATGGAAATATCCCGAAAGGCTATTATCGGGGGTCAGCCGCAACTTAGACGGTATATAAGTAAGAGGTAAAATGAGAAGAGTCTGAAGGAAATTCTGATGGAGCAGTCTGACGGAGGAGTCCGAAAGCAGTAGTACGCCAGTCCACCGCGCAACCTGAACATGCAGAAGTAATATTCGCAGCGAGAAGTCGGTGATCAGATCTGGAGACACACACAGCAACTGCTGCATAAGTAATCATTACCTATTCTGTGGCATAGCTATGAACAGAGACGATCTGTTTTTGTTTCAAGGAACAGCTAGCATTTGTAGCTTAGCAATTAACAAGAACAATTTACGGAATATTAATTGTCTCCTGTAAGCTTAGGCGAGTGGTCTGCTGATAAGCCGGATGGAGTGGCCGAGCGGTTCTGGGCGCTACAGTCTGGAACCGCGCGACCACTATGGTCGCAGGTTCGAATCCTGCCTCGGGCATGGATGTGTGTGATGTCCTTAGGTTAGTTAGGTTTAAGTAGTTCTAAGTTCTAGGGGACTGATGACCTGAGAAGTTAAGTCCCATAGTGCTCAGAGCCATTTGAAACATTTTGAACCTGCTGATAAAAGTAAATTGAGTCTGACCAGTAATACAGAAAGGGGTTAGGAACTGGCACCTCTTATATAAGTTATCAAAGAGAATAAAGATATTACTCAGATAAATACTGAATCCTTCAGCGTACCCAGCCTACCATTAATCCTAAAAGATTAGCACTGTAACCAATCACCGCCCAGTATACCTCGGAGAGCTTTCTCAATCTCATCTCCGACAATAAAAGTGGACACTCAAACAACCCTCATATTGTCGTCAACATTCTGAGCGCACTACAAAACTGTGCTGGGAGGCGACACTGCACTACATCTACATCTACATCCATACTCCGCAAGCCACCTGACGGTGTGTGGCGGAGGGTACCTTGAGTACCTCTATCGGTTCTCCCTTCTATTCCAGTCTCGTATTGTTCGTGGAAAGAAGGATTGTCGGTATGCCTCTGTATGGGCTCTAATCCCTCTGATTTTATCCTCATGGTCCCTTCGCAAGATATAAGTAGGAGGGAGCAATATACTGCTTGACTCCTCGTTGAAGGTATGTTCTCGAAACTTCAACAAAAGCCCGTACCGAGCTACTGAGCGTCTCTCCTGCAGAGTCTTTCACTGAGTTTATCTATCATCTCCGTAGCGCTTTCGCGATTACTAAATGATCCTGTTACGAAGCGCTGCTCTCCGTTGGATCTTCTCTGTCTCTTCTATCAACCCTATCTGGTACGGATCCCATACTGCCGAGCAGTATTCAAGCATTGGGCGAACAAGCGTACTGTAACCTACTTCCTTTGTTTTCGGATTGCATTTCCTTAGGATTCTTCCAATGCATCTCAGTCTGGCATCTGCTTTACCGACGATCAACTTTATATGATCATTCCATTTTAAATCACTCCTAATGCGTACTCCCAGATAATTTATGGAAGTAACTGCTTCCAGTTGCTGACCTGCTATATTGTAGCTAAATGATAAGGGATCTTTCTTTCTATGTATTCGCAGCACATTACACTTGTCCACATTGAGATTCAATTGCCATTCCCTGCACCATGTGTCAATTGGCTGCACATCCTCCTGCATTTCAGTACAATTTTCCATTGTTACAAAATCTCGATATACCACAGCATCACCCGCAAAAAGCCTCAGTGAACTTCCGATGTCATCCACAAGGTCATTTATGTATATTGTAAACAGCAACGGTCCTACGACACTCCCCTGCGGCACACCTGAAATCACTCTTGAGAATGACATGCTGCGTTCTGTTATCTACGAACTCTTCAACCCAATCACACAATTGGTCTGATAGTCCATATGCTCTTACTTTGTTCATTAAACGACTGTGGGGAACTGTATCGAACGCCTTGTGGAAGTCAAGAAACACGGCATCCACCTGGGAACCCGTGTCTATGGCCCTCTGAGTCTAGTGGACGAATAGCGCGAGCTGGGTTTCACACGATCGTCTTTTTCGAAACCCATGCTGATTCTCACAGAGTAGATTTCTAGTTTCCAGAAATTTCTACAACTGATCGACGTTAGAGATATATGTCTATAGTTCTGCACATCTGTTCGACGTCCCTTCTTGAAAACGGTGATGACCTGTGCCCTTTTCCAATCCATTGGAACGCTACTTGTGCTCTTTTCCAATCATTTGGAACCATCCGTTCTTCTAGAGATCTACGGTACACCGCTGCAAGAAGGGGGGCAAGTTCCTTCGTGTACTCTGTGTAAAATCGAACTGGTATCCCATCAGGTCCAGCGGCCTTTCCTCTTTTGAGCGATTTTAATTGTTTCTCTATCCCTCTGTCGTCTATTTCGATATCTACCATTTTGTCATCTGTGCGACAATCTAGAGAAGGAACTACAGTGCAGTCTTCCTCTGTGAAACAGCTTTGGAAAAAGACATTTAGTATTTCGGCCTTTAGTCTGTCATCCTCTGTTTCAGTACCATTTTGGTCACCGAGTGTCTGGACATTTTGTTTTGATCCACCTACCGCTTTGACATAAGACCAAAATTTCTGAGGATTTTCTGCCAAGTCAGTACATAGAACTTTACTTTCGAATTCATTGAACGCCTCTCGCATGGCCCTCCTCACATAACATTTCGCTTCGCGTAATTTTTGTTTGTCTGCAAGGCGTTGGCTATGTTTATGTTTGCTGTGGTTTTGAACTTTGTCCACTGATCCTCAACACTATCTGTACTTAAAACAAAACTTTTGTGTTGAGCCGTCAGGCACTCTGAACTCTGCTTTTTGTCACTTTTGCTAAACAGAAAAATCTTCCTACCTTTTTTAATATTTCTATTTACGGCTGAAATCATCGATGCAGCAACCGCTTTATGATCGCTGATTCCCTATTCTGCGTTAACTGTTTCAAATAGTTCGGGTCTGTTTGTCACCAGAAGGTCTAATATGTTATCGCCACGAGTCGGTTCTTTGTATAACTGCTCTAGTTAGTTTTCAGATAAAGCACTTTAAAAAATTTCACTGCATTCTTTGTCCCTGCCACCCATTATGAACGTTGAGTCTCCCAGTCTATATCCGGCAAATTAAAATCTCCACCCAAAACTGTAACATGGTGGGGAAATCTCCTCGAAATATTTTCCAAATTATCCTTCAGGTGCTCAGCCACAACAGCTGATGAGCCAGGGAGCCTATAGAGGCATCCAATTACCATGTCTGAGCCTACTTTAACCGTGACCCCCACCCAAATTATTTCACTTTTCGGATCTCCGTCAATTTCCTTCGAAACTATTGCACTTTTTATCGCTATAAACACGCCTCCCCCTTCACTGTCCAGCCTATCTCTGCGGTATACATTCCAATCTGAGTTTAGAATTTCATTACTGTTTACATCTGGTTTCAGCCAACTTTCTCTCCCTAGTACTATTTGGGCATTGTGGCCGTTTATTAATGAGAGCAGTTCTGGGACCTTTCTATAGACGCTCCTGTAGTTTACTATTAGCACATTAACATTGTTATTCCCTGTAGCATTTTGCCTACTCCTACCTTGCCGCGTCTCAGGAGGCGTCTTGTCTGGCCTAGGGAGGGAATTCTCTAACCTAAAAACCCACATGGGCACTCCACTACTTCGTTACTATCACTGTGACTTTTAATCCCACTCCTGACCGTTTCCACGCACTGTCGTCAGATCTGGATGAACAGAAAGTCCGAGTATCAGTTGACTACTATAGGCCTCTTGCATATAGGCCAAGGAGTAGTGTATCCCATGCTGCTGTCTGGCAAACCGGTTAGACATTGATCACGATCCTTCCAACTACAGAGTGAATTATCAAGTCCGTTTCCTACACCAGGTCAATCACGCCACTGTTTTCTAACAGCCCAGGGAATTATTCTCGTGTGCCGGTGCCTCTGGCGGAAGCGAGCTGAGACGCTTTGCGTACTAGAAGTGCGCGAGAATCTGCGGGCCTCCCGCTGTGCAGTAGGAGGCCTGCTCGCAGCCGAAGGTGTCGGGGGCAGAACGGGCTGCCTGCGAAGATTACAGGCCGGCGGTGCGCCGCCTAATGGCCTGTTAACTCGCCAGAATGTTCTCGGAACTTGGCCACCCGCTGCCGCCGCCGCTGCCGGCGACGCACTTGGCCGTAAACCCGGGACGGGCTTCGCCTTCTCACGCACTCCCGCTGTGTGGGCGCACGCCTCGCGCGCTGCCGCTCCAAATTGCGCAGAGAGAAGCAAGTTGGCTCCTCTGTCGCAGCCTTGACTACTTACCCGTATGCTGCAGTGGCCAACAGAAAAATGTGCGCCAACTAACCGAGCGCGTTTTTGCTCAGGTAAGCAGCTGCATTCGTAATAGCTTACCAAGTAAGCGTCCAATATTTATGATCCTCCCAGAGACAAAATAACTGTGCAAAATCCACTCTTTCCTCAAAGAAGACTTCTGCAGAAACAATACGGTTACAGAGTTGCCTTTTCCGTAAATAATAGCCTGAAACAAAGAGTGATTCATACTATTGGAGCACGGGAAGAACTTGGCACTAAATCCGGAGTTTACAAAATTACTTGTAACGACTGCCCAAACTATTACATTGGACAGACAGGTAGACCCATTAAAGTAAGGTATAAAGAACACATGCTAGGTAATAATGGGGAAAACGTATATAATTCCACGTTTGCTGAACATCTATGGCTCTTACAGCATACGCCACGTAAACTGGATGACGTAGAATTGCTTCATGAAACGAGTAAGGGTTACAAACTGGACCTGCTCGAAAAATTAGAGATTTTCCAGCATCTGTCTCAAAAAGATGGTTTTGTTCTTAATGAACAGGTGCAGTTTAGAAACAAAAAAAAAATTTTTTTAGGCAGTTTCAAACCCCTCCTTGCTTTAATGTAATTTTCCTTTTTTTTTTTTTTTCTTTTTTTTTTTCCTTTATTGAATTTCAATTCCCCCCGAAGGGGGCGGGCTGGCAGCAGCTTAGGACGCCGCTCTGCAGCCTACAGGTTTTCTGACAAAGAGCAGGAGAATAAATAATAATAAAAAACAGGCGATAAAATCGGGGACTCATTGAGTAACAAGGTGAAAAGAAAACGGGGAAATGAAAACAAACAACAGGGGGATGATGAAGCGAATAAAAATACATACGGAGCAGACAGGGGAAACAATAGACAATTAAAAAAAAAACACGGCGACAGTCTGGATTCTGTTCGCAAAGTATATAAAATGCACACCCAGCGACAGCATGGTTTCTGTTCGCAACACAACACTGAATAGTCACTAGAACACAGCACGAAAAAGTCGGCAAAGGTGACACCACAGTCGAGAGCAGGTGGGGGGAAACTGAACAGGAGATGGGAAAACAAAAAGGGGGGGAAAGGAGAGTAAAAGCGAAGGGGGGGGGAACCGGGAAAGGAGCTGATGGAGGATGAGGACCCATAAGAGGGGTGGGGGGCAGACGCGACAGGGAGGGGGGTAGGCAGAGGAGGGGAATACAAAGGGACTGGGGGGGAGAAGGGAGGTAGGTAGAGGTGTAGTGGAGAGGAAACAGGACGGAAGGGGGGGGAAGAGGGAGCCCAGGGAAAGGACAGAGGAAAGGAGGGGGAGGGAGGATCAGAGTTGATAGGAAGGATAAATGGAGGGAGAGAGGGCATCATCCGGGAGGGGGAGTTGACGCAAGCCACCTTGGGAAAGGAGATGGAGGGTGTAGAGATGGAGGGTAGGGGGGACACAACGGTGAAGACGGGGCAGGGGGCGAGGATGGGAGAGGAGAGGAGCAACCAGGGGGTGAGGGGGTTCAAGACGGCGGGAGGTGTAGAGGATGCGGATATGTTCGAGGAAGAGGAGCAGATGGGGGAAAGGAATGAGATCATAGAGGAGCCGCGTGGGGGACGGGAGGCGGATACGGAAGGCGAGGCGGAGTGCATGACGCTCAAGGATCTGGAGGGACTGATAGAATTTGGGGGGGGCAGATATCCAGGCAGGACTGGCATAACAGAGGATGGGACGGATTAAGGATTTGTAGGTGTGGAGGATGGTAGAGGGGTGCAACCCCCATGTCCGGCCAGAGAGGAGTTTGAGGAGGCGGAGGCGGTTGTGGGCTTTGGATTGGATGGATCGGAGATGAGGGATCCAGGTGAGGTGACGGTCAATGGTGAGGCCAAGGTAGGTGAGGGTGGGGGTGAGACGGACAGGACGTGCGCAGACAGTAAGGGAGAAATCCAGGAGCCGGAAGGAGCGAGTGGTACGACCTACGATGATTGCCTGGGTCTTGGAAGGATTGAGTTTCAGGAGCCATTGGTTACACCATGCAGCAAAAAGGTCAAGGTGATTCTGGAGAAGGCGTTCTTTAATGTAATATAGTCTGGCTGACTATAAGTTAGTTTTCTTGCCTTTTGATGCCGGTGCGATGTGCTTTTCCTGTCTTGTTGGGCTTTTACGTATTTTTGATGTTTGCTGTTTGTAGTTCTCAATGTGTATGTGTGCTTAATTGACTGTTATGTTCTTATTCACAACGACAGATGGTTTCGTTTTACTTTAACATTTTGGTTGTTTTCGCTAGTATGTATTTTACTGTTTAAGTTACGCGAGATTCTCGCGCATAACACTAGTGCCCTCTCTCGTTAGATGTGTTCCGTAGCGCAAGCTTCATCTGCCTGACACTAGGACACAGGTAAATTGGTTTCATATTTTCTATTTTACGTAGGTGTTTTTAAATGGTTCTGATATTTGTTATTTATTCAGACAGAAGGTTTGAATTAGCACAACTTTTAATAATTTTGATATGCATGTGTATGTATCAATGGATTTTAATGTGCGCGAGTATCTTGCACTTACCACAAGTGCCCTCTCTATGTGAAACTATCTGCCCTAGGGCTTTCACTCTCTCGTCACGATAGTTCATAGGCGAAGTACTGATGCTAAGTTGTGTTCGCATCGATCTTCTGTCCATAATCATGTTGTATAAATGGAGATGATGTTTTAACTACTGAAGACGCCTTTGGCACAATCCTTTTGCAGGATGTAATTTTTAGTAAGTGACTAAAAGTTTTTGTACCTGTAATACACTGGTAATTTTACGGTTAATTAAGCTATAGTGTTTTTTCTTTCTCATTTCCGATGCTAAGTTTTTGCTAATGAAAGTGTCTTCCTGTTCAGGGTATTTTACTTCTAATGAAGGTATATTTATATATACCGAAATCGTGGTCAATAAATTTAATGAGTCTTTATCCTGCAACTGTTTTGGCTGTCATCATTTACCGTGAATGATTACAGTTTTTGTTACAATTGCAAGCCTAATGGTACAGACTCTATGGAAAGTTATAACTAATCTATAAAGTTCTGTAGACTTCACGGTGCACATTTTCATGCAACATGGGAACTTACTTCATTTAAATATCCAGATAGATTTCGCCTGTTTAACAAACAAGTCATTATCTCTGGACGTCCTTGGAACATTACAAGACATTTCAGTTTTAAATTTAAAACAGTTCACGGAGATATTTTATAATAAAATGAAAAGACATTCGCATTACAACGAGTAATTCATCATTTGCAAGTTGTGCAGTTCTCCGTCTGGGAAACACGTTGACAGTCTCCACTATTTTTGAAGTCACTGTAATTTCGTGAGATAACATTTCAACAGCTATTTTCGGTGTCTGACATTTGTTCTTGCAGCCTGTATGTATCTTCACGTAAAAAACACTAAAAAACAAGACGCACCACGAAGAAATTATCGGCAGGGGACAGAAATCTGAAGGTGTAACGTGCATGTACAGGCAAACAAATGACTACAATTTTAAAAAAGTTGGATGATTTATTCACGAAAAAGGCTTCGCAAGGTGAGTACGACAATAGCGCGTGTGTCCATCTCTGGAACTCACGCACGCAGTTATCCGGCTTGGCATTGATTGATAGTATTGTTGTATACCCTCTTGAAGGATATCGTGCTGAATTCTGTCCAATTGGTGCCTTAGATCGTCAGAGTCCCGAGATGCTCTAAGCGTTCTCAATTGGGGAGAGATCCGGCGACCTTGCTGACCAAGGTATGATTTGACAAGCACTCAAACAAGAAGTGGAAACTCTCCCCATGTCCAAGCTGGCATTATCTTGCTGAAATGCAAGCGCAGAATGGCTTGCGAAGCTTGGCGAATGTCTAAGGACATGGAAGAGATATTTTCTTTAAAAACAAATGCTACATAATGAAATTACAGTGATTACGCGAAAAAGTGGAGACATTCAACCGGCTTTCCATATCTGCGCAAAATGTGTGAATTTTAAATAACAAATTACATATTTTACTCTAAGAACTTTTTCATATTACTGCAAACCAATTCCATGAACTGTTTTAATCCGAAACACCAATGTGTCGAATGACAAATTATGTAATATTCCTTGGTACCCACCAAAAATGTCTTGTTAAGTAGGTCGGTATATAAACTGAAAGGCAGCAAGCCTGTTTGCATACATTTTTTACTTATATCCTAAATGAAATATCGAAGGTGGTCTTTAGCAAACCAGTTCAGTATCAAGATCCATAGTTACGAAGACTGGTCGTACTACTTTCGAAAGCATGTTTTCTTGGTCTCTCTAACGTTGTGAGAGCTACCTTATTTTCGTAAGTCTCTGGTGTGAGAGAAAAGCAGAGCACGGTGGATTTGTGAGGAGGATTGGATAAGCAGAGGAATGAAGCTACAGAAAAAATCCACAAGAGTTCTGTTGAACGCATGTCACTTGTCGATAATTCGGCATACGTGCAGTCACTGTGTTTTGCCATTGTTTCTTGCTGAATGTAATAGGGTTCAAAGTGAGTAAGTATTGCATTACCAAGACTTAATTCTTCAGAATGGGACAACTCTGTCAGCAACTGAACAAAAACTCACTTTGCATATGAACTTTGCTTGCTCATTATAGGTTCCATTAATGTACTGTGGTGTTCACATTTGGTACCTATCACTGACATTACAATAGATTTTATGACATACTGGTTGTGAGACTGATTGTTTTGGGGGTCTTCAGGCAGCGTTACTGAATGTTTGACAGAGTGTATCTCCTCCATTCCCTCACCATTTAACATTTCTCCTGCTGGAGACGAGGTCCTAAGAACCAGTCTGTACCACAACACAGTAATGTGCTACACGTGATGTCATCAATAGAGAACGGATTATATGCATCATCAAAACCTTAAAAAATGCATGAAAAGGGCCGAAATATGCAAGATCAAATAATAAAAAAACATGGTAGTTACTGCGTGCATTATATCTCAAAGTCGAACCAGTGCATGTCACTTACGAGTAAGAGCGTCGGCCACACGAAAAATCGGTGCATTTAAAGCGCATTTTCTGAATACTTGTGGTCGAGCTAGGAAGGGGGATGAAACTTTCTTCTACTAGGGAATGGGGAAAAAATAGGAAGGATTGGACCCCTTTTGTTATCACTCTTTTTATTTAACAATCACATCCACAAATTCCTTTAAAACAACAATGGCTTAATACTGATTACTTTAGGTAACGAGAATAGTAAGTCACAAGAATTTAATGAATCTGCTACCAATGTCGTTTTATGAAACAAATTCTATCTCATATATAAGAAAATTTTAAAACCACTGACAATTATGCGCCTGACGGCTTAAATTAAGACACAATATTTCTGGCTAGTCTTACGACACTAAGAACTGATATTCTCAAAAACATTTACCTAAATAACAACCTGCCAGAGATGAACCCAATAAATAGCAGAATGAAGTTAATACAAAGGCACTTGTTTCACACTCAAGAGTCAATCAATACTACTCAGGCTTACTAAGGCTTCCAACTTCGGCTCCAAGTTCCAGTATCACAATTAGTCAGAGCAAAGTCTTACTAAGAGTAGCACAGCAACAACCTTTCACAATTGTACGTTGCTCTTCATACAAGGTTTAATAACTATAATAAATACCCAAGTAAATATAATTAGCGCCAGAATTAATTAGCGAGGAGTGACGCCAGGTCGCTCGAAGACATAAC
The DNA here is from genome assembly GCF_021461385.2 of Schistocerca piceifrons. Lineage (NCBI taxonomy): Eukaryota > Metazoa > Arthropoda > Insecta > Orthoptera > Acrididae > Schistocerca > Schistocerca piceifrons. Next base: position 988,578,219 of record NC_060138.1, on the reverse strand, counting down.
GAAAACTTAACTTGGAGAAGCCCAGGCGGAAGGCGGCAGTTCGTACAAGACCCACTTCTCGAGCTTCGACCCGGAGTCACCTCCCGCTACCTAGGATTTCACAGCCCCGGTACCCATAGGTGGAAAGGTAGTGCTTACTCCAAACACCAGCCAGCCAGCTGTAATATTTAACAAGGGCACAGAACAGGTGGGCAGGGACAATGTAAACAACCGTCAAAAGATATTAAATAACACGTTAAATTATTCACTAATGAAACGGCACACTGCCTTTGCCCCACTACGAATGAACTACACACATTAGGTACAATCAACAGCGCAAATATTAGGAATAACCTTAAGGAGAATTGCCTGCTATTAAGATATTAAAAAAACTTACAATTACTAGGCAAGGCCATCGGGCATTCCAATCTCAGTCACAATTAAATTACGTGAACTCTTGTGTCCCACTGTTCAGTGAAAACCATAAGGAGCACAATTCTGAAAATTTCATTTTAAGCTTCACTGGGGCTCACTGCACTAAGGCTACCAAACACTCGAATGCAGTATATTTGATAAACAGATTACGGCCTTGCAGCTGATTACGTATTACATCAAACAATAATTTCCCACGAGCTGAAAGAGGCACGCTCGTGCATTATATTAATATTTAACACCTGTCTTAAACACCATGAACTCTTCATGGGCAAAAACCGTTACTTCCATGGTAACACCCACGTGCTTACAGTTACCAGAAGTGAGGTAGCAGCCAAGCCCTCAACACCTTCACACACATGCCCTAAATACAATCTCACTTAACTTTTCGCTGGACGTCCGATATGGCTTGTGTCGGGTTCAGCAGACGCAATAAGGCAGCGGACGACCGTAGATAGCCGTGTCCGGAAGTAACAGCACGCAACCCAAGGCAGCAACAAACCCCCTCATAGGCGACAGGAAAGGCCCTCCACCAAGCTGCCCCATACACGTGGTCGTTTCCCGCTCCACTACAAGCGCGTTCTGGCCTCAGGTGACATCCAACACTAACTGTCCACGTCCTTGACGAGAGTCTCCAGTTAACTCCTCCGGCAAAGATTAGACAGCCAAGAAAGCGCCACAAGCACAGATAAGAGCGCGAAGGCGAGGTACTTGCAAATACGCGGGCGCGCCAGCAAAATGCCACGGCGCAGTGTAGTTATAAATTTAATCTTTCTATTATGCTCACGCATCTTAAATACAAAGCCAGCCATTGCTAAGCAATGAAGAGAAAGCTCGCAGCTGTGAGACACAGTATGTAACGTGCATAAGTGCAGATATTTTTATATGTGGTGTTTTAATATGTAGACATATCAGTGTGTTAGTTGTTTTCTCTCTGCATCTAACAGATTGCATAATCCCCAGGCCATATCCCAGTCTTCCGTAATTCTGCACTACAACAGGTAGCATAGCATGGTTGCGCACTGTGCCGGTATGGTGTTTGTAGCCATAGCTTGAAAGTATTGAGAAATTGTGTGTTGCTTTCCCTTATGGTCTTGCAGGTATGGCCACCAGGAAGACACCAGGTCCAGAATGGTATGGCAAGCACAAGTTAGCATTTGTGGTGTGTATTTGGGGGTGGGCGACTAGGAGTGCTATAGCTGAGTTGCCCCGGCAACTTTGGAAGGTCATGGGCGAGCAGCTGCTGTTGACACCGGGGAAGCGGACGGATGCGAGCAGTCATATAGAGAACATTAGGTTGGCTCTCAGGAAGATGGAACCATCACTGCAGTTTTTCGAAAGTCAGATACATTCCGTGGCGCAAACGCATAGGTTACATGGGTGTACTAATTTTTTCTCCTTTAAATGATCTACAAATGTAATTACTTCATGTGCTCTGCAACTGCTCCAACAATAAATCTTGAGTGAAAAGGTAACCTCTAAAACGGTCAACTAATTTTTTTTCCTTGTATATATACAAAGGGCGTTCAAAAAGTTTTGCACAGTCGTCTCTAATTTTTTATTTTTTGCGGGAGGAGAGTGAAATTTTTTGTGACAGTACTTGTAACATTTAGCTACTCATTGAGCCTACTCAATGGAGCGTCCATCAGCTGTGACGCATCTGGCCCAAAGTTCTTTCCATGATGTAAATGCGCTTTAAAATTTTGGGCATTGAGTTTTACACCATCGCTTGACACAGAAAACAAGGTCTTTCTCACTATCAAATGTTTTACCGCTCAGATGGGCCTTCATACGACCAAAGAGGTAAAAATCAGATGGAGCCAAGTCCGGACTGTAGGGAGGATGAGGAACAATTTTCCAACCCATTTTCCTGATTTTCTTCTGCATCTTAAGGGCTGTATGGGGTTTGGCATTGTCGTGGTATAGTCTGATGAGCTGACCTGAAGCTGTGGTCTGTGGGTCTTGATGGCACGTCGCAACTTGTCCAATGACAAACAGTAATGGTCCCGGTTAATTGTGGAGCCAGGTTCAAAAAAGTTAATGAAAATGATACCACACTGATCCTAGAAGAAGGAGGCCACCACCTTTCGGCCTGCTGTTCGTGAACGAAGGTTTCTTCTTCCGAGGGGAACTCGGATGACGCCACTCCATGGATTGTGTTTTGTTCTCAGGTTCGGACAAAAACAACCATGTTTCATCCTGGGTAGTGACGCCGTCAAAACACTGTTTCCACTCTTCAGTAAAGGTCTTCATGAGATCCTCGCACACACTCTTCCTCATCGTTTTCATTTCTCTTGTCAATAATCTAGGCACCCAACGTGAACAGATTTTTCTGTACTCTAGTGACTGTACCAGTGATGAGACACTACCCAACGACAAACAAGTCATTTCAGTAAACTGTTGTGTCGTCACACATCTGTCATTTTGGATAATTTGATCATTGGTCTCCTTTTTCACATCACTCACTTACTTTATTAGAGCACTTATCACCAACATAAGCATTTGCGCAGAAACGCTAAGGCATCAATAGAATGCTATAAAATTGATAATAAATCGTCAATATTCTGTCTATAGCTAAAGCTGATGTAAAATGATGTAAAATTGGACGGAATACAGTAATAAAATAAATAAAAGTTTATACACCACTCTGAAGACTGGCGAGCCTCTTTCGTCTCGGAATAACTACGACAGCCTACATCTTTCTGAATCTATTTACTGTACTCATTTACTGGTCTCCCTCTACGATTTTTACCATTGACGATTCCCTCCAATACTAAACTGGTGATCGCTTGATGTCTCAGAACGTGTCCTATCAACCGATACCTTCTTTTGGTCACGTTGCGCCACAAATTCCTTGTTTTATCAATTCTATTCAGTGTCCTCATTAGTCACGTGATCGACCCACCTAATATTCAGCATTCATATGTAGCATCACATTTCAAAAGCTTCTATTCTCTTTTTGTCTAAACTGTTTACTGTCCACGTTTCATTTCCATACAAGGCTACATTCCAGACAAAGGCTTCCTAACACCTAAATCAGTTTTCAATAAAGTACACCAACAACATAATTAGAAGCAGAATACAGAATTCTCTCCTGTAGAACGACAGAACACGTACTCGGCATAGAGATATAGACTATGCAAAATACACACTCTTGCATCTCCAAAGTCACGCCGTGTAGTAACAAACATTTCATACGCATAACACACTGTAAGATTGCTGTACATTTACCTGACAACTTTTCAGCTCTCTCACAAACAATGCAGACAACACTTCTAGTGCTATGTTACAGCAATAACCACTCATCGCATTTGGTTGTGGTCGCCATCTTTTCTCGCCATCAGGTAAAGACACGTCCAGCCCCCATCTAGACGATATCCATGGCAGCTCGGCCACATGCTGCATTGACCGTTGACTCTGCAGATTGCCAAGCTCCTCGGCAAGCCAAGTTCCAGCTAAACTTCCGTCTCAGTGGTTGGCGAACAACCAACCCCTCTGCTCCAACTGTGGTCCAGAGAACAACTAGGGCCCACCACGTCACACCCAAAACAAGTCCGAGCAGTGCCACATAGCAGGACTGGCGCCACCTCTTGATACGTCTGCCTTTAGTAGAGATGAAGATGTTACTCTGTGCCACTAGTCACAACGTCTTCCGGCTGAAGTTGTTCTCACTGCATCTCCTCATCACGCTGACCAACACATCCAGCCCCATCCCGCTGAAAAGGACAACCTCGGACCCCGTCCTGATCATTGGCCCTGACGACGCCCCATAGGCTTGTTTGCTTGCTGTTTCCACCGCGGCGACGGCGCTCGTCTCCCGATGATGTCGTTTCCACTCGGTACAGCTGACTTCCTGCTTCAAAACCTACAGGCCAAGTCCGCCATTTTGGATACCTCGGCCGCCATGCCCACCCAACCCCTGGCGCCGTGCTGTAGACTTGTTCGCCACTTCCACCACGGCGAAGCGCTGCTTCTGGGTGATGTTCTCTAACTCCGACATCCTGGCCATCCTGCCGCTATGGACAACTTCGTCCCGTGGTCCCGACAAAACACTTGCGCTGGCAACCAGATAATGATGTTGGTATCACTCAATGTAGCAGATTAACCTCTACCATGTCGCACCGTCTCACCAAGAATCAGAATGGCGGTGTTGAGCACGAAATGCCTCTGGCCGAACTATGAGTGCGACATCGGCGCTGCCGTGGCTGGCTGGGAGCTAGGGACGAACAACGCGCCTTGAATTTTAAATTCGTGGTACACATTGTAAAGCATAGAACGTTGCTTATTGTTTGCCATACAGTAATACAAATTTTCGTACATAAACCTGGTTGACCAAAATGTACACATATCGACTGCGGGCAACTATGTGAGTGACCTAAAAAATACCTTACCTTTTTCGTCGAATAACAAAAGTTTGTCGCACAGCATTGTCAGGTGCACACAAAGAAATGCTCATGGAGAGCACAGAGCCTTCGAGAGTTAAGGTTGAAGATGACCTCACTCTCAAAAACTGAACACAAATGAAGAACAAAAACATTGCAATTGCAAGTAATTATACTTTTTAGATATCACAGTGTTACGAAAGATAGCTCAACTAAATAATATAGGCAATTAGGAAGCACTTTGTACACCTCCCCCCCCCCCCCGCCCGCACACACATGGCAATTTTTATATGTAATGATATTTTGTTTGCTGTTGTAAATAACTGATTTAATGATGAGATCACGAAGAAAATTGACACTTTCCTAACGTATCTGTTGTTCCACAAGCAATAAATCAATGTCCCCGATCTCTGATGTAATTCTTACTCAGGTCTGTTATCCGAATTTTGACATCTTGCTCTCTTTCATTCTTACAGTTCTTTAAAGATCGCTAGTATCAGGTACTGACAGGTGTGAATATTACCGAACTATCAATTTTATAACCCATAGTTGCAAAAGACCGACACGAATTATTTACAGAAGACCGTACATCTGGTAGAAGCCGTCCTCAGTGAGGATCAAAGTGGGTTCTGGAGAAATGTAGGAACACGTGAAGCAGTACTAACCCTACGACGTATCCTAGAATATAGGTTAAAAATGGTAAACTGACATTTGTAGCATGTGTAGACTTAGAGAAAGCTTTTGACATTGTTGACTCGAATACCTTCATTGAAATTCTGAAGATAGCAGGGCTGAAATACAGGGAGCGAAAGATTGAATACAACTTGCACAGAAATCAGACGGCAGCTGTGAAAAGCGAATGGTATGAAAGGGAAACAGGGGTTGTGAAGGGTATGAGACGGTGCTGAAGCCTTTACCCGACTCAAGAAGTAAAGGAAACCGAACAAAAATTTGAAGGAAAAAGAACTTTGAGGTTTGCCGATGACAGCGTAATTCTGTCAGAGAAAGCAAGAGTCCTGGAAGAACAGCTGTACGGAATGGACAGTATCCTCAAAGAAGGTATAACATGAGAATCAAAAGAAGCGAAACAACAGTAATGGAGCGCAGTCGAACTAAATCGAGCGATACCGAACGAATTAGATTAGGAAATGAGACACTAAAAGCAGTAGATGAGATCTGCAATTTTGACAGTAAAATAGCTGATGATGGCCGAAGTAGAAAGCAGAAGAGAACAAAAGCGTCTCTGAAGAGGAGAAATTTGTTAACATCGAATATAAATTTAGGTTTTAAGAAATCTTTTCTGAAGGTAAATCTTTGGAGTGTAGCCTTTTACGGAAGTCAAACGTGGAATATACGCAGTTCGGACAAAAAGAGAATTGAAGTCTTCGAAATGTGATGAACAGTGCTGAAGACTAGATAATTAAATTTTGCAGGATACATTCTGAGATATCAAGGAGTCATCAGTTTAGTACTGGAAGGAAGTACGAGGTGTAAAAATTACAGAGGTTCAAATGGATTTCGGTTGCATCAGTTACTCAGAGAAGAAGATGCACGCACAGGATAGAGGAGCGTGGAGATCTGTCTCAAATCAGGATTCCGAATAAAAACTACAGTAACAACAACAACAACGACAACGACAACGACAACAACAAATAATATCTGCCAACTGAGATTTCCAGTATTGTTCCATGATACAAGCCATTCTGACCATTCCTGTTGCTCTTGTTTAGTGCGTTCAGTGTCTGTTAGTCAGACCTGATATGTATCCAACAGTGCTTTCTGGCTAAACAATTTCTTTTGCAAATAAACTTGAGTTTCCCAGTAGTCCATTTACACAGAAAAACCTGACATTTGTTTTTTCTACAGTTCAATCTAAGTGGTCTTTCCGACTGCGAAGGTATTCGTATAACTTCATTGTAACAATTGTGCTGAATTAAACCTAAGGACGAGAGTTTTCTATACATCCATCTACATCTACATGATTACTCTGCTATTCACAATAGAGTGCCTGGCAGAGTGTTCAATGAACCACTTTCAAGCTGTCTCTCTACCGTTCCACTCTCGAACGGCACGCGGGGAAAACGAGCACTTAAAGTTTTCTGTGCTAACCCTGATTGCTCTTAGTTTATTGTGATCATCTCTCCCTATGTAGGTGGGTGCCAACAGAATGTTTTCACAATAGGAGGAGAAAACTGCTGATTGAAATTTCATGAGAAGATCCCGTCGCAACCAAAAACGCCTTTGTTTTAATAATTGCCACTCCAATTCACCTATCATGTCTGTGACACTATCTCCCCTATTTCGCTATAATAAAAAACGAATGGCCGTTCTTTGTACTTTTTCTATGTCATCCGTCAATTCCATCTCATGCTGATCCCACACTGCACAGCAATACTCCATAATAGGGCGGACAAGCGTGGTGTAAGCAGTCTCTTTAGTAGACCTGTTGCACCTTCTAAGTGTTCTACCAATGAATCGCAGTCTTTGGTTTGCACTACCCACAATATTATCTATGTGATCGTTCCAATTTAGGTTATTTGTAATTGTAATCCCTAAGTATTTAGTTGAATTTACAGCCTTGTGTGGCTTATCGCGTAATCGAAATATAATGGGTTTCTTTTAGTATTCATGTGAATAACTTCACCCTTTTCCTTATTCAGGGTCAATGGCCACTTTTCGCACCATACAGATATCTCATCTAAATCATTTTGCAAGTCGTTTTGATCGTATGATGACTTTACAAGACGCTAAATGCCAGCATCGTCTGCAAACAATCTAAGACTCCTACTCAGATTGTCTCCTACGTCGTTAATATAAATCAAGAACAATAGAGGGCCTATAACACTTCCCTGGGGAACGCCGTATATTACTTCTGTTTTATTGGACGACTTCCTGCCTAATACTACGAACTGTGACCTTTCTGACAGGAAATCACGAATCCAGTCGCAGAACTGAGGCGATACTCCGTAGGCACACAGTTTGGTTAGACGACGCTTGTGAGGAACGGTGTCTAAAGCCTTCTGGAAATCTAAAACTATGGAATCAATTAGACATCCCCTGTCGATAGCACTTATTACTTCATGAATATAAAGAACGATATTTTCTGAATCCTTGCTGACAATGTGTCAATAAATCGTTTTCGTCGAGCTACTTCATAATGTTCGAACACAATATGTCCTCCAAAACCCTACCACAAATCGACGTTAGTGATACGGGCTTGTAATTCAGCGGATTACTCCTATTTCCCTTTTTAGGTATTGGTGTGACTTGAGCAATTTTCCAGTCTTCAGGTACGGATCTTTCTGTGAGCGAATGGTTGTATATAATTGCTAAATATGGAGCTGTTGTATCAGCATATTATGAAAGGAACCGGACTGGTATACAATCTGGACCAGAGGCCTTGCCTTTATTAAGTGATTTAAGTTGTTTTGCTACACCGAGGATATCTATTTCTATGTTTCTCATCTTGGCAGTTGTTCTTGATTGGAATTCAGGACTATTTACTGCGTCTTATTTGGTGAAGAAGTTTCGGAAAACCCTGTTTAATAACTCTGCTTTAGTGACACTGACATCAGTGACTTCACCGTTGTTATGGCGCAGTCAAGGTATTGTTGGCGTCTTGCTACTCACCAGTGGCAGTGCTTTATGTATGACCAGAATCTCTTTGGGTTTTCTGTCAGATTTCGAGACATAGTTTCGTTGTGGAAGTTATTAAAAGCATCTCACATTGAAGTACGCGCTATATTTCGAACTTCTGTATAACTTTGCCAATCTTGGGGATTTTGCGTTCTTTTAAATTTGGCATGCTTTTTTCGTTGCTTCTGCATCAACGATCTGACCTGTTTTGTGTACCATGAGGGATCAGTACAATCACTTATTAATTTATGTGGTATATGTCTCTCAATTACTGGCGATACTATCTCTCCGAAAAGATTCCCGAACTTTTCTACACTTACATGATCAGATCGGAAGGAGTGAAGACTGTCTCTTAAAAAGGCGTTATGAGCATTTTGATCAGCTTTTTTAAATAGACATACTTTGCGTGTCTTTTTGATGGTTGTAGGTGTTACGGTATTCAGCCTAGCAGCAGCTGCCTTGTGGTCGCTAATTCCTGTATTCGTCACAATACTCACTGAACGAGATTTTCACTCTGCAGCGGAGTGTGCGCTGATATGAAACTTCCTGGCAGATTAAAACTGTGTGCCGGACCGAGACTCGAACTCGGGATCTTTGCCTTTCGCGGGCAAGTGCTCTACTTTTCTTTCAGGAGTGCTAGTTCTGCAAGGTTCGCAGAAGAGCCTCTGTTAAGTTTGGAAGGTGGGAGACGAGGTACTGGCAGACGTAAAGCTGTGAGGACGGGCCGTGAGTCGTGCTTGGGTGGCTCAGTCGGTAGAGTACTTACCCGCGAAAGGCAAAGGTCCCGAGTTCGAGTGTCGGTCCGATACACTGTTTTAATCTGCCAGGAAGTTACAATACTCACTGTTTGTCTAGGATTATTTGTTGCTAAGAGGTCGAGTATGCTTTCGCAACTACTTACGCTTCGAGTGGGCTCATGAACTAATTGTTCAAAATAATTTTCTGAGAAAACATTCAGTACAATTTCGGATAACGTTTTATGTCTGCCGCCGGCCTTAAACGTATACTTTCTCCAGCATATCAAGGGTAGTTTGAAGTCACCACCGACTATAATTGTATGAGCGGGGTACTTATTTGAAATGAGACCCAAGTTTTCTTTGAACTGTTCAGCAACTATATCTTCTGTACCGTGGGGGGGGGGGGGGGGGGGGGGGGGGGGGGCGGTAAAACAATCCAATTAATCGTTTAGTCCGATTGTCAGGTATAACGTCTACCCATACTATTTCACACGAACTATCTACTTCAATTTCGCTACAAGGCAAACTACCTCTGACAGCAATAAATACTCCACCACCAACTGTATTTAATCTATCCATTCTGAACACTGTTAGATCGTTTGAAAAAATTTCGGCTGAACTTATTTCCGGATTTAGCCAGTTCCCTGTACCTACAACTATTTGAAAAAAATGGTTCAAATGGCTCTGAGCACTATGGGGCTTAACTACTTTGGTCATCAGTCCCCTAGAACTTAGAACTACTTAAACCTAACTAACCTAAGGACATCACGCACATCCATGCTCGAGGCAGGATTCGAACCTGCGACCGTAGCGGTCGCGCGGTTCCAGACTGTAGCGACTAGAACCGCTCGGTCACTCCGGCCGGCCTACAACTATTTGAGCTTCAGTGCTTTCTATTAGGGCTTGGAGCTCTCGTTCTTTCCCAACACAGCTACGACAATTTACAACAACAACACCAATCGTTTCTACAACAACCTTACTGTGTTTTACCTGCCCACTTTTAGACGGACGTCCCTTCTGTTTTTCCCTGAGACCCTCTAACCTAAAAAACCACCCTGTCCCTTCCATACAGCCCCCGCTACCCATGTAGCCGCCTCCTGTCTGTAGTGGACCCCTGATCTATTAAGCAGAACCCGGAAACCCACCACCCGATGGCCCAAGTCAAGGAATCTGCAGCCTACACGGTCACAGAACCGCCTGAGCCTCTGATTCAGACCCTCCATTCGGCTCTGCACCGAAGGACCACAGTCGGTTCTATTGACGATGCTGTAGATGGTGAGCTCCACCTCAATCTCGGAAGCAAGACTGGCAGTCTTTACCACTTCCAAAGCCGCCCGAAACCAGACAGCATTTGTTCTGATCCAAAGCGACACACGTCATTGCTACCGACATTAGGCACCACTTGCAGTTGGCAGCACCCTGTACTTCTCATGGCATCCGGAAGCACATTTTCCACCTGCGGAATGAGTCCCCCAAGAATGCACACGGAGTGCACACTGTCTTCCTTCCCCTCTTCGGCAGCCATGTTCCTAAGGAGCCCCATTACGCACCTAACGTTGGGACTCACAACCACCAGCAAACCCACCCTCTGTGAATGGTCTAGACCTTGCGGGCCGAGAAGCTTCCTCTGGAACAGGGTGGATGACTGCAACCGGCTCAGAGACATCGCCAGCCACAGATAACGCCCGAAACCTGTTCGTCAAACGAACCAGGGAGGCCCTACGATTGGCCCCTTGGAAAGTTTTTCGCTGCCTGCCAGACTTTAGAATGATCTCCCACTCAACCACAGGTGAGGCGTCAACCTCTGTGCAGGCAGTACCCGGGGCGGTCACAGCAGTGGACCGATCGGAGGACACGTGGGACGTGCTCAATGTCCCTCGCATCCCCGCGTTCCATCCCCACAATGACTTTCCTTGGCAGCAGCCGCAAGCTGTGTGCGGAAGCCAAAGCAGCCTGTAGCTGTGAGTGAAGGATCGCCAACTCAGCTCGCATCTGTACACAACAGTCACAGTTCCTATCCAAAAGAGTTTAATTCCTACACATTATGTGCTAGTTGTCACTATTATCAGGAATCTGGTATTCTTCTTAGATTATGTTGGGTAAGATATCCATGTCGTATGTGAAAATGTGAAGTTTTGTCTGTCAATGACACGTCATCTAGCATAAACATAGAGCTATTTACAATATAGAGCCAATTACAATATAGTAATATTAAAATACAGCGGACGTCAAAACTATCAACTGCGGCAGGTAGAACATTTCAAGAAAAAAGTAAGCCTTACTCCATGATAAAGTAATATTTCTATTAACACACTACTTTCCTCAGAATAAAAATGCCTACTAACAATGGATGAGTTGCTTAATCATGTTTTTAAAAACACATATGAAATCAGTTTGGTTTTAGAATATGTCAGAGATACAGGTGTCATGCAAGCAAATTTTACCTCGCTTATAGTAAATAACGGAAGCATGTACAAAGATTCACCTGATTACATTTTTAGTACTTGTGTCCTTGCGTAAGGCCAGCACAATATAAGGGTATATATGACGTTCGAAAACCTGAGAATAAAGTACAGAGACCTACAATACCTAACAAAACGACTAGTAGAGATGGAAATCATTGTTGACTAAGTAAAAGTCATCATAAAAACTGTGAGTATATCGCTGAACAAATGAAAGAGGTAAACTTATTTGTTGGAATGATCAGCAAACATAATACAGAAAGTGGGTTAAAAGATTTAAAAAAAGCTAAAACGAAAAGACTGAAGAGTATTGCTAATAAGAACATTGACTTACTTAAAATGAAAATAACATGCCCATTATATTAGTGAAACCGTGAGAGTCATTTCCCTTAGAGGTATTACCTTGAGACAAATGGAACATTGTCAGATGCACTCTTACTGGGAAGCGTTAATACACTGCATTAACAGCTGGTGTGTAATCGATGAATTGACCCTGAGAGATGTGGCTCGAATCTATCCACGATTGGCAATGACTCTGATGTTAATTTCTTACAAAAAAGAAAAAAGAAAAAACTGAACCTGCAAGTGATTTTGCTGCAAAAAAAGAATTGCTCATCTGAGACCCAGTAGCGAAGTGCCCATTCTCTCCTCTCTTCCATAGTGTTCTTCGAAAATTACCGGCGTTTTTTCTTACACTTGATAGGTCAGTTCACATTCTTCGTTTTACTTTGCAGAATTAATCGTTAAAACTGTTGTTGCTAATGTTAACGGCCTCCTTTGTCAGACTAAAAACACAGACACTTAGTGTGGGGGTATTTCACCTTGAATTCTAAGCCTCAATTACATACATAGTCAAGGTCCATAGGGCAGCCAATCGATACTAGCAAAAAGGTCGCAACAGTGAAGGCAGGGACACTCGATGCCATGGACTATATGAAACAAAGAAAGCGTTTTCGACACATCCTAGTCCACGTTAGCTCAACAACCACGAGAGGACCGGGTTCAAAATCCCATCCAGTTATTTCGATTCACATATTCTTAAACTACTTCAACTGAATTCTGAGATGGTTCCTTTGCCAAACGTTGTCTAATTCAAGCGTATATCCCTGTCTCTAATGACAATGTAAACGACAGTACGTTTAAACAATCTTATTTCCTCTTTTGTCACCAAAAGTTGACGAAGTTCTGTGAGCAATAAAGAGTTCAAAACGAAAAAAGCTATTAAGTGTAGCATCCATTTGAGTCCATCCACTTGAACGAAACACACATGAAACGACTTCCATAAATTGTGTTCACAAAACTGTCATCTTTTCTCTGCTTCAGCGATATTGTGCAATCATAGTCTTCCTAATGCTACGTATTTTTCAATCTTAATGTTTGGAAATTCGATCCTTTTGCTGTTGTTTTCGCCGTTTCACATTAAATTTTGTTCTATTAACCCACACTTTATGTTAAGTTCGCTCTTCGTTCCAACGAACAAGTTCAGGTCCTTCACTGCAGCTTCGATGTTCACCTCAAGAATAGTACTTCATAAACTATCAGAAATCACGCCGTTCGTAACGTGACCTTCTCTTCGTCGACCGCCTTTTCTTGTCACTAACACTTGACTTTTGTTAACTTAGATTAAGGGTCTTTCTCTGTCCTTGGTTTTGAGGATTTCGAACATCACATTCCTCCTTATATAGCACAGGCCTTACGTTGGAGCACAAGTACTAGGAAAGTATACTGATTTCCCTGCATACTTCCATTCTTTAGTACGTGCAAGGTCAGAGTTGCGCCCTTTATCTTTCATATTTTCTGAAACTATACTGACTCTAAGCATTTCCTTTTAAAGATAGCTTAAGCTTCGTATTACACAAAATATACCAACAACATTTCAAGGCCATCAATAAACTGCGTCGCTGTGTCAGGTGCAGGTCCAACTCCATTCTTCTGTGTATGCAATGTAAAGACAGGAGGCGAAAGACCTCTGCGGTAGTTGGAGGAACTGGGCTGCTAGTGCTCAAGAAGTCGTTCAATATACTCCAAAGCCGTTGACTCACGGATCTTGCTTTCAGAGGTCAACGTTGAGTGTGAAATTACAGTTAAATCAATACAATGAAATGAATACCCTTGGCTGCATATGATCCGCGCAGTGGTCGGCCAAGATGTGTCACTACTCCAGAAATCATGGCAAAAGTACACAGAACGGTCATGGAGGATCGCCGATTGAAAGTGTGTGAAATTGCTCACGCTTGCCAGATGTCATCTGAAAGGCTATATCACATTTTAACTGAAGAATTAAAAAAGAAAAAAATATCTGCAAGATGAGTTCCGCGATTCTTGATGCTGGATTAAAAACACATGAGAATGGACATATCGGAAAATGTTTGGCCCGTTTTAGGAGAAACGAACAAGATTTTTTGCAACGATTTGTTACCACATATGAAACTTGGGAGCACTACTATACCCCAGAGGCAAAACAACAGTCAAATCAGCGGGAACACGATGATTCTCCGCCACCAAAGAAAGCCAAGACAATTCCTTCGGCGGGAAAGGTCATAGCATCAGTGCACTGGGATGCGAAGGGTATTCTGTTTGTAGATTATCTCCCCACTGGGCAAACAATTAATGTAGAATACTATGCTAACCTCCTGAACAAATTGCAACAAAAGATACGACAAATAAGCCAGGTTAGCAAGGGAGAAAGTCATCTTCTATCAAGACAATGCGCGCTCGCAATATGTGCCGTCGCCATGGCAAATTACACGAACTAGGGTATGAATTGTTGCCACATCCGCCTTATTCACCTGGTATGGCTCCGTCAGACTTCCATCTCTTCCCAAAACTGAAAATTATTCTAGGTGGACGAAGATTCACTTCAAACGTAGAACTGATAGCCGGAGTTGACAACTATTTTGCGGGCCTGGAGGAAACTTATTTTCGAGATGGGATCAGGGCACTGGAGCACCGTTGGACCAAGTGAATTAATCTGCAAGGAGACTACATTGAAAAATAAAAAAAGGTTCAGTGATGTAAGTACTTTTTTTCTATTCCGTTCCGAGAACTTTTCAAACCCTCGTAGTCGCGGAAGGCCAATAGCGTGTGCGGAAAAGACCGTAACTGCCCTCTAGTGCAAAGGGACATATAGCGCTCCAGTGATGGAAGAAGGCAAAATCGATAAATCGCTATCAAAAATTATTGTGATGGCTGAATCGAAGACCGTTGTTTTTTAATGTGTAATAAGACGGGGTTCCACATCTTATTAAAGGGTAAGCCTTGTCTCTATTTATAAGATTATCAGATTGTCGAATTTCAATGGATTCTTTTAAAAAACCAATTTAAAAAGATTTGAGATCATAAGCGTTTTTCGTCCGCCAGCCAAATCGTAGCTCTCCTTGGCTCAGTAAAGGGTGACTTGGGAGTGTACAAATCATCTGTTATTATGAGAAAACTTACATTGGTCAAACAGTTTTACATATACATCTACAACTACATGAATACTCTGCAAATCACATTTAAGTATCTGGCAGAGGGTTCATCGAACCACCTTCACAATTTTGTATTATTCCAACGTCGTATAGCGTGCGGAAAGGACGGACACCTATATCTTTTCGTACGAGCTCTGATTTCCCTTATTTTATCATGGTGATCGTTTCTCCCTATGTAAGTCGGTGTCAACAAAATATTTTCGCATTCGGAGGAGAAAGTTGGAGATTGAAATTTCATGAGAAGATTCTGCCTCAACGAAAAACGCATTTGTTTCAATTGCGTCCACCCCAAATCCTGTATCATTTCAGTGACACTCTCCCAACTATTTCGTGATAATACAAAACGTGCTGCCCTTCTTTGAACTTTTTCGATGTACTCCGTCAATCCTATCTGGTAAGAATCCCACATCGCGCAGCAGCTTTCTAAAAGAGGTCGGACAAGCGTAGTGTAGGCAGTCTCCTTGGTAGATCTGTTACATTTTCTAAATGTCCTGCCAATAAAACGCTGGCTATGGTTAGCCTCCACCACAACAAGTTCTATGTGTTCCTTCCAATTTAAATTGTTCGTAATTGTAATTCCTAGACATTCATTTTAATCTACTGCCTTTAGATTCGACTGATTAATCGTGTAACCGAAGTTTAACGCATTCCTTTTAGGACTCGTTTGGACGACCTCATACTTTTCGTTATTTAGGGTCAACTGCCAATTTTCACAACATAGAGATATCTTTTCTAAATCGTTTTACAATTTGTTTTTATCTTCTGATGACTTTATTAGTCGAAAAACGAAACCGTCAACTGCAAACAACCTAAGATGGATGCTCAGATTGTCTCCCAAATCCTTTATACACATAAGGAACAGCAAAGGGCCTATAACACTACCTTGGAGAACGCCAGAAATCACTTCTGTTTTACTCGATGACATCCAGTGAATTACTACGAACTGTGACCTCTCTGACAGGAAATCACGAAGCCAGTCACTTAACTGAGACGATATTTCATAAGCACGCAATTTCACACAAGCCGCTTGTGTGGTATAGTGTCAAAAGCCTTCTTGAAATCCTGAAATACAGAATCAATCTGAAATCCCTTGGCAATAGCATTCAACATTTCATGCGTGTAAAGAGCTACCTATGTTCCACAAGAACGATGTTTTCTAGATCTATGTTGAATGTGTGTCAATAGATCGTTTTCTTCGAGGTAATTCATAATATTCGATCACAATATATGTTCCAATATTCTGCAGCATATCGACGTTAATGATATGGACCTGTAATTTAGTGGATTACTCCTACTACCTTTCTTGAATATTGGTGGGACCTGTGCAATTTTACAGTCTTTGGATACGGATCTTTCGTCGAGCGAACGGTTGTATATGATTGTTAAGTATGGAGCTGTTGCATCAGCATATTCTGAAAGGAACCTAATTTGTTTACAGTCTGGACCAGAAGACTTGATTTTATGAAGTGATTTGAGTTGCTTCACTACTCCGAGGATATTTACTTTTATGTTACTCAAGTTGGTAGCTGTTCTTGATTCGAATTCTGGAATACTTACTTCGTCTCGTTTTGTGAAGGCATTTCTGAAGGCTGTGTTTAGTAACTCTGCTTTAGCAGTACTGTCTTCGATAGTATCTCCACTGCTAACGCGCAGAGAAGGCATTGATTGTGTCTTGCCGCTAGCATACTTCACATACGACAAAATTTCTTTGGATTTTCTGACAGGTTTCGACACAAAGTTTCGTTGTGGAATTGTGTCCACTCTAAATTTCTGGCTTCTGTAAAAGATCGCCAATCTTGGGGATTTTGCATCTGTTTAAATTTAGTAAGCTATTTCCGTTGTTTCTCCAACAGTGTTCTGACCCTTTGTGTGCACCAATGAGGATCAGCTCCCTCGTTTGTTAATTTATTTGGTATAAATCTCTCAACTGCTGCCGATACTATTTCTTTGATTCAAGCCACATCTTCTCTACAACTGTTTTGTTAATTTGGAAGGAGTGGAGATTGTCTGACAGGAAGGCGTCAAGTCTACTTTCTTGAATGGGTATATTTTTCGTTTATTTTTGGAGGATTGGGGGTTACAATATTCAATCTCGCTACGAAAGTCTGGTGTTCACTAATCCCTGTATCCGTTTTCGTGCTCGTTATCAAATCAGGATTATTTACAATGTTACAATCTTCACAGCCAACCCGTTGCAAACAGAATTCTGTTTGCAACTGATTGGCTGGAAGTTTGTAATATTGTAATGAATTACGGTTGCTGAGCACAGCCATGTTCAAAACATCAGGATTATTTGTTGCTAAGGGGTCAAGTGTGTTTTTACAACCGTTCACTATTCTTGTGGGCTCATGAACTAACTGCTCGAAATAATTTTCAGAGATTGCGTTTACCACTCAGGACCGATGTACTGAGTACTAGCGCCAGATGTGCTTGTTTCAAGCTAAGAACTCTGCGGTGCCAGAGCACTGTCTCACCCACGAACGTAAGTATGCTAGCGGCAAGACACAATGGTTGGCGCAAATGGTTTTCCCTGCGTCTAACTGTCGGGACTATCTTTTTAGAAGACTCCATTAATATACGAAAATCTGACAGTTTTACAAATTTAAGTAAGATCTGAAACCCTGTTTTATGCGACATTAAAAAACAACGGTCTTCGATTCAGTCATCAGAATAGTTTTTGATTGCAATTTATCGATTTAGCCAATTTCCATAATTTGCGCTATAGGGCAGTTAGACGATTTCTTGCTCACGAGCTCTTGGCCTCCCGCTGAGTGTAAAGAAGCCGCCGCTAGCACTCTGAACTCAGTTCCGGCTAGATCGTTCAGCAGCTTACTCATCTGAAGAAGGCGGCCAGATGGACCGCGGGAATATTGTGCCAAAATGATCTTGCCAAGATGATTTCATGATCCGTCTGCAGACTCGAGAAGTGTAGTATCAGTTATTACGCCGGGAAAGCCTACGTAATCAGAGCGCTCTTTTATTTACATAGCATCAAAATAATAGAGACTACACCATCAATATGCTAATAAAAAATATCAGAACCTATCATAAAACACGAAGGTTAGTGAAAAAAAAAGTTTGGATTCTCTGAAAAGTGAAGCAGCAAAACATCATCTGATACCTTACAATTCCGGGGCTCTACTCGGTATCCTATACCCACCGTAAATTATTTACTACCACATTTTACATCTTTCTACCTCTTGAAAGCTTTAATCGTATGTATGCTATTAACTGTTTGTTAAAACCAATTGTACCAGCGACAATGCGTTTTTGGTTGATCTTTTTGGTTGATCCTCAATTTGCTATTGCTTTCAAACGGTATACTTTCTCAACACGCAAGTTACAATAATTCTTTCAACATCAAGATAACGTTTCCCTTCATTTTATCACTAGAAATCAGTCAGCTGACGACTGGTTTTCTAGAGATTCTCCATTTTCCGATGCTTAGGAACGTCGTATACACACACGGGCTTCAACTCCTTGGGCTTCAACTGAAAGCCAATAGGGCGTCTCGCCATTCTGTGCTGAACAGAAATGGCGTGATGAGACGTAGATGACGTTCTTCCATCTCACTGGCCTACGTTCAAACACACGTTCAGAATGCCTGACATGCCAGATATTACCCTGCCCGTTCAAGAAGACTCCCCAACGTTCTTTACCACGCAATGGCGTCAAAACGTATGCACACTCAACGCTCAACATTGGACTGCCGAGTCTGTATGCTGACAGCTTAATGGTGGTTGTAGTGGAGTGGTGGGTTGATATCAGCTGGATGGCCGATATCTCGTCAGAAGAACGACATCTGCGCATAATGTTTTATTGTGGAGCTGCTTCAGCCCCGAGGCAGGGCGGCGACGCCTCCTTATGACAGATTGCTCAAAGTCGGTGGCATTTTCTAGGCAGAGGCTCGACTCAATGTGGAATGTGCCAAGGCAAACGAAGTCGAACCGTGGACCCTGGATAGCAAAGAGTTTACCCACACGTCAGACAGCATGTGGACTGCCATTTGGTAAGCAGCATTCGGACTTGTGGCAGCAGGCTCATAGCTCGCGTCGGTGGCAGGTTGATGATATTTCTTAGTGATGTGAGGCATAGGTTTCCAGTCGTAGCTGGCTCCTGGTGCTTGAATACCACCTAACAAAAAGGACTAGTATTTTTACTAATTCAGTCTGTTGTTGTTTTTGATATGACAGTGGTTCTCTCGCTTAAGCCATTGCAGAACCAAGACACCATACGTGGCTGTTGAATAACATGGCATTACCGCTCCAGTCTTGTTATGTCGGCAATTTTACAGCCCTGGATGTGCTCTAATGGTGATGTAATTTCTCCTTTCAGAAGCTGTGGGTAGTACACGGGCCATGTCAGCATAACCTAGGGGCTTCTTTCGCAACAACATTTATTCGCCCATTGGTGCTGAGCTTACTTGCATCACTCTTTCTAGGACGTATCCTACTAAGTGAGACTCAGGAGCCTGCTGCTAAAACAAGCGAGGCCAACTCCTATGTGTCATCTGCTTTATTTCTTCTGTTAATTTAGAGCACTTGAAGATTCATTGTAGATCCAAACCATCGAAATGCTCCCTATTTTCTGAGAGTGATAAAGTAAAACGTTCTGGCAAATGCAGTCTTTGTTTACATTATTACAGTCAGGGTACTCTCGCTTAAAACGCTATGATTACGCTCGTCCTGAGACTCATAGCCAGTTCTCAGATAAAGTCTTACATTTGCCAATATATGTTTATATCTACGAGGGGCATTCAATAAGTAAAGCAACAAATCATTTTCTACAAGGAGCTTTTATTGGTATTTCAATACACCATATTATTCTTAACTCTATTGGCAACCAAACCATATTTTCCAACATAATGTCCATTCAATGCAATGGTATTACGGCGCCTTGCTTGTAGGGCCTGCACCCGCACGGTGGTACCCTACGACCCGTCGGAGCCAACATCTTCCTGCATCAGTAACCTCCCCAATCATCCACGTACTGCTTCCCATAGGGTGCGCCATTCATTGGGCCAAAACAGATGGAAGTTGGAAGATGAGAGATCCGGACTGTATCGTAGATGAGGAAGAACGTCCAGTGACGTTTTTTGAGCTCCTTTCAGATGCAGAGACTTGTGTGAGGGCGGGAGTTTAAATGGAGCTATAGAAATCCGTTTGTGTTTTTGTGCGGCGAACACGCTGAAGTCGTTTCTTCAGTTTTCTGACGGCAGCACACACCATTGAGTACCCCAACTGGAGCACCAGTCTATCACCACTCAACAGAAACGTCCAGTTGAGCAGTGAAGTGTTTGACTCTTACCCGTCAATCACCTCGAATGAGAGTGACCGTCCATTGCTGGAGTCACAACTGTGCGGGCCGGCACGCGGGAGATCGGACGGGTTACCGCGACGTTGTTGCGATGAAGACAGAGGCCTCATCCAACGACTCACCGTGCTTTTCTTTATTGTCAGGTCTCAATAGAGATTCTGCAAGTGCCTGTGAATACCTGCGATGCTCTGGTTTCCGGCTAAAAGAAACTCAATGACAGCGGTCTGGTTGGAACGCTCCTCCGTTACAGACACCATTTTGAAGGCTAAGTATAGCCACCTATTGGAAATTCATGAAACTACAGGAGCTGAAGCTGGAATGTCCACGATGTCCCACAACGAATTCTTTCAACCGAAGTTGGCCGAAAAGAATGTGTTGCATTACTTTGAACGCCCTTTGTATACGCACACAGGTCTGTTACAGTCCATAAGTTCCCTGCGCTTCTTTTTATCTCTGACATATGTTTCAGGCATGCCCTTCATCGCAATATGCACTATACATAACATTTTATTGAATCATGTACAGGACAATCTAAATCTACGTGATTACTCTGCTACTCACAATAAAGTGACTGGCAGTGTGTTCAATGAACCACCTTCAAGCTGTCTCTCTACCGTTCCACTCTCGAACGGCACGCGGGAAAAACAAGCACTTAAAGTTTTCTCTGCGAGCCCTGATGTCTCTTATTTTATCGTGATGAACATTTCTCCCTATGTAGGTGGGTGCCAACAGAATGTTTTCCAATCGGAGGAAAAAACTGGTGATTGAAATTTCGTGAGAAGATCCCGTCGCAACGAATAACGCCTTTGGTTCAATGATTGCCACTCGAATTCACCTATCATGTCTATGACACTAACTCCCTATATCGCGATAATACAAAACGAGCTACCCTTCTTAGTACTTTTTCGATGTCATCCATCAGTCCCACCTGACGTGGGTCCCACATCGCACAGCAATACTCCAGAATAGGGCGGACAAGCGTGGCGTAAGCAGTCTCTTTAGTAGACATGTTGCACCTTATAAGTATTCTGCCAATGAATCACAGTCTTTGGTTTGCTCTACCCATAATATCTATGTGATCGTTCCAGTTTGGGTTATTTATAATTGCAATCCCTAAGTATTTAGTTGTATTTACAGCCTTCAGATTTGTGTGACATCGTGTAATCGAAATTTAGCTGATTTCTTTTAGTACGCATGTGATTAACTTCACACCTTTCCTTATCCAGGGTCAATTGCTACTTTTCGCATCATACAGATATCTTATCTAAATCATTTTGCAAGTCGTTTTGATCAGCTGATGACTTTACAAGACGGTAAATGACAGCATCATCTGCAAACAATCTGAGACGGTTACTCAGATTGTCTCCTATGTCGTTAATATAAATCAGGAACAACAGAGGGCCTATAACACTTCCTTGGGGAACGACGGATATTACTTCTCACTGCTTGGAGGCAAAGACATAATACTCTGGAACCAAAGAAAAGTAATCGTTTTCTGTTCTCAACATTGTGTGTGCCCTTTACCGCAACAGACAGATTTCCAATAAAACATCCTCATTCCAGACATTAACGATGTTCACTGCCCTAGTTTCAAACGTTCTTGACACAAAACTCTACGTGAACCTACGACACAGTTTACATTATACATTCGTTTTTCGTATATGATACAAAAATAGTCGCATCGTCTTTCAGAAAATGCCATCACTGGCCGCAATACCCTGGTTACACAAATATTACAATTTTTTTTTCTAGTGTTTGTCGATATTGTTGTGTATCTCTTTCAAAATCATGTCGTCTTCCTTTGTCACACAAGATGGTTGGAATGATATCTCCTGTGATGGTTTGATTGTTTCTTTCTTATGGACTGTAGATTCTACAATTTTCCCCCTATTTTATTTTAAATTCATAGTCTGAAGTGTTTTCGAATTACGTTATTACTTTTTTTGTAAGAAACGATTTGATGTCCTCTACACTATTGGCTAAACGTTCTTGTCTCATTTACCTTTTCCAATTTTCTCTAGCGTGTTTACTAAGTATGAGGTTCGATATAGATACTACAGAGAAATTATTATCTGTCTTCTTCTGTAGTATTAGTGAATATCTTTGATTTAGCTCCTTCCCCATTATAGCGGTACTTAACAGCGACTGAAATTTTGGCGTTTTATTCAAGTAACCTCTCCCAGTTTGTTCAAATTTTTATTCCTGCTCTTTCTCATCACAGCATTGTCTGTATCTGCGCTCAATTACGATATTTCTCATGCTCAAACGCAGCTTTTGTGTGGTAATGTGTATTTATTTTTATATCGAAAGAGAAACCATATTCTTAGGAATGAGCTATTCATTTACTCTCATGTCAAAGACTCTCGTAACGATATCGTATTCGACGTCGATGATACGTTGCTAAAGAAAATCAGAATTCTGTTTGCTGTAATTTAATCAGCCTTCAACGAACTGTCTCGCTGCACCACACAATGTCTCGCTACATGTTTTATTCAGGCTCTGTGTGAGTTCATCCAAATCCAACTGTGGAAAAGGCCAGTATTGACTGTGACAAAGACGAGCAAAGAGAAAGAGTGGGTAAAAACTGAGGAAAAGGCAAAACACACTCCGTCCGCCCCCACGAAACGCTAGTACATGCTGTACGTAAACCCTATCATAAAAATGCTCGCAGAGACGAAGACTATTTTAGATTGAGGAAAATTTAGTAACAGTGACTAAGCACGACGAAGTTCTGAAACGATACCAGCCAGTAACACTATGAAATACCATTCGGTTAAAAATATTACAAATAAAATTTAACAATTTCCGAATAAAATGGAATGGAATGTATAATGCACAAAAAAAACATCAAGCACTACGATTACTAAAGGATGTGGCACTCACAGTGCACCTAAAAAGACGTCGGGATCTTATATTAAAACATAGTATTTTCTTTCGTTATCCTTATGAAGTTCCTTTTTTAATAAAAATTCTATGGATTAACGACCTAACATACACATTTACATGACAAAGTCATAGAGTAAATATCTCTGGAGTGAGCATTCACATGCGCGGAACAGATTTTGTGTTGTCAACATACATTGCCGGCCTGGTCACGTGATCTCGGGACGACGTGTGTTTGTCCGTATAGCGCCCTGTATATTTAGAATGTCACTACATCCCTAGTACAGACGGATTCTTTTCGTACGTTTCGTGGATTATTTATATATGTTGCGCAGACATTTTAACAGTATCCATTTGATACCTGGAATAAACCAGCTACGTAACTTTTAAGGGCAAGTGATATTACATTCAGCTTCTTTGCGATAGGTGTCATAGTTCAGATGCACTCGATTTTTGGTAGTTTTTGGTATGATACCGCACTTTATAGTATTACAGAGCCTGAAGTACATTTTTGCAGTAATAGTCCTGCAAAACGACTTGACAGTACGTTAGTACTTTTGCAAGTGTCCGAAAAACACCGAATTTGCTACACATTAGCGATTATATCCCTGCTAATTCGTCCTTTTTTCTTGTATTTCTGCGTATTTATTTTCTCGTTTTTGCTATCTAAAGCACAATTTTTCTTATTGGTGGCACTTTGAGGTATTTATTTAACGCATTTTCAGTACTTGCTCCCAGTTTATTAAATAGATAGTAGACTGAGTAATCTATATACATAATTGACAAGTCACTGATAAATGCATGGAGGATAGTATTTACTGAAACAACTAACCTTTCCCTTTCCTGTTCCACTAGCAAATTTACGAGAGGAAGCGATTTTTGTAAGCTTTTGTACGAGCCTTAATATCTATTATATAGTCATAAAATCGTAGAAAAATAGGTCTACAGAATCAAGTCTTAATTATAATGCGTCTCGAAATTTTTAAACGTATACAGTGTCTCTTACTAAAATGAAAACTATAATTAGAGCTATATGGAATGTACCCTTGAAAAGTTACTATCCCTCCTTTCACATATTTTTCTTTGCATCAAGTAGCAACAACAGTAATTCACCATCGCTATTACACTATCAACAAACGGTGAAACACAACAAAAACTCTTGGTATTATAAACTTCAAACGCTGCAGAAAGCACACACGCACAGCGAAGTCCCGAAATCACGTGACAATCCTGGTTTAATGTTGACAACATGCGCAGAACGCAATGCTCACTCCAGAGGTATTTACTCTATGGACAAAGTAACTGAATTCAAAATATCTATGACGTACGCATTACTTGTCTTGAGCAATATCTGTATCATTTCGTAACACCGCTGTCAAGCTCATAGGCAAAATAAAAGCAAAAGAAAGTCATACAAATGGTCTACCTGCCATTTACCTGCAAGTAAGCCACCTTTCATCGGAAGATTGGTATTTAAACTACGACTAACGCATGGTATTAAGTACTGGTGCATGACTATCCTTTCAAACTGTGATAATATTTACAACTCCAAAGAATAAGTGTCTTCTCATATATAACTTGACTGATCTACTTTTATGACCTTTTAAAGGGTGTATAACCATAATTTGCGAGTCTGTACCGCTCTACTCCAAACAGATTTACGATTGCAGACGTTTGTTGTCCGACACTAGCATTTGTTGCCTGCACGCAGGTCGTTGCGTGCTGCTTTGCATTAGCGCGTGATTTATAGTGAAAGTCCCGACTGGCGACAAATTGCTTGCCCGCATTTACTTTAGGGAGTGTAAGTGTTGTTCCATGGCATTAATAAAGATTTAAGAGCAGCTATTTCTGCGACGTGACGCTGCATACTCGCCAGAGATTATTATTAACCGTCGAGATTTTCCGCGGTGATTACTCCCACTTTTCGCTTTCTTCTTTAGGTTCGGGATTATTTATTCACGTATACCGCTTTAACATGCCTCCAAGAGAGACAAAATACTGAAGTGAGAACTTTGTTCAAATTATTCCAGAATAAAAACAGTCTTCCCACCGAGGTCAGTGGGACAGCAGGCGGACCTAAAGTACTTGAATGATGATCATTAAAACCAACAGTTTTATTGTAATCCAACGTCGTCTATTCAAAACATGCTACCAGTTTCGACGCCAAAAAGCGTCATCTTCAGGCGCCAAGCGTAATCTGTCATCAACGTACGGACCGCAAGGACAAAGACCAACGGAGTCTTAAAATGGAAACAGTACGACTTATTAAGCACGCACGCCAGCATGTGCAACCAACAAAGTCGAGTGCAGTGGGGCCAAGATCAACTAGATTCCGTATCTTGATAGCAGTAACAAGCTCACTGTGCCACCCATGTTTTAGTCTTATATGTGCCACGACGATAAAATAGGAAACCGTGTCGTGCTGTGAAAATATGGTGAAGTGTGAAACGAAAGCCAATACAGTGCGTCCATAACGTATAAAATGTATAAATAATAGCAAATGACAATATTTGCTGTAGATAGACTCATCAACCTCTCGTGTAATGAACATATAAAGCACTGCCAGAGAGAAAACTGACTATCTTTTGTCTCGCTGTACAAGAAGGTAGTTGTCTAGTAGCACCTCTGACGCTTACTGCTTGGTTCAAACGGCTCTAACCACTATGGGACTTAACATCTGGGGTCATCGGTCCCCTAGAGTTAGAACTACTTAAACGTAACTAACCTAAGGACATCACACATATCCAGGCCCGAGGCAGGATTCGAACCTGCGACCGTAGCAGCAGCGCGGTTCCGGACTGAAGCGCCTATAACCGCTCGGCGACAATGGCTGGAGCTTACTGCCTGTAAAACGAAAACGTGTATTGTAAATCTATTACTTTGTGTTTAATTTCAGAATATAATTCAACAGTTCAAATATTAAGCTACATTTTTCCTTTCTGAAAAGCTCCTGTTCTTGAATTATTAAGTAAATACGTAAGAGTTTTATAACACCCATAAGCCATTGCAGATCATTAATAGATTATTCATGTAATAATTTGCGGGCTTCAGCTGTCTTCTTGAATAATATTACAGGAATAAAAATCAGTAGAATATTTACTCTTTTAATGATGCCATAAGACATGAGATCTCAGGAATAATTTTACGGCATTTTTTTTTTTTACGTAATGAAATGCTCTGACTTGATTTCGGTTCACGACGAAATTTGATAACAGTGAACGTTTTATTAAAGAATTAATTTGAAGACAAATTCTGAATAGATAACCGAAGTCGAGAATTTTTTATTCTGGATGCTCAGATAATAAGAATTACTCCATCACAATAATTTTTCGTGATATGAGAGTTCGTATTGGCTGTCCCTCTCAGTATTGTACTTTTGTATGTGGGGCAAACCTAAACAATTTCATATGATTGATGGCATATACGCGAAGCTTTATCAGAAATATTGCTTCACAAGATTAATTTTAACAGCATTTCAAAACCTTTTGCTCTCGTAATGTCACATCATTAACAGCGACAAATGCAAGGCAATTTTGTTTGCTTTTTCTCTGTATTCTTATCACTGTTTGCAAATGCCGAGCAGCTGCGGCGCACATGTATGTGAATTATGACAGCCAATTCCGGTCACGTAACCACCGACCAAGTAAGATCAGTACGAACATTCATTCTTAAACATTACATATAAAATAAATTCAAATAAAAATATAGAATAAGGGAGGGAAGGTCACTACACCACTAATGGCCAGACGACATTTGGTTCAAAAAATGGTTCAAATGGCTCTGAGCACTATGGGACTTAACATCAGAGGTCATCAGTCCCCTAGAACTTAGAACTACTTAAACCTGACTAACCTAAGGGCATCACACACATCCATGTCCGAGGCAGGATTCGAACCTGCGACCGTAGCGGTCGCGCGGTTACATACTGAAGCGCCTAGAACCGCTTGGCCACCGCGGCCAGCACGACATTTAGTAACATGTTTTGAACAGACGACTTTGGATTGAAGTACAGCTGTTTCTTTTTAATCATCATTGTTCATGAAAAACAGTCTTGGTTGCGAAATTATTTAATATCACTATCATCATCATATTGTGTAAAAGTAACAGTTTATGCAATCCCTCTGTCATAGAGTAACAGGACTGGTTGTGTCCATTTTCCATTTTGTACGGCTCTATAATGCGTGGGTCACATATCAAGCTACTTTTACACAATCTGTTGACATCAGAAGAGGGTGAAGTGGGTCATTCATATTAAATAATTTCGCAAACAAGAATGTTTTTATTCCAGAATAATTTGAAACTGGTTGCTGTAGCACCCTGCCATATTGGGACGGAATAATTTTGACCTCTTGCAAAGTCAGTTACGGCTCTGTCACAATTAGCATCACTTGGCCGACGACGGTCGATGTCGAGGAGAGACTGCGGGGAGTGGCGAGCGCAGTAGCCTTGAAATTAAACTTGAAGAACGGTGAAAATTGCTCTGCGGTCGCCCCATGAATATCTAAGGGACGGAAGTGTCTGGGATGGGAGACCATCCGTCACGGAGCGCTGCGCTGGCAGACTCTTTCGACGCCTCGAATACCGTCAGGGACCAAGAGAAGCAGTCTGAGGAAGTACAGCGATGACGTGGGATGGAAATAGCGCCAGCGACCGGCGAGTAACTCTCATTCTTGTAGGTGAAGTTATTGTCCGATGCGGGATCCACATAAGGATTGTCAGAAGGCATGGAAAACGTTCAAAGAAAGGGAGCTCGTTTTGTACTATGGCGAAACAGAGGAGAGAGCGTCACGGATATGACACACGAAAAGGGGGTGGCAATAATTAAAACAAACACGTTTTTAGTTCCGGCAGGATCTTCTCATGAAATTTCAGTCTGCAACTTTCACATTGAAGGCATTAAAATTAGTAGTTGTGAATATCTCTTGAGGCAGCGTAACTCATGGTGCGCTAATTATTCAGAGTAAGTTCATCCACTATGTCACAATGAGAGCACTTAGGGACATCCCAGAGATTTTACATATACTTTAAAACCACTTCGAAACTCTTCTCTCTGACACCCCCAACAAATAAATGAAAGAAAAATAGTTTATCAGTTTCATTTAGAAACCAGCCAAAGATGCAATATTAAATTTATTTATTTATTTTAATTGATAATTAGTTTCGGGTTATCTGAATCCATTTTCAAATCATCTTGAGAGACGGAAAGCTAAAATCACGATTTAGTCAATAAACTTTTACAAAAATTGAGTGTATATTACAGGACACAGAGCATGTTGTACCAGGATATACATATCCAGACAGACAAAATGGTGTACCCCATAATAGCATGCAAACCATTACGATTGTTTACACTTGTGTATCCAAGTCAAGTTTTTCCATGAACATTGACAAGACAAGCATACAACTGACAGTCTACTTACTCCGCTGCCATCAGGGTACGGGGCACCTATCAGGATTCAGGAAATTACTTTATTAAAATTTCCAATTATCAAAGACAAAAGAAAATTTTATACAAATGGTTCAAATGGCTCTGAGCACTATGGGACTTAACTTCTGAGGTCATCAGTCCCCTAGAACTTAGAACTACTTAAACCTAACTAACCTAAGGACGTCACACACATCCATGCCCGAGGCAGGATTCGAACCTGCGACCATAGCGCGGTTCCAGACTGTAGAATTTTATACAATATTGGTCTGAGCCGACTACCAAATTCCAGCTTTTTAAGATTTTTGAGAAGCATCAAGACATTTAAAAGCTTCATAAAACTTTTTTCCAAAAACAGCGGGACGCTTAAAAACAGTGATCAATAAACAACAGCAGTACCACATACTGTGTAGTACACAAATGAAAACCGTACGCTTTAGCGACACATAACATTGTTCATTGTGAACCATAAATAGTGTGGAAAGAAACATAGTATAGCATTAAAAGAGCGTCACCCCTCGAATTACTTCAGTCTCGTGAAACAATAAACAAACCTGTGCATACCATACATCTATGAAGCTTTTTACACTTCGTAGGTAAAACAGAAATTTAAATATAGACAAAGTGGAGAAGGTTGGGGTTGGGGAAAGGCAGGGTAAGGGTTTTTTTTGGGGGGGGGGGGGGAGGGGATGGATGGAGGATGGGGGAATGCCATTATTAAGATTTACAACTATCAACGACAAAACAATTGATACAATACCATACAAGCCATCTACCACACATACGGTCTTATAATTTTTTACCAAAACAGCTGGACATTTTAAACAAATAAATAGCCAACAACATACGGTGCATACAAATGAAAATCATACGCTATAGCAACACACAACATCAACCGTTGTGAAACAAACAAAATTACATTGAAAATCATCATCACCTTTTGATTTACCTCGTCTTCTTAAAATACTTAATCATAAACAACTCATGTATCACTTTCATTTTCACTGTTCGTGTAACAAAACTTCAGCAACGGGCGTGACGTTTTAATGTATTACATATTTACTATTAATTCTATTCGCAGTACATTTTGCGGAGAGTATCCAAACATACCATGAATGCATCGACAAACTTACGTCACAGTACCATTCATAGTTCAGGAGATATGGCGTCAAAAACGTTAAGTGGATTGAAAAGCTATCCAGACTACACTCAGCTAGTGAATAATCCGAAGCTAATAAAACCAATATAATCAGGGTTTCTCGTCATTAGTCATGACGTTTGTACGTGTTCCTAAATATTTAATAAATTAACTCGTTCGTAAAGTAATGAGTTGAAGGTGTTTTATACGTGGATTCATGATTTTATGTTGAGGACAATTGATGTATTCTACGCATTTTTACATCAATTGTTATTAAAGCACCTACAGAAACTATGGAAATTAACCAGACAGCATTTCAATAAGTTTCTGGGTTCATGAATTTTCGTTTGCTACACTAGTACATTAAAATGCACCAGACAAAATGCTTCTAATACGTAAGGAAGTACTTCGTTTCCACAGTCTACACTAGAATACATTTTAGGCAGCTATTTTGTTATCTTTTTTGTCGTTATGTAATGACATTTTATGTAATAATTGGCGTTAGTATATTCGTTGTAATGCATCTCTTACTGGCAATGTACTCTCTATTTTCATTTTATTTTTTTTAACGATGTAATTACACACATTTGATGATGGAGCCAGCACATAATTTCATGCGTATAAACACAGTTTGGTTGCATATTACGGTGTTCTATAGAGGAGTCGATGTAAATGTCGTTTCCATGGTTACCAAGCATGCGTTCCACGATGTGTCTGTCACCTGTAGAGGGTAACTAACGCTCATACGATCAGTATTGTTGTTGACAAAACTTTTATCCACATTTTAACCATTGTATATGGAGTTTTAATTTAAAATGAGTAACTACTCTTGTTTTCATTTTCTTCTTTTTTTTTGCTTTTGTTGACAAAATCAAAGTATTCCACAGTAATCATGCCATGCTTGAGGCAGGGGGCGGAGCTAACATCACACACACCCATGCCCGAGGCAGGATTCGAACCTGCGACCGCGAGCAGCTGAGCCACAGTCAGCAGTCTATTACATCTCTCTGGAGCACCGTGCTCAGCCAGCCCGGCTCCTGTCACCACCACGGGTGTACTGTTCATAATAATTATTCTTCATAACCATTTCGCTTTATTGTTATAGTGGTTTGTTACCTCTAAGCTAGTTTTCTACTCACTTCGCAGAGTAAAAGGTTTGAAGAAGAGATAAGTACAATAATCGAAACCGGTCACCAATTCAAATAAAGTATTTATACGGTCAAGACTGTTTTTAGCAATTTCTTTTGTTACGCCTGTGATCGCTGTTCCAGAAAATTACTTTTTTTTTTTTTTTGTAATCAGTCTACTGACTGGTTTGATGCGGCCCGCCACGAATTCCTTTCCTGTGCTAACCTCTTCATCTCAGAGTAGCACTTGCAACCTACGTCCTCAATTATTTGCTTGACGAATTCCAATCTCTTTCTTCCTCTACAGTTTTTCCCCTCTACAGCTCCCTCTAGTACCATGGAAGTCATTTCCTCATATCTTAGCAGATGTCCTATCATCCTGTCCCTTCTCCTTATCAGTGTTTTCCACATATTCCTTTCCTCTCCGATTCTGCGTAGAACCTCCTCCCTAATTTTCAACATTCGTCTATAGCACCACATCTCAAATGCTCCGATTCTCTTCTGTTCCGGTTTTCCCACAGTCCATGTTTCACTACCATACAATGCTGTACACCAGACGTACATACTCAGAAATTTCTTCCTCATATTAAGGCCATTATTTGATATTAGTAGACTTCTCTTGGCCAGAAATGCCTTTTTTGCCATAGCGAGTCTGCTTTTGATGTCCTCCTTGCTCTGTCCGTCATTGGTTATTTTACTGCCTAGGTAGCAGAATTCCTTAACTTCATTGACTTCGTGACCATCAACCCTGATGTTAAGTTTCTCGCGGTTCTCATTTCTACTACTTCTCATTACCTTCGTCTTTTTCGGATTTACTCTCAAACCATACTGTGTACTCATTAGACTGTTCATTTCGTTCAGCAGATCATTTAATTCTTCTTCACTTTCACTCAGGATAGCAAGTCATCAGCGAATCGTATCATTGATATCCTTTCACCTTGTATTTTAATTCCACTCCTGAACCTTTCTTTTATTTCCACACTGCTTCCTCGATGTACAGATTGAAGAGTAGGGGCGAAAGGCTACAGCCTTGTCTTACACCCTTCTTAATACGAGCACTTCGTTCTTGATCGTCCACTCTTATTATTCCCTTTTGGTTGTTGTACATATTGTACATGACCCGTCTCTCCCTATAGCTTACCTCTACTTTTTTCAGAATCTCGAACAGCTTGCACCATTTTATATTGTCGAACGCTTTTTCCAGGTCGACAAATCCTATGAAAGTGTCTTGATTTTTCTTTATCCTTGCTTCCATTATTAGCCGTAACGTCAGAATTGCCTCTCTCGTCCCTTTACTTTTCCGAAAGCCAAACTGATCGTCACCTAGCGCATTCTCAATTTTCTTTTCCATTCTTCTGTATATTATTCTTGTAAGCTGCTTCGATGCATGAGCTGTTAAGCTGATTGTGCGTTAATTCTCGCACTTGTCAGCTCTTGCCGTTTTCGGAATTGTGTGGATGATGCTTTTCCGAAAGTCAGATGGGATGTCGCCAGACTCATATATTCTACACACCAACGTGAATAGTCGTTTTGTTGCCACTTTCCCCAATGATTTTAGAAATTCTGATGGAATATTATCCATCCCTTCTGCCTTATTTGACCGTAAGTCCTCCAAAGCTCTTTTAAATTCCGATTCTAATACTGGATCCCCTATCCCTTCTAAATCGACTCCTGTTTCTTCTTCTATCACATCAGACAAATCTTCACCCTCATAGAGGCTTTCAATGTATTCTTTCCACCTATCTGCTCTCTCCTCTGCATATAACAGTGGAATTCCCGTTGCACTCTTAATGTTATCACCGTTGCTTTTAATGTCACCAAAGGTTGTTTTGACTTTCCTGTATGCTGAGTCTGTCCTTCCGACAATCATATCTTTATCGGTGTCTTCACATTTTTCCTGCAGCCATTTCGTCTTAGCTTCCCTGCACTTCCTATTTATTTCATTCCTCAGCGACTTGTATTTCTGTATTCCTGATTTTCCCGGAACATGTTTGTACTTCCTCCTTTCATCAATGAACTGAAGTATTTCTTCTGTTACCCATGGTTTCGTCGCAGCTACCTTCTTTGTACCTATGTTTTCCTTCCCAACTTCTGTGATGGCCCTTTTTAGAGATGTCCATTCCTCTTCAACTGTACTGCCTACTGCGCTATTCCTTATTGCTGTATCTATAGCGTTAGAAAACTTCAAACGTATCTCGTCATTCCTTAGTACTTCCTATCCCACTTCTTTGCGTATTGATTCTTCCTGACCAATGTCTTGAACTTCAGCCTACACTTCATCACTACTGTATTGTGATCTGAGTCTATATCTGCTCCTGGGTACGCCTTACAATCCAGTATCTGATTTCGGAATCTCTGTCTGACCATGATGTAATGTAATTGAAATCTTCCCGTATCTCCCGGCCTTTTCCAAGAAAATAACTATCAGATAGAAAATGTTGGGAAGGCGAACCGAAGACCACTTTTTCATCCGAAGAACATATGGGAGATACGAAACATCTATCGAAGAGACTGTCTGCACTAGACTTGTCTGTCCTCTGCTAGAATATAGCTGTGCAGTATGGGATCAGTACCAGATAGGTTTGACAGAGGACAGAAATTTATTTCGTTTCAGAATAGCACTTGCAACCTACTTTCTCAATGATTTGCTGGATGTTTTCCAATTTCTGTCTTCCTCTACAGGTTTTACGCTCTAGCACCATGGAAGTTATTCCGCGATGTATTAACACATTCCCTATCATCCTGTCTCTTCTTCCCGTCATTGTTTTCCATACATGCGATTTTTTTCCACGGTTTCCTTTTCTCGGCGATTCCGCAGAATCGAAGTACCTCGTTATTTCTTACCACACCAGTCCAACTAATTCTCAAAATTCTTCTGTAGAACAATATCTCTGATGCTTCGATTCTCTTCTGTTTCCATTTTCCTGGCGCCCATGTTCCACTTTCGATACTAGTAGATTTTTCTCGCCCACGAATGTTCTATTACCAGTGCTAGTCTGCTCTTGATGTCGTTCCTCCGTCCATCAAGCGTTATTTTGCTGTCTGTTTAGCAGAATTCATTAATTTCATCTACTTCTCATTTCGTTCGTCTTTCTTAGATTTACTCCCAATCCATATTATATTATCACGTTTTGTATTATCGCCGGCTGGGATGGCCGAGCGGTTCTAGGCGCTACAGTCTGGAACCGCGCAACCGCTACGGTCGCAGGTTCGAATCCTACCTCGGGCATGGATGTGTGTGATGTCCTTAGCTTAGTTAGGTTGAAGTAGTTCTAAGTTCTAGGAGGCTGACGACCTCAGAAATTAAGTCCCGTAGTGCTCAGAGCCATTTGAACCATTTTTGTGTATTATCGAGAAATAGAGGAGAGAGTGTATCCGGCAAATGCGAAAATATTTTGTGCGATCTGAAGTACATACGCAGAACTGACAATACTAATAAATTAAGGGCAATCAGAGGTCGCACGGAAAGATTGAGCTATTTTTTTCATGGGGTTAATGGTAGCGAAATAGTTTGAAAATGATTCGAGAATCCTCTGCAAGCACTTAAGTGTGAACTGTAGAGTAGTCATTACTGTCATGCAGATGTAGATGTTTTTGTGAAGGGACGCTGGCCGCTGTGGCCGAACGGTTCTAAGCGCTTCAGTCCGGAACCACGCGGCTGGTACGGTCGCAAGTTCGAATCCTGCCTCGGGCATGGATCTGTGTGATGTCCTTAGGTTAGTTAGGTTTAATTAGTTCTAAGTCTAGAGGACTGATGACCTCAGATGTTCAGTCCCATAGTGCTCAGAGCCATTTGAACCATTTTTTGTGAAGGGACGCCGACCAACATTCGATACACGCAGCATGTTTTTCGGCAATTCTTCTGCCGTTCTTGTAAAAGGAAGGTGAGGTGCTGTTGTAACAGCATAATGTTCGCCCACACAATCGTAAAATTCAGTGTGCTGTGGGAGACGTGTAGCGGCTTCCCCAGCCAGGACGATCGCCGGACTTCTCTCATATCGAGCGTATGTGCGATGTGATGGGGCGACTACTGACGTATGACTCGTCTACACACATCTCTTGCATATCAACGCGAACAGATCGATCAGGTGCGGAATAACACATCCCAACGAAGTATTCGTCACCATTATGATTTACTGCTTACCAGTCATTGCCTCCATTGCCACCCGTGGAGGCTGCACCGCGTACTGACACGCGTGTTCCAGCAAGGGCTCAGTAACCACTTTGCGGAGGGGCGGGTTTGTTGCGCTGAGTTGCGATTTAATTATTGATGTTCACCTACCTCAGTATAGCGTCTATTCACCACCCGTTGCTCTGCATTCGTACGTACTAAGTAGACGACGACAAAAGCAGCGTTGAAGAAAACCACCGTCCATACATACGATTACAAAGTCCGCGTAACTAAAGTAACAACATAAACCTGTAAATCTCTATTAATAACGGGCAAAGTGGGTGCTTCATCCCTTCATTGAAAATATTTGTTTGTAGATACTGATGTTTTATTACGGTCCTTTTCATTTATTGTGTCACCAAGCCCACATTTACGTTGGTAGTACGTCTACTACTAGTTCGTGCAGCTTATGTCACGCGTAAGACAGCCAGAAATATGCTAAGTCCCGCCCGAAATATTATGAGATTCACACAGGCAACACACTGTTACAAAACGAGTTCACATTTGGTCCTTTTCAGTGGATTTTCCGAATGAAGATTGTAACCTCCCCCCTCACTTATCGACCTTAATGACAGTGAGAAATTAAACCGCGTGTACCTAATGGAAATTTGGGAAAAGCAATCGTCACCGAAGTTAATCTATCGGTAAAGAGGGAGGAAAGGGTTACATCTAAATGAAAGGAAAAATGCAAATGAAACTGGTGGAAATCAATTTTGAAAAGGGGTAAAGTTAATAAAGAAAGTAAATGTGCGGCCGTTACGTTAACAATTAACTAGCGGTAATTAGATATTTGAGATTTGGGGGAAATCACGGTCGCCAGTCCTAAGGACAATTACTATAGTAACTGAAAAAGAAAGGTTATTACACATATAATTAGCACTAGAAGCGTGGCAACTGAAGGTTGACACGTGTAGTGTGAAAACTGAAAGTTTGTCAGAAGTAATAAATTTCGCTACACTCTGACTTAATTTAGCAAAAGAATTAATAAAACCGGAAAATCGAAAATTAATTTAGTGACTGAAGTTAATAGTGAGCTTTCTTTCTGAAACACATCGAAATCCAGTAAAATACGGTTAGTCTTGGGCTACCTCAACAATCATTTCAAAAGCAACTTGACTCTACGCAATTTAGAAACAAGATATTTAACTTTGAACTTGAATTAAATGATTCTGAACTATTAACAATAGTAAAATTTAGTACGTACCAAGCTGAGCTGCAGTCACAGGTAAGCTAAAATATGCTAACAAAACTCGCACTCTAAATTTGTGCTCGTGTAACCTAAATATTGTAGCCAGCTACTGAACTTTGAAATTAAAGCAGTGAAATCTAATCATATTATTTTAATGCTGGCGTTTGAATTTCAGCGACACTCGGGTTCATTTCGGAAAAGGAAGGGACCCTGCTTGGCAATGCAATTGGGACAATGAGCAACAAAGGTTCATGCTAAGTTGCTGTAATTTTGCGAGGCAAATGGAACAATTTGAAAAGCTGAGGTCTGCCATACAGTTCTGAAACTTTACGTGCTTTTAGTCTTCCTTGTTGGTTGATTGAAGGTTTGAAGCCGTCGATCGAGGAGGTGGCGACAGTCACTCATTGTCGGCCATCGCTGTTGCAGAAGCTGGATGTTGGCGCGCCTTCTTCTCGACACGGTCACCAGGCGAAACGGGCTCTTGATGTGCGCCAGCTAATGCTTCCCGTCCGCGACACCATGTCAGAAACTATCATCGCGAGTCGAGCGCAATTGCATGCTGCCAAACCCCGAAAGCGCGGCAACTCGCGGGAGCGTCACACAACACACCTGCTCCACTCGCTACTCCAGCCAGACTCTCACTGCCCCGCCCTCGCTCCACGCGGCAGAGTTAACACTACCAAAGATCCTACACACTTTGATTCTTCACACGACCTATCGACGTAATCGTTCGACAGCAGTTTTCCCTAGGCAAGACCCAGCGTAAAAATACAAATAATATTTACGAAACAAACCAATTATACATCGACATAAGTGCATAAATATATATATATATATATATATATATATATATATATATATCCAAACAGTAAAGCAATTACAATATATAAAGAGACAGAAATGTCATATCTTGAGGTAACAAAACAAGGAAAAAAATAATAGTACAATAGATGGAAATAGGAGGATATGCATTTCCGGCGTTACACGTGCCCCACATTGTCTGAGGATGTTCGTGTAACGTAAACAGACTCAGAAAATGTCCCAAAAAAGAAACAGCGGAAATGCATATGCTCAAAACATCAAAAAAATTTAGCATTCGTCTAATTAACCATAAACCAATTTGTAGACAATAATAATTGAGTGGAGAAACTCCTAATCTTATTCCACTCTGTCATCTTGCACAAAATAAAACAGGTTGACAACATATCAAAATTCATAGAAAACATAGAAAATGGTTTAGCTATTCTAAAAATCTAAATTCCTAGCAGTATCAAAAAATGGAATACTATTTACAAAATTAATCAGATTACGTGGTCATAGAAAACAGGTATATCAAAATACGCAAATTAATAATTAATTACATAGAATACGTATTTTATATAAACTTTTCATAATTAATAT
Source organism: Schistocerca piceifrons (assembly GCF_021461385.2). Taxonomy (NCBI): domain Eukaryota; kingdom Metazoa; phylum Arthropoda; class Insecta; order Orthoptera; family Acrididae; genus Schistocerca; species Schistocerca piceifrons. Next base: position 988,540,471 of record NC_060138.1, on the reverse strand, counting down.
TCTCGTCATGAGTGTGCACTTAACGCTAAACAAGAAAATAATATACAGCAGATCGACCAAAACATAAATATTGACAGCAGAATTCTTTCACATCAGCTGTCCAGGAAGAAAAACAATTCCGCCTTCCGTACTCGCGAGTACAAAGAATGCCGACAGCGGCACAAGAGCCGACAGCGGCACCGCCTCGCCAGTATTGTTGCGCCCGCCTGTGCGGCACGCTTGATCTCACTCGCCCTTGTGACGGCGTTTCCAGAACGTCCGTTTCACTGAATTCTTTCGGAAAAACTCACTCCCGAGTAATCTCAAGGAGTCCATAAACACTATCACAGTGGATAACTCAACACTGTCCATCATCACACGCATGTACTAGCCTTAAACTTAAAACAGCGTCTAAGTACATCGGCAATGACTAGTAAAACACATATTCATGAAATCTTACAGCTAGTTACAAAATCATATTTACGTTGCTTAATCTACTGTGACTCAGCTGAAAACTTAAATTAGCAGCTTGGATTTTTCAGTTGATTAGATCATGATTAAATTGATTAAAATTAAATTGATTAATCAAAACGCGCTTTAGTGTCATGACGACGTATGCGAGCATCGGCTTTTAGCTTCATTACTTCTCGCAAACGATCCTTTTTCACACCAATACTAATGTCAATCCGTGGAGGGAATTTGATTATCTCTTCCACTAAACTTGTACTTCTGTCACCCAACAGGATTTCCTCTGGAGAAAATCCCGTAGATTCATGTCCCAAGGTGTTCATAATTCTCTCAAATACTGCTACATATTTGCCCCATGCCCTATGGTTGTGATGGAAATAGGTACGGGAAAGTCGGCCTCGTCTTTGTTCGTGTGTTACGTTTGACACACCGTCTACAATACTTTCCAATTCACTTTCTACATTATTGTCAATGCCGAGATTCTTCACATTACAGTAGTTCAGCTTCATACCTACGTCAATACCATCCGGCCAGTTAACAATGTGTATAGGCTGGTATTGCCTATGCACACCGTCTCCTGCCTCGTCAAAACTAACTACTATTGTTTTATCTTGGGACGTACATGTCAACGTTTTGTTTTCGCAGTTAATCGCTGCACGGTACTTTAACAGCCAATCTAACCCGATAATTACTTCCGTAGTTAAGTCTGGCACGACGACAAACTCTTGTTCAAATCGTGCCCCACATATCTCGAAGCTGACAAAAATCTGTTTTGTGACCGGTTTACTGGCCTTCCCAGTAGCACCGATAATTTTCACTCCTGTTACTGGCATAACTACGATGCCAGGTCTGTCTTTCAGTAACTCAAATATTTTCCCAGATACAGCACTCAATTCTGCACCGGTGTCAATCAACAAGTTTAGTTGTAGGTCGTGCATATTAACAGACACTACTATCTGTCTACACTTGTCCTCGACTGTTTCTTTATTTTCCCACAGTAAATCCTCGTCTATATCCAGGTCATTCCAGAAAAAACCATCCGGCTTTGATCCTAAATCCGGTTTATCTGGCGGCTTTTTCAGTCTCTGTTCACATACAGTTTTAATTTCAACACGTTTGTCCTGAGGCTTAGTCTCTAGCTTCGCCTCCAATACCGAAACCTTTTCCTGTAACTCGTCAACTAGTGAGTGTTGCTTTGCTATCAATTCATTAATTGTCACCTTCGTTGATTCCACTTTGGTCAGATTGATCTCATCTGCCAATCTGCCTGGAGGAATGTGCCCAGTAGCATCTGAAATTACTTCCTCTGGATCTGCGCAAACCACACTGCTATCGTCTGACTGTATAATGTCAGCTCTAACCTCATACACGCTGTAATCTATGTGCTTTTCTACCAATCGTGTCCGGCTATCACTAAAATTTTCGTAATCTTTCCCCTTAATACTCTCGCAATGTTTAAACTGGAGGTTTGCGTCGGATGGGTCGGCTACTTCTACCACTATAACTTTCGGTAAAGTCTGCCGGTTAGGGCCAGAACTTTCCGTTACTCCTTCAACATCTAACTCCTGCGGGACGAAACACGACGAATCTTGCTCGTGCTCCCCATTAACATCAACTATTTCTGGTAAAGTCTGCCGGTTAGGGCCAGAACTTTCAATCACTTCACAAATACTATCTTCCTGTGGGACGAGACGCGGCAAATACTGCACGCGCTCCCCATAAACACTTCTCCCATACAGACCCCTATAATCTCTTAGTTCGTCGTATAAGCGACCGAACTGCCTTAACCAGACCTCATCCCTCTCTGCATCCCCTCGCTCGATGACGGACGTTTTATCCGACATCTGATCTTCTCTCAACAATTGCGAATCATTCTTAAACTCAATCTCCAGTTCCGCTGTGGGTATTACAGCTGGCACCTTATAATCGATTTCCGGAACACTACTTAAATTGTTCTCACTGACAGTGAATGTACCTTCTACTGCCGTGTATACAGCTGATCTACTACTTGTGGGCGCACTCCTTTCTCTTAACACTGGCACACTCTCCCGCCGTTGATTATTCCACACGGAATTTTCATACCGACGACACCCGGGTTTTCTCCTGCTATTGGGCCGCCAAAATTTCTCCACGCCCGGTCGGCCCCTCACCGGCGCGGCTAATGGTTTCCCTGTCTCGTCCCAGCAGATACGCTCCCCGGATGCTGCTGAGGCGGCTGATCACACCCTCTGGCGTTATTACTATTCTGTGAAGCCCGTATCACGTTAGTATGATACTGGTTTCCGTCATTCCTGTTATTATTTGCATTGTACCGATTGTTATTACGGTCCGAACCATTATTGTTATTGCTGCCATGGTTGCGGTATGCATTATTCCCGTGGTTATCGTTGTTGTGGTTGCTGTGGTACCCGTTGTTGTTACCAGGGCCTCTGCCACTGTCGCGATTATTGCGCCAATTGTCCTCGTCCTCCACTCTTTCCAGGAAATCATTGATTGTCCTGTAATTGCTTCCTACGTATCGTTTTGTATCATCTGGAAGCTTCTTGTAGAGTTCCCAGACTATTTCGGATTCCGAGCGGCGGTCACGCAAATATTCCAACTTGCGGATCCAGCCCTCACAAAACTCCTTCATCGAACCGCGCGAATTCGCATCGAAAGGCCTCGATACGACAAATTCGCGCCAGACACTTTGCTGTTTTTGCTCCGACCAGTATTCAGCCAGAAACAAATTTTTAAATTCGTCAAAAGTCAGGTTCGTAATGTTGAGGTTTAAGCCCCAACGCTTGGCATCACCAGCCAACACATCAATAATCGCATTAATTTTTCTCTCATCAGTCCATGATCTGGGTAAAACTCTTTCACAATTTTTAATGAAATCCGTCGGGTGTATACCGCCTTTTTTCAAGGGGTCGAACCGCTCCTCTTTCGTCAACAACTCCGAACTATGTGCACAGATTGGCACATAGCTCTGTTTTTCGTCAAGTTTCCTTTCTAATTCCGACACCCTCGTAATCACTTGGCAAGTGGTTGTCGCAAGCGTTTCCACTTCCCTCTTTTTCTCTTCGCAGGTGTTAGCCTGCTTCGTCACTTTGGTATCTACTTCGGATACTAAAGCCTTTAAAGTTTCCACCTTCTGTTGATCCTCTTTTCTCACTAATTGAATTTGTTCCGTCACCTTATTCTCGATGATCGGAGCAACTGCGTCTCCTACACTTTTCTCGATTCTGCTAATTTCGGAATCAAAACGAGTATTTATGCTCGCAATTTCCGCCTGAACGCCTATCATTTCCTGTTTAAGATTACCGATTTCGCTATTAATCACAACAATATCTTCTTTGATTTTATCAACTTTTGTGTTAACAACTCCAACATTGTTGTTAACAACATTAATAGCTTTGTTCTGATTGTCTAGCATTCGTTCAAATTTTTCAGACTGAGCTTCTTGCTTGGCCGATTGACTCTTGATTTCGTTAATCAAAACATTCAATAAATCAGTTAAATTCCCGGAAACTACCGGTTTTACTTCCGTAGCGGCTTCCTCTTTAATTGTCCCCCCGTATTGGTCATCAAGGGATTCGCATTTGATTTTCACTTCCGATTCCGAAACATTTTCTAAAGTGTGGAATTCCATTTCTGCTCTTTGTTGCGTTTCGGCGGTCGCATCTTTCATGCTAGCCGCCTGTCTCTGAACAATGGGTATCGCCGTGCGCGTTCCCCACTGTTCGACCGATTGTTCCTTATCCAAGTCTACCAAATTTTGGTAATTGTTGCCTTCACTCATTTTAATAATTTTCAATATAAATAACAAATCTCAAATCTAATTAGGATTCCTCACACTAATATTCTCGCTGACGTATCGACCATTTCGTAACCAGTACTTTGTTACGAGATTTGTACAATGCAAAATTCGTGTCCAGAACAACCTCAAATTTGAAGATTGTCCTGTCACGAGGTCGCCACGTGTAACCTCCCCCCTCACTTATCGACCTTAATGACAGTGAGAAATTAAACCGCGTGTACCTAATGGAAATTTGGGAAAAGCAATCGTCACCGAAGTTAATCTATCGGTAAAGAGGGAGGAAAGGGTTACATCTAAATGAAAGGAAAAATGCAAATGAAACTGGTGGAAATCAATTTTGAAAAGGGGTAAAGTTAATAAAGAAAGTAAATGTGCGGCCGTTACGTTAACAATTAACTAGCGGTAATTAGATATTTGAGATTTGGGGGAAATCACGGTCGCCAGTCCTAAGGACAATTACTATAGTAACTGAAAAAGAAAGGTTATTACACATATAATTAGCACTAGAAGCGTGGCAACTGAAGGTTGACACGTGTAGTGTGAAAACTGAAAGTTTGTCAGAAGTAATAAATTTCGCTACACTCTGACTTAATTTAGCAAAAGAATTAATAAAACCGGAAAATCGAAAATTAATTTAGTGACTGAAGTTAATAGTGAGCTTTCTTTCTGAAACACATCGAAATCCAGTAAAATACGGTTAGTCTTGGGCTACCTCAACAATCATTTCAAAAGCAACTTGACTCTACGCAATTTAGAAACAAGATATTTAACTTTGAACTTGAATTAAATGATTCTGAACTATTAACAATAGTAAAATTTAGTACGTACCAAGCTGAGCTGCAGTCACAGGTAAGCTAAAATATGCTAACAAAACTCGCACTCTAAATTTGTGCTCGTGTAACCTAAATATTGTAGCCAGCTACTGAACTTTGAAATTAAAGCAGTGAAATCTAATCATATTATTTTAATGCTGGCGTTTGAATTTCAACGACACTCGGGTTCATTTCGGAAAAGGAAGGGACCCTGCTTGGCAATGCAATTGGGACAATGAGCAACAAAGGTTCATGCTAAGTTGCTGTAATTTTGCGAGGCAAATGGAACAATTTGAAAAGCTGAGGTCTGCCATACAGTTCTGAAACTTTACGTGCTTTTAGTCTTCCTTGTTGGTTGATTGAAGGTTTGAAGCCGTCGATCGAGGAGGTGGCGACAGTCACTCATTGTCGGCCATCGCTGTTGCAGAAGCTGGATGTTGGCGCGCCTTCTTCTCGACACGGTCACCAGGCGAAACGGGCTCTTGATGTGCGCCAGCTAATGCTTCCCGTCCGCGACACCATGTCAGAAACTATCATCGCGAGTCGAGCGCAATTGCATGCTGCCAAACCCCGAAAGCGCGGCAACTCGCGGGAGCGTCACACAACACACCTGCTCCACTCGCTACTCCAGCCAGACTCTCACTGCCCCGCCCTCGCTCCACGCGGCAGAGTTAACACTACCAAAGATCCTACACACTTTGATTCTTCACACGACCTATCGACGTAATCGTTCGACAGCAGTTTTCCCTAGGCAAGACCCAGCGTAAAAATACAAATAATATTTACGAAACAAACCAATTATACATCGACATAAGTGCATAAATATATATATATATATCCAAACAGTAAAGCAATTACAATATATAAAGAGACAGAAATGTCATATCTTGAGGTAACAAAACAAGGAAAAAAATAATAGTACAATAGATGGAAATAGGAGGATATGCATTTCCGGCGTTACAAGATCCTCGTTAAAATGTTCTGTACTTGCATAAGGAACACGCCACGCAGAATATTCACAAAGGCCGATAGTTTCATACGCGGTTTATACCGCAACCAATATTCTAAAACCTCTCCAAAGTTCACAGAAATGTCCGTAATTGCATGTGCTAGCACGGCGATATACACCGAGCGCGATTTAACCGTCATTTCTTTAACTTACAGATAATTTTTTCGGACAAATTTAACATGACCCTCTCGTCCGACAGCGAGTCCACGACTGACCGAATGCCATCGCTCACAGGGCATATAACTCACACAATTACGCGGGAAACACTTTTCTCTCATTGGTTGATCAAAACAATCATCCAATCAGTTTAACCTCTCATGATCAACTTCTAGTGTCAACCACCTTACTCCAATCAGCATTCGCAGATGCATCTACGTCATTTCATATTGCAACATTTCACAAAATGTTCAACAAAACCAAACGAAACGAAAATCAAAAGAAAACTATGCTTGAAATATACTTTAGAACTAAGTACCCTCTTACTATCTTCCTGGCTGCCTTATTACAAAAGCAAACGCTCCAAAACATTCTCCATCCACCAGCTAGGGGGATTCACCGTTTTCAGGACATCCTTGTTACATAACTCTTGCTAGTTACGGATGGTGTAATATAAATTGAAATTTGACGTATGTCCCACGTACTCACTCAGGATCACTCTTATCTACTCCCACCCTAACACAAAATATAAATATCAACTTTTAAACTATTATATTAATTCCATTACGAAGGCAAAATTATTAAAAGTTTAGAAGCAAAATTCCTTAAAAATAACTTGTGCTGTTATTGTTTCCAAATAACAAAGAAACTTAAACTGTGATGATTCCTATCTGAATTTACCAAGTGTCGGTTAAGTACTTTTTAATAGGATTTTTATATTTCCAAAACTATTAAAGTTATGCGCATGAAAATTTTACACACTGTTCTTTTAAATTATAAAAGCTCCTGTAGCAAATTTGAAAACAAGCAGATCATATTTATCACAGTTATTTAGTTTCTTAGGTGAGGTGAATAAGTGATCTTAGTACCCTCCACACAGGGCATTTCTCACGTTTCGCACACAGCGACAGATAGCATTATGACGCCAGCAGCCTACTACACAACGGCCGCGGCTGGAGGGTTCACTGCGAGCCTACAATACAGCTTGACCTAACAGAATAAAACTTACTGCAAACTCTGCGGCCGTGTAAATAGCTGCGACGTTACAACTTGAGCTAATGAAATGTAATCATCCCATGTATTCCATATTTATTGTGTCTACAATACATTTTGAATGAACTGGAAAACTCTCAATGGGTCTTCTTATCTTTTCCGGGAAGTATATTTGTGTAAACTGACTGTCTGATAAATGTATCTGGACATCCCTGTGTAGTACAGAACTGACCACTACACGTGACAAGAAAAGGACCCGCTATCATAAAAGGAAGCGGGCAGTATTGTGTTGTCAATAGAGAAGCAGTGACTACAGTGTGTGCCGAAGAGAGCTCAGTAACTTCGAAAGTGCACGAATATTGAACATCCGAATAACTGATCCATCGAGGACGTCTCAGCCCTTCTAAATCTGCCCCAATCGACTGCTGGTGATGTGCTTGCGAAGTGGAGTCGCGAAGGAACAACCACAGCTAAACGTTGTCGAACACTGCAATCAACGAGTGTATAGAGTTAAAATGATTGTAGTACCATCGTTCAAAAACTTCTCATGCGCCACACTGAGGTGGTGCAAGCAGCGAATGGCTGGAAACGAGTGATCTGAAGTGATAAATCACGCAATCCGATGGAAGAATTTGACGAATACCTTTAGAACGTTACCTTTCGTCCCGTGTACTGCTAACAGTGAATTTACGGAAGTGGTGACCTTGTGTTATGAGGATGTTTTTGACGTTTAGGACGTGGTCCCGTCATTACACTACGTAAATGCTAAATGCCCCGAAGGATACAAATGTATCCTACAGTACTGCGTAGTTTCTATAGAAGAGAAATCGTCTCGAGACGATGATCGGTCTCATCAACAGGAGAATTCACTTCGTCGTAAACAACATACAGTGATCAGCCAGAACATTATGACCACCGACCTTCTGTCGATATAAAACCGGCTAGGCGAGAGCAGCGTCACCTGGAGAGGAATGACTGCTAGTCAGACAGACGCACAGTGTATGTAATATCAGTGAGCGTGTTGTCCGTGTGCAGAATGGGGAAGGCGCGCGATGTATCTGAGTTGCATCGAGGGCAGACTGCGATGGCCCGGAGGCTCAGCACGATCGTTTCGGAAACTGAAGAAATCGTCGGGTGTTTGAAGAGTTCTGTTGTGAGTGTCTTCTGCACGTGACGAAACCAAGGTGAAACCATGTCCAGATGTCGTGGGGCTGGGCGGCCACCCATCATCAGAGGAGTTGTACGTCGTAGGCTCGGCAGATTGGTAAAACCGGACAGGCGCTGAACTTTGGCGGAACTAACATCAGACTTTAATGCTGGGCAGACAAAATTGTGTTCGAACACACAGTGCACAGAATACTTCCAACAATAGGCCTCCGCAGCCTATGGGACGCATGTGCCAAATGTTAAGCCATGACATCGGTAACTACGACTGAAATGGGACGTGACTATTGGCACCGGACGTTGACGCTGTAGCAGAGTTGCATGGTGTGATGAATCCTGATGACTTCTTCATTATGCCGATGGGACGGCGTGAATCCGTTGTCTTGCAGCGGTACTACTCCTTGTCACCTGCACTGCATGACGGAGACAAGCTGACGGCGGCCCCATAATGCTCTGGGAACAATCATGTGGGCATCCTTGGAACCAGTGGAGTTCGTGCAAGGCACCGTGACGGCCAAAGAGTATCCTACCCAAATTTCAGACCATGTACATTGTTTCAAGACGATCATCTTTCCCGATGGCAGTGGAATTTTTCAGCAAGATAATGGCGCTATGTCACAAGGCCAGGATCTGATGGAGTGGTTCGAGGAGCACAGTAGCGAGTTTCAATTGATGTGCTGGTCTGCAACTCGCCAGATCTGAGAGCGATCGAACACATTTGGGATGTGACTGAACGTGCCGTCAGGGCTTATGGCCTCGCTCCCTGGAATTTACAGGATTTAGGTGATGTGTGTGCAGATGTGGTGTCAACTCCCTCCAGCTACCTATCAAGGCGTAATTGCTTCCATTCCAAGATGCGTCGCCGCTGTTATCCGTGTCCAAGGTGGAAACACCTGCCATTAGGTAGATGGTCATAACGTTCTCGCTGATCAGTATATCTGAGACAGTGGTTTGTGGATAGTAACATTTTTGAGAATAAGCCTGCTCAGAGCAGCGACGCCATCCCAAGAAAACATCTTTTGGGATAGTATGAAAGACGACTTCGCTCCGGACCGCGGGCTCAAATATACACTCCTGGAAATTGAAATAAGAACACCGTGAATTCATTGTCCCAGGAAGGGGAAACTTTATTGACACATTCCTGGGGTCAGATACATCACATGAACCACAGGCACATAGACACAGGCAACAGAGCATGCACAATGTCGGCACTAGTACAGTGTATATCCACCTTTCGCAGCAATGCAGGCTGCTATTCTCCCATGGAGACGATCGTAGAGATGCTGGATGTAGTCCTGTGGAAAGGCTTGCCATGCCATTTCCACCTGGCGCCTCAGTTGGACCAGCGTTCGTGCTGGACGTGCAGACCGCGTGAGACGACGCTTCATCCAGTCCAAAACACGCTCAATGGGGGACAGATCCGGAGATCTTGCTGGCCAGGGTAGTTGACTTACACCTTCTAGAGCACGTTGGTTGGCACGGGATACATGCGGACGTGCATTGTCCTGTTGGAACAGCAAGTTCCCTTGCCGGTCTAGGAATGGTAGAACGATGGGTTCGATGACGGTTTGGATGTACCGTGCACTATTCAGTGTCCCCTCGACGATCACCAGTGGTGTACGGCCAGTGTAGGAGATCGCTCCCCACACCATGATGCCGGGTGTTGGCCCTGTGTGCCTCGGTCGTATGCAGTCCTGATTGTGGCGCTCACCTGCACGGCGCCAAACACGCATACGACCATCATTGGCACCAAGGCAGAAGCGACTCTCATCGCTGAAGACGACACGTCTCCATTCGTCCCTCCATTCACGCCTGTCGCGACACCACTGGAGGCGGGCTGCACGATGTTGGGGCGTTAGCGGAAGACGGCCTAACGGTGTGCGGGACCGTAGCACAGCTTCATGGAGACGGTTGCGAATGGTTCTCGCCGATACCCCAGGAGCAACAGTGTCCCTAATTTGCTGGGAAGTGGCGGTGCGGTCCCCTACGGCACTGCGTAGGATCCTACGGTCTTGGCGTGCATCCGTGCGTCGCTGCGGTCCGGTCCCAGGTCGACGGGCACGTGCACCTTCCGCCGACCACTGGCGACAACATCGATGTACTGTGGAGACCTCATGCCCCACGTGTTGAGCAATTCGGCGGTACGTCCACCCGGCCTCCCGCATGCCCACTATACGCCCTCGCTCGAAGTCCGTCAACTGCACATACGGTTCACGTCCACGCTGTCGCGGCATGCTACCAGTGTTAAAGACTGCGATGGAGCTCCGTATGCCACGGCAAAGTGGCTGACACTGACGGCGGCGGTGCACAAATGCTGCGCAGCTAGCGCCATTCGACGGCCAACACCGCGGTTCCTGGTGTGTCCGCTGTGCCGTGCGTGTGATCATTGCTTGTACAGCCCTCTCGCAGTGTCCGGAGCAAGTATGGTGGGTCTGACACACCGGTGTCAATGTGTTCTTTTTTCCATTTCCAGGAGTGTAGCTAATGGCTAGGTAGCTAGATGGCTGGAGCATACGGATCTCAGTTGTTGATGTTGTGGTCTTCAGTCTGAAGACTGGTTTGCTGCAACTCTTCATTCAAATTTATTATGTGCATGCCTGGTCATATCTGCGTAACTACTGCAACCTTCAGCCATTTGAACCTAATTATTGTATTTATCCTTTGGAATCTTTCTGCAGTCCCCCCCCCCACACACACACACACACAGACTTTCCTCCATTACAAAACTGACGATTCTTTAACGCCTCAGAATGTGTTCTGTCAATCGATCTGACCCTAATAAATACATAAACTCAACAGAAATTAATATAAATGTAAATATGAAATACATGTTCTGTGACTGCGTTGAAGAGAGTGCTAGTACCTGCTCTATTACGCTCTGTTCAACCACATATTGGGCATTTTAAAATGTCTGTAAATTTTATAGTCAGCGATCACGCCAAGGACTGTCTTAGTCCTGAACACATGATTACCAAAATATGTAACTGATACGTTATATATAATTTCTCGACGAACTATTGCAGTATTCAGATGAAAGAACTGTTTCAGTCAAAAAACAATCGAAGCTACTGACATAGGTGGACGTTATGAACGAGAGTGAGACAGATCGTTATGACTTAGCAATATGAAAAAATAGGAATTCATTATTCGGATGTTGAAGAATTCATTCTCAAAACATGTTCAACTGAATGCCCATGTGTCCATCATATATCACACATGGCTCTCCCTAGAATAGAACAATTAGGATTAAGGGAATCACTAACCAGCGTTAACGGAATTTATCTTCATTTAAGGTTTGTAGTCAGTAGCGACCAGTTATCAACAAGCATTCCCAGATAGATAATTTACAGAGAGTACAGAAAACACAAGCATAGAAATTCCTCGACACATTTGTCGTGAAGGCCCTGCCTTTCGACAGTTAAAACCATGAACTTCTCAAAACTAAATAGAATAGGTATCACTTACCATGTAAAATAAAACTCTCATATCCTATTAGTTAGATGAATGTTACCCTCTTTAATCAGATCAAACAAAGCACTTTGAGCTCTTTAGTCACCACGTGGTATTCAAATCCAAGAAATAACTGATAATTTTCCTTACAGGACACTGAACATTGAAAGAAATTCAACCAGCGGTAAATGGTGAAATTGAAATTTGTTTTCGAAGCTCCCATCAGTGACTAAAATCAGAATGGATATGTAAATCAAGAGTGAAGTTAAATCTCGCCCATTCCCAACATCATCCATGCACTGCAGCACCAGCGGCGACGAAGTCAGTAGCCCTATTATTTATAGTCCTGACCATTCAGTTCGATAGGTTAGCCTCAGTAGTGCCGTCATTTTCGGTTTGGTAGCCGAAGCTGCTATTCTGTACGCTACTGAGGCCTATTACTGATCAGTCCACTTGCCGATTTGTCGATTACTGTACCGAGAGACGGTGAGATGTCAGTAAGGTCTTTCGTTCAGTTCGGTTCGGTGTGCTTCGATTGTGGAGACAATCTTGTTCTAGAAATGTTGAGTGATTTTTAGTTTTGGATGTAGTGATTATGTATTATTGAAGTATCACCAGGACGCATCCAAGTGGAAAGTAAGTGAGTAAATAAGCCGATAATCGTAGAAGTAGACATGGTGCTCTTGGTATTGTTAAGGACAAGGCAAAAGCAACAAAGGTGGGCAAGCAGTTCGAGGACATGTGGCGCCATGTGGTTTACCAAAATAATCTGTGGGACGAGATGAACCCTTTTGAAATGCCTCAGAGAAGCTTTGTGGCGATGTGCTGATTGAGCAGAAAGGTAGTCCCTAATTTGGTTGAGGATCTTCAGCCTTACATGTGAGCCCATCAAAGAGCTACAACCTTTCCTTTGCACCAGAATGTACTAACCTTTCCATTTCCTTCTACCACTCCCACTGATATCTTATGTGACCAACACTTTTCACTGTAAACAAACTTCGCGAAATAGTGTGTCCGATAGTCATGTCAGCTGGCCACTTGCGTGTGGGGCATTGTGCGTGCTGCAGTGCGCTGTACTGGTTGCACAGTCGGCGGGTAAGCATGTCCGCAGCTGTGATCAGTTGTCTTTGTTTGTCTGGCTCAAGGAGAGACGACAATACAGCACGGCCCCACCTCAGTACGTCAGGAGCTGTACAGACTTCTTACCGAATGGCTTACGGAAATGTACAGAGGTTCGGTTATGGTTAACTCTGCTGCTCAGTAAGCTCACCTACCAAACTGATCGGCAAAGCAACCGAACGGTATAGACCAGGGCTGCTGTCCCAGGCAGAGTCAGTCTTGGCAGTCAGCCCGAGCCGGCCGGTGTGGCCGAGTGGTTCTAGGCGCTTCAGTCTGGAACCGCGCGCCCGCACGGTCGCAGGTTCGAATCCTGCCTCGGGCATGGATGTATGTGATGTCCTTGGTTATGTTTAAGTAGTTCGCAGATCTAGGGGACTGATGACCTCAGAAGTTACGTCCCATAGTGCTCAGAGCCATTTGAACCATTTGAGTCAGCATGCAGTATGAACATGCTACCCACAGGACCAGCAACACACGAGCCACCAAAGAAGTTAGACCATACATGTTGCTAATGTTGCACTCTGGTATGAGCCTCAACGTGAGTTGATCTCTGTGTCCAAAGTTAACTGTCTTTGCCCAGGCCCTGGACATTTACAACTACAGATTGAAGTGCGAGAGCAATTTTAAACTGGAGTGTGAGAGATTTTCACCTTGACTGGACCCTTTCATGATGTTTTCCACTTAGATACCCTTCAGTCAGAATAGTACCGTTACCTAAAACTACTGAGATATCATCATGGAGGTATTCCAAACGTATGGATTAACCCACGGATATAGCCAAAATAAAGAGATCAGATTTTTTTACCAATCATGTACATATATCTAAAAGTTACAATTCACCTTCTCCCTGAAAATCAATGGCCTTTCGTGATTCCTCCTCAGTTTGCTTTAGTGCTTGGATGGTCAAATAACAGTTGAAAATGGCATGACAGCGGTTTTAGGTAATAGTCGAAAATGTCATTTAACAAATTTTATGCAGCAGTTCTACTTGCCCGAAGAAAATTAAATTTTATTATTATTTATTTAGGTTTCTGTAGCAACTGCGTACAATTCCTTGATGGTGAGTAGCTTCGAACGTTAACGTTCATTTTCAGATAGCTGTCTGTGAATGAACGTTAACGATCGAAACTAGTCACCACCAAGAAATTGTAACCATTTGTAATAGAAACCACAATAAATAGTAACCAAATTTAAGTGGCTCGTCCCTATTCCAACAAAACGTTGGTATCACGTTAATAGCATGTTATGAGGTACGCATTGACTCGTTAAAGTTTCGAATAGCTTCGGTGTCCTCGGAGCCCGTGATCCGTCCCTTTACCTTGAGCTGCGAACTACTGGTGCCTTTAAAGGTCGAGCTCTCGCTTTTAGTAGTCCCTGACTGCGGTGCCGTCGCGATGGAAGCGTGCTGCGATTGGAGGCGGTGGGGGCGGGCCGCCCCCGGTGGCAGTATCACAGTAGTCCGAGGCGGCTGTTAACAGGCGGGTAATGACGTTAGCGGATACAGAGTGGGCCGGCGCAGATGCGCTCGCAGTTAATGTGCTTAATGCTGGCCTTAATGAAATTCTGGCGGACGGCAAGGGGAACCCGGCTCCAAGGCGACCCGACCGTAACACAGTTACCGGTCACGGCGCCGTCGCTTTCTACGACGCTGCGATACCGTGACGCCCTCCCGCGGCAACAAAAGTAATAATACGACTCTCTCGCTTTATGCTGGCTGCCTGAACTAACAGGTTGCCGCGTTCGGAAGCCTTTATTCTGCGTCCCGCGGGCATTAAAACCGTCACTGTCCCAAATGGGATCTCCTGAAACCACGTTAACGCCAGGAAAAGGATCCAATTTTAGTCAATGGCATTCCACTGTTGATAAACCCACCTCACCGGCATGGAGAGTATTAGCATCGTGACTGTCCAGCTGTCGTGAAAACAGAAACAAACTTCAAGTGGGACGTTTAATCCCAATAATGTTCTCATCTAGCTGGGTTCTGATTGCATATAACTAGAAACTACTGGTATGTCGCAGTATTGAATAATTCCAAGATCTTTTTACTTATGTTTTTTACCGTTGATCATAAAAGTTCACTGTAGAAATATGATCTGCAGTTTCGATTACAATCCCATATTCATCTAGATTTTTGTATGGTGAGTGTGGCTCTAGTGGCTTTCGGTTTCCTTAGAAATCACCTTCTTTAGCTTTCATCGGATAGAATCATTTTGTTGCTTTTTAATTACAAAATGTCCGCCCCCGGTAGCTGAGTGGTCAGCGTGACAGAATGTCAATCCTAAGGGCCCGGGTTCGATTCGTGGCTGGGTCGCAGATTTTCTCCACTCAGGGACTGGGTTGTCCTAATCATCATCATTTCATCCCCATCGAAGCGCAAGTCGCCGATGTGGCGTCAAATCGAAAGACTTGCACCAGGCGAACGGTCTACCCAACGGGAGGCCCTAGTCACACAACATTTTTTTTTATTTTTATTGCAAAATGGTACTTTTCGTCACAGAAGTAAACTTCACAAGTAGCTCAGTTTTCTTTCTTTTTTTCACAATGTCTTCCTTCAGAGTAGCTCTTGTACACTGCCTCCTCAATTATTATTTATTTAGGTTTCTGTAGCAACTGCTTTTAACTTGAACAGCTACCAGATGTCTTAACACATGTCCCATTATTCTGTCCCTTCCTTAGTTCATTTCTTGTCTCATCAGTCCATCTAATTTTCAACATTCTTCTACTCCAATAGCACCTCATTTCAAACGGATCGGATCTTGTGGGACTCTCGCAGTCAAAAGGCTGCATTTTGATGACGACATGTACTCATGTCAGATAGTCTTATATTCTGACAGAATGTAACTTTTGCAGTGTTACTTGAAAATGACCCTAAGGCCGAAATTGCAATCGTAATAATAAATACACTACTGGCCATTAAAATTGGGACACCAAGAATAAATGCAGATGATAAACAGGTATTCACTGGAGAAATATACTAGAACTGACATGTGATTACATTTTCACGCAATTTGGATGCATAGATCCTGGGAAATCAGTACCCAGAAAAACTAACTCTGGCCCTAATAACGGCCGTGATACGCCTGAGCATTGAATCAAACAGAGCTTGGATGGCGTGTACAGGTACAGCTGCCCATGCAGCTTCAGCACGATACCACAGTTCATAAAGAGTAGTGACTGGCGTATTGTGACGAACCAGTTACTCTGCCACCATTGACCAGACGTTTTCAATTGTTGAGAGATCTGGAGAATGTGCTGGCCAGGTCAGCAGTCGCACATTTTCTGCATCCAGAAAGACTCGTACAGGACCTGCAACTTGTGGTCGTGCATTATGCTGCTGAAATGTAGGGTTTCGCAGGGATCGAATGAAGGGTAGAGCCACGGGTGGTAACACATCTGAAACGTAACGTCCACTGTTCAAAATGACGTCAATGCGAACAAGAGGTGACCGAGACGTGTAACCAATGGAACCCCGTACCATCAAGCCGGTTGATACGCCAGTATGGCGATGACGAATACACGCTTCCACGGGCGTTCACCGCGATGTCGCCAAATACGGATGCGACCATCATGATGCTGTAAACAGAACCTGGATTCATTCGAAAACATGACATTTTGCCATTTGTGCACCCTGGTTCGTCGTTGAGTACACCATCCCAGGTGCTCCTGTCTGTGATGCAGCGTCAAAGGTAACCGCAGCCATCGTCTCCGACATGATAGTCCATGCTGCTGCAAACGTCATCGAACTGTTGGTGCAGATGGTTGTTGTCTTGCAAACGTCCCCATCTGTTGACTCAGGGATCGAGACGTGGCTGCACGATCCGTTACAGCCATGCGGATAAGATGCCTGTCATCTCGCCTGCTAGTGATACGAGGCCGTTGGGATCCAGCACGGCGTTCCGTATTACCCTCCTGAACCCACCGATTCCATATTCTGCTAACAGTCATTGGATCTCGACCAACGCGAGCAGCAATGTCGCGATACGATAAACCACAATCGCGATAGGCTGAAATCCGACCTTCATCAAAGTCGGAAACGTGATGGTCCTTCCACGAGGCATCACAACAACGTTTCACCAGACAACGCCCGTCAACTGCTGTTTGTGTATGAGAAATCGGTTGGAAACTTTCTTCATGTCACGTTGTATGTTTCGCCACCGGCGCCATCCTTGTGTGAATGTTCTGAAAAGCTAATCATCTGCATATGACAGCATCTTCTTCCCGTCGGTTAAATTTCGCGTCTGTAACATGTCATCTTCGTGGTGTAGCAATTTTAATGGCCAGTAGTGTATTTCATACAATCAGCGGCGACTATGATGTCCTTTAAGAAATCATTTCAAACTCTTCAATTCTTTTCTGGTTTTACCACATTCCATGACTAACTACGCAGTGCTCCAATTGTACCTCGTCAAAAAAGTCTTCCTTAGGTTAAGTGTGATGTTCGGTACCTGTAGACTGCTTTTAACTACGAGTGCCCTCTTCATGTGTGCTACTCTGCCTTTTATGTCCTGCGTCGTTTATCTGCCGCGTATTATATTACTTTCATGAAAGTAGAATTTCTTCATTTCTTTCATTTCATGGTCCTAATTCTGATGATACGTTACAGACTAATCTCATTTATTTTACTACCCCTCACTTCCGTCTTTGGGTTTACTTTCAGTGCATATGCTTCGCTCATGAGACCGTTCACTCTAGTCTGAACGTGCCGTAATTCTTTCTGGCTTTCACTCAGGATAGCAATGCCATTGCCGTATGTTATTTCTTTTCATTTCACCTTCAATTTTAATTTCACTCCCAAATCTTACTTTTATTTCCGTCGCTGCTTCTTCGATATATAGATTAAACACTAGGGGAGAAAAACTGCTTTTCTTTCACACACTTTTTCTAGCGAGCATTTCGTTCGTGGTCTTCCAGCGTTATTCCACTTTCGTTCTTATATGTATTCTATATCAGCCATCTTTTCTTAACACATTCTCCTATTTTCCTTGGAATTCTTAAACATCTTGTACCACTTAACATTGTCGATCAATTTTTCTGGGTCGACAAATCCCGGGAATTCGTCTTGATTTTTCTGAAGTCTTGGCCCCATTCAGAAGTGCTACGTCATGAGTAACTTACTTTCCTTTTCGAAAACCAAACTCATCGTCATCTAATAGATGCCCAATTTTCTTTTTTGGCTATCTCCAGATTTTGTCTGTATAAGATGAATAAACCCACCAGTGATGGCGTAATATAGAGAGATATTTAGACTAATCAGAAAATCATACTAAGTACTTTGATAAACCACTCCTTTATCACAAGCTGCGGCATCTTCGCGAATAAAACAGTAACCCGAATATAGAATAAATTTCCTTTCCTTTATGTCCATGGTCACAATTTTTCTTTTTTGTCATCAGACTACCGGTTTCGGTTTATAATGACTACCCTACCCTCAGACCTGTTTTGTAAAACATGTCCTAATGTACTGCAGCCATACTGGTATCGTCAAATTTTAAACACAAAATCACCACAAGCATCGTCAAATTATATAAATAATACCACATCAAGCGTCATCTTGTCACCAGCACTACTGTTCAAAACAAACTGCCCCAAATTTGTTTTGAACAGTAATGCTGCTGACAAGATAACTCTTGCATTTGGTGTCATTTATATGTGTTTAACGATGCTGATGCTGATTTTGTGTTTAACATTTGACGATACCACTATGGCTGCAGTACATTAGGACATTTTTTGTGGTGTCACCACCAGACACCACACTTGCTAGGTGGTAGCCTTTAAATCGGCCGCGGTCCGTTAGTATACGTCGGACCCGCGTGTCGCCACTGTCAGTGATTGCAGACCGAGCGCCACCACACGGCAGGTCTAGAGAGACTTACTAGCACTCGCCCCAATTGTACAGCCGACGTTCATAGCAATGGTTCACTGACAATTACGCTCTCATTTGCCGAGACGATAGTTAGCATAGCCTTCAGCTACGTCATTTGCTACGACCTAGCAAGGCGCCATTACCAGTTATATTGTGAAGCATGTACAGTCAAGAGCGATGTACACCAATTACAGATTAAAGTTAAGTATTCCAAGAACTACGTTCTTCTCTTTATAACATAATTACTTTACCTTGTTCCAGACCTCACGCCAATCTGCGTGAGCTTAACGCGTGCCTTTCGGCTACCTCCGAGTGGCTTGGCTGTCTTGCCACGCCACTACATTTTTTATCAAACAGACCTGAAGATGGTCATTATAGACCGAAACCGGTAGTCTGATGACAAGAAATTTGTGACCATAGACGTAAAGTAAAGGAAATTTACTCTTTGATCGTTTTACAATTTAAATTTTTATACGGTAGTAACGTGTTCAGATGTTCATAAATAAAATTTTAGTATCTTTTTGAGACATTATATGGTACTATGATCAGTATAAAATATAAAAAAATATAATACAGTTGCCTTGGATGTGGCGAAACAATATACAGAATGTGTGAAGAGAATATAAAATAGTCAAACTAAATTTCCCGTCACGATAATGAATTAACTGATACCGCGTAATGACAACAAATGAAGAGACAGAAATATGTAATAGAAGTCCCACACATAGGAGGAATGGGGTGCAAAGTTGACAGTATTATAAACATTATAAATTTTAAAAATAGATGTGTATATCCACACGTTTACGGCTACTGAACAGACTCGTTTAGTTATTGACCACTTTTAGATGAAGTAACTTTTGTGTAGGAGTGAAGTTGATAACCATTCTTGAACCTTGGGGGTATCATTCACGTGTAGTTAATTAAACAAATATCCATTTACGTTAGTGACATCGCCATTTCTGTGCACATAGCTCTATTCCACTGTATGTTTAGTAACAGCGTACATGCTATCCTAATGAATGAGTTTGCATAATACAGATGTATCTTTTTCATAATTAAAATAGTCAATAGAAATAGTTTTCGCAGTGCAAGTCTAAAAGGAATAGATTAAAGGAAAGTAATGTCTGCATCTTTGTTTGGGTATTATCTCCTGAATCAATTGTGTACTCGAAAATGAGCTTACAACCCAGAGCCTACGTCATGGGAAAATAAAGTTTTGTTAAATAAGGCAAAAAGTGTTTCCTTTAATTCTTACAAGATATTGCTATCCATCCGGTGATTGCAGGTACTCGACATGACTGAACATTAGCGACATAGCAGAATTAGAAAACTACTACGGCCAAATCTCTCATTTCCAAAGATACTTGAAAGACCGGGAAAATGGATCCTTCGAATGTCTCGAAATATATCTGACGACAGACCACGCCATTTCCAATAGATTGACTTTCACGTTAACGAGAGGACCTTTTCACCGGCTCCAGTAGCATTCTGTTTCAACTGAATATTCTACAGTCAGATATCTTTCCTCGCAGTCTATTGATGTAAAACATTTTCCTGCACTGGAGTCTCTGGTCCGGACTGTCCTCGTCAATTGAGTGCACCACAATTTCCACTTAGCAACATTCAGAATTGGGTGTACATTTGATCGATTTACTTCACTTTTGTGTGCGCGCTGGCTCAAGGATCACTGTGATGAACATGTTAAGTGTTTCAACGGCACCCACCTAAATGCGGAATTGCTACTGTAATCTTTTAAGCTGCCACTGGGAGATCAGTAGTATCCTGTTTTCGGAGTTTGCAGCAGCAGTCCTGGTGTTGCAATTTCCCTTACGACATTTCGATCATGGTGATCTTGATGGCCTCCATGGCTTTCTTCCGCAGATTTATCGAATGCAGAGTGTTATTGGTCAGGTATAGCCCAGATAACGAACATCCGAAATCTGTGTTCGACACACGTGAATTGCACAGGTAGGGAGACATAATGTCGCAGGAAAATCCATTCATTCAACTTGTCTGAGAATTTGAATATCTGACGATAAAATTAAATGCGGTTGTTGCAGCACGAAAAGTAGCAATAGATTCAGATGTATTTCGAATACGGTAAACTATGCTACGCGTTGATGATTGTGTCACTTTTTTAATTACGTATTTCCAGTAAACAATGAGCCTTGCGTTGCTCAAGGGAAAGCTCATCTTAGCCACTGTTGCTGCACTGATTTTTGTCCGCAGCCTACACGTAAATTTTATAATATTAAGAATCGTTTGAGATAATATTACAGGAATCAACCATGCAAAAATCGTAACTACGTTACATTTGTTTCGAATATATTGATCTCGTATTTCAGATTCCACTAGGAAAATCTGTATGCCAAACACCCTACCCTCGAGGGGCGGTAAGAAACGACACACTTACGCCAGGACTATCTTTTGCTGTTTCAGTGGCGAAGATGGTCTGCAAAACGCTAAATGGTGCATTACGTATTCGTTCGTGCAAGTGCTTGGATATTCGCGAGGTGAAACAATCGACACTGAACAAAATAAAATGGTCGGAGCAGTAGGATGCTTGGAACAATTTGTTTCGAAGGTTAGTGTGTAGATAAAAAGTCTTCGATAATATACTAATTTACTTTCAGGTTTACACTGCTTGTGGAGTCATAATTCTCATCGTGACCCATCGTTAGCTACGAATGAAGTTGAAGTTTCTACAACAGTAACAGGAATAAAGCTTCGCATAGGCTATAGTACCTTTTCCAACCCGAAAGCTTTGGCCATTAACAAGTTTCCGTGTAATATAATGAAGTACTAAGGTATGGTTCCCTTTCTTACATTGACGTAAGTATGTAGACGACGTTGAAGGGTTACTGTGCAGCATTGTCTGTGTTTACATTGTTATGCATAGTTATGGAAATGAGGGTGAAGCAGTATGCTGCTCATAGCTTACTCCTCTCGAATAACACCAAGCTTAGAATGCATGCCTGGCATATGCATTAACAGCATAACAGCAAACTAAAAAGTTTATGTTGAAGATTTATGTATTTTGAGTTAAGGTAAAGGGGATTGTTCAAGAAAAACTTACAACTACGTATGAATCTGACCAAAAGTTTTTGTTTAGGAGGATGACATGCCAACATAACGGCAATGAAAAAAAAACTTAGGTTTAAGATTTTAACTGTGTCAAAAATGACAGAAGTGATGAAAACGTAGGTCTAAGTACACACGTTTAAGAAAAGTAATTGTATAACAGGATTTGCATGCCAACACAATGCCAAGAGGAAAAGCTTTTATTTAAAGGTTGAACGTCCAACACAGCATAAATTCACTCTTACACAGTAGCCCATTCTCCTGTCTCCATTTATCAGTTTTTGACGAAGGAGACGTTTGCGTAAGAGGGACGCGACACTAGTGTTTGACAACAACAGTATTTATAGTAGCTTTACAACGCCTTCTTTCTAGCATATCAAGAAAACATATATGTTATTAAAGATAAACTCCCTGTGACCTTTTCTGTCGGCTAGAATCAGACAGGCCACAGCAGCCTTTTACGGTAGTCGTGTTAACGACACAACCAACACGCTCAGTGCGGTCCCCACGGTCTGGTCTGCCTAGCAATCAATTTATTGTCGACTTGCCAATGTCTGCTCGCTCCTTGCACGCCAGCCCGTCGCACTCCCAGTTCTTGCCTACTGCAAAGGAATGATATCAAAGAATTTGATTATAAAGAAAACAAAGTGTATGTAATTGGCACATTTACGAGGGAAGTTGTAGTACTGAACCCCACAGTTAATTTATGTAATTAAAGTAAAAAAAAATGTGCAACTTGGTTACTATGATTTTTTATTATGTGAAAAACTTTAACTTCTTCTTTAAACTTTCACTTTATCTGAAGTGCTTCCCCCAAAATATAACATACATAAAATTATATTTTTGTGCTTGGTCCTCTTTTATTTTTCCGTCCTACTAACTATGTTGCTGAGACATGCACTTTGCACAAAACATTTTTTTTTTAAGTGGTGGAATTAAGGCACAAACGAACTGTTCCAGCTGGCTTTTTTAGTAAGAATTCAAATTGGATTAGAGAATACATACCCTCTAATATCAAGATCGCCCAGTGATGACTTGGCTCTAACAACATTTCCCAACACTAATAAAAATCGAGGTCACGCTGTGCTTCCGTGGAAAACAGCGTCTAGCATAAAGCTCTCCCAGCCCCAAAACTTCTGGTCAATACCGCAGCGCATTGACTCGCTATCGTCGGCATGCCATATTCATGAAATTAGGATTCGTAATACGTCCTTCTGACCTCTCAGATCATCTAACAAAATTCTATAAACGATCCACATGTGATATACTCCAGACCTACATCACATACATGAATGAAATCAACCACGCCCTTCAAAACGTTATGCAAACAAAGGAAACAATGGTCTCTACAAAAATTTTGGAATCTGACATGTTACAATATTCTTAAAGTAATAGCACTCGACACAAATGGAAGGATACACCATTTTTGAAATTTCAAAATGTTCAAATTATTAAAGTAAAGATGAACAATGTTTGAAGTTTTTGTTTCTTTCTGCCGAGCATTGTGACAGGGCGGAAACAAAAAATACTTCTATAAGGGGCCATCAAAAAGTTTCCATTCGAAGGCCACACTAACCCTTTGTCTACATGTCGGTGCTTATATACCCGCACCGGAGTCGCGCTGGGTTGCATATACGCTGCACAAACACCCTCAAACGGAAACTTTTCGATCACCAACCCCGACATCAGTCGATAACCGTCTCTATAGCAGTTAATACAGAAAATTTAAGAAAACAAGCTTTATATTTTCGCTCTGCAGGGGTACCACACCAAGCATTTTTAGTTGATGAATCAGAAATAGATCTACTGCTTGACTCAACGATGACAATCGCCCAGGAGATAAATACGCCGGCCGCGGTGGTCTCGCGATTCTAGGCGCGCAGTCTACGGTCGCAGGTTCGAATCCTGCCTCGGGCATGGATGTGTGTGTGATGTCCTTAGGTTAGTTAGGTTTAACTAGTTCTAAGTTCTAGGGGACTGATGACCTAAGATGTTAAGTCCCATAGTGCTCAGAGCCATTTGAACCATTTTTGAAGATAAATGCGGTTTTCTCGAATTTATATCTTACTTTGTAGAATTTCGAAGCGTGTCTCATTCGGCGCCCTACACTCGATTACTAATGTAAAATGAAGAATATCTTTGTGTACATGGTTACCGGCCGCAGGAGTACCTGTCAACATTACCCTGCTCAGAACTTCGCATGTTTCTTGATTGGCACAAAACACAGTATTCCTCCGTAAACAGGTTAAACTAACATTTCTTAAACATAAACAGCTTAACAATACTATTTACATATTACCAAAAGAAGTTTTATGATGAACATAGATAGCGGAACAGGATAGTATATTTCCAGCGCCCAGACTTTCCTAGCATGTTAGACGTAGCATAAAAATCTAAATATGTATTGGCTGATTTTATCTATTTGACGGGACACGTCATTAGTTTGACTTTGCCAATCTAGACCAGAAGGTCTTCCCTGACATCTTTCATATTTCAACATGTTTGAAGTATAAATCCGGACTCGTCAATACCTGTTTCCCACTCATGTGTAAGTCATGCCTGCTAATTTCTGATCGGAGCTGGAGTTCGGATTTCCATGATTTCAACAGCTTCATTCTCCCACTCATTTCGTTGGTCTCGTACGAAATGTGGTCGATGCAATCTCTCGCATTATTTCGTTAACTACGATGAGACCAAGTGTTTCTATTCTTCTGGAATTATTACTGTTCTCCACAGAATTTCCGTTTGTGCTCTAATTCCTATTTTAATTTTCGTAATGGATTCTTCTCGCGGATAAATTTTCCTTCCTTTCTCCTACGGGCGATCATGTATGAGTTACCTGAGAACCCTCAGAAATGCGTTGCTCAGCTTGCCCGCGGTATTATTCCTACGTCTGGCGCTAATGGCCCCATGATTTCCTATTTTAATTTATCAACGTCTCGTCTGAGCCTGACGAACTCCTCAGACTCGAGCAGTTAACTGCCTCAGTCAACTCTGACAAAGACCGCACCTCCAGCACCTTGTCAGTCTGTGAAAGGAAGGTGTTTACTTCCTGTACGTTCTTTCTTAACATGTCCCAGTTACATTCAGCGTTTTCTACCGTAGAAACGTTTTCCTCAACCAGTTTTGTTACGTTGTCCCATCTGTATAGAGTAAAACTGAACTGAAATGAAAGTATTTGTACAGTGCCTCCATTTCTACCCTGAATTGCTTTCTGTTAGGCTCTGCTACTCTCTTTCCACTGCTTTTCTGTTTCCTTTACTTTCCTTCCATCAGCCTCTGCTCGTCTATCTGCCTTCTACTCCATTTCTTTTCTTTTTATCAGACTCTTTCCATCATCTGTATAACCCAAAATAGAAAATCGTCGACTGTACCAGGGCTTGCGTTGTTTTGCGGCACGGTCGTTTCCATTTCGCAAGCACAGCTGTCCCCACTTTGCTGTGAAATTCGAGCTGCTTTCTGTGTGTCACGCGACGGGACATATGCTGATGCTTCTTCCTCTCAAATTTCTGATGCAACTTCCCGTGATTTCGTACAATCTTATTGATCATTGATTTTTCTCGCTTACTTTGAACGAGCCCTGCTAGTCTTACCCATAAACCAAACTGAATAAATCAGTCATAAACATTGCGAAGAATCGCTACAGTTAAATCTTTAACCTTACGCAAACGACAAGAAAATCTTCACTTCTAAAGTATCACACGCGACAGAAAATACACAAATTATTCCCTTAAAACACTCAAATACAGAAAAATAACAAGCGAAACGAAACACGGTAACACTCAATGCTAGCTGTGTCTGCGCTGCAGCCGCAGTAAATGTGCAAGCAAATCAAGGAAAAAGAAACGGCTACTGCAACTTGTGTACCGTAATGGGCATTTCAGTGTGATGCTCTGGCTGGAAAATAAGGATCGCGTTGAAACTAATAATCTGCACTGGTAACTGCTTAAGCTCTGACACAAAAACGTGCGGGCGCTAACTACTTGACACCACTATAAATAGCTTCGCATATTACGCAACATTCCATTCATAATTTGGCCATTGCACCCAACGTAAACACTATCACATTTAAATAACACCTTGGTGTATGCCTAGTCATATCTGTTAACTAAGTTCTTGCCTAGTCACGGATGAAGTTCTAGAAAGCAGGGTTTATTAATGTAAGTCGATATCACAAGTTCCAAGCATTTATTCAAGTTCAAAGCCAACACTGAATCTTGTGGAAGTGTCTCTTGAAAAACAGAAACACAGAAAAGTGTCGTGAAATACTGAATAACACAATTAATTATGTGAAACTTCCATTGACATCGTTAGGAAGACTGTAAGAAGAACAGAAGCAGAGATTCACACCTGGACAACTAGTATTTTAAAATTAACGGGAGAAAGTAACACAACAAACTCCTTATCCGCGATGCACAAAAAGCCAGTTAAATGTGATCTGCTCAGACTATGAATTCCGAAACATGAAACTAAGACCTCATGCTATTAACAAGAAGAGGCACTCCCGTCTTCTAACTGCGCCGTCAACACTGGTCGACAGATAGTACGAGAATGATAAAAATAAAAGTTCTCTGCTCTCAGCCCAGGCTCACCTGCAGGGGCTACAGCTTGCTTGTAGCCAGTGTGATAAGCAAAGATGTCCTTCGGAGCATGGAATAGAGGGGAAAGCTGCAGAGCCTTTATATGGTGTACAAAAATGCAAAAACTATTTACTAGGTTCGTACCGATGTTTTACGGCCTTACAGCCGGCCACTGTGGCCGAGCGGTTCTAGGCGGATCAGTCCAGAACCGCGCTGTTGCTACGGTCGCAGGTTCGAATCCTGCCTCGGTCATGGATGTGTGTGATGTCCTTAGGTTGGTCAGATTTAAGTAGTTTTAAGTCTGGGGGACTGATGGTCTCAGGTGTTAAGTTCCATTGTGCTTAGAGCCATTTTTCAACGGCCTTACAGTATGTGATGACGTTGCACACGCAGTGCCTTGAAGTGGAGGCATTACACTGGACTAGTGAGACAGAAATACTATGGAGATGGTGTGAAATGTCTCATGTGTCGTGGGGATAGAAAGGCAGGCTTCTTGCTATATCTTAAGTGGGCATTTGGGGGCGAATGTATACTTGCGGCTGTACGTCAGGGACTAACTCCTGAAAACTGCAACTGCAGGATATGTCGAGCAGTTATGGGAAACATCACAGAATGTCACCCAGCTTGTGCAAAGCTTTTCTGCACCAACACAATAATAAACACCGGATGTAACAGACTCCACTTCCTTGTATGAGAATCTGTCAGCCACCATTCATCAGCTTGTACTGTCTGTTTTTATTATGAGATAAATATATCTGAAGTAGTACGGAATCGCGAAGTTATTTGCATCAGTCACATTCCTCGGTTTCTCGTGCCTCGTTCAACTAAAAAATGAAGAGACGTTTAGTTACAGTTAGGTCTCTGACAAACGTTGCCATACAAGAAAATTAAGCACCCACATTTTGTCCCCTATCTAACTAAATCCTTTCGAATGTTTCTTATTCCAGTCTTTGATCACTTTAGGACATGGTGTAAAAAAAGATCTGAGGATGGTCATTACTGACGGAAACCGGTCATCGTCTAAAGAATTCATATTGTGATCAAAGACTGGAATAAAAAACATTTGACGGTATTGGATCACTGTTTGTATACGCGACCATGTCGCAGTTGCTAAATCCTTTTGATCACAGTTTTTTCGCGTACCTCGGATCGAGTGCTACTACAACACCAAGAAGCAGGAATCTTCAGTTATGAAAATAAAAGGAATCATGGAAATGGGAGTAAATCCTCTTCCGACAGCCACACTTTGCAGTACGAATAGCGCTACATATTGTTTGACCGGCAGCACTTTCATTACACATTTCTATTTGAAAATTACAAGTTACATATTACTGGTTATACCATAATGCGGAAGTATGAATATGGTTACTGGATGAAGATTTACTCTAATTAATAATCATCCACATCGAAAAGATGGGAAAAATTCTAAAATGAATTGTGTGATACCATACTACTGATTGAAAATGCTATACAGACACGCCTTCAGATACCGATATTAAGAAACGAGTAAATGATCAACAATCCATTGCTCTAAAATTTCTACTACCTATAAACAAAAAAAAAAGTTTTAATTCCGCAGATACAAAAAAAAAGTTTGTTAAAGGGATATTCCAAAGTGGAAAGCCGCTGAAACAGGAAGTATTTACTGTGCGTAATATAGTTCCTTAGGAGCACTGTACCTGATGTAATGTTATATGACATTAAGTTTCATAGATGTTTTTGGAAAGAGTTTTACTGCATTCTATTAAATCTCTGTCAATTTCTAGAACAGAATCAAATCAAGAATTCGTAACACCTCAGCAACTAACGTAACCAGATAATTGTGTTTTAAACATGAATGTTTTACAAAACATAGTTTTTGATGGTGTAATATCAATTTGTTTCTCTTTCCAATGCATTTTTTGTTTGATCTTTACGGCATGTGTATTTATTTCACTGTTTTCTTATATATGGGATCCTTTATTCCTGCAGGATTACACTATCCGCCCGGCGCCGTGACCCTTGTTCAATGTTATCTGAAAGTTTATCTTTTTTGCAGCTCAGTACTTTTGTGAAAAAGTCATGTAACTTATTATTAGACCAAAGACAAAATTATTTCTTTTCTATTGTGGCCATTCTAAATAGAATTGTGTATTGAGCGAAGTTTGAAATAAATGCGGTGGCAGGAGAGAGATAACGAGAGATATTGTGGAAGGGCTTAATCTAGGACATGCTTTATACCCTTCGCCGACGTCTGTGTTCTCGAAACAGGCGATCTAAAAGCCAAAAGGAGGGCCCCCGCTGTTATAACGGAACAACGCTTTGTTGACGTTCAAGACTTCCGTCTCATCGCTCCTTTTGCAGCGTTCTAGTTCATACAGCCAGCCGGCAAGCGTTTTATTAATGTGCAAAGATATACGAGACTCCTTGAGTACATCAAAGGGGCTCGATGGATGAGCTGTTTACTCGCCTCGGAGGACGCCGACCGCGCCCTCGGGAAACTGCGTGTTTGAATTTGCGTGCCGCGCGGAAGACACACTGACGCTGTCTGCCCTCCGGGGAAGTCAGTTTGCGCCCTTCGCCTCTCCTGTCCTCCCCTCCCATCTGACTGTGCATCACTATTGTTTTGTTGTCTCCCTCTCTCGCTAAGTGTACATCTATTCCAACTATTGAAATACATTTAAGTATTGTACTGTATACAAATAAGATTAAAATAAAATGGATGAATGTGTATGGTCAACTTCTCATAAGTGACATTGCCGACGTGAAGGTTGTGCATGTCAAAATCTCATCCTATAATATTTGATCCCATACTCTCCCACTGACGTCAGAAGCGACATTTTATAAAACAATCACTTATTTTCTTTACCTACGTATTTATTACACAGCATAATTTCACTGTAATTCAAAACAGGCCCCCATTTTCTCAGTGACCTATTTCCACAGTTTTTAAAATTTAGCTATCATAGTCACTATCTGTCCTTATTTCTGGTAACTTATCGATGCCTCCAGAAAGATCTTCCAGAGGAGAAGAACAAAGGCCACGTTACGTCTTACAGCTACATCCTTACTTTGCACACCACATTGAATTGCGTAGTAGGGTGCTTACCGCTGCCGTCTATCAGAGCTTCGTACCGTTCTACATTGAAGTGCCAAAGAAACTGTTACACCTGCCTAATATCGTGTAGGGTCCCCACGAGCACGCAGAAATGTCTCAACACGACACGACACAGACTCGATTAAGGTCTGAAGTAGTGATGGAGGGAACTGACACCATGAATCCTGCAGCGCTGTCCATAAATCCATAAGAGGACGAAATGGTGGAGATCTCTTCTTTACAGCATCTTGCAAGGCATCCCAGATATCAATAATTTTCCTGTCAAGGGAGTTTGATTGCCATCGGAAATGTTAAAATTCAGAAGAGTGTTCCTGGAGCAATTCTGGACGCGTGGGATGTCGCATTGTACTGCTGGAATTGTCCAAGTCCGTCGGAATGCACAATGGACACGAATGGATGCAGGTGACCAGACAGGTTGCTTATGTACGTGTCACCTGTCAGAGTCGTATCTAGACTTATCAGGGGTCCCATATCCCTCAAACTCCAGACGTTCCACACCATCAAAGAGCCTCCACCAGCTTGAACAGTTCCTTGTTGATATACAGGGTCCATGGATCCATGAGGTTGTCTCCACATCCATGCACTTTCATCCGCTCGATACAATCAGAAACGAGACTCGTCTGACCAGGCAATATGTGTCCAGTCATCGATAGTCCAATGTCGGTGTAGACGGACCCAGGCGAGGCGTAAAGCTTTGTGTCGTGTTGTCATCAAGGGTACACGAATGGGTTCAAAATGGCTCTGAGCACTATGGGACTTAACATCTGAGGTCATCAGTCCCCTAGAACTTGGAACTACTTAAACCTAAGTAACCTAAGGACATCACACACATCCATGCCCGAGGCAGGTTTCGAACCTGCGACCGTAGCGGTTCCAGACTGAAGCGCCTAGAACCGCTCGGCCACTCCGGCCGGCTACACGAATGGGCTTTCGGCTCCGAAAGCCCAATCAATAATGTTTCGTTGAATGGTTCGCAAGCTGACACTTTTTGATGGCCCAGCACTGGAATCTGCAGCAGTTTGCGGAAGGGTTGCACTACTGTCACTTTGAACGATTCTCTTCAGTCGTCGTTGACCCCGTTTTTGTAGCATCTTTTTCCGGCTGCAGCGATGTCGGAGATCTGATGTTTTACCAGATTCCTGATATTCACGGTAGACTCGTGAAATGATCGTATGGGAAAATCCCCACTTCATCGCTACCTCGGAGATGCTGTGCTCTATCGCTCGTGTGCCGACTATAACAACACGTTCAAACTCACTTGAATCTTGATAACCTGCCATTGTGGCAGCAGTTACCGATCTAACAACTGCACCAGACTCTTCTTGTCTTAAACGAGCGTTGCCGACCGCAGCGTCGTATTCTGCCTTTTTACATATCTCTGTATTTGAATATGCATGCCTATACCAGTTTCTTTGGCGCTTCAGTGTATTTCCGTATGGTGTGCAAGGTAAGTTGTCTTGTGTACTTCTGCGACTGATGTAATTAATTTTGTTGCCTTCTCGGGCTCTATGGGAGCGATACGTAATGATGTGCTGTGTGTTCCTACACTCCTCATTTCATACTGGATTTTTAAACTTAGTAGGTAGACTTCGTAGGATACTTGACGTCTATTTTCAGTTGTGATTCTCTCCTAGGTAAAGAAAAGGTGTTTTGTAAGATTTACCTTTGAAAATGGGCTGCACTTTCCTAATATTTTACCAGTTAACTGAGGCTTCCAAGTGTTTTAGCTATGACTATGCCTCTGTGATGTACCCTTTCATATCCCCACAAATTGTTACATGTAAGTACTTGTATGAGGTGGCAACCATCTTTGAATACGACTTGTATTTTCCTAGTAATCTACCAGCGAAGTGATCTTTGCCACCTGCTTTACATAATACTAAACGTCTACAAATTGTTATGACAGAATTTTTACATGATTGGCTGATTCCAGTTGTGACTTATTGATATTGTAGTCACAGGATAGTAAGTTGTCTTCCGTATTTTGAAGTGCCCAGTTTTCCATTACTGCACCTTTAAATGAAGTTGCTCATCTTTGAACCATTTTCAAATATTGGCTTTTCTTGTGATTATACTGGACGAACTAAAACAGTCTGAAAAGCTTGTAAGGGTGTTGCAGGTCAGGTCGCTGGGTGCATATTGAAGCAGCCTACCAAAGACAGTATCATCAGAGCCCAAATTTACTGGACATTTTTCTCTTGATTTGATCCATACCACCCGCACTCAAAATATCTAATACTTTTTTAATCTTCTTCTTCGTTTGGTTCTCTCATACCTCGTAAATGCAGCTCTTGCTCATCCAGTTTAAATTTATCACTCCCTAAAAAGGTACATTTTAATTGCTAATGAACATTTCAACAAGTGGTAACTCACGGATCCACGAATTTCTGTTCATTACCTCATTTTAGCGAGTGGAAGTGCTTGAATTTGCGGTCGCAGCAGCCTGATTGGCTTAAGTCAGACCTAATTAAATGGAAACTGCGCAACATATCGAATGTTTTTCTGAACAATTATTTCTCAGAACAACCTACCCTCCAATAACTTAACAAACTTTTCATACTGTTTCTGATCACCCTGTAGATAACTGCATCATCCACGTTGCTATACCACAACATAAATAATAATGGTCGAAACACTATTCCCCTGGGGACCCAGGAAGTTCTGCCTTCGAAGAAATTCTCAATCCAATTATAAATCTCGCTTGATATCTCATTTGACATCATAAGCGTTGGTGTGTAATTTTCAAAGTCAAGAAATAATTCATCCCCCTGACTGCCTTGATCCACGTCATGATGGATGTGATGTGAGAAAAGACCAAACTGGGCTTTGCATGACAGATGTCCTCAGAAACATGCAGGTTAGCATGGAGAAGGTCGATCTGTTCGATGTCCTTCATTACGTTTCAGCTCACAACATTCTACACCAGATAAATGTCAAAGATATTAGGTGCTCTTTCTGTGGATGACTTTTGCTACCTTTCTTGTATACGGCTGTTAGCTGTGCTTTCTCTAAACTACTGTGGCACAGTTTTTTGTTAGAAAGACCTATGGTAACAGACCATCTGTATATGGTGCCCTCACCTATAATGAAATATTGTTATTTAAACCTTTGGAGTAAGACTGAGTCTGGTGGATTAATATCCAGAGCGGAGGAGTCGATGATTCACCTGGGTTAAATTTGTTTCTGCGTTGACGATAATTTCTGATCCTCTTAAAATTCCACGTCCAACATTTCATCAATAACGATAATTCGATACAAGAAGTCTTGGCCACCGAATATTTATTTCAGTAAGGATACAAATGCCGAATTCTTTTTTCTTCTGTTCGCTAGCCAAGCAGAAATTTTCTATTGATCATTTTTTTGTGTTATAAAATATTTGTCAATATTTGGAACACTTTCGTTGGTAGAAGCCCTAATATCTCAGAAAGTTCTTCACACGTCGCACAATGAATATGTCACGACTTTCACACTTCTTCCATCTGGTGGTCTGCATCTTTCCGAGTCCTTAATCACTGCACCATCTCTTTTCTTTCATTTTCCTTCTTTCAAAAATTTCAGCTTCTTTGACGTTAATTCTTGACTCTTCTTTTAAATTTATTTCCTTCTGGAAACAGAAGTAATGATTTGTAACAAATCACTTCAAGGATTCTGCGCAAATGACGAAATAGAAACTATAAAAGCTAAATTAAATATCGCCTTCAAAAATAAAATCCTCTTGAGACACAGACGTCATCTCGAAAACTGAAACTTGACTCTTCTTTTAAATTTGTTTCCTTCTGGAAACAGAAGTGATGATTTGTAACAAATCACTTCAATGATTCTGCGCAAATGACGAAACAGAAACTATAAAAGCTAAATTAAATGCCGCCTTCAAAAATAAAATCCTCTTGAGATACAGACGTCATCTTGAAAACTGAAACGTTCTCGGAGATAAATTTCTGATGAACTGCTAAGCAGAACCCTGCAAAGCGGCTCGGTTCACGCGCAGGCGCCGCACTGTGTTTCAGCAGTCTCGGACGAAACAAACTCGTGACTTCGCCGCACGGAGTGCGACGGACCGACGTTGCCCTCTCAGCCCTTCAAATCAACCCGACCCGCGAGTTGACGCGGCACAGCTCCGCACTGGGCCGTAGACTGCTGGACGAAGCGAGATCGTGATGTCATTGCACGAGCCAGGCTGTTCCGCATATTATTTTGAGGATTTTGAAGTCGTTCACAAAATTTTACCTCTTATTCCCCCAATTGGGAACACATAGTTTATGTTCTCTATAATTTTTGTAATTTCATTTCAAAAATAAAGTTGTACTCTAGCAATTTAATCAGAACTACGCGTCGTGGGCGTGCCTTCACCTAGGGTAATCATAGCTATGTTGGGAAGAACTACAGCATCTACACACAGTTGCCACGTCGTAACGCTCAGTTTAATTTTTATTATAGTTATCGACTATTTTTTTATTAATTTAAACATACCAAGGTTTCTGGAACTATGTATAATTTTTGTAGTGTCTGAAGCTGGAATGTAACGAAGTCGGTTGTATGAAACCCTAATGTGGCGTCATACGTGTATGTGGACTGAAAAGGAAAACACTAGCCTGCTTTGCAATTGCTGATGTTTGTCGTTGTGCACTCTCAAATAGTTGCTTCTGTTGGCGAAAGTTGTATGTTTGGCTCCATGTGTACATAAACCTTTCAATAACGATAATTTCTCCATTGTTGTGTGCATTATGACAAAAGAAAAAAAGGTAGAACTCAGTACATAAGAAATGTTAATATATAATCCAATATGTAAAATACGAAACATTGTACGGAATGTAAAACAATTCAATAGCAGAAGTTGGGCACGGTTATTGTTAAAGGAAGTCGAATCTATACATGTTAAAAAATATTTTTGTTTAAAAAAAATAGAGGCGAATACATTCGGCCAGGAAAATACGTCGAGGTATTCTCGACTGGAGACAGAGTGACAAAGATAATATTTTGGCTTTATTTTTGAATTGAGAGATCTGGTACGGTATTTATCAAAGGAAATGTTTTTTACTAACGACTCTGCGTCAAAACATTGACAAATATATCCGGATGCGTGTTCACTTATCTTCCTACATCTACGTAAAACTACTATTAATTTCGTTAGATGCATATGCAGCCGACATTCAGTTATAAAGGAACTGTGTTTACTGCTTCGATATACAATAATACGTTCCCTCTGTTTTCTCGATTTTAGTTATCTCTTGTGACACTGTTTTCCTTTCATGTTTATTCATATTATTTTACGTGCAGGATAGATCGTTATCTTTATTTCTCAACGTATTGCGATCTTTGTGTTCTTCCCCACAAACATACGTATTATGTCTCAAAGCTTGGAGTCTCACTTTAGAGCTTAATCCAAAGGAGTACCCAATTTTTTTAATCATGAAGTTCTCGTAGAAAAATTGCCATTCTGTGTTTTGATACGTACTGCTTTTTAGTTCATTGCCGTCTTTCCTCACATCGCTTATTTTATTGCCTTCCCTTATGACATTAATCATCTCTGACATTTTGAAGCTCAAGGTTTAAGCTTTTCAGACATTTGTAACCAGGATGGAGCCAGTTGTACAACACTGAGACGTCTTTATACTTCTAAAACAGGTACTTCGTAACACAGTTACTCATTACTTCGTTACACAGTTGTTCCAAAATAATTTTTAGCAATCGTATTGTAACGCAGGCAAATAAATGAGGCACGAGTCGTTAATAAGTTCTAGTAAATCGTTTACGAAAATTAGTTTTTAATTTTTTACAAAGATACTTTCTCTCATTTTTTGTCAAATAAAAATGATGGTGTAACAGATCT
This sequence comes from Schistocerca piceifrons, assembly GCF_021461385.2. Classification (NCBI taxonomy): domain Eukaryota; kingdom Metazoa; phylum Arthropoda; class Insecta; order Orthoptera; family Acrididae; genus Schistocerca; species Schistocerca piceifrons. Next base: position 988,505,071 of record NC_060138.1, on the reverse strand, counting down.
TCGTGTTTTTATTGCTATAGGCCTTTAGAAGATGAGCGCGAAAACTGCAAGTGCTTCGGAAAGAAAGGAAAGTATCTCAAGGAAACTAATGGCTGGTTTGTACAGAACCATAGTGCCTGGTCCAAATCCCAAAACGTCTGGTCAGTGTTTAAGCCTAGCGCAGATGGAGGTGGCAACAGTGTTAATTATGTTTCTCGTGTGGATAGCTATGAACGTTACTTGCCTGAAAGAGGACCATCTTCCACTTCACTTCTTTCATACCATTCGTTTGTATCTAACAAGTAAGTGGCATGTGTTGCCCAAAAACGCCTACCCAAGTCATTTCAGGGCAAAAGTACTGACAAATGCGTGGCTATATGTGCAAGAGATATGAGATCTTGTCAGGCAATAAGAGGTGAAGGATTTTTGGATCTGGTTCAGAGATTAGTTGACGCTGCAGCGATTTACGGAAAAGTATACGCAAAACTTGTTAAGCCTTACCACACAACTGCCTCATGACATATCATAGAAAAAGCGAAAGACTTTAGAAAGGAAATTATGCCTGCAGTAATCTATTATGTGAACGGAGATGAATGCTCAGCGACGACAGATATGTGAACACGTAGCTCAAGGGGCGATCATTACTTGACACGTACAGCTCATTATTTTGTTAATTGGAATCTGAAATCACGCTTCTTGTTTACGACTCGGTTTCCAGAAGAGCATAAAACACCTGAAAATATTAGAAAGGTATTCACGAGCATACTCTCAAATATGTACCTTTTATGATTGACTTAGGTGCCAACATTATCGCTGCTCTTCGTGGATATTCTAGACTGAATTCTTCCTGTCTCATGCTAAACACAGTGATAATAAATGCGTCTAATGTGTTGTATATATCATTCAGTAGACCGCAACTGCAGTGCAGGATCTTGTGACATCTGCAAAGCGAAGTGGCCTTATTCATAGCCTAGAGCAGTCGAATGATACTCACTGGAACACGCGATTCACCATGCTGGAATCGGTCGAGAGGCAGTATTCGGTGCTTTGTAAAAACCTCTCCGAGGAGCAACAAACAGAGAGAATAGAAGGAATTGACATCACGTTGATGGATGAACTGGTTTCTTTTCTGACGGTATGGTCGCTGTTGTTTTATACTAAACTGGTGTACAATAGCATATAAATTATTCCAGGAATTGTAAAACAGGGATTTTTCTTACATCTGCTCAAGTAGAGCGCAAAAGAACTGGAAACGGAGTAATACTGGAAAGGGAATAATCGTCTACAATGCACCTTCTGTTGCCATAGAAGGTGATGATCCTGAAATGTAGAAAACCTCAGGACGGTGAAGCCTCTGAAATAAGTCTTGCGAATCCACCTGAAAATTTATTTAGAGGGAAAGACACTACTAGCTAGCTACTTTCCTGTGGGCACTATTTTGCCATCTGAAGATGATGTCTGAATCGCAGAGGCGTGAAGTCATGGGAACGGTAAAGCATGCAATTCACTACCTGCTACATCAATAATGTCGAGCGACCAGTAATAAAAGTATGCTCCTTCGTGAAGCACCATCTAACTAAATTTGCCGCAGACAAGATGGTCATCTCAGTCATATTCTCAGAAAATCCAAATATACGTAAACTGTTTGTCAGACTGTCCGGTAGAATATGAGAGCAACTTTGGCAAATTCCTGAAATGCTGGAAAATAGTTCACATATTTTTAATAACGGAACATTTGGTTTTGTTTTCAGCAATACTTTCACATCCTGCTGACTTGCCAAATGGTGTACTAGAAGTCTTTGTTTCGCAACCATGAACGGAATTATAGAAGTTTGCTTTGTCGGTAGATATTGACGACAGTGCGACTCCCACAGATGAGTGAGATAGGTACTTAAACCAGAAATGTAAATTAGTCGAAAATATGGCTTCTTAATGGAATGAAAATGTAGAAATGTTTCCCACTCTCCAAAAGACCGCTAGAAAATTTTTTTGTATACAGTCATCCATCTTTGCATCAGAGAGCAATTTTAGTTCTGCAGGTCTCACCCTAAGCGTATGATGGTTACTTCTGGACCCGGACAATGTTGATTCCTGTCTCTTTCTTATAGCAACTTCAACATCAGAGAAAATGACTGAGGGAATACGTTGTAAATATTTTTTTACCACGTTTTGTTTTATGTTCCCTCTAAATCGGTTGTCGATTATTCTATCTGTTTGTCTTGCAGCCTTCATTTATGCAAACTATTCTCAAATTAATGTTGATTTCTTGCAGCCAAATAAAGGAACCTGTTTCTTTTTGAATTATTATTGCACTGTAGACAAAATATGGTTAGTTTTATCGCAACCCAAGTCATCATGCTTTGAAGTTAATGCAGTGACAAGTGTTTAACACGAAAACAGTTAATTTGAATAATTTGTTGACATGAAATAGTACTGTGGACCCGGTGTAATACCACACTCGATTTTTCCTTAGCTCGATACAAAAGAGTTTGATACGACAATAATCCGCATCTCAGGAAAATAAGATATTCAGTGCCTACTTTATCCAGTCGCATCAACACTCAGAAGTTTAGTTCTAATGTTTTTGTTCGGTCGACCGAACGGAATAAACGATGCTGGTTTTGGGCAGGATGCCAATGTCTACTAGTCAGTTTCCGAACTCGGTTCTGGATGTTTCGAAATCTAATTTACTTGTATAGTGGCCGCGAAATCTGTGCGGATGCAATCCACCATTTTGCTTAAAAGGAAGGCACTCAAAATGTAAACAAACGTATCTAATAAGACGTATTAGCAATTGCTTGTGTACATTTTAGCAGCAAATACCATTTCGGAAAATTACCTCGAATCTATTTGTAACGCCGGAAATGCATATCCTCCTATTTCCATCTATTGTACTATTATTTTTTTCCTTGTTTTGTTACCTCAAGATATGACATTTCTGTCTCTTTATATATTGTAATTGTTTTACTGTTTGTATATATATATTTATGCATTTATGTCGATGTGTAATTGGTTTGTTGTGTAAAGATTATTTGTATTTTTACGCTGGGTCTTGCCTAGGGAAAACTGCTATCGAACGATTACATCGATAGGTCGTGTGAAGAATCAAAGTGTGTAGGATCTTTGGTAGTGTTAACTCTGCCGCGTGGAGCGCGGGCAGAACAGTGAGAGTCTGGCGGGAGTAGCGAGTGGAGCAGGTGTCGTGTGACGCTCCCGCGAGTTGCCGCGCTTTCGGGGTTTGGCAGCAAGTAATTGCGCTCGACTCGCGATGATAGTTTCTGACATGGTGTCGCGGACGGGAAGCATTAGCTGGCGCACATCAAGAGCCCGTTTCGCCTGGTGACCGTGTCGAGAAGAAGGCGCGCCAACATCCAGCTTCTGCAACAGCGACGGCCGACAATGAGTGACTGTCGCCACCTCCTCGATCGACGGCTTCAAACCTTCAATCAAGCAACAAGGAAGACTAAAAGCACGTAAAGTTTCAGAACTGTATGGCAGACCTCAGCTTTTCAAATTGTTCCATTTGCCTCGCAAAATTACAGCAACTTAGCATGAACCTTTGTTGCTCATTGTCCCAATTGCATTGCCAAGCAGGGTCCCTTCCTTTTCCGAAATGAACCCGAGTGTCGTTGAAATTCAAACGCCAGCATTAAAATAATATAATTAGATTTCACTGCTTTAATTTCAAAGTTCAGTAGCTGGCTACAATATTTAGGTTACATGAGCACAAATTTAGAGTGCGAGTTTTGTTAGCATATTTTAGCTTACCTGTGACTGCAGCTCAGCTTGGTACGTACTAAATTTTACTATTGTTAATAGTTCAGAATCAGTTAATTCAAGTTCAAAGTTAAATCTCTTGTTTCTAAATTGCGTAGAGTCAAGTTGCTTTTGAAATGATTGTTGAGGTAGTCCAAGACTAACCGTATTTTACTGAATTTCGATGTGCTTCAGAAAGAAAGCTCACTATTAACTTCAGTCACTAAATTAACTTTCGATTTTCCGGTTATTAATTCTTTTGCTAAATTAAGTCAGGGTGTAGCGAAATTTATTACTTCTGACAAACTTTCAGTTTTCACACTACACGTGTCAACCTTCAGTTGCCACGCTTCTAGTGTTAATTATATGTGTAATAACCTTTCTTTTTCAGTTACTATAGTAACTGTCCTTAGGACTGGCGACCGTGATTTCCCCCAAATCTCAAATATCTAATTACCGCTAGTTAATTGTTAACGTAACGGCCGCACATTTACTTTCTTTATTAACTTTACCCCTTTTCAAAATTAATTTCCACCAGTTTCATTTGCATTTTTCCTTTCATTTAGATGTAACCCTTTCCTCCCTCTTTACCGACAGGTTAACTTCGGTGACGATTGCTTTTCCAAAACTCCCATTAGGTACACGCGGTTTCATTTTTCACTGTCATTAAGGTCGGTAAGTGAGGGGGGAGGTTACACGTGGCGACCTGGTGACAGGACAATCTTCAGTTTTGAGGTTGTTCTGGACACGAATTTGGCATTGGTGCAAATGTCGTAACAAAGTACTGGTTACGTACAGGCCGTTACGTCAGCGAGAATAAGTAGTGGGAGTAATCCTAATTACATTTGAGATTTGTCATTTATATTGAAAATTATTAAAATGAGTGAAGGCAACAATTACCAAAATTTGGTAGACTTGGATACGGAACAATCGGTCGAACAGTGGGAAACGCGCACAGCGGTACCCATTGTTCCGGGGCAGGCGGCTAGCATGAAAGATGCGACCGCCGAAACGCAACAAAGAGCAGAAATGGAATTCCAGACTTTAGAAAATGTTTCGGAATCGGAAGTGAAAATCAAATCTGAATCCCTTGATGACGAATACGGGGGGACAATGAAAGAGGAAGCCGCTACGGAAGTAAAACCGGTAGTTTCCGGGAATTTAACTGATTTATTGAATGTTTTGATTAACGAAATCAAGAGTCAATCGGCAAAAATTAAAGATCAGGCTGCCAAGCAAGAAGCTCAGTCTGAAAAGATTGAACGAAAGCTAGACAATCAGAACAAAGCTATTAATGTTGTTAACAACAATGTTGGAGTTGTTAATACAAAAGTTGATAAAATCAAAGAAGATATTGTTGTAATTAATACCGAAATCGGTAATCTTAAACAGGAAATGATAGGCGTTCAGGCGGAAATTGCGAGCATAAATACTCGTTTTGATTCCGAAATTAGCAGAATCGAGAAAAGTGTAGGAGAAGCAGTTGCTCCGATCATCGAGAATAAGGTGACGGAACAAATTCAATTAGTGAAAAAAGAGGATCAAAAGAAGGTGGAAACTTTAAAGGCTTTAGTATCCGAAGTAGATACCAAAGTGACGAAGCAGGCTAATACCTGCGAAGAACAAAAAAAGGAAGTAGAAACGCTTGCGACAACCACTTGCCAAGTAATTACGAGAGTGTCGGAATTAGAAAAGAAACTTGACGAAAAACAGAGCTATGTGCCAATCTGTGCACATAGTTCGGAATTGTTGACGAAAGAGGAGCGGTTCGACCCCTTGAAAAAAGGCGGTATACACGCGACGGATTTCATTAAAAATTGTGAAAGAGTTTTACCCAGATCATGGACTAATGAGAGAAAAATTAATGCGGTTATTGATGTGCTGGCTGGTGATGCCAAGCGTTGGGGCTTAAACCTCGACATTACGAACCTGACTTTTGACGAGTTTAAAAATTTGTTTCTGGCTGAATACTGGTCAGAGCAAAAACAGCAAAGTGTCTGGCGCGAATTTGTCGTATCGAGGCCTTTCGATGCGAATTCGCGCGGTTCGATGAGGGAGTTTTGTGAGGGCTGGATCCGCAAGTTGGAATATTTGCGTGATCGCCGCACGGAATCCGAAATAGTCTGGGAACTCTACAAAAAGCTTCCAGATGATACAAAACGCTACGTAGGAAGCAATTACAGGACAATAAATGATTTCCTGGAAAGAGTGGAGGACGAGGACAATTGGCGCAATAATCGCGACAGTGGTAGAGGCCGTGGTAACAACGACGGGTACCACAGCAACCACAACAACGATAACCATGGGAATAATGCATACCGCAACCATGGCAGCAATAACAATAATGGTTCGGGCCGTAATAACAATCGGTACAATGCAAATAATAACCGGAATGACGGAAACCAGTATCATACTAGCGTGATACGGGCTGCGCAGAATAGTAATAACGCCAGAGGGTGTGACCAGCCGCCTCAGCAGTATCCGGGGAGCGTATCTGCTGGGACGAGACGGGGAAACCATTAGCCGCGCCGGTGAGGGGCCGACCGGGCGTGGAGAAATTTTGGCGGCCCAATAACAGGAGAAAACCCAGGTGTCGTCGTTATGAAAATTCCGTATGGAATAATCAACGGCGGGAGAGTGTGCCAGTGTTAGGAGAAAGGAGTGCGCCCACAAGTAGTAAATCAGCTGTATACACGGCAGTAGAAGGTACATTCACTGTCAGTGAGAACAATTTAAGTAGTGTTCCGGAAATCGATTATAAAGTGGCAGCTGTAATACCCACAGCGGAACTGGAAATTGAGTTTAAGAATGATTCGCAATTGTTGAGAGAAGATCAGATGTCGGATAAAACGTCCGTCATCGAGCGAGGGGATGCAGAGAGAGATGAGGTCTGGTTAAGGCAGTTCGGTCGCTTATACGACGAACTAAGAGATTATAGGGGCCTGTACGGGAGAAGTATTTATGGAGAGCGCGGGCAGAATTTGCCGCGTCTCGTCCCACAGGAAGATAGTATTTGTAAAGTGTTGGAAAGTTCTGGCCCTAACCGGCAGACTTTACCAGAAATAGTTGATGTTAATGGGGAGCACGAGCAAGATTCGTCGTGTTTCGTCCCGCAGGAGTTAGATGTTGAAGTAGTAGCGGAAAGTTCTGGCCCTAACCGGCAGATTTTACCGAAAGTTATAGTGATAGAAGTAACCGACCCATCCGACGCAAACCTCCAGTTTAAACGTTGCGAGAGTATTAAGGAGAAAGATTACGAAAATTTTAGTGATAGCCGGACAGGATTGGTAGAAAACCACGTAGATTACAGTGTGTATGAGGTTAGAGCTGACGTTATACGGTCAGACGATAGCAGTGTGGGTTGCGCAGATCCAGAGGAAGTAATTTCAGATGCTACTGGGCACATTTCTCCAGGTAGATTGGCAGATGAGATCAATCTGACTAAAGAGGAATCAACGAAGGTGACAATTAGTGAATTGATAGCAATGCAACACTCACTAGTTGACGAGTTACAGGAAAAGGTTTCGGTATTGGAGGCGAAGCTACAGACTAAGCCTCAGGACAGACGTGTTGAAATTAAAACTGTATGTGAACAGAGGCTGAAAAAGCCGCCAGATAAACCGGATTTAGGATCAAAGCCGGATGGTTTTTTCTGGAATGACCTGGATATAGACGAGGATTTACTGTGGGAAAATAAAGAAACAGTCGAGGACAAGTGTAGACAGATAGTAGTGTCTGTTAATATGCACGACCTACAACTAAACGTGTTGATTGACACCGGTGCAGAATTGAGTGCTGTATCTGGGAAAATATTTGAGTTACTGAAAGACAGACCCGACATCGTAGTTATGCCAGTAACAGGAGTGGAAATTATCGGTGCTACTGGGAAGGCCAGTAAACCGGTCACAAAACAGATTTTTGTCAACTTCGAGATATGTGGGGCACGATTTGAAGAAGAGTTTGTCGTCGTGCCAGACTTAACTACGGAAGTAATTATCGGGTTAGATTGGCTATTAAAGTACCGTGCAGTGATTAACTGTGAAAGCAAAACTTTGACATGTGTGTCGCTAGATAAAACAATGGTAGTTGGTTTTGACGAGGCAGGAGACGGTGTGCATAGGCAATACCAGCCTATACACATTGTTAACTGGCCGGATGACATTGACGTAGGAATGAGTTTAAACTGCCGTAACATGAGGAATTTCGGCATTGACAAAAGTGTAGAAAGTGAATTGGAAGAGATAATCAAATTCCCTCCACAGATTAACATTAGTATTGGTGTGAAAAAAGATCGTTTGCGAGAAGTAATGAAGCTTAAAGCCGATGCTCGCATACGTCGTCATGACGCTAAAGCGCGTTTTGCTAAGTTTGCGATCGGAGACTTAGTACTTGTAAAAGCTCATGAGAAATCGAGCGAGATAGACAATGAAATCTCTAAATTTAAGTTTGTTTATAATGGACCATATAAAGTCATTGGTATACCTCACACAAATGCTTATTGCTTAGAGTATCCAAATTCTGGAAAGCTATTAGGTATACGAAATATAATAGATTTGAAATTGTACCAACCTAGGATCGATTAATACCACACAATGGGTAATTTGTACAATATGTAAATATAGAGTGTAAGATTTAAGGTTTGCTAGATTGCCATGCTTTTGACTGACCAAGAGGACATTAAAGAAGTTGTAATTAATAAGTAATTAATTTTGACTAAATGATTTAAGAGAGAGTGATTATTTATCAATTGAAGAATCCAAGCTGCTAATTTAAGTTTTCAGCTGAGTCACAGTAGATTAAGGAATGTAAATATGATTTTGTAAATAGCTGTAAGATTTCATAAATATATGATTTACTAGTCATTGCCGATGTACTTAGACGCTGTTTTAAGTTTCAGGCTTGTACATGCGTGTGATGATGGACAGTGTTGAGTTATCCACTGTGATAGTGTTTATGGACTCCTTGAGATTACTCGGGAGTGAGTTTTTCCGAAAGAATTCAGTGAAACGGACGTTCTGGAAACGCCGTCACAAGGGCGAGTGAGATCAAGCGTGCCGCACACGCGGGCGCAACAATACTGGCGAGGCGAGCCGCTGTCGGCTCTGGTGCCGCTGTCGGCTCTTGTGCCGCTGTCGGCATTCTTTGTACTTGCGAGTACGGAAGGCGGAATTGTTTTTCTTCCTGGACAGCTGAAAGAATTCTACTGTCAATATTTATGTTTTTTTCGATCTGATGTGTGTTATTTTCTTGTTTAGTGTTTAATGGACTCCCATAACGAGAATATTAATTATGAAAGGGTTATGTAAAAATGTGTATTCTATGTAATTAATTATTAATTTGCGTATTTTGATCTACCTGTTTTTATGGCCTTGTACTCTGATTAATTTTGTAAATAGTATTCCATTTCTTGATACTGTTAGGAATTTTAACGATTTTGGAATAGCTAAACCATTTTCTATATCTTCTATGAATTTTAATATGTTGTCAACCTGTTTTATTTTGTGCAAGATGACAGAGTGGAATAAGATTAGGAGTGTCTCCACTCAGTTATTATGGTCTAAAAATTGATTTATGGTTAATTAGACGAATGCTAAATTTTGTTGATGTTTTGAGCATATGCATTTCCGCTGTTTCTTTTTTGGGACATTTTCTGAGTCTGTTTACGTTACACGAACATCCTCAGACAATGTGGGGCACGTGTAACGCCGGAAATGCATATCCTCCTATTTCCATCTATTGTACTATTATTTTTTTCCTTGTTTTGTTACCTCAAGATATGACATTTCTGTCTCTTTATATATTGTAATTGTTTTACTGTTTGTATATATATATTTATGCATTTATGTCGATGTGTAATTGGTTTGTTGTGTAAAGATTATTTGTATTTTTACGCTGGGTCTTGCCTAGGGAAAACTGCTATCGAACGATTACATCGATAGGTCGTGTGAAGAATCAAAGTGTGTAGGATCTTTGGTAGTGTTAACTCTGCCGCGTGGAGCGCGGGCAGAACAGTGAGAGTCTGGCGGGAGTAGCGAGTGGAGCAGGTGTCGTGTGACGCTCCCGCGAGTTGCCGCGCTTTCGGGGTTTGGCAGCAAGTAATTGCGCTCGACTCGCGATGATAGTTTCTGACATGGTGTCGCGGACGGGAAGCATTAGCTGGCGCACATCAAGAGCCCGTTTCGCCTGGTGACCGTGTCGAGAAGAAGGCGCGCCAACATCCAGCTTCTGCAACAGCGACGGCCGACAATGAGTGACTGTCGCCACCTCCTCGATCGACGGCTTCAAACCTTCAATCAAGCAACAAGGAAGACTAAAAGCACGTAAAGTTTCAGAACTGTATGGCAGACCTCAGCTTTTCAAATTGTTCCATTTGCCTCGCAAAATTACAGCAACTTAGCATGAACCTTTGTTGCTCATTGTCCCAATTGCATTGCCAAGCAGGGTCCCTTCCTTTTCCGAAATGAACCCGAGTGTCGTTGAAATTCAAACGCCAGCATTAAAATAATATAATTAGATTTCACTGCTTTAATTTCAAAGTTCAGTAGCTGGCTACAATATTTAGGTTACATGAGCACAAATTTAGAGTGCGAGTTTTGTTAGCATATTTTAGCTTACCTGTGACTGCAGCTCAGCTTGGTACGTACTAAATTTTACTATTGTTAATAGTTCAGAATCAGTTAATTCAAGTTCAAAGTTAAATCTCTTGTTTCTAAATTGCGTAGAGTCAAGTTGCTTTTGAAATGATTGTTGAGGTAGTCCAAGACTAACCGTATTTTACTGAATTTCGATGTGCTTCAGAAAGAAAGCTCACTATTAACTTCAGTCACTAAATTAACTTTCGATTTTCCGGTTATTAATTCTTTTGCTAAATTAAGTCAGGGTGTAGCGAAATTTATTACTTCTGACAAACTTTCAGTTTTCACATTACACGTGTCAACCTTCAGTTGCCACGCTTCTAGTGTTAATTATATGTGTAATAACCTTTCTTTTTCAGTTACTATAGTAATTGTCCTTAGGACTGGCGACCGTGATTTCCCCCAAATCTCAAATATCTAATTACCGCTAGTTAATTGTTAACGTAACGGCCGCACATTTACTTTCTTTATTAACTTTACCCCTTTTCAAAATTAATTTCCACCAGTTTCATTTGCATTTTTCCTTTCATTTAGATGTAACCCTTTCCTCCCTCTTTACCGACAGGTTAACTTCGGTGACGATTGCTTTTCCAAAACTCCCATTAGGTACACGCGGTTTCATTTTTCACTGTCATTAAGGTCGGTAAGTGAGGGGGGAGGTTACATATTGTAGAACTTTTATTTCACATGCTTCGTTTAAAATGAAATTCTTTCAACAAAAGAAAATATTTCGGTCCCCGTAAGTTTCGTTTAAGCGCTTTTCTCGGTGTTTAGGAAAATCTCTCACTGAGAGGAGGTAACAGCTCGTCTAGAGTGGTAGAGCTCAGTACGCAGCGCGGGATGCATACTTGATAGGCGGCCCAGCCCATCCAGTTTGGTGGTGTGAACAGCCCGGGGCTGCAGGCTGGCTGTGCGGCCGCGTCAGCTGAGGAAGTCAGGCCGCGGACTTAGGCGGTCAGGCCAGCGGGCCAGCAGTGTTGCGCGGCGGGCCACCGTGCAGGACTATGCTACTGTCTTTTTCTGTCAGTTCACAATCTTTCAATATAATCTTTCGTTCTTCAAAATGAAACTGCTCTCGTGTGGTACCCGAAAAGAAATAGACGATGAATTTAAGCAGCGAAAGTAATAGTAATGCTTACCATCAAATTCCGATATATCGTCCTGGTCAGACTGTGTGTGGTTGAAATGAATCGGTTTTTCTATTCTTTATACAGTGGAGAGGGCGATAGATAGTTTGAAAAGTTAATTTGATACGTACGACTGGCGCTTGTTTTCATTTTCCAGTGTGGATTGTGTAATTAAAATGTAAAAGATGTCCACTGTATCAGTGACGTGAATCGCAGCGCTGTTAAGAAGGCGGTCCAACTTCTTCCTTGTCCGACTCCCATCTTAGATTTGATCGCTTCAAAGACATGGGTTAACGAGATAGCAATTTTCACAGTTCGGTGCGGCTGCTAAATTAATTTTTTACCTTTTTTCTTTCATTCCTAATGCGTCCGTCTCATCACTCCAAGCATGTGTAGCGCACGTTGGCAGTAGCGGTTGATGAACATACTCCCAAATTTTAGTCCAGTCTAAGCGTGGATATTTTATTACTGGGTAAGGTGGGTGGTATCCCGCCAGATTGTGATAAATGTAGGACGTCGAGTTTTCAAGTAAATCTTCTGCTAATGAGCCAGTCTCTATGTATTATGCGTTATCATAATTAACTCGCCCGTCAACAGAAGCGCGGTTCATTGGTGGTTTAAAATCGCAGGACCTAAACAGATGAAATAGTTGCTTGGTGATGGAGCCACGATCACCTATGAGAATTTTATATGTACAGTTAAAATATATCCCTTTCGGCAGCATTTTGAGGTAATTGACTCTGACAACTCCTTGAATTTTTAGGGTAACTGTGGTGACGAGCGGGACTTCAAAAATATTTAGGAGCCATGTACACCATGATGAAGAGGCTAGGATAGACTGAGCTGTGTTGTGAGCTGTTGGCAGAACAGCCACAACACAGTGAATTTTAGTTAAAACGTAATTATGGCTCTGGTGGAGGGTAATCTATGCAGGGTTGGAGGTGCACTATAGTTGGAAGCACGAACGATGGGGGTCGAGATTAGGCTTGTTCTGCGCCACTACGTCACGTATTCTCCGACAGCCAGTGACCGTTTTGAGCGCTCTGCTGTGAATGCCGTAGCAAATGTGAGCGTCAACAGTAAGGTGCTCTCTTTGAGAGACAACAAACCTACCTACAAGATGTGTGGTTCACGTGCCCGCATTGTTACTGTCTCAGCGGTGTTGGCCATCCACGCCTGCAGCGTGACTGTGAATCTAAAGACTCTGGTGACCAACTTCAAACCCAGAAATATAACTAAGACGGGCTTCACAGCAAGCTACACAAATCTAAAAGTGGGCGTATTCGCCCTAAAATTAGTAGTGACCATGAAAATTGTGCAGTTTATAAGCCTGTCCTCCTTTAACTAACTTTAACCTGTGCGTTCATATGCGGATGTTACCCTTGTTTTGCACCCTGAACTTTACCTCTTTATATCAAATATGCTACACATGTAAATAAACATAATCTGACTTTGGTGGCTAAACTATGGGAGTGGTAAGAGCTTTCCTAAAACACAACAGAATAAAGGGGAATTAACCGGAATTAACCAACACAAACTGAAATTAGAATCCCCACTGTAAATCTTATGCAGCTATCTACTGTGTGTGTCAATAAATTGCATGTTATGGATACAATTTATGCAAAGCAAATATTTTTGCCATTTGTGTCCTACGCTGCCTAACAAAGAAAAACCCAGAACTTGTGTGGTAGCAGAGTTTGTGTCTCCGCAGACGTGCCTCGAACTTCCACAGTGGCACAGGCTTACCTATGTAGCTGAAATTCTTTCATACTTGTGATCATTGCTTAATGCAGGCTGCTTCACCTCAGCTTTCAGTATAATAAAAAACTAATGGTGCACAATTCCTAAATGAACACTTGTGGAAGTATGGGACACGTGGCCATCTGGAGAGACTCATTAAACAAAGACCAAGGAGGAGGAGGATAATAAATTCGTAAAATTCTAACTTTACTAAAATGCAACATAATAATGAACGTTTATATACAGGATAACATACTTCATGCGTAAATGCAGTTCAGCATACCGTGTGCTTATAGACTCTTGTTCAGAAAAAATCAAAACACTTTGAATGGCTAGAGACAGGACGTTCATATTCACACCACATGCGCAGTAGTATTTTCTGCAAAAGTGATTACCATTCTAGTCACCTCGGTTCAGCATTTGTCCTGTTACCTTGCAGGCACAGGGTCCGCCATAGACCCTGATAGTTTGTTCCATGCTTAATGGCATCGACGCGTATAAGGCGCGAATGGCGTCCTGTAGTATAATCACCATTTGGGTCACAGCACTGCAATCGTCGTTTCACAATATCCCACACACTTTCGATTGGAGACAAGTCTAGCGGTCTGGCGGGCCAGGGCAAAATAATGACATCATGCGACGCCAAGAAGGCACGTGTTCGTGCAGCAACGTGTGGTCGTGCATTGTCATGCTGAGAAATGGCGCTGGGGTGCTGTGCAGAAAGAGTATGGCTACTGGTAGCAGGATGTCATTCACATAGATTGCTCTGGTCACAGTGCCCTGGACACACACCAACTGTGATTTGTGGTTGTATCAAATAGTACCCTGCACCATAAGGCATTGAGCTGGTGCTGTCTGTCTTGCGCGAATGCAGTCACTGTGGTGCCGTTCCCTCTGTCTGCTGTGAACCAAAATGTGGCCATCATTTTCAAACAAGCAGAACCTGGATTCGTTCGGAATCACCATATGATGCCTTTCCTGTCCTCAGTGACGTCGTTCCATACACCATTGACGTCTACTATTCTGCTGGACATTCGTCAAAGGTAACGGAGAAGTGGACGACGTGCACGTAACTCATGCGGTAATAAACGGCGACGGACTGTCACCCTGACAGCGTACGACGTGTTACACTGCTGCACTTTTCCACCACGGCCGAGGAGGACGCAGAACTGTCATGCATTACCATTCAGAACAGGCGTCGATCTTTGGGGGTGGCCTCGGCGGTGCGACCCGACCCATCTCATCGTGTTGTACGGCCTTCCGTGAACCATTCTGCACACAACCGTTGCACTGCCGTAACACTTAATTCCACATGAGCAGCAATTTCTCGGTTGGACGCACCACATTCTCATCACATTCTCTCATGCCAATAATGCATCCTATTTCAAAAGCATTGATTTGACGGTACGGTTCCCGCATATGTCTGCGAGGTACCCTGCATGTCTGCTCAAGTCACACTGATAGGGACAACGAGAGCCGCAGGCACATTTTACCGACAGATGGTGTTGCACAGCGATATCGGTGTTGACCTTGAACCTGCGGGCCCAAATGGTTCAGATGTTAATCATTTCTGCAAAACATACTAGTGTCATAACCTGTGGATATGAATAGCCTATCTCTAGCCGTTAAATTTTTCTGTTTTTTTTCTGAACATGAGTGTACATCCGCGCCAGATACGACAGTCGAAAGAAATTACAAAATATTATTGTTAGTTCCTAAAAGCTTGTGTATATTAATGGAAGAGCACTAAGATAAGTCACTTTAAACTACGAATGATTGAATTAAAAATGGATACTGATGCCCAAGAAGTCGAAAGAGCAAACAAGAACAAAGATCCCCCACGCCAAATGTAGCTGCAAACTGTATCACGGAAAGAAATCTACTTCTCCGTGATCTGAATGGGAACTTCCTTTACAATCACGTAAATACAGCGTAAATGTGCAAAGCCAGCTGTAATGTCACCCTAATCCGGAATGACAACTCACCCTAATCCGGAATGACAATGCTAAGCATCTGCACAACGAGGCAAATCGGCATATCCAGTGGTCACAGCAGTAAGCTGGGAAGAAGAATGTCAGTTTCTGGAGTAGCCACGTGGCTTACTGTAGTGTTGGCAGAAGAGCCAACACTGTGTTTCTAGAGGAGGCCGAAATGCACGCGTTTAATTACACGCTGTCTTGCGTGAGGTCTGGAACAGGACAATATCTTGATGCAAATAAAGTACGTAGTTGATATAATACTTAACTTTAATCCACAATTGTAGAACATCGCTCTTGATGATACATGCTTCACATAATTAATATAAATTGAATACGGCGCCTTGCTAGGTCGTAGCAAATGTAGCTGAAGGCTATGCTAACTATCGTCTCGGCAAATGAGAGCGTATTTGTCAGTGAACCATTGCTATGAACGTCGGCTGTACAACTGCGGCGAGTGCTAGTACGTCTCTCTAGACCTGCCGTGTGGTGGCGCTCGGTCTGCTATCACTGACAGTGGCGACACACGGGTCCGACGTATACTAATGGACCGCGGCCGATTTAAAGGCTACCACCTAGCAAGTGTGGTGTCTGGCGGTGACACCACACTTACAAACCGAAATACACCGCCCAGTATTCTGATTTTTCGAAGCCTGTCAAAGCTCGCTCGTCCCGTCAAGATATGTCATGTATTCCATACCTAGAGATGTACCACATTAGTAGACAGATAGGTGGCTTTGAAGCTGACGACCGACTACATTAGCGTGCTCGAATACCTGGATGAAAGGCGTTCGATCCAGAGCTTACGCCTTTCAGGTTGAGAAGGCAGAGCATAAATGTCTGTCAGTCGAAGACAAAAAATTGATTTTTAGTGAACAAGGCAATCCTGTCGTAGTGTGGTCTTTCGACGTTGAACGGAGCTTGGTCACTGTATGTACATACTCACGCATCCACCGTCAACCAACCAACATTCTACGCTGAATGTCCTTTTCCGCTGACGATTGTAAACTTTTAACCACTAACCTAGCTTCCAACATCCAATATGGTGGCTCCTCTGACATTCAGTTAACTAGATAATGCTCGCCGGTAGCGTTTTAATGGCCTAACAGGCCGTTCAGCAATTCTTCAGAAGTAAAACAGTGACTTACACCATAGGCGTGTGTGTACTCGCATTGGCCACGTGATGCAGCACGGTTATGCTCTCCAAAGATCGGTTCATGTAGCTCCAGACTACACGATACTAACACACTGACACTCCGTCTTCACGCCACGAGTGGCCTACCGGGACCATCCGACCGCCGTGTCATCCTCAGAGGAGGATGCAGATATGATGGGCGTTGGGTCAGCACACCGCTCTCCCGGTCGTTATGATGGTATTCTTGACCGAAGCCGCTACTATTCGGTCGAGTAGCTCCTCAGTTGGCATCACGACGCTGAGTGCACCCCGAAAAATGCAACAGCGCATGGCAGCTGGATGGTCACCCACGCCCAACAGCGCTTAGCTTCGGTGATCTCACGGGAACCGGTGTATCCACTGCTGCAAGCCCTTTGCAGCTAACACGCTGACTGAAACAGAAAAAATTACACTGCGAATACCTTGTGCGAACGCTACCAAACCTATACTCAACTGTTCTCATGTCCGTGGGACGTGAAGACTGAATTGTCATTTTTGTGCTAGCTTGTTGTCAGCACTTCCAGCATTAACAGCGTCAAAAGAAGCCATTACCTCGCATGGAACACGATGAGAATACATGGTTGCTGTTATATGTGTCTAAAGACACAGTAACATTTCAAGAGGAGTAGTGACGGATTTTTCCACAAGCTTTACACCATGGGAAGATGCTAGTATTGTCCGGTACGCTATTGGAAACATCAACGGCTGAAGGCTGATTAGATCGCAATGGTAAAATGCTGCGAATGTTTGTATCACACACAAATTGAAAAGCCATATGTACAAGCAGTAATCACTCTTGGATGTCTAATGGCTACTTTCCGAAACGCGTCATATGAGCTATAAAGTCATTCGTTGCCTGATGGCCCAGTCCTGGGGCCCAGTCAGCCTGACTGCAGAATTATTGATTGTTTTAAATCAAGTTTGGATAACAAATGACAAAAGAAATATTTCTTCGTGTGATATAATTAAAAATTAACAGTTTTCTAATATTTTGCTGTAATTGTATTGTGAAGTCTTACTTTGCCAAATTTCATCATTGTAGATCAACGGGAAGTAGCCTATATGTTTTGATGAGTGAGTTTACCTCTAGAAAATCTAGCATCACACCTTTGAATTGATTCGTTGGCTTCCTTTAAGCCGATCTGCAGGAGATCCGAAACACTCGGGTTTTAGGTCTTACGTCTGTGACGTGGGGAGGACAGGCATAAATATGTCGTTGAAGGGTTTGCATGAAATGAGCACCTTTATTGGTAACACGAAAGGTAAACAGTACACGATTCTGATGTAAAGATTGAAAAGTAAAGCCATTTCAGTAGAAATAAGGTGCCTCACGATAGTCCAAGTGGATGTCTTGATCGGAGTTGGGTCGATGTCCGGTTGGTGTGCTGGTTGGTGATACGGCGTCTGTCCTGGTCGGTGATGGGGCCTTTGCCTTTGTCAGCAGTTCAAGTCGATCGGGTTTAGGCTGATCGCTACGTTGGTCGGAGTCCCTGAGTCTTGTTGGGTCGATGTCCAGTCGGCGGTCGCTGCCGAAAGATGGGCTCCAGGTAGCAGCCAGCGTCGCGTCCAGAGTGAGAATGTGTACCTGTGACAGAGCTGTGCCTTATGTAAACGCGTAGATGGATTTCCGGCAGGGTCACGTGGCGCACGGACGAAATGTAGTGCCATTGTTCGCAAGGCTGCAGTCGGATGAGCACACTGCTGGCAGGCGATGATGGCGCCTAGCCTTTACACAGAGGAAAATGTGTGTTGGTGATGTACACAGCTGGAAATGTTGCTGTTGTGGTCTGGCATTTGCAAAGTGCAGTGTGTACGATCAGCCCGTGTTTGGGTGGCTTCGGTAGCGGACGCCTAGGGGTGCGGTAACCCGCCAAGCGCGGATGTGTTTCATGATGGTATGTTGCCAGGCGAGTGGCAGCCCTGTATCCGGATGTGCTTTAAGAGCGGGTCACCAAGTGTTCTGTATGCAGCCTCCTTTAAAGATGAGGTACACTTTCCTATAATCCTCCCAATAAATCGAAGTCGACCTTCTGCTTTCCTTACAGCTAACCTAAAGTAAACATTTCATCTCGTAACGCTTTGCAACAGTACACCTAGATATTTAATCGATGTGACTGTCAAGCAACACACAACTAACGCAGTATTGATCACTGGATTGGTTTTCTTACTCATCGGCATTAACTCACATTATTCCACATTTAGAGGATTGGTTTTCTTACTCATCTGCATTAACATACATTATTCCACATTTAGAGCAAGCTGCCATTAAGAACACCAAATATAAATTCTTTCAAAATCACCCTGCACACTCCTACATTCAATGACGACATTTTCGCATACAGGAAGCGTCATCAGCAAACAGTCACAGATTACTGCTCACCCTACCCGTCAAATACTTTATATATATTGCGAACAAGAGAGGTCCTTACTTCCCTGTGGTACTTCTGACGACACCTTCGTCTACTGGAACACTCGCCGTACGGTACAACGTAATGCCTTCTGTTACGTGAGTAATCTTGGAAGTGCTCGCGGATCTGACAATCTATTCCGTACGTTCGGACCTTCGTTAACATTCAGCAGTGTGGGACTGTGCATAGAGCGCAATGTTAAAATTCCGTTACATATGACGATTGATACAGCGTTTCTAGACAAATATCCAGCACGATCAGAGACTTTACTTAAAAACAAAATAATTGAACAAACATCACATGTAAAATGTCTGTGAGACTATTAGTGTCCAGCAGTTGGACAAACATGTGGAAACACCAAAAATACAATACTTTACCATGCCTAATACGGCGCAGAAGATCAGTGGCATTCAAAACAGCTTCCAGACGTATCGGAATGGATGAATATAAGTCCTGTATGATTTTCAAGGGTCTCTTATACCATTCGTTCTGCAAAATGATGGTAAGTTCCCAAAACGACGATGGTGGATAGCCACCATGCACCATTCTCTCGAAATTAGATCATAAAGGCTCAATGATATTGAGATCTGATGACTGTGGTGGTCAGAGGAGATGCGCCTGTTCATCCTCGTGGTCGCAATTCCACTCCCGGACGATGTGAGCTGTGTGAACAAGAACTCTGTCGTCCTAGGACACAGCTTCACGATTGAGGAAGAAACATTGTATCGCGAGTTGGACGTGATCAGCTAAAATGGTCACATAATCATTGGCAGTAATTCTACCTTACAGAGTAACCAGGGAACCCACCGAATACCACGATGTGGCCGTCCAAGTCGTCACCGAACCCCAGCCATGTTTCACTCTTGGAACAAACACTCGGACAGAAGACTCATCTGACCAAAAGACATTCTTCCATCGCTCCATCATCGAGGTATTATGACTTCGGCACCAAGTTTTCCGGTTACGGGCATCTCCATCACTGATGAGTGGTTTTGGAATTCCAGACCCCACAGCAATTCCCTGTTTACAGAACTCCCCTCGTGTTTTTTTTTTTTTTTTTTTTTTTTTTTTTTGTGCAGACTGTGATATTCAGTTCTGCAGTGACCTTTCCAGCTGTCGTCCTCTCACTTTTGGTCACAATCTTCTTCAATGATCGTCTGTCACAATCATTCCACAACACTTTCGCCCACGTTGAGACTTCGTGGATAATGTTTTTTCTGCTTTCACTGCATCTCGTACTAATCTTCTAATTGGGGCCTCTTGAAACAACAAACACTTCAGCTCGCTTTGTTACGAAAGCACTCACGATGCGAGTACCAATAATTTGCCACTTTCGAATTCACTTAGCTCCCATACCACATTCACAACTACACAGAAAGCTGTTCTGACCACGACTGAAACTTACAACGAATTGAGACGTCGCACAGGTGCCGTTCGTCAAATGCAACAGCGCAACCTGCATCTACAAGGGGTATTGGAAGGTAAGTTCCTATCAGCCGCGAAATGGAAGCCACTGTGACAATCAAAAATGTTTTATTGAAACAATTAGCTACAACTTCCAACTACTTGTCTACACAATCGCCACTCCAACTTAGACATTTTTCGTAGCGTCGCACCAACTTTCCAATCCCTTCGTCATACAAGACAGCTGCCAATTCTTTCCGCCAATTCACTTCGCTGATGTACAGTTCGTTGTCGGTGCCAAAATTAGACTTCATAGCCAGCGGTTCATGAGAGTAGAGAGGAAACTCAGAAGGAGCCAGTTGCGTGAGTAATCAAAACACTTTCAATCGACAACGCTGCAGGGGCATTTTCATTGCCCCTGCTGAATGCGGCTGAGAATTGTCTTGAAGAAGGAAACGCATGACAGTTACGTGGGCTCCATAGCTTCAGACTAAACTTCTCACCAGGCCCTCGTATTTGGCGGGATACACTATTTTCTAGGCATCTTAAAGTGCTCACTGTGCGCTCAGAACTGACAAGAGTGGCGTGACGCGGTCGACGGCCGTACTAGAGACAGTGCCCAACACGACATCTGTGCAGAGCTACATCGGATTTTCACGGTGGCTTCCATTTCGCGACCGATCGGAACTTACTTTCGGAGTAGCCCTCGTACATGTATGTTGTGAGGTAACGGGCGAATTGTGGCGCCCTGGAAATATTCTAAGTTGGCGTGGCCGCACGGACCGCTCGGCCAGGCGGGGCCCGGCAGCAAACACGTGGTGGCGAACGTTAGCGGGATGAGAGGGGTAGCCCCAGCGCATGGTCCAGCCACGTGGCTGGGAATTCCAGGGTGACTCTGTTTCAATGAAAGAGACTTCTATGCTGGGAGTGCCAAAGATGGCGGACTTCGTGAAACCTTAATGGCAGACATTTCACAGTTCATACAAAAATTAATAGTAGCCAGATGAATCATGATAGCTCAAAAAGAAACATGTACATTACTATTATTTGCACGGCGATTTTGATGGTGTAATCAGATTTTCAATATCTTTGTTAGTTTAAAGTTTAGTATCTGACGGTAAATTATACAAGTAACACCCGGCAACGAATTTCCAAAATTTAAACGCTTCATCCAATTTCGTCGATTGACATGTCTTTAGAAAGCTATTAGTGTAAATCTAAATTGGTGTAAATTACAGGCATGTAACTTGAATAGTACATGGAGGTGAAAGTGGCCGATTACTATCGATCGCGTCAGGCCATAAGTACTCCACAGTTACACGAAAAAACGGTAGCAGCATGCTTATAAACATATTTATTCATCTATGTATTTGTTTATATCCGATATATACTATTCATGAAGAAATTGATTAAATATTTACTGTGTGATAGAAAGCACCGAGGCATTAGCCTACTGGCCTACCTTTTGTTCTATTCCTGTGATATGTGTTTATTTAATTTGTTATGTATGTAATAATGTGTGTTAGCGTGTTTATGGTCCAGCCGTAGGAAAATTTATATAATTTCAAGTTATTTAAATGTAAATCCAGTATTTCGAATGTGTTTCATTATGTTTGTGTGGGTGCGTTGGCATGAAGACATGGCGCGAGCGCTGTAGCCAATCACAGCGCTCGTGAATGAGGAGCATCGTTTCTGTTGAGGACACGCGGGGAGTTCGGGAGAGTGCGGCGTGACGGACAGACGCACAGGACACGGAAAGTGCTGGACGTGAAGGAGCGACGTAGAGTTGCGGAGAGACTTGGAGAGTGTGGAGCGGTTCGCGCGTGATCGCTACAGATAGAAATACTTTGGTGTGCCGGCCTGTGTACTTGTGCGATTTCTATGGCTTCTTCAGTGAAGACGAACTTTTCGTTTAGAAGTGAATATCTTGCGAGCTATTTTGTTGTTCATGACTAATTACGTGCAATAGGAATCTATTGTTTCTCTGTTATTCAACTTACATTTTATTTAATTGCTGGACTATCGACACCAATAAGTGTTTTGCATAAATATGAGTATACTACATTCTCAAAAGTACTTCTACTATCGTCATCGTCATTTAAAGTCGTTAAGATAGTAACTGCAGATTTTATTTAATTGCAATCTGTCATTTATAAATTTACATGTTACATTCACAATTCGCAACTGCAGAGTGATAGAAACCTTCGACCATTCGATTCATGTGTGTATTCTTATCGTATATTGTAGACTCAGCAGTATTTGGCCGTAATGCGGCAACTACGTATGCCAGCCCCTAGACAACGAAACAAGCCAAAACTTTAATGTTTCAACTCAGAGTCCGAGGGTGCGTAGTTATTAGAAAGCCAGCAATGCTCAAGCGTGCATTTCTCCCAGTGTTTCCATATTTTTGCACAACCCCTGTAGATGAAAATCTGAAATAATTCGAAGCAAGAGAGCACCTTACTACTAAACGGGAAACTATATAAAAAAAAATTTTATGAAACTACAGAGACTGCTTTACTGGTCGCACGTGTTGGAGATTAATAAGTTATTTGACTTGCCCTTTGTAAGCACAGCCGTTCTGTTACACTTCACTGGGGAAGAGGAAACGTAATCTCCTTTTATATAGAAGGCACATCAACGTTGACCAATAAAATACATACAGATTTTATTCATGATGTTACTTGGAAATCGTTAGCAAAATATTCACCTTTTTATTTCAGATGTGCCTCAGATTAAAAGCTGACCTTCTTTGAAATAGTCCTCCACGGAGCTGAACAAAATTTAGAAATTCTGGGGAGCTTTGAGACCAAAGGAAAAGTTAGCCATCTGACTTCAACTTTTCTCTTCCAAT
Source organism: Schistocerca piceifrons (assembly GCF_021461385.2). Lineage (NCBI taxonomy): Eukaryota > Metazoa > Arthropoda > Insecta > Orthoptera > Acrididae > Schistocerca > Schistocerca piceifrons. The sequence goes on along the minus strand of NC_060138.1, from coordinate 988,482,018 downwards.
ATGGGCGGCAACTCAGGAAGTATCTGACTCGCCCCGCTGCCAGGAGAGCTTCAATTAAGAGCTGGTAGGCTGCACGGCCAGTGAGAAAAATTTCAGGACAGGCCACAGCGGCCACTGGCGTTGCGTGACCTTTTACGCTAAACGCCGTGGCCGATCCGGTAAGGCGAGCGTCAACTCATTAAAACACGCACGCAGCAATAAACGCGGTCGCGCCGAATATTTTTGAGGACTGCCTTCGTCTATGCTGCATTTCCACAACAGAACGACCAGAGCTCGTGCGGTTTTCGGTAAAACGGTCCCTGCAGTGAGGCAGCATACGTGCCTACAAAAATGACTGCACGGAGGCAGTTCTAATCTTATACTTACTAATGAGAAGGAGAACAAAGAAATATCGATGTTTGTTGGCCAGGGAAAACCTTCGATAATGTTACGTGGAATAAGATACTCCAAAGCCTTAGAAGAATGCGAAGACAGTACAGCACGCTCGGGAATATTCTACAACACTTAGAATACATAAACGAGAAATCTAGAACTGAAAGATTAGTAAGGCAGATTCTGTTAAGAATGGGGTTAAAATTTTTGCAATATTTCGCCACATCTGTTTGCTTTTAGTGACAAGGCAGTGAGAGGTCATTCAATGACAGGCTAGATAGTTTCGAACCAGGAATAAAAATGCTAGAGAGATATACTATGGCCTTGACTGAAATTAGGAAAGACTGTGTAGAACTATGTTTATCGCGCAATTTGAGACAGAAACAAGCAAATCAAAGACTATAGTGACAAATAGTAATATGGGAGCAAAATAACTGCCTTGCTAACATCATATTGTTGAAGACACTGTGAAACAGATAAATGAACTATTGTATCGGAGAAACATGACTCGCGAAGTGTTCGACCACTAATTACTAAAAGAAAAACTATCCTATGACATGGGGGCAGGGAACGAGGAAAGTCACAAATACGAGAAGGAGCAAACAGTTATTGAAAGACCCACCCCATTCTCGCCTCCATACTAGCCACTCCCTCAAAATCACCATCCTCTTCCTGACAACCAAAACTGAAGCCAAGATTTCCGTCTTCGACTTTGAAAACACATTTATAATCTATATTTATGGAGTTAGTAACTGTTCTAGAAAGAACAGATACCATTGATGACCGTGCAGCTTATCTAGAATATATGATAACTGTTTTAAACCCTCAGCTTCCAACAGCTTTTGTTGATATACCTTGATGGGGACAGCTGAAAATGTGTGCCCCCACCGGGACTCGAACCCGGTATCTCCTGCTTACATGGCAGACGCTCTATCCATCTGAGTCGCCGAGGACACAGATGAATAGCGCGGCTGCAGGGACTTAACCGTTGCACGCCCCCCGTGAGCCCCACATTCCTAACACACATTTTCAGCTGTCCCCATCGAGGTATATCAACAAAACCTGTCGGCAGCCGAGGGTTTAAAGCAATTAACATTAATAATCCCTGAAATTCCCAACTGGACCACATCATGTCCCCACACGCTCGTGATTGCACTGACACAGTGATTGCTCCTCTCGTTGCCAGTACTTACACTCCAGAAGACGATCAGGTTTCAACGCACCAATCAAATCACAGGATGTGATATGTGTTATTGCCGATAAACACACAACCGGTCCAGCTCATGAATAATCGCTCTCCTTCCCTGATATCTTAGAAACCTTACACAATACCGATGTTTTTTCCCTGACCCATAGAGGACCTCAAGGGTTCTTCTTTCCTACAAACCAAGGCACCTCCTAGTGAGATCTTCTTCTATCGACACATAATCTTAGCACAATCTTAAGAAATATCTTTAAATCCATCGTCTCTATACTCTCACAATGACTTCTTTACTGAGTAACGTGTCCTCCGTCCTATGATGAAATGATTAACTCCTATATCTAGACTGACACTCATAGCAACAACACAACAGTCAACCCTCTCCCTTCGTATTCTCAGGCGTTAAAGGTGGCTATGCCCTTCCATAGCATTCTGGCCTCCTGTTAATCTATACGAGTATGGGCTTCAAGTTAATTACATCCTTGTAGCAGCATCCCATCCGTCTAATCAACTATCCTCTCAATCAACAAACAATATCTACTCCCGCATTTACCGCCCAACGTAACGTTGCACCTAAACAATGTCCTACCATGGCTGCAATATCTCCCTAACTATACTTTCCTATACACATACACCAAAAAAAGTTTTTCATCAACCCAGTTCCCAGAACTCCTGAAGATAGACGTTATTTGTGGATATTGTATCACAGACACAGTCTCCTTGACTGTTTAGAGATGTCACTAAACAAGTTCAAAGATATAGAAAACCACGCATGAGCAGCGCCTATTAGACAGAGGGGGTCCGACAGCCGATCCGTTCCAGTCATTCCACCAGGAAGGAGGTATACGGCACGTATTTTCTATAGTTCAGCAATGCCTAGACTGTCGACACCGCAGTTCGATCGCGTCCACATTGTTACTTTATGGTAGGAAGGGCTCTCAACAAGAGAAGCGTCCAGGCATCTCGGAGTGAACCAAAACGATGTTGTTCAGGCCTGGAAGAGATACAGAGAGACAGGAACTAGCGAAGATATGCTTCGCTGAGACCGCCCAAGGGCAACTACTACAGTGGATGACTGCTACCTACGGATTATGGCTCGAAGAAACCCTGACAGCCACCATGTTGAATAATGCTTTTCTTGCAGCCACAGGACGTCGTGTTACGACTCAAACTGTCCGTAATAGGCTGCATAATGCGCAACTTCGCTCCCTATGTCCATGGCGAGGTCCATCTTTGCAACCACAACACCATGCAGCGCGGTACAGATGGGCCAAACAAGATGCCGAATGGACCACTCAGGACCCAAAAGTAGGAAACAGCTGAAGTCATACTTGGGCTTGTGCGGTTTCTACAGAAAATTCTTGTGGGAGGAAGGAATGAATATTCCGAATTTAGGAAAATTTTTGAACAAAAATGCTGCTTGGAGGTGGACTCAGGAATAAGAAACGGAATTCAAGGGTATAAAGAATAAATTGTGCAACATCAAGATGTTGTACTACCCAGATATGAATCTCCCTTTCTGATTAGGGTCGGACAGTTCAGACTATGGAATAGGTTTTGAGCTATTTCAGTGTGGCACTCTCCAGCTGCATGCTAAATAAGCACGAACGGGGATACAGCATATCGGAGAAGGAGATTCTCGCAATCGTGCAGGGATTTAAGGAACTGCGCATATACACTCCTGGAAATTGAAATAAGAACACCGTGAAGTCATTGTTCCAGGAAGGGGAAACTTTATTGACACATTCCTGGGGTCAGATACATCACATGATCACACTGACAGAACCACAGGCACATAGACACAGGCAACAGAGCATGCACAATGTCGGCACTAGTACAGTGTATATCCACCTTTCGCAGCAATGCCGGCTGCTATTCTCCCATGGAGACGATCGTAGAGATGCTGGATGTAGTCCTGTGGAACGGCTTGCCATGCCATTTCCACCTGGCGCCTCAGTTGGACCAGCGTTCGTGCTGGACGTGCAGACCGCGTGAGACGACGCTTCATCCAGTCCAAAACATGCTCAATGGGGGACAGATCCGGAGATCTTGCTGGCCAGGGTAGTTGACTTACACCTTCTACAGCACGTTGGGTGGCACGGGATACATGCGGACGTGCATTGTCCTGTTGGAACAGCAAGTTCCCTTGCCGGTCTAGGAATGGTAGAACGATGGGTTCGATGACGGTTTGGATGTACCGTGCACTATTCAGTGTCCCCTCGACGATCACCAGTGGTGTACGGCCAGTGTAGGAGATCGCTCCCCACACCATGATGCCGGGTGTTGGCCCTGTGTGCCTCGGTCGTATGCAGTCCTGATTGTGGTGCTCACCTGCACGGCGCCAAACACGCATACGACCATCATTGGCACCAAGGCAGAAGTGACTCTCATCGCTGAAGACGACACGTCTCCATTCGTCCCTCCATTCACGCCTGTCGCGACACCACTGGAGGCGGGCTGCACGATGTTGGGGCATGAGCGGAAGACGGCCTAACGGTGTGCAGGACCGTAGCCCAGCTTCATGGAGACGGTTGCGAATGGTCCTCGCCGATACCCCAGGAGCAACAGTGTCCCTAATTTGCTGGGAAGTGGCGGTGCGGTTCCCTACGGCACTGCGTAGGATCCTACGGTCTTGGCGTGCATCTGTGCGTCGCTGCGGTCCAGTCCCAGGTCGACGGGCACGTGCACCTTCCGCCGACCACTGGCGACAACATCGATGTACTGTGGAGACCTCACGCCCCACGTGTTGAGCAATTCGGCGGTACGTCCACCCGGCCTCCCACATGCCCACTATACGCCCTCGCTCAAAGTCCGTCAACTGCACATACGGTTCACGTCCACGCTGTCGCGGCATGCTACCACTGTTAAAGACTGCGATGGAGCTCCGTATGCCACGGCAAACTGGCTGACACTGACGGCGGGGGTGCACAAATACTGCGCAGCTAGCGCCATTCGACGGCCAACACCGCGGTTCCTGGTGTGTCCGCTGTGCCGTGCGTGTGATCATTGCTTGTACAGCCCTCTCGCAGTGTCCGGAGCAAGTATGGTGGGTCTGACACACCGGTGTCAATGTGTTCTTTTTTCCATTTCCAGGAGTGTATTTAGAGGGCAGAAAAGTGACAGCGTTGTCGGACCACAAGGCGCTGATTTATCTGCAGGACTGCAGGATACTAAACGACCGCTTAATGCGTTAGGCAATGTTCATGTAGCAATTCGAATACGAAATATGCTAAATCAAGAGTACAGAAAATTGTGTTGCCGATGCTCTGTCCAGATTACCAGTGGGGGTGGAAGATGATGGAAGGGAGGATCCGAACGAATTTAAGCTACTGTATATGAGGAGGGTAGCGCGGGAGAAAGAAATTCGTGCGGTGTTCAAAGATATGCAGCGAGCACAAAACGACGATCCTGAACTGAAACACAGTAAGAGGAATTTAGACAGCAAGGGATACGAGAAAGTACCCAAATATTTTAAGATACACAAGGGAGTGTTATTCCGACGGAAAGATGAAGAGACGGACAAATGGAGACTGCGGTTTCTCAATAGGTATGTGGAACAGTTAATAGACTACGTCTATTTAAGTCACGGACATTACGGGGCCGAAAAGTGCACTGAAATCATCGAGAAATACGCCCAAGTAAATAACCTGGTCAGACGGGTCCGCGCGCAGCTGGCGGCGTGCGACCGACCGTTGCTGACGGGTCAAGTGCTGCACGACCGCTCAGCTGGGGGAAATGCAAAGCATTACACCTACGAAAGTGGGCGAGTTACTGGCTGTGGACAATTTTGGTTCACTACCCACAGGACGCGGTGGCATGAAGTACATCTTTGTTGTGGTGGACTTGTTCATTAAACTGTATCCGATACGGAAAATGAATACTAAAACACTGAATGCCAAACTGGAGATGGATTTCTTCAAGAATATTGTAAAACCAGTAAGGCTATTCTCTGACAACGGATCACACTTTACTTCGAACGACTGGAACATGTTCATGAACAACCAGAGTGTGCAATATATCCGTATATGCGTCTACCACCCAACGAGCAACCCGTATGAACGATATATGGGGGAAGTAGGGCGTTGATGTAGGACGTATGCCAGCAACAGTCATTCCAAGTGGGTGGAGAACGTGAGCGCGTTTGAGGACGTACTGAACAGCGTAAAAAGTAAGGCTACGGGGCACTCACCTTTGCAAGTCATGACCGAGGTGAAACCAAAGTTCCTCCGTACAGAAACGGTAGAATTCACGCCGCGAAAACCTGAATCGGCTGCTGAAAGAGAGCAGGCAGCAACGGCCCGCATGAAAAAGTTAGCCGCTGTAAGGAATAGGTGACACGATGGGCGTTACAAAGCGATGAAGTACAAAGTGGGGGACAAAGTGCTTAGACGGCTGGTGTGGCTGAGCATTCTAGGCGCTTCAGTCTGGAACCGCGCGACCGCTACGTTCGCAGGTTCGAATCCAGCCTCGGGCATGGATGTGTGTGATGTCCTTAGGTGAGTTAGGTTTTAAGTAGTTCTAAGTTCTATGGGACTGATGACCTCAGATGTTAAGTCCCATAGCCATTTGAACCATTTGACAAACTGCTTGTAAGCACCAAAGAGCGTTCCAGTGAAGTGGACGGGGAGATTAAGATATTATTTGAGTTATACAATGGACCATTTATTGTGGCAGATTGCCCTCATCCAAATGCATACCGTTTAAAATACTCTGTCTCAGGAAAACCTATGGGTCCAAGAAACGTGACGGAGCTGAGGCTGTGTATAGAGAAAGCTGAGAAATGAAAAGCTGTTCTAATTTGTAATTAGTGGTAGTAATTTTGGAGGGATAATTTTACATGTTTAAATTGGAGATTCATTAGTAATTTGTCAGTTTATTGTGGAAATGTAGGTGAGCAGGAGGGGAAGTTTAGGCACTGAGGATGCGTGGCGATCCGTGACCTCGTGGATTTAAGTAAAATATGTATTGATTTATGTTTTGTATAAGAGTGTGGCAAAGAATTTAGTAGTCAATTTGAAAGGTATTAAAATTGTAATTATATGTGCACGCATTTTTGGTACATGGAGGCAGGAAGAATTTATTAAAGTCAATTAAATAGAACTTGTGGGAATTTGAGCTTACTGTGATTCAGTCGTTTACCTTGTGACTTTGTTCCTTAAGTATAGTTTTCCGCTGTAGGCAATCTTTAACGAGGATCCTGGTTGGGTTAGAGAAATGGTTTGTTGTCGGGTTTCTACTTTTGGTTTTCGTTGTAGACAGATTTGTCGAGATAAACAGTCAAAAGACTGATGTGAGTTGATCGATACTTCGTACTAAAATCCGTGTGCGCGTGTGTAGTGCGACGGAAAAATTAGTGTAAGAAGGCGCCGTAGCGCTGAGTGAGTGGCACAAGAAGTGAATTTTTTTCCTTGTCCAAAAAATTGTTTACGCATAGCTGAAATAAAGGAATTTATTTAATATGACGTTTCGTTCATAATTTGTGTCAGTTTAAGTTTATTTCGAAATTCATGCTGCTCCCGCAACACTACAAAAATTTTGTAAACACTATTGGCCTGGCGCTTTAATCATTTAATTCTGTTCCTTGTAATTTGTTTTATATGTATTTGTATGAACTTAAGGGTGCTAGACAGAATGTTAATAAGTGGAGGTGTGTGAGGCAATGGGCGAGTTGTGGCGCCCTGAAACTATTCTAAGTTGGGAGCTGGCGTAGCCGCACGGGCCGCTCGGCAACCCAGGGCTCGTCAGCAACCGCGTGGTGCCGAACATTAGCCGGAGCAAGAGGGAAGTCCCAGCGCGTGGTCCAGGCCGACCGTGTGGCTGGGAATTCCATGTTGATACTGTGTCAAGGACTGTGCTTTGTGTCGATAAAGGTGATCTGAGCGCCGGTAGTGCCAATGATGGTGGACTTTGTGAAAATCGTAATGGCAGATATTTCATAGTACTTGTAGAAATTAATAATAGCCAGACGAATCATGATACCTTAAAAGGAAACATGTACATTACCATTATTTCCACGACGATTCTGATGGTGTAGTCAGATTTTCAATATCTTTATTAGTTTAAAGTTAAGTATCTGACTGTAAATTATACAAGTAAAACCAGTAACGAATTTCCAAATTCTAAACGGTTCATCCGATTTTGTCGATCGACATCTCTTTAGAAAGCTATTAGTGTAAACCTAAATGGGTATGAATTACAGCATGTAACTTCAATAATACATGAGTTATTGGAGGTCAAAGTTGCCTGATCGCGTCAGGCTATAAGTACTCCACAGTTATACGAAAAAAACGGTAGCAGCAAGCTTATAAATATATTTATTCATCTATGTCTTTGTTTATATCCAATATATACTATTCATAAAGAAATTGGTCAAACATTTTGTTGTGTCTAGACAAGACAGCCTAGACACAAGGAGAGGAAGCCGAAAGTCACGCGCTTAAACTCACGCAGGCTCGCGTGAGGTCTGAAACAGGATACGTAATGAATGCTATAAAGAAAAGTACGTAGCTTCTGGAATACTTAACTTTAATCCACAATTGTAGAACATCGCTCTTGTACAGATATAATCTCCATTTCCAATATACACTTGGTGATGGTGCCTTGCTAGGTCGTAGCAATTGACTTAGCTGAAGGCTATGCTAACTATCTTCTCGGCAAATGAGAGTCTTCGTCAGTGTAGCATCGCTAGCAAAGTCGGCTGTACAACTGGGGCGAGTGCTAGTACGTCTCTCTAGACCTGCCGTGTGGTGGCGCTCGGTCTGCGATCACTGACAGTGGCGACACGCGGGTCCGACGTATACTACCGGACCGCGGCCGATTTAAAAGGCTACCACCTAGCAAGTGTGGTGTCTGACGGTGACACTACACATTTACTGTGTTTTAGAAAGCACAGAGGCATCAGGCTACTGGCCCACTCTTGTTTCTATTCCTTTGATATATGTTTATTTAATCTGTTTATGTATTTAAAATGTGTGTTAGAGCGTGTTTATGGTTCAGCCGTAGGAATATTTATTTAGTTTCAAGTTATTTAAATGTGAATCCAGTATTTTGTATGTGTTCCAATATGTTTGTGAGTGTGTGTAGGATTGGAGACATGGAGGGAGCGGTCTAGCCAACTACAGCGCTCGTTACTACGGTGGGCGACTACCAAAGTCAATGGAGAGACTGTATGGAAATGGGGGAGGAGCATCAGGCGCACAGAACACGGCGGTTACTGGAGGGAGAGGCGCGACGGACGGTCGCAGGAAGTACTAGGAGAGTGGTGAGCAGTTTTGCGCGTGGTCGCGGGAGACAGTTCGGAGTGCCGACTTGTGCACTTGTGAGATTTCCGTGTCTTCTTCAGTGAAGACGTAGTATGCATTTAGAAGTAAATATCTTGCTATCTATTTTATTGTTCATAACTAATTACGTGAAATAGGAACCTATTGTTTCCTTGTTATTCAACTTATATTTTATTTAATTGCTGGATCATCGACACCAATAAATGTTTGGCAGTAGTAAACGGCATTCTTAAAGGTACTTCTGCTATCGTACTCATCATTTAAAGTCGTTAAAAATAGTATTTCCACATTTTCTTTAATTGCAATCTTTCATTTATAAATTTTTTATTTAATTGCAATCTTTCATTTATAAATTTCTATGTTACATTTAAAATTCTCAATTGCCGAGTGATAGAAACCTTCGACACTCGATTCATGTGTATATTCATATTTTATACTGTAGACTCAGCAGTATTTGGCTTGTAATGCGGCAACTACGTATCCCAGCCCATAGACAACGAAACCGGCCAAAACTTTAATATTTCAACTCTGAGTAGTTGAGGGCCCGCATCAGCAATCTGGACCACCATCTCTAAAGATCTCCTGTATGGTGGTACAACATGTAATAGAAAGGGCGGAAATGAAGTTTATGTTAATCTGTATTCCAGTTTTCTGTACAGGTTCCGGAACTCTCGGAACCGAGGTGATGTAAAACGTTTTTTGATGTGTGTACTTATTCCATACTATCATCTGGTCTTTCTAACTAACTCTTCAATAAACTCCGTCCGGCCGGGCACTGGAAGGTCCACCACAACCGACTGACGCCATACCATCCGCAGCCCAAATGCGTCACCTAATGCAGATCTTTGGGGGAGGGGGACGAGGGGTGGGGATGTGGGGTCAGCACACAGCACTTCCTGTCTGAGCCGTGGAAAAAATTGCTGTTTTGAAGAGCGCGCCGCAGCGCGTTGTGTGAAGCAGTCGCCCTCCGTTTCTGGCGGTGGCGCCGCTGTGGCAGTCGCAGCTTTGGTGCCTCCCTCTGGTGGGAAAGGGGAAAGGTGGCCTGTTCACGTGCGTTTAAGAGGCGCGATGATCTCGCCAGTGGCGGTTCGTCAGTCGGAGTGAGTCTGGGTCAGTCTCGCGTCACCAGTTGCTGGGTTGTCTCTCGTTCGCAATTTGTGTGGCAGTTAGTGTCTGTCTGTCGTCGGAGTGCTAGTATGTCTGTCGTTTGGATCAAACTTTAAAACCAGCAAATGAGAGTCTTGCCACTCCGACAGTAACAGAACTCAGCTAGTGGTCGCCCGGTCGGGGCTGAGTTCCTGTATCTGAGTCTGCGCGTTAGGCCACCGGTCTGCTCGAGTTGCTCGGGCACCGCTCATTGGCGATCGATCGGTTGGTCGGTCGCGCACTGAGACACGAGATGACTTGTCCGCCTTGAGAGTCGGCGCATGTGAGGTCGCCACGTGAGTCCAGTGGGCCGCGCCGTACAGCGAGGGGTAGTGGCTACGCGGTTGACACGAGAGCAACAGGAGTCAACCCACGACATCGGGCTGACCGGTGCGTGTTGCGACGCCGTGAAACGGGAGATCGGCGCGCCTTCCCGTGTGCATTGAAGTGGCTGGCAGCGGACGGTTCGGGAGAGCATTGGGGGTGCTGCGCCAGGTCTTCGCCAGAAATCGCAGTTTATTAGAAGTGACTGGAGATATGTTGTTTTTGGGGTGTCACCGCCAGACACCACACTTGCTAGGTGGTAGCTTAAATCGGCCGCGGTCCATTTAGTACATGTCGGACCCGCGTGTCGCCACTGTGTGATCGCAGACCGAGCGCCACCACAAGGCAGGTCTCGAGATACGGACGAGCACTCGCCCCAGTTGTACGGACGACATTGCTAGCGACAATACAGACGAAGCCTTCCTCTCATTTGCCGAGAGACAGTTAGAATAGCCTTCTGCTAAGTCCATGGCTACGACCTAGCAAGGCGCCATTAGCCTTACCTAGTTTGAGAGTTATCGTATAAATGTCTCAAGAAGAACGTTGTAAACCAACAAAGAATAAAGTTTCCAAAGCTACGTATTTTCTTGATAGCAGTCATAACGTATCCTGTTCCAGACTTGACGCCAGTCGGTGTGTGTGTACGCGTGCCTTTCGGCTCCCTTCTCAGTGTGGCGTAGCAAGCTTGTTACGCCACAACAGATTGGCGACGAGAGAAGTGTTCTTTCTGATTGCTTACATTTACTTGTGTCATGGCTTCGCCAGATGTACTGTCCGAATTTTATCGCTTGCAGAATCAGCAGACGCAGGTGTTATTGGATGCCCTTGGACAGCTCGTCCAGGGTCAACGTGCCATTCAAACCGATGCGGCAGCCGCCGCTTCATCGCTGCCGCCGCCACAACTCGCAGATGCACCGCCTTTTAGGCACTACGATCCAGCGCAAGAATCGTGGCCAGAATGGTCCCGACAGTTTGGCTTTCATCTAGCCACCTACAGAATTCAAGGTAATGAGCGGCAGCCGTTTTTGCTTTCTTGTGTCGGTGTGTCCACCTACCATGTGATAGTGAAATTGTTTCCCCGACGCGACATAGCAACTCTGTCCTACGAGGAAATTTTGTCGGCATTGGATGCCTATTTCAAAGAAACAGTCAATGTCGTTGCAAAGAGGTATACTTTCTTTCATACAAAACGTACGGCCGGTCAAACTAATAGGGAGTGGGTTGCAACTTTGCAAGGCCTTACAAGGGACTGTGCCTTTGATTGTGACTGTGGCCTTTCTTATTCAGATACAATGGTACGTGATGCAATTGCACAGAACGTTTCAGATGTTCGCATACGGGAGCAAATTTTGAAACTAGTTAATGCCTCCCTTCAACAAGTGATAGACATATTGGATAGACAAGACACACTTGACTGTGCTAAGGGATCTTTTGAAACTTCGCCAGCCGTGTGTAACATTAACCGGCCTGCTGGACGCGCTGCGCGGCCCGGTAACCTGCCCTCGCGCACTTCGACGTAGCTGCCGCCGCGCTCTCAACCAGGTGTGCCGCGCCAGCACACAAATGCAGTGAAATCATGCCCGCGGTGTGCTACTAGACATTTGCGTGAACATTGCCCGTCACGCCAAGCTATTTGCTTTTTCTGTAATAGGAAAGGACATGTTCAAAGTGTTTGCCAGAAAAAGCTCAGATCAGACAATCACAACCATTCCAGGCCCTTTGCTTCGCTCCGGAATCGAACCAAGGACACTCAGGCTCGTGGACCTTCGCCCATGGACATTCATGTCGTTAATTCCGCTTCGTCCAGTGCCACTCTATCTAACAGTGACTGTGTTCGTCCCACGCAAAGTGTGCGTCGCCGTCGCCGGAAATCACGTCAATTAGCAAGTGATGCTGAACCTGTATCATTTCAAATTGCACGAGACAGTCGCTCTTGTTGTCAGCAGGACAATAAACTTTTTGTAGATTTGGACTTTAATGGCAAGGTCATACCATTCCAGCTCGATACCGGAGCTGCAGTTTCTTTGCTCAATCATGACACGTACAAACAACTGGGCAAACATCCATTGCGTGCCGCAAATTTTCAGTTAAAAAGTTATTCCGGACAGAAAATTCCTGTGATAGGACAGTGCAGCCTTCTTGCAACATACAAGGGACAAACAAAACATGTGTCATTTTACGTTCTTCGTTCTTCTACTGCGGTGAACTTGTTTGGTTTAGATTTATTTCACTTGTTTAACATGTCTATTGTAAATCATGTCCTATCAGTGAATCAGACTGTGCCTACAGACAGTGTTTCTCGCTTATGTGGCGAATTTGCAGACATTTTTGCACCGGGCTTTGGTTGCGCTAAGAATTCTGAAGCACATTTGGAACTGAAAGTAAACGTGCAGCAGAACTTTTTCAGAGCGCGCAATGTTCCTCACGCATTGCGTGATGAGGTCGCAAGAACATTGAACGATTTAGCATCACAAGGTGTGAGTGAATGTGCGCAATGCCTCTTCTCTTTCAGCTCCGCTTCATCGCTTACGCCGTACAGGTGTTCTGTTCGTCTGGACGACGGAATGCGAACGCGCCTTTCGCCAGTTGAAATCGGCGTTGCTTTCTCATACTTGCCTTACGCCTTTCGATCCCCAGAAACCCCTTTTGTTGATGGTAGATGCATCGGATTTCGGGATCGGTGCTGTGCTTGCGCACAAAGTTGGCTCGCATGATCGCCCTATTGCCTTTGCGTCCAAATTGCTCTCGTCTGCGCAAAGAAATTATTCCCAGATAGAGACAGAAGCTTTGGCTCTCGTGTTTGGTGTTACTAAGTTCCATGATTTCTTGTATGGTCGTCACTTTACCATCATCACAGACCACAAACCTTTGACGTCGCTTTTTCATCCGAACAAGCCTGTACCTCCACGTACAGCGCAGAAATTCATTCGCTGGTCTATTTTCCTCTCGCAGTACCGCTACGATATCTTGTATCGGTCCACTGCTAAGCACGGCAACGCTGATGCATTGTCTTGTTTGCCTGTTGCTGAGGATAAAGCATTCGATTCTTCCGAACTTGCTTGCATGTTCATTGATTCGGAAACCGATGAAGTGGTCGAATTGTTTCCGATTGATTTTCGTCGTGTAGCTACAGCCACAGCTGCTGACCCTGTCCTTGCTACCGTTTTGCGTTTTGTTGCTACGCAATGGCCTTTGTCAAAGTCTCGGATCGAGGATCCATTGGTTCGCCGATTTTTTGGTCACAAGGAGAGACTTGTTGTTCGACGTGGTGTTTTGTTGTTGCGTTCTGATAATGATCAGTCCAGAGTCATGGTCCCACGTTCGTTACAGTCCTCTGTTTTACGGCTTCTTCACCATGGACATTGGGGTAAAGTGCGAACGAAACAACTTGCTCGTCAGCACTGTACTTGGTTCGGCATCGATGCTGCGATTACGAATATGTCTTCTTCTTGCATGGCGTGTGCCGAACAACAATCCGCACCGCCGCGGAAAGTCTTTGCATGGCCAAAAGCCACTTCCCCTTGGCAACGCTTGCACATTGATTTTGCTGGTCCGTTCTGGAATGCTCGATGGTTGGTTCTGGTAGATGCCTTCAGTAATTTTCCTTTTGTTGTCCGGATGTCTTCCACGACGTCCTCCGCCACCATCCAAGCGTTGTCTGCTATCTTTTGCATTGAAGGTCTTCCGCAGACTATTGTTTCCGACAATGGCCCACAATTCATGTCCACAGAATTTCAGTCATTCTGCAAGGCCAATGGTATTCAACATCTGACATCCGCGCCGTTTTCGCCTCAGTCAAACGGTGCCGCTGAACGATTGGTCCGGACTTTCAAGTCACAGATGTTGAAGTTGAAAGAGTCGCATTCTCGGGAGGACGCGTTGTTGCTCTTTTTGTCTTCGTATCGCTCTCAGCCCCGAGATGGTCGCTCGCCGGCTGAGTTGCTCCACGGTCGTCCTCATCGAACCTTGATGTCTTTGCTGCATCCGCCGCATCTGGTTCCTGTGCAGCGGCAGTCTCCTGCTTTTGCTCCAGGCGACGTTGTATTTTATCGCAACTATCGAGGTTCACAGCGTTGGATCGCAGGGCGCATTCTTCGCTGCCTCGGCCGCGCGATGTATTTGGTTTTGGGGGCCTCTGGTGAGGTGCGTCGGCATCTCAATCAGCTGCGCCTCTGTCGTCGCACGGGTTCTGCCGCTCCCCGTCTGCTTTCAGCGACGGTGCCGTCCGGTCAGCGCCCTGGGGACCCATCTACTGGCTCGCCTCATCCCCAGGTGTTACCGACGATGCCTTCCATTTTGCCCCATGGCGACGCGCCGCCGCAGCCGCCGCCGCCGCCGCCTGTTCTCCCGCCGGCGCCGCCCGCATTCGATGCTTCGCTGCAGCCGCGAAGCGCCTCCCTGGGTCACGCGCCGCCGATCGCTTCCCGTGACCAGCCGTCCTCCGCCATGGAACTCTTGCCCGCTCCGGACCACATGGCGTCTTCGCGCGTCGGATGCCCCGACGCAATGGAGGTCGACCCTTCGGCCCCTCCTGTCTCTTTACGGGCGCATACACCGCATGTTGGCGTGCACCCTGGACTAGGTTTTCAGGCGTTTCCTAGCTCCCCTCGGACCGAATGGCCGGGTAGGGGTGGCACAGCCTCGCCTGTTGTTAGGCTCCCCACCTCATCGGATACGTCACCATGGGGTCTTCCCCACGGCGGGCGGAAGCCTTATCACATGACCGTTCGCCGATTTGCGGGGGAGGAATGTGGTGTCACCGCCAGACACCACACTTGCTAGGTGGTAGCTTAAATCGGCCGCGGTCCATTTAGTACATGTCGGACCCGCGTGTCGCCACTGTGTGATTGCAGACCGAGCGCCACCATAAGGGAGGTCTCGAGATACGGACGAGCACTCGCCCCAGTTGTACGGACGACATTGCTAGCGACAATACGGACGAAGCCTTCCTCTCATTTGCCGAGAGACAGTTAGAATAGCCTTCTGGTAAGTCCATGGCTACGACCTAGCAAGGCGCCATTAGCCTTACCTAGTTTGAGAGTTATCGTATAAATGTCTCAAGAAGAACGTTGTAAACCAACAAAGAACAAAGTTAAGTATATTCCAAAGCTACGTATTTTCTTGATAGCAGTCATAACGTATCCTGTTCCAGACTTGACGCCAGTCGGCGTGTGTGTACGCGTGCCTTTCGGCTCCCTTCTCAGTGTGGCGTAGCAAGCTTGTTACGCCACAACAGTTTTATTTACTTGTTAAATTCTACTTGTTTTCTTGGTGAGGTCAACAGCCGCTTTGTTTTGGGTTCGTCCCACCATTCTTCTCGGTTTGCTCAGGTGGTTACTTATGAATTGGGTGATCCGTCTTTCCCTTGTGGGGTAGGAGTGGCTTGGAGCAACCTGCAGTTTGGGTTGTACAGTAATCTCCCTGTCAATCCGCCATACGTTAATAGCTGCCTCTGTCATGTTTGTCGGATTTGGTTTTAACGAATTTATTGCTTGAAGTGTAACGGCCGAATTCCTGAAGTATGTTTTATCTTGAGAGGCGGTATATTTGTAATGTAGAGCATGTTTGTATATTTTATGTAAGACTGCATTTCATGGTTTTTTTATTTAAATGGTCGTTTAGTATATAACGTTGCCAGCCTTCTACGATAAGAGTTTTTTTTTATCAAGTTCGACCTTCGGTGGCGCGTAAATTTTTTTAATGTTAGTGTTTTGTACCATTTCCATCCCTCCTACGGGGTGGATAGTTTATGTGCTTGTGTGAGTTGTTAAAATTTTTAGTTTAAAGTAATCTGGTGTGTTGCAAATTTGCACCAGTGTAGTCTTTCAGAGGTTGTGAGCGGTCGTGACTACGGCCATGTCAAAAGGGAGCGGCAAGGTTCTCAGCCCGAAAGCGCATACTGTCAAAATTTGTTCTTTCTGTCTGTGAATAAATTTTAACTTGATAATTAGAGGGTGCTTTCTGATTATAATTTTAAATCTGTTTAAAAAAATAAAGAAGAGGGCTTTTAGGAATAAAATTTCCATTTGTTGAAAGAAATTTAATTTGTTTTCATCAGTTACTCACTGGCGACTACTTCCACGCTCACATAGTGTGATTAAATGTGTTAATGTTCTCGATTAATCGCTAGTAAATAAAGTAAATTCTTAAGAAAAGGTTTTGAAGGTAACTTCACGGTTAACGGTCGTTGTCAGTCTTCGTAACCAGAGCTGCTACTTCTCAGTCAAGTAGCTCCCCAGTTGCCTCACAAGCGCTGTGTGCAGCCCGCTTGCCAAGGGGTCACCCAACTAAGTCCTAGCTAAGACCGTGGCTGCTTAACACCATGATCTGATGGGAACCGATGCATCCACCGCGTCAAGGATACTGGCTGAGTCGTTCAACTGCACTTCATTAATTTCAACTTCTGGTGTAACCAACTGCAACTCTCATTCGACCCTACAAAACACAGATAATGAAGAAATCCTCCAATAAATTATGACTGCATAATACTTACCCACCTTCAGTATTATAAGATGACTAACACTGTATCAGAAACTAATTGGCAATACCCGTCTATGGCCCATGCAAAAGAATGTTCCCATACAATGTATATCGACCGATCTGGAAGAAATCTTTTAATTCCTATCAAATTAGCTCTCTTTCTGCATCTCATCAGCATAAAGAAAAAAGCATTAAATAGGACACTAATTAACGTAATCGACACCACATTATTTTGTAACTTGTCATTTGTGTAAGAGATGTAAGTGCACCTCTTAGTGTTCGCTCGGTACAACACTTCGGAGAAGTCGAGTTCCATCTACATTTACATTTTTCACTTATTTTAAGACCTTGCCGTGATCGACAGTGAAGGTTACCTGACGAGAAATCTGAAGATAAAAACGATACATAAAACCACAAAATTAAATAGAGAGATTTATGTCGTTAGCGGGGGGCAGTGTGATATAGAATAACAAATGGCCAAACCTGGGAAATAAATCTCTCATCCATACTACATGACCCTAAGCAACCGCATCGTCACCCACATAGCATGGAAATGTAGCAGGGCTCTCCACTTTCTCACCCTCTACCCCTCATTAAAAACTGTTCAATGACATACACTTCCCCATGTTTTCTGCACGCCTTGCTTTCTCTAATTTGAATCCTGTGTCAGGTTCAAAAGTTTCCAGACCTTCTGTAAAGCTTCAGCTATGCTACATCCCCCTTAAATGTTAGTTCCAAAATGCCATTATTCCCAGTAATCCTTGATAATCCTAGTTTGCTGCCGTATCTCTATGACATATCGTTTTCACCTCCAATTACTCCACATCCTTTCCGGAGGGAATTGTAGTCACCGCCCTGGAGACAGTCGTTGAGCTACCGTCCCAACCCAGACGAAGGCCGCCGGCAAACACTCTTCATGCTCACTTGTAATCCTATTGATCTAATTGCCACATTCGAACTATTAGTTCCTTTCCCATATGCAGTATATACCACATCATTGTTCTTATATTCTCCAGTGGCCTCATCATCCAGATTCCTTACCCACAGCTACCAGTAGCATCTAGCATCACCATCATCCTCACTAAGCATAATGTCGTACGTTGTCATATCATTGCGGTGTACCCACTGCCATTTTATCTTAATTAAATTAATTTTTCTCAAACTTATTTTCGTAAATCGGAGGCTGAAGAGTTCCACACCGACCACTGACAATTCACCAGTGTAGAGGAAAAATATATAACAGAGACATGTAATTAGGGGCACGAAATGGAAACAGTGGTCGGCAAGGGAATGAGACAGGACTGTAGCCCCTCTCCGATGTTATTCAATCTGTATATCGAGCAAGCAGTAAAGGAAACAAAAGAAAAATTCCGAGTAGGTATTAAAATCCATGGAGAAGAAATAAAAACTTTGAGGTTCGCCGATGACATTGTAATTCTGTCAGATACAGCAAAGGACTTCGAACAGCAGTTGAACAGAATGGACAGTGTCTTGAAAGGAGGATATACGATGAACATCAACAAAAGCAAAATGAGGATAATGGAATGTAGTCGAGTTAACTCGGGTGATGCTGAGGGAATTAGATTAGGGGATGAGACACTTATAGTAGTACAGGAGTTTTGCTATTTGAGGAGTAAAATAACTAATGATGGTCGAAGTAGGGAGGTTATAAAATGTAGACTGGCAATGGCAAGGAAAGTGTTTCTGAAGAAGAGAAATTTGTTAACATAGAGTATAGATTTAAGTGTCAGGAAGTCGTTTCTGAAAGTATTTGTGTGGAGTGTAGCCGTGTATGGAAGTGAAACATGGACGATAAATAGTTTGGACAAGAAGAGAATAGAGGCTTTCGAAATGTGGTGCTACAGAAGAATGCTGAAGATTAGATGGGTAGATCACATAATTAATGAGGAGGTATTGAATAGAATTGGGGAGAAAAGGAGTTTGTGGCACAACTTGACAAGAAGATGGGATCGGTTCGTAGGATATGTTCTGAGGCATCGAGGGATCACCAATTTAGTATTGGAGGGCAGCGTGGAGGGTAAAAATCGTATAGGGAGACCAAGAGATGAATACACTAACCAGATTCAGAAGGATGTAGGTTGCAGCAGTTACTCAGAGATGAAGAAGCTTGCACAGGGTAGAGTAGCATGGAGAGCTGCATCAAACCAGTCTCAGGACTGAAGACCACAATAACAACATATGTAACTAACTGACATACAATAAACAGTTGTGCTAGAGGACAAGAGATATATATATAACTGACATACAATAAACAGTTATGCTAAAGGACAATTCGTATTGTGTACTCCAGAACAAAGAATTTTCCAATACACATTTACCTTGTTATATGAAGTTTTCCTTGAGGAATTAAGGACAATCATTCAAATTTTTAGAAATGGAAACTCATCATAAATTGTGCACGTCAGAGGAAAACTGATCCTTAAGATAACTTCGAAGGGTAATCCAGTAGATTAAGAGATTTACAAAATGTCTCTTCACTTGCCAACACTTAAGTAATCAACTTTTCTGGATTTTTTTTTTTGTCTGCAACGGAAAGTCAACTGACTGTATCTAATCCTAAGGATATCATAGTGGTGTGCAAATCTTAAGGAGGAAAGTAACTTTCGCAGTATTTGTCACTCTAAGTAACATAGCTCGATGAAACTTGTATCATTCATCATAGCAAGAACGGCTACAATATAGTACAGAAGGTAAGTGAAATAAATGCGGAATGAAACGGACAGAAACGACACTTTTATTCAAAGACAATGATTACACTGAAGTTACCGCAATTTATGATTATTACCTGGACATTACTAAAGGAGTAACACAGTTTTTAAATCGGATGTGTGTTCACCATGGACAGCATTGCATGCTCTGCAACGTGCTCCCAAGCTGGAATTATTGTGGCAGGGCATTCCGTTCCTTCGCCAGCTCGGTTGATAACTATTGGATGGTAGTTGGCAAGGGCGCCGACTTATCAGTGGCGGAATGTAATGTATGTTTTGTGGGGATCTAGATTTTTTTTAAAAATGATTACCTTCCATGCCTGTGACAGAAAGATCTGTGCTGTGATAAAGTAAAATACACCGGTACTAAAAGCATACGTTGAGACTCCTCTAGCTCAGTCGGTAACAGAGCTGACTTAAAAGCAACACAAATGAGACCAAACTGGGGTTCAAATGTATTTGGACGAACCCTCGGGTTCAAATGTACTTGGACAAATACACGGACCCGGGGGCGTAACGCACGCGATACGGGCCTGCCTGCAAAAATGAGAATCCTGATCCCCTACCACTACAGCAGTTAGAAATTTAATTGAGTGTGTTGTAAAATCCCACGTAATATAAACAGAGACATCATGCAGTTACTATATTTAAAGTATTAAACCAAAATTGTTAATACTGATAAATGTTATTAAAACTAAACACATTATAGTGATTGACAGCCTATATGAATAACTACAGGCTTATAGTTCTATCTGTTGTTTAATTGATTTGTACTTATAAAACCTCGCTATAGTCCCCTTGATTTCTAGTGAAACTGTGCAATGTGGCGTACTGGGGTACTGTGAGGCAGAGTTCACTAACTTTGTCTTGAGTCATAGAATTCCACATATAGTCCTTTACAAGTATGGGCTTCAAAATCAAGCATTCATCCGAGGAAACGGCAACAGGAATAGTTAAAAACAGGCAGCATTTTGTGCATTAAAGCGGAACGCTACAGATACGATTGAATTCTCTGTTACTAATAGTTTTGTTAATGAGCTACCGAGGCTAATGAGGATATTTCTTTTTTCAGAGCTTTTTTGGACTGGGAATTTACTGGATAAATCCTCCTCATATTCATTTCGAAAAACTAGTACTTTATTGTGAATCTCTTCCTCAGAAGCAGAATTTCTTAATTTTACGAAAGTAATTTTGCAGAAATTGTTAGCATTATGGATAACCTCAAGTTTTCAGTTTTACGTGGCTACAAAGATGCCCCAACATGCACTAAAGTGTCCCATTTCTTTGCAGAGATATAGCCGATAACATTGCTTCTTAAAAATTGTGTCGGTGCTGCACCTGAACAAGAGATAGTCTGTAACAATTTTCTTCCTTGTATCTCGGATTGTCCTTTATTACTGCTCGATATTGGCAAAGAAATATTTTAAATCAATTGTTGAAGAATGACGTGAGCGTATTGTAGCGTTTCGCTTGTAAGGAAACTTGAAAGCAAACCGAAAGGTCGGGATTCCTTTCACAGTATAGTGCGACTGCTATTCTGTGATGTGCCTTTGACTTGGCCAGAGAAATATTATGAATGAGGGAGTGTGTTGCTTGGTTGCCTTTGCAGAAAGGCATCTAAAACAAACAGATATGTAATTACAATGAAATGAATACCTGACACGCATCCCTTGAGACCCACATACGCAGCTTATTGACCCGTACTATATTCATAGTGCCCCTGCCCATTATATTCATTACTCGCGGCTTTACTATCGATTCCCATAAGAGTTCGGCCACTGTTTGTGCATCTTCACAGAAGAAGATAGTCAAGTGGCCGGTGAGCCTTAACTATATATATATGAAGATGGTATCTGTTCTTTCGGACATGTAAGAGAGAACAGATACCATCAGTGACCATGCAGCTCGCTAGAATGAAATTATAATGAAATGAATACCCTCGGCTGCAGACAGGCGTTGATATAAGTCAACAGGGTCAGTTGAAAATGTGTGCCCCAGCGGGACTCGAGCCCAGGATCTCCTGCTTACATGGCAGACGCTCTATCCCTCTGAGCCACCGAGGACACAGAGCGTAGTGCGACTGCAAGGACTTATCTCTGGCACGCCTCCCGTGAGGCCCACATTCGCAACTTATTGTCCCGCCTATATTCATAGTGACCTTGCCCATTATACTCATTACTCGCGGCTTTACTGCCGATTCCCGTAAGAGTTCGGGCACCGTTTGTGCATCTGCACAGAAGAAGATGGTCAAATGGCCGGTGAGCCTTATATATATATGAAGATGGTATCTGTTCTTTCGGACATGTCTGAAAGAGCAGATACCATCGTCACATGTAAACAGGTATGTTTTAGAGGTCAGAAATTTTAACTTAAATCCAACTATTTTAATTCAAAAAAATGGTTCAAATGGCTCTGAGCACTATGGGACTTAACATCTGAGGTCATCAGTCCCCTACAACTGAGGATTACTTAAACCTAACTAACTTAAGGACATCACACACATCCATACCTTAGGCAGGATTCGAACCTGCGACCGTAGCGATCGCGCGGTTCGAGACTGTAGCGCCTAGAAACGCTCGGCCACACCGGCCGGCAGTATTTTATTTCTTTATTACTTTTTGATAAAGGCAAGTGAAAAATATTTGTTTTATTTTGTTTTTATCAAACCAATAATTTTGTGGGTGCGGCACACCCACAACGTTATGCATGTGGGTGCTTGAGCCCCGGTGCACCCATGTAGTCGGCGCGTATAGTCATTGGTGCATATAGACGTGGTGCAGTACGCCCCCGCAATACATCCCACACCTGCTCGATGGGACTTAGGGCGCAGGGACGAGCAGGCCTGTCCGTTCGCCAAATGTTCTCTCGTTGCGAGAGCTTCTCTACTTGCGTTGTTCGATGCGGTCACGCATTATCATTCATAAAAATAAACTCAGGGCATAATGTACCACTGAAAAGACTCACGAGCGGGAGGAATACAGTACCACAATAACACTAACTGGCGAGTATAATGTGTTCAAAGATTTTGAGGCTACTTCACCCCCACGCAACATAATGCTTCCCGACACCAGAACACCAGGATCGTCAAAACGATCATGTTCGACAGTATTCGGTGGTGGATTACGTATTACCATCTCTCGTCATATGAAGGTACGTCTAGCGTACAGTACGTTTGTATGATATAGGTCAATGATTCCTTAAATGCAAAATTTAAAACATCAGCTTTCCTTTTACTATCTGCTATTGTCACACCAGACTAGTCAACGAGTGACTGGATAGAAGCCTTCTACCCGATCAGTTATTTTATGTAGGACCAGTATTTTCTCGGCTTTCCTGTAAGATCTCTTGCTAAGATATGATCGATCTATATCTATATCTACATCTATATGATTACTCTACAATTCACATTTAAGTGCTTGGCAGAGGGTTCATCGAACGAAAATCATACTATCTCCCTACCATTCCACTCCCGAACAGCGCGCGGGAAAAACGAACACCTAAACCTTTCTGTTCGAGCTCTGATTTCTCTTATTTTATTTTGATGATCATTCCTACCTATGCAGGTTGGGCTCAACAAAATATTTTCGCATTCGGAAGAGAAAGTTGGTGACTGAAATTTCGTAAATAGATCTCGCCGCGACGAAAAACGTCTTTGCTTTAATGACTTCCATCCCAACTCGCGTATCATATCTGCCACACTCTCTCCCCTATTACGTGATAATACAAACTGAGCTGCCCTTTTTTGCACCCTTGCGATGTCGTCCGTCAATCTCGCCTGGTAAGGATCCCACACCGCGCAGCAATATTCTAACAGAGCACGAACGAGTGTAGTGTAAGCTGTCTCTTTAGTGGACTTGTTGCATCTTCTAAGTGTCCTGCCAATGAAACGCAACCTTTGGCTCTCCTTCCCCACAATATTATCTATGTGGTCTTTCCAACTGAAGTTGTTCGTAATTATAACACCCAGGTACTTAGTTGAATTGACAGCCTTGAGAACTGTAATATTTATCGAGTAATCGAATTCCAACGGATTTCTTTTGGAACTCGTGTGGATCACCTCACACTTTTCGTTATTTAGCGTCAACTGCCACCTGCCACACCATACAGCAATCTTTTCTAAATCGCTTTGCAACTGATACTGGTCTTCGGATGACCTTACTAGACGGTAAATTACAGCATCATCTGCGAACAACCCAAGAGAACTGCTCAGATTGTCACCCAGGTCATTTATATAGATGAGGAACAGCAGAGGTCCCAGGACGCTTCCCTGGGGAACACCTGATATCACTTCAGTTTTACTCGATGATTTGCCATCTATTACTACGAACTGCGACCTTCCCGACAGGAAATCCAGTCGCACAACTGAGACGATACCCCATAGGCCCGCAGCTTGATTAGAAGTCGCTTGTGTGGAACGGTGTCAAAAGCGCTCCGGAAATCTAGAAATACGGCCATTACTTCGTGCGAATAAAGAGCTAGCTGCGTTGCACAAGAACGATGTTTTCTGAAACCATGCTGATTACGTATCAATAGATCGTTCCCTTCGAGGTGGATGGAGGTAGTTGTTGTATGCTTCGTGCCTCGATCTTTTTACAAACGTAAGAACCTGTTCTAAATCTCGCGTAACGTGATTTTCGCGTTCTCTTTTGAACCAAGAGTGCACCAGTCTTCGCTTACTCAGCGTTTGCCCAATTTTGTTATTAACCTACGGTCGGTCTTTTCCGTCCTAATCCAATCACTCGGCACGTACGTTTCCAGAGAGCGATTCAAAATCCGTTTCAACTTTGCCCATAACTCCCCTGTGTCCATCACAGTGTAACTAAATGATGTCCGTTCATTGTGTAAGTGGGATGCTAACAACTGCCTATCTGTTCTTTGTAGCAAAACTATCCTCCTAGTCTTATTCATGAATTTTTTAACTTTAGTAACCATCGTCTCTAATCCCCATCTTCCCGTCTGATCAGGCTAAGTAGCTAAAGGGTGCAGAATATTTCAGTTGTGTCGAAGACGATCGTCTTGGTGGCACAGATGTGGTGGTGTTGGAAGGCATACTGTCGCATGGGTGTAGCAACTGAGACCTTTTATATTCATTTTCTAGTAACATACTATACTAGCATCGGAAAATGTAATAGCTTACAAAATATTTCTTCACATGTAATTGTCACCTAAAATGTTCTCTGTATACACTAACTTTTCTTTGTAATTATCAGATGTACACTCTTGTAAAACGATGCTACCTTCGTATGATGCTACCTTCATGGAATGTACACCAACCTTTTGTGTGTAATACCGTCTAATCGATTTTTCTATTTTTATTTTAAAACATCAGTTATTTTCATCGCCAGATCCTGAATATAACCTCTAGTACTCATCAGACCTGCGTTGTAATTATATTACACTAAACCAGATATTATGAACACTGGTTGCTATATTTAGAATCTGACGTTGGTAGTAGCTGAGATGACAAAAATTTAAAGAAAAAGTATGTTAAGTTAGATAGATATTACTTACCTCGCCAGTTCATAATGAAGTAAGACCAATCAAAGGAATTTACTCCTTGTACGAATATGCACACCAAACGAAACAACAAAAATGTTGTTGATTGCCTTTTCTTATTTGATCAGTTCATTCCACCCCGCGTCTCATTACCATTGGAACTGAGTAGGTTAACCAAAGAAATAAGTAGTTCCTGCACGTTCATCTTTTTAGTGGTGATTGCAGGACTCAGCTGTTCAATAGAGGATCTCAAATTAAACGCCTTTCAGCTGCCAATTTTTAACCTTATTTTATCGGGCAACCAATTTCAGCGTTTTACTACGTCATCATGATCGGCGGGTGATGGTTGAAGTGGTCACTGCAACAAATATCTACTAATACCAGTATTTTTGTGCCCCTGTTTTGATCACAAGTGAGGTAGATTATTCCTACACCTCGTTCAGGGGCCTGAAGATGGATTAGTAAAACACTGAAACTGGTTGCCAAAATAAATAAGGTTGAAAACTGACGGCTGAAAGGTGTTTAATTTGAAATCCTCTATAGGTAATTCCTGTCGTTTCTGTCTCAGAGAAAAAGTTGTAAATACGCAGCGATCACTTGATCCACATATATATCTTTGATACGTAACACGAATACTTAACTCTAAACCTTCCTTCAACAAACAAATGAAACACATACTCTTTTTTTATCTCTTAGGTATCGTCGCAAATAGTACTGTGGAATCTACTTGTTATTATTGTTTTCCAGTAACCCTATTTTTATGGTAATGTTTGCAGTCACTTTCACCTTATGTGAAGCTTTCCCATTTAGCACTGGAAGCGCAGTGCATTACATCGAATAATCTGGACAACCAAGCTGTTTGGAATTTTCCAGGCGCCCCAGTGAGCTAGAATTCAGACCAGGATTTCCGCTCAAAGCGAAATGTTTTCATCGGCTCAGCTGCTCCCGTGAACAAATTTAGCTGTCACGTAAAGAACACGCTCTGGATTTGGCGGTGCTCCATACTCTGAACCGGATTGGCGCTAAGAAGCGGAAGAGTCTTTGTAGAAATTCTTATTCGATTTCCGGTCCCGACTTTTCACTTCGCCGTCTGTAAAACCGTGCACAGAAGCTAGGCTACTTCCTAAAACCGTTATTTACGCCAGCAGACTGTCTACCTTTACCAAGACTCGGACAAACCAGATAGCGACGTACTTTCCACGCTCTCTGTTCCCACCAGTTACATATCCGTCTCCCTAAAGTAACAATACCCACCATAACCAGCCACGCTACATATTCATTAGATATTATTTTCCAGCACTCCAGAAAATATGGTTTCATTCTTTTCATTTTTACTGCTGCGATGTGACCTTTGATGCTATCGTTATGCATTTGTACGCCACCGCAGCCAAAACTGTTATCAAGCTAAGCCACGTACACAAAAAAACTGAAAATAGAGTACAATTTAAAGCGATGTCTTGTGAAAAATCAATACAAATACACTCCTGGAAATTGAAATAAGAACACCGTGAATTCATTGTCCCAGGAAGGGGAAACTTTATTGACACATTCCTGGGGTCAGATACATCACATGATCACACTGACAGAACCACGGGCACATAGACACAGGCAACAGAGCATGCACAATGTCGGCACTAGTACAGTGTATATCCACCTTTCGCAGCAATGCAGGCTGCTATTCTCCCATGGAGACGATCGTAGAGATGCTGGATGTAGTCCTGTGGAACGGCTTGCCATGCCATTTCCACCTGGCGTCTCAGTTGGACCAGCGTTCGTGCTGGACGTGCAGACCGCGTGAGACGACGCTTCATCCAGTCCAAAACATGCTCAATGGGGGACAGATCCGGAGATCTTGCTGGCCAGGGTAGTTGACTTACACCTTCTACAGCACGTTGGGTGGCACGGGATACATGCGGACGTGCATTGTCCTGTTGGAACAGCAAGTTCCCTTGCCGGTCTAGGAATGGTAGAACGATGGGTTCGATGACGGTTTGGATGTACCGTGCACTATTCAGTGTCCCCTCGACGATCACCAGTGGTGTACGGCCAGTGTAGGAGATCGCTCCCCACACCACGATGCCGGGTGTTTACCCTGTGTGCCTCGGTCGTATGCAGTCCTGATTGTGGCGCTCACCTGCACGGCGCCAAACACGCATACGACCATCATTGGCACCAAGGCAGAAGCGACTCTCATCGCTGAAAACGACACGTCTCCATTCGTCCCTCCATTCACGCCTGTCGCGACACCACTGGAGGCGGGCTGCACGATGTTGGGGCGTGAGCGGAAGACGGCCTAACGGTGTGCGGGACCGTAGCCCAGCTTCATGGAGACGGTTGCGAATGGTCCTCGCCGATACCCCAGGAGCAACAGTGTCCCTAATTTGCTGAGAAGTGGCGGTGCGGTCCCCTACGGCACTGCGTAGGATCCTACGGTCTTGGCGTGCATCCGTGCGTCGCTGCGGTCCGGTCCCAGGTCGACGGGCACGTGCACCTTCCGCCGACCACTGGCGACAACATCGATGTACTGTGGAGACCTCACGCCCCACGTGTTGAGCAATTCGGCGGTACGTCCACTCGGCCTCCCGCATGCCCACTATACCCCCTTGCTCTAAGTCCGTCAACTGCACATACGGTTCACGTCCACGCTGTCGCGGCATGCTACCAGCGTTAAAGACTGCGATGGAGCTCCGTATGCCACGGCAAACTGGCTGACACTGACGGCGGCGGTGCACAAATGCTGCGCAGCTAGCGCCATTCGACGGCCAACACCGCGGTTCCTGGTGTGTCCGCTGTGCCGTGCGTGTGATCATTGCTTGTACAGCCCTCTCGCAGTGTCCGGAGCAAGTATGGTGGGTCTGACACACCGGTGTCAATGTGTTCTTTTTTCCATTTCCAGGAGTGTATTTTTTACTAATGAAATAAGTGATAATATCTTTGTTATATAAATTCTGCTGTGTAACTCAATTCTAAAGCACAGTTACATCGCACCTAAGTGAAAAATCTAGATTAGATACTTCTTTGATAAGCGGGTGGGATGGGGGAGAGGGTATTTTTGAATAGACCACTTACGAATTCAGATATTATCACAACACATACGCATACAGACGCATCACAATGGCTACGCTATTCGACACATTGATTCTGACAGAAATTGGTGATTGATAATAGCTCTGAATACCATGAATGATATATGTATAGTGTTAAAGGAAAAATCATGCTACTTCAGCCTGACTTACTTGAAGCAATAAATTGCTCGCATCTGTTCCTGTCGACCAAATCTTCGTGTATCTGTGTGTTCATTGACCTTGATGAACACATCATAGCCGTCCGGAGTGGCCGTGCGGTTCTAGGCGCTGCAGTCTGGAACCGCGTGACCGCTACGGTCACAGGTTCGAATCCTGCCTCGGGCATGGATGTGTGTGCTGTCCTTAGGTTGGTTAGGTTTATTTAGTTCTAAGTAAGTTCTAGGCGACTGATGACCTCAGAAGTTAAGTCGCATAGTGCTCAGAGCCATTTGAACACATCATAGCCATGTCATGTCACAGGTCACAGGGCTTAATGTCAATGAGATTAGCCCTTTTACCGAAGTCCGTACTCTGGAAATGAAACAATAAGTTTACTGCAGACAGTCACTGTTTATTTATTGCCGCAATGCGTTTCGAAGGTTTAAACCGCCACCATCACGTGGAATTACATGGATTAATATGGCATGTATGTGTTGTGTTACTATTTTGGAGTAACGTGTGGCATTATCTCCAGTGGTCAGAGGTCCTGCATAGTGAACCTTGTAGGGTGGAATAGCAGTTTAACCATACTACATGCGTATTCCTGCACTCTACCGCAACAGTAAGTAAACAAAACTCATACGTCGTCTTAGGATGCAAGTAAAACAGAAATTGTTTGAGCTGGAAGGAATGAATTGCGAAATGTGGGTTTTCAAAGGGTTCCTATACACCAGATTCTACTTCACCCAAGTATAATATTACATGTATTATAACCGATGAAGTAGTATGATTTTCCTTAAACACTGTACATATATCTTTCCTGACTGTTTTGTGTCGTACTATTTATTGAAACAATGAATCACAATCGTTATTTTTAGTATAATGCACTTTTCTCTACTAAATGCTCCAAATATTCTAAGGAAGCATAAATAGAATAATTGACAAAATGTTCATTAGCAGAGAATCGTTAACTACAAGAGATTAGTGAGAGAGTAAACCGTATTAGTTATAACATAATGCATACCGAACTCCCTGCAAAAGTAAATTCTTCAGTTCTCTTCTTCCGGAAATAATACTCGTTATCTTACTGTAACGCTAAAAGCGTTAACCATTAAAAAAATACATATTCTATGTGAAAACGTGACTACATGCCAACCCTTTAAATGGCTGACATTAAGCTACATTTTTTTAAAAAAATTATATCAGTTTAAATTAAGTCACACACACACACACAAAGAGGTTTTATTTATTTTTAAAAAAGTTACACATAGTAGAAGGATGCGATAAGAATTTTTTTCCAGTAAGATTTAAACTTGATCATACTGTCTATCAGCATGTTTAACTTACTAGGGAAACAGTTGAATACTTTTATACCTTTCTACCCCAGAATCAGTTGAAGTCGAATATATTGTAGATCAGTTTTTTAATCCAGTTTCTGTGTTGGAAATTTCCGTTGACGTTTTTCCTATTTTTACGAATTAAATTTGAGTTTTTAAACTCCACCTCCTGCAAAACACAATGTATTTCATTTTTGTATCTACGCGGACACATTTCGATACATGTGCATGGTCTTCTATGGGTCTCGCTTTATTTCTGTAAAATTATTACGCAAAGCTCATGGTTGTTTTCCTGTTTTAAGCCTAAATAAGCGCTCTTTTATTTTTTACTGCTCATCTGAAATTACATTAATTGTGAAACTGCATTTGTACAGGTCAACTTGCCTTTAGATCTGTTTTATGGTTTTACAGCCAGTCTTCGAAGTAGTCGAAATAATTTAGTTAGAGAGTTATTAATTATGAAAATACTTGTAGCGACCCGCAGCCGCCTACCATTATTGTGTGTGTGTGTGTGTGTGTGTGTGTGTGTGTGTGTGTGTGTGTGTGTGTGCGAAGGCGCGCGCGCGCGTTAGTGCGCGAGTGTCAAATTTTCGAGCGTGCATCGATAGTTCCGTGCGCGCCGCCAGAGGAGCTGGGTTTATTCGCGCGAAGCGCGGATCATCTATCCTTGTTTTTGTTAACTTTTGTATGTTAATTATTCTGTGCTTTTTATCTCTCTTTCTCTAGTGTGCGTTCCTTTCAAACGCGTTTAGTAACGCTAGCAACGAGGAGCTCACTGAACTCGACTAGACTCTTGCACATTACTAGAATCGTGAGCTCTGTATTTTAGCGCCGCACACAAAAATAAAGTTCCATCGCTTAGTTTAACGTAAAAGAAAGCCAACACAGTAGTGCGAGCTGAGTACGATGGATTACTGGTGACGGTCGATCAGTTGATGCAACAGATTAGCCAGCTCGTAGCGTTTTGCAGCGTCGATGGAGATCGTAGGCGGCGAAGGTACAGGAGCCAGGGCGGCAACAGGGCGGCGTCCCGCTTGCCTGCGCCGTCGCCTGGCGCACAGAAGAACGTGTGCTGGTACCTCCGGCGTTTTGGGGAACGTCTTCAACGCTGCACCAAACCGTGCGCGTTCCCAAATTCCAGCGGCAATCGAACGTACGCGCTTCGTCCAACTGCCGGCCAACATCAAAGCGCCTAATCATCACCTATCGACAGACCGGCTGTACGTACTTGACTGATACTGGCTCCGACTCGTATTTACCCACGCACGATGCGTCATCAGTGACGACCGCGTTTTGTTCTGCCTTGCGGCTGCGAATAGCTACCTATTGGAACATACGGCGTGCACAGAATAGAGCTGGATCTTGGCCTCCGCCGCGCGTTCCTTTGGAATTTCACAGCGGTGGATGTGACAGAGCCAATAATAGGAGCGGATTTCTTGGCGTACTATAACCTTTTGCCAGATATAACCAACACCGTCTTTGTAGGCCCGACCACCGCGCTGACGACCGCGGGTTTCCGGCGCCAGACATCCACCCAATCTACCAGACTGATTACCGCCACTGAGAATGAGTACGCCGCCCCATTGAATGACTTCACAGCGTTAACAAA
Source organism: Schistocerca piceifrons (assembly GCF_021461385.2). Lineage (NCBI taxonomy): Eukaryota > Metazoa > Arthropoda > Insecta > Orthoptera > Acrididae > Schistocerca > Schistocerca piceifrons. The sequence goes on along the minus strand of NC_060138.1, from coordinate 988,450,820 downwards.
GCCACCGGGCATACCGAAGGACGACAAGCACAGCACTGTGGACTATATCAAGACAACTGAGGGGCCGACGATCTCCTGCCGACCACGACGACTGGCGCTGGAGCTCTTGAAGATAGCCAATGTCGAGTTTGATGTTATGATCAAAGAGGGCATCATTCGTCCGTCTTACTGCCCCTGGTTTTCACCGTACACATCGTCCCCAGAAAGGGTAGTGCGTGGCGGCCTTGCACGGATTTTAGAGCACTGAACGCCCGCACAATACCTGACAGGTACCCGGTACCCCTGCTCCGCGACTTCAGCTACAATATGAGCGGCGCTTATCTATAAAGTGCACTACACTCATGCTCATAAATTAAGGATAATTGCAGAATGTAGTGCCACACAACGTGGCACTACACAAAACTGGCGCTGATAGCATACGCACAAGGGGAACACACACGACACAGATCTGTAAGTCCACAGTATTGTTGATAAGTTGACAAAACTGTCCCGAAACACATGTGCTACGAAACGCCACTGTTTCCTGCGCATGTACCCCGACATCAATGTGGGATGTGATCATCATGCACACGTACACAAGCCGCACAACGGGTTGCCATACTCTGGATCAGGTGATCGAGCAGCTGCTGGGGTATAGCCTCCCAGTGCCTGTTTTGGAGCTCCTAAAGTGTCCTAGGCGTTTGAAGACATGCAGCGATGCGTCGACGGAGAGCATCCCAGACGAGCTCTATGGGGTTTAGTTCTGGAGAACAGGCAGGCCACTCCATTCGCCTGATATCCTCTGTTTCAAGGTACTCCTCCACGATGGCAGTTCAGTGGGGCTGTGCGTTGTCATCCATCAAGAGGAAGGTGGGACACACCGCACCCCTGTAAAGGCGGACATACACCTGACCTGTTACAGTTCCTCTAACAAAGACATGCAGGGGTGTACGTGCACCAATCATAATCCCAACCCCACATCATCAAACAACGACCTCCATACAGGTCCCTTTCAAGGAAATTAAGGGTTGGTATATGGTTCCTGGTTCATGCCAGATGAAAACCCGGCGAGAATCACTGTTCAGACTGTACCTGGACTCGTCTGTGTACATAACCTGGGACGACTGTTCCAATGACCATGTACCGTGTTCTTGACACCAGGCTTTACGGGTTCTCGTGTGACCAAGGGTCAGGTGGAATGCACCTTGCAGGTCTGCGGGTGAATATACCATGTCTGTTCAGTCGTCTGTAGACTGTGTGTCTGGAGACAACTGTTGCAGTGGCTGCGGTAAGATCCCGATCAACGCTACCTGCAGTACTCCATGGCCATCTGTGGGCACTGATGATGAGATATCGGTCTTCTTGTGGTTTTGTACACTGTGGACGTCCCTTACTATAGCGCCTGGACAAGTTTCCTGTCTGCTGGAATCGTTGCCATACTCTTGAGATCACACATTGTGGCACACGGAGAGCCCGTGCGACGACTTGTTGTGTTTGATCAGCCTCCAGTTGCCCTAATATTCTACCCCTCATAACGTCATCAATATGTGTCCTTTGAGCCATTTTAAACACACAGTCACCATTAACACGTCCGAAAACGTCTGCACACTTACTCCCTGCACCGTACTCTGACATGCACCAACACACCTCTGCGCATGTGTACTTCTGCCAGCGCCACCGTGCGACGACAGCAAGTCAAATGCAGCGCATGGTCATACCCCGAAGTGATTTAAACCCTCAAACCGCCCACCAGAGCGTTGTTTCTCCATGTATCAGCATTGTCCTTAATTTATGAGCATGAGTGTAGGTTGCGCCAAGGCCTACATACAGATTCCAGTGGCCGACAAAAGATATACCGAAGACAGCCATTATTACGCCATATGGTTTATTTGAAAGCAAATTTATGACTTTCGGTCACCGGAAAGCGGCGCATACATGGCGTATGTCATTCTGTTTCGAGTGCCTCGACGACGTTTTGGTCGTCTCAGCCTCGCCAGAAGAACGTCGCCATCATCGCGTCAAGGTTTTTCAGCGACTAAGTAAGTACGGAATTGTGCTGAATGTGGCGAGATGTATCTTCCGACAGTCGCAAGTTGACCTCCTAGGCCACCGCTTTACTCCTTCACCTCGCTACCATTTCTGGACAAAATAGATGCTATCCGCCAGCTGCCCCGACCGGCCACATGCAAGGAATTAACACACTACCGACGCATGCTGAACTTTTATCGGCGGCATCTGGAGCATGAGCCGCTGACAGCCGCGCTGGCGGGCCCAAAGACTTTAAAGACAATTGGACGGACGACATGATCGCGGCATTTGAGAGAGCAAAACAGGCGATAGCGGACGCGGCATTGTTGGCACATCCCGAGCCGAATGCACTGTTGGCTGTGGTTATAGATGCGAGCCAGACAGCGACAGGTGGCGTACTTAGCAACGGGTTGATGAGGCCTGGCAGCAGCTACCTTTCTTCTCTAAAATTCTGAGCCGGCCGGAGTGGCCGTGTGGTTCTAAGCGCTACAGTCTGAAACAGAGCGACCGCTACGGTAGCAGGTTCGAATCCTACCTCGGGCATGGAAGTGTGTGATGTCCTTAGGTTAGTTAGGTTTAATAAGTTCTAAGTTCTAGGCGACTGATGACCTCAGAAGTTAAGTCGCATAGTGCTCAGGGCCATTTGAACTATTTTTAAAAATCTGACCACCTGGTAAAAGAAATGGAGCGCGTACGACTGCGAACTGCTGACGTTGTACGAGGCTGTCAAATACTTTCGTCCTCACGTCCAGGCTCGCGCCTTCGCAATATTTACAGATCACAAGCCGCTGACATTCACCTTCCGGCAAAATAATCTGAACTGCTCGCCGAGACAACACAATCAACTGTTATACGTTTCCGAATCCACTAAGCACATTCAACACATTTCCTGAATCGACAACATCGTGCTGGACTGTCTCTCTCGCGTCGGCAGCGTCTCTACACTGGAGTATGCGGCACTCGCAGAAGCACAGAGGTCAGCCTAAGAGCAGCAACACCTGTTACGAGAGGCACGAACTTATTTGCAACTACAACCAGTAGTGGCGCCGTGTGTCCACGGCAAAACCACGTCCACACCTGCCTCCGAACTTCCGACGGCAAGCATTCGAATCCCTACGCAGTCTGAGCCACCTAGGTACGAGATTTACGCTCCTTCTGGCTCTAGATCGCTTCGTGTGGCCGGGGGCAAAGAAGGGTTGTAGAGAGTGGACGAAGTGTTGTCTCCAGTGACAACGCAGTTAAGTCAGTAGACACATACATGCTCCAGTAGGTAATTTCCCTGACGTCACAGTGGGATTCACACATGTTCACGTGGACGTCGTCGGACCGCTACCCCCTTCAAATGGTCAACGCTACTGCTCACCATAGTCGACAGATACATTCATTGGCCGTAAGCAGTACCAATAGATAATATCTCGGCCGAAACCTTGACGCATGCCTTTGTATTCCGTTGGATACCGCGATTTGGCTGCCCACTCAACATCACCACCGATAGAGGCTGACAATTCGAGTCACAATTGTTTGCAAAACTGTCAGTATTTTGCGGCATTAACCATCTTCGGACAACCAGCTACCATCCAGCAAGCAATGGAATGGTGGAACGATGGCATCGCACTCTAAAAGCAGCCCTGATGTTCCATGCGACTGGGTGGACTGAGGCTTTACCACTCATCCTACTCGGACTCTGAAACACATACAAACCTGTCCTAGGTGGTTCCTCGGATGAGCTAGTATATGGGGAAGCGCTGAGACTACCCTGCCATTTCGTAAAAGCAGCTCCAAGACAAGACGTTGATCCTTCTACGCTTTTTAGGGGTCTCAGAGAACACATCCAGAAGATACGCCCCCCACAGTCATCCAGGCACGGCTGCGGCCAGCTGTTCGTCCACAAAGACCTCAGCTCGTGCTTTCGCGTGATGCTACGTAGTCACAGCATCAAACCGGCTCTCCGACCGCCCTACACCGGTCCACACCAGGTTATCAGTAGAGGAGACCGCACACTGGACATTCTCCAGAAGCATAAACGTATTACTGTCACTATCGACAGAGTCAAGCCGGCCTAAGTTTTCCACGAGCCGCCCCCAGCGAACAGACAACTACTGCCTCACCCACAGTCTGTTCCAGCGCCGACCCGACCAGCAGAAACGACCCGGTCACCTGCACCGACTACGCCAGCAGCTCCTGCAACACAACGCACCACGAGATCTGGCTGTCATGTGCACTTGCCGACACATTTTCTGGATGGCGCTCTGCTCCCGCCGAGGGGGCTGATGTAGCGACCCGCAGCCGCCTCCCGTGTGTGTGTGTGTGTGTTTGTGTGTGTGTGACAGTGCGCGAGTGTCAAATCTTCGAGCGTGCGTCAGTAGTTCCGTGCGTGCCGCCAGAGGCGCTGGGCTTATTCGCGCGAAGCGCGTACCATTTATTCCTTTTTCTGTTACATTCGATGTTTTTTTTATTCTTTTTCTCTAGTGTGTGTTCCTTTCATATGTTCTTAGTAACGCTTACAAAGAGGAACTCACTGACCTCGACTAGGTTATTGCACATTATTGGAATTGTGAATAAAGTTCAATCGTTTAGTTTAACGTTAAAAAAAAATAAAACAGGAAGAAGAACAAAAAGGAGCAAAAAATATCTGCTTCCATTTAAATGGTGAATTTAATTTGATTGTTGACTGTGTTAATGTCACTTTGAAACTGTTTCACTTGGGTTTCTGTTTCAAGTACTATACAAATGATGTAGTCTACACACCAGTATAAGTATATAACCTTGTATTGATTTGGGTGTATAATTTCCCTGAATATTTTGGTTTCAAAGTAGTTCAACAACGTATTAGCAAGTAGGGCCCAGACAAGCGAGCCCTTTGGTGGACGTTGTCTTTCTGAATAGAATCCCTTCTTGAAAGTGAAATTGTTCTGTTATAAGCTTTATAACGGCTACAATTTCTTCCGTGTCTGTATCTGTTGTGTTCTCTTGTTTTTGCAGTTGTTCCTTGATAATGTTGCTTGCCTTTCCTGTTGGTATATTTGTGTTTATAGTTGTGTCGTCAAAGGATAAAATCATTGCTGTTGGTGGTGTATTTATGTCTTTTATCTTTTCTATCAGCATGAGAACTCATCCTTAGTAATCTTCTCTGTCACTGCCACTCAGTTCATCCATTGTGATTCAACATAGTCTCACTTCTTCTATGTGACTCTACGTCAGGCGTCAGCCTCCGTTCGTGAACCAACACGAGAGTATTTCGTTTGTTCTTTGTATTTAGAAACGAGTTACTCTCTAAGTTTTTACTCTGTGCTTTTGGAGTTTAATTCTTCAATTCCTTAGATGGGAGTGTATTTAAGAGGAATATTGTTGCCTTTTCGTAACCGTGTAATATAGACTTACGCCGTCTCTGACACGACTCTCGTTTATTTTGAACAACCGGAGACAGGTATGGACAGTTCATTCAAGCACCAGTCTCCGTCCGCTAATCACCAGGACAGAATATTGTTTGTGCCAGTATGTAGTGAAATAGTGACAGGGACCAACTCAGTGGTTTTTAGTAGCTTGCATTTGTGTTTTCGACATTTTTTTGTAGTGGAAATCCTAGTTCAAAGACAACAGGGCTCGTTGTTATCTATTTTTTGTCTGCTTTTTACTACATGTTTTCATTGATATTGTAGTAGCACGATGCTTTATGCGAATGGAGGAAGAGCTGGCTGCAGCTTGCGAACAGCTGAAGGCGCAGTTGACCGAGTTCAGCTGTCTACAATCTGCCGCATTGAAGGTGTAGCAGGGGCATAGGAACAGGCATTACGCATGGAGCACAAGTGTCCTTGTTTCACCCTTTGAGTTCTGTTGCCAAGGCATTTTCCAGCGTAGCCGACCTGAGAGAACCACGCTTACTGTAGGGTGAGTGACAGACTGCAACGTGTTCACGTTATTCAAAGACAGAGGGCCAGTATGCAAACTTGGCATCTGGCCTCGCCCATTCAACCTGTGAGCTGACAAGTGACGGCTCCTTCAGCAGAGCAGACACAAGGGGGTAGGGGTTGCTAGTTATTGAAAGCTTTAACGTTAAGCGCATTGTGGAGCCACGCAGGAAAATTGCGTTCAGGGCTGGAGAGAAGTCCAGTGCGCACTCGGTATGTCTGCGGAGGGCTTTATCTGAGTTGTGGTGGAAGCCTGGCTTGCCGCTATCGAGGGTAGAGGGCGACCCACGTCGGCAGCAATGACGCCTTTACCTCTGTTTCTAGGGTGATCCTCAGTTCGCAACAAGCGGCTGGCGGAATTGGTAAGGGATATTAGCATCACTCACAGTGTGAAAGCAGTGTCGTAACCAGAATTTATCGGGGTCCTTTAGTTTGCAGCTGAGGGGAGAATCTCAATCAGAGGAACCGTCGATTCTGTGATGGCCTTGCCTGCAGACTTCAAGTCCTGCGTTACAGGGTGGAGAATTGTAGGACACCCCTTGCTAGGGCATGCGTACACTACACACAAGAAGCAGTTATTCGGGCAGCAGAGCACATGAGGATGTTTCAAGCTAGGCAGTAATTAGTAATTTGGAGACCTTTGATGAATGCTCGCCGGTCTATAAGAAGAGAGCAAAACTGGTAGCGTACAAAGTAGCGATTCTCCAAATGTAAAAGTTTAAGCGGTAAATTGTCGAAGAACTCGTAACAATCTCCCTGAATTTAGCACCCTCCAGGAGAACTTCGCATACAGATTATTCTCAGGACCGATACCTGGGTGAAACCCGAAGTAGAAAGCTCCGAAATTCGAGGGTTGAAACATTAATAATGGCAACTATTTATTTACAGATCGTACAAAATATAAACGTGTTTCAAAGTTTTACTGACCTTCAAAGTAGTAACCAGCATTGCGTATAACCCGTTGCCAGCGACGTGGAAGTCGTAATATATTCTTAGCAGTGCCAGTTGTGCTGACAGTTCGAGCGGCGCGGTCTATTGTCCGACGAAACTGTAGCAGTTTTGAAGGGAATGCCGTGAAGTGTTTCCTTCAGTTTAGAAATATAGTTGAATTTACGAGGAATTAAGTCAGGGGAGTGTAGGAGATGGTACAGCACTTAGCAGCCCCATCAGTAAAACAAATCAGTAACAGCTTGCACTGTACTTGCTTCAGTATTGTCCCGCAAAATGATGGTCAGGTCCCTCAGAGAGTGTCATCACTTCTGTCTCTGAGCTGGTCGTAAGTTGTGTTACAAAAATGAACAGCATGAACAGCAAGAAAACCAGGAAAATCTTATTACTGTGACACTCCACGAAAACCTTCATCAGCACAGAGTGACAGACTGCAACGTGTTCACGTCATTCAAAGACAGAGGGCCAGAATGCAAACTTGGCATCTGGCCTCGCCCATTCAACTTGAGAGCTGACAAGCGGCGGCTCCTTCAGCAGAGCAGACACAAGGGGGTAGGGGTTGCTAGTTATTGAAAGCTTTAACGTTAAGCGCATTGTGGAGCATTGGGTACGCTCCTCCTTGGTAAGACGTCAAAAATGAACTACGTCACCGTAAACTGAGATGTTGAGCTTCAATAACATAGCAGTGTACATTCCGAAGTACTTCGTCACATAACACCGCAAATGCACCTTATCCAGCTGGCTTCCTATATACTAGTCTCGTCTCTAAAGATCTTCCCGTCGATGGGACGGTAAAACCTAATATTCTTTCTTCCTTTTTATTCTGGTCTGACAAGAGACAATCCTTAGTGGTAGAGGTCGCCAATGTACGCTTGTGCGATAACGCTCGACTCGGAGGTACGTCAGTTCAAATCCTGGTATTGGATGAAATTTTCACTACCAATATTCGGTCGACGAGGGGAGAAGAAGAGGTGGAGTAAGCTACCTGACCATTAGCCTTTGAGCCAAAGTCCTGGATTAAATTCCAAATCTTCCTGCAGTGCCTGATGAACTGAAGGCATGTGAGGCTGTTGATGGTAATTCTTCCGTCGGATGGGGACGCTAAACTTGACGATCCCCTTGGTGCTGGTTGGGAGGAGTACGCTTTGTGCCGACACTGGCAATCACTCTCTCCCTTCCCCTCATCCATAACAACACAAAATCACGCCAAACTGCACAAGCACTCATCACAGACATTCACACGACGCATATAGGACAAATGCTACATAACAGATCGGAGGAAGGCAACAGAAAACTACTTCCACTAGGGCATTAGCTAAAACCTCGATCCAAGATTCCCCCACGGTCATTCCCTGAGTATCAAACTACTCTGACTCGACAGGCATGCACCCACAGTTGTCTTTAGCACGAGTGCACTACGTACCTAGATCTAAGAAATGCTGCTGGAGTACTACGCATTTCTCAAGCGTTTTCAAGAAATTGACATTCAGAATCTTACAAGCTTGGTAAATACTTTGAATTCTATCCAACGAGAATAGCGTTAACCCAATTAGGTAAGACAGAATATTAAGAATCTTCTCATACTGCGCCCATTTCTAATCTTCTCCCAAATACTTGTATCTCTACGAAGAATCATATTTCTTTGGGAAGGAAAAACAATGGTAACGGTCATTACTGTGTCACATTCATGACGATGTGTTGACGAAGTATAATAAGAAATCATGATGAAATTAGCATTTATCGTTCCATATACAATTAGTGATAAAAAGTATGTGTACATTACTACGTAGTGCGATTACTACCACTAGATGTCACGACAGGAGGAACTACAAATGTAAGAGGAGTCAGCGTGTATTGCGCTGCCAGATGAGAAGCAATAACAGCAGAAGGGATCGATCAGGAGAGCTCAGTGACTTCAAACGTGGATTAGTCATTGAATAACACCTGCGTAACAGTTCCATCAGGGGCATTTCAAACTTTCTAAAGCCGCCCAAGTAGATGTTGGTGATGTGATTGTGAAATGAAAACTCGAAGGAACAGCCGTAGCTATATCTAGACCAGGCAGACATCTTGTCGCAAGAAATCAGCAGAAGAAATCACTCGTGAGTTCCAACCTGCTAACACCAGTCCAGCTAGCACAATGGCTGTGCTTAGGGGATCGAAAACAATGGGGTGTAAACGCCGAGCAGCTCCTCATAAGCCACACATTTCTGTAGTCAGTCCAAAGGGAAGCTTGAGGTTGCGTGGAGACCAATGCCAGTGGAAGCTGGATGATTAAAACGAGTTATCTGGAGTTATGAATAACTCTGTCTAATGTGGCAATGGTATGAAAGTGTTTGGATGTGGTGAATGCCCGAGAACGTTACCTGCTATCACGTGTTATGCCACGGGTTGGTGGTGTTACGGTATGGGGTGCTATTCGTTGTCAGGCCGTGGTCCGTTAAGAACACGTGGAAGGATCTGAACACATTTCACAGCATAGTTTACAGCGTGAAGTAGAGGAACAGTTCGGAAGCGATGAGTGTTTGTACCTGTACCCGTCATAAAATTAAAATTAAATGTGTTTGATATCTTATGGGACTTAACTGCTAAGGTCATCAGTCGCTAAGCTTACACACTACTTAACCTAAATTATCCTAAGGACAAATGCACACACCCATGCCCGAGGGAGGACTCGAACCTCCGCCGGGACCAGCTGCACAGTCCGTGATTGTAGCGCCGCGAACCGCTCGGCTAATCCCGCGCGGCTACCCATCATTAACCAGCATCTGTGTGGCAATTGTTTTTTCGCCAATAAAATTCCTGAGACGCGCTTTTAGGTCGCGAAGGATGTGGATACTACAACAAAGAATAGTAGGGGAGTATGTTCAGTTGAAGAGCATTGGAGATCTCTAAAAAGCGCAATCACAAATGTTGGGCACACAAACACAGGTCTGAATCAGAGGCTTAGACGGTTCTGCGACCGTGTAGGCTGCAGATTCGACTTGCGTCATACGATGGTGGGGTTTCGGGTTCCGCTAAATAGGTCAGGTGTCCACTACACACAGGAGGCAGCTACACGGGTAGGAGGGGCTGTTTGGCGTGGACTGGGCGGTCTTTAGGTTAGACAGTCTCGGAAAAGATCAAAAGGGGCTCCAGTCTCAAAGGGTACAGGGCAATGAAAAAACGAGAATCGACCAAGCAACAGTCGGTATTGTAGTTGTCAATTATCGTAGCTGTGTTGGAAAAGTACCAGAGATTCAAGCACTGATAGAAAGCACTGAAGCTGATATCGTTATAGGAACATAAAACTGGCTAAAACCGGAGATAAATTCTGCCGAAATTTCTACAGAGGCACAAACCGTGTTCGGAAAGGATAGATTAAATAAAGTAGGTGGTGGTGTGTTTGTATCTGTTGTTAGTAGTTTATCTTGTAGTGAAGCTCAAATACGTAGTTCCTGCTGATTACTGAGGGTAGAGGTTATACTCAACAGCCGTACCAAAATAATAATTGGCTCCTTATATCGACCCCCAGACTCAGATGATATAACAGCTGAACGGTTGAAAGAAAACTTGAATCTTATTACAAATAAGTACCCACTCATACAGTTACAATTGGTGGAGACTTCCATCTACCCTCGATTTGTTGGCGAAATACATGTTCAAAGCCGGTGGTAGATAGAAAACATCTTCAGAAATTGTACTAAATGCTTTCTCTAAGAATCACTTTGAACAATTACTTCATGAGCCCATGCGAATTGTAAATGGTTGCGAAAACGGATTTGACCTCTTAGCCACAAATAACCCTGATCTAATAGAGAGCGTCATGACGGATACAGGGATTAGTGAACACAAGGTCATTGTAGCGAGGGTTAAAACCATATCAACACAAACCACTAAAAATAAACGCAAAATATATCTATTTAAAACAGTAGATTAACATTTGCTTGATGCCTTCCTACGATCGAGTCTCCAGTCCTTCCAAGCTAATTATGTAAGTGTAGACCAGATATGGCTCAAATTCGAAGATACAGTAACGACAGCAGTAGATAGATTCATACCGCGTAAGTTAATAAGAGACGGGACTGAGCCACCATGGTACACAAAACACGTCAGAACACCGTTGCAGAAGCAACGAAAATAGCATGCCAAATTCAGAAGAATGCAAATTCCCCAAGACTGGCTAAGTTTCACGGAAGCTCGAAATTTAGTGTGGACGTCAATACGAGATGCTTTTGACAGTTTCCACAATTAAACATTGTCTCAAAATATGTGAGCCATGATACAAAAAATTGCTGTTTGAAGAGCGCGCCGCAGCGCGTTGTGTGAAGCAGTCCCCCCCACGGTTCTGGCGGTGGCGTCGCTGTGGCAGTCGCACCTTTGGTGTCTGGTGGTAAAGCGGAAAGGTTGCCTGTTCATGTGCATTTAAAGGGCGCTATCAGCTCAGCAGTTGGAGTTCTGCGACGTACAAAAACACTCAGCAGTTGGTCAGTCGGAGTGAGGCTACGTCAGTCTCGCGTCACCAGTTGCTGGTCTGCCTCTCGTTCGCATTTGTGCGGCAGTTAGTGTCTGTCTGTCGTCGGAGTGCAATTATGTTCGTCGTTTGGATCAAACTTTAAGCCTGAAAATGAGAGTCTTGCCACTCCGCCAGTAACAGAACTCAGCTAGTGGTCGCCCGGTCGGGGCTGAGATCCTGCATCTGAGTCTGCGCGTTAGGCCGCCAGTCTGCTCGAGTTTCTCGGGCAACGGTCATTGGCGGTTGGATCGGTCGGTTGGTCGGTCGCGCACTGAGACAAGAGATGACTTGTCCGCCTTGAGCGTCGGCGCATGTGAGGTCCCCATGTGAGTCCAGTGGGCCGCGCCGTATAGAAAGGGGTAGTGGCTTCGCGGTTAACACGAGAGCAACAGGAGTGAAACCACATCGGGCTGGCCGGGGCGAACTGCGACGCCGTGAGACGGGAGATCGGCGCGCCTTCCTGCGCCGGTTGAAGCGGCTGGCAGCGGACGGTTCGGGAGAGCGTTGGGGGTGCAGCGCCAGGTCTTCGCCAGAAATCGCAGTTTATTAGAACTTAAGTGTTTGGAGATATGTTGTTTCATTTACTTTTTTTTCTTTTTTTTTAAAAAAAAAATCTTTATTTCAACATCAATAATAATATTTATACAAAAGGAACCCACCACCTTAGTGATTAGTGGGTCATAACAATTCTACAGTGTTATATATTCAGCAGCTATTTATATTATTATTATTATATTGGTACTATGTTTATTATTGTGAGCTATAGACAGGATACTACAGGATAATAGGCAGACTACAGCTATTAATCTATTCTACTTGCTAATTGTTAGTTTACTTCCTACTTATTAATTTCTAACTGCCTGCAGCGTTACAGGAGTGTCAGCGTAGATATAAACCTACTACTTTAGGCCCTGCTCATCGAGCTAATCCCGATGAGCGTGCCCCTGACACTGGGCAGGTCAAGATTGTTTCTCGCTGCAGGTTCCTAACTTAATATTTATATCTAAAGCTACAACTACTGTACTAACCTACGTCAATTCCGGTGCTTTAGTCTTGATCAGTGTACCCTGGTCCCCCTAGTCCTGCACGTGGCGGATTGCAACTGAAAAGTCGACCTGTCCACGCACAGGCGGTATAGGATCAGGGCAATTGGACATATTCGGTATCTGTCGTTAGTCGTGAAAGTCCCTCAAGTATGCTGTCAGTACTTTCCGTGATACCTCATCTGCCAGTCTGTTTAGAGTTTCAAAAGTTTCTTCATGTCTTAATAGGTCATATGTATTGTTATGTGGAAGCTGTTGTCTTAGTGTCACTGCTACATCATCGAAAAGGGGGCACTCGTAAACCACGTGGTCGGGAGTGCCCTCCGAAGCACCACAGTCACACTCGGGTGTAGCCTTTTTCCCAAACCGACACAAGTATGTCGGGTAGGGCCCATGACCAGTGAGAAAGTGTATTAGACCCCGCGTTGGCTCGAAGTACTTCATCCCTAGCCTTTCTTTTACATTTGGCAGGAACCCAAAGGTTCTTCTGCCAGTTTCTTCCGTTTCCCAAGACTGCTGCCGTAAGTCCTCACCCCTTCTGCGTATTTCTCCCTTGTCCCTCACCAGTGCTCCCAGGATATTCTCTATTTTCGTGTTGTTCCCCTTCTTAACCCAATACCATGCTGCTTGCTCTCGTATTTTTATATCTAAAGGACAGAGTCCCATTATTATTAATAGTGCACTTCCTGGAGATGTTCTGTACGCCCCTATAGATCTTAATAGCATGTTTCTTTGTACTCTTCTCACTGCCATGGCAGGCACCACCCTCGTGAGCCTATGTGCCCAGACTCCCGATCCGTAACCCACTACTGGCGTTAATATACTATTATGGTACAGCTTGATTAGGTGTGGTGGAAGGTGAAATCGTTTATGGCCTATGGAAGTAAGGTTGTTTAGTAATTGTAATGCTTTTTGGGTTACGGATTCAATGTGCCTTCCAAAGTTCCACCTTTCATCGATGATGACGCCCAAGTAGCGAGTCTCATGTCGTCTTATAACTGGTGAGCCTCCGATTCTGACTGTAGGATTCCTTACCAGCTGACCCTTCAGTAATAAGTACGTCGATTTTGTTGGTGAGATCGTCATCTTAGTATTCGTACACCACAGTTGTAATTTGGTCATTGCTCTGTCTATTTTTGGCTCACTGTCCTCACGGCTCCGGCCGCCGACCAACAGAAGGAGGTCATCTGCGTAGGCTATCGCCTCTAGCACTTCTTCACTCTGCTGCAAACTATCTAAAAGCGGCTCCATATGGATGTCCCAGAACAGGGGACCTAAGACGGAACCCTGGGGACATCCCTTAGTTATAGTTTTTCCTACTCTACCGCTAGGGGATGATAGCCAGACCTCCTGCCCTTCACAATAGCTCCTCAGGCAACCATATAGCGACCCTGGACACTCCTTCTCCCGCAAGCAGGAGAAGAGCGAAGGCCACCACAGGTTGTCAAAGGCGCCACTGATGTCAACCATGATGCCAACAACGTACTTGTATGGGGTAGAGTCGCAGACCTCAGCCGCCAGAGTGATGGCATCAGTTGCCGATCGCCCCGGCCTGAAGCCGAACTGCCTGCCACTCATCCCACACAGCACTCGGTGTGCAGTCAGTCTGTCAGCTAGCAGTTTTTCAAATAATTTCCCAAGGATGTCCAGTAGGCAGATCGGTCTGTAGGACTTGACATCCACTGGTTCCTTGTCGGGTCCATTTTTGATTATCACAACGGTTGCCTCTTTCCAGATTTTCGGGAATTTTTCCTGTCTTAGGCACTCATTGTATAACTGGGTTAGTGGCGCCACCAGTTGAGGTGCCAGGAACTGCACCGCCTCAATGCCGTCTGGGCCGGGGGCTTTCCCTGTTTTTAGTTCATTGATGTGGCCAGCCACCTCCTCTTCAGAGAAGGAGTAGACTGCCCTGTTGTTAGCTATTATGTCCAGATCTTGATTTCGTAGCTGGGACTGGCCTTCCGTGTCGCTGGCCTCATCGTCATCAGGCAGCAGGGATCGGAGTAGGACCTCGGCAGTCTCCTGCCAGGACTCCGTCATCCCATCCCCGTGCCTGACCGTTGATAGCATCATTGGGGATCGGATCTTTTCCCTTACTAGTTTGTAGGGTACTCCCCATGGATCCAAAGCCAACTGGTCTAGCACAAATCTTTCCCAACTGCGTAATCTGACTTCTTTCAATTCTTTTTGGAATTTCTCTTTTGGCTCCCGGTATTGCAGCAACCATCTTTGCTTTTCCCACCAGATGACACTGCGCTGGTAGTGTCTCCTCAGCCTTCTGACAGACTGACGCATTTCCTCAAGTTCAGCTGACCATGGTGACGGGGAGGCCGCCATGGCCCTCCTTCTGGTTGGAACAGCTGCCTTAACCGCTCTGGTAACTGCGCCCACCAGTTCTTCGGCCCGCTTGTCTATGTCCAAGTCTTGCTGTGCGTCACCTTCTGGCAATGGAGGAATGTCGCACTCTCTCGCTAGTCTCTCCCAATCAGCTCTCTTAAAGTTCAGTTGCAACTCCCACCCCGTGGCCCGGTGACAGCCTCTATTCCCTAGGCTAAACATAATAAGATTATGGTCACTTGTCGTTGCGTTCTCTCTAACTTCCCAATTCTGAATGATGTTGGCAGAATTTGGTGTAACTAACGTTACATCTATATTGGTGCCGTGGCCCCCTCCCGCTGCATAGGTGGGAGGGTTGCCAGGTCTATTTGCAACCACAAGTTGTAAAGCCATAATCATATCCTACACTTTTTCGCCATTTTCATCTCTTGTGTCACTGTACCAGAGGGGGGATTTTGCATTTATATCGGCTGCTGTAACCAGTTTGCGTCCCCGCAACGCCGTGGCTACTCTTGTTAGGTGATCCAGATGTTGTTCGATATTGTCTCCATATTGAAAATACATATTTATAAAGGTTATAATTCCCATGGGAGCCTGTACCTCACGACGTTGCAGTGACTGGTGGAGAATTGTGCGAGTGTTGTTACACGTAGAGACTGGTTTGTAATGACAATTGCCGCTTTGGGGGTTTCCCAACTATTTGCCACGTAGCGGCTGCAAATGAAAGTTTTGCAGCTTGAGAGTACGGCTCCTGTAAGCAGAGTACGTCAAGCCTCCTCTCCTCCACCTCCCTTCGGAGCTCCTGCATCACAAGTCTGCTGTTATGCGTGTTTAGTTGTCCAACAGTTAATTTAGTCATTATGGGAAGTAAGTGTGCATTCTATCGTTAGGCCAAGTCTTGCTCCAATCAAAGGCGATTCAACCATGAGCTAGGACTGGTTGAATGTAGATGTCGTCTATGTCAAATTTCTCCCCACGTCTCTCAAACACTTTCTTGAGTAAGTCTCGCAGGGCTCCGAAGTCGGTGGGAAGGTTCACTGACTTTAAGTGTATTCTATCTACAGCCTCCATTACCGAGAAGGTGACCTTTCTTCCATTCTCATGTCCTACCCGGACCACATGTCGTAAGGCAGTGGTCAGGATAGCCGGCTGCTCCAATCTCGCTAGTTGCATTGTAAATTCAATGTTGAGATACACCCTAACTGGGTCTACAGGCGGTAGCCTGATTACTGGGGTATCTGCCATGGTTGGGTTTGCACTGGTGCTAGAAACTGTACTTTCTTGGAGTGGTTGTTGTTTAGTATGTTTAGGTTCATGAGTGGGGGCCAGGGAGGCCGCCACCACCACAGGATGCTTCTGCCGTTGTAGATCTTTATTCGGCCTTTCTCCCCGGTTTGGGGGAGGGGGAGCTGTGTTCTTTTCCGGAAAATCAGTTTGTATGCATCTGTCCACCATAAAGGGATCTGTCTGGATTTCTTTCTCTATTGTTATAATTTTTACGGTGCCCGAAAGCGACCTTAAAAATTCCCTAAATCTGTTAGCCCTCACAGCATCCCTCCTTCTTTTACTCGGGGACTTGTGTTTAAGCATCCTGTTAACTGAGCCCTGCTCAGCCATAGTCGATTCTGGAAATGAGGCGTTGTTCCAGAATCCTGTAAGTAGGGCAGTTCTGTCCCGTGGCACCACAGGATTTCTTCCCACGATTTTTACACGGAATGCAGACCCCTGTTGCTTTACATTGCTTGCGGTTGTGCCCACTCTCACCGCACCTGGAGCAAGCCGACCCCCTGGTGCAGTGCCTCAGAATGTGGTCCAGGTCGCCACAGTTATGGCAGCGAGGTACCACGATATAGTCTCTGGTGTTAATGGCGTGGAAGCCTACATATAGTCTGCCCATTGATCTTATTCTTTTCCACAATTGCGCAGAGACCTCGGCCACGTGATGTACCACATCACGACCTCGAGGCCCTGTTTTGAATTTCAACATGAAAGAGTTTTTGAATTCCTGTTGATTCACGTCATCGAAATTTTGTGATCTAATGGTCTCATGTAGCTCTTCATTCGTCATTACCGTGGGTACATCATATAATATTATTAGTGTATTTCTCTTTCTAGGTGGTTCACACTTCACAACTGAGTTTAGTTTTTGATTATTTAGAAGCTTCTCTTTATCCTCCTCACTAGCAACTTCCACAATTACAGAGTTTCTACTGGGTTTGACTTTTATAATTTTAATTTTATCCTTGACTGGATCTATTGTTGTTGTTAACAGCTCTTGTATCCTTTTAACGCTAGTATCTTGGCCAGGCAGGGTCCTCAAGAAGACTGCCATGTCTGACCGTTTTACAACTTTTTCAATGGTGTCTTTGGTTGATATTTGTTTAGTTGGCGCCTGTGCAGCCACAGCCGCCCAAGTCTTAGTTGGTTGTTTCCTTAGCCTTTCATTTTCCTTTTCTAATTCCATAACGCGGCCTTCCAGTCTTGCATGAGCTATGGCCCAGGCCGATAGCTCGTTCTTGATTGTGTTAAGAGCCGCTTGACTAATTTCTCCGTTTTTCACATTTTGCTCTAAGAGCATAGTAATTCTTGTATGTCTCTGCACGACACTCTCATCATCTGCCTGTCCCGTCCCGTCCTGTGGAGAGGGAGCAGACATCGTAGAAGCCCGTAAAGGCGCACTCGTATCACACGCTTCGGTTTCAGCCATCATAGGTACGAGTGATAAAAAGAGAAAAAGAGGTGGGAGCCCGTCTCTTGCCCCAGACCGGCTCCTCTGGCATGGGGGGGGGGGGAGGACTGCTGCAGCTCGCCCACCGACCTCGCCCCTAGGTCAAAGGCACTCCCGAGCTGCTGGGTTCAACGCGCCGTTGCCAGCGCAAAAAAATGTTCAAATGGCTCTGAGCACTATGGGACTTAACATCTGAGGTCATCAGTCCCCTAGAACTTAGAACTACTTAAACCTAACTAACCTAAGGACATCACACACATCCATGCCCGAGGCAGGATTCGAACCTGCGACCGTAGCAGTCGCGCGGTTCTGGACTGCGCGCCTAGAACCGCGAGACCACCGCGGCCGGCCGTTGCCAGCGCACTGGTCCCCCTCGGTGGCCCTGTCATCGACGATTTCACGCGACGCTCCTCGGCAACTGCACCCCGCACTCCGGAGAGGCGGATGCACCTCTCGTCCTTCGCCTCCTACTTGCCCGAGTTTCCACCACTTGGCCAAGGACCCACTCCTACTCAGGTGGCGGGTCGGTCCCCCAGTCGTTCGGCGGTCTGGACCCATGCAACCTGGCCCAGGCGATGTCACCACCTCCTGGGTTTGGCAGAACACGCCCCGGTTACCCAGGGGCGTGGCGAAGCACCCTTGCCGACTCGCGCCGCGATCCCACGCGGACAAACGAAGTCGCCGGCATGCAGAGCACCTGTTGGTCTGGGCCCTGCGAACAGAAGGGACAAATGTTCGGTCCCTCGACACAGCTCCCCCTGTGCCACGCACCCTTCGCTTTCGCATCGGGTTGGGTCGCAGCTCTCCCTTTTGTCGCAAGGCAGAATGCCGAGCTTAACATCTGGCACCACGGGAAGGTGGAAAGAGCCACTTGGGAAGGAGAGGCTATGAGAGACGCATCACTTCCCCGAATGAGGACTGCCGCGGCACGCCCGACTGGAAGCGATACGCCCCAGTGCGAGCTCCCGTGCCTTACGGCGCGCCGGCAACAGGCAGGTCCGCGCTGGAACACGCCGTCAAGCGACTCGCCTCACACCAGACTGTTTCATTTACTTGTTAAATTCTACTTGTTTTCTTGGTGAGGTCACCAGCCGCTTTGTTTTGGGGTCGTCCCACCATTCTTCTCCGTTTTCCCACCCGCGGGAAGGTGGTTATTTGTGAATTGGGTGGTCCGTTTTTCCCTTGTGGAGTTGGGGAGGGTTAGAGCAATCTGCGGTTCGAGTTGTTCACTAATCCCCCTGTCAATCTGCCATACTTTAATAGCTGCCTCTGTCATGTTTGTCGGATTCGGTGTTAACGAATTTATAGAATTAAGGTGTTAATGCCGAATTCCTGAAATATGTTTTTATCTTGCCTAAGATCTTGCGAGACGGTATATGTGTAATGTAGAGCATGTTGTATATTTTATGTAAGTCTGAATTTCACGGGTTTTGTTTAAATAGTCATTTTTATAAAGTTGCCACCCTTCCTCCGTAAGAGTCCTTTTAAAAACAAATTGCACTTTCGGTGGCAAACAATTTCTTAGTGTGAGTGTTTGTACCATTTCCGTCCCTCTTACGGGGTGCATAGTTAATGTGTTTGTGTGAGTTGTTGAAATTTTTGTTTTAAAGTAATCTGGTGTGTTACAGATTTGCACCCGCGTAGTCTTTCAGAGGTTGTTGTGAGCAGTCGTGACTATGGCCATGTTGAAAGGGAGCGGCAAGCTTCTCAGCCCGAAGGCTCATACTGTCAATATTGTTCTTTCTGCCTCTAAATAAAATTGTAACTTGATATTTCGGGGGTGCTTTTCTGCTTATAAATTTTAAATCTGTTTTTGAAAAAGCTTTTATGAATAAAATTTCCATTTGTTAAAGGTAATTTCATTTTCATCATATACTCCCTGGCAACTACTTCCACGCTCACCTAGTGTGTTTAAATGTTCGATGTTTTTGATGAATCGCTAGTAAGTAAAGTAAATTCTTTAAGAAAAGATTTTGAAAGTAAATTCAGGGTACCATATGTAGTAAACAAAAAGAAATTCTGGTCGTATGTAAAGTACACCAGCGGCAGAAAAACAGTCAATACCGTCACTGCGCGATAGCGATGGAAATGTTGCCGATGATGGTGGCACTAAAGCGGAGTTACTAAATACAGTTTTTCGTAATCCCCTCACGAAAGAAGACGAAGTAAATATTCCAGAATTCGAAACCAGAACAGCTGTTAGCATGATTGACATAAAAGTAGATATCTTAGGTGCTGCGAAACAACTCAAATCACTTAAGAAAGGCAAGTCTTCCGGTCCAGATGGTATACCAATCAGGTTCGTTTCAGAGTATGCAGACACAATAGCATCTTTCTTAGCAATCATATACAACCTCTCACTTGACGAAAGGTTTGTTCCTAAAGACTGGAAAGTAGCACAGGCCACACCAGTATTCAAGAAAGGAAATAGGAGTAACCCATTGAATTACGGACCCATATCACTAACCTCAATTTACAGTTGTATTTTGAAGCATATACTGTACTCGAACATTATGAATCACCCTGAAGAAAATGACTTATTGATACATAACCAACACAGATTCAGAAAATATCGTTCTTGTGGAGCACAGCTAGCTCTTTATTCCCATGAAGTAATGAGTGCTGTCGACAAGGGATCTCACATCGATTCCATATTCCTAGATTTCCAGAAGGCTTTGATACCGTTCCTCGCAAGCGACTATTAATGAAATTGCGTGCATATGGAGTATCGTCTCAGTTGTGTGACGGGATTCGTGATTTCCTCTCAGAGAGGTCACAGTTAGTAGTGATAGACGGTAAATCATTGAGTAGAACAGAAGTGATATCTGACTTTCCGTGAGGTAGTGACATAGGCCCTCTGTTGTTCCTGATTTACAAAAATGATCTAGGTGATAATCTGAGCAGCCTTCCTAGATTGTTTGCAGATGACGCTGTAATTTACCGCCTAGTAAAATCATCAGATGATCAATTCCAATTACAAAAAGATCTAGAGAGAATATCTGTATGGCGTGAAAAGTGGCAATTGATACTAAACAAAGAAAAATGCAAGGTCATCCACATGGGTACTAAAAGAAATCCAACAAATTTTGAGTATGCGATAAATCACACAAATCTAAGGGCTGTCAATTCGACTAAATACCTAGGAATTACAATTACGAGCAACTTAAATTGGAAAGACCACATAGATAATATTGTGAGGAAGTCGAAACAAAGACTGCGCTTTGTTGGCAGAACACTTACTCGTATAAGATGCGACAAACAAACTAAAGACACAGCCTACATTACATTTGTCCGTCCTTTGGCGGAATATTGCTGAGCAGTGTGGGAGCCTTACCAGGTAGGATTGACGGAGGACATCGAAGAAGTGCAAAGAAGGGCAGCACGTTTCGTGTTATCGCGCAAGAGTGGTGAGAGTGACATAGATATGATACGCGAGTTGAGTGGCAGTCACTGAAACAAAGGCGGTTTTGTTTGCATCGAGATCTATTTACGAAATTTAAATCACCAACTTTCTCTTCTGAATGTGAAAATATTTTGTTAACACACACCTACGTAGGAAGAAATGATCATCATAATAAAATAAGAGAAATCAGAGCTCGAACGGAAAGATTTAGGTGTTCCTTTTTCCCACGGGCCATTCGAGAGTGGAATGGTAGAGATGTAGTATGAAAATGGTTCGATGAACCTTCTGCCAGGAACTTAAGTGTGAATTGCAGACCAACCATGTAGACGTAGATGTAGATACGAAGTAAAGTAGCTCCGAAGAGGCGTTGGCTAACGGAAGAAACAATTCATCTGATAAACGAAAGAAGGAACTACAAAAATACTCAGGGAAGGACAGGAATACAGCAATATAGATAACTTAGGAATGAAATAAACTGAAAGTGCAGGGCAGGCAAGGCGAAACAGCTGCAGGAAAAAATGTGAAGAAATCATCCGAGAAATTGACTCAGTTTATAGAGAAGTCAAATCAACCTTTGGTGAAATTAAATGCATGAGTGGTATTATTAAGCCTGCAATTTAAATTTCATTATTAACCGCAAGGAGAGAATGTATACGTGGAGAGGCCCCTGTGAGGGGGAGGATTGTCTGCTGACGTGATAGAGTCGATATGGAAGAGATTTGAGAACCAGTATTAGAGTCAGAATCTGAAATAACTCTGGAAGACTTCAGATCAAATAAGGCAGAAAGGAGAGATAAAATTCCATTGGAATTTCTAAAACCATTGGCGAAATTGTCAAACAAATGACTATTCAAGCTGATGTGTACAACCTATGAGACAGGTGAGGTACCATCAGACTTTCGGGAAAACATCATTCACAGAATTCCGAAGATAGAAAGGGAATATAAGTGCGAGAACTACCGCACAATCTGCTTAACAGCTCATGTACCCAGGTTGCTGACAAGCATAATATAAAGAAGAATGGGAAATAAAACTAAAGATCCGTTAGATGAAGATCAGTCTGGCTTCAGGAAAGTTAAAGCACCAGAGAGGATGGTCTTCACGTTGCGGTTGATTATGAAACACATTCATAGAATATGTCCACCACGAAAAAGCGTTAGACAGCGCAAAATGTAAACATGTTCGAAATTCGACGAAAAATGGTTGTAAGCTAAAGAGACAACGGGTAATACACAATATGTACAAGAACCAAGAGGTAACAGTAAGAGTGGAAGAGAAAGAATGAAGTACTCAGATCAAAAAGAGTGTAAGGCAGGGATGCAGTCTTTAGCACATACTATTCAATCTGTATATCGAATAATCTATGAATAAAATAAAAATTCAAGAGTGGGATTAACATTCAGGATGAAAATGTATCAATCATAAGATTAGTTGATGATACTGTTATCCCAAGTGAGAGTGAAGAAGATTTAAAGTTTCTGTTGAACGGAATGAACAGTCTAATGAGTAAGGAATATGGTTTTAGAGTAAACCAAAGAAAGACAAAAATAATGAGAAACAGAAGAAATGAGAATAGCGAGAAGTTCAATATCAAGATGATGACTGTAGGCGACTTTTAAGGAATTCTGCTATCTTGGAAGCAAAACAATCAACAACTGATAAAGTGAGGACGACTTACAAAGCAAACTAGCACAGGCAAAGAGGATACTGCTGGTCAACAGTAGTGTCCTAGCATCAAACATAGGTTTTAATTTGAGGAAGAAATTTCTGAGAAAGCACATTTGGAGCACAGCATTGTATGATAGTAAATCACGGACAGTGTGAAAACTGAAACGAAGGAGAATCGAAATAGTTGAGATGTACTGCGACAGAAGAATGTTGAAAATTAGGTGGACTGATAAGGTAAGAAACGATGAGGTAAAGAAATGTATGGGGAACACTGACAAGAAGAAGGGACAGGACCTGTGAGAAGATATCAGGGAACAACCTCCACGCAACTAGAGTGAGCTGTAGAGGGTAAAAACTATAGGGATAGACAGAGACTGGAATACAGCCAGCAAATAATTGAGGATGTAGGGTGTAAGCACTGCTCTGAGGTCAAGAGGTTGGTGCAGAACAGGAATTTGCGCCAGGGCGCATCTAACAAGTCAGAAGACTGATGCCTCTTTTTAAAACAATTATTTCCTGATATGGACTGGCCTGCCCCGGCCTCTTGATGAAGAATGGGCTCCATAGATACAATAATCCTCACTGAAAGTGTTCCCACATAGTTCAAGCCATGTTTAGTGTGGTACATTGATAAAGAAGTATTATCGACGTGTAACAACGAATCATAATGAAATAAACATTTATCCAACGATACATTAATGTGTGTATCATAAATAAAGTGTATATTGCTTGTAACACTCCGGTTTATTCTACTGACTTATCCCGCTCGATCGGGATCTGAATAGCAGCCCAAATAGATATTAATTAATTGTGACTGTGTGCCTAATGGGGCTGGAATCGGATTGGACTGCTACGGAGTTGTTACATTCCATTTTGTCCTTCGCAAATACTGTAATAATGTTCTGTTTGGTGGCAAGAAGAACAACAAACACAGCTTCACTAAACAAAACCTATATTCTTATCAAAAACCACAAAGATAAGGAGACAGCCACTGCCTTCGTCAGTACACTGTTAATAATGGCTAATCTCAGCACAGGCTTCCTCGCTATTCATAATCGTCACACGCAACATACAATCACTGTATCCAACACTGCAATCCAACACTGCAATCCAAATAATGCCAGCACGGTAGACGCGGAATATCAATAACGGCACAAAAATATCACTGAATCACTCTGTTAATTATACTTTCTCACTTTCCCGTATAATACTAACACAAAGGGGTTGAACCGCGGCGATGGCCACTCCCTTTGTCGGTAATTTCTATCAATTGCTGGCTTCTGCTCAGCTCTACCCGCCTCGCGGGAACCTACAACACGCACTGACTTGACTCAACTCTCGCTCTCGCGACCCGACACACTAATCGATAGTTGCCCTGTCGACCTGTGTGAGTGCAAACCTAGTAGTACGGGCCTGCGGACCCCTTACATCCCCACCCTCGAAAACTTCTTTAGAGCCGCAGGCGAAAAAGAATCGGCAAGGGAATGAAACATTGCTACATTTGAACAAACACACAGTGTAAATAATTAATGAAATTACAATTCATCAAATAATCCCTCGACTCCGGTAGTGGGCTGCCTCCACAATAATTTTACAAAAGGTTATACATCTCATAAACATGGCATTGTCCAATTTACAATTTTTATATGAACCAGCAATAGTCCTCTCTAGTCCAATATTGAATGAAACACACAACATATACACTCAAAAATTATTACTTAAACACAGGACATATGAATTACTATACTACAAATTAGTTATTACAGGTTTTATACTCATTCTTAGATAATCTTCGACATGAAATATGCAATTCTAATTGTAATACATCACAAAACACAATGTAAATAAACCTTTCCCTCTTTCAAATGTCCATTTTACAGCTAATGTCCTAAATATATCTTAGCAGGTTTATTCGGGTCCTGGTAGCCCTCACTCTTGACCGGACTTCACCTGGAGTGTCATTCAGTTTTTCGGTTCCTCCGCCTCTTCCTCTGTAATCAGACGAATGATTAAAATGAATCCTTGGGTCATTACTTCCCTCTCAGTTTCGATCATTAGCTTGATTGTGTCCCTGTGATCGAACAGATTCCAACTGTTCCAGTATCTCCATCAAGGCCTCCCTATTTTTAATTAGGCTCCCAGATACAGTTTCTTGCATCTTCTGATTCAGTCTTCTTTTTATCGCAGATATCATTACGTCATCACTCAGGGGTTGTTCCAAGGTCTCGTTCAATTCCCACAAATGCTCGGCAAACTCTTTCGACGTTCCTCTCCATGTAGTAAGTGACTTGCGGTGTAGTAGGTCCTCAAGTGCTGCACATTGATGACCTTTGGACCAGTAGTTTTTCAAGAATCCTCCTTCAAACTGATCATAATTAGTAGTCCCTTTCTTCTTCTTGATTTCACAAGTGAAGGCCTCCCTTTCTATTGCAACCCACTGGTTATCTTCTCCTCGTTGCACGGCTACAGCATTTCTCAGATGGACAGGCAATGGGTTTTGCTTATCTCCCATCTCCTTAACCGCATCGTTGCATTGTTTCTGCATCTGCGTCACCTCGGTGATCCTTTCTCCCAATTCGGTTTTAGTTTCTTCAACATCGTCTTCTATCTTCTTTGTTAACTTTCCTTCCACGTCTTCCTGGACCTGGTCTATATTTTTCTGTAGCTTACTCTCTCTCTCGTCGACGTTCATCTTCAGTCGTTTTGGTAACTCCTGCATTTCCTTCTTCAGATTACATTCCATCTTTGTGTACGATGTTCTGATTTCTCGTACTATAGTTTCTTGTAAACTTTTCTCTAACGATGCGTCAGTTTCTTGTAAACGCTTCTCTAATGATTCTCGGGATATTATTCCCTCTTCTCTAGTTTCTTGTAAACTTTTCTCTAATGATTTGGTCCCCTTCAGCAACTCTGCTAACATCCACCGTATATCTGCATCCTCTGAAATTGGCTTATCTCTCGTCGTTTGTCCCGGTGTCTCGGGATAATTAGTTGAATGTGCTAATGGGCTATTCAATGACACTCCATAATCACTGATACCTGAATCATCTCGGTCTTCCTGTCCAAGCTCTTTCCTTTCAACTACTGCATCACAAACCTGCTTATCTTCAGTAGACATGTTTGTTTATTTTTAATGCACAGCTAAGTAATATAGAATAACCTCTAGTAACCCAAAACCCTCCTAATTACCATGAAACTAATCAAACAGTACCTGAAGTATTATTCAATTAATCCCTAAATTGATACAATATGCAAGAGCATCGAACATAACAACTCTCAAAACCTAATCACTTCAAATATCAATTTTCACATACACCGCTTATGTAAAATGTTTTAAATAAGATAATCACAACACTCATAAAAACTATAAATGTAAAATCCCCAAAACCAATGAGCATATCTGTATAATTACCATTTAGACGGTGCAGTGTGCATAAATAAGTATGCTATATTTTTTATTTTATTTATTTATTGTTCCGTGGGACCACATTTAGGAGAAGTCTCCATGGTCATGGAACGAGTCAATACATGAAATTATAACACGATTGTAGAAACAGATAAAATGAAATATAAGAAACATATTCAGGTGACAAGTCGTTAGTTTAAATAAAGAAAATCAAGAATGTAACACTGGAATTTGCTTAATTTTTTATCTCTTCCAGGAGCTCCT
This sequence comes from Schistocerca piceifrons, assembly GCF_021461385.2. Taxonomy (NCBI): domain Eukaryota; kingdom Metazoa; phylum Arthropoda; class Insecta; order Orthoptera; family Acrididae; genus Schistocerca; species Schistocerca piceifrons. The sequence goes on along the minus strand of NC_060138.1, from coordinate 988,424,613 downwards.
CGACAGAATAGAAGGAGTGAGCCATGAGGAAACTCTTCAGTTTAGACTTAAAAGTGTTTGGGCTACTGCTAAGATTTTTGAGTTCTTGTTGTAGCTTATTGAAAATGGATGCAGCAGAATACTGCACTCCTTTCTGCACAAGAGTCAAGGAAGTGCATTCCACATGCAGATTTGATTTCTGCCTAGTATTAACTGAGTGAAAGCTGCTAACTCTTGGGAATAAGCTAATATTGCTAACAACAAACGACATTAAAGAAAATACATACTGTGAGGGCAATGTCAAAATTCCCAGACTATTGAATAGGGGTCGACAAGAGGTTTTAGAACTTACACCATACATAGCTCGAACAGCCCGTTTTTGAGCCAAAAATACCCTTTTTGAATCACAAGAATTACCCCAAAAAATAATACCATATGACATAAGCGTATGAAAATATGCGAAGTATACTACTTTTCGTGTTGAAATGTCACTTATTTCAGATACTGTTCTAATGGTAAATAAAGCGGCATTTAGTTTCTGAACAAGATCCTGAACATGGGCTTTCCACAACAGCTTACTATCTATCCGTACGCCTAGGAACTTGAACTGTTCCGTCTCGCTTATAACATGCCCATTCTGTCTGATTAAAATGTCAGTTCTTGTTGAATTGTGGGTTAGAAACTGTAAAAACTGAGTCTTACTGTGATTTAGCATCAAACTATTTTCCACAAGCCGCGAACTTATATCATGAACTACATTATTTGATAATGTTTCAATATTACACACAAGATCCTTCACTACCAAGGTGGTGTCATCAGCAAACAGAAATATTTTTGAATCACCTGTAATACTGGAAGGCATATCATTTACATAAATAAGGAACAGCAGTGGCCCCAGCACCGACCCTTGGGGAACGCCCCATTTAACAGTGCCCCATTGGGACGGAACATCATTACCACTCTCAATATTGCGGAGGATTACCTTCTGCTTTCTGTTCTTAAAGTAGGAGGCGAACCAATTGTAAGCTACTCCCCTTACTCCATAATGTTCCAACTTCTGCAGTAATATTTTGTGGTCAACACAGTCAAAAGCCTTCGTTAAATCAAAGAAAACACCTAACGTTCGCAACCTTTTATTTAATCCGTCCAAAACCTCACAGAGAAAAGAGACTATAGCATCTTCAGTTGTTAAGCCATTTCTAAAACCAAACTGTACATTTGACAGCAAATTATGTGAATTTAAATGCTGCAGTAACCTTGTATATACAACCTTCTCGATAACTTTAGCAAACACCGATGGCATAGAAATAGGTCTATAATTGTCAACATTATCCCTGTCTCCCTTTTTATAAAGTGGCTTCACTACCGAGTACTTTAATCGGTCAGGAAACCGACCACTCCTAAAGGAAAGGTCTATAATTGTCAACATTATCCCTGTCTCCCTTTTTATAAAGTGGCTTCACTACCGAGTACTTTAATCGGTCAGGAAACCGACCACTCCTAAAGGAAAAGTTACAGATATGGCTAAGTACTGAGCTAACATACGTGGAACAATACTTCAGTATTCTGCTAGATACCCCGTCATATCCATGAGAGTTCTTGGTCTTTAGTGATTTAATTATTAACTCAATCTCCCTCTTGTCAGTATCGTGGAGGAGCATTTCAGGTAACAGTCTCGGAACACTTTTTTCTAAGAGCGCTATATGATTCCCTGTTGGGACTAGGTTTCTATTTAGTTCACCTGCTATATTCAGAAAGTGATTATTAAGTACTGTACATATATGCGACTTATCAGTAACACGGACATCCCCACTACGCACTGATTCTATATTCTCGACCTGTCTCTGCAGACCAGCCACTTCCTTTACGACTGACCATATGGTTTTAATTTTATCCTGAGACTTAGCTATTCTATCTGCATACCACATACTTTTTGCCTTCCTAATAACTTTTTTAAGCACCTTACAATACTGTTTGTAATGGGCTGCTGCATTTAGATTTTGACTGTTTCTAACGTTTTGATATAATTGCCACTTTGTTCTACAAGATATTCTTATCCCTTTAGTCAGCCACCCAGGCTGCCTGTTTGTGCTAGTACCCTGTTTTGAACGTTCTAACGGAAAGCAACTTTCAAAGAGCACGAGAAAAGTCTTGAGGAAAGCATTATATTTATCATCTACTGTATCAGCACTATAAACATCTTGCCACTCTTGTTCCTTGATAAGGTTTACAAAAGTCTGTACAGCAACTGGATCAGCTTTCCTAAAAAGTTGGTAACTATATTTAACATGTGTTGCAGCACAAAAATCTTTTAGACTTAAAATTTGTGCATCATGATCTGAAAGGTCATTCACCTTTTTGCTAACAGAATGCCCTTCTAATAATGACGAATGAACAAAAATATTGTCTATGGTTGTTCTACTGTTCCCTTGCACTCTCGTTGGAAAGAATACGGTTTGCATAAGATTATATGAATTAAGGAGGTCTACCAGCATCCTTTTCCTTGCACAATCACTTATACAATTAATATTGAAGTCACCACATATAACTAACTTTTTGTATTTCCTATAAAGTGAACCAAGAACCTCCTCTAGCTTTAGCAAAAATGTTGTGAAATCGGAGTCTGGGGATCTATAAATAACAACAGTAAGAAGTTTAGCTCCACTAAATTTAACCACACCTGCACAACATTCAAACACCTTTTCAGTGCAGTACTTTGAAACATCAATTGACTCAAATGGGATACCGTTTTTCACATACATGGCTACTCCCCCACACCGCAAAGAGCTCCTAGAAAAGCTGCCAGCCAACCTGTATCCTGGTAAAGGAAGCCTCTGAATTATCTCCTTATTTAAGAAGTGTTCAGATATACCAATAATTTCAGAGTCAACATCTATAAGCAGTTCACTAACTTTATCTCTAATACCTTGTATATTTTGATGAAATATACTAATTCCCTCATTAATCGGATACCCAAGCTTTGTAGAAAGTGGTTTCTTTGTTAGAGAGACTTCCCTTAAGCAGGAATACCTATCAGCTGACTTCAATCTAAAAAAGGTACAGCTCTAACACTCACAACTACCGGAATTTTCCCATGAGTGATCCCACCACCCCCACCTATGCTGTCACCTATAAGTTTTGCCAACCTCCCCTTCCCATACCTGTTGAGGTGCAGGCCATGTCTAGTGAAACCCGTCCTACTGATAGACTCCACCGACACCACTGAAATGTGACTCATGCCTTCTGTCATCAGCGCACCCCCAAGTCTCATGTTATTACGCCTGATGGCTGTATTAAGATGAGGCCGATCGTGATGCTGAAACAGTTCCACGAAGTGCACATTCGTGTTGCCAGTCTGAGTGGCTATCTTTTCCAGGTCACCATCTATGTCATAGTCCCCATCCCTATCAATACTATTACCAGCCCCACCCACAATCACTACCTGATCCTCTTTAGTAAAATCCCTACATAACCCCCCTATGTTAAAAGCCACCTGAGCCAATCCTGCATTAGGCTTCACAATGCTGGTGACCTGGTACTCACTCCCCAAAACTTCCTGCAACTGCTGGCCTACACCTCTACCATGAGAACTACCTAACAGCAGAACCTTCTTCTTTCTCTTAGACTTTGCAACTGTCCTAGCCACTGTAACTGCTGAGGTCTGCTGCATACTTCCTACATCTACAGCTACTAGAGATTCCTCTCCACTAGACTCTGACAGTTGGTCATATCTATTGCAAACACCAATAGTAAAACTATCTGAAAATCTCCTTCTCCTAGCAGATCTCTTGGCAACAGCCAGCTTCCATTCCCCAACTCCCTTCTCCCTCCTCATCCTATCTAGCTCCTCCTGTGCGTTTTTCAACTGCACCTGAAGGGCACAGATCTTACACTCCTGCTCCTCTATCAACTTACTCTTGCTACATAACCTGCAGTTCCAGGAGAGGATCTCACCACAATGCCCACTGGCTTCCCCACTGCATTCCCCCCAGTGAAAATACTTCGAACAAGTCTCACACCGCAATCCACTACTCACGAACCTACGGTAAAGCCCACACTTCTCACTCATGGTAAAATTTTACAATTATTGAAACAAGAAAACAACTTTATCTAAGTTCCGCTACTACAATAAGAAGATGTTAAAAACTGACTACAATTATCACAAACTTGCTCTACAAAGGAATTAACTACTATTATTGACAGTATTAATCAACAACAAATGAGAATATAACAAAATACTAACACAGAAAGAAAATCAAACGTCTAATGACAGTAACGAAACTGAAAGCAGTTCGCAAAAATTTCTTCTGAAGTTATTTCACCAGAAAACACCAAGAACACCAGTTGAAGACTACTAAAGTTCCTAAATAAACTACTATACACAAACAATTAATTAGTACTTAGCTTTCGATGCGCCGCTACAGCTGCAACTGGTCAGCGCGGAATGTAAACACGGGTAAGAGGTTAAGTTGCTCGATACGAAACACTCACAAATATGAGGCCACAACACAAGAAATGCAGAGGTGAATGAAGAAACCACTAATAAGTCACTTATATAGTAAATATTATCACAAAAACAGTTAAAAATATATATCTGAAACCTAAAAATAGATGAAAACTTAGAGAGCGATCTCACACGCAGTCACGCGCTTCGCAAATTTTTCGGAAATTACTACAATTGGGCACTTGTCCTAATGTAAATATCAGTTAAAAATTGTTTATTTATCACGAAGACTGCACACCGCAATTTAATGTTATGTCAACCAGTCGTCTTCACTCACCAACTGACGTTACCGCGAGTCGCGATGTTTTGACGTTTGAGGTGGGCGTGGCGCTGTACTGCCGCTGGAGCTGCGTGAGGTTGCACTGCTGTTGCAAGTCGTCGTAGTTCTCCGTCGGCCCCTCCGTGGCGCTGCAGGCGGGCGTAGTTTGTAGTTTGGCCGCTAGGTGCCGGGACTGCGCTCGGTGTCTCGAAGTCGCGTCGCTCAGCCAGCCGCTCCGTGGTGGGATGTCGTGTGAAATCACCTCGCGGATCGAAGCTCTTTGGTGCAACTGCTACACGGGTCTGCGTGACGTCACTCAATAATTGCGTCGCCACAATACATTCTCGTCCGCATAACAGTTTATGGGTCCACAAGAAGCTGTCCGATTTTCACTATTCAAAAAGCAATTTCAGTCAAAATACTACTATTAAACACTTCTGTAAAGCTTTCGTGACGAATTCTTAGTTAGTTTTGGTATAGTAATGTTCACACATGTCTTTCTTTGGTGTTCACTTTTCACAGTTTTTCGTGCGGATTTACGCATTTGCACATTATAACACAGTTTATTGACACTATTATTTTCATCTAATATGGCAAGAAAAAAGTTTAGTCACAATCATAAGGTGCTACTACTTCGTATTGTTCACAATGCACTGTTTCTTGTCGCGATTTTAAAGTTTATGTTCTGTCCCGATCCAAATTGAAAAAAACACTTTCTTGTATTAAGCAAGGTAAAATTATCTATTGTTCTTTACTACTCGTCCGAAAATTGCACTAGTCCTTTCACGGTAAGCCAAGGGTGTAACACTCCGGTTTATTCTACTGACTTATCCCGCTCGATCGGGATCTGAATAGCAGCCCAAATAGATATTAATTAATTGTGACCGTGTGCCTAATGGAGCTGGCAATCGGATTGGACTGCTACGGAGTTGTTACATTCCATTTTGTCCTTCGCAAATACTGTAATAATGTACTGTTTGGTGGCAAGAAGAACAACAAACACAGCTTCACTAAACAAAACCTATATTCTTATCAAAAACCACAAAGATAAGGAGACAGCCACTGCCTTCGTCAATACACTGTTAATAACGGCTAATCTCAGCACAGGCTTCCTCGCTATTCATAATCGTCACACGCAACATACAATCACTGTATCCAACACTGCAATCCAAATAATGCCGGCGCGGTAGACGCGGAATCTCAATAACGGCACAAAAATATCACTGAATCACTCTGTTAATTATACTTTCTCACTTTCCCGTATAATACTAACACAAAGGAGTTGAACCGCGGCGATGGCCACTCCCTTTGTCGGTAATTTCTATCAATTGCTGGCTTCTGCTCAGCTCTACCCGCCTCGCGGGAACCTACAACACACACTGACTTGACTCAACTCTCGCTCTCGCGACCCGACACACTAATCGATAGTTGCCCTGTCGACCTGTGTGAGTGCAAACCTAGTAGTAAGGGCCTGCGGACCCCTTACATGCTGAAAGCAGACATATCCTGGCATCACTTATCTTTCATATGTGCGTGAATGTATCCATAAATATATGTTCATTACGTTGATGAAATGAACATTCGTCGTCACGAAGGTACCACACCATTTGTCGTTGTCATCACTCCTCCTTTCCGAAGAAACACGATTCATTGTGGCGAAACATCTGTCTGGTGAAAGATAAAGAGGAGTGAGGTCAGAGCAATAAAGCTGAAGTGACGTTAGAATGTACTGTTACCAAATTTATTCAAGATCTACGCCTCCTCTACCTGTGGTATTACCTCACTAGTCCTCCCCACCCCAGCTTCCATCCTGCACTTCCCTACTTCTCCCTTCCACTCTCCACCTCCACTTGTGTATTGGTGGGAAAGATTCTGTGCTCAGCTGCTGGAGAAAAGAAAAATGTATGGTACCGTCTTTAATTATCTTCTTTATTTACTTTAGAGGGTCTTATACTGATGCTGGATTGCCCTACAGCTGCTTCCACTCTCCGCCCCCTCCACAACACCTTTCTGCTGCCCCCTTCCCCTCTTTTTCCGATCCTACGTATGTAAGCTCCCCTCGAAGTTTGAATACCGACTGCTCTAGTCCACAATATCGTCATCAGATGGTTGCTCGAAACTGTCCTACAACTGACTTCACTCCGCTTGTCTCCACTTTCTGCCGTTCCTCCCCCCCCCCTCTCCACCCCCTCCCCTCCCCCCCAACTTAAGATTGCGTGGAAAAAAGGCTCGAATGGAACTTACTGTCTTTATATTTTGAGGGAAATGTGTCCAATTGACAAGATGTTGGTGTTGGGCAGATAGGAGTTTGATAAGTGTATTCCCGTAATAATGCAGCTGAGGACCATGTTCATAACCTCCTGCACAAGTAATGTAAGGAGGTGATAATGGATAAGCACAGAGAGAATACTTTTCAGCTAATAATGGTAATGCATCAGGATGGACTGAGGAAGCACTTCACAACTCACAGAAACTTCTGCCTATGTTTGAGCTGTTGGTGTTTTCTAAAATAGCTCGTCAACCCACAGTGCAGGAGACAACTTCGTCCTGTTCATTACCCCAGAGTGAATAAACCAGAAGTGCCTACATTGGAGTATGGAGTTCGACTGAGGACACTTGGAATGGATTAAGCTCCCCTTTCCAAGTGCGTGAGTATATATATTCATCTTGCTGTCCGCCTGCTTAGCCGAGTGGTAACGTGCTTGCCTACCATGCAGTGGGCCCGGGTTCGATTCCCAGCCGGTTCTCCGCTCGTGGATTGAGTGTTGTGTTGTCCTCATCATCATTTCATCCTCATCACCGGCACGCGAGTTGCCTAATGTGGCGTCGACTGAAATAAGACTTGCACTCGGCGGCCGAACTTCCCCAGAAAGCGCCTCCCGGACAACAAGGCCACACGTTCATTTGATTTTCATTTCACCTTGCCGTGTGCTCTAGTCACCACTCGAAATTGGTGGGGACTTACAGCTGTTGCCAGAAGAATTACCTGCTAGCGACCTACAAGTGTATAACTACTGAGGAACTTTCACACAGATACAAGGTAAGAGGTGGTAGAACAGTAAACTATCACTGAAGGGTGGGAAGAGTAGCCTCCTACCGATCTACAAGTGAAGTAACTGCTGAGGAAGTTATACACACACAGATACACACATATATGGTAAGAAATGTCAGGACAACACTAAAGTGCAGGAAGTCCAATACATGCTGCCACAACGGACGGAAAATGCTTCACTGCTCTCATTACACATCAAAATTGTCATGAAACAGAACCCACCACTCATAAACAATGGGCCATAATGCAAAACACACACTGAGAATTGAGAAAATTGATTGTAATAACACAACTGCAGCAAAATCCGACCCAAAGAGATCTCACCAGAAGAGAGTGGCAGGAGCTGCATGTGCTCTCACCTCGGTGTGCGCGTACAGATTAACCAACTTAGTATCAGTCTTACCTTCCCTCCTACCTCTCCTCCTCCCTCCATTTCCTCCTCCCTGTTTTCTAGGCCTGTTCTGGCCTGTCACAGATGCTCCACAAAGATATCCAACTTACGATACACAAGGACATCCAACTGCTGGCAGTGATATATTGTATCTGGTCTGCAGAAATCAGTCACAGACGTGTAGAAGACTCAAGTACAGGATGCTTCCTCTAAGCCATTAAACGCCTTTCTCGGAAAGACTTACCCCCATGGAACAATTACGAAATACTTGACTATTGTCATAGATGAAGAACTGAACAGTCAGCAGTGGAGTGCTTTCAGACATACTGCAGGTGCCGACACTGTCTGAAAGTGGTCATCAGCCAAGTAAAAGAATCAGTCTCATGTAGGACAAAGCAATGAAGTAATTCGTTCCACATAAATGAGGTACACACAGATCTTTATACCAGTTGTCTCACAGTGCACCGATTCACCCGCTCTGCCCTCAACAGACGGAGAGCAGTGTTTGCACTCACTATCCTGCATGTCGCTATAACCCATCATCACCCACATTTATTCTGTCCGAGGGCTGTCTGGTAGGGATTTCAGACGCTCTATATACCCAGTAACAGCAGTGTGTGTGTGTGTGTGTGTGTGTGTGTGTTGTCATATACTGTGGAAGGAAGAGATTATTGCCATACAGACGATGGAGGAATAAATGGTGGATAGATTTTACACAGCTCACTTGCTCACTGTGGACTAACACACTGCTTGTCTGCCTTGTGGTGCCTTTCTGAGCAGCTCAACTGCGGTAATGTCAACTCACTTATTTACAAAACTGATTGAATAAACGATAACACTATTTGTTGCATGCCGTATTACGATCATGTATTCCCCAGGTGTGAGTCGTACGCTTGCTACAATGAATATTGTATCAACAGACCTAATCTCACATAATGTAAAGGGTGTAGTCTTACAGTTTTAAAACGAATACTGTGACAGTGCAAATAGCTGATATAGTACTAAAATCAGTGAAAGATCTTGCTAAATAAGTGTACACTCACCTCTCGTGGCATGAACTTACGCTCGCTACACTGATTACTGAGCCGAGAACATTGAACCTTGCGTTGAATATACTATAAAAGTAGCACTTAATACCATCCAGCAGCCCTTAAAATTGCATTCAGCTAGAAAGTCTGATAAACTTTGAGAAGTCCCCTTTGGAAAATTATAATTACTGTGCCAGTAAACTTCTACGTTATTTGATTTTCAAACAGCTGAGCAAAACTGAACGTACTCAGACATTACTCTCTTTACTTATTCTGATCAATACTAAACTGACACACAATATCTTTAGCGCAATGCAATCTGACTTTCAATAATCCTCACAAAAGAATGACCCTAACTAACAATAACTTATACCTTTCATGAATCACTTACCTCACAAAAGTCTTGGTTACTCGAGCTACTGCAATACAGCGAGCGCCAATACTGCCAGCTAAATTAACGGATTCTAACTACTGAAGGCACTAAGTACTCATAGGCATAGTTAGCAAATGAAAGACGTTGATATAGAACAAACAGTGTATTTACTTTGATAATGTTCAAAAGTCATCATATATATATATATATATATATATCAATTCATGACATCCATCTTTACAAATTTCCTTTTTCTGGCGGACACACGTCCAGATCGTTCGCTTATAGTAATCTCTCAAAACTCTGGCATCTCTCTCTCTCCACATCCACCACTGCTGGCGGCTCACCTCCAACTGCGCAACGCTACGCGCTTTTCACATCCCACTGCCCAACACTACTCAAGCAAATATTCCAAATGGTTCAAATGGCTCTGAGTACTATGGGACTCAACTGCTGTGGTCATAAGTCCCCTAGAACTTAGAACTACTTAAACCTAACTAACCTAAGGACATCACACACATCCATGCCCGAGGCAGGATTCGAACCGGCGACCGTAGCGGTCGTGCGGTTCCAGACTGTAGCGCCTTTAACCGCTCGGCCACTCCGGCCGGCGCAAATATTCCAACAATGAGTCCAACGAGCCACAGACGGCACACAGCACAGTCAGTGATTTTCATACAGAGTGCTACGTGGCGTTACCAACATAAAAACCTAGACAGCCTACCTACAACTTTGGTGGAAGGAGACTTCAGTAATAAGGCAATGCTGGTATGACCAAACAGCAACACAATAATCAATATTGAGCGAATATTCTGGGAGAGATGGACTTGAATTTCTTGTAAGTGGTACCAGTGTGTATTAGGAGAAAGACGTGATCCTCTTACAAGGGAGCAACTGTTAGTTAAAAACGCAACAGCAACGACTATGTCATGCTACAAGTGCACGGGGGCATCCCAGCCTTGGGTCTACAGGAAGACGAAACACTGTAAAAACATCACACAACTACCGAAAAAAAGAACCTGCTACCAGAACAGTGCATATTTCTTCACTTCGATGCGTAGATAGAGACTAATCAGCTCAGAACCAGTCTGACCTACCCTCCTACCTCCCCTTCTCCCTCCCTTTTCTCCCCTCCATAGACAGGGATACTAGTTTTCCCGGCCTGTTCTACCCTGTCGCTGATGGTACACGAAGAGCTCCATCCATTGCAGGTGCTCTGCTGTGATCGTTGTCGGGTTGACAATGATCTACTGTTTCAGGTCTGCAGAAATCAAGCATTTTTCTAGGAAATTCCGACCCACGGAGCAATAGCGAAATACTTGACTGGTCGTCACGCAACACCCGACAGCACGCTACGGCCCTTGGCTACGTCTCGTTGTGGGAAGAGGCAGCGCGTGCCAGAGACCCAGATGCCGAGACCCTGATGGCGCAGAGGCCGGCGGGCGTTGAAACCACGCAGGCGGCAGCTATTCAATACGCTGGAGCCGACCAGCTCACTGTCGCCGTTCGCTTCCAGCTGCCTCTCGCAACCTGAGCATTCACAATTAATGTCAGTGGAAGTCACATAAATAAACCGTCGTGCATGTGGGTATTACATACATTTCAGACAGAGGCCTCCACGCTATCTATTCATATGTTGTGGGTGCAGAAAACGCGGTCATTTTTACATCCGACAGCAAGCTACAATTCTCATCCTTCCCTCCTCGACACTTCTTAACATCCAACTGAGTAAATCTACGAACTTTGTCCACGATGCTGTTGTCGACGATGGATGAGCAAACTACTGATGTCGAAGCTCTATAATAATCATTTTTGTCGTATTTTTCCTCAATTTTACGTATTTTCCATCAGTTTCACAATTTTACCAGGCTTTTTCGTAATTTCAATGCACTTTACACAATTACTCTACTTCAAGACCACTGCTTTCGACGACTTCTCTCGTCAACAAACCGTCTAATTGTGTCGATCTCGTGATTCTATCATCCAATGACATGGATCTCAATTTCTGCATCTTGCCAGAGTACTCCTCCATTACTTTGCGAGTGCTATATACATTTGGACATACTGTGAACCCTGTTGTTGGGGCTATGATCATCTGAAGTGTTGGTGACATCTTTCAGTCTCAGACGCTATCCTACGAACGCGAGAATACTTTATGACTCCCATCCACATGGAGAGAGATGGCCAATCTTAATGAAATATTTCGGCTAATGAACTTAGTTTTTGCACCCAAACTGCAAAACAGTAGTTGTCTAGTATGATGCAGGCAGTATAACAGGGTAAACGATATGTCCACATTTACACAGCACTCGCAAACTACTGAAGATGGCGGTTTAGCAATGATACGGCAACAATTGAGGTCAATGGTGAATTGTCATTGGCTGGTAGCATAACGAAATCGACGCGATGAGGCGTTTTCTTGACGTGGGAAGTCATAGACAGTAATGGTTTTGAACTCTAAATTACGTTAAAACCTGGCAATATTGAGAAACTAGGGGGAAATTCGTAAATTTGACAAAAAATAAGAGAAAAATGATTGTCATAGGTCTCCAAACTCGACAGATTACTCGTCCACCATCTAGAACACTGAGCGAGGTGGTGCGGTGATTATCACACTGGACTCGCGTTCGGAAGGACGATGGTTCAAACATTTAGGTCTTCTGTGATTTCGCTAAATCGCTTCAGCCAAATAACGGGATAATTCCTCTGAAAGGGCACAGCTGACTTCCTTTCACATCCTTCCCTAACCTGATGGGACCGATGACCTCAGTGTTTGGTCTCCTCCTCCAAATCAACCAACCAACCAACCCTGAACAACAGCCTTGTAGACAGAGTTCGTAGCTTTACTCAGTTGTTGGGTGTTAAGATATAACGAGGAGGTAGAGATACAAGTTGTAGCTTGCTGTCGGGTGTGAAAATGACTGTCTTTTTTCCGGACATGTGAACAGATACCGTGAAAGTCGCTGTTCTGTACTGATACTTCTGCGTCTGAAAAGTTTGTAATAACCATACGCATGACAATTTACTCACGTGACTTTCACAGACACTAATTTCGAGTGCTCGGGGTACGAGAGGCTGCAGGCAGCAGACGGCGGCAGAGGGGTGGTCTGCGCCAGCATATTGTACAACTGCCGGCCGCAGTGGTTCAACGCCCGCCAGTCTCTGCGTCCGCCCGGTCACAGCATCTACATCTACATCTTCATCTACGAGATTACTCTGCTATTCACAATAAAGTACCTGACAGAGGGTCGAATGAACCATAGTCAAGCTGTCTCTCTACCGTCCACTCTCGAACGGTGCGCGGAAAAACGACCACTTAAATTTTTCTGTGGGAGCCCTGATTTCCGTTATTTTATCGTGATGATTATTTCTCCCTATGAAGGTGGGTGCCAATAGAATGTTTTCGCAATGTGGTGATTGAAATTTCATGAGAAGATCCCGTCGCAACGAAAAACGCCTTTGTTTTAATAATTGCCACTCCAATTCACGTATCATGTCTGTGGCACTATCTCCCCTATTTCGCCGTAATACAAAACAAGCCACCCTTCTTTGTACTTTTCCTATGTCATCCGTCAGTCCCACCTGATGCAGATCCCACACCGCACAGCAATACTCCAGGATAGGGGTGACAAGCGTGTTGTAAGCAGTCTCTTTAGTAGACCTGCTGCACCTTTTAAGTGTTCTGGAAATGAATCGCAATCTTTGGTTTGCTCTACCAACAAATTTAGGTTATTTGTAATTGTAATCCCTAAGTATTTAGATGAATTTACAGTCTTCATATTTGTATGATTTAACGCGTAATCGAAATTTTGTGGATTTCTTTTAGTACTCACGTGCATAACTTCACACTTTTCTTTATTCAGGGTCAATTGCCAGTTTACGCACCATACAGATATCTTTTATAAATCGCTTTCTAATTCTTTTTGGTCATCTGATGACTTTACCAGACTGTAAATGACAGCATCATCTGCAAACAATCTAAGATAGCTACTGAGATTGTCTCCTATATGGTTATCATAGAGCAGGAACAATAGAGGGCCTATAACACTTCCTTGGGGAAGCCCGGATATTACTTCTGTTTTACTCAATGACTTTCCATCTATTACTACGAACTGTGACCTTTCTGACAGGAAATCACGAATCCAATCCCACAACTGAGGCGATATTCCATAAGCACGCAGTTTGGTTAGAATGCGCTTGTGAGGAACGGTGTCGAAATCCTTCTGGAAATCTAAAAATATGGAATCAGTTTGACATCTCCCATCGATAGCACTCATTACTTCATGAATATAAAGAGATAGTCGTGTTTCGCAAGATCAATATTTTCTGAATCCGAGCTATGTGTCAATAAATTGTTTTCTTCGAAGTAGTTCATAATGTTCGAATACAGTATATGTTCCAAAGCCCTACTGCAAATGGACGTCAGTGATATGGACCTGTAATTCAACGGATTACTCCTACTTCCCTCTTTGGGTATTGCTGTGACTTGAGCAGTTTTCCAATCTTCAGGTACAAATCTTTCTGTGAGCGAGCGGTTGTATATAAATGCTAAATATGGAGCTATTGTATCAGCATACTCTGAGAGGAACCTGACTGGTATACAATCTGGACCGGAAGCCTTGCCTTTATTGATTTAAGCAAATTTCCGACACCGGGGATATCTACTTCTATATTTCTCATCTTGGCAGTTGCTCTTGATTTGAATTCAGGAATATTTACTTCGTCTTCTTTGGTGAAGGAGTTTCGGAAAACCGTGTTTAATAACTCTGCTTTAGTGGCACTGTCATCAGTGACTTCACCGTTGTTGTCGCACAGTGAAGGTACTGATTGCGTCTTGCCACTGGAGAGCTTTATAAATGACCAGAATATGTTTGGGTTTTCTGTCAGATTTCGATACGGGGTTTCGTTATGGAAATTATTAAAGGCGTCTCGCATTGAAGTACCCGATATATTTCGAACTTCTGTAAAACTTTGTCAGTCTTGGGGATTTTGTGTTATTTTAAATTTGGTATGCTTTTTTCGCTGCTTCTTGCAACAGCTATCTGACCCGTTTTGTGTACCATGGGGAATCAGTATCATCACTTATTAATTTATGTGGTATATATCTCTCAATTGCTGTCGATACTATCTCTTTGAAATCATTCCACAACTTTTTTACGCTTAGACGATCAGATCGGGAGAAGTGAAGACTGTCTCTTAAAACGGCGTTAAGAGAATTTTTATCAGCTTTAGATATGCTTTGCTTTTCTTTTTTGATGGCTGTACGTGGCATTCAGCCTAGCAGCAACTGCCTTGTGTCGCTTATACCTGTATTCTTCACGATACTCACCATTTGTCCAGAATTATTTGTTGCTAAGAGATCAATTATGCTTTCGAAAACATTTACGCTTCGAGTGGGGTCATGAAATAATTGTTCAAAATAATTTTTTGAGAAAGCATTCAGTACAATTTCGGATCACGTTTTATGCCTGCCGCCGGCTTTAAACGTACAATTTTTCCAACATATCGAGGGTAGATTGAAGTCACCACCAACTATAACTGTATGAGTTGGGTACCTTTTTTGAAATGAGACTCAAGTTTTCTTGGAACTGTTCAGCAACTATATCTTCTGAGTCGTGGGGTCCGTAAAACAATCCGATTAGTAATTGTGTCCGACTGTCGAGTATAACCTCTAACCATACTATTTCGCAGGAACTATCTACTTCAATTTTACTACAAGGCAAACTACTTCTGACAGCAATAAATACTCCACCACCAACTGTATTTAATGTATCCTTTCTGAACACTGTTAGGTCGTTTGTAAAAATTTCGGCTGAACTTATTTCCGGCTTTAGCCAGCTTTCTGTACCTATGACTATTTGACCCTCAGTGCTTCCTATTAGGGCTTGGAGCTCTGGTTCTTTCCCAACACAGCTACGACAATTTACAATTACATTACCGATCGTTTCTACAACTAACTTACTGTGTTTTACCTGTCCTCTTTTAGACAGACGCCCTTTCTGTGGTCCCCAGAGACCCTCTAACCTAAAAAACCTCCCCGTCCCTTCCACACAGCCCCCGCTACCCGAGCAGCCACTTCCTGTATGTAGTGGACACCTGACCTATTAAGCAGAACCCAGCAACTCACCACCTGATGGCACAAGTCAAGGCATCTGCAGCCTACACAGTCACAGAACCACCTGAGCCTCTGATTCAGACCCTCCTCTCGGCTATGCACCGAAGGACCACAGTCGGTTCTATCGACTATACTGCAGATGGTGAGCTCTGCCTTAATCTCGTAAGCAAAACTGGCAGTCTTTACCATTTCCGCTAGCTGCCGGAAAGCAGAGAGAATCTCCTCTGACGCAAAGCAACGCATGTCATTAGTACCGACATGAGCCACCACATGCAGTTAGCTGCACCCTTTACTCTTCATGGCATCCGGAAGCACCCTTTCCACATCCAGAATGACACCCCCCCCCCCCTCAGTATGCATATGGAATGCACACTGGCTTCTTTCCCCTCCTTGGCAACCGTGTTCCTAAGGGTCCCCACTACGTACCTAACATTGGTGCTCCCAACTACCAGCAAACCCACCCTCTGTGAATGCTCAGATCTCGCGGACCGATAAGTTTCCTCTTGAACAGGGTGAACGACTGCTATTGGCTCAGAGACATTGTCAGCCACAGATAACGCCCGAAACCTGTTCGTCAACGAACAGGGGAGGCCCTACAATCGGCCCGTCAGGAAGTTTTTCGCTGCCTGCCAGACTTTGGAATGATCTCCCACTCTACCACGGCTGAGCAGTCAACCTCAGTGCAGCCAGTACCCGCAGTGGACCGATAGGGGGACACATGGGACGTGCTCGATGTCCCTCACATCCCTGTGTCTAACCCCCCCACAGTGATGCCCCTTGGAAGCAGTCTCAAGCTGTGTGACAGAAGCCAATGCAGCCTGGAGCTGTGAGGTAAGGGTCGCCAACTCAGCTCGCATCTGAACACAGCAATCACAGTTCCTGTCCATTACTGCAGTCGCTCCTGTTTGGAGCTCGTAAAAATATGTAACAAATGAACGGTGTACTCAGTTTATTAGCACCAGGAATTCGAAGTGCTCTCTCACTAACAGTCTAAATGACACTGAGCTACACTAACCAAAACAAACAAAAGCCTATATGATACGAGGGTCGATAACTACGGCAGTACTGTACGCTACACTGTTATTAAAACAAAAGCTTGTGCCTAGCAAGCACTCCAACATGCAAGGAATTACAAAAATAATCTACTAACTACACAGGTAATTGTAAATAAGTCGCTCCCCTTGGAAGCTCGCAAAAATATATAACAAACGAACAGTGTACTCGCCTTAATAGCAGCAGGAACACAAGGTGCTCTGTCTCTGATGGTCTGTCTGACACTGAGATACAATAACCAAAACAAATAAAAATCTGTGCGATAGGAAGGTCGACTTGAGGTTCGATAGCAACAGTGGTACAGGACGCTATGCTGTTATTAAAAAAAAGCATCTGCCCTTCTGGCGAGTGATGCCTCTTCCCACCACGAGATGTAGCCAAGGGCCATAGAATGCTTTTGGCTGTTCCGTGACGACTAGTCAAGTATTTCGCTATTGTTCCGGGGGAAGTCATTTCCTAGAAATATGACTGATTTTTGCAGTCCTGAAACTGTATAAAATTGTGAACCCAACACCGACCACAGCAGATCACCTGCAGTTGATGGAGCTCCAAATGGTGGACACTTGCACTGTTCTGATGGAAGGTATTTACTGTTTTCTTTTTATTTCGATGATTGTGTGATATTATTGCAGTAATTCATCTTCATGTAGAGCCAAGGGTAACATGTAGTCATAGCATAACACAGTCGCTGCCACTGTGTTTTTTTAATAGTTGCTAAGACGATAACGTCTCTCTCCTCCTAAGACACAATGGTACCATTCACTAGAGAAACACGTCTATCCATCATGGAATGTTAGCATAATATTGATTATTGTGCTGTTGTTTGGTCCTACCAGCGTTACATTGTTAGTGGTGTCTTCCACTCACTATAGCTATAGTGTGGCTCTTGCTAGCTGAATGTATGTTTAAGGACTGTTGGATGGTGTCAGGTGCTTATTTTTTAGTACTGTATATTCAACATAGCATTCAGTGTTCTCGGTTCAATAATCACTGTAGCAAGTATAATTTCATACCATGAGTGTAAGTTCACACTTACTTATGTGAAGATTTCATTAAATTTAGTACTGTATCTGCTGTTTGCCCTCTTGCCATCACAGTATTCTTTTCAAATGCATAGGACTACACCCTATACACAATGTGAGGTGACATGAAGTAAAACTTCTGGGCTATGAGGCCGTGGTCTTTCGCGTCTGTTTCACTTTTCGTAAAAACTCTTTTCTATTATTTGCTTTATCATTGCTCGCGTAATAACGCATATACGAAAAGAGCCGCGAAATACCTTTTAGTAATGCTGTGCCATGAATTTCTTTATAATCATTAATTTTCAACAAAACAGAATATATTGGATTCTTATTGTTCTGTATCTGGTTTTCTATTAAAGGAACATTTTCCGTTACTGTAACTCACTATAAAAGTCAACATATCTTCCCTACTTTATCGTTATTGAAAATGAAAATTACTTTGTTATGAAATACTGATGTTACAGTTCACGAAGATTGTTCAACATCAAACCTTTGCAGTGGATTTTTGTTAATAGTAAAACACCAATAATTACCACGACCAGCACAAGAACATGAGACTATTGTCGGAGAAAAATACGTTTTTACTATAAGGTTTGCCAGACCAGAACTAAGCACAGCAAAACTCCTATTGTGTTACGAAGGTAAATTATTTTTTTTGTACTGTTAGCAATATATTATCAGCAGCCCGCGTCAACCTGCAAAACACATCATAAAATCTGCTGCGCTGCTCTGCAAGTCCGGAAGCTGAAAAAGATGATTTTATTTCAGTATTACCTTCCCGCTTCTTTGCGGTATGATCGATGTCTTTTAATGCAGTTTCAATGCGCCGCGGCAGCGGCTCGTTCGTTCGTAGCGCAGCTTTGCACCACGGATAATATTTAAATAACTGAAAATTTCTTAAAAGGATGGGATAATATACCAAGCAAGCTACTAGAAATAATAATGCAAGGTTTCATTAAATAACTCTATTCAAAACATTCAAATATGTTAACTAATACACACCTTTTACAATGATTACGTAATGGCGTACATCTGTTGACCATGACAAAAGAAGACTACATTAGCATTTACTGCAACGTCACAGGCTATCTTACTCGTACAACTCCAAGAAGAAGACAGAGAAATTAATGTTCGTTCTGTATTATTTATACTAGTGGTATTTTTTCATCTTTGTATGATATTTATCGTCTGTGCGGTTTCAGTACTCGCCGACACAGATATCATCTAAAATAAATAATAATAAAAAAATACATATTTCCATACAATAACAAAACATGATACACAATATTTTCTCTTTACTACAAAATATGTCTTTTGCTAATAGACGTTACAATGCCCCCTGGCAGCAATTGACTAACATTAAGAATGTTCGGCAATATGCTGCCACTAACGTCCGTTTTGTCATTGTCTATCACCTTGTTTGAAATATTCACTCTTCACTTCTTTACTCTTTTGCATTATAATTTTAATTACACTTTTTATAGTTTTTTCACACTTGGCGAGGCGACCGTAAACCTAGTCCCAGGGTCATTACAGCTTTCTGGCTCCCCCATTTGGGCTACGTGCGGTCAGAAAACCTGGGAAAACTTCGCCAGAGCCATGGTCATCTCACCTGGTTTGTCTTAACACGCGGTTTGATTATTCATCAAAAAAGGTTGGACTTTATCCAATGTTCACAGATAACGAAGGTTATTTATTACCCAATGTTAAACTTTTAGTCTCTCTGTTAAAAATGTACCTTCTACACTCTGTCACATTTGTGTTCTGTGTCACAATGAAAGTCAATCATTTAACAGTTTTATAGCAAGGTAATGGATTGTCTCTACACTTACTCACGACAAATGTTCTACCATTGTATGGCATTTGTGTCAGTTTGCTTCACTAATATGACGGAAACATATCTCATATATCATCGAACAAGTGAATGTTTTGAGTTTATACACAGTAAATTAAAAAAGGAAAAATGTTTGTCACGTAATTTCGTGTCCAATAAATCATTTTCATATTAGTACATTAACAACGTAGTTGGTAATGTTCGATTGAATGTCAACAATGTCGTCCGGAGCGGGCGGCGCGAAGCAATTGTTGCGTAGCGTCGTCTGGAACGCGGCGTGTCAACGACCGCTGAGGTCGACGACCTGCTCGCAGTAACAGCGACGGCGTGCTGAGGTGGCGCCCGAGCAGTCGCGATCCGCGCCGAACCATTCACCAATGTCGGCGTGTTGCAGTGGTTTCCCGCGACCGGCTGGCTGGCGGCACGGCACCCGTCTCTGCTTCTCCGCATGGCTCCCCGTCGTAACGCATGAAACAAATATTCCACAACGGTGTACTGTCTCTAAGGATACAAATTATTAGCTGTGGAAGAAAATGCACTTTGGTTAAAAGCGTTTATTGTTCATTACGCCGTCGCTTCGCTGGCTGATATGCACAGGCTGTTTTGGCGTGATAACAGGTTTCTTGCGACACTGGTATTTAGGGTTCGTCACACACACATTGTACTACACACTTTCATTTGTTCTCACGGTCGATTCGCTGCCAGAGCGTCTCTCAACACGTGAAATGTTTCGGTTCACACACACACTAAATGTTTCCGTCGAACGATGTTAGTTCGTATCGACTCTGAACGGATCACTAACTACCGTTTTCACTCACAGTGTCTTGTTCGTTGAGCACTGCACTACGACAGTTAGTCACTCAACACTTAACTTATACTGACGTATATATTGGTGCAGATACAACAGTCATTTTCTGTCCCTACTACACACAATATTCCGTCCTTTCCTAGATTGTTTATGCACACAGTTTATTTTTAATGCATAACAACTGTTCTTAGCATAATCACTCTCATCTCCATTGAGTCCATTGTGTTTACCTTGTCATTAGACACTTTTAATACTATTACTAGGCATATATGGCTTTTTTTGTAATTATTTAAAGGTGTGTGATTTTTGTTACATAGCTTTCTTTTCCTTTTTTAGTGTAGCTTGCCAGGTTATCACCCATCTAGCAAACAGATTTTACCATGTGCATGACAGCTTGACTTGGGCATATTGTTCAATAAATACTTTATTTAGTACTAGTATTATTTTTAACGGTTTGTCCTACAGGACTACAGTGTAGTTTCCGCGTAAATTGATTCGCGTACAGCGTAATTAATATTCAAGGGCGTGTACCAAGTACACAGGCTTCAATTGAAGCATCGATACATAGAAAGCGTAGGTCACACGGAACGGTTTTGTTTTGATTGAATTCTGCTCCAGTGTCGTTCTCAGATCACTATTGGCCGTAATTGCATCACATAATTATTTCGTACTACAAAGTCCATTTTTGGCTAGGAGAGACTCTCTCTCAGGGTTCCTTAATTCTAACACAATTACATCTGTTACATAGTTATATGAGATTGCATCATTAATTGTACTTACTTACTACAAATGAAAAATGATTCAAGAAATTAATCATTATTTTGTCAACAAAAAGATTATTCATTGCTTGAAGAGCATATCGTATTTTAATGACACTAACTGTCTGTAAACAAAGTCTTCAATTTGCCTGTTATTGCTCAGTTTACTGACTCTACTTCCTCAAAGTTTTAACTATATACACATTCTTTCATAAAACTAACATACTTATACTCTAAAACACAATTGAAATCTTCTTACTACTACTATTTACATCAGACATGTCACTGAATAAATAATTTTACATCTTTACGTGAATACAGTCCTTTTATTTTCCCCGTCTGGGGATGTGCTAACAAATAGCTACATTCGTGTGGCAACATCTTCCGAATCTCTTTAGCCACTACTTCCCTCCTCGACCAAGGGATGGTGTAAGATGCGCGACAGTATGTTTTATGGGGCATCACCTCTATGTGATAGTGGTACCCTTTGACTATTCCTGGTCGGTCGGTAAATACAATGTTATATTCTGATAACAGCTGCGTCAACTGTTGCTTTTGTATGTTGCTTAAACTTTCAGATTCCTGTACTTTGGTTTGAAATTCATCAACATTTGGTTCAAAATTTCTATCTCCTATACTCGGATAATAGAGATCCGTCACAGGTGAATAATCATTGAGGTGTAGTACCCAGGGTTTCCTACATTTGATGTTAATTCGATTGCAACATGGCATAAGTACCTCCTTCGATTTCATCATAGACAACACAATCCTCCTACCTTTATTAACTATGCTTAGTTTTCCCGAGGAGAGGTCGATCACTGCGTCCCTCTCACGGAGAAAATCTACTCCCAGAATGCAGGCCACCTTTAACCATTTAACAATGAGGAACGAGCTCACTATGGCTTCGCCCTCCTTACAAATTTCCACCTGCACCTGGTACTTAACTAATTGGCTCTGTGCACTTATAGCTCCAGACACCTTGCAATTATTAACCGGGAAAGTCGGTATGCTACGTCCCTTCCCTAGCACTTTAAACAACTCTGTACTCATTACACTCACTGAGGCACCTGTGTCAATGATTATATTCACTGCAACATCATTGATTTTCGCTTCTATTATGGCTTGCACATTTTCGTTGCTATTTCTCTTACATTCATGCGGTTCGGTCAGTAGATCTTTATCCATACTGATACCGTCGTTGTATCGCAGCATATGTATTCCAGGGATATTATTGTCATTCGTGTTGCTCTCACTCCACCCCTCGGCCAGCGATGGAGAGCATATCGAGGCCGATTTTAGTTTCTTGGATGGCTTGCTTGCGAGGTACTTAGACGGCTATTGTCCGCGACCTCTACAATGTTTACGTTTTGGTTTGTGGGCCGCCACGACTGCACAATAGGCGCGTTTTGCAGTGGTGGTTTGTTGTTATCGTACCGGTCATTACCCTGCCGTTCTGGGCTTGGTCGCTGATTCTGATTCCAATTACGATTACCGTCATTGTAATTGCTATGCCACTGACCTCGCGCATTTTTCCAGCGGTTGGTCCCTGGCAGTCCGGAATCGTACCGGTCGTCAAACCGACACTTTTTTATTATGAGACGGCTGACCATACCCGTTTTGATTTCTACCATTATTACAATTTTGCGAATGCTCTTGCCGCTTGTTACCACTCCCACCATTTCCATGGTTGTGGTTTTGTGCACTATTATTTCTGTCATGTTTACACACTGATCCATTATTCCGCGAGTGATCACACGCTGCTTTTGCGTCTTCCTGGATTAAGTCTATTGAATCTAGAACAGACAGGAAATGTTCCATGTCGCTTTCTGGTACGTGTATTAATTTCTCTTTTATATGAATGGGTAAATGTGATTTAAGGAGTCTTATTATGTCGCTTGGTGAGATAGGCTCGTCCCAGTAGCGCGTTTTGTTTATGTACTTCTCAAAATACCGTCTCAGATTCCCAAGACGGGGTGAGTACGGTTCCGGATTGTATACTTCTTTTCTTAGCCGCTCTTGTATACAAGGCGACCAGTATTTCGACAAAAACGCCCTCTCGAATTGTTCATATGTCATGCAGCTGTCTGCTACTTCCGTAGCCCACAACGCTGCATCACCCTGAATGTATGACATTACGTATTGAATTTTCTGTGCTTCATTCCACACACTAGGCAAGATATTTTTAAAGCTTTTTATGAATACTACTGGGTGTACTGACTTCCGTTCAGTAGTAAACGTTTGAAATAGCCTATTTTTATCAAACTTTCTTCAACTAATATTTTTGAACTATACTGGTTTGCTCCTGGGACATATGCTGTGTGCTCCGAACCGAAGCTACAGCTCTTCGCATTATCGCCTAAAGATTCACCATTGTTGCGTCGCATATAAGTTTGTGCGTTGCCAAACACATTGGCTGTTGGCGACATAGTTTCATGTTCAAGATGTTTGCTACTTTGTGCTAAACCCTTTTCCAAGTCGGATATCCGTTTGTTAATATTCACTTGCCACTGCGGAATATCCTCACTGAGTATTTGTTTGACGGTTTGCACGTCGTTCTGTACCTGACTATTTATTGCGGTACTGAACGAGTCGGAATCTCTATCTGCCATAGCTGCTTGTACCTTAGAATTAATATTTTTGTCGATCTCACTCTCCTTCACTTCTAGCCATGAGTTGAATTCAGTTTCAATTTTAGTTGCTTGTTCGTTCCACTTCTGCTCTACAAGCTGTGTGGAATCTACTTCCAGCTTTTCTAATCGGTTGGCTAAGACACCTATTTCATCTACCATGTTAGTGTTTGCTACTTGCAGGTTGTTGACCTGTTCAGTCAACTCCTGCACGGCCTTAGGTATCGACTCATAATTCTGTTTCATACAGGCAATCTCTTTTTTCATATGTTCTAACGATTGCACAAGTTGCTGGTCCCGCTCAGCTTGCTGGCGATCTCGCTCCGCTTGCTGGCGATCCCTCTCAGCCTGCTGGGCAAGTAAATTTTCTGTTAATTGGCGATCTCGCTCAGCTTGCTGGGCAAGTAAATTTTCTGCTAACTGGCGATCTCGCTCAGCTTGCTGGCGATCTCGCTCAGCCTGCTGGCGATCTCGCTCAGCCTGCTGTGCAAGAAAGATCTCAATTTTTTCGTCTTTTTCAGCTTGTTGTTGTGCAAATTTTGCCTGGTAATGCAGCACGCGCTCTAATATCGCCTGAAGTGAATATCCACCAGGCAGATTACCACTCTCTGGTTCCTGCTTTTCTGGAGGTGGTGTAATTTCTTTATCTACCTCTCCTTGAGCACTGGTGGGCGGCGGCATCACTTCCTGTGTCCCTGCCCCCACATTTTCGCATGGTATATCCTCAAAGAGAGTACTTGTACTGCTTAATGCACCCGTTTCTACATTTCCTGCACTAACTAATGGCTGTTCCTCAGTATCCATATTGCTTGGACGTTGACTACGCAATTTAACCATATTCATAAATTACCTACTCGAACACAAGACCTGACAGTTTCCACTTGCACACAAAATATCTTAATTTATCTACAATACAATGCACACTAAAAATTGCTATCTACAATCAGCTTTGTCCTGTCATAAACACTAACATCAAACTACATACCACTAGCGATACGAGATCACTTCACTGGAGTTAAGCTTCTATAAACAGGACAACTACACTGTAGTCTTACCTTTAATTTATCTGATCTCGGGGTTCGGCTGCCCCCGGATTATGTAGTCGTTACAGTTTCTCAGTACTATCAGGATCATTTCCTCTGACTCGCTTGCAGTGGTGCGTTTTTCCATGAAAAATTTTTGTACATTCATTAATACATGGCATTAATCATGATACACATACATACATTTATCACTAAATACATACATACATATATATATATATATATATATATATATATATATATATATATATATATATATGTGTGTATATATATAACAATAGACACTGAAATGAAATTACATAAACATTTATTTTCGTGGCCACTGCAAATTCGAGCCCCGCGTTTTTGGGCGACAGTTTCGCGTCTGTTTCACTTTTCGTAAAAACTCTTTTCTATTATTTGCTTTATCATTGCTCGCGTAATAACGCATATACGAAAAGAGCCGCGAAATACCTTTTAGTAATGCTGTGCCATGAATTTCTTTATAATCATTAATTTTCAACAAAACAGAATATATTGGATTCTTATTGTTCTGTATCTGGTTTTCTATTAAAGGAACATTTTCCGTTACTGTAACTCACTATAAAAGTCAACATATCTTCCCTACTTTATCGTTATTGAAAATGAAAATTACTTTGTTATGAAATACTGATGTTACAGTTCACGAAGATTGTTCAACATCAAACTTTTGCAGTGGATTTTTGTTAATAGTAAAACACCAAT
This sequence comes from Schistocerca piceifrons, assembly GCF_021461385.2. NCBI lineage: Eukaryota > Metazoa > Arthropoda > Insecta > Orthoptera > Acrididae > Schistocerca > Schistocerca piceifrons. The sequence goes on along the minus strand of NC_060138.1, from coordinate 988,399,044 downwards.
AATTACCACGACCAGCACAAGAACATGAGACTATTGTCGGAGAAAAATACGTTTTTACTATAAGGTTTGCCAGACCAGAACTAAGCACAGCAAAACTCCTATTGTGTTACGAAGGTAAATTATTTTTTTTGTACTGTTAGCAATATATTATCAGCAGCCCGCGTCAACCTGCAAAACACATCATAAAATCTGCTGCGCTGCTCTGCAAGTCCGGAAGCTGAAAAAGATGATTTTATTTCAGTATTACCTTCCCGCTTCTTTGCGGTATGATCGATGTCTTTTAATGCAGTTTCAATGCGCCGCGGCAGCGGCTCGTTCGTTCGTAGCGCAGCTTTGCACCACGGATAATATTTAAATAACTGAAAATTTCTTAAAAGGATGGGATAATATACCAAGCAAGCTACTAGAAATAATAATGCAAGGTTTCATTAAATAACTCTATTCAAAACATTCAAATATGTTAACTAATACACACCTTTTACAATGATTACGTAATGGCGTACATCTGTTGACCATGACAAAAGAAGACTACATTAGCATTTACTGCAACGTCACAGGCTATCTTACTCGTACAACTCCAAGAAGAAGACAGAGAAATTAATGTTCGTTCTGTATTATTTATACTAGTGGTATTTTTTCATCTTTGTATGATATTTATCGTCTGTGCGGTTTCAGTACTCGCCGACACAGATATCATCTAAAATAAATAATAATAAAAAAAGTACATAATTCCATACAATAACAAAACATGATACACAATATTTTCTCTTTACTACAAAATATGTCTTTTGCTAATAGACGTTACAGGTCGAACAGTTGAAATTCCTCTTCTTTTCATTTCCTTGCCAACTGTGAGCAACATCTTCCGAAGTGAGTCAACGACTGGCTGTTGGGCCGTTGAGGTCCTGTATATACAGAAAGCATAGAGAGCGCCACCACTCGTCACATGATGTCATTACTCTCAGTCACAGGTAAACGGCTGTCACATCGTTGGTACAAAGTCGGCCACCTAATCTTATCTAACATTAAGACTTCTTCCTGTCTGTTAAAAGTATTGTGGTGTTTATAAGTCTCTATAGCTTCTCTGTATATATGTGCATAATAATGCAATGTCTTAGGTAGCAAGCTTGCCTCCCCTCCCCCACGTGGATCCTCTAAGACTTAATTCCGTTTCCACACCGTCTCCTTTTCCTCGAACGGATAGGATCCTTTACACCTCCCACAAACTTGATCCCCCTCACCCACTTGTCTCTCCCATTTTTTAACACCCCCATCCACTGCCGTGCCTGTACTCCCACATCCCACCCACTCCCCATCCCTCCACACTCAATACCCTTGCCCAAGGTGGCTTCTGCCAACTCCTCCTCCCTGATGATGCCCTCATCCCCTCCATCTACCCCTCCTTCCTCTGTATTTTTCCTCCAGGGCACCCGCTTTCCCTTCTCTGCCTCCTCTCTTCCTCCCTCCCTCCCCACCCCCCCTCACCGGGCTTCCACGCACCCCCCTATCCCCTCCCCCCGCCCTTCTTCTCTCCCACTGGCATCAACCCCCTCCCCCTCTCCCTCCTACCCTCACCTCTTCCCTCTGGCAGGCTCCAGCTTTTTTGTGTGAACTGTGCGTCTTCGTGTGCCAGAGATCGTCGCCGCAGTGCTCGTGTTTGTCGTCCCGTCGGTGCATCAGTGTCTCTCTGTCCGAACTCCTCTCTTCACGTGTGACGTTCTGCATTCTCCGTTGTGTGCAGTGTTGAACTATTTTATTTTGTCAGAGCAGTACGTCGGTGAACGACTTCACTTATTTTTACTATGTTTGTCTCCCGTTTTTGTCCCCCATGTATGTTTGCTGCTCTGTATTCCTGTTATACTGTGTGTCTTTCCTATGGCCGGTTCTAGGCGCTTCAGTCTGGAACCGCGCGACTGATACGGTCGCAGGTTCGAATCCTGCCTCGGGCATGGATGTGTGTGATGTCCTTAGGTTAGTTAGATTTAAGTAGTTCTAAGTTCTAGGGGACTGATGACCTGAGATGTTAAGTCCCATAGTGCTCAGAGCAATTTGAACCATTTTTTTCTATGGCGGAAGAGCCACTGCCGACCTACCTTGTTGTATCAAACTGACAATAAAGAAAAAAAACTAATAAGCTTGTCTCACTAAATTTTATTTCATGATCACCATTTTTAAAAACATCTGGCGTTATGGCCAATTTGTCGGTGTATCCTAGACGACAGTTCGTTTTGTGTTCAGTTAGGCAGGTGTTAACACTTCTTTTCGTTGTTCCAATATAAACCTTACCACAACTGCAAGGAATTTTGTACACCACAGGGGTTGCAAAATGGTGTCTCTCGTCTTTCGGCGATCTTAAACATTCACTGACTTTCTTGATGAAGTATTGTTTCAACTCTAAACTTGGCCAGAACTTTTCTAATACTGTCAGTAATACTGTGGATAAAAGGAAGAAAAACTATCTCAGATGATGGTTGTCTTTGTTGCCTGTTTTCGGATACTTTTCTTCTGGGATGGATTGCTCCATCTATCTCATTATCAGCGTATCCATTTTTCTTAGAGGCTGTTTGCAAATAACTTAGTTCCTCGTGCAAATAAACTGGTTCACATATTTTATCATCCTTGTCAACCAATGTTTTAATAACACACCATTCCGTCTGGGATGATGGTTCAAATCCTAACGGAGGTAACGATCGGTATGTGCATCTTTCCCATATACCTTAACACCTAAAGTCCCATCTGCCATTTTAATTACTGAAACATCCAAAAAATTGAGTAATGGATAGCCTAATTTTAATTATTCTTCCACTAGTGAGTTGAGTGTAACGAGGTACGAGCAGACTGGTTGGCTGTCGCTTTATCCCCATGCGCTAACATAAGTGCTCGGTCTCAAGCACTCTCTTCTAATATTCAACAGACCCGTAAAACGTCGCCCCTCAATTTCTCAAAAACGCCCGAGAAATGGTTCGTATAAGAGTAGCATTCGTTATATCTACAAATGCACTGCAACCGTACGAAAGTTGAGCAAAATCCGTGATCCGTTGCTTGTTTGCTTCCCCTCAAATTGTAGGTTTCCACCGATTGCTGCCATTCGTCTGTCTATGGCGAGAAACTGTAAATAAAAGCACGAAGTTATTTGAATGATCACAAGGCCTTCTGCTATCTCCTACATTTAAAAAAGCTACTAGTCAATATCCCGTATCCCGTTTTTTTTTTTCTTTTCTTTTTTTTCCAAGACGTAGTAATCCTACAGGCAACATGAGGTGTCTTACTGTCTGTGGACAATTTTAAAAGACTTTTAAGTGCCATAGGCAAAAGAGCATCATGGATGCCCAGCTTCATACTACATTTTACGAAACTAACTTTTTAACCAGGAATAAGAGACTCCTTTCTTATATTATCTTATTAAAAATTTCATTTTTATTTGTTTTAAAGCACTCATTTGTTTTAAAGCACTCATTTGTTTTAAAGCACCGTCATAGTAGTGGTGACCACTGCGGTAGTCCGTTCTCTCTGCCCATCGTACAAGAGTCGTTTCTAAACGAATGTACTTTGCAAAGCGAAAAACATATTTCTCATTGGCGCCCCGAATTGTGATTCACCTATTGCTACTACAGCCTTAAGTACTCACTTAAAGAACGAAGTGCAATCAAAATCTCAAAATACAGTTAGAAGTTACTGTGGGCTTAGTGATATGACAGGAAATAAACGAACACGACATTCTAACCCATACATTTCGCATTTATTTGCTTCTTTGCATTTTATATTCTCATTTCGTATTGAACTTCTCGAGAGTTAGTTCGGTTCACTTTTAAAGATGTTTCCTCTTCATTCCCACTGCTACCATTATTCCAGCAATTACACTTATTCCAAATACAATCATTATTTACAACTATAAAAGTGGCTTAAAATTTTTTAGAATGTCCCCCCCCCCTCCACACACACACACACACACACACACACACACACACACACACACATGTATATACAGGCACATACTGGAGAAAGGTAGGAGGGGGTGGGGGGGCGGGTTCGCAGCTGTCTTGATGCCAATATATTCAGCCATTGACTTTAAAAATTGTTCAGATCAAAATATAACCATGTATGAAGTTAAAATACAGATAACGGTGTTTATGTAAAAATGATGGAGATGTGACGTATACTCAAAACCATAGTGAGAATTAAGTGATGTTGGCTCTTGGTGATTGTGAGTATTGACTGGGATGTGGGAAATAGAAGGATGCTGGATGGGCAAGAATGAGGGATGTCTTGGTGGAAGGGAGGTGTTGGAATAGGAGTGGGATGCCAGCTGGGCGAGGAAAGGGTGAGCTGAAGCATCCATTTGGGAAGTGGTAGGTAGGGTAGGTTATGGTTGGGTGGAGGGGTAGACTTCAGGGATGAATTCATGTCTTGGTAGTGGAAGTCGACTGAAATTCCGTTGAGAAACGGTCTGAAGTGCATGGATACAGGAGAAGGTAGCGATATTTTGATGTGTGGCAACAAGCCAGAGCTCTCTCAAGGATGAAGGATAGCCAGCCAGAGAGGCCGAGTGGTTCTAGGCGCTACAGCCTGGAAACGCGCGACCGCTACGGTCGCAGGTTTGAATCCTGCCTGGGGCATGGATGTGTGTGATGTCCTTAGGTTAGTGAGGTTTAAGTAGTTGTAAGTTATAGGGGACTGATGATCTCAGAAGTTAAGTCCCATAGTGCTCAGAGCCATTTGAACCATTTGATGAAGGACACTATGTGGAGTTGATCGAGAGAGTGAAAGAACATTGTACTGAATGACATGTATTTTATGTCAGCGGTAGGTAAGAAGTGAAAATGTGGTAAAAACAAGAATATTAATTAAAGAATTCAGAGGAGGATAATTTTATAAAAATTTATGAGGAACGATGCGTCTGGTTCTGCTTCCTAAGATCAAAAATGTTCAAATGTGTGGGAAATCTTATGAGACTTAACTGCTAAGGTCATCAGCCCCTAAGCTTACACACTACATAACCTAAATTATCCTAAGGACAATCACACACATCCATGCCCGAGGGAGGTCTCGAACCTCCGCCGGGACCAACCGCACAGTTCCTAAGATCATCACTCACACATATAGACAGAAAAATGGTAATTGTTCTAAACGGTGTTGCTTTAAGCTATAATAATTTTCATTGAGAGTATCTCACAGTGCATTAGCAACAGTAACAGTAGTTTTGTAAAGACAACGGCGAGTGTGAGTGCAGGCAAGTATTGTTAGGTTAAAATTATAATATAATAAAGAGTGATTTAATTACAAGTGAATCTGGTTAATTATTTGGCATTGTCTATTACAGTACGAACAATATTACAAAAATTAAAAGATCGAAACAGAAAGAGAGGATTGGTAGTAGGCACACAGTCAAAGCTCGGATCCTTTCCTTGTTCATCAGTATGTAGCCACTTCGTTCTCTAAAAACAAATTGTCTACGGCTTCTAATTAAATTTGCGACAGCTAAATAATCATTCCAAATACAGCCAGAGGGGAAGAAATGTTAAAGTATGTCAGTAAGTGTCAAGACCGATTCGGTTTGCTGCCAATTTGCTCCTATTATTGGAGGGACTAGCGGCACTGCTGGAACCGCTTGTCCTCTGTAGCTTCCAGCGCATGCCGTGGCGCTGAACTGGACGCTGGAGCACCTCGCGCCGGAACTGAGGAGGCGCGCCCCAGTCCGTTGTTTTCACAGGTGTTTTCCGATATCGCAGTGTCCCGACCGGTATCCTAGAACGCGCCACGGCATTTTGCCGCCGGACGTAATTTCCCCCGCGACGTCCACTGCAAACCAAACAATCCGGACTGCCCTGCCCCCCTGCTGTCCGATGAGTGCGTCGTATTAATCCGACGGGAAAGGGACGCAAACATTTCCGCCCTGGCGAAAGGTCACGACAGGACAAACACAGCTTATCTGGCGGGCGGGCGCTCGCCGGCCGCCGGCGGAGCCGCCGTGCCCGGATTACGGCGGCCAGCTGCGACAACAGCGCCCCCCGCTGCCGGACGCACAACTACGCCGCGCCTGTCACGCTGACAAGCCGGGCGCCCGCTAACAGCGCGCCTCGCTGATCGTCGACTGTCACACTTCGAAGCTAAACAGTCCGCCGGCGAATACTCCTACCTGCCGCGTTACCAGTGCGGGTGCTACGAACTCCAGTACCGTCGGTGAAAACTGCTTCAGTGTACCGGTAGCAGATTTATTCTTCTTGCAATTGCGACACTCCCCTATTTCATGCGACTTTGTTCTTATTTTTTCAGACAGAGGGGTTATCGATACCGTTTATAGCGGCATCACTTGTACAAAGATTTTGCTGTAATAGCGATTTCTGATAGCCCCGTCTAGACCCTCACCTACCTTGGCCTCACCATTGACCATCACCTCACCTGGATCCCTCATCTCCGCTCGATCCAATCCAAAGTCCACAACCGCCTCTGACTCCTCAAACTCCTCTCTGACCGGACATGGGGGTTGCACCCCTCTACCATCCTCCACACCTACAAATCCTTAATCTGTCCCATCCTCTGTTATGCCAGTCCCGCCTGGATATCTGTCCCCCCCCCCCCCAAATTCTGTAAGTCCATCCAGATCCTTGAGCGTCATGCACTCCACCTCGCCTTCCTTGTATGCCTCCCGTCCCCCACACGGATGCTCTATGACCTCATTCCTTTCCCCATCTGCTCCTATTTCTTGAATATATCCACATACTCTACACCTCCCGCCGCCTTGATACCCCTCACCCCCTGGTTGCTCCTCTCCCATCCCCACCCTCTGCCACGTCTTCACTGTTGTGTCCCCCCTACCTTCCATCTCTACACCCTTCATCCCAAGGTGGCTTCCATCAACTCCCCCTCCCGGGTGATGCCCTCTCTCCCTCCATTTATCCCTCCTATCAACTCTGACCCTCACCCCTCCTCTTTTCCTCCATCCTTTTCTTGGGCTCCCTCCCCCCCTTCCATCCTGTTTTCTCCCCTTCTACCCTCTCAATGCCCCCCTTCTCTCCCTCGAGTCCTTTTGCATTTCCCCCCTCTGCCTTTTCCCATTCCCTCTCGCGTCTGCCCTGCCCCTCCCCCCATTATGAGTCCTCTCCCTCCTTTGGTTCCCCTCCTTTCGTTTTTCCTCTCCTCCCTCCTTGTCCCCCCCCCCCCCATCTGCCCTTGGCTATTGTGTGTCATCTTTGTGCCGACATTGTTCAGTGTTGTGTGTCTTGACTGAAGTGCTGCAACGGACATCATACTGTCGCTGGGTGTGATTTTTATATCTCTTGCTAACAGAAACCAGACTGTCGCCATGTTTCTTTAATTGTCTGTCTACTATGTTGACTGTCTGCTTCCTGCGTATTTTATTAGCTTTGCCAATCCTTTGTTTTATGTTTTAACTTTCCCCAGTTTTCCGCCGTTTTACAACTTAAGTCACCGTTTTATCACCTGCTTTTATTGTTTCTTATCTACTCTTTACGTTTTAAAAAATCTGTAGGCTGCAGAGCAGCGTGATATGCTGCTGCCAGCCTGCCCCCTTTCGGGGGGAATCGACATTCAATAAAGGAAAAAAAAGTCCCGTCTAGATCCTATGTAAACGGTATATTTTTAAAAAATCGTATATTACGTTATCGCGTATTGCGACTTATCGTAGAAAGCGAGGAATTTTTATTATATTTTTGGAGAAATATATCGCCTATAACGTTCAACGTTCGGTTTTGTTTTTTACGTATTTGTGGATTGCTGAGAACAATGTAGCTCTTGATTTCGAACTCTTGTTTTCTGGGGATTTTTGGTTTCAAGACAGGCTTTAAAACGAATGCATTATGAAATATAAAATGCGTATGCCCATCTTAAATGCAAAAAACAAAACAAAAAAACTGATACTCTAAAGTGGGACATATTGTACTATGCTTACTGTATTGCATTTTAACGTCAAAGCAACTTGTTACAACACTAAACAAAACTGTGTGACTTTAGAAAATGTGTTAGTTTTTCAAAGTACACTACTGGCCATTAAAATTGCTATACCATGAAGATGACGTGCTACAGACGCTAAATTTAACCGACAGGAAAAAGATGCTGTGATATGGAAATGATTAGCTTTTCAGAACATTCACTCAAGGTTGGCGCCAGTGGCGACACCTACAACGCGCTGACATGAGGAAAGTTTCCAACCGATTTACCATACACAAACAGCAGTTGACCGGCGTTGCCCGGTGAAACGTTGTTGTGATGCCTCGTGTAAGGAGGACAAATGCGTACCATCACGTTTCCGACTTTGATAAAGGTGGGATTGTAGCCTATCGCGATTGCGGTTTATCGTATCGCGACATTGCTGCTCGCGTTGGTTGAGCTCCAATGACTGTAAGCAGAATATGGAATGGGTGGACACAGGAGGGTAATACCGAACGCCCTGGATCCCAACATCGTCGTATCACTAGCAGTCGAGATGACAGGCATCTTACCCGCATGGCTGTAACGGATCGTGCAGCCACGTCTCGATCCCTGAGTCAACAGATTGGGACGTTTGCAAGACAACAACCATCTGCACGAACAGTTCGACGACGTTTGCAGCAGCATGGACTATCAGCTCGGAGACCATGGCTGCGGTTACCCTTGACGCTGCATCACAGACAGGAGCGCCTGCAATGGTGTACTCATGGCAAAACGTCATTTCGGATGAATCCAGGTTCTGTTTACAACATCATGATGGTTGCATCCGTGTTTGGCGACATCGTGGCGAACGCACATTGGAAGCGTGTATTCGTCATCGCCATACTGGCGTATCACCCGTGGTGATGGTAGGGGTTGCCATTGGGTACACGTCTCGGTCACCTCTTGTTCGCATTGACGGCACTTTGAACAGTGGACGTTACATTTCAGATGTGTTCCGACCCGTGGCTCTGCCCTTCATTCGAACCCTGCGAAACCCTACATTTCAGCAGGATAATGCACGACCGCATGTTGCAGGTCCTGTACGGACCTTTCTGGATACAGAAAATGTTCGACTGCCCTCCTGGCCAGCACATTCTCCAGATCTCTCACCAACTGAAAATGTCTGGTCAATGGTGGCCGAGCAACTGCCTCGTCACAATACGCCAGTCACTACTCTTGATGAACTGTGGTATCGTGTTGAAGCTGCATGGGCAGCTGTACCTGTACACGCCATCCAAGCTCTGTTTGACTCAATGCCCAGGCGTATCAAGGCCGTTATTACGGCCAGAGGTGGTTGTTCTGGGTACAGATTTCTCAGGATATACGCACCCAAATTGCGTGAAAATGTAATCACATGTCAGTTCTAGTATAATATATTTGTCCAATGAACACCCATTTATCATATGCATTTCTTCTTGGTGTAGCAGTTTTAATGGCCAGTAGTGTAGAATATCCGTGTATCCGTTATCGATATTTTGTGATTATGTATGTTAGATATTCTCAATGTATTACACACAGTACATCAAATGCGTAAACATTTTAAAGAGAAACGTAGGGGAAAGTGCCGACCTTCGTGTTATTTATGTATAGAGTACTGTCTTTTTGTTTTGCTTCTGGCGATTAACTTTTCTAATACTTTAACTGTAACGACGTTGTATCATTAACGACTAAAATTCTGGATGTCTGCTATTTCCGAACTGGGCAAAACTTGATAGTGGCGGCACACTGTCCCCCCCCCCCCCCCCCGCCTCCTCTCGAGTGTTTGATATAAGGCATCAAAAATTTAAAAAAATTCAAAAATATTCATTTTTTATGCACATTTTTCTGAAGAGTTTGATGTAGAAAACCTATATGCTAGAGGACATGTAAGACATGTTATTTAGTCTTAAGTTTACCTAAGTGCAAAGCTGCCACGCCTCTTTCTACAGCATTCTTCTATCGCATGACTATTTCGCTCTGAGGAGTTCAAATGTGTTGAGAGAGGTAAAGTTACTCTCTCACCTATTTTTCGTATACGAAAAATTATTAAAGATTTCATTACAACCTGAGACACCTTGAGCAAGACTAGAAAGTTAATGCCTAAGCAGACGTTTATGGAGCCTGGTACGGCGCTAAAAGCGTGAGGTATTTTTATAATTCTTCGCTCATAGAAACGGCTTGTTGGGAGTTGAAAGCAACTGGAGGCGAGCCCAACGTTAGTAAATCTTGCCAGACAGGCCCACAGCCTTACAGGGCACACAGGGCAGCCCCTTGTCAACACAGGGCTCCAGCAGCACTATCTGCCACAGTGCCAGCAGAAGCCTGGGATGGGTCGATCGCCTAAAGAAATGTGTCTACACAGTGGAGTCGTAAACTGGGCATTGTGTGCAGAGCCAAGCGTAATAAAAATTCACATGTTTTCGTGTTCGCTAATAGTGCAAAAGGGCCAGTGAACCACTTCCCTTGGCCACCTTGGTTGTATAAGAAAACTCCAGCGTCTTAGAAACGTTTAGAAGTAGGATCTCTATTACTGCTCATAGCTAGGGCTAACATACACCAAGGCACAGGTGATGTAGATATCGATCATTGAGATTGTATCCGTTCGCTTGTTGCTATGGGAAGAGAGAGTGATTGGCGGTTTTCTTTTTTTTTTCTTTCTTTTCAGAGACGCAGGTTTCTGAAAACTTGCCCCTCTTCGACATGAGTTTGTGCTGCGTGTCGGAGGGAAGATTTAGCGCTCTAGAGCCTTGTAATTGGCTCAAGACGGTGTGAAGCTGGTGCCGTTCGTGCACTTTGCGGGAAAACGGAATTTTTTTCCGGAGAGTACATTTGGTCGAAGCTCTGGCATGTGTGGCTGGTACTTGGGATCTGTCCTGAGACTGACTTCACTTGCGAGCAGTTTGGCCTGGGGAGCCTGTGGTGAAGTTGTTACTGTACCGACAGTGTGACTTCAAAGGTCTCGGACTACTCTTTTGCTGAGGGCACACTTACTCGTTTTTGGTTTACCAGTCTTCACTTTTGGTATCCTTCTGCGCTCTGTAGTATAAGTGAGCCAAAAAAAAGAAAAAAAACAGGGCAACGTACTACTGCTCCACTGCTCCGGCATTGTCAGGGTGTACAGATCTCAATCGCCACTTGCTCTCAGCTGCACCAATGTAGAGAAACTTCAGTAGATTTGATCAATCAAAGTCTGCTCAGCGTCAGATCAATCCAACTTGCGTTATCCACGTTTATAGGGCCAGAGTACTTGACTCACTTATCACCTAGTTAAACTGTCTGTGCCACCCAGGATCCACCCAGTTCAGTATTAAATCATCTGTTAGTTGTTTAGGGTATTCAATCTATAACTTGTTTAATATAATTTATATCTGGTTTGAAAAAATGTTGTTAGTACACTAAATTTTGCCAACATTCTCAATCAGTTAAATACTCCCGCCAGAGTTACTTTTCAGTGTTTATTTTGCATTGGAAGCCATGAAGCGTACATTTAGGACAGTGGAAATTAAAATGTCCTCTTGTGCCTCTCCTGTTTACAGTCGGCCCTGGTAGCATCCTACTCCTTTAAAAAAAAATTCACCATTGATACTGGGTGGGGTTATTTGTGACCAGGAGAATAAGAACCCTTCAGGAAATTTGCATTCTTTATTGCCTACCAATAACTTTCTCTTTTGTGTGACATATAATTAAATATAGGAAACATGAAAACAGTGAAGACAGTACCCATTTCTTCAGTCCTTATCCCACATTTTTTCTCTCTCTAATCTTGCTACAGCGTAACACAGCGTACTTCCTTTGTGCGAAAGAATCTATTACCTCATCGAAGTTCGTCAAACATTTTACTACATGGAAAACCGAAAATTTCGTTGTCTAGTACTGAAAAAGTTGTTAAAACGTATAGTACCCAAAGCTGCATCAAACCAGTCTCAGGACTGAAGACCACATCAAGAACAACACCCAGGACTGGTGTGGTTTCTCGATTTGATTACGTCTATTTTTTCATTATCTGCTAGATAAAACGAAACAGGCCTTTCCAGTGTTGTAGCGGTTGTAACACATGCCAAGTAAGCGAGACTGTTTTAGACCAAAAGTTCATTTTTATGTGCTTCATTTACAGAAATAACAAGACAGTACCAGCATCAAATGTCTATTATGCCTGCTTCAAGTAAAAAGTTTTACGTTAGGGAAATAGTTTCACATGTCATTCATTTGCTCCCGTTTCTCAAGCATAAGGTCAGAATGTAGCAGTACGAAATTTTTATATAAATTTGGAATCGTCATATTTTGTGTGCTGTCCCTGTTTCTTCTCCTTCATCATTCTAACAAACAATCTCATCATCACTAAGTCAGGACATGCGGGGACCAAGCAGCAATCGGTATTGTAATTGTCAACTGTCGAAGCTGCGTTGGTAAAGTACCGGAACTTCAAGCGCTGATAGAAAGCACCGAAGCTGAAATCGTTATAGGTACAGAAAGCTGGCTTAAGCCAGAGACAAATTCTGCCGAAATTTTTACAAAGGTACAGACGGTGTTTAGAAAGGATAGATTGCATGCAACCGGTGGTGGAGTGTTCATCGCTGTTAGTAGTAGTTTATCCTGTAGTGAAGTAGAAGTGGATAGTTCCTGTGAATTATTATGGGTGGAGGTTACACTAAACAACCGAACTAGGTTAATAATTGGCTCCTTTTACCGACCTCCCGACTCAGCAGCATTAGTGGCAGAACAACTGAGAGAAAATTTGGAATACATTTCACATAAATTTTCTCAGCATGTTATAGTCTTAGGTGGAGATTTCAATTTACCAGATATAGACTGGGACACTCAGATGTTTAGGACGGGTGGTAGGGACAGAGCATCGAGTGACATTATACTGAGTGCACTATCCGAAAATTACCTCGAGCAATTAAACAGAGAACCGACTCGTGGAGATAACATATTGGACCTACTGATAACAAACAGACCCGAACTTTTCGAATCTGTATGTACAGAACAGGGAATCAGTGATCATAAGGCCGTTGCAGCATCCCTGAATATGGAAGTTAATAGGATTATAAAAAAAGGGAGGAAGGTTTATCTGTTTAGCAAGAGTAATAGAAGGCAGATTTCAGACTAACTAACAGAGCAAAACGAAAATTTCTGTTCCGACACTGACAATGTTGAGTGTTTATGGAAAAAGTTCAAGGCAATCGTAAAATGCGTTTTAGACAGGTACGTGCCGAGTAAAACTGTGAGGGACGGGAAAAACCCACCGTGGTACAACAACAAAGTTAGGAAACTACTGCGAAAGCAAAGAGAGCTCCACTCCAAGTTTAAACGCAGCCAAAACCTCTCAGACAAACAGAAGCTAAACGATGTCAAAGTCAGCGGAAGGAGGGCTATGCGTGAAGCGTTCATTGAATTCGAAAGTAAAATTCTATGTACCGACTTGACAGAAAATCCTAGGAAGTTCTGGTCTTACGTTAAATCAGTAAGTGGCTCGAAACAGCATATCCAGACACTACGGGATGATGATGGCATTGAAACAGAGGATGACACGCGTAAGGCTGAAATACTAAACACCTTTTTCCAAAGTTGTTTCACAGAGGAAGACCGCACTGCAGCTCCTTCTCTAAATTCTCGCACAAACGAAAAAATGGCTGACATCGAAATAAGTGTCTAAGGAATAGAGAAGCAACTGGAATCACTCAATAGAGGAAAGTCCACTGGACCTGACGGGATACCAATTCGATTCTACACAGAGTACGCGAAAGAACTTGCCCCCCTTCTAACAGCCGTGTACCGCAAGTCTCTAGAGGAACGGAGGGTTCCAAATGATTGGAAAAGAGCACAGATAGTCCCAGTCTTCAAGAAGGGTCGTCGAGCAGATGCGCAAAACTATAGACCTATATCTCTTACGTCGATCTCTTGTAGAATTTTAGAACATGTTTTTTGCTCGCGTATCATGTCATTTCTGGAAACCCAGAATCTACTATGTAGGAATCAACATGGAGTCCGGAAACAGCGATCGTGTGAGACCCAACTCGCCTTATTTGTTCATGAGACCCAGAAAATATTAGATACAGGCTCCCAGGTAGATGCTATTTTTCTCGACTTCCGGAAGGCGTTCGATACAGTTCCGCACTGTCGCCTGATAAACAAAGTAAGAGCTTACGGAATATCAGACCAGCTGTGTGGCTGGATTGAAGAGTTTTTAGCAAACAGAACACAGCATGTTGTTATCAATGGAGAGACGTCTACAGACGTTAAAGTAACCTCTGGCTTGCCACAGGGGAGTGTTATGGGACCATTGCTTTTCACAATATATATAAATGACTTAGTAGATAGTGTCGGAAGTTCCATGCGGCTTTTCGCGGATGATGCTGTAGTATAGCAGAGAAGTTGCTGCATTAGAAAATTGTAGCGAAATACAGGAAGATCTGCAGCGGATAGGCACTTGGTGCAGGGAGTGGCAACTGACCCTTAACATAGACAAATGTAATGTATTGCGAATACATAGAAAGAAGGATCCTTTATTGTATGATTATATGATAGCGGAACAAACACTGGTAGCAGTTACTTCTGTAAAATATCTGGGAGTATGCGTACGGAACGATTTGAAGTGGAATGATCATATAAAACTAATTGTTGGTAAGGCGGGTACCAGGTTGAGATTCATTGGGAGAGTGCTTAGAAAATGTAGTCCATCAACAAAGGAGGTGGCTTACAAAACACTCGTTCGACCTATACTTGAGTATTGCTCATCAGTGTGGGATCCGTACCAGGTCGGGTTGACGGAGGAGATAGAGAAGATCCAAAGAAGAGCGGCGCGTTTCGTCACTGGGTTATTTGGTAACCGTGATAGCGTTACGGAGATGTTTAATAAACTCAAGTGGCAGACTCTGCAAGAGAGGCGCTCTGCATCGCGGTGTAGCTTGCTCGCCAGGTTTCGAGAGGGTGCGTTTCTGGATGAGGTATCGAATATATTGCTTCCCCCTACTTATACTTCCCGAGGAGATCACGAATGTAAAATTAGAGAGATTAGAGCGCGCACGGAGGCTTTCAGACAGTCGTTCTTCCCGCGAACCATACGCGACTGGAACAGGAAAGGGAGGTAATGATAGTGGCACGTAAAGTGCCCTCCGCCACACACCGTTGGGTGGCTTGCGGAGTATCAATGTAGATGTAGATGTAGATGTAGATGTAGATGTGAATTCTGTAACTATTCTTGCCACTGTCAAAACTTATTTACCAGTGAACTTCGCTAACCTTGCCAGAATCACCGGCTCATTTATCTCGCGTTTATTCTCCGGTTAGGCGTTATTGCGTGCTCGTACAACGTGTTTTCTGCGCTATTTCGAGAATAGAAGTTATGCGGCTGCTAACCGGGGACTGTACAGTTGGCCCTAGTGGTGTAGCAATGTGGCATAAAATTTTCTGTCAAAATTCCATTTTCTTGAATACCCTGCGAAGATAATTTTTAATCTGTCTTAGCTTTTATACCTGTTAGCCGTTTATTTCCACTCTGTTAATCTGAATCTATGGATTTCGCTAGTAATTATAACAAAGCTGATCATCTTCACACCCAATCAACCACATAAACAAACAGCGATTGGCATTCACCCATTCGGGTTTATTTGGTTCAGCTCATATAGCCCCGTAGCCTTTTGTCTGCGGAAACGATTTTTATTTATAGATGCGACGGAGTTTCCCTAGAAGAGAAATCATGTACACTAGGCGCGCATTCAAAAATAAAATTATGATTCGTTCAGGAATCATCTTAAAAGGTGTTCAAAAATGTTAAAAAGTCAATAGGGATGCGCTTCAAAACCATATGAATAATCGATTTGCCAACGGGCACTGGATGCAAGGCGCTTTGTGAAACAAGGTTTTTTTCTTCAACAATATGAATTTTGCGCCCCTGAAATTGTCGTTTGGGGCAGATACCCTGGTTGCCACCCCCCCCCCCTCCCCCACTACCTCCCTAGATCCGGACCTGAATGACTACTACACAAGACAGCACTTACAGTTAGTTACAGACACGCTCAACATGGTATCTCATTCACTATTCAAGACCATGTTCGACATTATTGTACAACTTACACTGTTGATACTTCTTTCTTCACTAATTAAAGTTTTTTTTTACATTTTTCTGGCATTTTTTGCTGTATATACTGCATAAACATAAGAAAAATTCCTCTTCAGTCCCTCTCTGCAACTGCTGTATTGTGAATACTGCCGGTGGGTATCTCTACTACTTTTTGAAGTGTTAACTCCACGGCAGCCTAAAACTTAAAGATACCAAATTTTTAACAAGAAAACAGCAAAAACCTGGTTTGTGTGACTATCGACTACATACACCGTAAACCGTTGCTCCCTTCAGTGTCGTTATATCCAGTTTCGACTGCATGTCGGCTCTTTTGTCGTAAATATAGGCCGTAGAATTGTACTAAGACATTAGATGTCGTTTAAAAATTTGTCCCCCTAATATACTGCCTTTCCTGTCTGGTTTGTACCCGATCAGTAATGTTCTAATAAATCAGCTCCTGATCGTAAATACAGCCGGAACAATTGTACTAAGGCACAGGCTGCCGTTAAACAAAGGAGGGACCTTGTGTTTTGATTTAGACATCGACTGGTTCATTCTTTGATTGTAATTGTATTTCTCAGTCGTTAGGTACAATCTGAACAACCTGTTTTACTAAGCTGCTCGTTGCTGTGTTTGAAAGACCAGGTCATTATTGATGTATTTTAGCTGGATCTTGTGGATCGGCCAAGTGAGTTCTCTTGTAATAACTGTTCAGAAGTAAAGTGCGGTCTTAATAACTGACAGTCAGTTTAACTTTGAAAATAGTATCAGCTGACTGTCACCATGGCTTTAGCCAAACTAAAATTGTCAGAAGTCTGGTATCGCGCACCCCGGAATTTGAATCCGCGCCAGAGGCATGGACGTCGAAGACCCATAGAGGTCTCTGCACCAGTGCGCAGTAAGCCGTGGCGGCGTGCGCCTCCTGGCACGCATTTAGTGTGAGGGCGCCACAGTTGAACACGTGGACCCAGCAGGCAATAGTGGCAACCCCTGATCACGGATTTAAGCGCCTGCCTCTCGCTCAGCCAAATTGTGCCTCCTTTCAGTGTCTCTGTGCTCCCTCCTGCCCTGTCTTCCCTCTTCCTCTTCCGCCCCACGTGTCTCTTGCCTCTTCGTGAACCCACTGACGCCCCTCCTCTCTTCATCCCGCCGCTTCCCCTGCTGCCCCATGCTCTCCCCTCCTTTTCCATCCTCTCTGCCCTTTCCCTCGGCAGGTCCCGCCTAGCAGTTTTATTCTTCGTCGTGTGTGCTCCAAGTGGATTTTAAGTGTGTTGTTCTGGAGTGTTTTTACTACTGTGGCCGACTTTTAACGTGTGCATGTCCATTAAGTGTCTTCTCTGAGTTTTGCAGACTAGCCAACTGTGTTTTTTTAACTTTCTGGTGACTTTTAACTGTCCTCCATGAACGTCTCTGTGTTAGTCTATTTTTTACCTCCATTTTCTCCCATTATCCTGTTTTAAGTTCCACTTTCTCGCCTTATGTGTGTAACACTTTATTCTTATTTTAAGTTGTTATGTCACTCGGTAGAAGAGCGACGGATTGTACCGCTGACAGCCCTCCCCTGCCCATATGGGGCAGGGGAATGAAATCACAATAAAGAAGAAAAAAGAAAAAAAGCTCTTGCGTTTTACGAGTAGACGTGGTTGTCTGATTTGGTTTTCCTGTGTCTCTGTTACTTTGTTTTTGTTGTTGCCATAAGGTCCTTCATTGTTCGTGTCCGTCCTCTCCCGTTTGTGTTGTCGTTTGCAGGCCGCTCCGTGGGTCCCGCTGCACTTTCCAACACGTCAACCACACAATCGTTCCGGGATGGGTTGAGACCCAGTCGCACCTTGGTTGACGATTGAAATTAACAGGTGACTTACTTTGAAGTAAGCCTTACCTTTGTCACACCATTTCCTAATCTGTTTAACCTTTAAGCACAGGTGTGCATCTTAACCCCGAACCTTTCGACAAACAGCTTTTAAATTAAAAGTTACATAATCTGTTTCGAGTAATTGAGTCACTTGTCATCAAAGGTGCTTGTATAGGTTCAAATGGCTCTGAGCACAATGAGACTTAACTTCTGAGGTCATCATTCCCCTAGAACTTGGAACTACTTAAACCTAACTAACCTAAGGACATCACACACATCCATGCCTGAGGCAGGATTCGAACCTGCGACCGTAGCGGTCGCGCGGTTCCAGACTGTAGCGCCTAGAACCGCTCAGCCTCTCCGGCCGGCGTGCTCATATAGTTTTTATGTGTTGCAGAAGGGCATTTAATAAGTCAGACATTGTCCAGCGCAGTAGTTAACAACGCTGTTTCACCTGATAATGTGCAGGCTGCAGGTCTGGCCGTCTTGTAATCATTATCATATTGTTTGCAGTTTTGCAATACAGCACTTCAGATTTCCTTTGCAAAAGCTTATTCAACTCAAGCCTTAAGGATAAAAAATTTTGAAAATTTGTTCATTTTGTTGAAGAAAATTTTATGGTAATATATTGTTAAACAGGTTGCGTGAAAAGAAAGTTATATTGGTGGGCCCTCCCTTCCACGTTTTCCTTAATTCTAGTAATTACCACGTGTCATTGGTAGCGAAGAGTGGTTTTCGTCCCATTAGCAAGGAGTTGTCACGAGTTTCATTTCATGCAACCTGCTTCAGTTTAAATTTTGTACTTTATTCTTTTGGGACATTGTCTAATTATTCTCTTGTCCGCAGCCGCAGCATGGATCCACGTCATTGTCCCGGTATTTCATACCGAAAACTGTATCAGCTCCAGTATGAACCGAACATTAGGCAACAAAATGTTCACAGTACTGTGTGGGAGATGGCAGCCAGGCTACGGGCAGTGTTGTCAACACCACTCTCCGTTTCTGTGAGCACGGTTGGCGAAATGAGCCAAAATTTAGACTATCATGGTAGCATTGAATCGGTTACAACAAAATTTCTCATTTTTCCAAAATAATCGACCAACTATGAGGCAGGTGAAGTGCATTCATGCACAATTAGTCCACCTGGGCAATAGAATAAAGGATCTTGAATTAGTAGAACGTGAGCCCTGAGTAGTTACCACGTTACATTCAGTTAATCTTTTGTTTGATTTGAAAATCCAAACTGCAGTTTTAGAATTAGAAAGTGCGACTAAAACAAATAATACAGAATGTTGCTTACAATCCGGTAGCCGAATGTGGATCCGTCGCCCGAGATCTAAGCAATCGGTCTGGGGAATATTTTGCCCACCTCCCTTAAATAGTATTCGGGAATTGTCAATTGAAACCCAAGAAAATATACGATAGGTATTGTCTCTGCTAGTCAAGCATGAGTCGCATGCTGACGCATTAGGGATCCCCCATCACGTAGTACGTATCGCACTCTACCCATTAGCACGCGCTAGCTTAAGTAATCTGCTATCCGAAACCTTACCGCACGGTATGACGATCGGACAACCGAGGCAACCGGTCGTGGATGGTAAGTTATGAGACCGCATGCGCAAAGAGCTAGTGTGTCGATATTATTGGCACGTGGAGAAAACCCACGAATCTTTTTTTTTTTTTAAAAAAAAGAAAAAAGAAAAGAGTAGAGCGGGTTCATGAGGTAGTACCGGCACTACGTATGGATGTTCCCGACGCGAATTTAGTTGCGAATGTCTTGGAAGGTATTCAGTCAAAAGATAGGTCTCTGATCGCACTCTTTCCTCGTCCAGTCACTCTTCATGAGTTGGAGAATCTTGTTAACTCTATTATGAAATTATCCTTTGCTGACAGCCAGCGAAATGAGTTAACGGAGGACATCAAAACTTCTCTAACTTTGGTACAGAGGATAGCATGATAGGTAGAGCACGCGGGTCAATAAAAATCAGGGGCTTGTTTCACATGCAGCACACGTGACCATTTAGTACGAGAATGCCCGGTCCAAAGGACGCCATGCGGGGGCGAGGTCGCACCCTCGGAAACAAGGGTGGCGTCGTCGTATACAGGCAGTCACCACGCATACCTTACCATTTGTTTGTGCGCCTATAGGGCATGAACCATTGTGTGGGTTACTAAATTCCGGCAGCTCTGTCACTCCTTAATTACGAGTGGTTTATTGAACATAGACACTTCTGTAGATATCTCTAGTGTGTCTCTCGATTGAGAGATGTCGGATGGCAAAGAGTTACCTTTGTGCGGGGAAATTTTCCGTGTTTGAATTTTCATGTCTTATCAAGTTCTTATTAAGGAACTGGTGCCTGACTTAAATTAAAGGGCATGATTTCATCAGTAAGACCGGTATGGTGTTTGATTTTGGTACCTGGACATTTTATTGCAAATTTTCCCCCAACGATTCAATAGCCTTTTGTTCATAAGTTCATGTGGGGATGGGACGTGACACCAGTAGTAATACGTGCCTGCTTGGGGTACACCACCTCTCTAATCAACAAAGGAAACAGTTAAGTGAAATCTTGGGAGAACTTCCTAACGTATTTTATGACAGGAAGGGAGTCACAGACGACATTAGATACCGTATTCGTGTCGTGGATGACGTGCCTGTTCGCCAGTCTCCATATCACTGTCACCACCTACGATGAAGGTATTGCGGCAAAAAATTTAAAGCTTAAAAGATGGACTCATAAGACCATCCACCTCCCCTTATGCTTACCCCATTTTCTTTGTACCTAAAGATCAGGAGCAGGATTTCCGACCTGGGTGTCATTGCAGGCTTATTAATAAAAAGGTGACCTCTAAATCGACGCCACTGTCTCTTTCGCCTGGTTTTCTGGAGCATCTTTTTTTTACGGTCCTAGATCTTAATCAGGCTTATCAGATATCCTTAACGGAGGAATCTAATCATCTTAGCACCTTCGCCACAGGCTGAAATTGATGAGTTTAACCGGGTTCCGTTTAGTTTCACAATCGGTGCAGCAGTTTTATCCCGTTTATTGGATAAAATTTTAGGTGATTTCAAGTTTGTCTTCAGTTATTTGGACGATGTGGTCATATTTAGTGAATCCTCTGAAGAGCACTTAGAACACATCCGGAAGGTACTATCCGGGCTCACGGATGCGAGGATGACTGTAAAACCCTTAGATAACCTTGGCTAAGCGCCCAGTGTCATTTTTGGGTCACTTGGTTTTCGGGGACGGAATTAGCATTATCAGGAATGCACTAAGGCAGTGAGGAATTTTGTGCAGCATCGAAATGAGACGGAGGTTGCCCAATTTATAGGGATGGCTAATTCCGCAGATTTGTCCCAAACTTTGCACAACTTGCAACTCCGTTAAATTTGTTACGCAGAAATAGTGAGATTCGTTTGGGCTGAAAGTCAGCAGGCAGCCTTTCAAGGAATTAAACTGCGATTTCCAACCCACCTGTTTTAGCAGTACCTGAATTAAAGAAGATTTGTGGTCTATAGACTGATGCTTGCAATACTGGTGTAGCAGCAGTTCTTTTACAGAAAGACAAAGATATCAGGCGCCCGTTAGTATTTGCTTCCAGACGTCTGCAGAGGCCTGAGCACAATTACTCGGTATATGAGTGCGAAGCGTTAGCTGTGTTATTTGCCCTGGATTTGGGTTCTATCTCGAACATCGTGAATTTGACCTGGACACGGATAGTCAGGCCCTTAGTTGGGTCCCAGCTAGTCATACGAAGACAGGGCGTATCGCGAGATGGGCGGTCCACGTTTCGGCTTTCCATTTTAAGATTCGGCACGTAAAGGGATCTGATGGTCAGGTTACTGGCGCTCTTATCAGGATGTTCCAACAGCATGAGCTTGATGAGGAAACCCCGGACAATCACCTAGTATGTACAGTCCTCACCGAGGTACCCCAACTGTTTAATAATTTGAAAACTGAACAAGACACATTGGGGGAGGGGAGGGAGGGGGGGGGGTCTAGGAGGCAAATACTAGATAGACAGGAATTCAGTGACTATTTTCTGAAGAACAGCATTCTGTGGAACCTCTGGGGTAGGTCTGGGGAGGCTAGAATTTCTCCCACTAACCTTAGTTATTCCGGTCTTCCGGTACTTCCATGACTCTCCAGTAGGAGGACATCTAGGTCTTGATAAAACCTTAGAGAAGGTCAAGAAGCAGCCGACCTGGCCGACACTTTATAAAGATATTACAGGTTTAGTCAAAGAATGCCGAGATTGTAAGAAGAAAAAACTTACCAACTCCCTGGCGAGGGGATTGGTGCAGTTGGAATGGAAAGAGCATCCATTGGACAAACTGTTTGTTGATTATGTTGACCTGCTTCCCCAGACGAAAACAGGCAATCCGTATACTCTCGTATTGGTGTGCGCCTTCTCCAGCTTCGTTTGGTTGATACCTAGCCGGGGTGTGACCACTCTTATCATCATCTCTCATCTTATTAATATATTTACGTGGTTCGGGCCACCGCGGGCGTTGGTTATGGATAACGCTCCTGACCCTCTGTCAAGGTCGTGTAGACAATTCTAATTTGGCAATGTGATAAAACATTTTACCACCACGCCTTATTATCTTAGGGATTCCTTTGCCGAAAGGATTAACCGCAACTTCAAGTCAGCGTTGATTATTTATCACCATAAATCGCCCAAGAAGTGGGATACTACCTTGTGCTGGTTAAACTTAGCGTTCAACTCGGCATGGCACAAAGCATCCCAGGCCACCCCAGCTAGCCTAAGGCTAGGATATCCCATGAATTCACTGATCTGAAACTTATGGGAGGTAAATGATCTTTCACATCCATCTATCACTATCTAGGGAGAAGTGGCGGCGAACGAGGGACAAATATTAGGAAGGCTCACGATCGTCAGGTCAGTCGCTACAATAGAAATCAGCGCTCCTTACAGGGGAAGATAGCGATTTTGTCTACATTAGGAACGTTCCTTGGAGGACTTCCTGGGATAAACGATTAAAGCAGCTCGCTCCGCATTCCTTAGGTCTATACTCCATCGTCAAAATTCTAAGCCCAGCAAATATTTTGGTCCGGGATCCGGGAAAGGAGAAGCTGATAAGGGTTATTCTCAGCCAGATTAAACATTTCAGCAGAGTGAGGGGTTCTTAGCCCTGGGGAGGTTGATCCCTGGCGCCATTGAGTTAGTAGACTGTTCTGTCAGGTGCCACTTGCTCAGGTGTAGTATCAACTATACCACTAGTGGCCCCATTGCCCCAGATACGGGGTTCACTGGCCCGAGAGGGGGCACGAAGTTTAGGGATTGACGGTAGCGTCGCGACAAGAGGTGGTCACCAGGTCCAAGCGACCGAAGCCACGAGCTACGCAAGGAAGGCTTGCGCAGAGCGAAGATACCGGAGTACTTCACCGGGGTCACCGTCGACTACAAGCAGCAGGCCGACATACTGTCGATTGGTTGGCAATATTCGTGTGGGACTGCCCTCTTCTACCTGCCTTTCATCGGCACCACTCAGTAAGTGCTGCGACGCACCGTGAAGCCATGGAACTGCTTGTTGATAAAGGGGAGTAACATTCTGTAATCCCCGGGGTGATAAGTCATTCTCCACCTGCCTTCCTTATTTTCTGGTTTGTGCCCCACTGTCAAAGTTTTACTCGGTCGGCTCTTTGGTCGTAAATATAGGCCGTAGTATTGTACTAATATACTAAATGTCGTTCCAAAATTTGTCCTCCTAACATATTGCCTTTCCTTTGTGGTATGTACCTGATCATTAATGTTGTCATAAATCAGCTCCTGGACATAAATACAGACGAAACAATTGCTCTAAGTCATAAGTTGCCGTTAAACAAAAGTGGGACCTTGTGTTTAGATTTGGATGTTAAACGGGTCATTCTTTGATTGTAATTGTATTTCAGTCATTGGTTACAATCTGAAGGACCTGTTGTACTAAGCTGTTCGTTGCTGTGTTTGGCCGGCCGAAGTGGCCGTGCGGTTAAAGGCGCTGCAGCCTGGAACCGCAAGACCGCTACGGTCGCAGGTTCGAATCCTGCCTCGGGCATGGATGTTTGTAATGTCCTTAGGTTAGTTAGGTTTAACTAGTTCTAAGTTCTAGGTGACTAATGACCTCAGCAGTTGAGTCCCATAGTGCTCAGAGACATTTGAACCATTTTGCTGTGTTTGAAAGACCAGGTCATCATTGATGTATTTTAGCTGGATCTTGTGGTTCGACCGAGAGTTCTGTTGTAATCAGTGTTCAGAAGTAATGTTTTAAGCCATTCCTTCACAGCGGTCTTAATAACTGACAATCATTTTAACTTTGAAAATATCAGCCAACTGTCACCAGGGCGTTTTCAAACTAAAATTGTCAGAAGGGACGGGTTGGGGTCCAGTCGCCCCTTGGTTGACGATTGAAATTAACAGGTTGCTTACTTTGAAGTAAGCCTTATCATATCGTTTCCTAACTCGTTTAGCCTTTAAGCTCAGGTGCGCATCTTAACCCCGAACCTTCCGACATACAGCTTTCAAATTAAAATTTAAGTCATCTGTTTCGAGTAATTGAATCACCCTTGTCATCAATGGTGCTTATACAGTCTTCATGTGTTGCAGAAGGGCATTTAATAACACTTTCAAATGGCTCTGAGCACTATGGGACTCAACTGCTATGGTCATACGTCCCCTAGAACTTAGAACTACTTAAACCTAACTAACCTAAGGACATCACACACATCCATGCCCGAGGTAGGATTCGAACCTGCGACCGTAGCGGTCATGCGGTTCCAGACTGTAGCGCCTTTAACCGCTCGGCCACGCCGGCCGGCAATAACACTTTGTTCAGCGCGGTAGTAAACACCGCTGTTGGGCGGGCGGGCTGTACATCCGGCTGTCTTGTAATCATTGTCATAATGTTTGCTGTTTTGCAATACAGCACTTCAGATTTATTTTGCAAAAGCTTATTCAACCTAAGGATTAAGGTTAAAAAATTTTGCAAATTTGTTCATTTTGTTTAAAAATTTTATGGTTACATATTGTTAAATAAACAGGTTGTGTGAAAAGGAAGTTATATTGGTGGATCCTCCCTTCCACGTTTTCCTCAATTCCAGTAAGTACCACGTACCAACGTCATCGTCCGACATCCAGTGGGAATCTAAAATGGAGACTGGAGGACATGGACGGGATGAAGACAGGTGGTGCTAGGGAGGGGTGTGTCTTGGCAGGAGAGCGTGCTTATATAGTCCGTGTTTCTACGTTGTACGCTCTCCCCAGTTGGCGCAATGGTTAATGTAAATACCTCCTAAGCAGGCGATCCTGAGTTCGAATCCCCGTCCAGCGCACATTTTTCTCTCGTTGACAGTCACTCCGCATAAAGTCTCCATGCAGCTGACATAGTTCCTTCCCTTTCTTTTTCTTCCCCTGTATCTTCAATGTACATGATATTCTAACCATATCAAACATAACACCCTGCATTTGATTTGCTTCTGATAGTCCTTCATACTTTTATGTATTTGTACATTACATACATTTCAAATTTTGGCCTCTTCACCTACCCATATCTTTATTCCGTACCTTAATGGTTTGAGGCCCCACATGCTCGAAATGGGCAGTTGCCACGGAATTTACCAGTCTTTCATCAAGAATTTAGTACTCATTACGGCTGTGATTATTTATGCATTCATTCAGAAATATAGGAAAAAGCTTTCTTATTGCCTGAAGCTCGTCACCTGTCTCTACTATTCTGATATTGCGAATTCTTACATCATAAAACATACAAACAGTTGATAACTGTTGAAATCTGGTACGTGATGTAAAAGCCGTGAAAAATGGATATCGAAAAGCTGGGTTACTATTTCATAACTGAGAAACATTAGTCAATTTCAGTGAGTCTCTCCTGCAGCTAGTAGTATAAGTGCCAACAATTGCTGATTTGTCGTGTTGTCATTCTTCACTTCGTTCAGGTGGGATTCATTGTATATACAAAATATTTCTTGACCATTTTCATTACAATGCCTACTTGCGATATCGTGCATGTTTTCAGGAAGAAATTGAGCAAACGTGTCTACATTCGAATCTACAGTTTTACCCCCATTTATAAGATCAGGATTCTGTGATAAAATATTTTGAACTGGCCTCTTTCGTTGACGGAAGCGGGCAGAATGCCATGCTAGATTACTTCTAGATTTAAAGACATCAGAACGATTTGGATCTTCATCCTCAGCGTCATCTTCTGATAAATTTGCTGACTCTAGTGGCTCTGTCATTTGATGCGCTTCACTCATAACTTTATTATCAACTTCTTCAAAAACTTCATTAACGTTTTACCTTCATAATACCACAAACTGGACATATCATGACTTGCGTCACACATTATTTGGATATCAATTTTATAATCTTTTAAAGTTCCTGCACACCTTAATACTTGCCCATGTTTACACTCAGAAGTACAAGCTAAAAATGCCATAGATGAACATAACAGACCCGTTATAAATTCACTGTCATTGGTTTATTATCTAAATTATGAAATTCGAAATAAATCATAACAATATTGTTGATACTTCAACTTTTATTGCTTCTGCATAGAATAATTAGGCTATAAGCAAAATCCTGTTAGCTACAAATTTCGTAGCAAGCACTGCTGGAGCGTGGGCGGGATGGAGGTTGACAACCCCTCCACATGAATCATGGAAAATATTTTTCAAATTGGATAAAAATATTGTAATATATTAAATGAATAACGCTATTGCATATATAATGATAAAAACACACTTTCAAATTGTAAGCCACGAATGAAAGTACAACTACACCCCAATAATGGTAACAGGAGTTAATCCATTACCCTCCCCCCCCCCCCCCCCAACGGTAGCAGAAGAATTAATTCACGTTACCAAAATCTCTCCATGCATATAATAAACATTTTTACTTTAAAATGCGTCTCACGGAGATAATTTCAAATATAAACTTCTGCTTTCGCAGAGATGTCTGGTTCACGTGGTGGCCGGTGAATATCCTTTGGGTGATGGTGAAGCTCTGTGGCTATCTTACCATAGACAATGAAAGAGTGAAGATACGAGGACAAAAGCATTATAGTGTGCAAAATCCAACTAAAAACTCTTCAGTATTGAAAACGTTAAACTGACCATCTTTGCAAAGCAGATTGGAGAAATTCAACATTACTGTCGAGGACGTAAGTATACAGTTGGGGGTTACGACTAGACGGCTCATGTGAGCATCGCAGGTGGACACATATGAAGGCCACACATCGCAAAAGTTTCAGCGTCACTGACTTGCTATCATCTAAGGATGTCGTTTCTCGCTGTATGTATCGTGTTCTTACAAATGTCTGAAATTTTACCTTCCATTCTACCAACTGAACCTGAGTAATCGGCTTCGCTCGTAACTGGTGATAATCCTGACAGCAACACATCGTCCTGAAACAGACACAATCGAAAAATATTATCTGCCACGGAATGTGGTCCTAGGTGGCAGATCTAGTGGCGAACATGGCTATTCAGTCATGTAGATTACAAGACTTTGGAGGCCCACCTTTGCTTCCCACTCTAAAGTGGTATCATACACTGTCACACCCGAAAAATAAAGCAAAAAAACATTGAGCCAACGTGACCTTCTCCTGTGAACTCCTTTCAGGGGTCTTGGATGAATACTGCAATTTCTCCATGGCAGCATCTCTGTAATACAATATACTAAAAAGAAAAGTACTATGAAACTTCCTGGCAGATTAAAACTGTGTGCCTGACCGAGACTCGAACTCGGTACATTTGCCTTTCGTGGGCAGGTGCTCTACCAACTGAGCTACCCAAGCACGACTCACGCCCCGTCCTCACAGCTTTACTTCTGCCAGTACCTCGTTTCCTACCTTCCAAATTTTACAGAATCTCTCCTACGAACCTTGCAGAACTAGCACTCCTGAAAGAAAGGATATTGCGTAGACATGGCTTAGCCACTGCCTGGGGGATGCTTCCAGAATGAGATTTTCACTCTGCAGCGGAGTGTGCGCTGATATGAAACTTCCTGGCAGATTAAAACTGTGTGCCGGACCGAGACTCATTCTGAAAAGTACTGTTGTCTACTAATAGCCTTAACACAGTTTCTTGTAACAAGACTACATTTTGGACGATTCAGTACGCCGCTACTAAGAAGGCCTGGGATTGAACATCATTCATTAATTTAGTTAATGCACTTCGAACTACAATTTAGTAAAATTACAAAAATTCACACAATTCACCAAACCGGCAAACTGAACAGGATGCTACCAAAAACCAAAGGGTATAGTTAAGTGTTCTGGCGTAATCACGAGCGCCGGAACTAAGACGAACAGAAGACCAGAAAAAGCGGTGAGAACGTCGGCTAATGGTGCGCGGAATTGGATCCCGCCCCCTCCAAGAAGTGAATAGAAGGGCCGCTCCTGCCAGCCTCGGCCGCTCAGATCGCCCCAAGGCTGCAACGGACATTAGTGCTACGCTATCAGGTTTTCGTGGTCCGTATCAAGTGCTTAACTGGACTCTATGTATCGCAAGAACTGTACTGTTTTCATGTCGCCTCTCGCTAGTGACATGTTCTGTAATCAAAGTTAAGGATTGTCAATTTGCTTTCTAGAAATAAAACTAATAATGATTTTTATTTCAGTTGAGTATCATCCCAAGAACGCAACATCCTTTAGGTACCATATTAGCGACGAGTGGGCAAGAACTCACAACTGGCGACGAGGTGTTAGAAACAATCCCCGTGACTGACGGCCGCCAACTGTTTTGTGGATATTGTGCCAGTGCCTTAATTCACACTTGCATTTACACTGAGACGCTCGCTTTGCTTTGCCTGTTTCTTGTCGTTTTTGCTAACCAGTGTTTCCAGGTGGGCGTTGCAGAACATTTCTTTGTTTTTGTCATTATTTTGTCTATTTGTTGCATTTGTGTGTTCCAGCATGCCCGCCAATCCTGTGCTACAGCTTGCTACAGCTGCTGTCTAATAGACAGTTTTTTTTAACAAGAAGAAGAAGAATGGCTGGAGTGGTTACAACAGTTCGAGGCACATTTACTCGCCAACAGCGTTCCAGGTACTGTGAAACTTCCATATCCACAGTAAGAAATGCAGTGTTCAGGTTAATTCAAAAGCTCTTTCCTAACGCGACTCAGAGTGAAGTTGCTTACGACCAAGCAGTACAGTCCCTAGCAAACTATGATGACCAACAAGTGACTGTGGTAGCAGCTAGGTAGCAATTCTGTAATTGCAGCCGGCCGGAGTGGCCGTGCGGTTCTAGGCGCTACAGTCTGGAACCGAGAGACCGCTACGGTCGCAGATTCGAATCCTGCCTCGGACATGGATGTGTGTGATGTCCTTAGGTTAGTTAGGTTTAATTAGTTCTAAGTTCTAGGCGACTGATGACCTCAGAAGTTAAGTCGCATTTGAACCATTTTTTTAACTGCAAAAAACAAAAAACGGACAGAACAAACATATCGCGTGTGGGTAACACATTTGCAAGGTATGACAGAAAAAGGCAATTGCAAATGTGCTTGCTGTGCTTTATATTCAGATATTATGTGGCACGATGCGATCGTGTATAATGTGCCTGATGTCAGAGAATAGATTTTGAAACAATTCGATCCATCATTTCAGCAGGTAGTGCAAATATTAGACCAGTAAGATTGCGGTGCCTTCTAGGCTCATACATGTGAGCAGCCAGCTATTTGTCGGGTTGAGTCCCTTAGTTGTGATCGCCCCATTCCGTACCAGCGGCGAAAAAATTCGGCCCACTCAGAAAAATCTAGTCACAAGGCCCATGTCATTAATTCAGTATATTCAAAGTCTGCAACTAGCAAGCATGCAGTTTCTACAGCGACACGCCAGTCAAACTAACTTTTTGTTCATTTACTTATTGGTGGGAACCGTGTGAAATTTCAGTTGGACACGGGTGTCTGTCACATTGCTCAATCGTCACACAAATGAACAGTTAGGCCCCCTACACCTGTCTAAAAAGCATGCAATTGACGGCTTATAGTGGACACGACATTCCCGTTCTTGAAACATATACTCTGCCTGCCAAGTATCACTCGCGTACATGAACAGTGACTTTTACAGTGCTACAATCACGTGAGGGTGAAAATGAGGGTTATTCTTCTAACTTGTTCGGCTTTAACATTCAGGAAAATGTGTTGTCAGTGTGGGTGCCTTCAATGCGAAAGACAATGTAGCTAGCTTGCTAAAATAATTCCCAGACCACAAGGTTTAGGCGAAGCTAATAATTTTATTGCACATTTACGCTGAAGGACAATGCCCAACCGAAATTTGGATGGCTCAAATCTGTTCCCATTGCACTACGGGACAAAGACGCTGCTGAACTTAGAGAATTCCAAGATAACTGAGTTACTGCGCCCATATCAGCCAGTCAATTGGCAGGTCCATTGGTTTTGCTCCCCAGACCTTCAGGTCGCTTTCGCCTCTTTGTTGACTGTCTACAGTCAACTCACAAACTACCATTGATACTTATCCAATGCCACGCCGAGAGGATCTTATGGACAAATTAGGCGCTGGACGATACTTTTCAAAAATTGATTTGAGCGACGCGTATCTTCAATACTGCTCGATGAAGAATCTCAAAAAGTGTGTATTAAACGGTCATTTGGCCTTGTTTAAATGTTTCAGTTTGCCTTTTGGCAGTGCTTCCGCACCCGCCATTTTCCAACAGTATTTGGAAGAGCTGACTGCACAAGTGCCAAACTGTGCCTGTAGAACATCTGCAAATTTACGTG
Organism: Schistocerca piceifrons; assembly: GCF_021461385.2. NCBI lineage: Eukaryota > Metazoa > Arthropoda > Insecta > Orthoptera > Acrididae > Schistocerca > Schistocerca piceifrons. Next base: position 988,368,462 of record NC_060138.1, on the reverse strand, counting down.
CTTTGTTTCGTGTGTTATCTGGTGCAGGACTAAAGTATAGACTGGACAAGATTGATTTTTAAACCTGAGTTGCAGTATTTTGGTCACGTCATAAACAGTCAAGGTGTACATCCTCTGCAGTCGCATTTGTTAGCCATACGCAACTTGCCAGTTCCTCGCAATATCACAGAATTGCAGTCAGTTTTAGGAAAAATGAACTATTATATTCGATTCATACCGAATGCTGCACAAATCGCGGTTCCATTGCATGGCTTGCGTCACAAGAAAGTCCCCTTCGTCTGAACAGATGAGTGCCAAGTAGCTTTTCAACAACTTAAAGATGCATTACTCAGTGATCGGTGCTTAGTTAACTTCAATCCTGACAAACCAGTAGCATTGCAAGTTTACACTTCCTCTCGCGGAATCGGCGCAGTACTTTCGCACAGAATTGGTGATAAAATAGCCGTATTGCTTTCGCATCAAGTGTTGACCAACGCTCAGTGTAACTATTAACAAATTGAAAAAGAGTCTTGGCTGTCGTGTATGGTGGTCAACAAATTTCACTATTTGTATAGCAGAAAAATTCTGCTTGGAAACGGACCACAAGCCTTCGGAGTCCTTACTTCGTCCGCCGAAATTGGTTCCTGTACGAACTGCCCAAAAACTGCAAAGATGGACTTCGTTATTGTCTCAATACCAGTAAGAGATTCTGTATCGTCAGACCGCTCAACATGGCAATGCGGATGCACTTCACACCCCTAGGACACTTAAAGAGCTCCGACAGGCACTGGTGCAAGAATGGGAGGCTATACCCCCAGCAGCTGCTCGACCACCTGATCCAGAGTATGCCAACCCGTTGTGCGGCCTGTATATGTGTGCATGGTGATCATATCCCATACTGATGTTGGGGTAGATGCACAGGAAACAGTGGCGTTTTGTAGCACATGTGTTTCGGGATGGTTTTCTCAACTTACCACCAAAACCGTGGAATAACAAATCTGTACCGTGTGTTTTCCCTACGTCCCTATGCTATTAGCGCCAGTTTTGTGTACGAAGTCCAGATTTGTGTCAGTGCATTCCATGGATGGCTTCCACCCCCCACACAATTTTCCCCTCACTAAGAAATCATTGTGAGCCATTGAGTAAGAAGAAACTTATCCTATCTGCGAAGACCTTTATGTGTTTGTGTGGCACTGCATCCCCCGTGTATACATTTGCCTGACAGATGTCCTGTTTACAAAGTTACATGACGTGTAATTTCACATTTCAAACACCCCTGCTATGCGTGTATCTGTTTCCTTCTAAGAGGTATTCGCCGTTACTAACGATTATTTTATATAGGACAGATGCGGGCTTAGTATAATTTCTGGACCGTGATCGGATGTAAACAGTGGATGCTATAAATCTCTGGAAAGCTATATTGTGCACATATCACACACAGTCGGTATTTTAAGTAGTTTCTCATTTTACGCTTTATTACCGTAGTTTATCACAGAGAAATCGGCAAGAAGGATGTATATCACGGGCTGGAAATATTTCTTACATTGGAATAGAAACAGCTTTACATTCCATATGACTAATAGATCAGAAACTGGAGCAATCTAACATAGCCTGTTTTAAGTGCGGAACCTTGTAGCCTCGAGAGTGCGTTTATGTTCTCTCTTACTAGTATCTTACAAGTACTGATTCCAGACTATAGAACAGTACTTTAAAATTGATAGTGTAGTTAATTTACTTAAAATGCTTCGAACTCCATCCGGCTGGAACTCCAACTTGCAGAAAAACCAGCCATTTCCTGTTCTTAACCATTGCTATTTCATAACACTTTCAAATCTGTTACTATATACCGATGAGAGGTGCTAACCTCCTCGACATGGGTGCATCTGGAGAAATCTTGTGTACCTGGATGGGTGAGGACTCGGCTAGCTCCATTCATTCTAGAGATGCGGAATGTAGCAGTCTACTTCTGGTCAGCTGCAGATTAAACCAGTTAATGGTGCTGCATGGTGAGCTGGTCAAAGACAGTGTGAAGGGGTCTTTCAGTCTCTAATTTTAGCCTAAGACTGCGACAATTCTCTGTGACTCCCATCTGCAAAGAGATAGATCCTAGATTATGCATTATGTTCGAGGTGCTGGAAATATGTAGAGCGCTGCCTGGTATATTTTGATGTATGTGTTCGAGAATTTACTGCAAAGTCATCTATCTACATTCGCAAAGTAGAGAAGGGGCGGCTTAGCTGAGACACTGAAATTGGGGAAACATGTAGTTGCATCATTGGTCGGTACTGAAATTACTGTAAAATTGCTAAAACTGTTCGCACTATCAGCTGTGATGCTCATTATTACAGTACATCGATGGCGCCTTTTCCATCCATCCGTCCACTGGTACACTGGTTACCACACAATGATTGACTGACATCGCTTGTTCGAGATGTAGAAAGAGTTTTGGTGGAGGGAGAACTGCTGGGGATGGATAGAACCGAAACAGTGATCACATACATGACTGCAATATGAAGAATCGGTCGAAAGAAAATACAGAGCTATCAGCTATTCAGCCACTGTGAGAGAGAAGTTTAAATGTAGAGGTTGTATATCACCTTCAGACAGCAGTTTGGAAACTCTCCACAACGCTGCCAAACTCTTCCAGTTTCCTTATGTTGTAACTGTTTTTTATTTAAAATCATTCAGTGGTGTGGTGTGTGTTATAGTAGCAGCAGTAACTTGACTTACATCGTGCGACGTCTAGTTTTCTGCGAGAGGCAATGGATCAGAACGTGTTAATGTCGGTTTAGAACCTGACACAGACCTTAAAGTCGTGGTGGGAAAAAAATTGTATGGCACTGTATAAAGAATGTTATAGCAGAAAAAAAACAATGTTTCAAACAAAGACACAGGGTCACAGAGCGTCTATTACGACTTACAGTATAGGTTGTGGGATACAGTCATCCTCCTGCAGTATAGGAGATGCAACTTTAAACTGATCCGTGCAATGGATCAATAGCTGCATATTTAATAGGATAGTCACATGCGCTCGATGCTGGCATGTAAACGGTATTTGTTTTCGATGTAGGGGAGGAGAGAGAGACGCGGTAAATATCTTATGGAGTTCTCTATTGGATGAAATTAGTCAAGCTTTCATAGTTCGTAACTTTTCTCTGTTGGATGGTACAGAATAATGAAGATAGCATGTGGGGGGTGACACACGTGAATGGGTCCTGAGGAACGCGGATCTGCTTCAGACAGAAGTAATTGTATTTATTTTGAGGGCACACGACAATGCAGTAGCAAAATCATCCACCCCCACCCCCAAAGTTCCCATACTGTCCTTTATACTTCCTTTTGTTGGCCGGCCGAAGTGGCCGAGCGGTTCTAGGCGCTTCAGTCTGGAACCGCTACGGTCGCAGGTTCGAAACCTGCCTCGGGCATGGATGTGTGTGATGTCCTTAGGTTAGTTAGGTTTAAGTAGTTCTAAGTTCTAGGGGACTGATGACCTCAGAAGTTAAGTCCCATAGTACTCAGAGCCATTTGAACCAACCTTGTGTTGCAGTAGCAACCTTGGTTTGATGCTGACCTTACACATTGTACATTGTTGACAGAACTAAGACAACATGTTACCATTACCACCGAATATCAACAGTCCTGTCGCGCTTACGCAGGTCACTCTGTTTCTATATGATTTGCAAAGGGAAATGGATAGAGCTCTCTCTGACTTCTGCTCAGTTCCTACTTCAGTTGGGATGATCACAGGCGCAAAGCTGCAGACATGGTAGCAATCGCAAGAGGCATAGCAACTATCTAAAATTTAACTGTAGCAGATGGGTTCGAAAAAGGTGACTCGTTTCGAGATATGAGAGTGCCAGAAATATGATTCACTAGTGGATATAATCATTAAGGGTATTTGGTAGAATGGAAAGACTTGATTCCAAATCATAGACACTTCTACCGGAAAGCTTAGCACCAGAGGTCTGGAAAGCTAGTGTACATTTCTTACGACCTCAATCGGCACACCATCTACTGTTTGTGATCCTTCTCAGCCATCGCCTATAACCCAGTTAATACATCATCGAATCTCTGATGTTGCATTGAGACAGGATGCATAAGAAATTCTGGAGAAATATCTAGTGGCAGCGTGGAGGGAGTTGCAAATACTGCATTCATACCATGTTCCTTAGCCGAAACATTCTACATTTGGCAATTTTATTATGAGGTTGCAGAAATGGTTCAAATGGCTCTAAGCACAATCGGACTTAACATCTGAGGTCATCAGTTCCCTAGAAATTAGAACTACTTAAACCTAACTAATCTAAGGTCATCAAACACATCCATGCCCGAGGCACGATTCGAACCTGCGACCGTACCAGGCGTACGGTTCCCCACTGAAGCGCCTAGAACCGCTCGGCCACAGCGGACGGCTATATGAGATTACACAATCAGCGACGTGTAAGTACACTGTTGGTCTGATAATATACAGGATGTTACAAAAAGGTACGGCCAAACTTTCAGGAAACATTACTCACACACAAATAAAAGATGTTATGTGGACATGTGTCCGGAAACGCTTAATTTCCATGTTAGAGCTCATTTTAGTTTCGTCAGTATGTACTGTACTTCCTCGATTCACTGCCAGTTGGCCCAATTGAAGGAAGGTAATGTTGACTTCGGTGCTTGTGTTGACATGCGACTCATTGCTCTACAGTACTAGTATCAAGCACATCAGTACGTAGCATCAACAGGTTAGTGTTCATCAACGTGGTTTTGCAGTCAGTGCAATGTTTACAAATGCGGAGTTGGCAGATGCCCATTTGATGTATGGATTAGCACGCGGCAATAGCCGTGGCGCGGTACGTTTGTATCGAGACAGATTTCCAGAACGAAGGTGTCCCGACACGAAGACGTTCGAAGCAATTTATCGGCGTCTTAGGGAGCACGGAACATTCCAGCCTATGACTCGCGACTGGGGAGGACCTATAACCCTAATGTCAGCGTCAGAGAAGTTGCTGCTGTACAAGGTACGTTGACCACGTCACTGTATGGAGAGTGCTACGGGGAGAACCAGTTGTTTCCGTACCATGTACAGCGCGTGCAAGCACTGTCAGCAGCTGATTGGCCTCCACGGGTACACTTCTGCGAATGGTTCATCCAACGATGTGTCAAACCTCATTTCAGTGCAAATGTTCTCTTTACGGATGAGGCTTCATTCCAACGTGATCAAATTGTAAATTTTCACAATCAACATGCATGGGCCGACGAGAAATCCGCACGCAATTGTGCAATCACGTCATCAACACAGATTTTCTGTGAACGTTTGGGCAGGCATTGTTGGTGGTGTCTTGATTGGGCCCCATGTTCTTCCACCTACGCTCAATGGAGCACGTTATCATGATTTCATACAGGACACTCTACCTGTGCTGCTAGAACATGTGCCTTTATAAGTGCGACACAACATGTGGTTCATGCATGATGGAGCTCCTGCACGTTTCAGTCGAAGTGTTCGTACGCTTCTCAACAACAGATTCCGTGACCGATGGATTGGTAGAGGCGGACCAATTCCATGGCCCCCACGCTCTCCTGACCTCAACCCTCTTGACTTTCATTTATGGGGGCATTTGAAAGCTCATGTCTACGCAACCCCGGTACCAAATGTAGAGACTCTTCGTGCTCTTATTGTGGACGGCTGTGATACAATACGCCATTCTCCAGGTCTGCATCAGCGCATCAGGGATTCCATGCGACGGAGGGTGGATGCATATATCCTCGCTAACGGAGGACATTTTGAACATTTCCTGCAACAAAGTGTTTGAAGTCACGCTGGTACGTTCTGTTGCTGTGTGTTTCCATTCCATGATTAATGTGATTTCAAGAGAAGTAATAAAATGAGCTCTAACATGGAAAGTAAGCGTTTCCGGACACATGTCCACATAACATTTTCTTTATTTGTGTGTGAGGAATGTTTCCTGAAAGTTTGGCCGTACCATTTTATAACACTCTGTATACTCTGGCGATGACCGTCTACATTCAGTGTCGCGGTATTTGTCTGGAAAAACTTCATTTGGAGGAAATGCCATACCTCGATTTATAAAACCAGTATAGCTTTTAACGTGGATACTTGTATGCACCAGTAGAATTAAAACCTCTTGTGATAGTAATACGGTGGTTGCGATGGTGTTTAACATTGGCAGTTTGTAAGAAGATTACGCCTCTCTAAGACAGTGGTCACACTGACAGGAAGGAACTTGTGGAAGACATGTCCACCCATCGCTGTTTTCAGTCAGTATTATTTCGTATCGTCAGCAGTCGGTTATTGGCGAAGTGTTACACTTAGTAGCAGGGGATTCGTGATAAATTCGCCTTGAGCATCAGGCTTATATAGTATGTGTTTTGTACCGACATGTGCAAAGCAGATGACTGTGGAATACTGTAATATCAGAGGGAAGAGTATGTTAAGTCATAAGAATGGTACAGATATTTCTATTTCCAGCGCCACAGTCGTCATCAGGGCATATATCCGATACTGTGCTCATTGTCGAACCGCAATCGGGCCGCAATCGTAGCATTTAATTGTAATTATAGCGATCAAATATATGGATGTGGCAGATTTCGTAGAACGATTCTGTCTATGCGTGGGGGAGGTGGGTGGGTGGATATGTGTATGGGTGTGTGTGGGGTGTGTTGTGTGTGTGGGGTGTGGGGGGGGATTGGGGGGGCGAGGGGGTGTGGGGGGAGAGGGCAGGGTGTGTGGGGTGTGTGGGGGGGTGGCCAGGTGTGGGGGGGTTTGGGGGGTGGGGGTGGGGAGGTGAGGGGGGGTGGGGGAGTGGGGGTGGGGGGGATGGGGTTGTGGGGGGGGGTGTTTGGGGTGTGGTGGTGTGTGTGTGTGTGTGTGTGTGTGTGTGTGTGTGTGTGTGTGCGCGTGTATGTGTAGCAGTAGGTTAACTTGCATAACTTCTATGTAAAACACAGTACAGTAGTTAAAGGGGGTGGGTGACAAAGAAGAAAGTGCCCAAAATGGCATTCAAAAGCGTGTGAAATTCGAAAAGTGTAACAGAAAATGGTGGGAGGACATAACAAATGACTACATTTGGTACCAAAGGCGGTACAATAGTTTAAGGAAAATGGGGGTGACATGGAAAACCAATTAACAGAACAGTAGTTTAGGTTGTGACAAAGAGCCGAATATTAGGTTTCGACACCCAGAGTACAGTATCGAACATTAGGTTATGAAACATGTCTTGCTCCATGTAATTACTTCTTACAAGACCTACATGTTTCCAAACAGACAGAGTGAGCAAGAAAAATCCAACCCCCACAAACTGAAGTTTTTATAAACAAACAATATACTCTTGAATTTCCTGTTAAAAGATCCTTCCTCTCCACCAAAGAGCCACCAATTTGCATATGTTCCATACACTGCCTTGAATCCCGTAATGGTTTAAATAAACAATATTCCATCCATTGTCTAAACTGTTTAAACAATATTCGATGCACAACAATAGATTTCTGGAAAAATTCTTTAAATGTTCTATACATTACCATAAGTAATTAAATAATTAAATAATATGCTATACATTGTCTTAAGTGTTTAAACAATATTCCTCACACTGCAACCGAATTCCCTCCAAATTAAGGATCAACTGAGTCTTTTTCCTGCTAATTTACGGGAGGGAGGGTTGGAGGGGGGGGTGATTTACAGAGGGGGAGAGATTAATTAATTGATCAATTTAAGTAATCAAATTGATAAGACTGAGAGGGGCTATTCCAATAACTCAGACCTGAAAGTGTATCTGTAGCACCGAGGGGGTGGTTTCCTGGGGGGTGGGGGGAGGGGAGGGGGCAGGAAACAAGAGGTTAAGGAATTGTGGGTCAAAACAAAGTATCCTTTTAGCAAAACAATAGGCTAAGGACCTGTGAATCGAAGAACTATAGGTTAAGTCCCTGTCAAAGGAGAACAATAAGTTTGCCCCAGAGTGCAACCCTGCCTGTGATGTAGGGAACCCTCACTAACAAAATGCGCTAGGACGGAATTTGCCCCCTACAGATATCGTCTTTTTACAGGGATTTTAGCAGCAGCAGCAGCAGAAGCAGTAGACAGTGGGCGCGAGGCGAGATCGTCCATCGGCTTGACGCTTACATGTATCTTCCTTCAGGTTCAGACGATTGTAGCATCGCCATCAAAATCAACTCCACCTCTGTCACATACAGGACGATCTTTGTCTCTCTCTTCTCCAGATTCATTGGTCCAGAGGACAGGACAGCCACAGCAGTAGGACCACCCTATAGAGATGGAGCCTTCGCCTCCTCCACTTCCACTTGTCTTACTAACGGAGCAGCAGCAGTCGCCGCTCTCTTCATCTGGTTCATGGCAGCAGGAGGTTCATGCGTACCCTTCTGGTCACTTTTTGGGGACGTTTCCGCCAGAGCGCAGGCTGGATGGTGGGGTATGGCTGGGAGCTTGATGTCCCCTGCAGCCACAACTTCTGGCCTGTCGAGGCCGCCACACTCCAACATCCCCCGCCGTTGTCACTCCATACACGACAACGGTTCGTCGCTTTGGGGGAGGGGGGCGGGAGGGGAAGGAATGTACTGGCGTAACCACAAGCACCGGAACTAAGACGAACAGGAGACCAGAGAAGGCGGTGAAGAAACATCGGCCAATGGAATTGGACCCTGCAGCACCAGGAGCGCCCCCTTCAAGTAGTGAATACACTCCTGGAAATTGAAATAAGAACACCGTGAATTCATTGTCCCAGGAAGGGGAAACTTTATTGACACATTCCTGGGGTCAGATACATCACATGATCACACTGACAGAACCACAGGCACATAGACACAGGCAACAGAGCATGCACAATGTCGGCACTAGTACAGTGTATATCCACCTTTCGCAGCAATGCAGGCTGCTATTCTCCCATGGAGACGATCGTAGAGATGCTGGATGTAGTCCTGTGGAACGGCTTGCCATGCCATTTCCACCTGGCGCCTCAGTTGGACCAGCGTTCGTGCTGGACGTGCAGACAGCGTGAGACGACGCTTCATCCAGTCCCAAACATGCTCAATGGGGGACAGATCCGGAGATCTTGCTGGCCAGGGTAGTTGACTTACACCTTCTAGAGCACGTTGGGTGGCACGGGATACATGCGGATGTGCATTGTCCTGTTGGAACAGCAAGTTCCCTTGCCAGTCTAGGAATGGTAGAACGATGGGTTCGATGACGGTTTGGATGTACCGTGCACTATTCAGTGTCCCCTCGACGATCACCAGTGGTGTACGGCCAATGTAGGAGATCGCTCCCCACACCATGATGCCGGGTGTTGGCCCTGTGTGCCTCGGTCGTATGCAATCCTGATTGTGGCGCTCACCTGCACGGCGCCAAACACACATACGACCATCATTGGCACTAAGGCAGAAGCGACTCTCATCGCTGAAGACGACACGTCTCCATTCGTCCCTCCATTCACGCCTGTCGCGACACCACTGGAGGCGGGCTGCACGATGTTGGGGCGTGAGCGGAAGACGGCCTAACGGTGTGCAGGACCGTAGCCCAGCTTCATGGAGACGGTTGCGAATGGTCCTCGCCGATACCCCAGGAGCAACAGTGTCCCCAATTTGCTGGGAAGTGGCGGTGCGGTCCCCTACGGCACTGCGTAGGATCCTACGGTCTTGGCGTGCATCCGTGCGTCGCTGCGGTCCGGTCCCAGGTCGACGGGCACGTGCACCTTCCGCCGACCACTGGCGACAACATCGATGTACTGTGGAGACCTCACGCCCCACGTGTTGAGCAATTCGGCGGTACGTCCACCCGGCCTCCTGCATGCCCACTATACGCCCTCGCTCAAAGTCCGTCAACTGCACATACGGTTCACGTCCACGCTGTCGCGGCATGCTACCAGTGTTAAAGACTGCGATGGAGCTCCGTGTGCCACGGCAAACTGGCTGACACCGACGGCGGCGGTGCACAAATGCTGCGCAGCTAGCGCCATTCGACGGCCAACACCGCGGTTCCTGGTGTGTCCGCTGTGCCGTGCGTGTGATCATTGCTTGTACAGCCCTCTCGCAGTGTCCGGAGCAAGTATGGTGGGTCTGACACACCGGTGTCAATGTGTTCTTTTTTCCATTTCCAGGAGTGTACAAGCATCGTTCCTGCCAGCCTCGGCCGCTCAGATCGCTTCAGTGTGCAGCGGACATTGGTGGTACGCTGACAAATTGTCGTGATCCGTATCAAGTGCTTACTTGGATCCTATGTATAGCAAGAACTTTACTGTTTTCACGTCGCTTCTCGCTAGCGACATTTGCTGTAATCAGTGTTAAGTGTTGTCAGTTTGCTTTCTAGAAATAAAACTACTAATGTTATTTGAATTGTTTTATAGCATTCCGAGAACGCAACATACTTCAGGCACTGTATTAACAAGACCCCACAAACAGTTTCCAAATAGAGCACTGCCTGCAAAGACATACATCAGTGAGCACTTCAGAGTAAAATTACATAATCTTAACGGTGTAGGCCTTTAAATAAACTCAAACATACTTAAAAGCTTAGAGCAGTGCGTGAAATAATTTACATAAAATTTACGAAACACCGAACTGAACCTTAACTGGACATATCGAGTGACATTTAAATCAATCTAAAGAATATTTTCTGAAATATATATAAAACAACTGTAATAAGAAATATGAAGGCGAAACGTTTACAGAATACTCTGAACAATGTCCCAGTTTTGCAAGCGGTTCGCACTGGTCAGTAGAACCGGTGATACTCTACAAGAACACGTACGAGTGGCTCATATTAACTGCTTCTTAAATATACATAAGGCTATTGTAACAAACAATAAAATTAATACACGCAATGTATCGTAGCAACAAATAGGTGAATCTTACACCCTGGAGATTAGATTTAGACTGGCTGGTACTTTGCCTTCAGTACCAGTCTATTCTACAAAATAAGGCAGGGAAAATGAAAACTTCTGGTACCAGGTGACATAACAGAGAACTACAGTAGGTTAACACAGCTTTTCTGCATTTGCTAGAAGTAGAAAATCTGTCGCTGCAAAACCTGCACTACCGGAGTTAATAAAACAATCCCATTAATAACTTAGCGATCCCAGGCTGGGACATCTCCATAAAGAGCGCCCGCAAAGAACCCAGGTCGAGCGTTAAGTCACACGAAAATTTTAAGTCGCTCGTATCGGTAAAATTTACTGAATATAAGGTCGTACATCCTTATTCACTTCTCTCGCCAAAGGACCAACGCAATAAACAGTAAGCATGTAATTAGAAGGAAGCTTTACAACTGGACGCAGAACTCTGCCAAACAAACCAATTGATTTAAATAACGAGATGATAATTATCTGGTTTCAGATTATCTCAGAGGTCCGCTCTGTTGACGAGCAATAGCCAAGTTCGCGAATCTTGCACGACACTCGGCTGGTATAACGTGTTGTAACCGCAGTTACAACTGCGGTGCTAAACGTAAGTAACCCCTGGCGGCACGTAGTGTAGAACTTTGGCAAAGACAGCAGTCTGCAACACCGGTCCTCAGGCCGCGGTGGGAGAAGCTTTTTCCTTTCGCTTTAACGGCGGAGAGCGGCCCGTGCTCCAGTCGTCAAAAGCACAGCCGCCATCCCGCGTGCTTCGTGCAAGGCCACGGCTGCCTCCTCGGCTGACTGTCTGAGAGAGAGAGAGAGCGATCTCGCCACAGACCTCTTAGAAACCGCCCGCGGAACCCCTCCGGCCAAAGACAAGAGCGCAAGAAAGCCTGGTTAGCGATACGGCTCAATATTCTTGAAGTAATGACCAATCCTCTACATTTTCTAATCGATTTTAAAGTAGAATAATTTTGCATGGTAGTTGCCGTAGGTGAAATTAATCATGAAAGATGCTCGCCCTGAGTGGTGACAATTATCGTAGTACAATTTAGGTCATAACACACAAACAACTCCATTCGCCACGCAGGATTTAATGCGGGTGGGTTTATGAAAGACACCGGATTGCTATAAACTCAATGTTCCTAGGAATCATTGTCAAAACTCATCAAAGTATAACACATCCAATGTAGACTGCAGAGACACATGGAGACAACGTTGCGTAACACACACGGCTTCAGTCTAGTGATCCACAGGTAGGGGGGGGGGGGGGATTCAGTGTTTGATTTGTGGGGCGCTCAACTGCGCGGTTATCAGCGCCAGTACAAAGTCTCAAGGTTTACACGGTCCAAAGTTTTTACACAGTCCAATCGGGCCACTGTCACGGATGATGATGATGATGATGATGATGATGATGATGATGACGATGACCCGGATCCTCGTGGTATGGAGGCAGCAACGCTTGCCACTAGACGAGCTGCGGACTCCACAGGGGGTTGATTTCACTTCTGACTGCAGCTGCCTAAGTCAGTCCTACCAATTCTTATCATTGTCATTGATCCTTCCACACCGATACGGTATTTTTCAGTAATGTACTGAAAGAGGCTTTTTCCTGAGCAAAGTACAGCAGACGTATCACCTTATCTAAAATGATTAGTGGAATTTATTAAAAGCATATTGCGCACGCCTGCATGCTCTTAATGATCCTTTCAGACGCCCATTGTGGCTAAAATGGTTAAGTTAGAGAGGTCAAAGGCCACCTCACAATTTTAAGGTCTTGACTTCGAAAGATTCATGTGAAACTGCACTATCATTTTTACCCATAGTTTTGGTATTATTTAAATCACGAAACAGTGTTTGAAATATTTAGCAAAAGACATCCTGTAAGTAGCGTAGTTTAGTCGTGGGTTCTCTGTGGCGTTGCTGTAGCGTGTTTTAAACTTTGTAAAGCCGCTCGGACTTTAGCCCATTCAGGGACAGGTATGGTTGGCGGTGCCGTGTAGCCGTGAGGATCTGAAATTCGCTCCCTGTTCTGGGAGTCGAAGTGAGGCAGTTTTTTTTTTTTTGTCAATGCAATTTTGTTCGGCTTCAGGAAGATCAAATTCCATATGAGGCTATTATTTCACTTAATGATACAAATAGGATACTGTTCTAAATTCATTACAAAATATAAAACGTAATTCAACGAAATGAGAAATCAACAAAGTATATTAGTCTGACGGCAACATTCCATAAAAACGACATTTTAACATAAAAATTCAATTTGGTGAAATCAGTAGAGGAAGGCAGTGTAATACATCAAACAAATGACTCGGGACGTAGGTTGCCAGTGCGTGCCGCTTAAAACCAGTCAGAAGACTGATGACTAAAAAAAAATTACCATCGTCAGGTTTTAAAGCATCCTTTCACATAGACGGATGAAACTGCAAATATAATCTTGTAGACCTATCCATGGAGCTAACAGCTACTATGTGAGAAAAATAGTCCTTAACTTTTAAAATATTGTGTAATGTAATTGTCACTGGATTATTACATTTATCACTTTCTGTTAATATACGTACAATGTCCTCGTCAATGAAGCAGGAATCACAGCTTTGAAAGGGAATTAATTTTAACAAATGATAGTCTCCTTGTCTGTTAACAGCAACAATGTCTCTTCCCATAAAAACTGAATTGGAAAACAGAGGGTGGTGTCGGATTTGTTGCTGAGTCACCCAATACATGTACCATTGACGTTATGATCTATTTCCACTAACTTTGTTCATTCTGTTTAAGTGAGGAAGCTCGAAGGTATCGGCTGCAATGACTTCACTTCAGTTACTTTACCGTGGTTGTTAATACGCAGCATTTAAAACATTTCAGTTACATGATATAAATATTTACACAGTTGTTTTGCAATCATTCCTCACGTAGGAGCTCGTAATGAATTCTTACGTGCTTTAGTAACCACGTGCAAAGTACTACAAAGGCTGAGATCTCTTGTAAGCTGTAATCAGTTCGTATTATGCACCCAGACTTATCATCCTCTCTTCCATTTTAGATAATTCATTGCTGTACTGGAAGACGAGTACACTGAACTTGTAACATTTGGCTTTACGAGAACTTCGGTTCATATCTTGTGAACCGCGAACATTATGCATTTTATTTAATCAATGTGAGGTTAATATAGACTATGAATTCAGTATTAGTGATAGTTGCTTCTTCTCTCCCAAGCGATTTGTTTCATTCTTGTATCTAAAATTAAACGCACACTTTGTGTGACGCTTATTGCCAAGAACCCCTTTCTCTTTGCAAATGATTAATCAGTATAAGAACAGTCACAGTTCTGTCGCAAAGAGCTCTCCCACTTCAATAAATATCCCACTCTCAGTATGTATAATTTCCAGTTACAGAAAGTTAAATTTGTTTGGAGATTACTGTGGCAGAGTTTGCACTGTGCATATCCATAATGCAGCGAATTTTTGTGTGCTACATGGTAGTGATCCCTTCCCCCTTTTTCAATAGGACATGCACATTTTTCCTTTCACTAGGATATTACTCAATTGCTTTTACGAGGTATTTGAATGATATATCAGTTAAGAGTCAAAGTTTTTTAATTCCACTCAAGAGGGACCATCCTCATTGCACGGAATTTGACTACGAGTTGGATGTATACACTCGATATTATTTTAGTAGGAGTTTATGAGTGATAACCTGCTATGTAAATGTTACTTTGTTTACTTAGCAGTCACATAACGCTTAAAAATTGAGTATTACTTCATCAACACTCATTTAACAGTGCATATTCATGATCATAAATCAGTAAACTTAACAAGGTACGCACAACTTAAAACTCTGTGACATACAAAATTTCCTGTTCATATCAAAAGGTAGTTAATCCACACACATTTTAACAGACTCTATGTATTACTAGTTTGTACTAAATTCTCTCATTTTAAATTGAATACAGAAGAGAGTAAACCTGTTTAGAGAGTTATTGACATATTACATTTTAGCAACTAAGCAATTTTCTGTCTCAGTTTCCAGCCCATCACAAAAAAATGCAATAATTTGTAAAACCCTGATTTCACCTTCTGCTAATTCAAACTTTTTTTCCTCTCTCCTGTGCCAACCTTTTCATCTCAGAGTAGCATTTGCAATCAGTTCTTTGCTGTATGTATTCCAATCTGCCTTCCTCTACAGTTTGTACCCTCTACAGCTCCCTCTAGTACCATAGAAGCTATTCTCTGATATGACCTAAAAGATGTCCTATAAGCCTGTTACTTCTTTGTGTCAGTTTTTTCAATATATTCCTCGCCGAGTCTCTGGAGAAACTCCTCATTCCTTACCTTATCAGTCTATAAAATTTTCATCTCAAATTCATCGACTCTTCTGTCCCTGTTTTCTTGCAGTCACTACCACACGATGCTGTGCTTCCCAGAAATTTCTTCCTCAAATTTAGGCCTGTGTTTGATGCTACTAGATTTCTGTTGGCCAGGAATGCCCTTTTTACCTGTGCTAGCCTGTTTTTTATGTCCTCCTTGCACCACATTTTATGGATTATTGTACTGCCTGGGCAGCAGAATTCCTTGACTTCGTCTACTTCATGATCCTCATTCTGATCTTGAGTTTCTCGCTGGTACCATTTATGCTACTTCTCATTACTTCCTTTTGTCTTCGATTTCCTCTCGGTCAGTATTCTGTACGCTTTAGACCGCTCTTTCCATTCAGCGAATCCTGCGATTGTTGTTCTCTTTCGTTCAGGACAGCAATGCCGTCGGTGAATCTTATTGATATCGTTTCACCCTGGATTGTAATCCCACTCTTGAACTTCTTTTATATCTCCCATGCTTCTTCGATGTGTGATTTGAACAGCACGGACGAAAAACTACATCCCTGTCTTACACCCTTTTTAATCCAATCACTTTATTCTTAGTCCTCCACTCTTTTTGTTCCTTCCTGTTTATTAGACATGTTGTATATTATCCGTCGTTCCCTATTGCTTACCCCTATTCTTCTCAGAATTTGCATCATTTGACATTGACGAACGCTCTTCCAGGTCTTGCTTCCATTATCAAAACCAACCTCAGAACTCCCTCTCTTGTGCCTTTACCTTCCCTACAGCCAAACTGATCGTCATCTAACAGATCCTCAGTTTTTTCTTCCATTCTTCTGTCAGCAGCTTGGATGCATGAGCTGTTAAGCTTATTGTGCAACAATACTCGCACTTCTCGGCTCTTTCAGTCTTCGAAATTGTGTGGATGATGATTTTCCGAAAGTCTGATGGCATATCGCCAGTCTCATACGTTCTACGCACGAAGGTAAAGAGTCGTTTTGTTTCCCCAATGGTTTTAGAAGTTCCAGTGGCGTGTTACGTATCCCTTCTGCCTTACTTAATATTAATTCGTACAAAGCCCTTCTAAATATTGATTATAATCCTGGATCCGCTATCTCTTCTTAGTAGACTCCTGTTTCTTCTGCTGTCACGACATCAAACAAGTCTTCGACCCCCGCTCATCACCCCATACAGGGCTTCAATCCATCTTCTCCATGTATCTGCTCTCTCCTCTGCATTTAACAGTGGTATTCCCATTGTACCCTTAACGTTACCGCGTTGGATGATTTTAATTTCACCAAGGGTTGTTTTGACTTTTCTCTGTGTAAGTCAGTCCTTCGGACAATCATTTATTTTTGATTTCTTCACATTTTTCGTGTAGTTATTTCTCCTTAGCTTCCCTTCATTTATAATTTATTTCATACCTAAGAGACATGTATTTCTGTAATCCCGAATTTAACTGAACGTTTTTGTACTTGCTTCTTTCATCTAACAACTGAAGTATTTTCTCTGGTACCCATGGTTTATTCGCAGTTACCTTCTTTAAACCTACGGTTTTCCTCCCAAAATCTTTGACTGCTCTTTTTAGAGATGTCTGCTCCTCTCTGTCAACTGAGCTGTTTCTTATCGCACTGCTATACCCTCAGAGAACTCAAATGTATCTCTTCATTCCTTAGCACTTTCGTATCCCATTTCTCTGAGCTTTGATTCTTTCTGACGATTCACTTAAACTTCAGCCTACTTCTCATCATTACTAAATTATGATCTGAGTCTATATCTGCTCCTGGGTATGCCTTACATTCCAGTATCTAATTTCGGAATCTCTGTCTGACCATGATGTAATGAGAAATCTTCCCGTATCACCCAGCCTTTCCCAAGTATACCTCCTGCTCTTGTGATTCTTGAACAGAGTAATCGGTATTACTAGCTGAAGTTTACTGCAGAGCTCAACTGTTCTTCCTCCGTCATTCCTAGTACCAAGATCACATTCTCGCGTAACCGTTTCTTCTACTTCTTCCCCTACAACCGCATTCCAGACCCCCACGGACGATTAGATTTTCATCTCCCTTTCCGAACCCATTTAATGTTCTCATATACTTCTTCTAATTGGTTTGCTGTCGATTCTAATGAGAATAGCCCCATCAGTGAACTGTTCACAGTAAATCACTCTCTGCCCTACATTCCTGTTCATAACGAATCCTACTCCAGTTATACCAATTCCTGTCTGCTGTTGACACTACCCCATACTCATCTGTCCAGAAATCCCTGTCTTATTTCCATTTCACTTCACTTTCCCCTCTACATCTAGATTAAGCCTTAGCATTTTCTTGTCCGGAGTTTCTAGCTTCCCTGCCACATTCAAACTTCTGACATTCCATGCCCCGACTCGAGGAACGTTATCGTTTCGTTGGTGATTCAGTGTTTTTCTCATGGTCGCCTGCTCCTTAGTAGTCCCCTCCCGGGTATCGGAATAGGGAATTAGTCCAGAATGTTTTGTCAATGGAGAGATCATAATCATACTTTCCTAGTTGCAAGCCACATGTCCGGTTTATACACATAATAATGTATCTTTCCTACAGTGGTTTTCATTGCCGTCTGCTGTTGATCTTTGCTAATTCTTCAGCTTTAGGGGCAGTTTCTCACCCTAAGGACAAGTGTGCCATGAACCTATGTCCGCGGCTCCGCCCTCTTTGAGAAGGTTTGGCAGAATGACGGTGACTTCTTCAACATCTACATGCTACATGGGTACTCTGCAAATCACATTTAAGTGCCTGGCAGAGGGTTCATCGAACCAAACCACCTTCACAATTCTCTATTATTCCAATCTCGTATAGCGCGCGGGAAGAATGAACACCTATATCTTTCCGTACTAGCACTCATTTCCCTTATTTTATCTTGGTGACCGTTCCTCCCTATGTAAGTCGGTGTCAACAAAATATTTTCGCATTCGGAGGAGAAAGTTGGTGATTGGAATTTCGTGAGAAGATTCCGTCGCAACGAAAAACGCCTTTATCATAATGATTTCCAGCCCAAATCCCGTATAATTTCTGTGACACTCTCTCCCATATCTCGCGATAGTACAAAAAGTTCTGCCTTTCTTTGAACTTTTTCGATGTACTCAGTCAGTCGTACTGGTAAGGATCCCACACCGCGCAGCAGTATTCTAACAGAGGACGGACACGCGTAGTATAGGCTGTCTCCTTAGTAGGTCTGTTACATTTTCTACGTGTCCTGACAAGAAAGCGCAGTCTTTGGTTAGCCTTCCCAACATTTTCTGTGTGTTCCTTCCAATTTAAACTGTTCGTTATTGTAATACCTAGGTATTTAGTTGAATTTACGGCTTTTAGATTCAACTGATTTATCGTGTAACCGAAGTTTAATGCGTCCCTTTTAGCACTCATGTGGATGACCTAACACTTTTCGTTATTTAAGGTCAACTGCCACTTTTCGCACCATTCCGACATTTCTTCTAAATAGTTTTGCAGTTTGTTTTGATATTCTAATGACTTTATTAGCCGATAAACGACAGCGTCATCTGCAAACAACCGGAGACGGCTGCTCAGATTGTCTCCCAAATCGTTTATATAGATAGGGAACAGCAACGGGCCCATAACACTACCTTTCTTATACCGAAAGTCTTCGGCTCCCTTTGCTGATTGGTTTTATTCAAAGGTTAAGCGCTGGTCGGTTTCGAGCCCGGGAACAAGGACGTTTTTATTATTACACCTACTCCCACGTTCCCAATTCAATGCCAATTTCCTCCTGCAACCCCTTTTTCTATTCCCCCCGCGATGAGTTGCCGCGCGGTTAGAGGCGCCATGTCATGGGTTGCGCGGCTCCTCCCGCCGGAGGTTCGAGTCCTCCCTTGGGCATGGGTGTGTGTGGTGTTCTTATCATAATTTAGGTTAAGTAGTGTGCAAGTCTACGGACCGATGACCTAAGCAGTTTGGTCCCTTAGGAATTCACACACATTTGAACATTTCTATTCCTTCCTCTACAACACCATTCCCATCTTCCGCGACTATTAGATTTCACCCATCCTCATCTAGCACAACTACTGATAGAAAAGTTGCAATAGAAATAATAATAATTTTGAAATTATTGCACAAGGATCAAGAAGTCATGCAGTTGTGCTGGGTGCGTACGGCATTGGAGAACAGCTTCTCTCATAACCAAACCCCTCCGTCACGCGGACCGAATACAGAACGCTGTACAAATATCAGAGACTAAAGTGCGGAACACTACACTACTGGCCATTAAAATTGCTACACCATGAAGATGACGTGCTACAGATGCGAAATTTAACCGACAGGAAGAAGATGCTGTAATATGCAGATGATTAGCTTTTCAGAGCATTCACACAAGGTTGACGCCGGTGGCGACACCTACAACGTGCTGACTCGAGGAAAGTTTCCAACCGATTTCTCATACACAAACAGCAGTTCACCGGCGTTTTCTGGTGAAACGTTGTTGTGATGCCTTGTGTAAGGAGGAGAAATGCGTATCATCACGTTTCCGCTTTGATAAAGGTCGGATCGTAGCCTATCGCGATTGCGGTTTATCGTATCGTGACATTGCTGATCGCATTGGTCGATATCGAATGACTGTTAGCAGAATATGGAATCGGTGCGTTCAGGAGGGTAATACGGAACGCCGTGCTGGAACCCAATGGCCTCGTATCGCCAGCAGTCGAGATGACAGGCATCTTATCCGCATGGCTGTAACGGATCGTGCAGCCACATCTCGATCCCTGAGTCAACATATGGGGACGTTTGCAAGACTACAACCATCTGCACGAACAGTTCGACGATGTTTGCAGCAGTATGGACTATCAGCTCGGAGACCATGGCTGCGGTTACCCTTGACGCTGAATCACAGACAGGGGCGCCTGCGACGGTGTACTCAACGACGAACCTGGGTGCACGAATGGCAAAACGACATTTTTTTCGGATGAATCCAGGTTCTGTTTACAGCATCATGATGGTCGCATCCGCATTTGGCGGCATCGCGGTGAACGCACATTGGAAGCGTGTACTCGTCACCGCCATACTGGCGTATCACCCGGCGTGATGGTATAGGGTGCCATTGGTTAGATGTCTCGGGCACCTCTTGTTCGCATTGACGGCACTTTGAACAGTAGAAGTTACATTTCAGATGTGTTCCGACCCGTGGCTCTACGCTTCATTCGATCCCTGCGAAACCCTACATTTCAGCAGGATAATGCACGGTCGCATGTTGCAGGTCCTGTACGGGCCTTTCTGGATACAGAAAATGTTCGACAGCTGCCTTGGCTAACACATTCTCCAGATCTCTGACCTATTGAAAAGTCTGGTCAGTGGTGGTCGAGGAACTGGCTCGTCACAATACGCCAGTCACTACTCTTGATGAACTGTGGTATCGTGTTGAAGCTGCATGGGTACCTGTACCTGTACACGCCATCCAAGCTCTGTTTGAGTCAATGCCCACGCATATCAAGGCCGTTATTACGGCCAGAGATGGTTGTTCTGGGTACTGATATCTCAGGATCTATGCACCCAAAATGTGTGAATATGTAATCACATGTCAGTTCTAGTATAATATATATCTCCAATGAATACCCGTTTATCATCTGCATTTCTTCTTGGTGTAGCAATTGTAATGGCCAAGAGTGTATTTCTGTTTCTTCGAAAGTTGAGCGTCTTGCCTGCTAGCGCTTTCGGATTGTCTCCTCCGTTATTAAAGTTCAAAGAGAGTAAACATTGTTCTGCGACACACGATACAGTACATACGTGATGCGCCACCGCTTATGATGGATCGTCAGCTCGGAGCAGCCTGCCGTTGGAGGGACTGTGGCGTCCCCTCGGTGCTGCGACGCCCATCGATCAGCCCGCCTCACACCTGCGAGCCAGCCGGGCGTCTGGCGCCTCTCTCGTTCCCGCCGCACGGCGCGCCGATGATGAATGGGGCGGCGCCGCGCTGAGAATTGCTCGTCGGCCGCCAGAGACGCTGTACGTCAAACACGCCGGCCGCCGGGCGCGTGCAGTTCCTGGGGGCTGCCCGCGAGCGCCGCAAGACGCCGGCCGGAGGGGGCCTCCGATATGCGTCGTTGGCCCGGACAGTCGAGGCCGCAGCAGACGCTGCAACAGGGCAGGGAGTTACAGCCGCCGGCGTATAAGGCGCGGGAAAGGAGGAGTCCTGGACTCTATTTGCTGCAGGAAATTAAAGGCGGTTATCGGCAGGACCATCTCAACTGCGCGTATCCTGCGCCTCGCCATCGACTACGGTCCGACAGCAAAAATGCCAACGATCCGCCACGTACCGAAATTGGAATGTCAGACCTGACACCTTATGACACCCGAAGAAACTCTCTTCGGGTTTTATTATCATTTGCTACTTTCAGCACGCCAACAGCTCTACAGCGTAACTTACAAAACGTCTTGGAACAGCTCGAGTATGAAGGGCGTTCAATAAGTAAAGCAACACTTCTTTTTTCGGAAAGCAGGCTGGTTTTATTCGTAATTCCAACACGCCATATTGTTCTCTAATCGTTTCGCTACAAACCATACTTTTCAGCATAACATCTCCGTTCAATGTGACGGCCTTAGCCAGATTGCTTCTTGGTCTTGTACGCTAGCATGGTGCCACTTCACACTGGTCTACCTCGGAGCCAAACAGGATAATCCCTTCAGAGTCCCAGAAGACCGTCACCGTGCCTTAACCGGCTGATATGGCATCTCAAATAATCCAAGAAATACAACAGCAAGCTTAATAAAAAATATACACTACCGGCCATTAAAATTCATAACACCAACGAGAAACGCAGATGATAAACGGGCATTCATTGCACAAATATATTATAGTACAACTGACATGTGATTACATTTTCACGCAGTTTGAGTGCACAGATCCTGAGAAATCAGTACCCAGAACAGCCACCTCTGCCCGTAATAACGGCCTTGATACGCCTGGGCATTCAGTCAAACAGAGCTTGGATGGCGTGTTCAGGACAGCTGCCCATGCAGCTTCAACACTATACCACAGTTCATCAAGAGTAGTGACCGGCGTAGGATGACGAGCCAGTTGCTCGGCCACCATTGAGAAGACGTTTTCAATTGGTGAGAGATCTGGTGAATGGGCTGGTCAGGGCTACAGTCGAACGTTTTCTGTATCCAGAAAGACCAGTACGGGACCTGCAACATGCGGTCGTGTATTATCCTGCTGAAATGTAGGGTTTCGCAGGGATCGGCTCAAGGGTAAAGCCACGGGTCGTAACACATCTGAAATGTAACGTCCACTGTTTAATGTGCCATCAATGCAAACAAGAGGTGACCAAGACGTGTAACCAGTGGCACCCTATACCATCACGCCGGGTGATACGCCAGTATGGCGATGACGAATACACGCTTCCAATGTGCGTTCACTGCCATGTCGCCAAACACGGATGCGAACATCATGATGCTGTAAACAGAACCTGGATTCATCCGAAAATATGACGTTTCGCCATTCGTGCACCCAGGTTCGTCGTTGAGTACACCATCGCAGGCGCTCCTGTCTGTGATGCAGCGTCGAGGGTAACCGCAGCCATGGTCTCCGAGCTGATAGTCCATGCTGCTGCAAACGTCGTCGAACTGTTCGTGCAGATAGTTGTTGTCTTGCAAACGTCCCCATATGTTGACTCGGGGATCGAGACGTGGCTGCACGATCCGTTACAACCATGCGAATAAGATACCTGTCATCTCGACTGCTAGTGATACGAGGCCGTTGGGATCCAGCACGGCGTTCCGTACTACGGAACCCACCGATTCTATATTCTGCTAACAGTCATTGGATCTCGACCAACGCGAGCAGCAATGTCGTGATTTGATAAACCGCAATCGCGATAGGCTACAATCCGACCTTTATCAAAGTCGGAAACGTGATGGTACGCATTTCTCTTCCTTACACGAGGCATCACAACAACGTTTCACCAGGCAACGCCAGTCAGCTGCTGTTTGTGTATGATAAATCGGTTGGAAACTTTCCTCGTGTCAGTACGTTGTAGGTGTCGCCACCGGTGCCAACCTTGTGTGAATGCTCTGAAAAGCTAATCATTTGCATATCACAGCATCTTCTTCCTGTCGGTTAAATTTCGCGTCTGTAGCATGTCATCTTCGTGGTGTAGCAATTTTAATGACCAGTAGTGTATGAGTAAAAATCACCTCTTGAGGAGAGATGGTGTGGCATCACTGCGATTCGAAGTGATGAAACCATATTTCATCGCCTGTGACGATATTCGACAAAAACGTTTCACTATCAGCCTCGTAAGATGCAAACAATTCCGCACAGATGGCCCTTCTTTTAGGTGACGAGGAACCCAGCAGGCAAACACCATTGAGTATCCAAGTGGTGGACGCATGTGTCAGCACCACCAACAGAGATGTCCAGTTGTGCAGCGAGGTGTTAGTCTGTAATGCGTCGATCACGTTCCAATATTGCAGGAGTAGCAGCTATGTGCGGCAGGCCGACACGCGGAAGATGGGACAGTTTTGCACGACCTTGTCGCGGTGACGACAGACGCCTAGTCCTACAACTCATCATACTTTCGTACACTGCCAGGTCTCCGTAAACATTCCGCAAGCTCCTGTGAATATCTAAAATACTCTGATTTTCCGCTAAAAGAAACTCAATGACTGCTCTCTGACTCGAACGTACCTTTGTTACAGACGCCATTTTAAAGGCTACGAAGCGCCGCCACCTATCCGATCTTCATGAAACTATAGGAGCTTGCAATGTAATAAAATAAAAAATTTTATTTGTTTTTGTGACTTTTAGTGTAATGTAATGAAATAAAATATGAGCCGTGACTTATACAAAAAAGAAGCACACATTAATGCAATGGCTCAGATTAAAAGAGAAATAACTAATGTACGAATATTATTAACAGTGTAATATAGTGTTTGATTTAGCCCGAAGTGTATAAGCACTCAGTAAACTAGCTCAGTTGTCAGGGTAGTTACGTAATAGTCTGTAATTAATTGTCCTTTACTTATTTATCCAACACTAGGCTGGTGAGAAATCGTGTGCTTATTGCACCAGAGAATATTTGCCAAGTCTGTTCGATCCACGTAACTTAATGTCGTGGTTTCGCTAAAAACCATACTTTACAACATAACATCTCAGTTCAATGTGACGCCCTTACGCCAGATTGCTTCTTGGTCTTCTACGCTAGCATGGTGCCTTCGATAACAAGAGTAGCATCTACAAATGAAAACCTATAATGGAACTGGAATCCTGTGACCAGACCTTTTCTGCAGGGATGTTATCTCGTTATATAAAGAAAATCTGTAAATAAAATTGTTGAATTATTAGTAGCTGCCTCCGGTCTCGTGGAATCTGAAATAAAGTTAATTGTCCTGACCGACGGCACGTCTCTTAGATGAGCTAAAAGAAAAATGTTAAAGATTTTTCTAAGATGGCGCATAACAATGAAAATTCTTTGTTAAGGCCCATATCTGCTTAAGACAGTCTAGGTATCAGGCGATCAATTAATTGACCACATACACAAATTCTTTTGACAACATAAGCATAATATTTTTCGGGTTTTAAGTACAACTTACATTATAAGCTGGTACAGCAAGATGGGCTTTACACAAGAACGTCCTCGTAGGTCCGAATCCAAGCAGATAAGATTAGCGAATGACAAAGTAAAGACAGCTCATGCATAGCAGCGCAAGAGTCCACGGAATAACATGTACATTTTAGTTCTATCTCTTCTTCTTTGGCGTACTTGTCGATTATTTATAAAATCTATAGTAATATTTAGTTTACATTTTTTAAGCCAAATCCACCCAGGAGAAACAGTACAAGCTGAAGTGGAAATGTTCCACGATGTCGCAGAACGAATTCCGCATTTTTCAACCGACATTGGCAGAGAAAAATGTGTTGCATTGCTTCTTGTTCGCTAAGTTACAAGGTGCACTAAAGTTACGACACCACTTTTCTCACACGACGTAATCTCCCTACAACCGTACACACTTTTCGCAACGTCGACGTCATGATTCCATGGCCACTGCGAGTCTCGTTTGATCACTGGCGATTCACTGACGCAACAGCGACAGCAGTAGTGAATGTGCTACTGAGGAGATTGTCTTTCATCGTAAGAAACAGACAAAAGTCTCTAGGAGCCGTGTCAGGTGAGTAGGGAGCCTGAGGGATAACTTCAGACTATCGTCACGAAGAAACTGTGGCGTCACGTTTGCCCGATGCACTGGGCGATTGTCTTGGTAAAAGAGCACACGTGCAGCCTTCTCGGGCCATTTTTCAAGCAATGCCGAAAGTTTATTCTTCAAAACATCTTGGCAGGATGAACGTGCGCCATAGTGCCCTTAGGAACTCTATGATCAAGGAGTTCGCCATCGTTGTCCCAGAACAAGGCGAGTTGAGTTGACGGGTACTTCGTTTCAGGATTCGAAATTAGAATCCGTGTCTCATCCATTGTCACACTTGATAACAGAAATTGCCATTAATACCGTCATCACACGTCAACGTCGCTAGACAACTCACCATGCGCCCAGCCTTGTGGTCGTCCATGATCATTCGTGGCACCCATATGGTAGCCACTTTTCGCATTTTCAGGTGTTCATGCAAGATTGTGTGCACAAATCCCAGGGAAACGCTAACTTTGGAGGTGACGCATTTCACGCTCATTCGTCGATCGTCCAAAACAACTTTCTCCACTCAGTCATGTAGTGAGACAAGCTTTTGCGAGGCTGAATTCTCTTGGTTTGGTGGCGAACAAAGTTCTGCCTTCTTTAAACTTTCCCTCCTACGACAGCACGTTAGACACATCCATGACAACCATCACTATGTCATCCCTATAGGCGATGAATTTCAGTCGGTGACACACCACGCAAATGGGGAGAGCGAATGATTAAATTTTCAGTATCCAAAACAATCTTCACTCTCGCCGCTGCACTAGCGCTGCATGTGCCGCGCAGCTCTGCCGTCTCTGTCACGCATCCGCAAACGAGTGCACGTTTATTTTAAATCAGACAGTAGGTTTCTATCTGTTTCCAGTTCTGATAAAAAAATTCGGAGGTATTAGAACTTGAATGCACCTGTTGCACGCCAGTTCATCTGACACTCTCTGCATAAGCTTTGTTCTCTATTCCGTCATTGGTAGCTAGTCATTAACGCTTCTACTTATACCGGCGTATATAACCGTTACAAAGGTTTTAGTCTTATTTAGGCTATGGTATAGCTTTCCCTTACAAATAACAACACTGTGTCCACGGTACTCATTTTCACTGCAACTACAGTCCGTGTGGTGGTCGCAGTTGGATTCTAAAGCATGGGAAAGGACCACAAAGTTTTGTAAATTGTACTGATCTTGCTCCTTCACTCCAAGTAGTTGTACCAGCCCCGTGAAAGGCGAGCCGTCTGATCTTGATCAGGTACTGTTGGCTGAAATGGATTGCTACTACGCGTGACTGTTACTCAGGTTCAGGAAGACTGTTTAGTGACGTTACCGAAATTTCAGAAGGAATGCGAATTACTGCCTTCACGACGGTGGCATTGGCTTTATGTGGTGAAATGATTTAGTTGGAGCAGAATCTGTGGGGGTAGAAGTTGCAAGCGGTCGCTTTCTTTATCATACATATGTCCAAGTGATGCTAAATGTTATCTCCATATAAGGAAAAGTATTATCTTCTCAGCAGTATTCATACCGTGAGCTACAACTTTAACTTTTAATATGAAATCAGTAAATTTACTCATGGCATTTTGTTGCCGGTGTCTGCAATCACATTCAAGACTGAAATTAATCATCGAATTAAGTAATTTAATACGACTGAATTTTGAATTGCTGGTGTATCCATGTATCACCACAATAAAATAAAAACAGTGAATATTTGGAAGCATATGGTTGAGAACCATGGCGTATTTAAGTTTACAAAAATAATGACAAGTTTTTATTTAACCCTTTTAACCACAATCGAGCTGATAAATCTTACCAAAAAAAATATGACAAACATAAATCAGGAAATGGATGGTGTTTGTTTGGCAAAGCATTTATCCAGGTGGAAACTATACAAGCTCTCCCCTCAATCAAACGCTCTTACAACGCAATCTGACTTTGTTTACATGAATCCACTGTGAGGCCCAATTCTATTCAAATGGAATCAACTACGACCACATGCGCCACAAACTATGGTTCACGGAGAACAGGGAGCTGTGAATATCATTTAAACAACCCTACGCCTGTGGAGCAATGCTATACCCTTTCACCTTGATTCAGGCGGCAGCAGGAAACTGCACACTGTGGGCGATGAGCAGCACTCTGAGCAGCTGTAATCTTCTGACGCGTCCACGAAAACTTTCAAACTATGGGGACTGATTATTAGAATACAGGAAACTTCCCTATCAGGTTCCAGAAATACCAGCAGATTTGAGTGTGAGATGCACCTTTTCGCTGGTCTGGCCAACCAATCTGACTCTCAGACACGACAACGCGTGCTGGAATTGTCATGTGACTCACGATGCGTCCGAGATGATATGTAGTTCCACTGTTGGTGCAGCTGGAAACTGCCACTGGCTCTTAGTCCACCACAAGTTCCAGACCACAAGTCTCACCCAACAGGGAAAGACCAGAAATACTCCACCAGGGGAAAACCAGAAGACGAAGAAGGTAAAGAATCACAACCCTTGGTACAGGAGCTTAATCATCAGAAAAAAACTACCTGCACATTGTGCAAACTGATCGGACTATCCTCTACACATTGAGTCTCCCCTCCTGACAGTTCTGCTGGCCTGGTAACCAATGCAGACACGGTGCTAGGGTTCTCACGCTAGGAAGCAAGACTCTGCTTTGAGTATCCTGGGAGGAGCCTGTCAGCAACTCAAAATCTCTCTCATCTGAAAAAGATTTTAGACTAGGGAGGCGTCATTCTCAAGGTAAGCATGGCAATGTTTCGGCAAAAAGCGTCTGCGTAGATGGGACCACAATCCCTCATTTATGGAGAAATCTAATCTTTCCAGATCGACCATTTCCAATTTCTGAAAGAAGGCTCTTGAGCTTCCCAAACAGTCGTGCCCATGAAATATACGTTTTTGCTGCTTGCTAAAAGAAACTGGTGACCTCTGGGCGTCAGAGGATTTACAGGCTTGTCTCCACTAAACACATGCATCAGCTGCTCTGTTCGTATCGTCCCAACTTCTAACACGAGAATGCTTGTAGTTTTATGACCGTCCCACCTTTTGCACAAAAGCTCAGATTACAGCAGTCTCTCTTTAAAGGCTTCCCCCATCCACTTTCCACCAACTGTCAGCCTTCACAATGGTCTGCTGCCTGACTCGGGTAAAATGTTTTGCGAATTGGTACCTTCCTGCTCTGACCCTAAGCGGGAAGAGTGTAGTGCCATGGTCCCTCTGCAGGTACATTTCACAGAGCACTGCTTCCCCGAAACACACGGCCAGGTCGCTGGACACAACATTTATGGCCCACAAGCTACAGATCTCCACTACGGCTCCTTGGATGCAAGTTCTCTACAGGCTGCACATGCAGTTATATGAACATTTTGCCCACAATTTCCTCGTGTAAAAAAGTCATAAACATATACCAAATGTAGTACTGGGAAACATGGAGAGAATGACCTAAAATATGAATAGTGATCTGACCGACAGAGTAGTTAAAGTGAGAGAAAGGCTTGGCACCTCTCGAAGTGGTTGTGAGTTATAGGCGTATTACCAAAAGATAAAATTAAATAGCAAACAAACAGGCTTATAAGAAGAACTGCACCAGGTATTAAGAAATAATAAAATCGCAAATATTCTCAATGCTTATACACAAGAAAAGGTTTGTATTCAGAAATTAAAATAAAATATGATCAGAGGCTTGTAAACAACAAATTCTACAATGAAACAACAATAATAATAAAATATGAAGAAATGCTCAAAAGGAACACAAAGGGAAGCAATGTACTCAGTATCGGGTGCAAGGCGCTGCTACTGCCAGTGCCCTCCAAGCACAGATTTCTCGTGATCAGCCCTCCGTGCAGTCAGTGCTGCTGATTCCATGTTGTCCTCCAGCTACGCCGCCAGCCGCATTCCTCGGCCGTTGCTCCAAATGACCGCTAGTTCCGCTGTCCTGGCCACAGTGCACACGGTCGATACGGCCCCTAGCTCGTCGACACCGCCGGCTCTAGCGGCGGCCCTTCGGCGATCCTCACAATATCTCGCCCACACTGGTAAAACACTTGCAGGTTAGTTGCCACCTGCTGAGTGGAGTGGGGCCTCAACTGAGTCGTGATAATCACATGACGGGTTAAAACAGCAAAATCAACAGTCAACACGAACTTCTATCCTCACATCACCACTCATAAATAACCTACATAACTAATTAATATATTTTTCAAACACAAATGACCAATGGAGAAACTTTCTCATTATGTCATTGATCCAGATAGATTGCAGACTGTCGGCACAAAATACACCTTTGATGTTGTTGTTGTTGTGGTCTTCAGTCCTGAGACTGGTTTGATGCAGCTCTCCATGCTACTCTATCCTGTGCAAGCTTCTTCATTACCTACTGCAACCTACATCATTCTGAATCTGCTTAGTGTATTCATCTCTTGGTCTCCCCCTACGATTTTTACCCTCCACACTGCCCTCCAATATTAAATTGGTGATCCCTTGTTGCCTCAGAACATGTCCTACCAACCGATCCCTTCTTCTGGTCAAGTTGTGCCACAAACTCCTCTTCTCCCCAATCCTATTCAGTACCTCCTCATTAGTTATGTGATCTACCCATCTAATCTTCAGCATTCTTCTGTAGCACCACATTTCAAAAGCTTCTATTCTCTTCTTGTCCAAACTGGTTATCGTCCATGTTTCACTTCCATACATGGCTATACTCCATACAAATACTTTCAGAAACGACTTCCTGACACTTAAATCTATACTCGATGTTAACAAATTTCTCTTTTTCAGAAACGCTTTCCTTGCCATTGCCAGTCTACATTTTATATCCTCTCTACTTCGACCATCATCACTTATTTTACTCCCTAAATAGCAAAACTTCTTTACTACTTTAAGTGTCTCATTTCCTAATCTAATATTCTCAACATCACCCGACTTAATTCGACTACATTCCATTATACTCGTTTTGCTTTTGTTGATGTTCATCTTATATCCTCCCTTCAAGACACTGTCCATTCCGTTCAACTGCTCTTCCAAGTCCTTTGCTGTCTTTGACAGAATTACAATGTCATCGGCGAACCTCAAAGTTTTTATTTCTTCTCCATGGATTTTAATACCTACTCCGAATTTTTCTTTTGTTTCCTTTACTGCTTGCTCAATATACAGATTGAATAACACCGGGGAGAGGCTACAACCCTGTCTTACTCCCTTCCCAACCACTGCTTCCCTTTTATGTCCCTCGACTCTTATAACTGCCATCTGGTTTCTGTACAAATTGTAAATAGCCTTTCGCTCCCTGTATTTTACCCCTGCCACCTTTAGAATTTGAAAGAGAGTATTCCAATCAACATTGTCAAAAGCTTTCTCTAAGTCTACAAATGCTAGAAACGTAGGTTTGCCTTTCCTTAATCTTTCTTCTAAGATAAGTCGTAAGGTCAGTATTGCCTCACGTGTTCCAGTATTTCTACGGAATCCAAACTGATCTTCCCCGAGGTCGGCTTCTACTAGTTTTTCCATTCGTCTGTAAAGAATTCGTGTTAGTATTTTGCAGCTGTGGCTTATTAAACTGATTGTTCGGTAATTTTCACATCTGTCAACACCTGCTTTCTTTGGGATTGGTATTATTATATTCTTCATGAAGTCTGAGGGTACTTCGCCTGTTTCATACATCTTGCTCACCAGATGGTAGAGTTTTGTCAGGACTGGCTCTCCCAAGACTGTCAGTAGTTCTAATGGAATGTTGTCTACTCCCGGGGCCTTGTTTCGACTCAGGTCTTTCAGTGCTCTGTCAAACTATTCACGTAGTATCGTATCTCCCATTTCATCTTCATCTACATCCTCTTCCATTTCCATAATATTGTCCTCCAGTACATCGCCCTTGTATAGACGCTCTATATACTTCTTCCACCTTTCTGCCTTCCCTTCTTTGCTTAGAACTGGGTTGTCATCTGAGCTCTTGATATTCATACAAGTGGTTCTCTTCTCTCCAAAGGTCTCTTTAATTTTCCTGTAGGCAGTATCTATCTTACCCCTAGTGAGATAAGCCTCTACATCCTTACATTTGTCCTCTAGCCATCCCTGTTTAGCCATTTTGCACTTCCTGTCGATCTCGTTTTTGAGACGTTTGTATTCCTTTTTGCCTGCTTCATTTACTGCATTTTTATATTTTCTCCTTTCATCAATTAAATTCAATATTTCTTCTGTTACCCAAGGATTTCTACTAGCCCTCGTCTTTTTACCTACTTGATCCTCTGCTGCCTTCACTATTTCATCCCTCAAACCTACCCATTCTTCTTCTATTGTATTTCTTTCCCCCGTTCCTGTCAATTGTTTCCTTACGCTCTCCCTGAAACTCTGTACAACCTCTGGTTCTTTCAGTTTATCCAGGTCCCATCTCCTTAAATTCCCACCTTTGATAATCTTCTCATATTTCTGGGTCACAGTCATGTTATAGTGTTGGAATGATATTTCCACCATTTGGCTGTACAAACTTCTTTACTCTATATTACTATCGTGATTGTAGCCTTTATATTTTCAGACGTTGTTCACCGCGCGTGTAACGACTGTATTGATGTTTATGCTGTGGACCAGTTGTTCTATGGTTGGAAAATATGTTTGCTACCTTCTGAGGCACAGTTTCGTGATTTTGTACCGAACTACACGCTTTGGACACCCAATTTAATAGACCTTGATGATCGTTTCACTTAACGACGATTGCTGTACTTGATAATTGCTCAAGGCTGAAGTCATGATAATAATACAGAATAAGAAAGTTTGTATAGTCAAAAAGTGGAAATATCATTCAAGCATCTTTATTGCCTGGCATAAGTCTTTAGAAGTCTAGCCCACCAATGCAAGTCCCACAGGCCGCCGACAAGGCTTGAACCCTTCTCACAACCAGCGCAGATCACATTCGGAGGCATCGTTTGTGACAACACATGCATGTTCGAAGTGATTTGGACTGTGTAAGCGTATTGTCATATCGCTGGCTTAGTTTTGGAGTATCTTTGCGGGCAGCCGCGTCTGTAGTGAGTCGAGCGCTGAACACGGTACTGTTATGTTATGTAGTGTGTAGCTCTGCATGTGAGAGGCTTTTTTGGTATTCAGATTGAAGTGTTACTACAAGTGGTGTTACAGTAAAGTGATGAAATATGGAAGCGATTCAGAGGAAAGTGCGTCAAGAAATAATGAAAAAATGAGCAGTGCCGTCGATAACGTGTTTATGTTTCCTCTCGTTGCGTGTCGCACAGCATTGATCATCCGCGCCGTGTTCGGTCTCCCAGAATGAACCAATGTGAGTCAGTAAAAATGAGTTACCATAAAAGAGTGCAGTCAAGTGCCAGTGTCTTGTAGCGAGCGTGAGCACGTGCGTTCGATCATCACGTTTCCGCACTATCAACAATCAGCCGCTCCGCGACGGTTACGCGCACGCTGGTATAAGTGAGAACTGAGAACTGAAAAATTAGCTTTACGAAAGTGTTATATCATTACTAGTGACAAGGAGAACTATTGCCAGATATCTGTATGTGGGACGAGCGTAAGAACTTTCGTTCGATCATTCGGCTTCCGCATCATCAACAATCACCCGCGTCGTGTCGGTTACGCGTACGCTCGTCCGAATGATATTAATCATCAAGATTGTTAATTGGGATAAATTTTCGATAAGTGTGTAGACAGTGCAACCTGTGGTTTCCATGACATCTCAGAATATAGGTGTTCATACCAGACATAGGACAGTGTTGTGTTCTAACGCTGAGTGGCTCCTCTAAACCCGCTTGCATATTTCGATAGATAATTTCAGGCAAGCCAGCAGCAGTGTGGAGCACAACAATACGATCGCCGCGGGATTACCAGGTACTTGGTGTGGACAGAGCTCACGGTCAAGAAAAGCAACGGTCACGAAACGACAACCAGTTTAAGGGTTCCCCCATCCCCATTTGTACTTCCGGGCGTGTTACAACTGTTCATAACTTTTTTTTATGTTTCCAGTGTAACAGATAATTCCATTCGAACTTCGTAATGTCTGCACTCATGAGGGATCCTTGACACATATGCAGATTCCTGTATGACGTTTATTCTAAGAAGAAATAAAGTTACGTGTTATGGCGCGCATGCAGCATCCCAGCACCCAATCAGAGCGTAGGATCTTGTCACCAGTGCCACGTTACAAAGATGCCAATTGGACTATGGTGGCGTGAAAGAACGCCGCTTTACCTCGGAGGCTGTCTCCCGCAATCGGAGGGAAACGTCAGGGATGAGTTTTATACAACGACCACGGCCTGTCTGCCCGGAAGTTATAAGTAAAGACAATACTGGCCGTGAAAGCCTACATTGTATGACACTTGCAGTTTTAAAACGGAAAAACTCTTAGCTGGGAGGGTACAGCAACCAGTAATATATAATGAAGAAACAAACAGTCTTGGTTGGATTCAAGCATCTATTTACAGTATTTACCAACTACGCTTTTCGCTTGATTCAGGCATCTTCACATTGACTAATCCGAAGTTGTCTGAATCAGGTGAAACACGTCGTTGGTAAATAAATAATAATTATAGCTCTGCAACGGAGGCTGTTTGTTTCTTCACATGTAGCTTTGGATCCCGGCGGAGGTCCGAGTCCTCCCTCGGGCATGGATGTGTGTGTTTGTCTTTAGGATAAGTTAGGTTAAGTAGTGTGAAAGCTTAGGGACTGATGACCTTAGCAGTTAAGTCCCACAAGATTTCACACACATTTGAACACTTTGAACATGTAGCTTTGGTTGCGGACACGGATCAGACTGACAATAAAATAATCATGCTGAAAGAGCCAGAGGTGATATATAATGCACAAGCTGTGTACCCCTAGACAGAGCAACGTAATTACGCGAAGATGGCGTGCAAGACAGGTGTGCTAATGTACACTACACTGAACGACTTTATATCCCTCCTATAAGTGAACAGCTGAAGCTATGGTACAAACTATGGTACGCCGAGAAACAATTCATTTTGTTATGTGTTTAATTTTCTTAACCTTTGCATCAACTGAGATACTGAAACACGTTTGGTTTTCTTTAAATGCTACGAGCAGCTTATGTTAAGACATTCGACAGCTCTTTAGTAAACAAGTGCTGTGATATAACGCTCATTAATGTTGATGTAGAAACTTTTCGCAAAATTAGCCGAGAAATGTGGTCGAATTGAAACGCAAGTCGGCCGGCATTGGAACTTCTGAGCGCCCTTGGGTGTGCTACCATTTCTTGTTTGTTCTTGTTGTTTGTACTTGTATGGCTTCTAGCCAGCATTTAGAGTAAGGTTGTTTTGCCCCCAAGGCGCTAGACGGTTTGGGCCTCCAGCCAGATTTAAGAAGTGTTTTACCGAAAGCCTTTGGCATTTTTAAAATTAATGTTATTGAGTCTTAAGTGTTGAGCCTTCAACCGTTTTTGAATTTAAGTTGTTTGCTCTTAAAGTGACATTCTTTGGGCCTTCAGCCTAATTAAGTAACTGGTTTTAAGATAAGGCTTTGCCTTTTAAACTTCTAATTTTAGTTGAGCCTTACGTTATTGGCTTTCAGCCGTTTTTAAATTAAAGTGGTCTTTCCCATAAGGCATGAGGTTGTACGGCGCATTCAGCCGCTAATTAAGTTCCAATACTAAAGCTGTGTCTATATATATATATATATATATATATATATATATATATAATTTTTTTTTTGCTCTTGTGATTTTTGATCAAATAAAAGGTTTATGTTCGTATGTAACTGACAGCCTCTTATTATGGCCCCTTTCCACAACTTAAACTACCTGTCTTCTCCTGCAGGTTTAGCACGGCGTCTCAGCTGATTTATGACTGAGTGTATTGTCAAATGGTCCAAATGGCTCTGAGCACTATAGGACTTAACTTCTGAGGTCATCAGTCCCCTAGAACTTAGAACTGCTGAAACCTAACTAACCTAAGGACATCACACACATCCACGCCCGAGGCAGGATTCTGGCCTGCGACCGTAGCGGTCGTGCGGTTCCAGACTCCAGACTGTAGCGCATAGAACCGCCCGGCCACCCCGGCCAGCAGTGCATTGTCAAGCTGATACAATTACCGTCCCACAACTGTTCCTGTGCGGTATACAATGTTGTTCATCTCCTTCATTTAGCGTTTCTTAAGCGGAATAAAGGGACCACAGCCGGCCGAAGTGGCCGAGCGGTTAAAGGCGCTACAGTTTGGAACCGCGTGACCGCTACGGTCGCAGGTTCGAATCCTGCCTCGGGCATGGATGTGTGTGATGTCCTTAGGTTAGTTAGGTTTAAGTAGTTCTTTCTAGGGGACTGATGACCACAGCAGTTAAGTCCCATAGTGCTCAGAACCATTTGAACCATTTTTTGAAGGGGACCACACTCCATCCACAAAAAACACCACCATGACGTAACACCGATGGCAGACAAAGTTTTTCCGGATATTCGCCAAACCCAAACTCAAACCCAAACCTTCCACGAAATTCCACGGAATGTAGTGTGATTCATCACTCCAAATCAGTCATTTCCAGTCATTCACTGTCAGTTGTTGTTCTTTACACTACCTCGAGAATCGCTTAGCGCTGACTACAGAAATGTGTGGCTTACGAGGAGTGCTCGACCACGGTAATCCATTATTTCTCACTCCTATAGTGCGCTCTGATAGCTGAGTGTCCATCGCGGCGGAATGCCATGCAAAGGGGCCCGGGTTAGATTTCCGGCTGTGTTGGGCATTTTCTCCACTCAAGGACTGGGTGTTGTCTTCATCATATCATTCCCATCGACGCGCTAGTCGCCGAAGTGGCGTCACCTAAAAAGATTTGTACCAGGCGTCAGGTTACCCGACGGGAGGCCTTAGTCACACGACATGTCGTTTCATTTGACTCCTTACGCACGGTCATTGTAGTAGCAAGACTGCTGGTAGCACTTTGAAATTCACGAGTGATTCCTACCGCTGATTTAAAACGGTTTTTTACAAACATCTTAAGCGACTGTTGATGGTAAGCCTTTTGGGGTATAAGGTCGTGGTCCACGAGACTCTTCTGACCCTAGAACAGGGGACAGAAGAGTTTCGTGGACCACAACCTTATACCCTGAAAGGTTTACCGGCAGCAATGTCATCCGGTCGTGAAAACCTTCATCCTATCACCTTCAGCGATACTCGGTGGTTCCTGTCCGTCAGTATGTGAGTTCTGCCCGGCCTTGGTTTACCTTTGGTTGTTCCTTCGCTTTTCCACTTCACAATCGCATCACTAAAAAACAGTCGACTTGGGCCACTTGAGAATTGATGAAATGCGGTGACGTATTTGTACTCATGCTACACGTAGTGACTATTCAACGTTCGAAGTCACTGATCTCTCCTGACCGACCCATTCTGCTGTTTCTTCTTCTTTATTCTCCGTTCGAAGAAGCCTTGGAAGGGTCAACGGTACCGACCGGCCGCCGTGTCATCCTCAACCCAGAGGTGTCACTGGATGCTGATATGGAGAGGCATGTGGTCAGCACACCTCTCCGGAGCAGCTACTTCTCAATCAAGTAGCTCCTCAGTTTGCCTCACAAGGACTGGGTGCACCTCTCTTGCCAACAGCGCTCGGCAGACCGCATGGTCACCCATCCAAGTGCTAGCCAAGCCCGACAGCTCTTAACTTCGGTGATCTGACGGGGACCGGTGTTACCACTGTGGCAAGGCCGTTGGCACCTCTCTACTGACACCGCAATATTCTCCGCCTCCTTTCACACTGTTGGGTGCACCTCTTGTAGCATCTAATGGTCACTTGATTGCTAAAAAAAATGGCTCTGAGCACTATGGGACTTAACATCTACTGTGATCAGTCCCCTATAACTTAGAACAACTTAAACCTAACTAACCTAGGGACATCACACAACACCCAGTCATCACGAGGCAGAGAAACTCCCTGACCCCGCCGGGAATCGAACCTGGGAACCCGGGAACCCGGGCGCGGGAAGCGAGAACGCTACCGCACGGCCACGAGCTGCGGACTGCGATTGCTAGAAGCACATGTGTCTCGAAGGACTATGTCAGCACCCTGAAGAGCAAATCAAGGTGCTACGTGGTATTCTGCAATTCTGCGACGCGGAGTCTTGTGGAGTCCGCAATAAGTTAGTGACCTATGGCAGACTATTACGGGAATCTTGTCAGTCCTTCACTCTGACAGCCTGTCGCCACCAAGTTATTTCTAGCTCTTCTTGAGGACTAAACTATGGTGTAGTGACTCTTTTCTTCCCCATTCTCCAAAAAACCGTTGAGAATTACTGTGCTTAGTATAATGTTCCCGGGCCCTGGAGAAATCCGAAGAATATGTTAACTCAACGTGTCCCGTTCTAAACAGTGTCGCATTTTGTTAAGTTTTAAACTGTGTGTAACAGATACCACTAATTGGGTCCTTGTTTATCGTGTGAGTGTCTTCCTTCATGTTTTATGTATGTGGGTTGTTTGTGGTAACAAATTTACGTTTCAGGTATTTCAGTCCAAAAGTCTTGCTCGGTTTAATGCATCATAAAGCTCACATTGATGAGTGATACCTTAAAAACGCACGGAACAGTCATTTGACAGTGGGGCTTGTACCGGTCGGCTATTATATGGGGCCTGCCTCTTAAGTTCAGTAACGCGTTTTTTTTTAATTTCTCACCCAACTGTAATTATTACTTCGCTATTCAAGTTCTGTGTGCTATGGGAACTGTTAGCCACAGAAATTTGTTTTTAGTTCCAAGCTGTCATTAACATTTTTTGAACTGTGACTGAAATGAGTTCCTCTAAATACAATAAATCTGTTCCTATAGGTAGACACAGTTCTCAAAAGGGTGTGTGTCTGTGATTAATGTTATTTCGTATTTGTGCATTCAGGCTTTATATTTTAAGAGTTTCTCACAAATTGAAGCTACGTAAGTTCTGTTGTGTTTCTCTCTTTTGTAAATCTATTCACTGCATTGCATTTTGTCATACGCCATTGAAATGGTTTAATAATTCATCCGTGTGCGGCTTGCGTTGATGCCGTTCATAGCTTGGCATCTTGTACTAGCGATAGTGGCGCCTCGTTCTCTTAGTGTGTTCACTGGCGCCACTACGTTTGTTCGCCTTGTCTGTCCGTGAGTGGCAGCAGCAGCGCATATCGATAACGCGTACTATGGTACCATCTTTGGAGCGGCCTCTAGTATTTCCGAGTCGTCGTGTGTCGAGCGAGGGAGATGGGATGGAGCAGCAGTGAGGTCTGGACAGCCAGTATTCGCCCGACCGCTGGCGACACACATGCTCTGTCCGACGGAAGGATATGGCCGCGAGAGTGCACGACCACGTCAAGGACCGGTTGGTTGGTTGGTTGGTTGGTTGTTTGGGGGAAGAGACCAAACAGCGATGTCATCGGTGTCATTCAAGGACCGGATTCAGCGAGTTTTACTTGAATGGACCGTGATATTCGAGTAGTGCAACTTTCACTTTTGTGTGTGTGTGTGTGTGTGTGTGTGTGTGTGTGTGTGTGTGTGTGTGTGTCCGCCCGTCGAAGTGACCTCATGGCAGTAGTTGTCAGTCGACGGTATATTCTCGGATCTTTCCCGTGCCTGACTTAAGTGGGGACGACAGCTGCTTCGTCGTTTGCTCGGTCGTCGCAGCGGACGACGCGCATTTGGTCTTTCGACCGTTTCTGGCTTCTCTGTGTTTGTGCCGTCTTATAATTCGTCCGTGTTGTTTCACAGTGACTGGTTTTAGCATTGTGGAAATGTTTTCCCGGGTCCGTGTCTGTCTTGTGGTTTTGAATGAGCGGCTATTTTAATGCTGTCTACGTACTGGGTTTGGTGAGGAGTTTTTTTTTTTTTGTGGGGTTTAAGGACGCTCAACTGCTGAGGTCTTTAGCGCCCAGTCACTGTTGTTAGAGCACATGGAATCTGGTAAAACTCAAGTGGATGGGGGGGGGGGGGGGGGGGGGGACACACCAGAAGGACCAGACAAAGATGCAGATAAAATAAGTAGAAAGGTTAGATGTCTTTGAACAAGCCAGTTAAAGTTAGAAAACGCAGAATACGAGCAGCTGCTCGTGCGTCATCAGCTACAACATCTGGTAAAGTAGATGGCAGGGACAGGACAACACTAAATTGACTAAAACGGGGACACGACAATAAAACATGGCGCACTGATAATGCCTGACCACAAGGGCACTGCGGGGCTGGGTCACCGGAGAGCAGGTAGCGGTGGCTAAACCGGCAATGCCCAATCCGTAACCTGGTCAGAAGGACCTCCTCTCGCCGAGATGGTCGGGAGGAGGTCGTCCAAGCAGTTGGGAGCGGTTTTACTGCCCGGAGCTTGTTTCCTTGGAGGGATGACCAAGCATCCCACCATAACGACACAAGCCTCTTACATACATCCCCACGAACGTCAGATGACGGGACACAATGGGAGGCTGGCCGAGGCAGGAGAACTGCAGCCTTGGCTGCAGCATCCGCAGCCTCATTCCCAGGCACTCTTACATGTCCGGGAACCCACAGAAAGCTGACAGGAGAACCATTATCAGCGAAAGAATGGAGGGACTGCTGTATCTGTTGAATCAAGGGATGGACCGGATAGGGAGATCCAAGGCTCTAAAGAGCACTGAGTGAGTGAGAGCAGAGTACATACGACGAATGGCGGTGGCGGCGGGCATACTGAACGGCCTGATGGAGAGCAAAAAGCTCGGCCGTAAAGCTCGAACATTGGTCGAGGAGCCGGTATTTAAAGGTGGCGTCCCCGACGACAAAGGCACAGCCGACACCATCGTCAGTTTTGGAGCCATCGGTGTAAATAAAGGTGTGACCGGCAAGCCGAGCACGAAGTTCGACAAACCGTGAGCAATACACTGCAGCCGGAGTACCCTCCTTCGGGAGTGAGCTGAGGTCGAGATAAATATGAACCGGAGCCTGGAGCCAAGGTGGTGTCGGGCTCTCACCCTCTCTGAAGGTGGTAGGGAGGGCAAAATCCAATTGTCGAAGCAGGCGACGGAAGCGGACTCCGGGGGGCAGCAGGGCAGACACGTACAACCCGTACTGACGGTCGAGAGAATCGGCGAAGAAGGACTGGTAAGAGGGGTGGTCGGGCATAGACAACAGCCGGCAGGCATACCGACACAGCAGTACGTCGCGCCGGTAGGTCAATGGTAATTCGGCAGCTTCAGCATAAAGACTCTCGACAGGGCTAGTGTAGAAGGCTCCGGTCGCAAGACGTATCCCCCGATGGTGGATGGAGTTGAGCCGGCGTAAGAGGGATGGCCGAGCGGACGAGTAGACGACGCTCCCATAATCCAGCTTCGATCGGACAATGAACCGATACAAGTGAAGCAGGACAGTGCGATCCGCTCCCCAAGATGAACCGCTAAGAACTCTGAGGACATTAAGGGAACGTGTACAACGGGCCGCCAAATAAGAGACATGTGGAGACCAACACAGTTTCCTGTCCAACGTGAGCCCTAGAAACTTAGTTGTTTCCACGAATGGGAGAACAACGGGACCGAGATGTAAGGATCGCGGAAGGAACGCTTTATATCGCCAAAAGTTGATACAAACCGTCTTCTCTTCAGAGAACTGGAAGCCATTTGCCACGCTCCATGAGTAGAGGCAGTCTAGACAACGCTGAAGGCAGCGCTCCAGGAGGCATGTTCTCTGGGCACTGCAGTAGATCGCGAAGTCATCGACAAAGAGAGAGCCTGAGATATTAGGTGGAATACAATCCATAATTGGATTGATCGCGATGGCAAAAAGGGCTACGCTCAAGACGGAGCCCTGAGGCACTCCGTTCTCCTGGAGGAAGACGTCGGACAATACGGAACCCACACGTACCCTAAACTTTCGATCCGTTAAAAAGGAATCAATAAAAAGGGGCAGGCGACCGCGTAGGCCCCACCTGTGC
The DNA here is from genome assembly GCF_021461385.2 of Schistocerca piceifrons. Lineage (NCBI taxonomy): Eukaryota > Metazoa > Arthropoda > Insecta > Orthoptera > Acrididae > Schistocerca > Schistocerca piceifrons. The sequence goes on along the minus strand of NC_060138.1, from coordinate 988,327,291 downwards.
ATAGTGCGGAGGATACCTCCTCTCCAACAGGTATCATAAGCCTTCTCCAAGTCGAAGAACACGGCTACCGTTTGGCGCCTTCGCAAAAAGTTGTTCATGATGAATGTCGACAAGGTGACAAGGTGGTCAACAGCGGAGCGGCGGCGACGAAAGCCGCATTGGACATTAGTAAGTAGTCGTCGAGAGTCAAGAATCCAGACTAACCGAGCATTAACCATGCGCTCCATCACCTTACAGACACAGCTTGTAAGAGAAATGGGGCGGTAACTAGAAGGAAGGTGTCTATCTTTCCCGGGTTTGGGTATAGGAACAACGACGGCGTCACGCCAACGCATGGGGACCTGACCTTCGGTCCAGACGCGATTGTAGGTACGAAGAAGGAAGCTTTTGCCCGCCGGAGAAAGGTGTGCCAGCATCTGAACGTGAATGGCATCTGGCCCCGGAGCAGAGGACCGGGACAGTGCAAGCGCACGTTCGAGTTCCCGCATAGTAAAGGGGGCATTATAAGTTTCCAGATTCAGCGAGTGGAAGGAAGGTCGCCGAGCCTCTTCTGCCTCTTTCCTGGGAAGGAAGGCAGGGTGGTAATGGGCGGAGCTTGAAACCTCCGCGAAAAAGCGGCCAAAGGCGTTGGAGACAGCCACAGGATCAACAAGGACCTCATTACCTGAGGTCAGGCCAGGTACCGAGGAGTGAGCCTTAATGCCCGACAGCCGGCGCAGGCCACCCCAAACGACGGAAGAGGGAGTAAAACTGTTAAAGGAGCTGGTGAAAGAGGCCCAACAAGCTTTTTTGCTGTCTTTGATGACTCTACGGCATTGCGCTCGGAGTCGTTTGTATTCAATACAATTCGCCAACGTAGGATGGCGGCGAAAGGTGCGTAAAGCACGTCGACGAGCACGGATAGCGTCCCTACAAGCCTCGTTCTACCAGGGGACGGAAACGCGACGTGAAGAAGAGGTAGTACGAGGAATGGAACGTTCGGCAGCATTGATGATAACAGCCGTGAGGTATTCGACGTGACTGTCACAATTGAGAAAATCGTGGTCCGGAAAGGTCGCCAGGGAGGAGTAAAGTCCCCAGTCAGCTTTCGGTATGTTCCAGCGCGAAGGATATGGGGATGGGGTGTGGTGCAGGAGACGAACGACACAGGGGAAGTGGTCACTCGAATAGGTGTCAGAAAGGACATACCACTCGAACCGACGGGCAAGAGTGGTAGAACAGATCGAGAGGTCCAAGTGGGAGTAGGTATGAGTAGAGTCCGAGAGGAAAGTCGGGGCGCCGGTATTGAGGCAGACAAGATTGAGATGGTTGAAGACATCCGCCAAGAGTGAGCCTCTTTGACAGGATGCAGGAGAGCCCCAAAGGGGATGATGGGCATTGAAGTCGCCAAACAATAAAAACGGCGGGGGAAGCTGAACGATCAGGTGCATCATGTCAGCCCGACTAACAGCAGATGACGGTGGAGTGTAGATGGTACAAACTGAAAAAGTAAAAGCAGAAAGAGTAATACGGACAGCTATCGCTTGGAGTGGGGTGGTCAATGGGATGGGATGGTAATAGACATCGTCCTGAACGAGCAACATGACCCCACCATGAGCTGGGATACCGTCCACAGGGGTGAGGTCATACCGCTCCGAGTTATAGTGGGTAAAGGCAATACGGTCAGTCGGGCGCAACTTGGTTTCCTGGAGACCAAGGACGAGCGGACAGTGCAGGCGGAGGAGCAGTTGTAATTCCTCCCGATTAGATAGAATACCTCTTATGTTCCAATGTAACAAGGCCATCGCTAGTCAAAAAGTTGGGGGAACGAGACGGGGGAAGAGCTGGTCACCTCGACGGCCGCGGAGGGCCAGGTTGCGAGGGAACAACGCTACAACCGGCGGGAGGCGGATCCGGTTCCATCGAGTCGTCACCAGCTGCGGCCGCTGTCCCTGGTTGTGTAGGAGGGGCAGGATCATTTGCCGACGAGAGGCCAGCTGAGCGCCTGGCAGCAGAGCGTCCCGGCGAAACTGAGGACGGCCGGGAGCAGCGACTCACGGATGGAGCGTCAGACGAAACGCGTCGGGATGGAGAGGGGGATAGAGATTTCTTCTTGGAGGCCTTCTTGGTGCAGATGGGGACGCACTATGGGCGTAACTTGTACAACCCATCAGGCGTTTAGGCCCAATTTGAGGAATAGTGGGTATGGTTACAACGCCGGTACAATGCTGAGTGCCAAGGTCTTAGTGCACTTAGGACCAGTGGTACACCACGTAAGGTGTCCTTCCCCAAAAGGCTCGTACTTCTGTAGAATTTTGAAAAATGGAGGTCAAACCCCAAGGGGGACCATCACATGGAAGGCCGAAACGGTTGAAACTCCTTTTAGTCGCCTCTTACGACAGGCAGGAATACCTCGGGCCTATTCTTACCCCGGACCTGCAGGGGGGTTGGTGAGGAGTAGCGAACAGAGATCAGTTCGGTTGGAGCGCAGCGGCAAGCAGGTCCGTGCAGCGCGGGGCAAGACAGGGCCACTGGCGGCGTGCTGCCAATGCCGGATCGAGGAGGGTAGCTGCAAGAGCGACGACTTCGTTGCACACATAACCCTGGACGTTTAAGTTGAGAGAAGAGTTAACTGCTAATCCAGCCTCGACTATTCCGAGATTTTGCCTTTGGTCGGCGGGTTGTTGCTCCTAGGGCCGCTGAACCTGGCGGCAACGAGTGAAGTGTTTCGAGGCGGTGAAATTTTCCAGCCGTCTTTCTCTATTTCTTATTCGTCATTGAGTTTCGTATTATTCTTATTAGTGAAGTGTAACCAGTGGTATTTTCTCCCTTGTGGCCGCTAAAGCCCCAGTTACCTGACCTGGAGGTTAGTGTACTTTTCCGGCAGTGTATCTTTCCACGACGTGTTGATGCTTTCTGACACGGCGTGTAGTTCGACTGCCTCGCGAATTGTACTGTGCATATTTTTTTGGGAGGTCTGCCTTGGTTCTAGTGTTTCCTTCGACCTTGAGTCTTTTCTGAAGTCTTAGTGCTGTCTATCTCTTCGCCCTTGCATCAAAATATTCCATCGTTGTACCGGTGATCGGACGTTAGGCGGATTGGTCAGTCGGTCGGTCGGTCGGCACTTTAGCTGCCCCTAGTTTGAGTTGTCATCCTGGTACACGAGTACAAATCTTGGCTGCCTGTCTCACCTTACTTTATGTTTGAGTCACCTTCCCAGAACGACCCCTTGGAACACTTGCTGAGAACCGCTTGTCCTGATTCTTTAGATTGTGATGTTTGTTTTACGGATATTTCTAATTTTTTAATTATTGTTGATGTGGCCTTCAGTCGAGCAATAATTTCACTTCTTTCGTGATAAGGCCTTCAGCCATATTACAATGAGTATTTTCAAAGGAAACTTGTTTTAAAAGCAAATTTTTTGTTGAAATGTGTGCTGTTTGGAATTGTTCTGACTTCTAATTCAGGCCTTCAGCCGCGTGTTGTTTGAGGTTATCGTTAGTGGCCTTTGGCTCCAAAATTGTAGAATTTTTTTTCTGTGATAAGGTCTTCAGTCGTCATACATCCAATTGTTTTAATAAGGAATTGTTTTAAAATTTTAATTTATTTAAATAAAGTTTACGTATCTGTTGTGCAACCGAGAGTAACTGATTATGGCCCCATCCACACTCGTAACCTTATCCTGCCCCATCCTGAGAAACCAGCCCTCAATAATATAGACATTACTGTTGCAAGTTTATATTAGCTTGATCAGGTGGAAACATTGCAGTTTGACTACGTCAAAAATTCGTAAGCGTAGTTACGTTGCTCAGCTCGGGGTTTAACTTGTCTATCAAGCTGACCTGTCATTTTATAGTTGTTATCTGAAGCATATGACACTCATTTGAGTTTTGACGCCTTCACTTGACCTGAACTATAATCAATGTGTAAAATTCGTGCTTAGTTTCATACAATATTGGAGTTTGAATTTCCGTGCAATAAATTATTTTAAGAAAAATGTGTAATGTAATTTCAGTCCAGCACCTTACCACTTCTTCGCCTCCACTACCACTTTCTTTCCCTTAAAGGATATACTCACGGTACTCCGTTCATATGACGCACGAAACGGCCATAGCTCTCGAAGATCTGATGTCATGCTTCTCATGTGTCCTGCACAAGACTGCAACTATGAAGTATAAAGACACTCAGGTCACATCACTACTCCGCTTACTGTAGCATCAAAAGCAAGAGGATTCTCTCTCCACCGTAGTAGCTTGGGAGTGAATTTTATGATCAATGTGCAACATCTCTGCTCGACATTACTGCCGAAAACGTGATAAAGTCCACTGATTGTAACAGCCAGACCTTTCATGTGTATTTTGCGCTGCCCACGTATATCTACATCTACATGGATACTCCGCAAATCACATTTAAGTGCCAATCTCGTATAGCGCGCGGGAAGAATGAACACCTATATCATTCCGTACGAGCTCTGATTTCCCTTATTTTATCGTGGTGATCGTTCCACCCTATGTAGGTCGGTGTCAACAAAATATTTTCGCATTCAGAGGAGAAAGTTGGTGATTGGAATTTCGTGAGAAGATTCCGTCGCAACGAAAAACGCCTTTCTTTTAATGATTTCCAGCCCAAATTCTGTATCATTTCTGTGACACTCTCTCCCATATTTCGCGATAATACAAAACGTGCTGCCTTTCTTTGAAGTTTTTCGATGTACTCCATCACTCCTACCTGGTAATGATCCCACACCGAGCAGCAGTATTCTAAAAGAGGACGGACACGCGTAGTGTAGGCAGTCTCCTTAGTAGGTCTGTTACATTTTCTAAGTGTCCTGTCAATAAAACGCAGCCTTTGGTTGGCCTTCCCCACAACATCTTCAATGTGTTCTTTCCAATTCAAGTTGATCATAATTGTAATACCTAGGTATTTAGTTGAATTTATGGCTTTTAGATTAGACTTTATCGTGTAACCGAAGTTTAACGAGTTCCTTTTAGCACCCATGTGGATGACCTCACACTTTTCGTTATTTAGGGTAACTGCCACTTTTTGCACCATTCAGATATTTTTTCTAAATCGTTTTGCAGTTTGTTTTGATCTTCTGATGACTTTATTAGTCGATAAACGACAGCGTCATCTGCAAACAACCGAAGACGGCTGCGCAGATTGTCTCCCAAATCGTTTATATAGATAAGGAACAGCAAAGGGCCTATAATACTACCTTGGGGAACGCCTGAAATCACTTCTGTTTTACTCGATAACTTTCCGTCAATTACTACGAACTGTGAGCTCTCTGACAGAAAATCGCAAATCCAGTCACATAACTGAGACGATATTCCATAAGCACGCAATTTCACTACGAGCCGCTTCCGGAAATCCAGGAGTACGGAATCGATCTGAAATCCCTTGTCAGTAGCACTCAGCATACGTCAGGCACACGTTATAAGCGTTCCATCCACTCACCTTGAGTCTTTTACAGCGGTGAATAGTATATCAGAGCCAGTAATGGAGCCAAATTCAAGATCATGATGTAACCTGATCTCTATCTCTCTTCTTCCCCCCCCCCCCCCCCCGCCCCATTGCCTCTTGGGTAACTGCTTGTGGTACATTAAAGGTCAGAATGGAAATTGGAATTTGATAAGAGTCACCCATGCATCTTAGGCAATAGCGTCACAGAAAAATATTGGGGAAATGACAGACACCCATCTACTGTGCAGGTACTAGCCCACACAGCAATCTATGGGAAGGTCACCGTACCTCTCGCCACTCCCCGCCTCTCTCTGTAGACCAGTAGGGCGGTTTAAATGAAGTCCGTCTCCCTACTTTTATTATTATTCAAAATTTGTATATTTCATCATTCAAGGCCCGTGCATCTAGTGAAAGGATAATCAGCAGCAGAGTTATACTACTTAAGAAATTGCGGTAAATAATGCTGTAATGCATGAGATTATACAGTTTTACACTGCAGCGTATTACTGGGGCACAGATGAATTACTATACTTTTTTGTTGTCATAGCATATTCTACCAAATGGCGGGAACGGACAACTATTACAATGATGGATGATTTCCTAATTGTGATATGATGAATTTAATATTGACTCGTTACTGGAAGTACAATAATTGGAGAGAAATAATAAAAGTTATAAAAATAGTACAAAATGAATTCCCCTTATCTGGTTGCTTCGAAAGCATACGAGCTGTTGGCCTTGTCATAGCAAGATCACTAGAAAAGCATTTTATTGGGTGACCGGTTTCGACAGAGCTATGCTGTCACAATCTAATCTTATGTTGTAAAATCTTTACAACATAGGATAGCTTTGTCGAAACCAGTCATCCAACAAAATTTTCAAAAAACTCAAAAGCACTCTAATTTTAGGTAGTGGTCGGAAAACACATTTCACATCGTATTTCCGTAAAATACGATCGATCTTGTTGGAAGTGTTTCCTAGGTAAGGCAGAAAGGCAGTAGACTTAGGTGTCGACTCAGAATTACCATCAGTCACTCGTTGTACAGTTGGTCGATAGCGCAACGCACGTTCAATCTGTCTATCACTATAACCATTTTGACGAAACGTAACTTCAAGATGGGACACCCTAGCTGGCAAAGTCTCAGCGTCGGAAACGACATGTGCCTTGTGTACCAAGATACGAAGTACCCCTTCACGCTGAGCCGGATGGTGACAACTATTAGCCCGTAAGTACAAGTCGGTGGGAGTACGTTTCCTGTAGACTGCATGTCCCAATGATCCATCATCCTTCCTCCTAACCAACACGCCAAGAATGGGAAGGTAACCATTCTCTTCCACCTCCAACGTAAAACGAATGTTCGGTGGATCCAGTTTAAATGTTCTAGAAAGGCATTCAAATTCTCCCTACCATGAGGCCAAACAGCAAAGGCGTCGTCAACATTTCAAAGAAACAGAGGGGCAGAGTCAATGCTACGTCACCTGCGAGTTCGTAGTCAATAGGTATCTCTGACTTTGGTCATCTTTGGTGGCACTAGTGTTCAGTGTGTGTGTTATCTTTCCTGCATCAATCTGAGAACCGAAGTTTTAAATTTCCATATACGTCACCTGTCCGTTGCAGTTGCCTTGAAAATGGCGGGGTGTTCTCCTGCCGAAATATCGGCGGTCGCTGAAAGTGTTACCTGGCTGAATTCCAGGAAGGTATTTGAAAGTTTTATACGCCAGGAGAAACTCAGGTCTCACATCCAACAAAATGCATTTTAGTGATCTTGTCCTTCGAAGTTTTATTCAGTTACCACACACTGCAGGTCATCCCAGACTAACATTGTCGGGAATATATATAGAGGATCTGGCAGGCAGTGAGCGCTCGTGCCTGTACTTCCCCCAGAGCGGGGGTGACACTGGCGCTCTAGGGTCTGAGTCAGAAATCGTTTGAGGCACTCCTGACCGCGGATACAATGACATATAAGCATCAACTAAGTATTTTTAGGTTATTTAATATAAAGTACATTTCCTGTACCATTCCTAATTCCAGTAGTGGTGTTAACCATCTACACTGTAAATTTATCAGTTTATTATGAGTGTACACACTCGAATTTTTCCAAAATTAAAGCAACAAAACGCTCTTTCCCAATCCTATATTTAATTCACCATATAGTCATACAAAATGTCAACAGATATCCGTACGATCGTCTTCTGTACTTAAGATGGCTTCCGCGTCAACGGACAACCATGCCACTGATGTCAGGGTACATATCAAACGGGTTAGTGTTTGCCAGGTAGTCTGACAGCCACAATCGCTGTGCAAACAGTCACAGACGGTGCAGTGTGACACAGAGAAGACGCCTACCAGACTGTCTGCGGTGCAATGGAAGCAGCCAGTCGCAAAACTGATGTGACCCGATGACTTAATGTGAATCGTTCTGTTGGTTCCCGGATGTGGTGATACTTTACAGAGACGGAAACTGTACCCCGGAGAGCAGGGCAGAAAGAGAGGACCGTTATTTGGGTGCAAGGGCACGACGGGCCGCCTTAATACTGCACGGCAACTGCCATCTGCTCCCGCAGCATCCACTGGACGTGTTTTGTCGAGTCAAACGATATACAGAAGCCTCCGACAGAGTGGCCGTTAGTGTCAGATACTTGCTGTATGTGTACCTCTGACACGTCTTCGCAGAATGGAGTCGCCATCGTGCCAACTGGACAGTCGAACAATGGGCCAACGTTCTTTTCACAGATGAATCCCGATATGGTCTGGAGAGTGGTTCATAGCTGATTCGTATTTGGAGGGAAAGTGGAACACGATTTCGGGACCCAAATATTGTGGAATGAGACCGATATCGAGAAGGATCCCTAATTATGTTGGCAGCGATTATGTTGACCACTCGAACGTCTCTTCATGAACCTCTACGAGTGGATCGGCAAGGTTTAACTGCTATCATGACGAGATCTTGCTATCTCGTGTGCTGTTACTGCCAGGTGCTGTTGGTCCAGACATTGTAGTATTGGACGATAATTCTCGACCTCATAGAGCACAGGTGGCTGATATCTTCTTCAGAACGGTAGTTATTTCACGCATGGCGTACCCTGCTCGCTCTCCCGATTTGAATCCCATAGACCACGTCTGGGATGCACTAGGGAGACGGCCTGCATCGCATCAGCATCCACCAGCCACTCCCCAAGACCTGCGAGGAGCAGCTTCGCACAAAGAATGGGCGTTACTGCATCTATGTAAGATTGATGACATCATTCAAAGCAGGCCACATCGCTGTCAGGCCTGTACTGTTGCCAGAGGTGGTCACACTCCATACTCAACACATCAACCAGTCGTCGGAATGCGTGTGCGCAAATCCGTTAAGTTGGAAAAAACGAAGAACATTTTTGTCTCCAGTTATGCATTCTTCAGTTGTTTACGTTCTTTATTATTTTCTTCTTTACTAACACCAGTTTATAATTTTTTATGGAAAATAAAAGAAACGTTTCAAAATTTCCGTTTGTTGCTTTAATTTTGGAGTAATAGTGTCATACTCCTCTAAAAGAACCTAACAGCGACACTGATGTTTAACACATTAAAAAAAGTGCAGGAGCGAGTTTCTCATACACATGGTACACGTTTGTTGCAGTGTGCTATTTGTTTAAACTGGGATACCGGAGCATTCATTTTAATAATGCTTTGTTCTAACTGGTCAGTCTCGTATTTACATGTGTCTTTGGAAAAGCAGAGAAAATCGACAAAATTGTAACTAGTCGTAAATAGCAATGAAGTGCTCATAGTGAAAATTATTTTCTCTGACTCGATCGTTCGTTGAGCATTAAAACGTCTGCCTGCTTTTTACTCAAAAATGAATGTGTTGTCCTGTGTTATAACAAGGTTGAACTGAAATTAGTATTGCGGACAGAGTATGTCAATGGACACATTTGCATGAAGACAAAACTAACTGGCGTTCACTATGCAAGAAATTAAATCCAAACCGTTACTCAAAAAACACTACCAAAACAAAACTGTGCACCAAAAACATTGAAACACTGAAATTACGCAACAACACTATGAAACACACGCTGTTTACTGGCCCATCAAAAATCTGAATTAGAAACAAAGTGCATAGAGTATACGCAACAGAAACGTGAGATTAGAAACTAAAGGACGAACAGAATATGAAAAGAATCTCACCTGACAAATTACAGCATAATCAGCAGCAACAGCACAGCATGAAGAAATCGTGCCAACTAAAATATGGTGAAGTAACCTAAACTACTGGGAGAAAGATTGTGATGAATTTCTCATACTAAAAAAACTTCTTACTTCAAATGAAAATACTATTCGGTTAATTATTATGACAATGCTTTATTTTAAACACAAAATCTTATAATACATTGCTTTACAAAAATCTTATAATACATTGCTTTTACGATTGTGCGAACTGGAATGAATGAAACTGAAATTATCTTAACTGAGATGAGAAGGTGGACAGTTTTCTTCCAAGAATAGCTAACACTATCAGTTCGCTGCAGCAAAAATTATTGCCGTAAAAACATATCCATAATGCAAATCCATTCTCTCTATTCCATTAATGCTGTGTCTGTAAATCCTTACATCAGACTAACAGTTTTCGTCAGCAAAATCCTCCTCCAATGTGCACTAACATAAAAATTTTCAGTTTACTCCATATCTAACTGCTCAACTGCTCTCCACTCTACAACTGAGCCAAAGATACACAGGTTCAGAGGTACTAATGTCACTGCCAAGTCGACCATTCCATATACGTCACGTGCGACTGCTTCGCTCTCGTAATATGAAATTTCCATTCATTCTGAAACTACCAGCAAATAAACGTCCAATCACCTAAATATGTCCACCTTCCATATTCCCCCACCTTGTTTGATAAAATTTTCTTACGTTTTCATGTTGTCTTACAATGCGAAAGCTACGAAAATTCGGCAAAATACATAAATACACAACATTTTACAAAACATATAAACTGACAACATGTATGTAAAGAAATTTAACTTGTGGTTTTTCGTCAAAAGTGTGTGCATGTGGTATTATCAAGTTCTGATTAGGCACACAAATGAAACACTTAGTCGTCACATGAAAATATCACTGCAGAATGGTTCGCAGAAGAGCTTCTGTGAAGTCTGGAAGGTAGGAGACGAGATACTGGCAGAATTGAAGCTCTGAGGACGGGTCGTGAGTCGTGCTTGGGTAGCTCAGATGGTAGAGCACTTGACCACGAAAGGCAAAGATCCCCAGTTCGAGTCTCGGTCCGGCACACAGTTTTAATCTGCCAGGAAATTTCATCCCCATTCATGCATTAAACACATATTTCATAAACTACACTTCAAAATTTTCTCAAATTATTTCCATCCTTCAACTTATTAAATCTCACAGAACTTCCTTGCAGAATATCTTATTCATCACTTACATTTTCCTAAAATTTCACCTTTTCAATCATGTAAGTTCCAAAGAACTCAAATTATACCTCAGATAGTACTCAAATTTCATACCTAAACCTCTGGATATCCACATTATTAAAACCATAAACTCAAAAGCTCTTTTTTTCAACTATGCACTTCTCAAACCATCACCCCAGATAAAACCATATTCTTTTATCAAACCTTATACCTCGCATCGTCACTTCAAATAATTTCTTTAAGTCCAATTTCTCAACCATTGGTAACCATCATCTTAACATATACCAATGGTAACTTATTGCTAACTTATGAGTTTCTGCCTTATATCTAATACTTAAAGTTTGGAGATCTCACTAAAATTAGAGTAGCACATCACACTCATTCACACACATAGATAAGAAGCAAAGCAGCTAACTACAAGTAAAAGAATCATCAAGCAAACTATACAACATGACATCTTAAAGAAATTTTACCACTAATGCAGCTGCACACAAAATCATAGGAAAGTAAGTTATCACAGAACATACAACAGCGTATCACATCCCAGCAAAAACTGGTTTAACCTGTGCAAAATACATTGCATACAAATATGAATCAATCTCCCTGTCAAGTGAAGGAAGAGGTCATTGAACCGAAAACAAGAATAAATATATGATTATTTACACTGACGTACTTAGACTACTTGTTTCATAGTACTGCTTATACTAAATGTGTGTTTTATAGCAAGTTAAAAGTGTTTGCTGGAAAAGACTGTTAGTAATTACTAGAATTTAGTTCTTTTTCGTGACACTTTCTTCTCTCATGTCCCATAGTTTTTGTGTAAGCCTCTCCCAATGATCTTTCAGAATGTAAGCATTTATCAGTAAGATTTCTCATAACGAACAGGCATGGTGAACGAAATAGATTAAAGATTAGTGCAAAGTGATAAAACTGTTTTTAAGTTTACGAAAGTATATAAAGAAAATTTGCAAGAAGTGTTGCTGTCATGCACACAAAACACCATTCACAAGAAATGTGGTACTAATGGTCAGTAAAAATTATTAAGTGGCAAATTGTGTTTCATCTAACATTTTACTAACTCATACGTCAACTCTTTCAAGTATTCAAGAAAAAATTTTCATATAGAATTTAATTCCAACACTGTTTGTATTCTTCAGTAAGTTTCTTAAAAACGGACGCTATGCTGCTAAAAACAATTGGATCTGGTAGTGACGAACAGGTTCGAATTTTTCGATTTAATGAATCTATTGATAAGATTCAGCTATCTTATGGCTGTGACAGTGTCACAGATCAGTGGCGCCTATCTAAAAGTTAAGCAATATAGTACGATACATTTGCTACCAAATTCAACAGAAAAATAATTAAGAACCATCTGAGCGGGCAGCAGAAAACACACAGCTTTGGGAGAGAGAATGAGAAAGAGCTTTGGCAGAAATTAAGACTTTTGTTTGCTGTGTCACAGATAAATTGCTTCCACGGAAGACAGAAGCGGCAAGCACCCCCATACCTCAATGTTGTTGTTGTTGTTGCGGTCTTCAGTCCTGAGACTGGTTTGACGCTACTCTCCGTGCTACTCTATCCTGTGCAAGCTTCTTCATCTTCCAGTACCTGCTGCAACATACATCCTTCTGAATCTGTTTAGTGTATTCATCTCTTGGTATCCCTCTACGATTTTTACCCTCCACGCTGCCCTCCAATACTAAATTGGTTATCCCTCGATGTCTCAGAACTTGTCCTACCAACCGATCCCTTCTTCTAGTCAAGTTGTGCCACAAGCTCCTCTTCTCCCCAATTCTATTCAATACCTCCTCATTAGTTATGTGATCAACCCATATAATCTTCAGCATTGTTCTGTAGCACCACATTTCGAAAGCTTCTATTCTCATCTTGTCTAAGCTATTTATCGTCCACGTTTCACTTCCACACGTGGCTACACTCCATACAAATACTTTCAGAAACGACTTCCTGACACTTAAATCATTACTCGATGTTAACAAATTTCTCTTCTTAAGAAACGCTTTCCTTGCCATTGCCAGTCTACATTTTATATCCTCTCTACTTTGACCATCATCAGTTATTTTGCTCCCCAAATGGCAAAACTCCTTTACTACTTTAAGTATCTCTTTTCCTAATCTAATTCCCTCAGCATCACCCGACTTAATTCAGCTACATTCCATTATCCTCGTTTTGCTTTTGTTGATGTTCATCTTATACCCTCCTTTCAAGACACTGTCCATTCCGTTCAACTGCTCTTTCAAGTCCTTTGTTGTCTCTGACAGAATTACAATGTCATCGGCGAACCTCAAAGTTTTTATTTCTTCTCCATGGATTTTAATACCTACTCCGAATTTTTCTTTTGTTTCCTTTATTGCTTGCTCAATATACGGATTGAATAACATCGGGGAGAGGCTACAACCCTGTCTCACTCCTTTCCCAACCACTGCTTCCCTTTCATGCCCCTCGACTCTTATAACTGCCATCTGCTTTCTGTACAAATTGTAAATAGCCTTTCGCTCTCTGTATTTTATCCCTGCCATCTTCAGAATTTGAAAGAGAGTATTTCAATCAACATTGTCAAAAGCTTTCTCTAAGTCTACAAATGCTAGAAACGTAGGTTTGCCTTTCCTTAATCTTTCTTCTAAAATAAGTCGTAGGGTCAGGATTGCCTCAAGTGTTCCAACATTTCTACGGAATCCAAACTGATCTTCCCCGAGGTCGGCTTCTATCAGTTTTTCCATTCGTCTGTAAATAATTCGCGTTAGTATTTTGCAGCTGTGACTTATTAAACTGTTCGGTAATTTTCACATCTGTCAACACCTGCTTTCTTTGGGATTGGGATTATTATATTCTTCTTGAAGTCTGAGGGTATTTCGCTTGTCTCATACATCTTGCTCACCAGACGGTAGAGTTTTGTCAGGACTGCCTCTCCCAAAGCCGTCAGTAGTTCTAATGGAATGTTGTCTACTCCTGGGGCCTTGTTTCGACTCAGTGCTCTGTCAAACTCTTCACGCAATATCATATCCCCCATTTCATCTTCATCTACATCCTCTTCCATTTCCATAATAATGTCTTCAAGTACATCGCCCTTGTATAGGCCCTCTATATACTCCTTCCACCTTTCTGCTTTCCCTTCTTTGCTTAGAACTGGGTTTCCATCAAAGCTCTTGATATTCATGCAAGTGGTTCTCCTTTCTCCAAAGGTCTCTTTAATTTTGCTGTAGGCAGTATCTATCTTACCCCTAGTGAGATAAGCCTCTACATCCTTACATTTGTCCTCTAGACATCCCTGCTTAGCCAATTTGCACTTCCTGTCAATATCATTTTTGAGACGTTTGTATTCCTTTTTGCCTGCTTCATTTACTGCATTTTTATATTTTCTCCTTTCATCAATTAAATTCAGTATTTCTTCTGTTACCCAAGGGTTTCTACTAGCCCTCGTCTTTTTACCTATTTGATCCTCTGCTGCCTTCACTATTTCATCCCTCAAAGCTACCTATTCTTCTTCTACTGTATTTCTTTCCCCCATTTATGTCAATTGTTCCCTTATGCTCTCCCTGAAACTCTGTACAATCTCTGGTTCTTTCAGTTTATCCAGGTCCCATCTCCTTAAATTCCCACCTTTTTTGCAGTTTCTTCAGTTTTAATCTAGAGTTCATAACCAATAGATTGTGGTCAGAGTCCAAATCTGCCCCTGGAAATGTCTTACAATTTAAAACCTGGTTCCTAAATCTCTGTCTTACCATTATATAATCTATCTGATACCTTTTAGTATCTCCAGGGTTCTTCCATGTATACAGCCTTCTTTTATGTTTCTTAAACCGAGTATTAGCTATGATTAAGTTATGCTCTGCGCAAAATTCTACCAGGCGGCTTCCTCTTTCATTTCTTAGCCCCAATCCATATTCACCTACTATGTTTACTTGTCTCCCTTTTCCTACTGATGAATTCCAGTCACCCATGACTTAAATTTTCGCCTCCCTTCACTACCTGAATAATTTATTTTATCTCATCATACATTTCATCAATTTCTTCGTCACCTGCAGAGCTAGTTGGCATATAAACTTGTACTACTGTAGTAGGTGTGGGCTTCGTATCTATCTTGACCACAATAATGCGTTCACTATGCTGTTTGTAGTAGCTAACCCGCACTCCTATTTTTTTATTCATTATTAGACCTACTCCTGCATTACCCCTATTTGATTTTGTATTTATAACCCTGTAATCACCTGACCAAAAGTCTTGTTCCTCCTGCCACCGAACTTCACTAATTCCCACTATATCTAACTTTAACCTATCCATTTCCCTTTTTAAATTTTCTAACTTACCTGCCCGATTAAGGGATCTGACATTCCACGCTCCGATCCGTAGAACGTCAGTTTTCTTTCTCCTGATAACGACATCCTCTTGAGTAGTCCCCGCCCAGAGATCCGAATGGGGGACTATTTTACCTCCAGAATATTTTACCCAAGAGGACGCCATCATCATTCCATCATACAATAAAGCTGCATGCCCTCGGGAAAAATTACGACTGTAGTTTCCCCTTGCTTTCAGCCATTCGCAGTACCAGAACAGCAAGGCCATTTTGGTTAATGTTACAAGGCCAGATCAGTCAATCATCCAGGCTGTTGCCCCTGCAACTACTGAAAAGGCTGCTGCCCCTCTTCGGGAACCACACGTTTGTCTGGCCTCTCAACAGATACCCCTCCGTGGTGGTTGCACCTACGGTACGGCAATCGGGAAAAATTACGGCTGTAGTTCCCCATTGCTTTCAGCCGTTCGCAGTACCAGAACAGCAAGGCCATTTTGGTTAATGTTACAAGGCCAGATCAGTCAATCATCCAGGCTGTTGCCCCTGCAACTACTGAAAAGGCTGCTGCCCCTCTTCAGGAACCACACGTTTGTCTGGCCTCTCAACAGATACCCCTCCGTAGTGGTTGCACCTACGGTACGGCAATCTGTATCGTTGAGGCACGCAAGCCTCCCCACCAACGGCAAGGTCCATGGTTCATGGGGGGGGGAGGGGGGGGGGCATACCTCAATAGTACGTGGAAAGCAGAGAGGGCTACATAGCACAGTCAAATGAAGTCGAATCAAATTAAGTGGAACCTTTTCTGACAAACAAAAGCTCAACGAAATCATAACAAACCTAAGGACAGATATGGGAAGAGCGATTAATGAATTAGATAGCAAGAGCTTACAGGCTGTGATGTCACTACCCTGAAAAGTTTCAGTCCTTCCTAAAATAAGTAAATGGAGTAAAATCTGTCTGAATTCTCATTGGCCAACAAATCTCTGAAAAAGCTGATAAAACGAATACCGATATACTAAATTCTGTCTTCCGAAATTCATTCATCGAAGATCACTCTACTGTTCCATGGATGAGGAAACATAATTATATTCTAGTTCACTCTTTACGGTGATAATAATATGACGATTTATGTGCAGTTGTCGAAAATCAATAGAGGTGTCCGCCCCGATAGCTGAATGGTCAGTGTGACGGACTGCCGTCCTCAGGGGGCCGGGTTCGATTCCCTGCTGTGCGTAGTGATGTCTTCATCATCATTTCATCCCCATCCAGCGCGCAGGCCGCCCAATGTGCCGTCGAATGTAATAAGACGTGTACCAATGCAGCCGGACCTGCCACGCACATGGCCTCCCGGCCAATGACGCCAAACGCTCATTTCCATTTTCAATAGAGGTAAGGAAGCCCGCATGTACTCGAAAGGAGTCGTAACGTAAGAATAAAGTGTAAATGTTCATTTACAGTTCAGGATAAGAAAATATACCACGAGTAAGGGAAGATACGTACGTCGGCGCTAATCAAACTTTGAATGGTATGGGAATAGCATCAGTCTGACACGCCGATACCAATTTATCTGATGATAAATGCGAAATGGAAAAATTTGAAAGAGTACAGTTGGCGTGTTTCTGACGTTAACATAAATAATTTGGTAAACAGTGGTATCCGGTAACTGTGACATAACAAATTAAATGAGGTAAAAAAAAGTTTGGTAAATACCGATTCAGGCTCGCCAGGTAACGCTAATCCATAAAGAGAAAGGCTCCACCATACAAAATTCAATCGAAGTTAGATTCACTATAAAATATCTGAGAAATTTAATTCGACATTTCCTTCTTTTTTTCTGTAAGAGACGCTCTGATGTATACTAAAGTGGTTTTTCCAGAGAGCCTTAAAATGTTCTACAACAGGACCCTCTCGGTTTCATGACAATTAGTTCTCCTTTTTAAATAAAAAGAGCACCTTGAACCATATGCTGTTTGTTTTATGGAACAAAATTACCTTTCCTAGCTCACAATAAAAATGAAATTTATGGACTGAAAACATTATAAATCCAGCAAGTATAAGGGTGGTTTCCAAACATATATAAAAAAAGAGACACTGGTAGTTGTGGTATGCGTCATCATGTAAAGTAACTCAAAAAACTTTTTTACAAAAATTAACACGTTTCTACACTGGCCCCTTTTGTAACCCGTAAAATGTCTAGACGATACTCTGTCTCAACCCGTATGCGCACAAGCACGTCTGGGGTGATGGAGGCTATTGCATCCACATTTCTCCTGCGGAGGTCACCAAGGTCACCTATAGACGACGCTTACACAATGTCTTTCACGTAATACCGCAAGAAAAATTCCAGAGGGATTATGCCTGGAGATCTTGGTGACCACTTGAGAGCACCATCACGTCCTACCCATCGCTGTGAAAATGTTCAATTCAAGAAGTCATGAGCAGTGCACCATTCTGATGGATCATAACACTTCGCTGAAGGGGAAGAAACTGAGGGACAGCAAACTGATCAAGCATGTGCCGATATATGGTCTCTGTTAATGTTCACCCTAAGAAGAAAAGTGTCCAACCAGGCAGCCATTTATCAGCACACACCACACATTCATCTTATCACTGTCTCTGACATGTTACCAGAAACTATGAGGTTTTCCGAACCCCAGACCCGAATGTTGTGCCGATTAACCTTCCCACAAGTGTGACAGGTTTCTTCGTCAGAGAAGAAAATATTTCCTAGATAAGGTCCAACATCTCAACAGAAAATCTGTGGCGAAGCTCCAAGTCGTTTTTCTTCAGTGCTTGCAAAATTTGAATTTTGTAAAGGTGCAAGCGAAATCGTTTATGCTGCGCCTTGTGAACTTTTCAGCGAGGGATGTTTGGTTCTTGCGATTCTTGGCGAATTGAGTCTAGGGGCTTCTTTAGAAGGTCTCTCTGATTTCTATTATTTCATCTGGCGTAAGTTGTGGTCAACATCCCGACAGTTTACACTCCTAATCAGTGGCTAAGAACTTGTCACACCAAGTGTTAATTGTCTTAATCACTGGAGGCTCCCTTTAAAATTCGCGTAGGAGAATTTTTTTTGCTTCATTATGTGCAGTGTGTGGCTCTTTCTTCAAGTGCAGTTTTTTATGGTACTTATTTAGCAGATGAAACAATTCAAAAGAATTAGCTTGGAATGAAAGTCTAAGCAGCTCTTTGAGTTGCTTTACTTAATAGCGCAAACTGAAAGTATCTATGTCTCAAGAGTTTTCTTAAATTGCTTTCGCAAATCAGAAGAGCTTTATGTGAGCACCCTGTAAAACAGCGAAAACATTTACCATAAGAGTGGTGGAACCCCTGTGATAAGATATAAACATTGCCATCCGTTTGCCCGTGATGCAGGACTTACGTATTTCCTTTAATTTCATTATAGCTGTTCCTATGAAAAAAGGAGCAAAATTTTCCGCTACTTCATGATCATGAGGAGATGAATTTGAACGCTAGCTATAATATAATCTTCATCTATTGTAAAACTGATGTGTAAATACGGTTTAATCCTTGTTTTATTTACAAAGATATGCTGTGTACGCTACATGACAATATTAGGGTGAGTATGTACTCATTACGATACGTGCAATGATAGGAGTGGCTAGAATGATGATTGTGAGTTTGATTTCTGAGAAGGAGGGATGCTAGACTCAGCCTAAACTGTTACCAAAACCTAAAAGCTTTTGTCGCATGGAATAAATCAACTCGATACAAAATACTTTCTTGAATTCGTAACAGTAAACAAGTAATGCTTAGGGCTGAATTACATTTGATTAGGAATACGATACTCCAGGTAACCGTGACACGTAAGACAGCTGCAGAAACAGAAAGTCTATATCAAGCAATTTATAGGAAAGAAATATTCACAGTAAATAAAAATTATAAATAAATTAATGATCTAATCAACGGACAAATTTCAGGAACCGTAGCTGGTGACTCAAAAAGTAGTTCTGATCGGAATAGAGTAATAGAACCAAAAACAACATTTACTAAGATTTCAGTAATTTAATATCAGGAAAGGAAGGAAGGAGATACATGAGCGCACTTGTATCCAATAGTCTGCCAGAGAAACTCGTATGCTTTATGCGTTAAGTTGTAGAATTTAGGAATGAATTGAAGAAAGTGTGATGTTACATGAAATATTGTATTAAAAAGTCGTGAAGCCATCTGGATTTCATTCTTCGTACAGTTATTGTGTATTAGTAAGTCACTATTTTCTTTATATACTATCAGTTGAGCTCTTGACATATCCGCCTGTTGCATTATCTGAAAGCTGTCGCTTTTTAATCAATGTAAACGACTCTCTACGTTACATATGGTTAAAGAGCGGAGTTGTTCTCATGTTTTCAGCATGCATCAAGTTTATGGGAATATGTTGCCAACCAAGACTGTAAATTTTAATCTTTAGCGAGAGACAGCAATTTTGCTTTAGCGAGAGAGAGCAATTCTGCGACGAACTGTAGCATAACAAAGAAGCAGCAAGGCACCCAGAAAACCCCCGAGGCGAGTAAACAGTTATCGCCAAGAGAATAACTCCTTCCTTCCGTTCTTCCGCACGCGGAAATTACACAGGAAACTTCGTGCACTACACGAAACATCTGTCACACTTAGTTTACTGCAGCTAGTACTTATGGCGTGTCAGATGTTTATGATGTTAGAATCATTTGATAAAATTAATCTTCCTAGACGGAAATGCAAATGAATTACTCAGAATGACGACGGATGAAACTCACTCAGTAAATGAATGCTATAAATTTAAGAGGCAGCTTTTACGCTGCTGAGAGCAAAGCGTTGCAGAATGTTGTACACGCAAATAATGAACAGACAGATACTCAATTTCTGAAGCTCTCGTAAGCAGCACTATCGGCTTGAATTTGACCACTTCATGGCGGTTTCACTCAAATAGATTCACAATACCAATAGATGACGACGTACGGGTTTGTTTTGCACTCACCACCCTTTTACATATTTAAATAAAACATCCACCACATTGAATGAAAATTAGATCTACTATTGCAATATGAGCATAAAACTGTGTCGTAAAGAAGAGCTAGAACTTAGTACTAATAGGGGGCTGAAGTTAGTCTTAGATTATTAAAAACGGAGCAGTGTCTTACACTGATTGCGAAGAGTAACGAACAGCCCTGTCTCAGACAGCCATCCTAAAATATCACGTAAAACCTGAATTGGGGTGGCCGGTGTTTACTCCAGTTGAGAGGTCACGGTCGATGTACAAAACTACTTACTGGAGTTTCGTCCCCAACTACGTGAGACATCTTGAAAGAGTAAAAGGCAAATGCATCGTAGCTCAAGGGGAGCTACGATGCAGTACAGGACAATCCCGTTCTTCACGTAATGCGAATGTGTGATTATTCCTGGCTGGTAACATCATTCTCGATTAAGCGCAACGGATCGTTACGCTGTTGGCGCAAAGTCAGCATCCATGTTTTGTTTTAACTCCTTTTCACCTGATAAAATTTTGATATAAATCTCTATACCCTCTCTTATACAAATGTTGCTGATAGCGCGTTATCTTGGTAAAACGCTAGTCAAAAAATGGCTCTAAGCACTATGGGACTTAACATTTGAGGTCATCAGTCCCCTCGACTTAGAACTACTTAGACCTAACTAACCTGAAGACATCACACATCCATGCCTGAGGCAGGATTCGAACCTGCTACCGTACCAGCAGCGCGGTTCCGGATTGAAGCGCCTAGAACCTCTCGGCCGCCACAGCTTCCGGTAAAACGCTAGTCCCACTAAATTTTATTAGTCACCATTTTGAAAAGCAATTTATCTAACTTCCTGGCAGATTAAAACTGTGTGACGGACCGACACTCGAATTCGGGACCTTTGGCCTTTGCGGGCAAATGCTCTACCAACTTCTTTTTTTCCGATATAGATCGTTGTGTTTGGTCTGGGCGGACGTCACAAGACATCCGTTCAAGTTGATCGTTGATTCCTTTTTTTATTATAGAGAGCACGCAGTCCTCTGACCAAACACGCTGAGCTACCGTGCCGCCATCCCAACTGAGCACGACTCACGCCCGGTCTTCAAAGTTTCAGTTCCAAACGTCACAGAATCTCTTCTGCGAACCTTGCAGAACTAGCACTCCTGGAAGAAAGAATATTGCGCAGAGATGGCTTAGCATGGGGGTGTTTCCAGAATGAGATTTTCACACTGCAATGGAATTTCAGTCTGCCAGGAGGTTTCATATCAGCCCACACTCCGCTGCAGAGTGAAAATCTCATCCAGCAATTTATCAGTTAGTCAAAAGCGACATTTCCTCTTACTTTCATGTAGGTGAATGTTAACATTTCTCTTCGTGGTGCCCGTGTACGCTTAGCATCAAACCTCATTGAATTTTAAACACATCAAGCATCACTAGTGGACGACTAGTGCGGCTGATCTCAGGTCGTCTCTATTTTACCAGTGGGTTAAAAAGTAATTTCACCTCCATGCTTGCAAAAAACTTCGTCAATGGAATGAGTATTCTAATAAAAGGAAGGAAAACGTTTCCTATTGGAGGCTGCTCATTAGACTGGTCCTTTTCTCACAAAGGACATAGTGTGCGTTCCATCTTCTTACTGTAGTAACCATCACTAGCGGACGACGCATAGCTGCTGCTGATCTCAGGTCGTCTCCATTTTCCCCGGGGGTAAAATCTATGCTTAAAAAAAAACGTCGATGCGATCAGTTTCCTAAGAAATGGAGGAAAACTGTCGCTATTGGAGTTTGCTCGTTAGACCGTAAATAGCTGAGTTTTTCTTGTCAATAAACCTGCTCAAATGTTTTAATAGCCGTGTGGCCTCGGAGTCTTTCGCGACGGCATACATGAGTAAAACGTTCTCGGTTTTCAAGCCGCGTCGGTTCGAATAAAATCCTCGAGCTTTCGATGACCATCTCCGCCATCGTCGTCAGGAGTTCACTGACTGCCGGGTCTGCTACGGTTTCTCGCTTATATAGGCATGACGACATCATCAGCAGCCAGTCAGATAGACCCAATGTGTCGCGCGCGCGTAAGTCGACCCGGGCAGCTAGCAGAGCTGTTGCTCGTGGCAGCACCGGTGACGTCAGGTGGCGCCAGGGGCAGCGCCACGTTTGAAACTGCCGCTCCCGCGTCGCGCATCTGTCCTTGCTTTCTTTCCATGCTCAACGCCCGCCACCATGCCCTGCTGATTGTGTACCCGTGGTCTCTGTTGAAATTGTTATTTAAACGAATCTCGACCGCTTCCTTTATAACGGAATCCCAATATGTACACTCCTGGAAATTGAAATAAGAACACCGTGAATTCATTGTCCCAGGAAGGGGAAACTTTATTGACACATTCCTGGGGTCAGATACGTCACATGATCACACTGACACAACCACAGGCACATAGACACAGGCAACAGAGCATGCACAATGTCGGCACTAGTACAGTGTATATCCACCTTTCGCAGCAATGCAGGCTGCTATTCTCCCATGGAGACGATCGTAGAGATGCTGGATGTAGTCCTGTGGAACGGCTTGCCATGCCATTTCCACCTGGCGCCTCAGTTGGACCAGCGTTCGTGCTGGACGTGCAGACCGCGTGAGACGACGCTTCATCCAGTCCCAAACATGCTCAATGGGGGACAGATCCGGAGATCTTGCTGGCCAGGGTAGTTGACTTACACCTTCTAGAGCACGTTGGGTGGCACGGGATACATGAGGACGTGCATTGTCCTGTTGGAACAGCAAGTTCCCTTGCCGGTCTAGGAATGGTAGAACGATGGGTTCGATGACGGTTTGGATGTACCGTGCACTATTCAGTGTCCCCTCGACGATCACCAGTGGTGTACGGCCAGTGTAGGAGATCGCTCCCCACACCATGATGCCGGGTGTTGGCCCTGTGTGCCTCGGTCGTATGCAGTCCTGATTGTGGCGCTCACCTGCACGGCGCCAAACACGCATACGACCATCATTGGCACCAAGGCAGAAGCGACTCTCATCGCTGATGACGACACGTCTCCATTCGTCCCTCCATTCACGCCTGTCGCGACACCACTGGAGGCGGGCTGCACGATGTTGGGGCGTGAGCGGAAGACGGCCTAACGGTGTGCGGGACCGTAGCCCAGCTTCATGGAGACGGTTGCGAATGGTCCTCGCCGATACCCCAGGAGCAACAGTGTCCCTAATTTGCTGGGAAGTGGCGGTGCGGTCCCCTACGGCACTGCGTAGGATCCTACGGTCTTGGCGTGCATCCGTGCGTCGCTGCGGTCCGGTCCCAGGTCGACGGGCACGTGCACCTTCCGCCGACCACTGGCGACAACATCGATGTACTGTGGAGACCTCACGCCTCACGTGTTGAGCAATTCGACGGTACGTCCACCCGGCCTCCCGCATGCCCACTATACGCCCTCGCTCAAAGTCCGTCAACTGCACATACGGTTCACGTCCACGCTGTCGCGGCATGCTACCAGTGTTAAAGACTGCGATGGAGCTCCGTATGCCACGGCAAACTGGCTGACACTGACGGCGGCGGCGCACAAATGCTGCGCAGCTAGCGCCATTCGACGGCCAACACCGCGGTTCCTGGTGTGTCCGCTGTGCCGTGCGTGTGATCATTGCTTGTACAGCCCTCTCGGGTTACAGTACATACAACATTTTAATTAAGAGATAGCATTTAAAGATTTACAGAATAAAACAATTATATCATATTTACTATAAACATAATGGGTAACACTTTTAGGTAGCACATCTTTGTTGTAGTGTCACAAGCTTTCTGGAATAATTCACTATACGTATCATGTCCCACACCCCCCATGAACCATAGACCTTACCGTTGGTGGGGATGCTTGCGTGCCTCAGCAATACAGATAGCCGTGCAACCACAACGGAGGGGTATCTGTTCAGAGGCTAGACAAACGTGTGGTTCCTGAGGAGGGGTAGCAGACTTTACAGTAGTTGCAGAGGCAACACCCAGGATGATTGAACTCGCCTTGCAAAATTAACCAAAGTAGCGCTGCTGTGCTGGTACTGCGAACGGGTGAAAGCAAGGGGAAACTACAACTGTAACTCTTCCCGGGGGCATGCATCTTTACTTTATGGTTAAATAATGATGGCGTCATCTTCGCTAAGATATTCTGGAGGTAAAATAGTCCCCCATTCGTTTCTCCGGGTGGGGATGGTTCAAATGGCTCTAAGCACTATGGGACTTAGCATCTGAGGTCATCAGTCCCCTAAACTAAGAATTACGTAAACCTAACAAACCTAAGGACATCACATACATCCATGCACGACGCACGATTCGAACTTGCGACCGTAGCCGGGTGGGGACTATTCAGGAGGACGCCGTTGTCAGCAGAAACAAAACTGGCGTTCTACGGATCGGAGCGTGGAAAGTTATGACTCTTAATCGCGAAAGAAGGTTAGAGAATTTAAAAAGGAAAATGAGAAGGTTGAAGTTAGATATTGCAGAAATTAGTGAAGTACGGTGGCAGGAGGAACAAGACTTCTCGTCAGGTGAATACAGGGTTATAAATACAAAATCAAGTATTGGTAATGCAAGAAGTGGTTTACTAATGAATAAAAAAAAAAAAAAACAGGAACGCGGGTAAGTTACTAGGAACAGCAGAGGGAACGCATTATTGTAGCCAAGATAGACACGAAGCCCACGTCCACCACAGTAGTACAAGTTTAGAAGCCAACTAGCTCTGCGGATGATGAAAAGATCGAAGAAATATGTGATGCAGTTAAAGAAATTATTCAGATAGTTGTGGGACGCGAAAATTTAATCGTCATGGGGCATCGGTACTGAAATTCGATAGTAGTAGGTGAATATGGACGGGGGGGGGGGGGGGGGGGGGGGTAAGGAATGAAAGAGGAAGCCGCCTGGTACAGTTCTGCACAAAGCATAACTTAATCATAGCTAACACTTGGTTTAAGAATCGCGAAACAAGGTTTTGTACGTGGTAGAGGCCTGGAGGCACTAGAAGGTTTCAGACAGACAGAGATTTAGGAACCAGATATTAAATTGTAAGACATTTACAGGGACAGATGTGGAATCTGACCACAATTTATTGGTTATGTACTGTAGATTAAAACTGAAGAAACTACAAAAAGGAATTTACACGGAGCAATGGGAACAATTTAGACGACAACGAAGATGACGACGTAACCGAAAGAATCAGATGTTGTAGAGATTTTCAGAGAAAGCATTAGGGAACTATTGACAAGACCAAGGGAAAGAAATAGAATAGAAGAGGAATGGGTAACTTTGAGAGATGAAATAGTGAAGAAAAAAATTGTTCACATGGCTCGAAGCACTATGGGACATCTGAGGTCATCAGTCCCCTAGACTTAGAACTACTTATACCCATCTAACCTAAGGACATCAACACATCCATGCCCGAGGCAGGATTCGAAACTGCAACCGTAACAGCAGCGAGGTTCCGGACTGAAGCGCCTAAAATCGCTCGGCCACAGCCGCCGGCAACTAGTGAAAGCAGCAGAGGATCAAGTAATTAAAAATATGAGGGCCAGTATAAATCCTAGGTTAACAGAAAAGATATTGAATTTGATTGATGAAAGAGGAAAATGTAAAAATGCAGTAAATGAAGCAGTTGATAAGGAATACAAACGTCCCAAAAATGAGATCGATAGGAAGTGCAAAATGGCTAAGGGGGGGATCGACAGAGGACAAATGTAAGGATGTAGAAGCATATATCACGAGTTGGAAGATAAATACTCTCTACAGGAAAATTAAAGAGACGTTTGGTTAAAAGAGAACCATCTGTATAAATATCAAGAGTTCAGATGGAAAACCTGTCCTAAGCAAAGAAGAGAAAGCAGAAAGGTGGGAGGAATATGTAGAGGGTCTATACATGGGCGACGTACTTGAAGGCAGCGTTCTGGAAATGGAAGAGGAAGTAGATGAAGATGAAGTGGGAGATATGATGATGAAGTGGGAAAGTAGGTATTGACAGGTGTAAAAATTACTGGCACTTGTGAGAGTAGGGGGCTTGAAAGGGAAGTAGTTGTTGAGAAGGGGGTGAGTCAGAGTTGAAGCCTATCCCCGATTCAGTTTGCATATTGAACAAACAGTAAAGGAAACAAAAGAAAAATTTGGAGTAGGAATTAAAATCCATGGAGAAGAGGGTTACCTACACTAAAGCGACAAAAGTCATGAGATAGAGATATGCATACATACAGATGGCGTTAGTATCGCGTACACAGGGTATAAAAGGGCAATGCATTGGCAGAGCTGACATTTGTACTCAGGCGCTTCATGTGAAAAGCTGTGCAGTGTCATCATCGCCGCACGAGTGGGATTAACAGACTTTGAACGCGAAACAGTAGTTGGAGACAGATGCATGGGACATTCAGTTTCGAAAATCGTTAGGAAATTCAGTATACCCAGATCCACTGTGTCAAGAGTGTGCCGAGAATACAAAACATGAGGCATTACCTTTTAGCACGGAAACACAGTGGCCGACGGCCTTCGGTTAACGACCGGGAACAGCGGCCTTTGCATAGAGCTGTCAATGCTATCAGACAAGCAACGCTGCGTGAAATAACAGCAGAAATCAATGTGGGACTAACGACGAACGTATCCATTAGGACAGTGCTGGAAAATTAGGCATTAATGAGTTAATGGTTTACTGGAGCAGGTGACTGGCGCGAGTGTCTTTGTTAACAGTACGACATCGCCTGCGGCGCCTCTCCTGGACTCGTGACCATATCGGTTGGACACCAGACGACTGGAAAACAGTGAGCTGGTCAGATGAGTCCAGATTTCATATGACAATAGCTGATAATAGGGGTCTAGTGTGGCCCAGACCCCACGAAGCCATGGACCCAGGTTGTCAAATAAGGCACTGAAAAGTCGCTGCGCATGCTTATGGTGGCTCCATTTTGGTGTGGTCTGTGTTTACGAGGAGTGGACTGGATCCTCTGGTGCAGCTAAACCGATCACTGACTGTAAATGGTTATGTTCGGCTACTGGGAGACCATTTTCAGGTTTACAAACAACGATGGAATTTTTATGGATGATAATGCGCCATGTCACGGAGTCACAATTGTTTTTGATTCGTTTGAAGAACATTCTGGACAATTTGAGCGAATGATTTGGTCACCCAGATCGTCAGACATGGTACATAATCGAGGGGTCAGTACCTGCACAAAATACTGCACCGGCAACACTTTCGCAATTATGGACGGCTGTAGAGGTAATATGATTCAGTATTCCTGCAGGGGACTTCCAACGACTTGTTGAGTCCAGGCCACGTCGCGTTGCTGCACTATGCTGGTAAAAAGAAGGTCCGATGAGGTCCCATGACTTTTGTCACCTGAGTGTATATCTTTCAAGGATACACTAAAAGCAATTCATATGCTATCACAGAGGAAAGTATTTCGTCAATTTCTTTTGCATTGTTGTTATAATTATGAACTGGGATTTTCTGATAAGAGTACAGCCAGAGAATGTTCCTGTGCACTGAAACCAGTATCCAGTAGGCAAAATAAAAAATTGTGGCTATAGACTAAAACGTCTATTATTTATCTTGATGTACTCGACGTTTAATGTTCCCGTCACCGGCGCTGTCAGAATTACTGTTTCTCCTCATTTTCGTTTTACTGACTTTCCTAAAACAGTGAACTCTCTCGCAATTCCATTACAGCTTATAATCCGTCTCTTCTCTCAATTTCTACTGTCTCCTTCTTCTGTTTTGACTATACAGATCGCATTTATCTTAACTGGACATAGATCCTAATACAAGGGCTATTTTCTTCAGGTTCTGTCGGAGCGAAATTAAAACCACAGTGAAAATCCGATGAAGCTTTACAGAGATGTGTTGTGCTGTGTCTCTAGTATGCCCGTCGATCGCACCATGTCGCACTTTTCATTTCTGAGCTCTTGGTTGGCACGAAAAGATGCCATGAACAACACAGTCTCCCACCATGTGTGAAGTGCGTATTGTCATTCAGGTTCTTCATGCAGAGGGGTTCCGCCTGATTTCATGCTGACCACATAACGTAATTATCATGCGTGACAGAAAAGTGCGGTAGTGGCGCAGGAACTTTGAAGTAGGACTTAATGAAGTTCATGATGCACGTGGTCAGGTAAAGAAGCGAATGTCAAATAATGGTATTGTTCAGAGAGTGTAACAGGCGATTCGAGGAAGTATTCTACAAAGGGCAACTCAGAACAAGTGAAGTGGCTTTCTTCATGATAATGCTCGCCTGCACACTCCAGCTGCAACAAAGACGCTCCTGTAACATTTTTCGTGGGATCTCTTTGATCACCTACCATACAGTCCGTCATCGCATTTCATTTAAATCTACTGACTATGAAAAGGAGAAAGGACTGTCAGTTCTGACGGTTCAAAAAATGGTTCAAATGGCTCTGAGCACTATGGGACTTAACATCAGTGGTCATCAGTCCCCTAGAACTTAGAACTACTTAAACCTAACTAACCTAAGGACATCACACACATCCATGCCCGAGGCAGGATTAGAACCTGCGACCGTAGCAGTCGCGGTGTTTCGGACTGAGCGCCTAGAACCGCCAGACCACCGCAGCCGGCAGTTCTGACGGAAGAGGTGACGGAACAAGCAAGCAAAATGTTAAGTTTCAGTAAGCTGATGATGCGTAAGCTACGATAGGAGGGAGATGATGTTCAGTAACTGGGTTCAAGCACCTATGCCAAAGAAGAAGTAAAGAACCAAAGTAGAGACGATACATACCCGCCTGACGGTATAGAAACATGTGTTATTAGACAGCAATTTCTGCATATTGTGTACAATACAGTCAGTCTTTGGGAAGACTTCATGGCTTCCGTTGCACAGGACTGAAATGCAAGGAAATCAAGGAAACTTGGAGAAAAATTGTTTCATTTATGGGGCTTGGTATTAAAAGGTGCCAGAATGAACTAGTAATCGTGTGAGGAGGAGACGACACAGTTTCAAAATATCTTACAAAATGTTGAACATCATAAACTGGCCAGTGGTTTATTCAGATGGAACATGGGTTCATATTAAGACTGTCGATATTTTCAAAAATATTGGGAACCAGATTTATCGATATTTAAAAAATGTCAGTATCGGCCACTGATATCTGGACAAAAAGGATCGGTTTATCGAAGAAATAAATATCGACTTACGAGTCTATAAAAATATCGGATGCACTCTATAAATATACTGCCCGTTTTAGAGTTGTATATTTAAGTACTGATTTATTATTAGATATTGTGTACATCAGTGAGTTAGAAGCCTGCCTATCTCCCTTAGAGCAAGAATTGAAAGAACGATACTTAACTGGAATATTTGTAAGTTAATAATGGGAATTTTTACAGATGAAAAACTTATATTAAAATCCTTTTTTGGTCGACTGTTGTTGCTTAAAAACTTTGTACATGGTGTGTTGTGATGCAATATTCCATTCCAATCAACCTCGCATACCGTTGATGTTTCATTAGCTACACATCGAAATAAGGTATTTTTCATGTTGATGTAGGAAAATTACGTGCTGGAGCTAAAAGTTGTAGTTTCTATTGGTAGCACCGAGCGCCGATTACGTCAGCGTTTCCCCCCACAAGTCTCCACCAGCGGCAAAGAGCAATCTTGTCATTTACATTTCTGTTCACCATTTTCAGAAAGTATTTTTGAAGATTGCCGATGTGAAGAAATGGCAAACTTGTTGCGTTAAAAATATTATTCCATTCTAATAGCGAAGTCGCAGCCCCCCCCCCCCCCCTCCTTCCTCTCCCCACCCCAGCGCAATCGGACTTCTTCTTTTGTGTAACCTATACTTGCTTCACAGAGTCAAAGAGTAGTAAGACTCCTTCACACAGTAAAAGTAAAATTATATTCTACTACAATTTCAAAAGAACAAGTTCAAATATTTTCCGAAAATTGTAAAAAAACGTAATATAAAATAAAAGTATTGGGACTCGGTATTGCCATTTAGATATCGACACGTCGATATTTCGGGGTACTATATTGTCGATATATATCGATATTATCTGGTGAAATTACGACAAATCGATATTTTACTAACTTCCCTTGTTCATAAACATTATATTTTGTTAAAAGTCATAAAACTGTGCGAGAACTACTATTAAACAAAAGTTCTGGTCACTCATGTGCTGCCGGCCCTGTGGCCGACCGGTTCTAGGCGCTTAAGTCCGGAACCGCGTTGCTGCTACAGTCGCAGGTTCGAAACCTGCCCCGGGCATGGATGTATGTGATGTTGTTAGGCTTAAGTAGTTCTAAGTCTAGGGGACTGATGACCTCAGATGTTAAGTCCCATATTGCTTAGAGCAATTAGAACCACTCATGTGTCGTGTACGACATTGGTCTGTAGAGCTCTTGCGTGGGAGAGTGCTCCAATTGCAAGAATACTGGAGTGTACGCCATTACTGCCTTCTCTCCCTGATTGTCGGACATAAACACGATGGTGCTGCACCCCGACCTGGTCCTCAGTTTGCTTTGCCAGGTAATACTTGTGACTGCTAGATGGTGCTTATTTGCTTTTACTTACTAGAATCGTCTCTAACCAGCCATACTCGCGATGCTCAAGACAATATATATTGTACTCTCTCTGGCCACATAAATCCGGTCTGACGATACTGACGATACTACGTTACACTATGATCAATATGACAGTCCCAAATCTAGAAGCAGAGTGAGAGATCGCAGTGGACACCAATTTCAGTATTTTTTATAGCCTCCTGCATATGCAATGTAACACCGAGTGAGAAGATAGGCGGCACGGTGCGACTCGAGTCCCGATGAAGGAGAGCTTAGTTCGCGAAAAGGTATAGGTAGCGTCTGGCGCTGTCTGTTTGACCGGCGCGCGGAATAGCTACCTCTGTTACTGACGGAATTTGCAGACCACGAAGTAACCAGCCTGTCAAACGAGCAGCAGGCAAACTGAAGGGTTACTGCGAGTGGCTTTCCGCAGGCAAGTGGATGTTGCAGGTTGGCGCGTGGCGTGAGGATACGGCCAAGGCGAAAATTCAGAGACCACAAATACGCGTAGTTTCACTGCCAACGCATAAGCAAAATCCATACCAATAAAGATACAGAATAAGCAACGGCACCGCTTGAGAGACAGGAACGAGGTGAAGAAACAGGTCTAAACACCCACTCTGTAGATTTAATAGTACTTCAGGTACTGACAACTAACATATGACTGTACCTGTAACCTTTAAAAATTAAGAACTTGTAAACACCTTAAATGATCTTAACGAAAACGACTGAACAGCATTAACTTCAGTGTAGTAAACCTGTACAATTTAGTTATAAGTCACTCTTTTAATTCCGAATGTTACAAAACACAGGTAAAAAATAAATCGCAAAGCAATGAGTGTAGGAGTATTAGATAACATCCTACAGTACCCATTTATAGAGGTATAATGATCCTCAGGTTTAAAATAGGTAAATCATGATAATTTTGACCATTTCACTGAATGAGGTGAATGTAAGCAACCCGCAAAAACGTGAAGTCACCACGGTAGAGCTGCTAAAATTCTAGTTCCTATTCATATGTAATAATTATAGCTGCGATAAGTTTAAGGTAGTTTTTATTCTTTATAAATTTCAGTCAAAATCAACTAAGGACTTGGTGTTATAATTACTGGTTAAAAAAAAATACTGGCATTTTTCATATCTCAAAGAAATCAGAAAGCAAGCACCAGTCATGTTAAGCGTTTACGTGCATAATTCTAATAGCGATGTTTACACTGTGCGTAATTTTGTAGGTTTTTGCAACGACAGATCAGAGCTGCCTAAGGAAAGTTGACATGTTGCCTGGGGTCAGCTGGCTGCACAAACTCAGTGAGTCAAAACGTGTACAGACGATCAGTGCGTCATTTGCGAATGAACCGTTTAAAAAATTTCGGCGACATGGTTAAGCGCCTGTAAAATTTCTGAAAGAGTTCTGAAACTTAGAGAAAGTTTTCGACAGCTGTGTCAGTGGATTCTAACTTTGAACAGTTGCGTGGTGTTAAGCTTGCCAAATTTGACTATAGGCAACTGTACCTCAGAAATGTATCCACAAACGATTTTTCTACTTAAACTATGGACATCACTGTATTGAGCTGGAGTTAATTCTTTCGTCATCGAGCTCACGGATCAAACTGCCGTAACACATATAGGATTAAGCATTGGTTAAACATTTTTAACTGCTGAACAGTGCCCAGCTTGTTGCAAAGACATTTACCTATTTGATCAACCAGAATCCTGCATGTAATTTATTTAATTTGTTGGAAGTGAACACAGCAGTAACCGGCTAATGTGGCAGGAGTAGCCGCGCAATGCACATTAAAAATCCATGCACTTTATTAAGAATTTTTACGTGAACCGCCGTATCTACATAAATGGAAAGTTAAAGGTCGCAACAGCCAGTGTACAGAATACAGGCTACATTATAGTGCCAGATAACACCTGAGGACATACCTTTTTCAAGCTTCGACAACCTGTTGCAGCAACTGATCAACAAGGAATGGTTCCTATGGTGCCTCATTGTGATCTTCGCATACATGGAATCTAAAGGTAATTCCTCATTCAAACCGGAAGTTCAGCGGACAAGTTAGTTGCCATACACGTTAATGTAAGCACAAGGAGGCACAAACACTAAACACGGAGCTGTGGGGTGCTGCACTCCAGCTTGCATGGCGAACCAAGGCGTGCACTGTTGAATCAAACCATTATACTACTTAACTGCGTATTCGTCCACCTTTGTGATAGAACACTTATTGTTTTTGCCATGAATGCCTTAAGTTGATCATAGCTTTCCGGTGCTATGTCCACCAGATATCTACGCACAAGTCACACAACTCTCTCGCATCAATCAGTGGCCATGTTCCATCTAGTTCACATGGGCAAATTTGCTGTCAGACATTTAATGTTGTTGAGCAAACAAAGAAAATATTTGTTCATGTATATTGACCCCTTTCTGAGGCACTGACAGGTTCAATAAAGGATGATAAAGGTCAGTTTTTCCCTTCAGCTTTGGAGGTACTGTCATCATTGTTCTCAAACTTTGTTGGATTATTTTAAAGGTATTTCATTAGCGAATACACGAGGTAAGACAATAAAGTAATAAGACTGACTTTCTTTGCAAGATGTGGCAACTCTGCAGGCTTGCGTAGGCACGTTATCTTTGACCTTGGTCTATAACCTGCTTCTAGTCCAAGCGGCACATCGACGCTCAGTCGTGAGTTGTGCTGTAATAAGTTAACACGTGTTTGTGTCTCTCGTCACGGAAATGGGACTGCATAATATTGCGCAATGGTATGCCATTTCTTTTTGCGTTAAATTTGGTGAAAACACGCCAACAACTTACCGTAAGTTTCAGAAGGCTTTTGGAGAGGAGGTTATGTCAAGAGCTCAAGTTTTTCGTTAGCATAAAACGTTTAGTGAAGGCAGAACGAATGTTGAAGGTAAGGACCTCAGTGGACGACCATCAACCTCATGGACTGATGTCAACTTGGACAGAGTGCGTGAACTCGTGACCGAAGATTATCTGTGAAATGATTGCAGAAGAACTGAACATCAATTGAGAAACGGTTCGTCTAATAATAACTGAAGATCTTGCTATGAGAAAGATTTGTGCAAAGATGGTCCCCAAAAGTCTCACACCACAACAGCGAGAAACACGGGAAAATGTGGCAGCCGATCTGTTAGAGCAAACGGAAATCAATCTAGAATCGTTGAGCCGTGTTATCACCGGTGATGAAAGTTGGTTTTTTTCAGTACGAGCCAGAGACAAAACGCCAAAGTTCGCAATGTTGCTCAGATGGATCACCCAGACCAAAAAAAGCTCGCATGTAAAAGTCAAAAGTGAAATGCATGCTTGTGCTTCTTCGATTCCAAGGGAATTGTTCATAAAGAGTAGGTGCCTCCTGGACAACAGTTAACCAATATTACTACAGAGAAATTTTAGAAAGTGTTGTTAAAAGAGTTCTTCGTGTCTGCGTCAACATTGCTGATAACTGGATTCTACGTCACGATAATTCGCCATCCCATACTGCTCTGTCAGTACAGCAATTTTTAACCTTAAAACAAATTTAAGTACAACCACAGCCACCGTATTCACAAGATATCGCTTCCTGCGGCTTTTTTCTACTTCCAAGAGTCAAAACGGCGGTCAAGGGACACCATTTTCAAACAACACAAAACGTCCAAAAAGCTGTGACGAGGGTCTTGGAGGATATTAAAGAAGATGAGTTCCAGAAATGTTACCATCAATGGCAGAAGCGCTGGAAAAAGTGTGTACAATCAGAAGGGAAGTACTTTGAAGGAGACAACACTAAACTTGACTAAAACGGTAAACAAAATTTTTTTTCACATCAGTCTCTTTACTTTATTGTCGCACCCCGTAGTGCAGTTAAAACGCATAAACCCTTCGACAGGAACCTATATGACGAATGCAGGTGAAAATGACATATTATTCTAACTACTCTCTCTTGAGCAATGAATGCTTTCTAAGTGGTGAGTTACCACAGAAAATTATTTCGTAAGACATTATTGACTAGAAATACGCAAGATATGTCAGGAGCTTATTTCGTCTGTTACCAACGCTACCAGTTATACGAAGAGCGAAAGGAGCTGAACTTAAATGTTTGAGCAACTCAGTTTTATGTTTATTCCAGTTAAAGTTTTCATCGATACGTATGACACATTATCTTTTAAAAAAATAAATTGTTTCGGGGACATATGAGGGAAACATCTTGGCTATTTTCGAATAAATTGTTTAGGGAACATAAGAGGAAAAGATTTAATCTCTGCAACAGCATGGAGTCATTTGAGTTCTGCTGCCTTCTTCTCTTCTATTGAGAGGTAATACAAATTTGTGGTTCATCGCGATTTATTCCTAAACTTTGACGTTCTCTTCTTTTTAATTCCCAGGACGCTGAAGTGTTCTCGAATGTTTAATTCTTCCGTCTGTAGTAAGTAAAACCAATAAATGCAACCTTACAATATCGGACGTTACACAGCACGTGCGTCTAAATAATACTGCACAAAGACAAATCACGTGAGCTCCACTGGTAGATGACAAATACCAGTTGGTCAATAAACAGCAGCAGGTAATACTGAGCGGTGGGTAGGTTGCACGTCCCTGGTCACACATTCCGAGTGATGAATCCCATTTGCAAGCGCAGAGCAATCAAGCGAAATTAACACTCGCCGCGCTGTGCCGTTCTCCTACACGGCTACTGGCATCGTCGATACGCATTCCTCAACGAATATTAGCTGTACGACACAAGTCGTCCGACCTATAGATGCGTTTAGTTTTACATCTAAAAAGCACAGAAATGTCTCAGGACTTAGGTGCTATCGTGGCAGTTTTCGTTTCAGAATTCTCCGAGGTTAAGCATATGACATTGCAGTACAACTCAAAATTACCTTGGTGAAATCAGCACCAGCATCAATATACTGCTAAGAAATTTCCTTCCATACATCAACAATGGTTGCTCCAGAGCACTATCTCCAGAGAAAATGGTACCACCAACTAGCAACAACAAGCCATAAGTACTTAAGAAGCTAATTTCCACATTATATGTTAAAAATTATGATTCACTATAGAAATTTAAACAGTGCTTTGCCGCGCCGGGTAGCCGTGCGTTCTAAGGCACCTTGCCACGGTTCGCGCGGCTCGTCCCGTCGGAGGTTAGAGTCCTCTGTGGAGCATGCGATTGTGTCTACATCTACATCTCCATTTATACTCCGCAAGCCACCCAACGTCGTGTGGCGGAGGGCACTTTACGTGCCACTGTCATTACCTCCCTTTCCTGTTCCAGTCGCGTATGGTTCGCGGTAAGAACGACTGCCCGAAAGCCTCCGTGCGCGCTCGAATCTCTCTAATTTTACATTCGTGATGTCTTCGGGAGGTAGTAGTGGGAGAAGCAATATATTCGATACGTCATCCAGAAACGCACCCTCTCCAAACCTGGACAGCAAGCTACACCGCGATGCAGAGCGCCGCTCTTGCAGAGTCTGCCACTTGAGTTTGCTAAACATCTCCGTAACGCTATCACCCTTACCAAATAACCCTGTGATTAAACGCGCCGCTCTTATTTGGATCTTCTCTATTTCCTCTGTCAACCCGAGCATGTACGGATCCCACACTAATGAGCAATACTCAAGTATAGGTCGAACGAGTGTTTTGTAAGCCACCTCCTTTGTTGATGGACTACATTTTCTAAGGACTCTCCCAATTAATCTCAGCCTGGCACCCGCTTTACCAACAATTAATTTTATATGATCATTCCACTTCAAATCGTTCCGTACGTATACTACCAGATATTTCACAGAAGTAACTGCAACCAGTGTTTGTTCCGCAATCATATAATCATACAATAAAGGATCCTTCTTTCTATGTATTCGCAATACATTACATTTGTCTATGTTAAGGGTCAGTTGCCACTCCCTGCACCAAGTGCCTATCCGCTGCAGATCTTCCTGCAATTCGCTGCAATTTTCTAATGCTGTAACTTCTCTGTATACTACAGCATCATCCGCGAAAAGCCGCATGGAACTTCCGACACTATCTGCTAGGTCATTTATATATATTGTGAAAAGCAATGGTCCCATAACACTCCCCTGTGGCACGCTAGAGGTTACTTTAACATCTGTAGACGTCTCTCCATTGAGAACAACATGCTGTGTTCTGTTTGCTAAAAACTCTCCAGCCACACAACTGGTCTGATATTCCGTAGGCTCTTACTTTGTTTATCAGGCGACAGTGCGGAACTGTATCGAACGCCTTCCGGAAGTCAAGGAAAATAGCATCTACCTGAGAGCCTGTATCTAATATTTTCTGGGTCTCATGAACAAATAAAGCGAACTGGGTCTCACACGATCGCTGTTTCCGGAATCCATGTTGATTCCTGCAGCGTATATTCTGGGGTTTCAGAAATGACATAATACGCGAGCAAAAAACATGTTCTAAAATTCTACATCAGATCGATGTCAGAGATATAGGCCTATAGTTTTGCGCATCTGCTCCACGACCCTTCTTGGAAACTATAACTACCTGTGCTCTATTCCAATCATTTTTAACCTTCCGTTCCTCTAGAGACTTGCGGTACACGGCTGTGAGAATGGGGGCAAGTTCTTTCGCGTACTCTGTGTAGAATCGAATTGGTATCCCATCAGGTCCAGTGGACTTTCCTCTGTTGAGTGATTTCAGTTGCTTTTCTATTCCTTGGACACTTATTTCGATGTCAGCTATTTTTTCCTTCGTGCGAGGATTTAGAGAAGGAACTGCGGTATTCACAGTACCTTTCGCCAAGTGAGTCTTTCCTAAATCACGAGTCACAGATTAGGCCTACATCACCGATACGTGGGCGTCGCTGAACTGACGTGCTGAGAGAGTTACTAGAGAACATGTTGCCGTTTAGTGCCGCTAGAGGTCACCTGTGTATTCATGTCATCGTCAACCGTAAATATAAAAAGCAATTATAAAAAAAATTTGATAATTGGTACACAATTATAAAACTGTTGTAGCAAAGCAAAATCCAAATAAGAATAAATCAAAAATACAACATGTCGTTAATATTGCCAACTCAGAATGTTGTAACTTATATAAAATTATAAAATTTTTGTAGCAGGTAGAAGCTTAAATATTTTCTACAGACAGAAGGAGCATACATAGCCATATTGGGGTAAAGCAATATGTCGAAAAAGACGACATGTCGTCAAAACGGCAACCTATGTCGTGTTTCAAGATTGTATTTATTTAAAAAATCAGATACGAGACAAAATAATCGCATAGTAACATTTATTGACAATTTGCTTGCACAAAGAAACGTAGTACAGATAGAACAGTATAGAGCCCCGTACACAGATCATTATGTAGTTAACGAAGAGGCTACCCTTGTTTACGCAAATTCAACACCAATGCCTTAGGTATATACCTATAGTGGTGAATCATCGGGACAAAAAAACCTCTTATATATACTACATGACACGTAACCCGAGGTCCATGCATGATTTTGGACTGTCAACAACTGCTACAAACGGGAAATCTCGAACCGAAGTTAATAATATGGCAGTGATGATACAAAAAGAGTTAGATGAAACAGGAATATAATAGTAAATACGACGTGAAATTACACGGTGTAACGACTTGGATGCAAGAAAGGACAAAATATACGATGTGGGTACATAAAGATCACAACAAAATGTATATTCCATGTATAATTCAGCTTAAGACAGGTAAAAAAGGGCAGGATTCAGCTGTAAGGTAGCGTGTAATATCAAGTACACTACGCGATCCGTAGCTCATGGCTTACGTGAGGTAATGACACATTTTTAAGAATATTACCTGTGAAGTCTAACAAAAGCAGTTAAAGCCAAAGAAAGTGCTGTATTGCAGTAGACCCCAATTTATTGTAAAAAGTAGTTATCTGTAAAATGTAATTAGTCATTAATAACGTTATTGCTATATAGTTTCATATGACTATTTCTTATTTTAAGTCATTAGTCTTCTGAATGGTTTGATGCAGCCAATAATTGAGCAACAGGGTTACGTCCCCAAAGTATCGTTACCCAAGATGGCGGCGATGACTTCATCCAATATTGCGGCGATGACGTCATCCAAGATGGAGGCTATGACTTCAGCTGACGACGTAAGTACCATTATCCAAGGTGGCAGATTTTGACGGGAAATTTGCTGACGTCGTCTTGGATGATGTCATCGCCGCCATCTTGGATTATATCTCCGCCATCTTGGATAACGGTAGATTGGGGACGTAACCCTGTTGCTCCATTACTGTGGCCCTCCACGAATTCCTCACCTGTGCCAACCATTTCGTCTCAGAGTAACACTTGCCACCTACGTCCTCAATTATTTGCTTGATGTATTGAAATCTCTGCCTTCCACTGCAGTTTATGCCCTCTACAGCTCCCTCTAGTACCATGGAAGTCATTCCCTGATGTCGTAACAGATGTCCTATCATCCTGTCGCTTCTCCTTGTCAGTGTTTACCACATATTCCTTTCCTCTCCAATTCTGCCAGATCCTCCTCTTTTTTTACCTTATCAGTCCACCTAATTTTCAACTTTCGTCTGTAGCAACACATCTCAAATGCTTCGATTCACTTCTGTTCCGGTTCTCCCACAGCCCTTGTTTCACTACCATTCAGTACTGTGCTCTAAACATAAAAGTAAATTCTCAGAATTTTCTTCCTCAAATTAAGGTCTTTGTTTGATACTAATAGAATTCTCTTGGCCAGCGGTGCCCTTTTTGCCAGTG
Source organism: Schistocerca piceifrons (assembly GCF_021461385.2). Lineage (NCBI taxonomy): Eukaryota > Metazoa > Arthropoda > Insecta > Orthoptera > Acrididae > Schistocerca > Schistocerca piceifrons. The sequence continues at coordinate 988,287,883 of NC_060138.1, read as the reverse complement.
CTAGTCTACTTTTGATGTCCTCTTTGCTCTGTCCGTCATTAGTTACTTGCTGCCTAGGTAGTAGAACTTCGTCCTCTTCGTGACCATCAATCCAGATATTAAGTTTCACACTGTTCTGATTGCTGCTACTTCTCATTACTCTCGTCTTTCTTGGATTTACTCTCAATCCATATTCTGTGCTCAATAGACTGTTCATTTCATTCAGCAGATCATGTAATTGTTCTTCACATTCATTGAGGGTAGCAATGTCATCAGCGAATCGTGTCATTGTTATTCCTTCACCTTGAATTTTAATTCCACTCCTAAACTTTTCTTTTATTCCCATCATTGTTTCTTCGATGAACAGCTTGACCAGTAGGGGCGAAAGACTATATCCCTGTCTTACATCCTTTTCAATGCGAGCACTTCGTTCTTGGTCGTCCACTCTTATTATTCCCTCTTGGCTCGTGTAGGCCTACGTATTGTATATTACTCATCACTGCCTATAACTTACCCCTTATTTTTCTCAGGATTTCGAACCTCTTGCACGATTTGGCATTTTTCCAGGTCGACAAATCCTATGACTGTGTCTTGATTTTTCTCGAGTTTCTTTACCCTTCCTAAAGTCAAACTGATCGTCGTCTAACACGTCCTAAATTTTCTTTTCTTATGATTATTTCAGTTTTCTTATGACTGTATATTTGCAAATTTTCCAGAATGCCTAATTTCCTGCCTTTACGGCCATTGTGAAGAATTTACATATTGTGGTCTATGAGTCTCGCAGATGATCACTGAATGCCACGTTATTATTTTCCCTAGAATGCATTGTATACCTGGCGAAAAGAGATGGACGAGTGTGGCCTACATAAAATCTTTTACGCGGGCTGAATTCTAGGTATTACACAGAGTACTTTTTAGATTTGTCACTATTTTCTCTGCTCTCATGCCGTAGTTTAAACTTTATGTACTGACTGGTTTGAAATACTATTGAAATATTAGATATATTTGTGGCTCTAATTGGGTGCTTACATTAACCTTTACCAAGGTATGTTTAATTGTAATTCACTTTGTGTATTATATTTATGACATTGTATACTATTTTTCATCATTTAATATTTTACACATTCCGTATACTAATTACAGGTCGACAGTGGTAACTCTGTTTTACGGAATCCGGTCATAGCAAATAACGGTTTTCCAAATGCAACCTTGGCTAAGAAGTTGTCTTCCTTCAAGCTGAATATTTACAGATCAGCCCTTTCTACTCAATATGAGAAAGTTGTTTCTTACATATTGTTGACTAGCCTGTCCACTTCTCTTATTTATCACCCAAACAAACTATCTGGGCTGTGATGGTAAGACGTATTCTGTCATACTTTCACATCAATCTGCACTTAGGAATCTTCATGAACGGGAACCATTTCCTTCAGGCTTCCCAAAAAGTTACTATCGTCGACATACTCGTGTCGAGAGAGTCATCAGCTTTATAAATATTTAAGATAATTCGTATTTGTTGTTCAGTCTTTGCTTCATGTTTTTAATTAGATTACACGTTTCGATCGCTGTGGAGTATCTTCAGATCCAAGCACTTGCGTCAGTAACCCTTCTTACCTATTGAGAATCGCATATCAGTAGCACTGTGATAAGTATTTCTGCGTGGACAAGACGAGTTACTGACGCAACTATTAGATATGAAAATGATCACGAGTGGTCGAAACATGTAATCCAATCAAAAATGTGCATCCGAGACTGAACAGTAAATATGAATTATGTAACATGCGGCAAGAAGTTCTTCAAGACCAACGTCTACTTCCATGTTTATTGAATATAATGGTGTATTCTTGCCCTTGTACGTCACACCTTGTACTTATGCTTATAACGGGCGTGAACCGCAAATTACGTGAAAGTTCCACCAGTGAATATCTTTTATGCGATGAACATCTATACAATGTTTGATAAATATCGGACTGGTGCTTCATGGTATAACCCATCTCATTTCCGTCACTGTACATTCTGTTGATTAAACTAACGGAATCTGAGAAATGTTTTTGTTGCGTCCCCGGGTCTGTAGGAGGTGCAGAGGTTCGGTTAAAATTCCTCGGCTGTTCCTGCTACCTGCTAAACATTCCACTTTACCTTTGTGTCGGTGGCGCGGCTTCCAGCAATCAGACGGTTACCGAGGCGAGAAGCAGCACGGGTACAGGACCCCAGATGGCACCGGCGGCGGGGGAGGGCACTGGCGGAGTGAGCAGCAGGTACCGCGGGATGTCAAAGGCGGCGGTAGCGGCCTGTAACTAGCGCACGCGTCTTCCATTAGTGCCGCCACGGCTGAGAGTTTGGCCGCGACATCAAAGACTGCCGCCTCAGTCATCCACCATATTCGTGCTGCGTGACTCCGAAAATTAGCAGCCGCCCCTGACTGCCTCCAGTGGCAAATGCCGTGACATAGAGTGAGGAATTGCGAAGCCCTCCTGCCACGCATTGCACGGAGGCCCAGGTATGCGGAGCCACTGCAAGGAGAACAAAGTGAATGTGAACTGAGAGAAAGCGATAGAAACAGTAGAACAAAATGTAACTAACCAATTACAATGAAGCACATTTCTGTAGAAGGAGGTAGACACTGAGAAACAACTATATAATTTTTCATGAGAAGATTATTTATAAACAAGAATATATGAAGTAAAAAAATACATACAGAGTGTAATATGGAAATATTATCTAGTAAAACTACGTCGACAGCATTTTGTGGAAAGTTTTCAGTGAGACCTAGCGTAGTAATTACTGAAAACCAGTTCAAAATGTCATAAGAATACGAAGATGATTTGCAGATGAAGTAGGACAAATTGGAACTATTTGTAGAATAGTAAATAGAAATTTAAAGCATAACACAGAAAGCAACACGACTGAAATTTTATAAAAGAGTCACAATGCCAACACTTTCATATAGAAATGAATCGTGGATACTGGTTAAGAGACAACAAAAACAAATATAATGAATAGAAATGAGATTTCATAGAGTTGTGAGTGGATGTAAAAGAACAGATAAAACGTAGAGTGAAGATGGTCTAAGGGAATTGAAAAATCGAAGCGTGAAAGAAAAACTGGATTAAAACAAAAAACAGAAATAAACACATACAAACAGTAGATCCAGAGAGATTACCGCATGAGGTAAAGAACTAACATTCTGGCATATCAATAAAAAGATGGAAACCATATCAGGCCACAATTTTATGTGAACAGGAAAACTTTGGTCCAAACTTAGAGGATGTTTCTGGGGCCAATAACAGAAGGTACGAGGGCGTACTGAAAAGTAATGCCTCCGATTTTTTTGGCTGACACACTAAAAGCAAACATTGTTAACATTCTAGTCTTTATTCATCACCCTTTCATCTTTACTTCTCCTCATACTCACCCTGGCGAGAAACACATTTATCTCAAGGAGAATCCAGTTTGTTATACCCTGCTGAAGAATGTTCGGCTTTGTTGGCGGAGTTACAACCTCACCTCTTCTTGTACCGCTTCATCACCATCAAAGTGAAATCCTCAAAGGCGCTCTTTAAATTTTACAAGCAGATGAAAGTCGGATGGGGACAAGCCGGGACTATGGCGAATGATCAATAACTGTGAATCCAAGGCACCAAATTGTTGTAGATGTCGCAGCGCTCGTGTGGTCCGGCATTGTCATGCAGAAGGAGAAGGAGGGTGCCCTACGTGTGGACCGACTCTTCGAACTCGAAACTAGATTACACCATACTGTTTTACATGCACCAAAATAGTTGCATTACATACTGCCGTGTTTCACGCTTCAGTTCGGAGTCCTCTAGCGCCAGACGGCTGAAATTATGTAGAGAAGTAGAATAAAGATGCAAATGTTAATAACGTTTGTTTTATTTAAAAATCTTTAAGAGTTTTAACACAAATTCGTATATATACATATGTGTTTGACGTAATATTTTGCAATGACTGCTGCGAACTTCATCACCTGTACCATAATTAGTGATAACAGTCTTTGGTACCCTGTGAAGAGTGGAGCACTCCTTTACACTCTACTAGAAGTTACGGCGTTTCCAACTCCATTTGTTACTGTGGCTAAACCTAACTCAGAACGTTTTTGGATGGACCTTTTACATTCATGAAAAAGTCGGTTTTTATACGAGTATCTTAAGAAAAACAAATGAGTATTAACCACTTTTTGTTGTTTTTAGACCGTGCTTGTAGGTGTTATATCGTTCTAGCTGAACAGTGGATCTCTCCCTTTTTTTAAAAATAAGAAGCCGAAATTATGATCGTGTGAAACAAATGAACAGTAATTTACAATCAAATGGCGGAAACGTCTTTCAAAGATTTCCATAGGAACGTTGTCTCCCAGGAAGGAAAAAAGTGAAAATGTTACACCAAATACCCATCATGTTTTATCCACCTCCAGCCCGTAATCTGCGCAGTAATGACAGAAACTTGTCAGTTGTGATTACGATTCAACAATTCACCTGAAAGTAGACGACAGATTTCTAAGTGAAACACCCTGCTGAAAACTGAACGGCGACTTACTGCAATCCCAGAAGTCTCCCAACATCGGATATATTCGGTAGTAGTAGGCTGACCTCGCCCATTGTCAGTTTATTGTTCTGCGTTATTGCTTAAGCGTAGCATGCCACACAATTATCTATGCAGAAGTTGTTTCCCCTACTGTCTGTTTTCTAGGGTGCTACAACATTTAATTAACGTTTAATGTGAAAACTATCACATACTCAGCTTAACATCATATCAATCCAAGTCACTATCAATAATAATGTACAGAAGAGAGGGATAAAAAATAAAGGATCCGTTAGAACACGATAATTTTGTTCTTAGGACGCGTAGAGACACCAGAGAGGCAGTTCTGGCGTTTCACTTGATGATATAGACGAGAATTAAGAAAAATTAGGATAAGTTCATAAGAACTGTGAACTTGGAAAAAGGGTTTGACAAGGTAAATTGATGGAAGATCCAAAATCCCACAAACATTTCATGTACTATAAGAAAAGACGAGTAATGTACAACATGTTTAAGAATCAAGAGAGAACGATAAGCGTGTAGCACCAGATGAGAAGTGCCCAATTTAAAAAGGGCGATGGCATCACTACGGTGTTTGTCTCCTACTATTTAACGTGTACATCGAAGACGAAATAAGGTTTATAAAAGAAAGGTAAATGTGTGGTATTAAAATTCATTGTGAAAGGGTATTACTGATAAGATTAGGTGATGTCACTGATGTCGTCATTGAAAGTGAAGAAAAATAGTCTAGTGAGCACGTATTGACAGACTAAACCAAACACAGGTAGAAGAAACGAGAAGGAGTACAAATGACATCAGCGATAAACTTTAAATCAAAATCGAGGATTACATTGCAGAGTAAAGGAATTATGCTACCGAAGAAGAAAAGTAATGTATGGTGGAAGAAGGGTATAAAAGGCAGAGGCAGCACAGGCAAAGAGGGCATTTGTCGCTAAAGGAAGTCTGTTAGTATCAAGCCGGCCGCGGTGGTCTCGCGGTTCTAGGCGCGCAGTCCGGAACCGTGCGACTGCTACGGTCGCAGGTTCGAATCCTGCCTCGGGCATGGATGTGTGTGATGTCCTTAGGTTAGTTAGGTTTAAGTAGTTCTAAGTTCTAGGGGACTGATGACCACAGCAGTTGAGTCCCATAGTGCTCAGAGCCATTTGAACCATTTTTTGTTAGTATCAAATGTAACCTTTGGTTTGAGGACGACATTTCTGAAAATATTCGTTTGGGTCACAGTATTGTATGGAAGGGAGTCATTGACTGTAGGAAAACCGGTGGAGAATAGAAACGTTGGAAATGTGATGGTATAGAATGATGGTGAATATTAGATGGACTGATAAGAAATAATTAGGTTCGCTAGATAATAGACGAAGAAAGGAATATGTGGAGAATACGAACTAGAAAAAGGGACAGTATTTAGTACTTGTATTAAGATATCAGGGAATAGCTTCTATGCTGTTGAAGGGAGCCATAGAGGCCAAGAATTGTAGGGGAAAATATATACTGCCATGCATCCAACAATAATTTTATCTTGAAACTCTTGTGTCAGTGTTGCAAAACATTTTTGTTATTTATTTATTTATTCTCAAATTAGTTTCAGCGACAAATATCGCCTTCACCAGAGAGTTCTTTGAATCTAAAACATGCAGAAATTGCATATTTATAAAACATTGTAAGACATTGTTGTGCATCTTCATATTTTCGCGGCGCAAATACTGATCCATAAAATTTCGGCCGTGCAGCCGTATAAATTTGACTCCTTCTAATATTTCGGCTGAATATCGACCAGCCATCTTCAGAGTGAGCTGAGGATGGCTGAAGGGTAATATTAGAAGAAGAAGTCAAATTTATGCGGCTGAACGCCCGAAATTTTATGGATCTTTCTAAGACATTATTACATATGTACTGTTTCGTTCCAGATGTTTTCTGTGAATAATTTCATAATGCTTTATTGCACGTCACAGCATGGTTTTTACGATTTTTGCCGCTGTTTCTGGCATATTTTCTGTTTTGCCGTTTTTCTCGGCTTACATCATATCATCTGCAACTGTATGAGTGGCTGATAGTAAACAAATACAAAAACGTGGACTTCATTTATGTTAGAGTTGTGTAAATGGGATTGCGGTAGTGTTGTGGATACAGTTTTGGTGTGCACTAGGTTGTTACGTAGTTTGTCATGCATTCACGTTTGTTGGGAGGCTTGCATCTACTTTTAGACACAGAAAAACATAACTTTCGCACTTTGCTCGTAATCCAAAACCATTACGCCATCTTGCTGTTAGCGTGTGTTGCAAGAAATGTATCGCATTTTACGAGAAGGTTGTGAAAATTGTAGCGAGAGTTCTGACAACTTCTGTTCCTTATTTATTTTTCTGTGTGGAATAGGAGAGAGTGTAAAACGTTGTGTTTTTGTTTGTTACGGTTTTTCTCTTGTATCTGATAGTTTTCTTCTATTGTCACTTTTCGTTATAAACTGTTGCTATGTTTCAAGGGTGTGTAGATCACTTTCGATATTAGTGGGGTTGTGGTTTTCGTTCATTAAGTGATTTGCGACAGTGGAATGTGTTCTGTCACTCTTCACAGCTCTCAAGTGCTCTGTGTACCTCGTTCGGAAATTTCTGCTTGTTTGTTCTACGTATTGGGCCTGACAGTAGTTACATGTGAATTGGTGTATTCCATCATCGATTTGGTCTGAGGTTCTTTTGTCTGATCATAGCCTTTGTTGAACTGTGTTGTTTGTTCTGAATGTTACTGGGCTCCATTACTTTTCCAATATGTTTCCAATTTCATGTGCTATTTTGTTGTTGTACGTTAGTGTGTACCATCTGTTCCTTTTTCCTTATGTGGCGTGCGGCGTGGTCTCCTGTGTTGTATGTGTGTTCGGCCTCCAGGTTTTCAGATCTTTTGGTTGTGCTATTGAGTGAGAGGTCACTATTGTTATGTTTCATTTTTACCTTTTTGTTGAGCTTGATTATAGTATCTGTTTTGTATTCGCTTTCAACAGCGATCTGCTTGATTATACTTAATTCCTGTGTGTTGTTTTCTGGTTTAAGAGGTGTTCTGTTTATCCTATGGAGTATGTGTTTGAAACTGGCACATTTATGGACTGCCATGTGGTCGGATGAGCTGTGGATAACTGTGCTTGTGGATATGGGCTTCCTGTAGATGGAAAATTCGTGTTGGATGTTGTTTCTCGTAATTTTAAGATCCAGGAAATTTAGTTTCTTTATTTTTCTATTTCCATTGTGAAGTGGATTTGTGAGTGTACTGTGTCGACGTTACAGTTTTATGTTTTATGTATGAGGTAGATTATGTCATCCACATATTGGTACCAGTAAATTAAATATTTTGTACCCTTCTTATTTTACAATGCCATTGAATATTGTGTTTTCTATATGATATACGAAATTGTTGGCTACAAATCCACTCATTGGGGAGCCCATGGGTAGCCTCTCTTGTTGCAAATTAAAAATATGTTGGAAGTGAAGTAATTTTGTAGTGTGATTTTCTTAAGGATGGATGAGATTTCATTTACTTGTATGTCTGGGAATTTCTTGCTGTTTACCTGTTGTTCTATAGCGTTTACACTTTCTTCTCTGTATATGTGTGTACATGGATGTAATGCCAAAAAGTAGCAGTTTTGTTATTGGGGAGATGTTGATGTTCTTAATTTTCTCTGTTACGTGTCCTGTGTTTTTGTGGCTTTCATTGTTTGTGTATATGTACGTTATCTGTAGGAAGTAAGTGAGTTGGGGCTATTCTGAAGTCTACAACTGGCCTGACTGAGATAAGACATTTGTGGACCTTTGAAAAGCTTGTTAAAAGCGGAGCTTTAGGATTCTTTTGGTCATTATTTTGTCTGATTCTGTGTGAGTTTGTGTCTGATGCTTTTAAGAGAGTCTTTAGGTTTCTTTGGTATCTTTGTGTTGGACCACTGGTTAGCTTGGTTATTTTAATCTCTTCCAGGAATTTTCCTGTTTTCCCAGCGTATTCTACGTCCTTTATTAAGATAAGAGAGTTCCCTTTGTCCGCTTTGGTTGCAAGTGCGTTATATTGTGTCAGTTTCTTGTGTATACTGTTTATGGTTTTCTCATCAAATGCTTTTTATTTGTATTTCTGGATGGTTTGTTCTTTCCGATTATTCGTTTCATTTCCCATGTCAGTAGTTCTCTTGTTAGGGCTTGGTTAAAGTCTGGTGTGTTCGTTTTTTCATGTTGCCCTGTTATGTACTCAGTCTCAGTAATAAGATTTTCGATGGTCTTGTGTGTTGTATGGGTGTTCAATTTGTATTTGGGACATTCCTCAAGTAGCTGGTGTTCGTATTTTGGAGTGTTATGTCAGTAAAATTAGTTAATCGTTCATGGACTGTGTGCTGTGTCTTAGTTTCAGAGTTATTTTTATTAATAAATTTATTTAATTTCTGTTTCTGTTTCTGCCATATCTTTTGCTTTATCGACTGTACATTGGGATTTATTCTTTCTATTATGTCATACAGTAGTCAAGAGCTGGTGATTTTCTTTGGGAGTTCTAGATGTATCTTGTATAAGCTGACATGTAAATTCAGTTCCTCTTCCTATTTTTTTTTCTTTTTTTTTGTATAGGGAATAATCTTCATATTGCAACCAAGCCCTTTCAGCTGTTTGTTTAGCACACTGCACTGCAAGTGACATTTTGTTTACATTAATTTTAATATACTGAGGAATGATGTTGTTGGATGAGCAGATTTTGATGTTCTTGATGCTCATGTTTCTTTGATGTAGTTTCACAGTCGTTTCCTTAAGTTTGTTTAGAGATTTATTGGGTTGCCTGGCATGGGGTAGGAGCCATAATTTTATATTGATACACTTGCATTGGTCAGTATTTGCATACAAAAACAAAAATACAGGATTATGGATCCGCCTTGATGCAAAACACATTTGTTTCTTATTTATTCCGAAACTAGTTTCAGCGACAAATATTGTCATCATCTGTGGGTTCTTTAATTCTAAAGTATGTAGAAATTGCATACTTATAAAACATTGTAAAATATTATTACGTGAATACTGTTTCGTTCCAAATATTGTTTTCTGTGAATAATTTCATAATACATTATCTATTATACGTCACAGCAAGGTTTTACGATTGTTGCCGCTGTTCCTGGCATATTTTCTCCGTTTTTCTTTTTACCGTTATTCTTGGCATACATTACGTCAGCTGCAACTGTATCATTGTCTGTTAGTAAACAAATACAAAAATATGAACTTATTTACGTCAGCGTTGTACAATTGGGATTGCGTTAGTGTTATGGATGTAGTTTTCGTGTGCACTACGTTGTTACATAGTTTGTCACGTACTCACGTTCGTTGGACGGCTTGCAGCTACCGTTGTACGCAGCAAAACATAACTTTCACACCTTGTTCGTAGTCCAAAAACATTACGCCACCTTGCTGTCGCGTGTGTCACGAGAAATGTATCGCATATTGCTAGAACGTTAGAAAATTGTACCGGGAGTTCTGACGACTTATGCTCCTTATTTATTCCTCTGTGTGTGATAGGGGAGTGGTTTGTGTGTGTGCGTGTGTTTCCTGTTCTGTGTTCCGTGTTAGTTTTCTTCAATCAGTAAATGCTGTGTTTTTGCAAATTGTTGTGTAAATAAATGGCAAAAGTGTTTTGCATCAAGGTGGACATAGAATCCCATCTGGATGCATCCAACAAGTAATCGAAGACATGCGTATGCGCTACTTTGAGATGAAGAGCTTGGCATGAGGGAAGAAATCTTGGCGGACCGCGTCTAATATGTCCAAAATGTGATGAGGAAAAAAAGTAACTTTGGCAGCAACTTTTCCCCTGCAGAACGACAATTTAAACCTTTAATGGGCTATTAGAGGCTGTTAAACCAGAGGTCAAGTTTTTCGCGATGAAGAAGTCCGCTCCAGTTCTGCTGGACATATCCTTTATTTGGATAAAATTACACTCACAACCCAGGTTTCAGGATGCAAATCCCATCTTCAGGCGCTACAGGAGATAGTAGAGGGGATACTACACAAAAGTAATTAACATTAAAAGGGTCCACAATGTGGTATCGTAGATCGATACCACCTTCGCCAGCATCTCACAACGTATAAGCAAGTTTCCGACAAACGCGGATTACTGTCGCGCTGGGACTCGGAAAATCGCTGCCTCATGCCTGCAGCGCTCCGACTAAGCGTCCTCTGCCATCGCGATATAGGACGGCAGCTGCACGCTCAGTCTCAGTGGCGGTCTTCGATAGTCTTAGTCAGCCTTCGACAGTTCGCTAGTGCAGTAGTAGCAGGAATCTGGCGCTCTACGACGCTCTTTATGTAGCTGCTTCCAATAGCTGTACTTTATTGCTGCTTGTCCTTTTGCAACGTTTCATCGCTGCGTTTGGGGAAAGCTACAAGTTAAGTAAAACTTCTGTTCACTGCATTTATATGTTTGGTAATCATTTCCGCTCCTGTCCAGCTTCCCTACAAGGACAGCTGCTGCACCACTCTGTAGCTCACCTCTCCTTAGCTCCGTGTACGAAGTAGTACACAATACACACAGATGTGAATATCAGGTCGTGCGTTGATTGTGTACGAGAAAATTGTAATAGTCATGTAAAAAATCTGGCAAGTAAAGACGAAAGCCCGTGCAGCTGAGGCATGGAAAGTTTCTGTGAGTCAACTAGTCGCCGCGCGGGATTAGCCGAGCGGTCTTAGGCGCTGCAGTCATGGACTGTGCGGCTGATCCCGGCGGAGGTTCGAGTCCTCCCTCGGTCATGGGTGTATGTGTTTGTCCTTAGGATAATTTAGGTTCAGTAGTGTGTAAGCTTAGGGACTGATGACCTTAGCAATTAAGTCCCATAAGATTTCACACATATTTGAACATTTTTGAGTCAACTAGAACCACACTGGGTAAACGGAGGCTAATCGAAAAGAACCGTGTAACAGCAAATACTGATTGCTAGCCTAATGTAACAAACTGCAAACGACTAGACATTTGGCGTGGCCTTAAGAAAGTAAAATGTAAGCATAAATGCAATAGAGTGCCAATTTGTGAAATTCAAAAGTGGATTACTATACAAATCGCATTCCAATGCAAGTCGTCAACAACGCCAGTCAACAAACTGCCGTGTCAACCACAATGAGACGCATCAGTACCGAGGCTCACGAAAAAGACAGGCTGTAGTGCGTACGTCACAGCACCTAACACTGCAGGTCTTACGAGGACCAGCAGGCGTCTCCGGCAGGGAGCGAGTAACTATTTCATTTGATTTTAATAATACTTGAGTGCCCATTTAAATCCATGCATTCTTTCGACAGCACACGATGAAGTTATAGTGGGTACCTTTTTAATTACGTATTGATTTCCCATGAAGCCAAACATTGGCCAAGTGTCACGGACAAGCAGACTAGCACGACGTTAGTTGTGGGGCCTGTATTACTTGTAGATCCCGCTGAGTACACATATTCGTCGTGGAGTGTCCGCTGCCGGAACTAATACCGAGGGCGGAAGGAACCACCGAAGAAATCATAGCAAACAACAGTTACAGACCCAGGTATTCTCCAAAACGTCACCCACTGCTACTAGCGCTAGAACACATAACTTTGTGAATGCCGTTAACTAAAATAGGTCCAGTACAGAGCACAGAAGTCAAGTTGTCTGAGCAAGTTCTTACTTTGAACAACATAGTTTCACATGGATCATGACCTCCATTTTCGTGGAGCATTCAACAAAACTGGTAAGAAGAGGACCCGTCTGTGTCTCCTACGAGTCTTCTACATCATGTAGGGCCTACGTCACACACATAATTACAGGAGATGGAAGTGACGAGGTTCTTAGGGCGTCGGCAGACGGGCCAGAGGGAGGCCTGACGGGACGGCGGGTTCAATTTGGCGCGCGGCCCGCCGCCGCGGGACGCCTCCATTGTCTGCGTGACGGACCGTCGGGATCTCATTTCCTCCGCACAGAGCGCCCCGGGCTGGCCCCACAATATACACCGCACCACACGACACCACTCCCCAGCGCAGCGCAGCGCGTTGACCGACCAGAGCAGACTGTCATCAGGCGCCGGGCCTGCAGGACACTGAGACAAAAGGCGCCGGGCGGCAACCCGCGCAGCGCGCGCGAGCCAGTCCCCCTCCCAAACCGTCGCACCGAATCTCCGTGCGTTCTCTCCTAATAAGTTAGCGCGAAGCAAAACATTCATTCTTGTTTGCCTCAGTGACTGGTTTGTCACTTTCTCAGTAATCTGTAAACCTTTGTGAAGTGCGTGTATCTCCCATCGTACCAGTCATTTTGGCTTCTTCCCAAACAATTCGCATATTACGTGTGAGGTAAATGATTGTCCAAACGCCTATGTGCGTCCTGTTATTGATCTAATCTTTTCCTCCCTTTCCATAAGGGAGTGATACGTTGTATGATGGTGAGTCAAATGAAAACCTTAGATATTTTTAAATATTATTTGTTGTTCAGAAATGGTACAAAGCTGTATCACTTTTCAACATTATCTCCCCTACGCTCAATGAAAGTCCGCCAACGCTTACAAAGTGCATAAATTCCTTTAGAAAAAAATTCTTTTGGTAGTCCGCGCAACTTCTTCATCAGAACGGAACTTCTTTCCTCCCATTGCGTCTTTGAGTGGTCCAAACATATGTAAATCACTTGGGGCAAGGTCTGGTGAGTATGGTGGATGAGGAAGACACTCAAAATACAGGTCTGTGATTGTTTCAATTGTTGTACTGGCAGTGTGGGGTCTTGTATTCTCATGTTGCAAAAGGACACCTGCTGACAGCAATCCACGTCGCTTTGATTTGATTGCAGGCCGCAGATGATTTTTAGGAGATCTGTGTATGATGCACTGATGACAGTGGTCCCTCTAGGCATGTAATGTTCCAAAATGACGCCTTTTTCGCCCCAATAGAGAGTCAGCATAACCTTCCCTGCTGATGGTTCTGTTCGAAACTGCTTTGGTTTTGGTGATGAGGAATGGCGCCATTCCTTGCTCGCTCTCTTCGTTTCCGGTAGATGGAAGTGAACCCAGGTTTCGTCCCCAGTAACGAATCGTGCAAGGAAGCCATAACCTTCTCGTTCAAAGCGCCGAAGAAGTTCTTCACAAGCATCAACACATCGTTCTCTCATTTCAGGAGTCAGCTGCCGTAGCACCCATCTTCCAGACACTTTGTGAAACTGGAACACATCATGCACAATGTGGTGTGCTGTCCCATGACTAATCTGTAAACATGCTCAGTGTCACTCGGTGGTTTTCCTTCACTATGGTTTCAACTGCTGCAATGTTCTGTAGAGTCACAGCTCTTTGTGCCCGACCTGGACGAGGAGCATCTCCCACTGAAATCACACCATTTGCGAACTTCCTACTCCATTCGTAGACTTGCTGCAGTGACAAACATGCATCACCGTACTGAACCTTCATTCGTCGATGAATTTCAATAGGTTTCACACCTTCACTACGCAAAAACCGATTAACAGAACGCTGTTCTTCCCTGGTGCAAGTCGCAAGTGGGGCGGCCGTCTTTATACTGATACACCGACGGTAAGTGTGCATCTGCACTATGCTGCCACCTACAGGCCATTCAGCAGGCTGTTTGTAGCACGCTTACCAACTGACAGGATAACGGCGCGAAATTTCGATTTGTTATTACAAATTTAAGGTTTTCATTTGACTCACCCTCGTATATTCGTAGACTTATCATTTAAAGGAGCAGGCTTTATCGGGATAGCTTGCGCTTATCTTCAAGCACATGCCTGTTACAGTTTCTTCAGCATCTCCGCGACTTTCTCTCAATGGTCAAACAAACTTATGACCATTCGTGCTGCACTTCTTCGTATACGTCGAATGTTGTTTATAGAATTAGAAGCCTATATTCTGTAGCAATGGTCATTAAATACCATACAAAATCGCTGTGATTAGAGGTGCCCTCCTGACTTCGTGAATGAACTCCAAAAGGACAACACGTATAATTAAGTGATCCGATTGTCCATAGGATATGACTTAATACTCAGTACAACGGATATTGTTGAGCATCTGAAATGATTTACTACTATTAACTCAGCAAATTTCTCGACCTTTGATCACATAAGAGTCATTTAGACGAGGTGCGGACAAGAATTCGAGAGGCGTGTCCTGGCATTAGTGCCATAATGCTCAGCCTCACTGCATACTGCCACACCAAGTGTCTACAGCAAGAAAGGAAAAGAGGTGGAAACTGCGATCGTGTCACATTTAAATGGCAGTCTCTCAACAACGTATATCACAAACATAACCAATTTTCAGTACTATTTATTTTTGGCGCGGAAAAGTCGTAATATAATTATTATCTGGTACAACCTGATTAAAATGGATCAAATGGCTCTGAGCACTATGGTACTTAACTGCTGTGGTCATCAGTCCGCTAGAACTTAGAACTACTTAAACCTAACTAACCTAAGGACATCACACACATCCACGCCCGAGGCAGGATTCGAACCTGCAGCCGTAGCGGTCGCACGGTTCCAGACTGTAGCGCCTAGAACCGCTCGGTACAACTTGTCACCATGTGGATAGACACAGAAAATTTCACAGATTATGGCACTCAAGTTCCACGTTATCGTGACTTATTTATTTTCTGATCGAGAGAAGGTCTTTCAGACAAGTGTTATTTGAAATGTTGTAGCACTTCTGCAACCTCATTATGGAGAAGTCGAAACTCTACCTGATGAAAGCGTTGTAGACGACCAATGACATTTCAACGTAAAAGGATTTACCTTTAAAACGGGAATTGCCTTGCAGATCAATTAGCTACATCTGCACAGGCACAGGAGTGCTTTAAAACTGAAAAGCCAAACTGTCCTAAAAGAGCTCGAAAACATTCTTACGACCCTACCACAACAAAGGTCAAAATTTAATAATGATTGTGGTGTTGCTCACGCTGCTAAATACTGCATTTTCGGGCAACAACAAAGTTATTATGTGCTAGGTGTCATTAGAGCACAGTTAATAAAGTCATTTCATGTAATAATGAATAAACTAGGCACTCATCTTTTCGTGTTTCCCACGCTGGTCTCGTTGTAAAATCATGGCTCAATCGTCAAAAATCTAGGTGATGATGATTCCAAGCTCGGATGCAAAGAGGCCTAGGTTTTATTCTGCTATATTCAAAACTTTTATGGATGTGTATCACAAACCATTCTTGAAGATTAAACCTTTTGAAGTTAGCACAATGGTGATGTAAAAAACAATCAGCACTCCGAATTTAAGTTAAGCTTCCTTTTTATTGCTTTTGTTGCAATATCGCATAACACACAAAACATCACTTCACAATACAAAACATATTTGAAAACATCTTCCTCACATTTTATAAACTAAGTACAATATGCGTCTTTCCAACATGACGTCCAAGACTTGACCTTTCAGTCTCTAACTCTGTAACTAACTAACTAATAACCGCTTACGCACCCAAAAAATCAGAGTTACAAGTACGTCAAAGATCATAGTGACAAAAAAAAGAATACACACAAAAATAATATCATTGCAATATAAACATATCGATGAATCAAAGTACCTCTACATTAATGAAATCAAATCTGAATGTTGTCTCAGAAATATGTTAACTACTTTACAGAAACACAGTAGAATATTGCTGGTGTCGAGAGGTTGAGTTGAGGTGCCGTAATGGTTACGTAATTCAAGTACCATTACAACATGTAAGTTTAGCTGTGTCCTCAAAACGTTTCGGAAACTCTCCCTGTAATTATTTTAAGGTCACGATGATTTTTTCAAGTCTCGCGTTTTCCTACCACCTGTGACCTTATAGAACTGGCTGTGTTCGTCAAAATTTGCCTCTTCTACAATGCGATATATTTTTTAAATGTATCCCCACCAAATCAGAAGTAAGATGATTATCACCTTGCAGTGTCTTACTGTGGGCACTGTGCAGTCAAGTGCACTTAAAGTGCGACGGCTGCAATACATTGCAGATGTTATAATTTTCGTCCCTACACTCTTTCTCCTTCATAAATTCAACAATAGCGGGTTTTAAATTGAAAAATCGTTCCAGGCATGTCTCTAGGATTAACCAACATGTTTTTTTGCTCTTTCATTGTCAACTACATCGTCTTTCAGTTTTTTCTGCATAGTATTATAATGTCGTTGCGTAGCAAATCTGTAGTACTCTTCGCTTATGCAACTGCTAAATATGTATTTGAAGATTCTCAATCCTCTGCCGTGCGGGGTAGCCACGCGGCTCCCCCCTTCGGAGATTCGGGTCCTCCCTCGGGCATGGGTGTGTGTGTTGTCCTTAGCGTAAGTTAAAGATAGATTAAGTACTGCGTAAGCTTAGGAACCGATGACCTCAGCAGTTTGGTCCCATAAGACCTTACCACAAATTTCCAATTTTTTTCATTCCTCTCTTCTGTCGTCTTCACAACATTTTTAAAAGCTTGTAACGATAGATCGCGAGATAGTTTCTTTTTTTGTGGAAAAGGCCGCTTGACCTGTGAACTTCCTTCATACTATGAACAAACAGCGAAGGATGAATAGCTCTGACAACACTACTCTTCCGATCTGAAGAAAGTTGTGCCGATCGAAAAATGCCGCACAACAATAGTAAATTAAATGCCACTCTGTACCGGGTACTTTCGGAAAAGCCCGAGGAAAGCCAAGACAGGTCGCGGCCTGACCCGCTCGCGGCCCGCAGACTCAGCCCGCATTAAGTTTAGCACGCAGTGGCCAGCCCTGACCTAGATCAACATCGGTGGTAAAGGCATATATGGTATCGTGGATTCAATTATGCCTCATAGCATTTGAGTGTTCGTAACTGGTGATACATCGTTTCACCAAACATTGTTTCAATGCGGCGAACATCTGCTGGTCTGGAATTCTCCAGGCAAACTTTCCTTCCGGAATCTGAAAACAAATTATGAAAGTAATAGAACCATCTCAAACCATACAATTCGTAGGACATGGGAAGTGGTGAGTGAGTCATAGGCACGAGATCATTTACCGTATTATCTACGTGTACGATAGTAATGTAAGGCCTCATGGTTAGTCATTACCACCATCATGAAAATGTACTTCCTTTACTCTGAAGTAAGCAACGAAATATAAATAACGAACGAGATTCTCTTTTCATTTGTGATTATTACCTCCAAATTTAATTATACACTGAAGAACAAAGAAACTGGCATCCCAACCTAATATCGTGTACGGCCCATGCGACAACTCAGAAGTGCGCAACGCGACGCGACATGGACTCGATTGTTGCCTTACGTAGTGCTGGAGGGAACTGAAACCATGAATCCTGCAGGGCCGTCCATAAATCCGTAAGAGGACGAGGGGTGAAAATCTCTTCTGAACGACACGTCGCAAGATATCCCGGATATGCTCAATAATGTTCATGTCTGAGGAGTTTGGTGGCCAACGGAAGTGTTTAAACTTAAAAGAGTTCTCCTGGAGCCACTTTGTAGCAATTCTGGCAGCATGGGGTGCCGCAGTGTCCTGCTGGAATTGCCCAAGTCCGTCGGACTGCACAATAGACATGAATGGATGTAGGTGATCAGACAGGATGCCTAGGCACGTGTCACCTGTCAATGTCGTATCAACACGTATCACGGGTCCCATATCACTCCAACTGCACACGCCCCACAACATTACAGAGCCTCCACCAGCTTGAACAGTGCCCTGCTGACAAGCAGGGTCCATGGATTCATGAGGTTGTCTCCATACCCGCACACCTCCATCCGCTCGATACAATTTGAAACGAGACTCGTCCGACCTGTGAACATGTTTCCGGTCATCAACAGTCCAATGAAGGTGATGATCGAACCAAGTGAGGCGTAAAGCTTTGTGTCATGCAGTCATCAAGGGTTCACGAGTAGACCTTCGGCTCCGAAAGCCCATACCGATGATGTTTCTTTTAATGGTCCGCACGCTGGTACTTGTTGATGGTCCATCATTGAAATTTGCAGTAATTTGCCGAAGAGTTGCAGTTTGTCATGTTAAACGATTCTCTTCCAACGTCGTTGGGCCCGTTTTTGGCGGATCTTATTCCGCCCGTAGAGATGTCGGAGATTTGGTGTTTTACCCGATTCCTGATATTCACGTTACACCCGTGAAATGGTCATACAGGAAAATCCGCACTTCATTGCTACCTAGCCATGATGTGTCCCATCGCTCATGCGCCGACTATGACACCATCTTCAAACTCATTTAAGTCTTGATAACCTGCCATTGCAGCAGCAGTAAAAGATATAACAACTGCCCCAGACACTTGTCTTATATAGGCATTGCCGGCCGCAGCGCCGTACTCTGCCAGTTAACGCATATCTGTATTTGAATGTGCATGTCTATACCACTTTCTTTGCCGCTTCATTGTATTTTAAATAGGGCCATAAGATTAAATTTACATAAATCACGTGGTGCATACGGAACTTTGAAAGACCTACTCTTCTGGATACAGAAAAGTGCAAAAAAACTTTGGTGAAAGAAATACCGGCATGTTAAACTCAGCTACGAACGAATACAGAATTTAAACAGGGCTGAAGCTGCCCTGCGTTAATCGCAGGCCTAATCACGAATATCATTCTGGTATTCAATCTGTATTAAAAACAGTGGAATGTTACCTTCGTAATGCGTCTCACCACGTCTTAAAAAATGGAACACATTACCTTGCATTCCACAGTAGACATAAGGTTGCAGCGTTGTGTACATCTCCCAATATTACTTTATGATCACAAACTGTAAGCTTTACGTACGTGGTGTCTGTTCTTTCGGACTTATCCGAAAGAACAGACACCATTTTGATCCTACAGCCACAACGAGTCACGTCCGAAAGAACAGCTAACACTCACACAATATATATATATATATATATATATATATATATATATATATATATATATATATATATATATATAATACAGGGTAAGTCGCTAACTATTCATTTCTAGAATAACTCCGAAAGTATGATAGTAGCTGTTA
Organism: Schistocerca piceifrons; assembly: GCF_021461385.2. Lineage (NCBI taxonomy): Eukaryota > Metazoa > Arthropoda > Insecta > Orthoptera > Acrididae > Schistocerca > Schistocerca piceifrons. The sequence continues at coordinate 988,268,406 of NC_060138.1, read as the reverse complement.
AGTTTGTGGGACAAATATTGCATGGGACAAAGGGGGCCATAATATGACGTTGGTTTTTTGTTCCTAAGTGGGGTCGCGTCAGAGATATGAAGGCCAACTTTGTTTTTTTAAGTGGGATGCTATAGTTTGGTACTCATTTCTTGATAGCGGCTATCGAGATGAATCCGGTACTCCTTATCACTTCGGCACTTATCGAAGCACATGCTCTGACAATTCTCTCTCGTATATCGTGCAAATAGTAAATATTCGCCGAATACCGCGTATCCATCTAACGTGCCATTGACATGTAAACACCATTCGACGGTTTCGTAATACAACACTAATAGGAACGGTAAGACTTTCGTCGAATCAAGCGAATGCGAATGATGTATTCCTTCGAAGAACAAGTCTATATGCTTCACATTTACGGAAAATGCCAATGAAATTCAGTGAGCGCTAGAGACTTATACGCTGAAAGATATCCTCAACGTACTCACCATACACGTCGTACATTAAAATATGTGTATGATAAATTGAGAACAACTGGATCTTTAACGCATCGGAAACATATCCGGGAAAGGAAAGTTACTAACAAGGAGACGGAAATTGGTACTCTTGCCACTGTGGTTTAAGATCGTTGTGTTAGTTTGCGTAAAATCGCAAGGGAATCTGGCATGGGCCAGAGTAGTGTTGTTCGTGTGCTGTTTGAGGCTTTCCCGGCGCTGCATCTGCTTGATAGGTTCCCGGGACTTACGCCGGATAATATTGTAGAAACCGCACAATATTTCAGCGAGACAACTGCCCGCCATCTTCAGGTGCTACTGTCGTGTCGCTGTTTTTTTTCCTTTATTGTAATTTTAATCATCTATACAGGCGGGCTGGCAGCAGCACAGTACGCTGCTCTTCAGCCTTAAGTGGAACAACAACAAGACATAGAGGTGATACAGACAAGACAAAAAAAAACGGCGGGCAAAAAATGGAGGTAAAAAAAACAATAAACATGAAGCCGTTCACGTTGGACGATAAAAACACTAACACTTGTGGACACGGTGCACAAAACACGGAGAACGGCGATGGCACATGTGAACAGTGGAGTCGTAACTGCACAACACACAAAACGAAGCACACACACGAGATACTGATGTCGACGATCTCCGGCGCGCGAATGTTCACTATGCGTGTGCAAGTCCGGGGACCTGCCATGAGAGGAGGAGGAGGAAGGGGAGTGGGAGAGCGTGAGGGGAGAGCAGAGATGCCACGGGCAGGGGAGAAAGGGGGGAGGGAGGAAGAGGGAGGGGAAGCCCGGGGGAATAGGGGTGGAGGGAGGGGACGTGGGAAAAGGAAAGAGAAGGGAAGGTAAGAGAAGGGAGGGAGGGTGCCTAAAGGAAAGGACACGGGAAGTGGGGGGGTGGGGCAGGGTCAAAGTTGATAGGAGGGGTAGATGGAGGGGAGGAGGACATCATCAGGGAGGGGGAGCTGGCGGAAGCCACCTTGGGAGAGGGTAAGGAGGGTGGAGAGATGGAGACCGGGTGGGACGTGCGAATACAGGCGCAGCAGCGGGTGGGGGTGGGAGAGGATCGGGGAGACGAGCGGGTGAGGAGGATCGAGTTTGCGGGAGGTGTACAGGATCCGTATCCTTTCAAGGAAAAGGAGGAGGTGGGGGAAGGGGATGAGATTGTACAGGATCCGCGTGGGGGAGGGGAGACGGATGCGATAGGCGAGGCGGAGAGCATGACGTTCAAGGATTTGGAGGGATTTGTAAAATGTAGGGGGGCGGAGATCCAAGCCAGATGGACATAACAAAGGATAGGGCGGATGAGGGACTTATAGGTGTGGAGGATGGTGGAGGGGTCCAGACCCCTCGTACGGCCAGAGAGGAGCTTGAGTAGACTGAGTCGGGAGTGTGCCTTGGCTTGGATTGTCTGGAGGTGGGGAGTCCAGGAGAGGCGACGGTCGAGGGTGACGCCAAGGTACTTAAGGGTGGGAGTGAGGGCGATAGGACGGCCATAGATGGTGAGATAGAAATCAAGGAGGCGGGAGGAAGGGGTGGTTTTGCCTACAATGATGGGTTTTGGAGGGATTGACCTTGAGCAACCACTGGTTGCACCAAGCGGTGAACCGGTCAAGATGGGATTGGGGAAGGTGTTGAGAGCGCTGTAGGGTGGGGGCAAGGGCAAGGAAGGCGGTGTCATCGGCAAACTGGAGAAGGTAAACGGGGGCTGACGGCAGTGGCATGTCCACCGTGTACAAAAGGTACAGAAGAGGGGAGAGGACGGAGCTTTGGGGCACACCGGCAGAGGGGAAAAAGGTGTAGGAATCTGTGTTATGGATGGTGACATAGGAAGGACAGCGGGAGAGAAAGGAGCCGATCGGACAGACGTAGTTAATGGGAAGGGGAAGGTTTGGTGCTTGAAGAGGAGACCGGAATGCCATATGTGGTCATATGCATGTTCGAGGTCCAGGGAGAGGAAGATTGCGAAGTGACGGGAATTAAGCTGTTCGGAAAGGAGATGAGTGAGGTGAAGGAGAAGGTCGTCGGAAGAGAAGGACGGCCGAAAGCCACATTGGGTAACGGGAAGGAGGCGGTGCTGGCGGAGATGCTGGTGGATGCGTCGGGTGAGGATAGATTCCAGGACCTTGCAGAAGACCGAGGTAAGGCTGATGGGACGGTAGGAGGAGACGGCGGACGGCGGTTTGCCAGGTTTAAGGAACATGAGGATACGGGAGGTTTTCCACAGGTCGGGGTAGTAACCGGTGGACAGGACTACATTGTAGAGCCTGGCCAGGGTGGAGAGGAAAGAGACAGGAGCTTCATGAAGGTGACGGTAGGTGACACGATCGTGACCAGGAGCGGTGTTGCGTTTTGTGCGGAGTGTAGCAATGAGATCCTGTGTAGTGATAGGGGCATTGAGTTCCGTGTGTGCAATGTTGTCCAAGTACTGGAAACCAGGAGCGAGGGGAGGGACGGAGGTGTCAGTTCGAACCCGGACATCCGGGAAGAGGGAGTAATCGAACTGGGGATCATCGGGGATGGAAAATACATCGGAGAGGTAGGAGGCAAAGTGATTGGCCTTACTAAGGGTGTCAGGGAAAGGGTGATCTTCATGGAGAAGAGGATAGTAGGGGGAGGGTTTACTTCCGGTAAGGCGACGGAAGGCCGACCAGAACTTGGACGAGTTGATTGGTAGGGTAGCATTTAAACGGGTGCATGTCTGTCGCCAGTCCCGGCGTTTCTTACCCGCGAGCAAATTACGAATGTGTCGCTGGAGTTGCCGGTGGCGTCGTAGTGTGTCCGGGTCACGCATGCGGAGGAAGGCACGGTAGAGACGACGGGATTCACGGAGGAGGAGAACGGCCTGTGGGGGTAAGGTAGGACGGTGGGGGTGGATGGCGACAGTAGGGACGTGGGCCTCCACGGCCTCAGACAAGGTCTGCTGGAGAAAGGAGGCGGCATGGGTGACATCTTCAGGGTGGTGGTAGGTGAAGGGGTGGCTGTCGACCTGGGTGGAAAAAGGACAAAGCACTTCAGACGTCGGTTCTGAAACCCAAATGTTTTTGGAGATATGTAGATGATACGTTTGTGGTATGGCTGCATGGGACAGCAACGCTTCCTTCTTTCCTGGAACATTTGAAACCCATCCATCCAAGTATCTGTTTCACCATGGAGGTAGAAAAAGATGGTGAGCTCCCGTTTCTGGATGTTTTGGTGCGTAGAAAAGGAGACGGCTCCCTGGGTCACAGTGTGTTCTGGAAGCCTACGCACACAGACTTGTATTTACAAGCTACGAGCTGTCATCATCCCTCACAGCGCAGCGGTGTATTACGGACGCTAGTGCATAGGGCTAGAGCCATCTCAGATCAGGACAGCTTATCGGCAGAGCTCAACCATCTCCGCTCTGTATTTGCCCAGAACGGGTACTCCGAGAAGCAGATCCGGAACGCGTTTCGACCAGCACGCTCCAAGCCTCAAGAACAACCTGAAGAAGCAGATAACACCACGGGGTTGGTTTTTCTACCGTATGTCGGTGGCGTGTCTTTTAAGGTGGGCAGAATTTTCATGAAACACCGGATTAAATGTGTTTTCCGGCCTCCAGCAAAAGTGAAATCGATGCTGGGCTCTGTTAAAGACAACCTCGGCCTGAGGAGACCAGGAATATACAAAATCCTGTGCCAGTGTGGGAAATCTTATATTGGCCAGACGTGTCGTACGGTCAAAGACAGATGCGACGAACATTAACGTCACACGAGGTTGGGTCAGCCAGAGAAATCTGCGGTTGCTGAACATTGCCTTGACACGGGACACGGCATGAATTATGAAGAAACCAAGATCCTCTCGCATGCTTCCTCATACTGGGACTCCATCATCAAAGAGGTGGTCGAAATACGAATAAGCAGTGACCTAATAAACAGAGACATGGGGTTTCACCTGAGCAAAGCCTGGGAACCAGCCTTGGCGGCACTAAGGAATCGTCAGCCACAGATTAGCAACCGCACCGAGTCAACGCAGATGGGAAGCCTTAGCGTAGATGCTTAAATCGCGCGCCAACACCTCGCGCGCGCGAACGGGGTCCGTCGCTCCAGGCCGCATTTTCCCGCGCCGCGGCGCGCTTCCGCAGACCGCGACCCGTTTCTCCAGCAGAGGACTCTGGTATTCGACGCTGTCTACGATTGGTCTTCGATGACGTTATGCCCCGCTGGCGCCTGCGCTGTTCTAGAAAGCCAGCATATAAATTGGCGCGTTTCTCAGCGACGCGACAGTAGCACCTGAAGATGGCGGGCAGTTGTCTCGCTGAAATATTGTGCGGTTTCTACAATATTATCCGGCGTAAGTCCCGGGAACCTATCAAGTAGTGTTGTTCGTGTTCTGCATCGCCATAAATATCATCCTTACCATATCAGTCTCCACCAAGAATTATCTGGCGCGGATTGTATGTGTCGCATTGAATTCTGTCGATGGGCTCAACTTCAGATTCAGAGGCAGAACACATTTATTAACTTGATTTTACTTACTGACGAGGCTACATTCACGAGCCATGGGAATGTTAATTTGCATAACCTGCATTATTGGACAACTGAAAATCCATGTTGGCTGCGGCAAGTTGCACACCAAAAACCGTGGTCGGTGAATGTATGGTGTGTAATTCTGGAGGACAGAGTTATAGGCCCCTATTTCATTAAAGGGAAGGATAATGGTAGGTAGTACACCACATTCCTGCAAGAAACATTAGGTCTGTTATTGGAAGAAATACTTTTAGGAACAAGGAACAAAATGTATCAACACGATGGGTGTCTGGCACCATTTTCGCTGATGGATAGAGATGAGTTGCAGAGAGAATTCCCAAATCGTTGTCTTGGGCGCGGAGGAGATGTGTCGTGGCCGGCTCGTTCGCCAGACTTGACACCTCTGGATTTTTTCTTGTGGGGATTCGTAAAAGCCATTGTTTCTAAAATACGTTCCAACTACAACTGAAGATATGCGAGAGGGAATTGTCAGAGCATGTGCTTCGATAAGCGCCGATGTGATAAGGAATACTGCTCAATCCATGATAAGAATATTGCAACACTGTGTTGATACCAATGGTCATCATTTCGAACGCCTTCTGTAAATGGACATTCATGACACATTGGGACCTTCGTTGACCTTCAAAGACCTTACTGTTACATATCTTTGGACTCTTCTCGATTGTACCAAACTATAGTATCCCATAAAAAAGCTTGACTTCATATCTCTGAAGCGACCCCACCTAGCATCAAAAAACCAATGTCATATTATGGCCCCCGTTGTCCAAAGCAACTTTTGTCCCACAAACTTTCTAGCTCTTATCATGCTTTCGGAGTTTTTCTGGTGGCAATAGTTAGTGACTCACCTTGTATACCATTTGTACATCATAAGAAGAGACTTTTGATCTTACGGGTGGCGTGCTAGGATAGTCTGTGCAGCTGTGCTGACCGCTGTGTCTGGATGGTTAAGTGATCGGCGCGTCTGCCCAGTCAGCAGAAGACCCAGATTCTCGTCCTTGTCCCGAAAAAGCTTTTCGATGTGATCCATTGAAATAAATCTACGCAGACAGGCAGCTAATGTCTTAAATTCATTTGTATCTTGAATCTGTAAGCTGCTTTCAGATATTGCTATTCATCTTCCTCAGTTTAATTCAATGGCGCCACGCTCAAAAGCACACACAATATCACACAAAAGCAGAAGCATAACTTCACTCGAGAATATATCAAACAGCATAAGCACGCTGAAGAAGGCTTTGTTCTCCTTCAGACTTGCAAACCATAACAACTGTCTTGTCGCCGACAGTTGTTATTCGCCTGGCCGCTCTCGCTTCAAAGATCTTAGGCAATAAATATAACCTAGTGTAGCAGACGCAACAGTAAATGTGTACGAAACGTTTAGTGGGCGCAGATATGACACTAAAAAAAAATGTTTCAAATGGCTTTTAGAACTATGGGACTTAACTTCTGAGGTCATCAGTCCCCTAGAACTTAGAACTACTTAAACCTAACTAACCTAAGGACATCACACACATCGATGCCCGAGGCAGGATTCGAACCTCCGACCGTAGCGGTCGCACAGTTCAAGACTCTAGCGCCCAGAACCGCTCGGCCACAATAGCCGGCATGACAGTAAAGATTGCTCCTGAGTAGCAGACGCAAAACAGTATAATACACCGTAGCGCCAAATAAACTGGTAAGGCATGCGTATTCAAATACAGAGATATGCAAACAGGCAGAATACGACGCTGCGATCGGCAACACCTATATAAGACAAGTGACTAGCGCAGTTGTTAGATCGGTTACTGCTGCTGCAATGGCAGGTTATCAAGATTCAAGTGAGTTTGAACGTGGTGTTATAGTCGGCGCACGAGCGATGAGACACAGCATCTCTGAGGTAGTGATGAAGTGGGGATTTTCGCGTACGACCATTTCACGAGTGTACCGTGAATTCCAGGAATCCGATAAAACATCTAATCTCTGACATCGCTGCCGACGGAAAAATTCTCCAAGAATGGGACCAACGTCGACTGAAGAGAACCGTTCAGCGTGACAGAAGTGCAACTCTTCCGCAGATTCCTGCAGTTTTCAATGCTGGGCCACCAAAGAGTGTCAGTGTGCGAACCTTTCAACGAAACATCATCGATATGGGCTTTTGGAGCAGAAGGCCCACTAGTGTACTCTTGATGACTGCATGACGCAAAGCTTTACGCCTCGCCTGGGCCCGTCAACACCGACATTGGACTGGAAACATGTTGCCTGGTCTAACGAGTCTCGTTTCTAATTGTATCAAGCGGATGGACGTGTACCGGTATGGAGACAACCTAATGAATCCATGGACCCTGCATGTCAGCGGGGGACTGTTCAAGTGGAGTGATGTGGGACACTTGAAACGTCTAGATACGACTCTGACAGGTAACATGTAGATAAGAATCCTGTCTGATCACCTACATCCATTCATATATGAAGATGACATGTGTGTGGACAGTAAGTTGGAAATGTGGGTCTCACGGGGAGGGTGCCAGAGATAAGTCTCTGCAGTCGCACTATCCTCTGTGTCCTCGGTGGCTCAGACGGTGGCTCAGAGCGTCTGCAATGTAAGCAGGAGATCCCGAGTTCGAGTCCCGGTCGAGGCACACATTTGCAACCGTCCCCGTTGACATTTCTCAGCGCCTTCAAGCAGCTAATGGTCTGGATTTCATTGTACTTTCATACATCTATTCATATCTATTCCGACGGACTTGGACTATTCCAGCAGGACAATGTGACCCCCCACATGTCCAGAATTGCTACAGAGTGGCTCCAGAATCACTATTGAGTTTAAACACTTCTGCTGGCCACGAAACTCATCACACATGAACATTATTGAGTATATCTTGGATGCCTTGCAGAGTTCTGTTCGGAAGAGATCTCCACCCCTCGTACTCTTACGGATTTATGGACAGCCCTGCAGGATTTATGGTGTCAATTCTTCCAGCACTACGTCAGACATTAGTCGAGTCCATGCCACGTCGTCTTGTGGTACTTCTGCGTGCCCTACACGATATTAGGCAGGTGTACCAGTTTCTTTGGCTCTTCAGTGTATACGAAAAGTGGCAAATTATAACTTACTTTCAGCGTTCAGTATCCCCTATTAGTTCTGTGCGATAGGTGTCCCACACAATTGTCCAAAGCTCTATACTGAAACACACAAGTGTTTTGTAATGAATCTCTTTTGTTGTATTTGCATAGAAAAGGCTATTTTCCTGTGTTAAAAATCTGGTTAGGAGTGTTGATATTCGGAGTGATAATAACATTCAGACCGTACTTACGGTCAACTTTCTAACAAAATCTCTCTTATTTCTATGTAATTAAAGCTAGAAAATAATTAAATATCAGGATTTGGTCAAGTGATCGAAAACGCTTTGTTGTTTACAAAGCCTCCACCAGCTTGAACAGTTCCCTGCTGACATGTAGGGTCCATGGATTCATGAGTTTGCCTCCATACCCGTAAACGTCCGTCCACTCGACACAATTTGAAACGCGATGGTTCAATGGCTCTAACCACTGTGGGACTTAACATCTGAGGTCATCAGTCCCCTAGAGTTAGAACTACTTAAACCTAACTAACCTAAGGACATCACACACATCCACGCCCGAGGCCAGACTGAAGCCCCTAGAACCGCTCGGTCACAGCGGCCGGCGTTGAAACGAGACTCGTCCGACCAAGCAACATGTTTTCAGTGCAATGTCGGTGTTGACGGGCCCAGGCGAGGCGTAAAGCCTTGTGTCGTGGACTCATTAAGGGTACACTAGTTGGTCTTCGGTTCCGAAAGTCCGTATCGATGATGTTTCGTTGAATGGTTCGCACACTGACATCACAGACTAGGCGGAAGACAAAGTTATACGTGTGTTTTAGGAGTGTTAGCCAAAGTTATAGGGTTTTACCTACTTTTTCCGCAAATAGTTCAGCTATTTAGCGACGGAAAACGCATTTACAAATTTCAAGTAACAACAGAAAGGAAATTTGTGAACACTGGTAGTGGAAACGTTACGAAAATTTATGCGTTTGTGTTCCACTCATTTAGAGTGGCGACATGTGTAAGGACGGACACTCTTTTCCCTGCTCCTACAACATCATCAAACCCGCTCACGACTAGGGAGTTGTGGAATTTCTGAAAATGGGTCCGTATCTTACATGTAGGCTGCCGAGAATCAGTCATGAAACGCGACCCAAAGAACAATAAAGTTATTTTCGCAAATCTTAGCTCTGATTTCCGCTATACAAGATACTCAGCTGGTTTAACAACAGAAGCACGTGGTCTGTGGTGCATCGGATAGCACCTGTGATTAGTCGTAAGGCAGAATACAGACTCGAATCTTGGAGAGGTCATGAAATTTTAAAAGTTTTACACAAAATATAAATATAGCGTTAACAAGAACTCTTTGCAGCAGCTGTTTCGATGATGGGATGTATTGTATACAGCATCATATTAACCTCAGTCTGAGAAGTAGACAACTGAAGATAAATGGATCTGATTTGCATACAAACAATTACCTTTTTTTGGAATGCATTGATGAGAGTGAAATCACTTTTCTCATACTGTACAACGTGGTGTAAGACGATGAGGTTTCGTATGCAAGCAAACGTAAGGGCTGTGTTGTTTATGAGTGTAAACTAAAGCCAGTGTCTAAATAGACTTAACTTCATCTTACGTAAGATGATGAAACTTCAAAAGCTTGATCAATAAGAATCCTAGATGGACAGTACGAAGATTAAAAGAGTTGTTTCTAACAAAGTAGAAAGTGTGCAGTCACATTAACTAGGAAACATGTTTTTGAACATGACGTATGTGAACAGCTGTTGCAAATGTATACGCATGTAAACGCCAAGGAAAACCCAATAATACTCTGTTTCTAATGAGTGTAGTGAAGTTTTGAAATTGTGATTTGGCATTCATGTGAAAGGACTATTCATTTGTTTAAAATGAGTAAAAAAAATATTGTCAGAGGCTAGATTCTAACCAGCGAGCTATGGATAACATCTTTTAATATTCGACAGTACATCGCTCTGCCAATCGAGATACCAATTTTTTCGTGTTTTTTTTTATTATATGTTCTTAAATAATTTTCTTTGATCCATGTACATGTTGCCCTGTGTTGCCGACATCTACCAATGTTGTGCAAAGGAAGTGGGTATAGCGATAATTTACTAACAATAAGAGTTTAATTTCGTCGACCGACGCCAACCTTGTTTGTAACAATGGGAAACGATATCTCAAAAACCATTTTAAGAGTTTCTATGAATATATTTCTACAGTGTGGTACTACACACTATTTGCAATCCACTTTCCGAAACATAAATTCCAAAACAATGCAGCACTGTGAATTAACTTTATGACAATAGGAGCAGCGAGCTAGCCAGTGACATAACATTCATCACATAACTCGATTTGAGCGTTTCAAATTATGTGAATTTCATTTCCGTTTTTATTAAAGAATACTGAAATTCAAGAAGGAGAAAAGCATGTTATGACCATAAAATTATATAATTAACCAGTTAGATGATTTCCAGAAAACAGTCAAATACCGTATTCTACCAACGTATCGAAGTCTATCACTTACTTTACCTGCGAGACCCAGTATGAGGGTGCCCTTTCACATCCCTGTACATTGATACGTTCAGGTATTTGTATGAGTTGACCGAGTTCAGATGCGAATCTTTCGTTTTCTAAAATGCGTAATTTTATATTTCTGCACATTAGAGCTAGGTACCAAGCTCTGCACCTCTTGGAAATGTTATATGTGTGTGATAGTGAATGAAAGATTTTTCTGAAATTGAGGAATACTGCATCCACTCGACTGCCTTGATCCGTCGCTTTCAGGTAGTCACGTGAGATAGTCGCGAGCTGTGTTTTGCACAACCTGTGTTTTCGGAATACGTTCCCATTGGCATGTAGGAGGTCGAGGTATCTTATTAGGTTTGAGCCCAGCATATTTTCTACAGTTCTCAAAAAAATTTATCACGGTAGCAATGGGCGGTAGTTTTATGGGTCACTTCTGCTACCTTCCATGTAGACGGATGTGACGCATGTGTTCTACCAATTATTGAGCAAGTTTTTTCGTTCGAAAGTTTTACAGTAAATTAGATCTACATCAACATCTGTACTTCTAAAGCCACCTTACGATGTATGTTGGAGGGTATTCTGTGTACCAGTGTCACTTCTCCTCTTCCTGTACCAGCCGCGAGGTTGCGTGAAGATACGATTGCTGGTAAGCCTCGGTGTGGGCTCGAATATCTCTAATTTTAGATTCATGGTTTTTTCGCGGTATACACATAGTAGGAAGCAATATATTGATTGACTCTTGTAGGAACGCACTCTCTCCGAAGTTTAACAGTAGATACCATGAAGCAGAACGTCTCTCCTGCAGCGATTGCCACTGTAATAGGCTGAGCACCTTTGGGATATTTTTGTTCGTCCTAAATGAATCTGTAACGAAGCGCGATGGTCTTCTCCGGATCTTCTCTCTTTGCTCTGTCAATCCAATCTTCTAAGAATCTCAGACTGCCTAACCGTATTTAGGTCTTAGGCGAACGAGGGTTTTGTAAGCTATATCCTTTGCTGATGGGCTATATTTCCTGAAGATTCTTCCAATGAATCTGAGTCTGGCGTCTGCCTTACCTGCGATTAATTTTATGTGGTTGTTCCACTTTAAATCATTGGGTATGCATACGCCTAGATATTTTATAGGTAAGTGCTTTCACTGACTGAACTACAATCGTGTAATAATGCAACAATGGGTCTTTCTATGTATACGCAATACGCTACATTTGTTTATGTTGAGGTCAATACCCATTCCCTGTTCCACGCGTTTATCCTCTGTAGGTCTTCTTGAATTCTGCTGCAATTTCCTAACTCTGCGACCTCTCTGTACACAACAGCATCCTCAGCAAAAAAACCTCATGGAACTTCGGACATTATCTACTTGGTTATTTACATATATTGTGAAAAATAATGGTCCTACGACACACTCTTGGGGTACGCCACAACTTACTTTTACATCTGAAGATTGATGACATACGTGTTCTTTTTGCTAGAAACTCTTCAGTCCAAACACACAGTTGGTCTGCTATTCCGTACGCTCGTATTTTGTTGATCAGTGTGGAACAGAATCGAACGCCTTTCGGAAGTCGAGGAATACGGCATCACCTGTGCGCCTATACCTACTGCTTTCTGGGTCTCTTGGACGAAAAGAGCAAGCTGGGTTTCACACGATTTTAGTTTTCGAAACCATGTTGATACCTACAGAGAAGATTTTTGGTTCCCATAAATTTCATAATACGTGAGAATAAAACACGTTCCAGACTTCTTCGACAGGCCACGTCAGAGATATGGGCCTACAGTTCTTCGTGTCTGTTTGACGACCCGTCTTGGAAACAGGAATGATCGGTGCTTTTTCCAATGATAAGAAACGCTCCGCTCCTCCAGAGACTTGTGGTACACTATTACTAGGAGAGAGGCAAGTTCTTTGGCATGTTTCGTATATAATCGTATTGGTAACCCGTCAGGTACAGTGGCGATTCTTCTGTTGGGTCCTAAGTTCCTTTTCCTATTCACTTACCTCGATATCTGTCAGTTTGTCGATTTAAAAGAGAAACCACTGTGCGATTTTCCACTGCGAAACAGTTTTCGAAACAGACGTTTAGTATTTGGGCCTTTTCTAGGTCCTCCACCTTTGAAAGTCATTATCCTCAGCTTCGACGCTGTTACTGATGTAGCGTAAGACGAAAACATTTTAGTGTTTTTTTGTCAAGTCAGTAGATTTACTTTCGAATTCGTTGCACTTCACAAGCAATGCTCTCCTTGCGTTCATTTTGACTTCGTTTGATTTTTGTATGTCTGTGAATCTTTCACTACATTTAAATCTGCAGTGAAGCTCCCTTTGGTTTCGTAACGGCTTCTTAGTACGGTTTTCGGACCACGGTACATCTTTTCCATCCCTCACAATTTTTCTCGGCACATAACTGTCCGTATTGCACAATTCTCTAGAGTTGTGTCCATTGAGTCTCACGATTGTCAGTGCTGGAAGTGAAATCTCCTTTTTGACGTGCCACGTTATCTGATATCCGTTTCATATCACTCTGACTGTACAGCAAGATCTTACTACCTTTCTTTGTGTTCCTATTCACAACCGCATTTAGTGATGCTGATTGTATACCAGTTAGGTTTCTCTCACAGTATGCTGATAAAATGGCTCCATATTTAGCAATCATATGCAACCGATTGTTCATTGAAAGATTCGTTCCTAAAGACTGGAAAGTCGCACAAGTCACACAAATACCCAAGTAAGGAAATAGTAGTAATCCACTGAATTACAGACCCATATCACTAACATGGAACATCTGCTGTGTTCGCACGTTATGAGTTATCTCAAAGAAAACAATTTATTGACAAACAGCCAACACGGAATCAGAAAGTATCGTTCTGCTGAAGCACAGTTAGCTCTTTATTCTCAAGAAGTAATGAGTGCTGTAGACAGGGGACGTCAAATTTTTTACATATTTTCTAGATTTCAGAAGGATTTTGACTATATACCACACAAGCGTCTTCTAATCAATTTTGGTGCCTATGGACTATCGTGATTTTCCTTCAGAAAGGTCACAATTCGTAGTAACTGACGGAAATCCATCGAGTAAACCAAATGTAATATCTGGCGTTTCCTAAGGAAATGTTGTAGGCCCTCTGCTGTTCCTGATGTACATAAACGATTTAGGAGATAATCTGAGTAGCACTCTTAGATTGTTTGCAGATGATGCTGTCTTTTAGCATCTTATAAAGTCATCATATGATCAAAACAAACTGCAAAGTTATTTATCTAAGACATTTGTATGGCGCGAATAGTGGCAATTAATTCTAAATAATGAAAAGTGTGAAGTCATTCACACGAGTACCAAAACGAATCCCCTAAATTTCGGTTACACGACAAATCACGCAAATATAAAAACTGTAAATTTAGGAATTGCAATTACGAATAACTTAAGTTGTGATTGAAACAAACGAAAGACTATGATTTATTGGCAGAACACTGACAAGATGCAACATATCTGCTAAAGAGACTGCCTACACTATGCTTGTACGGACTCTTCTGTAGTACTGCTGTGTGTTGTGAGACCCGCATCAGATAGGATCGACGAAAAACATCGAAAAAGTTCAAGAAGGGCACCTAATTTTATACTATCGCGGATTGGAGGACATAGCACCACAGATATGATATGTGAACTGGGATGCTTATTATTAAAACAAATGCTTTTCTCGTTGCGGCAGGATCTTCTCATAAAATTTCAGTCACTAACTTTCTCCTCAGAGTGTTATTATTATTTTTTTGGCACCCCCCCCCCCCCTTACGTAGGGAGGAATGATCATTATAATAAAATAAGAGAAACTGGAGTTCACACAGAAATATTTAAGTGGTCGTTTTTCACTCGCGCTTTACGAGAATGGAACGGAAGAGAAAAAGCTTGAAGGTGGTTCTACGATCCCTCTGCCAGGCACTTAATTGTGGATTGCTGGGTAGCCGTGTAGATGAATATATTGGTTTATCTACGTACTCATCGTGCATACTTGTTACTACTACCATATATGCAACAACTAAATTCATTCTCCATTACTTCAGCATCACCGTTACCCTGTTTCTGTTTTTCAACACATCTTTCCGCATAATTCACCTGTGTTTCTTCTTAATTCAATTCTACCCCCATATTTTCATTAGGTCCTCTTTGTCCGACATTACTCAATTATTCTGAGCTTCACTCTTTTACGATTACTCGTCATAGTCCTGTTTTTTATTTTCGTTACTTATAACATCTCCTAACGTTTCGTTTTCAGTATTTTCACCCCTGGTTCACTTCGTCATTTTCATTGCTGGCAATGAAAACATTTTTCCTAACCGTTAATTCAGAGCTCATTTGCACTAAGTCAGTTTTAATTTCCCTACTGAGTCTTCAAAAGACTTGTTCAAGTATCAAGTCGGACGATAGTTACTTTGTTCAATTTTTTTTCATACATTTTCCACAAGTTGTTCACTGTTTTGTTTAAACATATTCGACAAACCTTCCCTGAGTTCTCTACACATTTGTTTAATCCCGTTTGCCCGCATCTCGTGGTCGTGCGGTAGCGTTCTCGCTTCCCACGCCCGGGTTCCCGGGTTCGATTCCCGGCGGGGTCAGGGATTTTCTCTGCCTCGTGATGGCTGGGTGTTGTGTGATGTCCTTAGGTTAGTTAGATTTAAGTAGTTCTAAGTTCTAGGGGACTGATGACCATAGATGTTAAGTCCCATAGTGCTCAGAACCATTTGAATCCCGTTTGATACTTATTTTCTAAACCGTGTAAGAACAATTTTAATTCACCCTGTGCCAATTCACAAGAATCACATTTCTTCCTATTACCTACTAACACTGTTTTACTCAAACCATTGTTTACATACTGTTTACCAGTAACCCTAAAATTGAAGTTATCCTTCAGTTTCTGAGATTCATCAACTTCATGCTTCTTATTACATTAATTATCAACTAACACATCAACACTGCCATACATCTTAGTTATATTTCCTGCATGGATAACTCATCACCCAGTTTACCGTAGCAGATATTGCATCAGATATCGGACTGAGTGACGCCATCATTAAGAACATTCAGAAATTTCGCGAAGTGTGCAGGCAGTGGCTGCCTCACAGTCTTCAGCTAGTACAGGAAGCATGTAGAATTGGACTCTCTTAAACGAGTGCGCCGCTGTGACAAGACAGTGAAGCAATTCCTGTAACGAGTTCTCGCTGAAGACGAGAAATGATGCCATAACTTCGAACATGAGGCAAAATGACGAAGACACTAGAGGTAGCATGGAGCGTCGCTGCCACCCAAAACATTGCAGGCCGTCCATACAAGTGCCGGAAAGGTGAAGCTTATTTTCTTTTTTGGCTAAAAGTTCCCGCTTTCTATCAACTTCCTGCAGCATGTGGCAATGGTGGATACATTTTGTAGCAAGAACTCCGCAGGCAGCCGTATTTTGAAATAATTTTATTGAGGCAAACTGATTTCTTGGCTTGTAACCTTATCATGTACATATCTAAACAACGAAAAATAATCATTGTTCGTGGTTGAACCGCTATGCATCAAAGTAATACCAGAGCCACAAACTGCTAGTTATAAGATTAGATAAAAACATAAATGTACTTACAAACGTTAAACATGCTAAACAACACAGTAGCGAATATAGAAGGCCCAAGCTTCACAGTTAACTCATGTTGTCCGTAGCGCGGAAAGACAGCGTATAAAATATTAGGCGACGGAAAACACCCAAAGCCATGTAACAAGAACGTGCTATAACCAAAGAGTGAATGTGAGACTCTGGACCAAAAGCGACATTATGGTCAGGGCAAGGAGCAATACGCTTACACCAAGTCAGCACAGCAGGGAGCCACCCAAGTGAGCAACAGCTGGCGGTAAAACAAGGTGTACGGCGCATGAATCCCCAGCGAAAAGAGCGTCACCGGGACGTGGGATGGGAGAAACCAAAACAGAGTGCCCATACAATACGCGTACTATAAAAGTCGAGGCTTCGTTACACTAATAAAAGTAATAAAGGAAGCAGAAGTCAAGTATGAGAAGTCTGAAGGATACACTAAGATGCCAAAACAAATTAGAGTGCGCATACAGTAATGGCACGACCAAATATGAAATATGTCACAAAACTAAAAGGTGCGTGCGGGGTAATCAAGGGAGACTAAGAAGCCGTAATAAACGAGACTGAGAGACCACTACGCTCTCGCAATACAGTCAAAGTTAGATGAGTTGCTCCCAAGACGAAGCTCCATCTGGTTGTTCAATGTCAGTTGCTGATTCAATGTCAACTACTAAAAATCTCCACCTCTTTCAAAATATTAGAAAAGTATGACTCTTTTCCTCCCTATGTGAAATCCTTAAATTTTAGGCATACTGACCACAGTGTGATCATATTCTCTCGAGTTGCTACTCAAGGCAGATTTTGAACTTTAGCGCTGTATCCTCTTTGATGAAGATAGCCATAGTCTAATGATAGACCTGTATGATGAAATCTGGTTAGCTGAATAAACTGATAATCTAAAATTTCCACAACTTGTGCTTTTCATTTATAACGCCTTATTTTAGCCGAAATACGGTACAAAGCCAATGTTAGCGTCACCTTCAATTTCAAATTTTGTATAGAATGAATATATTATGTGCATGTCAGCGTTTCGTAATGACCTCATCACAAAATTAATTTCGCTTTCCACCAAGAACCCACATTTGCAATTTAATTTGGTCTATGCGGACCCGAGAGGAGACGAGTTTCGTCGGAGGCAGAGAACCCACATTGTACCGTCGTGATTAATTTTTGTCCCCCCTACGCACCAGCAACGAGGCTATCCTTTCCTCGGCGTACGACCGTGGCAGTCGTAGTACCACCACTTTGGAAATAACGGAGACGGCGAGGTGCACTGGCGTCTCTTCAAAGATGAGTTGGCGTGGCGCGGCGTCTCCGGAGCTGGCCGACTTATAACTCTGACAGGGGAAGCGAGCGCCCGCTCTTCAAACTGCTCAAGTTAAATTACTGCCTCCGCGATGGCAGTGGGTAGGGGATTCCCCCTCATAATTTATGGGTCTTCAGCAGCCAGATGCGCCGTCGCCGAGCACAAATGGAGCGAGCGGTGCGGCAAAAGGGTGACCTTCCTGTCCTCTGTAAAAGAAAAGGGAAGGAGTAGGACACTCGGGGAGAGGGAGGGGGGGGGAAAGGGGTGAGAAACAGAAAAATAAGAAGGAGCGGCCAGGACCGCTGGGGACCGCCTTGTCGCCGCCCGCAAAGTGTTTCGCTGCACCTGACAGTCCTCTTCCGGCTGTCCGCCTGGCTACGCGGAAGAGTGGGGGTGATCGTCGCCAGCCGGGCACCCTCGCACAACATCCCCTTACCCGGCGTCCCCGCGCCGCCTTCCCACCACCCAGGCGCGGCCGTTCGCCCCAGCCGCGAGCTGCTCGGGATTCGCGACGCCGACAGAAAGTTGCCTCGCGGGCGGGCATGGCGAAAAAGTTCGCCACCCCTCCCTCTTCCTTTTTTTCCTGCCCCGTCGTCGCGTCCGACGGGGATTAGTCAAGTCTTTTCGCGACTCACTTGGCCGCCTCGCGCAAGCTTTCTTCCACGCCGCAACTGCGGCCACAGTATTTTTCGTCGGAGAATTTTCGAATAAATGGGTCCGCGCAAAAAGTGCCAATCTCGCACGAGAGATAGAGAAAGCTCCGCCAACAGCTTCTGTGGCAACAGCGGGGAGCCTGGAGAAAATAAGCGTTCTGCGTTGGGACATATTTTTCTTTAGATGTGATGCCTTTCACCGCTTGCTTTGTGTTTCATTTGGCCGTACGTTCGCTAACAGGAAATGTTAAGCCATTAAGCCTACTCATCCATTTATAAACTTTGTGATTTTCATCGCATATCGGGTACTAAATGAGTAATAATCAAATCAGATGACTATGACATATCGTCTGAGTTGTGTCAATTGATTTCCTACATGAAAAATCACACAGTTCGTAGTAAATGACGAAAACTCATCCAGTGAAACCAAAGTGATATGTGGGATTCCCTACGGAAGTTTTATAGGCTCCCTGCTTTTCTTAATCTTAATAAAGTATTTTTGAGACGGTCCTGGCTGTCCTCTTTGATTTTTTGCAGATGATGGTTTTACCTTCTAGTAAAATCATCTGAAAATCAAAACAATTGCAAAGTTATTAAGACAAGATATGTGCATGGTGCAAGAAGAGGGCCGGCCGAAGTGGCCGAGCGGTTCTAGGCGCTACAGTCTGGAACCGCGCGACTGCTACGGTCGCAGGTTCGAATCATGCCTCGGGCATGGATGTGTGTGATGTCCTTAGGTTAGTTAGGTTTAAGTAGTTCTAAGTTCTAGGGGACTGATGACCACAGCAGTTAAGTTCCATAGTGCTCAGAACCATTTGAACCTTTTTTTTTTTTTTTTTTTTTTTTTTTTTTTTTTTTTTTTTTTTTTTTTTTTTGCAAGAAGAGGAAATTGACGCCAAACGGAAAAAAGTGTGAGGTACTCTACGAGAAATTCCATTAAATATCGGTTACACACGAATATAAAGCTTTCCCAACGACTAAATACCTAGTGACTAAAATAATAAACACCTTAAACTGAACGTATCACATAGAAACTGTTGTGAGGAAGGTGAAGAACATGTAGAGAGAGTATTTTATGGAGTTCGTTTTATACAGCTATTTAAGCTGCATTGTGGCATTATCCAACACACAGCTGTAACGATATACAGCCAATCCATTACGGTCTGGGATCAGATCATCATCAGGTCCAAAAACCATCTCAGCTCTCCATTTGTACAATGATGAAGGCCATCCAAATATTTGTAGGAAGAGCAGATTGTTTTGTATTATCGCGGAAAATGTGGGCACAATGTTACGCATCTGTTAAGCCAGCTGGTGTGACAATCATTACAAGAAAGGCGGCTTTCGTTCGCTCGAGATTTTTGACGAACTTTGACTAGCTTTAACCTCCGACTACGAAAATATCTCGTTGAGTCCCAGCTACCTAGAGTGAAATGGCCATCGCAATACCGTAAGTGAAATCAGAGCTCGCGTGTAAAGATTCACGCGCTCATTTTTCCTACGTGCTATTCGAGAGTGGAATGGTCGAGAAATAGTCTGAAAGTGGTTCTGTGTACCCTCCAACTAATTACAGAGTAGTCGAGTAAGTTTAAACTGTAGATGAAGCTATCATTTCATTTTTGAACTGATATCCATCATCATCAGCAGTGTGAGGCCTGCTTTCGCGAGCAATAATGCACAATAATATCTAGACACGATGGAATTACAGACACTGTCTTGCGTGCAGTCATTGATTTCGATCAACCGAGAATATTGAAAATTTGTGCCGGACCTGAATTCGAACTCGGGTCTCCTGCTTATTAGATAGATGCTCTGACCACTAAGCCACCCGGATGCAGTGGTCATAGTAACTGCACGACTACCATTGCGCACCATAGCACGCCTCATACATGTGTGTGTTGTCTATTACTTCTGACATATCCGAAAGAACAGACACCACATACTCGTATATCTAATTAAGGTGAGGACAGCCAATGACCATCACTGTGGATGCACACTAGGCTCTAACTCTTAAGGGAATCGGTGAAATGCTGCGAGTAATGAGGATAATGGGTAAGGAGCACTACATTAGCAGTGTGTGGATATGTTGATAATTTGGGTCTGACGGGAGGCGTGCTAGGGAAGTCAGCGCACTTGCGATGACCACTGTGTCTGGATGGCTTAGTGGTCAGAGCGCCCGCCGAGTAAACAGGGGATACGAGTTCCAGTCCCGGTCCGCCACAAATTTTCAACTTTCCCCATTGATTTAAATCAATGCCCGCTCGCAGCCGATGTTTGTAATTCCAATGTCCTAATTCATAGTGACTGCTGGATCAAAACAGTGTCTGTTCTTTCGGACAAGTCCGAAAGAGAGGACATTGTGGCATGAAAGCGTATAGCCTCAGGATGCAATGTTGATGAACTCCATGCCGTACCTCAACATATGCTGTTCACGAATATTGCTGGTTTGGAGGCAGCTATGAAAACACACGTGTTCTCATCGTGTCCCAAACAAGCTCGATATTTAACAGATAAGTGTACCGGTCAAGCCAGCTCAGAATCTGTACATTTCTCTGGACGTTTTTAGTGTGAACTGTAGCGTAGGGTCTTGCGTTATACTGCTTCAACATGCCATTTGGTACCTATCATCATGAGTATTTCAAAATCCGAATTTATGCACGGTTTCCTGCTAGACATAAGCCTCTCTCCACTGATTTCAAGTCTTTTCATTGGAGTTTCCACTTAACCAGTGGTGTTGTAGCGATATAAATTCAGCCTAGCCTTTTGCGCGAAACCAAACATTATGACTGATTTATGTTTGACCGTCCAACACACAAGCTTATTACACGATCCATTCGCTTTCAGAGATCTATATTTTCCAAATTATTGCATGTACAAATATGACTCATACATGAGTAGAACCGTAAATTCACCGTTTGCATTGTGCCCACCTAATGGCGTTACGAGTGCAGTGCCTTGACAAAATGGCGACAAAATGGAATGTGCAAGATACTTCTCTGTTACAGTAGTGGATCGTGCGTTCAGAAGGAATTATGGAAGATAATCACCATGTAAACAGAGCAGTATGCTTTGGTGTGGATAATGGGCACTGGTCTCCCTAAACAGAAAAGTACCGGTGGACCAAGTGTGCCAGGCGCAACCGTGGCGAGGATGAAGGAAAAGTTTCGTACACGTGTAAGTCATTTACTTGGAATACCGCAGCAAACCGTGTGGAAGATTTTGCGGCGGCGGTTACATTTAAAGCCGTACCGTCTGTAGCTCGTGCAACAATTAAAACATGAAGATTATGTACGTCATCTTCAATTTTCTATCACAGCACAGGACGTACTTATACTTGAGGATGAACATTTCGCTTCCAAGCTGACATTCAGCGACGAGACAACCTTCAAGTTATCTAGAAAGGTTAATCGACAAAATGTGAGAGTGTGGGATACCGAAAATCATGAAATTGTGGCGCGTGAACGAGCTTAATGTTTCTGTGCAATTTCAGAGACGATGCTCTAAGAGCTGTTTTTCATCTGTGAGAAGACAGGCGAGTACCTCTTAGCTTGATATGCTCGTTTCCACAACTTACTGCTGTTTACCAGAACTTGATCTTCCAACCATACGGTCCACTCTGTCATCGGAGGACGAACTTTCGCATCGTTGGATTGTTTGTAGTGGTGAAGATGATGTGAGTCTGTTCCTTGGCCCTTAACCTCCAGGTCGCCTGACCTAACGCCTTATGACCTACATCTACATTGAAATCCACATACATAATCTGCAAGCCACCGTAAGGCGCGTGGCGGACGGTACCCTAGGGTCATTTGCTTTCTTGTTACTTTGCTGCTAAATTAAGGACCGTGTTTACGTACAACATGTTGCTACAGAAGGTGTGGAACGGACTTGACTACCGCTTGTAAGTGTGTCGTGTCTCCTGAGTGACACTCACACGATGTTGGTGCAGTACAAAATGCAAACTTGGTGAGTTTACGGTTCTATTCATGCAGCAATCATTTTTATGCGTGTAACACTCAGGAAAATGTGGAGCTTTGGAAACGAGTGGGTCATTCACAGTAGCCCCGTATAATAGTACTGAGAAAGAGTATCATATCATATTTCATCGTAGCGTGAGTGTATATGTGTGTTGGGACGATAACTGCAATTAAGAGAACAGAACAGCTGTAACCTCTTGCCGTCGCAGTCGAGTCGAACAACGCCGTAGTTTTCACCGAACTGATGATCCTATCTAATGGACGAGTCACTGTCAGCAGTGACTGTGCCGTCATACCATTAGACGCAAAGGTGAAGTTGGGCACATTATAGTATCATAATTGTCTCTCAGCACTGGTAAAGAAGTACGATTAGTGTTTAACATCACGCCGACGAAGAGTTCCTTACGGATAGAGCCCATGCTCGCTTCAGGGAAACCATGAGAAATTTAAATGTGGATGAATGGTCGGGTGGAAACGGATTTGAACAGCTGTCCTCCATCAAACTGGAATAATAATATAAATTAGCTCTTACTGTGTATACAGGGTGGTCCATTGATCGTGACCGGCCCAAATATGTCACGAAATAAGCGTCAAACGAAAAAACTAAAAAAGGACGAAACTTGTCTAGCTTGAAGAGGGAAACCAGATGGCGTTATTCGTGTAGTACGTAAAGAAATATGAATGTTTTAGTAGCACCACTTTTTTCACTTGGCGCTGTAATAGTCACAAACATATGGCTCACAATTTTAGACGAACAGTTGGTAACAGGTAGATTTTTTAAATAAAAATACAGAACGTAGGCACGTTTCAACATTTTAGTTCGGTTGTTCCAATGTGATACATGTACCTTTGTGAACTCATCATTTCTGAGAACTCATGCTGTTACAGCGTGATTACCTGTAAATACCACATTAATGCAATAAATGCTCAAAATCATGTCCGTCAACCTCAATGCATTTGGAAATACGTGTAACGACATTCCTCTCAACAACGAGTAGTTCGCCTTCCGTAATGTTTGCACATGCATTGACAATGCGCTGACGCATGTTGTCAGGCGTTGTCGGTGGATCACGATAGCAAATATCCTTCATCTTTCCCCACAGAAAGAAATCCGGGGACGTCAGATCCGGTGAACGTGTAGGCCATGGTATGGTGCTTCGACGACCAATCCACCTGTAATGAAATATGCTATTCAATACTGCTTCAACCGCATGCGAGCTATGTACCGGACATCCATCATGTTGGAAATACATCGCCATTCTGTCATGCAGTGGAACATGTTGTAGTAACATCGACAGAACATTACGTAGGAAATCAGCATACGTTGCACCATTTAGATTGCTATAGATAAAATGGGGGCCAATTATCCTTCCTCCCATAATGCCGCACCATACATTAACTCAGCAAGGTCGCTGATGTTCCACACGTCGCAGCCATCGTGGATTTTCCGTTGCTCCATAGTGCATATTATGCCGGTTTACGTTACCGCTTTTGGTGAATGACGCTTCGTCGCTAAATAGAACACGTGCAAAAAATGTGTCATCACTCCGTACTTTCTCTTGTGCCCAGTGGCAGAACTGTACACGACGTTGAAGGACGTCCCCATGCAATTAAAGATGCATAGATATATGGCACGGGTGCAATCGATGTTGATGTAGCATTCTAAACACCGACGTTTTTGAGATTCCCGATCTTGCGCAATTCGTCTGCTACTGATGTGCGGATTAACCACGACAGCAGCTAAAACACCTACTTGGGCATCATCATTTGTTGCAGGTCGTGGTTGACATTTCACATGTGGCTGAACGCTTCCTGTTTCCTTAAATAATGTAACTATCCGGCGAACGGTCCGGGCACTTGGATGATGTCGTCCAGGATACCGAGCAGCATACATAGCACACGCCCGTTGGGCATTTTGATCACTATAGCCATACATCAGCACGATATCGACCTTTTCCGAAATTGGTAAACGGTCCATTTTAACACAGGTAATGTATCACGAAGCAAATACCATCCGCACTGGCGGAATGTTACGTGATACCACATACACTCCTGGAAATTGAAATAAGAACACCGTGAATTCATTGTCCCAGGAAGGGGAAACTTTATTGACACATTCCTGGGGACAGATACATCACATGATCACACTGACAGAACCACAGGCACATAGACACAGGCAACAGAGCATGCACAGTGTCGGCACTAGTACAGTGTATATCCACCTTTCGCAGCAATGCAGGCTGCTATTCTCCCATGGAGACGATCGTAGAGATGCTGGATGTAGTCCTGTGGAACGGCTTGCCATGCCATTTCCACCTGGCGCCTCAGTTGGACCAGCGTTCGTGCTGGACGTGCAGACAGCGTGAGACGACGCTTCATCCAGTCCCAAACATGCTCAATGAGGGACAGATCCGGAGATCTTGCTGGCCAGGGTAGTTGACTTACACCTTCTAGAGCACGTTGGGTGGCACGGGATACATGCGGACGTGCATTGTCCTGTTGGAACAGCAAGTTCCCTTGCCGGTCTAGGAATGGTAGAACGATGGGTTCGATGACGGTTTGGATGTACCGTGCACTATTCAGTGTCCCCTCGACGATCACCAGTGGTGTACGGCCAGTGTAGGAGATCGCTCCCCACACCATGATGCCGAGTGTTGGCCCTGTGTGCCTCGGTCGTATGCAGTCCTGATTGTGGCGCTCACCTGCACGGCGCCAAACACGCATACGACCATCATTGGCACCAAGGCAGTAGCGACTCTCATCGCTGAAGACGACACGTCTCCATTCGTCCCTCCATTCACGCCTGTCGCGACACCACTGGACGCTGGCTGCACGATGTTGGGGCGTGAGCGGAAGACGGCCTAACGGTGTGCGGGACCGTAGCCCAGCTTCATGGAGACGGTTGCGAATGGTCCTCGCCGATACCCAAGAAGCAACAGTGTCCCAAATTTGCTGGGAAGTGGCGGTGCGGTCCCCTACGGCACTGCGTAGGATCTTACGGTCCTGGCGTGCATCCGTGCGTCGCTGCGGTCCGGTCCCAGGTCGACGGGCACGTGCACCTTCCGCCGACCACTGGCGACAACATCGATGTACTGTGGAGACCTCACGCCCCACGTGTTGAGCAATTCGGCGGTACGTCCACCCGGCCTCGCGCATGCCCACTATACGCCCTCGCTCAAAGTCCGTCAACTGCACATACGGTTCACGTCCACGCTGTCGCGGCATGCTACCAGTGTTAAAGACTGCGATGGAGCTCCGTATGCCACGGCAAACTGGCTGACACTGACGGCGGCGGTGCACAAATGCTGCGCAGCTAGCGCCATTCGACGGCCAACACCGCGGTTCCTGGTGTGTCCGCTGTGCCGTGCGTGTGATCATTGCTTGTACAGCCCTCTCGCAGTGTCCTGAGCAAGTATGGTGGGTCTGACACACCGGTGTCAATGTGTTCTTTTTTCCATTTCCAGGAGTGTACTTATACGTTTGTGACTAATACAGCGCCATCTATCACAAAGCGAAAAAAGTGGTCCAACTAAAATATTCATATTTCTTTACGTACTACACGAATATGTAAAAAAAATGGGGGTTCCTATTTAAAAAAAACGCAGTTGATATTCGTTTGACCTATGGCAGCGCCTTCAAGCTAGACGAGTTTTGTTCTTTGTAGTTTTTTTCGTTTGATGCTTATTTCGTGAGATATTTGGCCCGGTCACTATCAATGAACCACCCTGTATAACTCTTTTTCCAAATGTTATTTAACGTAGAAGGCATTTTGGAATTCAGTTAATGGAAGTTTAGGTTGCTTCACTCGATCTGCACAACAACGTTCAGCAGTCGAAGTCCAGTACCGCTTACAACGATAGTGTTATGAAGTTCTACCATATCTGACAATGCTGAGAGACGTGATGTCTACATCAGGGCACCGACACGACTCCCTCATCGGACAAAATGCGACTTCGCATACAAATTCTACAACATTCAAGGCACAGCGCGGTGAAACGTAAAGACTGCATCAGCTATCGGACCGGAGTACTCTAGCGGCACACAGGACCAATTTTGTTTGGCGGACTCAACCAACGCAGGGAACCGACTACTGTCCACTGCTAGTGCCCACAGCTGCCTCTCGTTATCACACCTACTCCTACCCTTGAAACTGATCACTGTCTTGCCATTATGGACTTCGAAGCTAATAAGTGGCGCCGTCGGCGACAGTCGCATCTCTCTGTTCATTTAAGGTCTCTGTAATCGACTCTGTATCGCGTGGCCGCGGTTTTGCTCTCTGGTCGCTTTTCGGCTATTTAAGCGCACGACGCTGTGGGGAGAGGGCTGGTTTTGGTCGCTTGGTTGGTGCTCCAGTGTGCAGTGTGGTTGTCGGTGGTCACTCTTTTGCACATGCTCTGTCTCTTTCTGTCACGTGAGCGGTGGGACTGCGGACGGAGGCGTGAGAGCGGTCGGCAAGAGTGTACTGTGTCCAGTGAGAGGGCCGTGGTCTCGTCTGTGCTGCTAAATATGTGAAAGTGGCTTTGGAATGTATCATCCTGCAATCGGATATGCTGCAGAATCAAACGCTAACGGCTTTCCCAGTGTTTCGTATTGACCACTGGTGCACAAGTTATTGAACAGTGGTGACCTGTGTGAAATGGTGGATGAAACGCCCGCTAACCGCGCTGGGCAGAACAGGTAATTAAGATTGTGGAAATGGCCAAATAAGGTTGAGGTCAGTTTCACCTTCTAATTGCATTTATTGTAATTTAATAACGCAAAGCGGTACATAGCCGAACCTTTACCAAATGCAACTTTTTCACGGCTGAAGGCCTCCAAACAAGAAATCTTAAAAATCAACGAGATAAAAATGCAGTTAAAACAGCAAATAAAATAATTAAAAAAACATATCTCACAGCTAGGTGGATAGCCTCAAGGCAAAGTAGGTAGAACAAACAAATGCAAGGTGCAATACAAGTGGCTTAAGGCCACAACTAAATTTCAAAATTTTAAAATCTATTACCATAATCTTTTAAAGGCAGAAGGCCGCAGTTTTTAAGTTTGAAATATAATTTTAAGAATAAAGCTGCAAATCTGAAAGCCCACAATTAATTTTCCAAAATTAAAAAAACATATAACCATAAACCATAAATTTTAAATAGCAGAAAGCAGATAATTAAACACTGGTGAGAAAGACAATAAAGACAGCGGCACTCAGAAGCGTCCAGGGAGGTCGGTCTGCACTCGTTCACTTACGTGAGACAGGTGGTGAGCCCAACTACACTTGATCCGTCGGAACCCAACCTGGGGACAGTCACGGACCGACCGACACAACGACTTGCTTGCCATCAATCACTACATCAGAACTCAAACACAAAAGGTTATGAATGTGATAATCCACAATGAAGTATGTATTAGCTGTCTAAATTACACACCATGTTTGACAGCGACAACAGGTGAGGAAAGGACGCTGCCTGAAGTTACGTTTGTGGCCATGGCAGGTAACAGGAACACTAACGGCCACAAGGCAGAAAATTCCGCTGGTGCACTCGAATTGTAGTCAACCAATATAGTTAATTGCACCGAATGGCGACTAAATTTCAGCAACAGAAACACTCGGTGTTGCTCACAGGAAAACCTCTCCAACAGCGAACCACCGAAACGAACCACAACATGAATGGACGTGGCTTGGGTAGTTGAAACCACGACTCAACTCTGGCGTCCTGGGTCGGTGAACCACAAAGCTCGTAGCCATCTGACAACACACACGCTCCGACACTGCGGAGGCACCACCAGCGGACCCAGCCGACTGCACTGCGCGGAGATAACTTCCCTGTCCACAGCAGCCGACCGACTCACTGCAGACCCCCTAGCCGGAAACTACATTGCCAAAACCAAAGATGGTACAAGGTGCAAATATCGATACACATCACTGCTACCACACATAGAAGGAAGAAGAATCACGACGTAACCGCAACAAGGGCGGGAAACCAAACACAGATAGACAGCTAAGTTCACGAAAACGCATAGTTGGGAGTGAGCACGGCTCAGTGGATTTGCAGAGAACTTGACATTGGCTACTTGTGCCACGCTGACATCAAATTTGAAGCAAACAGAAGTTCTTTCCATTGAGTATCTTGAGAACATAGCCAGCATCAGGAAGGTGCAGGATGAGCAGGTGATGGTATGGAGGTGATGAGAGAGGAGCAGGAAAAATTTAAGCTGTTTGTGAGAAAAAGATGGTCTACTTCCATAAAAAGCTCATTGCGTGATAATGTTTTGCATCTGGTATACCGGTTCAGTGTGGATTAAGTTGAAAAATAAGAAATCTTGTGGGTCCCTTGTAGCCGTATTCCTGTTTTGAAAATTCTCTAATGTGTTAAGGATTGTGTTAGTCTGGATTCTGCCCAGTTGCTGTGTGCTTCTACATTGTTTTCTTTTTTTTCAGTGGTATAATCAGCGGTGCACGTCGTCCGTTGTAGCTGGTCGGTTTAACTGGGGGAAGGGGAGGGGGGGTTGGGGGCGACGCCTTGGCGGCAACCAGTGAATAGTAACCAATAGCGCGGTCGCTGTGTTTCGCAGTAGGCTTTAGTTCTTCGGCGAATTTGGGTATTTTACTATTTGTTCCTGGTGACGCCGAGGCGTCCGTCTTTCCTTCTTCACCGTTCCTTTCAGCTTTTGTTCAGGCTCGATCTCAGTTGTAGTTTCCGCGCACCTTTGACGTGCCATTACTTGTCACTGACATTTCGTGATACCTGAGAGATGCCTTTCAATGTACTGGGTTTATAATATGCTATTCAAAAGAGAAATTGTGAGTTGTTTCTGCTGTTATGTCTTAAAAGGAGTCCTGCTTCTGTCAGAGATTTTCTCAGTAAACCATTTGTATGATTCTTAAGATTTTTGTTTTAAATAGGTTTTAAAATTATTTATTGTTTGAGGTGGGCTTTGATGCACGTAGACCTTTTGTCTGTTTAGTAATGTTTCAAATTCTAGAGCAATTATGTATGTTACTCTGAGGTAACAGCAGTTTCCTATTGTCATGCAATTGTTAAGTAAAATCTGTTGGAAATTACAAGCCAGAGTTTGTGTTTGGTTGGTAATTATTGCCTTGTATTTATTGAGTTGAAGTATCCTTGAGCGTGAGTCCCACGTCTCAGTAGCAATCTAACAACTTTCTTCTGAAAGTGAAACCCAGTAAAACGTATCTCCCAGGCTTTAAAAATAAATAAATCCGATTAAAGACGTGAAGCGATCATATGAGTATGGATTGGGGTGAAATGTTTTTGATACGGTACAAAAGACTCATCACATCATTAAGTGTTATACTGTACGAAACAGCAGACCAACAGGAGGATAACCCTCACAGATGCTTCTAAGTTTCGTACCAAAATTATTCGTTCATTATTCAAAAAAGAGCAAAACCAACCTAATGAAAGCATAATGTATGGAAAATTATAGGTTTCGGCCAAATTTGGCGTTTCTATCTGTCTTTCACGTAGACTGGCAATGGTAAGGAAAGCGTTTCTGAAGAAGAGAAATTTGTTAACATCGAGTATAGATTTAAGTGTCAGGAAGTCATTTCTGAAAATATTTGTACGGAGTGTAGTCGTGTATGGAAGTGAAACATGGACTATAAATAGTTTGGACAAGAAGAGAATAGAAGCTTACGAAATGTGGTGCTACAGAAGAATTGTGAAGGTTAGATGGGTAGATCTCATAACTAATGAGGAGGTATTGAATAGAATTGGGGAGAAGAGGAGTTTGTGGCACAACGTGACAAGAAGAAGGGACCGGTTGGTAGGACATGTTCTGAGGCATCAACGGATCACAAATTTAGCATTGGAGGGCAGCATAGAGGGTAAAAATCGTAGAGGGAGACCAAGAGATGAATACACTAAGCAGATTCAAAAGGATGTAGGTTGCAGTAAGTACTGGGAGACGAAGAAACTTGCACAGGATAGAGTAGCATGGAGAGCTGCATCAAACCAGTCTCAAACTGAAGACCACAACAACAACATCTGTCTTTCAAGCTGCTCATAAAAAACACCGCAAAACATGGAATAATACTAATAATATTTACTTCATCTTTTTGAAATTTTGACAGACGGATTGCTTTCCGCGTATATTAACACAGTGATAGTAAATTTATTATAAGAACATAGCTCGATGAAACTTGGACTATACATAGAAAGCACTAATACAGCATAGTACAATACAGAACAGAAGGTAACTGAAAGAAAGACACAGTTAGACGAACAGTAATGACACTTTTATTCAGAATCAACAATTACACTGAAGACTCTGCAATTCATGATGATGCTCTGGACATCACAGATGGTGAGACATGATTCTTAATAGGGCGTGCGATATCACGCGGATGGCAGAGCATGCTCTGTGGTATGCTCCCATGTTGGCCACAGGGTTGATAAGGACTTCTTGTGGTAGGACGTTCGAATCCTCTCCCTCCCCCCACCCCTTTTCCCGTGGCTGACAAGTGCTGGATAATCGTTGCTGTAGGTGGACGTGCTGCGATACCTCTCCCCAATGTATTCCAGATGTGCTCGATGTATTTAAGTCGGGGGAGCGGGCAGGCCAGTCGATTCGCCGTATATTCTCCCATTCCAAGAGCTCCTACACCTGCGCTCTTCGTTGAGGTCACGCGTTGTCATCCACAAAAATGAAGTCATGGCCGAAAGCACCTCTGAAAAGACCCATACAGGGAAGGAAAACAGTTTCACAATAAGCTTGAAAAGTGAGCGTACTGTGTTTAAAGATTTAGAGGTCAGTACGGCCATGCAACATTGTGACTACCGACACCATAGCATCTGGAGCGCCAAAGTGTTGGCGTTCAATAATGTGCGTGGGAGAATTACGCGTTCTCAACTCACACCATATAAAAGTACTTCCAGCATTGTCCAACATGACCGTAATATTGTCTTTCTATCAAAATATCATTTCTGTTCGTGTGAGTACGTATTTTGTACAGTTACTATCTGGTCTATACTGTATCAGTTCTTTCTATGTATCGTCCGACTTTCATCGAACTATGTTACTTGGTAGTAACACATCATAGGAAAGTTGCTTTCGTCATTTTGCACACCACTATAGGTCAGTGGGTGAGAAATGGAAGGTCAAACTTTCTTCGCCAAACGCTATCGGCTATCGACATGTACCTCTACCGCATGGTTTCCCAAATTGCGTTCCGCGTAACAATTTTGTTCCGCGGAAGGTGAATAAGTGCTCCGGGAATAACTATAAATTAGTATGGCGTTTTTTTTTGCAGTTTGACGGGACTAATTATCTTTTTTACAATTTTATTATTATTTCTGCGTTATCTGTCGTGTTTTGAAACAGAAGTAATCACTGAATAAAACTAGTTCTTCTCATATTTAAACATTTCATTAACGCTCCGTCAGAGGGAAAGTATGGAAATCCCTGGTCTACAACCTGTTCAAAATTATTCTAGGATTGTTGCAATTGTGTCATATGATGACATGGTTGGAAACCGTGGCTGTTATTTGAAGGCAAATGTTGATGGTGTTGAGACAGCAACCAGGCACAATTTTATTTTCAGTTCCTTTCTTCAAAAGGTACCGTTACCGGTTTTGAATGATTACGATTCATCTTCAGACAGTTTTCATGCTTTCATTATACGTGGTGCGTTGTTTTACAGATTAATTGTCATGAAATGTCACTTTGTAGTGTTTGTTTTCATGGTCCAAGAGATGTGAATATTCCCACTGCAGTCTTACCGTTGCTCACGTAAATTTTTCTAACTGAACACTTTAGATTTGTCACAGAATAGATTTCTAAAACGCACCACATGTTTTGATACATACAAACGACATTTCACGAAAATTAATCTGTAAAAAAAAAACGCACCACATGTAATGAAAGCATGAAAACCGTCTGGAGATGAATCGTAATGATTTGATACCGGTAACGGTACCTTTTGAATAAAGGAACGGAAAATAAAATTGTGGCTGGTTGCTGTCTCAACACCATCAACATTTGTATTCTAGGATTGACCGCTACGGAGAAAGTAGCAATGTGAGAGCCACGAAGAAGGCACGGCACGCAATCAGAACCCTATCCAACCCCCACCACCCCCGCGCCCCCTCGAGCTGTAGTCACAGCAATCACCTGCGGTTGCCAGAGCTCCACCCTTATCACTGCAAAACCGCCCACCAGCGTTACGCTGCATTTTCAGGTGGCTTGCGGCCCTGTGGGACCGTTCGTTGCGCACTGAGGATTTGTTTTCATTTCACAGCGTCACAGAGTCAAAATTTTATGTTACTTCTATTGTTTGTGGCGAGAAACTGAACAACGGTATTAAGAAGTTCGTTAAATTTTATTCAAGGAAAATGTTCGACGTCGCCCTCTTGCCCATGTTGTTACCGGACGATGTCAATCGAGGTAAATGTTTGCCAGTTACGTGCCTTAAAATACAGTTATCCACTTACTAAATCGGTCTCCCATCAAAAACATACGGACACACAGTCATTGGAGTGTGAGCTTGTTATTGCCATTTTAAACCAATAGGATTGATGTGGCACCAAATTAAATATCAAGTTCCCAGTAATCATAAAACTAAATATGCCGTCTGACTTCGAGATAGGAAGCTATGACAGCCACTCTGAAGACTGGAACAATGCTGCCATTTATACGCGGAGCATCATGGCAGAATGAAGTAATTAAAAAAAAAACTACTTATAGAAAACAACGATAGTGGCAATGTCATTTCAGGCATGTGTGTTAGTGATGAGAGTAATGTCATAGAGTTTCCCCATTATGAAGACAGGCAAACTTTGATGTGTGATTTAAGTAACTGTGTAGCAAAACTAGGTCGTCCTCTGTAACTGCGTGGTCAGCGTGGATGGCTGCCACACTATCTGCATACGAGTATGTCCAGCATTGTGGAACATGTTCGTTTTGGTGGTCAAGTTTTGTAATGTGGGGAACGATAATGCTGCATAGGAAAACCGACTGCCAAGTCTTTGAACACGATACGGTCAATGTTATTGTGGTAATGTACTCCTTTCCCATGTGTGTCTTTTCAGGGCTGCATTTGGCCTTGACTTCACTCATGCGCGACTTAATCAAAAACATGTGGGATGCTTCGTGGAGATATACTGCAGTACATCCACATTCACCAACAACCATCCAACAGTTGCCAATCACGTTGTCCAGGGGTCATTATGAATCGCCGTGACTTCATTGTAATTTCTGTTTTTGAATAAAAGTGTCATTTATGTTCGTCTCATTACGTATTTCTTTCAGATACCTTCTGTACTACAATGTATCAGTTCTTTTTTGTGTATGTCCAAATCTTAAACAGCTGTGTTACTTGGCTAATATAAGATCACCATTCATCATAAATGCTAATGGAAAGTTGGCACCTGCTTAAGCACTTGCAGAATACAAAATATCCAAAGGCGTTCAAGACATTAAATTATACACAAAAACTTCTTTACAAACCTCCATAAAAGTTTTCTGAATATCGTACCGCGTTATAATGTAAAAAAACTATGCGGGAAAAACCAACGTTTCGGCCATGGTTAAAGAGGCCTTCTTTGGGTTGAGACCCAAAAGAAAGCCTGTGTAACCGTGTCCCGAAGCGTTGGTTTCTCCCGCATAGCTTTTTTACATTATAACACGGGGCGATACTCAGAAAACGTTTATATCAATTAAGCAATGTTATAAATCCCAGCTTAAATCTTTCAGTGACAAAGTATGGAGCCTTCGACGCTCATTATGGTCCAGCAACAAGTGTCATTTTTCAATCAGCATTGTCTCCAGACCTGCTTGCACAACGAGTGTTTGTGTCAGCCGATCAGGAACTGGTGCCTCCCTCCATACTATTTTACTTTTAAATATTATTTTTATAGTACTTACAGATGTTAGAAGTAATTAATCTGCCCAGATGACGTGGTAGGAGACAAATCCTCTTTGCCTATACGTCTTGAGTACTTTGTTGTCTTGAGTACTTTACTCGTTATTTACAGCAAACAACTCAGCTGAAATGCAGGGCTGTAATTCGTTGATTTCGTTTCCCAGTGGGTACCTTTTAGGCGGTACGGTAACCTGGATCATTGCCTCCCCCATCAAATGAGTCTGGGTACCAGCTTATTGGAGAAATATCACCACGGCGCATCCCTCCATCTTTTTACAAAAGGCTATTGTGATTGTCATTCGCCCTTTCCAAAGCTGGCAAGCCTCTTTCTCCCGATCTGTACACAAACGCCTGTTTTCAACACACAGCACCTAACATTAAACTGCCTGTATCTTTACTTATTTGCTCCATTCAATTACAATGAGCAACGAATGTCTAATTGTAGGGTAACTAAAGCTGCAATACTAAATAACCCAGTAGGAAAGAGAAACGTAGGACATTCCTTAAACATGTGACATAAACAGTTCTGAAGTGGAACAGGCAACAATGCATTGTTCTTGAAGACGATGATGATGTATTTATTTTGTTTGTTGTGGTTATGAGAAGCAGCCAGACTGCCCCATTTTCTAAGGAGTAGCAGAAAGACGGTAGTTGAGAGCATTCATGTCCTGTTTAGTATAGGATATATATGATGCATTACTTTCTTCTCCCCTAAAATGGTGTTTGGTGAGGTGAACCATTACTAAGAAGCTTCTAAAATACATCAGGTGACGACAGGTAGGCCTAAAATTGAAAGTAATGAAGACCTATACCAACCATTCAGTAACATCAGCTGCAATTTTCTAGTGTAGAACATGATTCAGTATAATATTCCCCATAAGAAATTGTTTGGTGACATGAATAATTACTGAAAAGCGTCTAAAAATATCAGGTGATGACAGTTAGCCAATGGTCTCCAACATTCCTTGAATATTATTTGCAATAGCGTGTACTGTCCCCAGATCAAAGACAAGACCGTTATCAGGCAGCAGAAACTTCAGAAGCTTGCACGAGCCTTGAAATACAAAATACAGCCTTCCGGCAATTTACGGAGCGTAAATTCATTTGGTACAAAGAACAATCTACAAGAACAAAGATGGTGGAGCAGGGGGTGAGAGATCTAAGGGGTAAGAGATGAACTACAAGAAAAAATATGGTGCAGCATCGATCGAAATATGAGAACAAAGATGACGGAGCAGGGGGCCACAGACTGATCTACAAGAACAACGATGGCGAAGCAAGGACGACAGACTGACCTAGCAGAACTCTTGGCTGCGAAGGACGAACTGTTGTTGTCGCATCTTTGCGAGTCGTAAATCAAAGCACGAGAACAAATATGGCGGAGCAGAGAATCAGAAATCGATCTTCGAGAGCAAAATGATGAGGCACGGCTGCAGCAAACAAATAAATAATAATCGCACCTTATAGCTTGTAGTGTGCATGTACATGTGTGTGTGTGTGTGTGTGTGTGTGTGTGTGTGTAGCGGCATACCGCAGGCCAGCTACTAAATTTAGGCAATCTGGGTGTTTGGTGACGTCATGGGGACAGTACTAAGGACGGTAAGCCTCTAAGCTTATAAACCATGGGCCAGAAGCACCTTTGCCTTACTACAATCTGTTATCAAATAGTAAATTGGAGGTGTTTCTTCTCATCAGACCCATTCCTTGTTATAGCTGGTAGATGACTGCATATCTCATTGCGACGCTATTGAAACGTACATCGTGTGTGCAGTTTGGTAAAAATATGGTGGCTACTGGAATATTGGTGTTCACATGTAGGCTTACATGGCTCGTCTGTATTTCATGCGTCACATTTCACTCAAATTATTTTGTGCTGGACGTGACCGAAAGAGTTCTAGTTAAGAGATAATGAAAATATATTTTTAAATATTTTTTTACGTATAGTCTTCAATAATGAGATATTGTTCCGCATGTCGAAAATCCGGTAAAGTTGTTTATAGTTTCGTAAGCTTCCCGTATATGTTCTTGAAAGATTGTTCCCTCAAATGAAACTGAAATGAAGACGTATTGGAGCTCTTCCTTAAGATTGAAACTAGTTCTATCTATGTACATTGCATATGTTGTGAGTCTGAGAGAGTTGAATGAATCGAAATGTTATGCGTCTGTTCTGAGAAGATCGTGGTAACTCTGTTCTGTGACACTTCGGACTCCTTTAGTAGTGTAAATCCTACAGTATTACTGAGAAGAGAATTGTTAGAAACTCATTATCTGATACCTTTCGACATATACGTAAGGAGGAGAATTTCTAGGTACTTGTGGAAGCGATTAAACCATGTTTTTCTTTCATAGTTAAGGACAATTTTAGGTCAAAGAACATTTATTTTTCCAGTTTCAAATGCTGTACAAATAAATTAACTCTCAGGTTCCTCGGAGAAAGTTCTGTTTGAAGAAAACATAAGCCTACGAGAATATCAGTTCTGCATATCCCTAAAGATCAAAGGACTGATGCAATGGAGCATACGCCTCAGCTCAGATTTTTTATTTTTTTTATTTTTCTTATTTTTTTATTAGATACGCCCACTCCGTAATATTAGCAACTTCGCTGAAGTGCAATGGAAATTTCTCCGGTACTACTTTTACTACTTTTCATATTGTAAGTAAATCTTCAAATATCCGATTCCATTAAGACTTCAAATATGCGGAGCAGTTTTAGTTCCATTTATGAAACACGAACCAATTGATCCGTCAACTCTGTAAACAACACTGTAAGACCAAAATACATTTCCTCGTTCATACGTGATTACTGAGTAGCAGAAAGTCACCAGGAAAGCTTGCATTTACAAACAGGCTGCAGCATTGCTCATAGTTTATCTTATATCAGCATTCACACTAGGATTATACCGAACGTAGAGAGCCCGTTAACCTGAATGCGAGTTGTACGATGTTTGCGCAGCTTCAAGACTGTAATGCTGGTTTATAGAACGACTTAAACTTAATTGTTGAAGACAAACACATATCAGCAAACTGTGTTTCATCAAACTGTGAACAAATTGATGTGATCCTTAAGCTTTAAAAGCCCTCTCATGGAGGAAAATCTGTAAAATCAGTTCCTGAGGGTATTTTCCTTCCGTCGTTTCAACTAACAAAAAAAGCGTGTTCTTCTCACCAGAAGCGTTTCACATTATTGAAATAGTCTAATTTTCGCTGCTTTTCAGAACTATGCATTTCTTACGTTTTACACTGCACTCTTTTTCGTAAACAGTAAACAGTGGTGTACGAAAAAGTGTGCTGAGTAAAACTTAAAAAATCCATTATTCTGTATACCAGCGAAAAATCAGACTATAGGTATCATTTTCTAATGACGAATGACACTAAAGACGTGAGTTGCTAGCAGCAACATTTCCTGATGTAGGCTAGAAACCAACCAGAAATCACCACCACTCACGATGCTTAATCTCAATAAAGCGAAACGCTTCTGGTGAGAAAAACACACATTTTCTTGTAGTTGTAACGACGGCACGAAAAGGCTTCAGGAACTGTAAAGCAACTATGGACAAATGGCCACACAAATGAAATTTGTAAAATCAGCTTAGCTTACGACAGTCATAGTCCGAAATTCAAATGCTATAGCCATACACCTCCCGGCAAGTGTTGAATGGTTCCCTCTCTATGGCAATGGTGCTTGCGGTCACTACTTTACAGCTAACATCTTCCACTGCTGCTTAATGACGCTCTGCACATAAGCGACAAAACCATTCGGAGTGAAGAGAGGTGACACTGTAGTTTACCCTCTACTCATTACACTGGTCAACACTCATTTTCTTGCCAAGGATATTTGAGTGGCTTTAGGATGGGTTAGTGGTGCTGAGGACGAATATAGCAACCATTTATGCAGTTTGGCTCTAGTTTTTGAGATAATGCATGATTTATTCAAAAAATTAGAAAAAATTGCTAATACTGAACTCGAGCGCTACAAACTACAATGAAAAAAGAAAATGATCTTTATAAATAGCTTCTATGAAAACCTGATAGGCATTTGTCCACGTATAAAACATAATTGAAAAGTTTCTCTATAAGCATATCATTTTCCGTCCATGACGAACCGCTTCCTGCACGCTTTCCTTTTATAGGTCTCTTCAGAACAGTCACGTTGCAGATTCCAGTAATAATCTGCCATCATATGCCTGTCCCATCTTCCTTTATATCTTTCCTCTATTCCTTTCATATCTTGATGGAACCGCTCTCCTTGTTCCTCACTGAAATCACCTAGATTACGAGGAAATCGAGCCAAGTGGCTGTGAAGGAAGTGCAATTTTATGCTCATGTTAGCTCCTAAGTTTTGAAAGTTAGTGAGCATGTTTTTGACCAGTTCCTCGTAATTGGGAGCTTTATGATTGCCCAAAAAACATTTTACAACAGCGACAAAACTGTTCCAGGCCGATGCTTCAGTGACAGTCATGACACTTGTAAAATTGGTATCGTTGATGAGCCTGCGAATTTGAGGACCATCAAATATTCCTGCCTTAAGTTTTTCACTACTGAGTCCAGGGAACGTATTGTAGATGTATGTGAAGTAATTACCATTTCTGTCTAAAGCTTTGGTGAATTGCTTCATTAGTCCTAACTTAATATGTAATGGTGGAAGAACAATCTTGTCCCTACTAACCAGAGATTCATTAATGATGTTTGCTTCGCCAACAGTCATATGTTCCCTTGGAGGCCATGTTTTCTGCTTCCAATGTTCGTGCTTTGCCCTACTATCCCACATGCAGATAAAACATGGGTGCTTTGTGTATCCACTTTGTTGTCCAAGCAAGAAGTTCACCATTTTCAAATCAACACAAATCAACCACTGGTGCTGCATATACTGAATTTTCTGCAGAACCATCTTCATATTAGCATATGCTTCACAAAGTTTTGTTGAGTGGGCAATTGGAATAGATGCGTAACGATTGCCATTGTGTAGGAGAACACATTTTAAACTTCTAGTGGAACTGTCTATGAAGAGACGCCAGTCCTCTGGTCTATATTCCGGCAGCCCCAATTCAAGTAAAAGTCCAGGTATATTGCTGCAATACACTATAACCTCTTCTTGGTTGAAGTATGGAAGAAGGTTTTCTTCTCTCGTCCGGTAAGCTGTTGTTTTAACACTTGGATGAAGACAGTTCTTTTCCTTAAGCCTGGATGCTAAGAGTTCTGATGCTTGCTTTGAAAGATTGAGTTCTCGTATCAAGTCACTGAGCTCCTTCTGGTCGAACTGCTGGGGTTGTGTCTCACGTCCTTCGTATTCCGAACCACTACTTGTACATTCCTCGCCGTGCACATCGTCATCTGATGATGTTAGCGTGGGTAATGTTGTGAAGGTTGGTACAGGAACATCGTTGCTGTGCACCACCGGTCTTCTTGCTGACTCCAAATCGGGATATTCCCACTTTCGTTTTTTGAACCTATTAAAACCTTTCACATTAACAATACAAAAATAGCAATCATCTGTATGGTTCTTCTGCTCTCGCCATACCATAGGCACTCCGAAGTTTAAGCTTTTCCTTTTTCGTTTTGTCCACTGCCGTAAGCACTCCACACAGCATTTACAAACTTTATGGGGTGCCCACGCTTTGTCTTGATCTCCAAGTTTAATTCCGAAATATGCCAGATACGCTTCCTTCACAAAAGGAGTGATATTCTTCCTGTTCTTTTGAAGAACGTATTCACCACAAATGTAGCAGAACTCATCTGGATGGTTCACGCAAAGACGGCGTGAAGAACTCATGTTTTCCTAAAACAAAATTGCACAAATACTACATATTATGCAGAACTTTCTTGTATTTGCATGTCAATCACATCCAACAAACATCATTAATTGTTTTGTGTGAAATGAATACTCACCTCTTATTTGCTACGTCACGATGAAAAGGTTCTATCTCCTTGAAGCTGCACTGCACATGTGTGTGACTTTCGACCATCGCCATTTTTCTTGTTTACACTGAACGCTACCTATCGGCTGTTGCGGGGATTACCTCGGCCAACAAATGAATATCGAGTACCGCCGAATTCAAATCTGCGCAACCCTCAATATCTTCAACACACGCACCGCACAACAGGACTGAACACATGCTGACAGTGTGATGTTTGCATGATGTAATCCTCAACCACACAGATGCACTCCCTGAGCACAATTGTTTAATAAAGATAATACAATATCACTAATTAAAAAACAGGTAGCAAAAACATTACACCATATATGGACCCTGCATTTCCACAAATAACCTATATCTCAAAAACCAGAGCCAATTTGGAAAAAGTACAAATATACTCGGAATGAGTATCATAACAATACCCCATTTTCGTTCAAACTTCCCTGGCAATGAAAAAAAAAATTTATTTTGTAGAGCTGTGTTATCAATTAGCTTTCCATAATCAGATGCACGTAAGAGAAATACCTGTAAAGTTTTAACTATCGCCTCGAAAAAATAAGCAAATCATTTCTTGTTAGATACCTGCAGTACTGGTACACACAGAAATCCCTTTCCAAATTACTGTAATGCACGGCTAGAGGAGCCCAAACAAAGAGGCACACCGCTTTCTTGGTCATCCTTCGGTTAATACGTAGTTTTCACCACTGTTTAGAAATCTATCTCTTAGTATTTAGATCGTATGGCATCTATAGATAGGTCGTGTTAGGTATTGCCTTATTCTCCCAGTGAAATTGTATGAAGTTGTCGGCTGTGAACGTAGAGGACTCGCCTTGCTTAAGTAGGATTAGACTTTCTTGATGATTTATTTCACTGTGGTAAAGCCGACCTGTGTGATATAAAGGAAACCAGTCTCATATTTTATTCCGACTTACTGTACAGCCTAGTCCACAAGATAGTAGTGAATATTCTGTGTTCGCTATGCATGCTATTTTCTCTTAATATGTCGACTGTCGTTGGGTTTTGTGTCAAGTTATTTTTGATGCTGTGACAACTATTTGTCTTACTATCCGTGATATTGCTTAGGCTGTAAACATGCATGCCATTGTATTTCATAGATTACTGTATGACATTTTATCTTAAAAGAAGATCGGTACTCATATATACTAGGCAGTACCTCATATAATTTTATAAGATTTTATTATTATAAATTAAAAATAAAACAATTTTAAAAAATAAAAAAGACGAGCTTTGTTTCTACGCAGTTCTTGATTGTACGCTGTCTAGTGCTGACCTTTTTAACGAATTTATATGTTCCCTAGTAAATCAGTGATGTAAAATAGTGTTGTGACTAACAAATATGTACATACGTTTTAGTCTATTGTGCTGGATATACACAGAGGTTTGGTTTAATGCTACTAACAAATACATACATATGTTTTAGTCTATTGTGCTGGATGTATACATAGATTTGATTTAAATGCCAATACTTTCATCATTTTTAAGCTTAAGCGGTATTATGATTACCTTTAACTTGTAAACTTCATTTGTACACTCTTATATTACTACATGTATACTCTTATTATGCAGGGGCCTGAAGATTGAAAGACGAATTGCCGAAACTGGTTGCTTTCTAAATAAAATAAAATATCTTAAAGTGTAAGTCTAATGGTAAAGTTT
The DNA here is from genome assembly GCF_021461385.2 of Schistocerca piceifrons. Classification (NCBI taxonomy): domain Eukaryota; kingdom Metazoa; phylum Arthropoda; class Insecta; order Orthoptera; family Acrididae; genus Schistocerca; species Schistocerca piceifrons. The sequence goes on along the minus strand of NC_060138.1, from coordinate 988,226,813 downwards.
ATTGAATTGAAAATATTAGAAAAGTATGCGTTTACTGGTGGACTAAGGACAGTCCTCGACACATGTTGAAATTGTAAAACTTTTTGATTTGACCTTCAGGATAAAGTTAAAATAGTCACCAATCCAACACCAGAGATAAACGTCCTGTAAAAAACTAACTGCACTCAAAAACACTCCGAGATTCGACAACTGGGCTGGAAAATATGTGTAGACAACAACAAATGCTATGGTGCCTCACAACTTCGGCAGGAATCTACACAAAGACAAAACGAGGTAATAATTCAAGGCACTATAGGTCACGAGCCACACTAGAAGTTAAAAAGAAACTTTAAGTTTCCAAGGAGAGACAGTACTTTTTACGTCTACACAGGCTCAGTCACAATGCTCTTTTACAGAAATGAAAAATGACTGATCACATGGGGAAACACAGTTGTGAATTCTTGTTAAGATTTGTGTAGTGACAAAACAACTTTATCGATCAATAACACTCCAACCACTTGAAACTGAACATCACGTCTTCCTCAGAAGGTTAAAGTCTTTCCCCAAAAACAAGGGTACAGCCAAGAATTCTGCACGCGAGCAGTGCTCCAGTACGCATGTGTTACTCTCTCGCCTGGCTGCACACTTCCCCCACTGCCACGCCACCCTGTCTCAAGGTGAGAAACTGGAAGCGGGAAAACTGCAGATGCTTCGCATTTGGTTGGGAATCCAATAGCACTACATACAACTTGGTTTCATATTTCACATTTCTCAACAACATAGATCATAAACTAAACAAAATTTCAGTAGTATTTAATTATTTTTGGTAACCTGAAGACATTTTTTGCATACAGACAGACGCAGAAAATTTCACAGATTTTCAAACTGAGGTTGCCATATAATAGTGACTTTTTTGTTTCATAATCAAACAAAGCCTTGATCGAAGAATTTTCTCATATATTATACAGATACGGAAACCCTACGTGAGGGAAACAACGTAGACCCTAGCACAATTTTAATGTACAAGAATTTGTCTTTGAAGTGGGGATTACACTGTAGACCAGTGAGTTCCATCTGCACATGTGCAGGGGCACTGTCAGCTGCAATGGTAAACGGTCAAGAAAAGGGCTCGTGTACAGACGTAAGACTGACAGCGCTCTCAGAACACTGGGAAAACTATTCTTGCAACTCTTTCAAGGTCACAATGAGTTCTCCAAAACTCGCGCTTTCCTTAACACCTATGGGCTTAGGGAAATGGCCAGTGTTTCTTGTCAAAATTTATAACTTCCAAAATGCGATATCTCTTATTAAAATGAATACCCATCAAATTATAAATAAGTTGTTCTCACTTTGCAATGTTTTACTGTTGGCAGTGTGCAGTCAAGGCCACTTAAAATTCGAGGTCTGCAGTCCATTGCGGATGCTGTAACTTTCAGCCTTGCTTTACTTTTTCCTCTGTAAGTTTGATATACCCTACGAACAGCAAGCTAAATCTCAGTTCGAAATGAAATTCAAATTTATAATCCTGACTTTTTTTGTCAAAGCATGACACAAAAATGATAATTCCTTGCCGCGAACTACCTATATTGTCAGTACCAAGATCGCCGTTCACATGACGGCCATAAACATCTACAGGGTGAACTTTACGGCTGCAAATGAATTGATTTCAAATCATTTCCGATGAACACAAATCCAGAATTGCTTTATCCAACACAAACAATCACCAGCTTTGAATCAATGTCCGTGTTGTGACACCTCCCCCTAAATAAACCATGGACGCACACTGTAGAATCTCAAAAGTGTTAGTTACACTGATACAACTGCATCCTTTTAGCAGTCAACTCGCTAGTATAGTGCAGCCAGTACATATGAGAAAGAAGGTGGCACAAGGACGAACATTTTCAGTAGTCATCTCTTTGTGGTTCCATGTTCAGTTTATGCCCATTGAAATAATATTTGTTTAGACGGTATGATCTGGGTTTTAATTTTAGAAATGAATGCTGGATTGTTACTATGTGTACATCGGCCCATTTATTGGCTTATTTCCACAATAACTTTAAATTGAAAGCTTCTTAATTTTAATGGGTGATAATAACAATGCCCTGAACAATGTTTCACAGAACTTAATTAGAGTTCACATCATAAAACTTTTGGTCTCATATTATTAAATCAACAAGAACTTATGGTTGCTGCTTTTAAAAATTAATATCATTTGAAACAGATAGCAACAGTAAATATATATTGAACTATATATACTGAACGCCAAGCATGAGCTGTAACAACTCCCTTGATACAAAACCAAGTGTGTGAAACTTGCCTCGATTTGGCGTACTACCTTCACTGAAGATATTTCTGTATAACTGAGTTACAAACTGCTTTCAAAGATAGAAATATAACCGTGATTTTTTCTGAATTAAATCAGAATAAACACTCAAATGTTACTGTCAAAATCAATTCTCATAATTTTTCAAAATTATGTTTTTACTTACTTTTGTCTATATCTGATATCAAATTTTATAAGGATAACTATTTTTCTGTGGTCTTCATATTCTAGAATTTTAAAATACAAAACTTCCTTGTCGAAATAAAATAAATGAGGAAACAGTAGGTTTAAAAGCCATTAAGTATTTCATGGTACCAAGTTCTTCCGCAAAAAAAAAAAAAAAAAAAAAAAAAAAAAAAAACAAGTATAGGATACATTCCCTCTAAATTGGCATCTAAACACTCAAATGGAAACATGATATTGTAAGATGCAATTCCAATTAAAGAGCTCAAACCTTGGCTCGTCACAAGGTCCAGAAAGTTGTGTTAGTTATCATCGTAACGATAGTTTCAATGATGCAATACGAACTGGTATCGAACCATGTTTCGACCGACGCCCGAAGGCGCAGGAGGAATATTTGTTAGAATGGGACGGACTACTCCCGATACTCTCTGAGTCGGGTTCCGTTAGTGGTAGGTAACTGACCTTTCGCGGGCAGCGTATAATCAATTGTGCTGTTCAAGATCGCACATCGTCTCGGAACTTATTCGCTCTGAGCACCATGGGATTTAACATTTGAGGTCATCAGTTCCTCGGAACTTATTCCTCACATACTTTCGTGGGAAAGCTCTCCCGCTATGATTTGGAAGAAAGAATATGGCAAAACTTACGACAGCAATCTTTCGCTTAATTGTGTGTTGTGATATATGGGATACCTCGTAATCACCATCGTTGCGACTTTCGTAACTGTGGTCTTCAGCATCTAACTTATATTCAGTTTAGTCCCCATATTATCAATGATGTGGGTAAATTAGGGCCGCCCGTAGGTATATGATCTTTTTTTTTTTTTTTTTGTATCAAAGGAAGTGAGATTATGACATAACCACAAAGAACTTAGGTATTTACTACGTAATTGCAGTGTGTAATGTCGCCCATGGGTAATTAACGGTAAATCAAAAGCTGTACAGGACTGTTTGACTTAGATGCTTGCTGTTCGATGTACTACGATGTAAAACATTTAATTGGATGACATGTCGAGACGCGGGTGCATGTTTTGTGTTGACCCATATTATTCATTTTGTATAATACAGGCGAATTTCGCTTGGAGAGAATTCAGGAAGTATGTCTGTTGCAGTAAATTTCTTGCCCTACGAGTGGCATTCTTAGGGTGTTTTAAGTGGTGTTTTACGTTCTGTCTGTAGTCTGACTGCATACAACAAATTATTTGCGCACGTAACAAAGCAGCATCGTTCATTAGTACCACTACAGCTTTCGATAAGCTCTATTCGTTTTCGAGTACTTTAATTGGGAGAAATAAACACGAAAGAAGCAAATATAGTGCTTATTTTAATCTCTGTTTTACTGTATACAGACGATGCTAACAAGCTCAGCACACTCACACTAAGCTCTATCCCATCCAATTTTAAACACATATACGCGACAATCTAGCGACAATGAGAGAGAGAGAGAGAAACGTGTTCAAGTTAAAAACTGCTATAATATTCAGACTTTGAATACTTTCAAATCATAAGTAATATAAGAATCGAACAAGACCAAATTGTTACTTGTATATTCCAGTTCATGTTATTAACTATAATTTTAACCATTGTCAGAGTGTTTGTAGTCAGCTGATTTTTACAACATGATTTTTAGTTTCAGTGACGTTGTGGATGTTAAGTTCATGATATATCATTTGCTGTGAATTGTTTGAGCTACTTTACAGTGAATTACACTAGACACTGCAAGGTAACGAGTTAAAACAAATGCTACAAAAGTACAAACACAAATATCACATACACTTCAATATAAATATCAAATGCTGCTCGTGGTCTCGAGGTAGCGTTCTCGCTTCCCGAGCGCGAGGTCCCGGGTTCGATTCCCGGCTGGGTCAGTGATTTTTCCTGCCTCGAGATGACTGGGTGTTGTTGTGTCGTCTTCATCATCATCATTCATCCCCATCACGGCCGGAGGAAGGCAATGGCAAATCACCTCCACTAGGACCTTGCCTAGTAAAGCGGTGCGGGTCTCCCGCATCGTTCCCCTACGCTCTGTAAAGAAGCATGGGACTTCATTTCCATTTTATGTTTCAATAGTGGTACTTCTTTTTGCTACACTTTTAGACTTTGGTGATTCCATTCTATGGCGACACTGTGACTTGTATTTACGTCTGGCTTTAGACAGAAATAGAATGTTGAAAACTGAGTTATATTTCAGGAAGGCGAAATAAAAAAAATGCTTGCTGACACTAAAATTCTACGGTTCAAATGACTCTGAGCCCTACGGAACTTAACATCTAAGGTCATCAGTCCCCTAGAACTTAGAACTATTTAAACCTAAATAATCCAAGGACATCACACACACATCCATGCCCGAGGCAGGATTCGAACCTGCGATCGTAGCGGTTGCGCGGTTCCAGACTGAAGTGCCTAGAACCGCTCGGCCACATCGGCCGGCAAAATTCCATCAGAGGAGGCAAAGAACCTGGGAGATCCTGTGAATGATATGAATAGTGTCTTGAAAACACATTATTAGCTAACTATTAATAAAAGTAGTATGATAATATGTAGTGATACAGGATAACTCACTTGATGATAAGGAAACTACATTCGGGAACGAGATGCTAAACGTAGGCAATGATATTCGCTACTTCGGCAGCCAAAATAACTGACGACAGTACAAGAAAAGAGAAGACAATAGTAAGGTAACAGCAAGAAAAAGATAAATATGTTAATACCGAATATATTTCTAGGTGTTAACTTGTCGTTTCTGAAATAATTTGTTGCGAATATTGCTTTGTATGGAAGTGAAACACGGATGATCAACAGTACATCATAAACTTTGATCTATGGATGAAGGGCAACAGGCAGATTCCACATTCCTAGGTTTCTAAAAAGCATTTGCGACGGTCTCCTATTGTAGAGTTAACGAAAGTACGCGCCTACAGAATAGTTTCCTAGATACACGACTGGCTCAAAGACTTCGTTAGTAATAGAAGCCAGTATGTTGTCCTCGACGGTGAATGTTCATCACAGGCAAGAGCATCATCTAAAGTGCCCCAGGGAAGTGTGACAGGACCGCTATTATTTCCTATATACACTACTGGCCATTAACACTGCTACACCAAGAAGATGACGTGCTACAGACGAGAAATTTAACCGACAGGAAGAAGATGCTGTGATATGCAAATGATTAGCTTTTCAGAGCATTCACACAAGCTTGGCCCTGGTGGCGACACCTACAACGTGCTGACATAAGGAAAGTTTCCAACCGATTTCTCATACACAAACAGCAGTTGACTGGCGTTGCCTGGTGAAACGTTGTTGTGATGCCTCGTGTAAGGAGGAGAAATGCGTACCATCACGTTTCCGACTTTGATAAAGGTCGGATGGTAACCTATCGCGATTGCGGTTTATCAAATCGCGACATTACTGCTCGCGTTGGTCGAGATCCAATGACTGTTAGCAGAATATGGAATCGGTGGGTTCAGGAGGGTAATACGGAACGACGTGCTGGATCCCAACGGCCTCGTATCACTAGCAGTCGAGATGACAGGCATCTTATCCGCGTGGCTGTAACGGATCGTGCAGCCACGTCTCGATCCATGAGTCAACAGATGGGAACGTTTGCAAGACAACAACCATCTGCACGAACAGTTCGACGACGTTTGCAGCAACATGGACTATCAGCTCGGAGACCATGGTTGTAGTTATATCCTTGACGCTGCATCAGAGACAAGAGCGCCTGCGATGGTGTACTCAACGACGAACCTGGAGGCACGAATGGCAAAACGTCATTTTTTCGGATGTATCCAGGTTCTGTTTACAGCATCATGATGGTCGCATCCGTGTTTGGCGACATCGCGGTGAACGTACATTGGAAGCGTGTATTCGTCATCGCCATACTGGCGTATCACCCGGCGTGAAGGTATGGAGTGCCACTGGTTACACGTCTTGGTCATCTCTTGTTTGCATTGACGGCACTTTGAACAGTGGACGTTACATTTCATATGAGTTACGACCCGTGGCTCTACCCTTCATTCGATACCTGCGAAACCCTACATTTTAGCAGTATAATGCACGACCGCATGTTGCAGGTCCTGTACGGGCCTTTCTGGATACAGAAAATGTTCGACTACTGCCCTGGCCAGCACATTCTCCAGATCTCTCACCAATTGAAAAGTCTGGTCAATGGTGGCCGAGCAGCTCGCTCGTCACAATGCCCCAGTCACTACTATTGATGAACTGTGGTATCGTGTTGAAACTGCATGGACAGCTGTAACTGTACAAGCCATCCTAGCTCTGTTTGACTCAATGCCCTGGCGCGTCAAGGCCGATATTACGGCCAGAGGTGGTTGCTCTGGGTACTTATTTCTCAGTATCTATGCACCCAAATTGCGTGAAATTGGAATCACATGTCAGTTCTAGTATAATATATTTGTCCAATGAATACCCGTTTATTATCTCCATTTCTTCTTAGTGTAGCAATTTCAATGGCCAGTAGTGTACATGAGTGGTCTGTCGCACAGGTCGGACAGCAGTCTGCCTCTGATTGCTGACGATGTTGTGGTATACGGAAAGGTGACGAAGTTGAGTAGCTGTAGCAGGATTCACGATGAGTTAGACAAAATTTATAGTTAGTACCGAGTGAGGTGACTCAGTGGTTAGCACATTGGGCTCTCATTCGGGAGGACGACGGCTTAAACTCGCGTACGGCCATCTTGATTTAGATTTTCCGTGATTCCCCTAAATCGCTTAAGGCAAATGCCGTGATGTGTTCTTTATAAGGGCACGGCGGCTTCCCTTCTCCATCCTTCCCTAATCCGAGCTTACGCTCCGTCTCTAATGACCTCATTACAGACGGGGCGTTAAACACTGATCTCCTCCTCCCCCTCCAGTTGGTATGGTGAATGGCAGTTAGCTCTAAATGTAGAAAAATGTAAGTTAATGCTGATGCGTAGGAAAAACAAACCAGTAATGTTCGGATACAACATCAGTAGAGTCCAGCTTCACAACGTCACGTCGTTTAAATATCTGGGTGTAATTATGCAAAGCGGTATGAATAGAACGGGCATGTGATGATAGTGGTAGGCAAGGCGAATGGTTGACTTCGTTTTACTTGAAGAAATATAGGAAAGTGTGGTTCATGGTTCAAATGGCTCTAAGCACTATGGGACTTAACATCTGAGGTCAACAGTCCCCTAGACTTAGAATTACTTAAACCTAACTAACCTAAGGACATCACACACATCCATGCCCGAGGCAGGATTCGAACCTGCGACCGTAGCAGAAGCGCGGTTCCCGACTGAAGCGCATTGAACCGCTCTGCCACAGCGGCCAGTGAAGTGTGGTTCATCTGTAAAGGAGACTTCATATAGGACCAAGTGTGTTTGGGATCTGCACCAGGTCGGATAAAACGAAGACACTGTTGCAGTTCAGGAGCGGACTGCTAGATTTGTTACCCGTAAGAAAAAGCTGCAAGTATGATGGAGATACTTCGGGTACTCAAATGGGAATTCCTGGAAAGAAGACGACATTCTTCTCAAGGTACGCTATTGAGAAAATGTAGAGAATAGGCATTTGAAGCTGGCTGCAGAACGATTCTATGGCGGCAACATACATTTCGCATAAGGACCACTAAGAAAGATACTAGATAATAGGGCTCGTGCGGAGGTGTATAGACAGTCGCTTTTCCTCGCTCCTCCTCGGTAGCTGCCTGTCACTGCGACACATTGCTAACCGAAAGAGCTAAATTTCCATTTCCAATAGAGTCGGAGATTTTTTCCGCCCAGAGACTGGGTGTTATAATGTTTTTACATTCGTATCCTCGAGTGGAATAGGAAAGGAAATGACTAGTATCGATACAAGGTGCCCTCCGCCACGCACGTACGGTACTTCGCGGAGTAAGTAAATGTAGGTGTAGACAGAGAAGAATAGCAGGTTTTGAGGTATGCTCCTATAATGCTAAAGACTAGATCGTATAGAGGAGAACACATCATAGCACAATTTGAGTAAAAGAAGGGATAGATTGATAGGACAAATCCCGAGGCATCAGGAAATAGTTAATTAGGTAACGGAAGTGTGGAAAGAAGGTGTGATACTGTAGTAGGAGAGCAAGATTAAAATGGTTGTAAGGCGCTGTAGTTATGAAGATGTTGTAACACTTTCACAAGATATACTGAAGTGGAGAGCAATGTAATACCAGTCTCCGGATTAGTAACAGGAGCAACATCGATTAAATGACATACCACACAATGTTTAACGATAGTATCTTTTTCTGCTAAAAGCGTAATTTGCTTGTTGTATTACATCCGCGTGTAACTATAAATATTATCGAATGACGCAAATGTCGTAGAATTTTGTAGTAGAAAGCCCACAGTTCTGTCATTTCTTATACTTGTCTTCTACAAAAGTATTACCGTTGTAAAAGGAATATACTATAATAATTTAGAACTATTTATCACAACTGCCAGACGTCCTTACTTTAATTCGGCGAGGAATTGCTGGCAGATAGCGTTATCTATTGAGATCATAAATACTTCCAATTGCAGCATTCCTAGTAAGTTCCCTATTTATCGAAAGGTGAAGTCAACTATCACCCTAACGATAGGTGCTCAAGGTTACTGAACGATGACGTCAGAGAACAGGATATGAAAAGACTTCTTTGTGGTTGAGGCGAATTGGAAACGCAGGAAGACGTGCAACTTCGTCCTGAATTACTGCTGAAAGCCGAACCTGGCTGTGCGTAATATCTGCGGGGAGTAGCTTGCCGGTTTCTCGGAGCAATCTTACGCAGGGACGCCCTCCGTCTTTCCTTTGTTCCAGAGTCTCATTTTAGCGACGGCTTCATCATCCGTCGGACAGCGAGTGCTGTACCTGTCAGATGACGATGCTCATTTGTAACCGACTAAGAGCGAACTTCTCGAGACCACCGCCTGACTAAAGATTATTGCCTTTCACACAATGGGAAAAGCCGATGCCGAGCGCAGAAATGGCGCAACCTGTGATATTTACTGTGAGTGAAACCGGCAGAAGCTACCATGAGAACGAAATTCGAAAGTTATTCCTTTCTTGTGTTCGACAGCCCATCTTCCAACCACGAGTTTCAGAAGAGAAAAAAGGTTTATTTTAATTACGCTCGTAAAAGTACGACAGTATCCTTGATATTGGATTCACTTAATGCAAAAAATGGTTTTGTTTATATCTACAGAAGTTGATGTAAAACCGTTTGGATAATGATTAATGAATGACGTCTTGAAAATTTCTAAAATAAGAATTTTAAATGACAGTTTCGTTTCTGTGACAGTGGCTTTATCTTAATGAATGACGTCTTTAAAATAACCAAATGAATAATTTTAACTGTAGCAGTACCGAGGCATTTTCCATAATGCGCGTTACACACACACACACACACACACACACACACACATATATATATATATATATATATATATATATATATATATATATATATATATGCGTGTGTTTGTGACGGGGAGGGGGGGGGGGGGGGAGTGGGGATGGGACGGGGTTGAGACTTCATGAAAAAAATTGAAAATGAACAAAATTCGTTAACTGTTGTTGAACTGCCTTAACGACATACCTTTTAAAGAGGCACTGATGAGATAGTTTAGTCCAGAACGTGAAAAAACGTTTCAGCACACACTTATTAATATCACCGAGTGAGGTGGCGCAGTGGTTAGCACACTGGACTCGCATTCGGGAGGACGACGGTTCAATCCCGTCTCCAGCCATCCTGATTTAGGTTTTCCGTGATTTCCCTAAATCGTTTCAGGCAAATGCCGGGATGGTTCCTTTCAAAGGGCACGGCCGATTTCCTTCCCCATCCTTCCCTAACCCGAGCTAGCGCTCCGTCTCTAATGACTTCGTTGTCGACGGGACGTTAAACAACACTAACCTAACCTAACCTAACCTTATTAATATCAATGGACTTTCAGTAGCATGTTCTACCAATATCGTGACAAAACAAGAAAATTTTTAAAAAATGCAAATTTCGTTCATCGTTACTATCTTATACTTTTTAGAGAGATACTGATGTTTCAGTAAGACCATAAACCTCGAAATATTCAATACAGCATTCACTGGGGAAAGTGACACCTGGAGCGGCGACTTAAATTTTTGTATTAAATGTTACTGAAAAATTTAAAAGATTTGTGGAATTTTGGTAGAAGAATTCCTTAAAAATAATAAATATTTTTTCAAAATTTTAAAATATAAAGCAACTGACTAGATAACAATTTTTTCAAAAGGTGGGCATTAAATACTCCTCCAATTGCTGTTGTGAGGGTCAATCTTTGACAGTTCTGTTTCTGTTACAACAGTCAGTGATCATCATCTAGCAGACAACTACCAAATGATGGTAATTTACAAAAAAAAAAAATTCTGATCCAATACCACTTTTATGATTTTAGAGATATTATGTCTTAACTATAACAAATCTGTCCGTGAAAACTAAAGAAAACAAATGTAAGTTATTTCTTTTTAAACTTATACTTTGCTCAAAATATTGCTTCCTTCTTACACCATCGGCAGGTGTGATCAGAACTACGTATATCTGCTATTTTTTTACAAGCAACAAAATTTTATAAAGAGTATTCGAAAATAGGAATGATTTCTGTTACTGAACGTAGAAATATTACCGTCCTTCACTTTGCAGAACCTCATGAGCATAAGTGGAGATTAATGCTGACGATTCTCCCGTATTATAAACTTAGTTCTGTAGTTAAGTATCAAATACGAGGGGCTCCACCTTTGCTGTTAAGTGCTTCGAAATGCCATAGATAAACTTTTGCATAGTGTTATGATACTTTGTTATTTGCCTCACGTTCGGAAGCTGTTTTACGTAGGGTTACTTGCTGTTAAGCATACTTCTGAAAGCTAATAATGTGGTGAAATTTTTAAAGAAACCTTTAATGAAGCTACTTTATGTGAAGATATGTTTATTAGATAAACCGCCTTGAGAATCTACCTTCTGACAACTTAACACCAGAAAAAGAGTCATGAAGAGATAAATTTGGAGCACAGCCCCGTATGGGTGCGCAGTTTGAGCGATGGGAAAAAGAGAAATGAAGTGATTGGAACCATTTTCAAATGTGATGTTATAGGGGACTGTTGATCGGATGGATTGATCAAGAAAGTAATGAAGACGTCCTGCAACGAATCAACGAGAAAGAAATATAATTAAAAATATAAAGGAACGAATAAACTGAATGGTTACTGACATACTAGTTGAAGGGTTGGTACAGGGAGAAAATCGCAATTTCGGGTCTAGATATGCGAACACAATACAAATCGTTGAAGATGCGGTATGCGGCAGCTCTACTGAAATGAAGAGGATAGACGGCAAACGACAGAAGTGATATTTCTAGTCAGTGTAAACTAAAAGCAGTAGGTGTATCAGCTGCAGGAATGTAATTAATGTGCGTTACTATAATGTTATATCAGCTAGATTTATCTATTTTTGATGTGCTAAATTCAGGTTCCCTTTACAAAGCATATTTCCAATTAATTAATACACACCGCCTTTCCGGAAGACATGATGTAACTCAGTACGTAAACAGACCATCTGCGTGTATGTAAATCATTAGAGAGGGCATTAATGTGGCCCTTAACCACGCTTTAATTCAGACCAAATAGAAATCTACTACGAGTGATGGCCTCAGACAGATAGTTGCTGAACGCGCTACAAATATTGTTTGAATCTGCAGTGTAAGGAGCGCGTTCGTATGCAATGACGGTAACACTTGACACACGGCTCCTTCACTTAATCACTCAACTAGCAATAAATCTTATTCAACCATCTTGTACAAGTCTTAACACATTAACAAATTCATCGCAGTACAAATGCTCATCCGCTGATAGCCTGTCTAAGAGTCTACGGTCACTAGTGATCAGAGCCGTACAACATATCTATGTCCCGAACTCATGCACCTTATATATACCTAACTTCCAAACTGGAGCATATTAAAATAATTTTGCCTCTAAGTAACACTAAACTTAAGCTCGCGCTGCTCTCTGGCGACACAATTTTACCAAAACCAGCCTTAGGAACCAAACGACGAAAAACTCCGAGCTTTACCCTGCCTGCCTGCCTGCCTATTTAAAAATGTGGTCACTGCCTACCTCAAAGGACCAACGTTCAACTTGACCAACACTTTTAAAGTTATATAATAATAAATACACCGTAATCATATATACATATACACATCATATTCATAAATGACAATCTGATCATACGTAATTCGATTTTATACATAGCAAATCTATTTCTTTCATTAAAATATTACATACTACAGGACGGAAGTGCAGGAGCTTAGTCAAAGTGACATCTTTATTCATCATGGCTCTGCAGCACAGCGTGCTCAAATGACCATCTTACAAACATTATTTTACCAGTATTCTAACAAAATCTAGCTAATGGCAAATAGGATAATTCATTCACACTACAATAATATACATATATATAATTATTACAATATATTATTATATAATTAATTATATATTGATCTTATATATACGTATATAATTAATAATGCTAAATATGTATACGACAGTGTTGGATAAATGCTGAAGACAGCTATAAAATACCATGTTAATAATGTTGAACAAACACGCAAATCGTTAATTTACGGAATATATATATATATATACATATATCGGGTGATCAAAAAGTCAGTGTAAATTGAAAACTTAATAAACCACGGAATAATGTAGATAGAGAGGTAAAAATTGACACACATGCTTGGAATGACATGGGGTTTCATTAGAACCAAAAAATAAAACAAAGTTCACAAAATGTCCGACAGATGGCGCTGGACAGCAAACCGTCAGTGACTGTGCATGACAATCGTGTATAAAAGGAGCTGTAATGAGAGAGAGAATCATCTCCGGCCGTACTCCGCAAGGATACCGCCCTTCGATTGTGCCGTTCCAGCACTAATCGAAGCGCTAGGTTTTCAGGTGCCTGCCAGCCAGCCAGCCAGCCGAGCAGCAGCGGTCCAGCCGAGCAGCAGCGGTCCAGCCGGCAGCAGCCAGCCAGCCCTCCAGCAGCGGCGGTCCAGCCAGCCTGCCCTCCAGCAGCAGCAGCAGTCCAGCCAGCCCTCCAGCAGCAGCGGCGGCAGCAGCAGCAGCAGCAGCGGCCCCGGCCCCGTCCGCGGCAGCAGCAGCAGCTGCGGCATTCCTGCCAGTCGTCGTCAGCGCCAGCCCCAGCAGCGTGGGACTCTGGTCTTCATCCGTCTTCGTCTTCATCCGTCTTCATCTTCATCCGTCTTCATCTTCGTCTTGGTCTCTCCTCAGTTTTTTTTCCTTTCCTTTTCGTCCTGTGCATTTTTGTTTATCCCTGTCGTCATATCAGCCCCACCTCCACTTCCACCACAGCCTCCGCCGCCACCACCACCATTATGTGGTGTGCCCAGTCACACCCCTCTCTTTCCATCCCTCCTCTTCTCACTCTCCCTTCGCCCTCGCTCTTTGTCGCCCCCTCTCCAGCTTCTTCCTCCCGCTCCTCTCCCTCTGATCCCTTCCCCCCACTCCCCCAGCCTGTCACTGCAGCTCCAGCTAGGGTGGTGGCCCGTCGGGCCACTGCCCATGCCCAACTCTCCCCATCGCCTTCGCCATCACCGCCGTCGCCGTCGCCGTCGCCTTCACCATCACCATGTCCGGCGCCGACTGCTGCGTCCACGCCGGGACCTGCCCCTTCCCGCCACCTCCCTATAGCTCCCATCCCTCAAGTCACCACCCACCCTTCTGCCGCCATTAAACGCCCTAGTGGCACCACCACCTCCTCCGCTCCCAAAAAAGCCCCGCCCCGTCCTCTTTCCCCCCCCCTAGGATGCCATGGATGTCTCCCTGCCTGGCCCTGCTCCCTTTGCCTCCTCCTCCTCCTCTTTATACAAATACCTCCTCTCCCGTTCCGATGCTTCCCTTCTCGAGGCCCGGAATCTCTCCCTCTTCCTCCACCAACACTTCCCTGGTGCCCCCATCTCTCTCCTCACTCCCGGGCGGGATTCCGTTCTCATCTCCTCCCCCAACCCAACCCTCCATACTGACATCCTCTCCTGCCTTCCCATCACCCGTTTTGGCCCCAACGCCTCCCTCACCCCCGCTCCTTCTCCATCTCCTACCCGCCAACCCCAACCCCCGCGTCGCCCGCCAACCCTCACCGCCGTGATCACTTGGCTCAGTCCATCGATCACGGAGGAGGAGGAGGTGTTGGCGGAGCTCAAGGTGCATCCCACGCTGGAGATGCGGGCGGTCCACCGCATTTTCAACTCGGCCGGCCCCACCCGCCTTATGCAGGTTTTCTCTGAGGACACCCCCTCCATTGACCTTCTCCTGAAGGAGGGCGCCCTCCTCTTCAACCAGCACTATAAGGTCGACCCCTCCCGTTCCCCTCCTCAATCCCTGCGCTGCCAGAGGTGTCTGCGCTATAACACACACCCAACAGCTGAGTGCCGTGAGGCCCCACCTGCCCGCATTGTAGGCAAGCACACTTCCTCCGGCAGTGCCCTAACCTTCAATCCCCTCCCTCCTGCAATACCCGCAATCTCCCCCATCCCACCTACTCCCAAAAGTGTAAAGCCCGACCCCCTCCGACCACTCCTGAACTCACCATCCCTGTCCATCCCCTGGACACCCCCACCCCTCCCAGTAATTCCCTTCGCCCACCCCCCACTGCTGAGGACATCATCTGATTCCTCACCATCATCCTTCAGAATGTTCGTCCTTTTCAGCGCCCCCACATCCTCCAACAGATATCCCTCGCTGCCCGTTCCGTTTTCCAACTAAAAATGAACGCCACCTACTCCAACAACCAGGCCCATTTCACCTTCTCCCGTCTTGACATCCTCGTCTAAATCCCTGTCATGGCGCGACAGCACCGTATCCTTTTCAACAATATCCGCTCCCTTCCTGCCAACAAGAACCTTTTCCTGCACACCCTTGCCACCCACCACGTGGATGCCTTCCTCCTCAATGAAACCTTACTCCAACCCCACCACACCATCCACACTTTGCCCTACCTCCTCCACCACTCTGATAATCCCCTCCTGATTGTGTGTGGCGGAGTAGCCATTGGTCACCACCGCCAGATCCCCGTTCGGTTCCAACCTCTCCTTCCCAACTCCACCGAACACCTGATACTTAGTCTCTTCTTCCCCGGCCTTACTGTTACCTATGCCACCATCTATGTCCGCCCTAACGCCTCTATTCCCTTCGACTTCCTCTCCCACATTGACCGTACCTTCTCCTCCTACGTGATCGCCGCCGACCTCAACATCCATAGTCGTTCTGCGACGGCGGTGGCATCGGTTCCTCTCCTCCCTTCAAGGCGACCTCATCCGCATCCCCCAGCACATCCGTCCCGAATCCAAGTCCACTCCCGATGATATCCTTCCTCCCCCAACCTCCCTGGCCACATAACGGTGGATGTCCTCCCTGTCCCCCTCACCATTTCAGACGGTCGTCGCCCCCACCCTGACCCTCGTAATGACCCTCCCCCTAAGTACGTCCGTGACTATTCCTGTGCTAACTGTAATGCCTACTGGGATACCCTCTCCTCCCAGGTCGATAGCCACCCCATCACCTACCACCACCCTCACAATGTAACCCATGCCGCCTCCTTTCTCCAGCAGACCTTGTCTGAGGCCGTGGAGGCCCATGTCCCTACTGTCGCCATCCACCCCCACCGTCCTACCCTACCCCCACATGCCGTCCTCCTCCTCCTCCGTGAATCCCACCGTCTCTACCGTGCCTTCCTCCACACGCATGACCCGGATGCACTACGACGCCACCAGCAACTCCAGCGACACATTCGTAATTTGCTCGCAGGTAAGAAACGCCGGGACAGGCGACAGACATGCACCCGTTTAAATACTACCCTATCAACTCATCCAAGTTCTGGTCAGCCTTCTCTCGCCTTACCAGAACTATACCCTCCCCCCACTATCCTCTTCTCCATGATGATCACCCCTTCCCTGACACCCTTAGTAAGGCCAATCACTTTGCCCCCTACCTCTCTGATGTGTTTTCCGTCCCCAATGATTCCCAGTTCGATTACTCCCTCTTCCCGGATGTCTGCGATTGAACTGACACCTCTGTCCCTCCCCTCGCACCTGGTTTCCAGTACTTGGACAACATTGCACACACGGAACTCGATGCCCCTATCACTACACAGGATCTCATTGCTACACTCCGCACAAAACGCAACACCGCTCCTGGTCATGATCGTGTCACCTACCGTCACCTTCGTGAAGCTCCTGTCTCTTTCCTCTCCATTCTGGCCAGGCTCTACAATGTAGTCCTGCCCACTGGTTACTACCCCGACCTGTGGAAAACCTCCCATATCCTGATGTTCCTTAAACCTGGCAAACCGATCCGCCGTCTCCTCCTACCGTCCCATCAGCCTTACCTCGGTCTTCAGCAAGGTCCTGGAATCTATCCTCACCCGACACATCCACCAGCATCTCCGCCAGCACCGCCTCCTTCCCGTTACCCAGTGTGGCTTTCGGCCATCCTTCTCTTCCGACGACCTTCTCCTTCACCTCACTCATCTCCTTTCCGACCAGCTTAATTCCCGCCGCTCCGCAATCTTCCTCTCCCTGGACCTCAGACGTGCTTATGACCGCGTATGGCATTCCGGCCTCCTCTTCAAGCTCCAAACCTTCGCCCTTCCCATTAACTACGTCCGTCTGATCGGCTCATTTCTCTCCCACCGTCCTTCCTACGTCACAATCCATAACACAAATTCCTACACCTTTTTCCCCTCCGCCGGTGTGCCCCAAGGCTCCGTCCTCTCCCCCCTTCTGTACCTTTTGTACACTGCGGACATGCCGCTGCCGTCACCCCCCGTCCACCTTCTCCAGTTTGCCGATGACACCACCTTCCTTGCCTTTGCCCTCACCCTGCAGCGCTCCCAACACCTTCTCCAATCCCATCTTGACCGGTTCACCGCTTGGTGCAACCAGTGGTTGCTCAAGGTCAATCCCTTAAAACCCAGGTGATCATTGTAGGCAAAACCACCCCTTCCTTCCGCCTCCTTGATTTCTATCTCACCATCTATGGCCGTCCTATCACCCTCACTCCCACCCTTAAGTACCTTGGCGTCACCCTCGACCGTCGCCTCTCCTGGACTCCCCATCTCCAGACAATCCAAGCCAAGGCACGCTCCCGACTCTGTCTCCTCAAGCTCCTTTCCGGCCATACGTGGGGTCTGGACCCCTCCACCATCATCCACACCTATAAATCCCTCATCTGCCCTATCCTTTGTTACGCCCATCTGGCCTGGATCTCTGCCCTCCCCCCTACCTTTTATAAATCCCTTCAAATCCTTGAATGCCATGCTCTCCACCTCGCCTATCGCATCCGTCTCCCCTCCCCCACGCGGATCCTGTACGATCTCATTCCATTCCCCCACCTCCTCCTTTTCCTTGAAAGGATACGGATCCTGTACACCTCCTGCAAACTCGATCCTCCTCACCCTCTTGTCTCGCCCATCCTGTCCCGCCCCCGCCCGCAGCCGCGGCTGTATTCCCATGTCCCACCCGGTCTCCATCTCTCCATCCTCCTTACCCTCTTTCAAGGTGGCTTCCGCCAGCTCCCCCTCCCTGATGATGTCCTCCTCCCCTCCATCTACCCCTCCTATCAACTTTGATCCTACCCCCCCCCCCGCCACTTCCTGTGTCCTTTCCTTTGGGCACCCTCCCTCCCTTCTCTCTCCTTTTCCCCCCATCCCTCTTCCTCCATCCCTCTTCCCCCGGGCTTCCCCTCCCCCTTCCTCCTTTCCCCCTATCTCCTCTGCCCATGGCATCTCTGCTCTCCCCTCTCCCTCTCCCACCTCCCTCCTCCCTCCTCCTATCTTGGCAGGTCCCCGGACTCGCACATGCTACATGGACTTTCGCGCGCCAGAGGTCATCGCCATCAGTGTCTCGTGTGTGCCGTCGTGTTTAGTGTTCAGTGTTCACCGTCGCACTCCATCGTTCACCTGTGCCATCCCCATTTTCAGTGTTTGTGCGCCGTATCAACAGTTTGCAGTGTGGATTATCGTCGAGTGTGGACGGCTCCGTGTTTGTCTTTATGTGTCTACTGTTTTATTGCCCACTGTTCTGTAACTTATGTGTATTCTTACTGTTTTCTCTCATTGTGTATTCTATGGCTGAAGAGCAGCGTAGAATGCTGCTGACAGCCTGCCTGTTGTACAGGTTTTAAAATAACAATAAAGTAAAAAAAAAAGAGAGAGAGAGAATCAGATGCGCCAGCAGTCGCAGCAAGTTCACGTTACCTGAAAAGACGCTTTTAGTGAAGCTATTTTTTCAGAATGGGGAATGTGCTAGTTCAGCGTTACGATCCTATCGCCATAGGAAGGGGATTCGAACGGGTAAAGGTCCATTGGCAAATGCAGCTGTGGCGAGAATGATTTCGAACTTCGAAGCCACGGGTTGTTTAGACGATAGACCCCGCAGTGGCCGACCGAGCACAAGACGTAATGCTGCTGAGACAGTTCAGGAAGAAATGGAGACCGTAGTGGGTTCGTCTATGCACGGGGAAGTCAGCGTTCGTGCAGTTGCACGTCGCACCGGCATTCCATACACTACTGTTTGGTTGGCACTGAGGCGTACCCTCCGATGCTGTTGTTGTTGTGGTCTTCAGTCCTGAGACTGGTTTGATGCAGCTCTCCATGCTACTCTATCCTGTGCAAGCTTCTTCATCTCCCAGTACCTACTGCAACCTACATCCTTCTGAATCTGCTTAGTGTATTCATCTCTTGGTCTCCCTCTACGATTTTTACCCTCCACGCTGCCCTCCAATGCTAAATTTGTGATCCATTCATGCCTCAGAACATGTCCTACCAACCGGTCCCTTCTTCTTGTCGGCCGGCCGGTGTGGCCGTGCGGTTAAAGGCGCTTCAGTCTGGAACCGCGTGACCGCTACGGTCACAGGTTCGAATCCTGCCTCGGGCATGGATGTGTGTGATGTCCTTAGGTTAGTTAGGTTTAATTCGTTCTAAGTTGTAGGTGACTGATGACCTCAGAAGTTGAGTCGCATAGTGCTCAGAGCCATTTGAACCATTTTCTTCTTCTTGTCAAGTTGTGCCACAAACTCCTCTTCTGACCAATCATATTTAATACCTCCTCATTAGTTATGTGATCTACCCATCTAATCTTCAGCATTCTTCTGTAGCACCACATTTCGAAAGATTCTATTCTCTTCTTGTCCAAACTATTTATCTGCCATATTTCACTTCAGTACATGGCTACACTCCATACAAATACTTTCAGAAACGACTTCCTGACACTTAAATCTATACTCGATGTTAACAAATTTCTCTTCTTCAGAAACGCTTTCCTTGCCATTGCCAGTCTACATTTTATATCCTCTCTACTTCGACCATCATCAGTTATTTTGCTCCCCAAATAGCAAAACTCCTTTACTACTTTAAGTGTCTCATTTCCTAATCTAATTCCCGCAGCATCACACGACTTAATTCGACTACATTCCATTATCCTCATTTTGCTTTTGTTGATGTTCATCTTACATCCTCCTTCCAAGACACTTTCCATTCCGTTCAACTGCTCTTCCAAGTCCTTTGCTATCTCTGACAGAATTACAATGTCATCGGCGAACCTCAACGTTTTTAATTCTTCTCCATGGACTTTAATACCTACTCCGAATTTTTCTTTTGTTTCCTTCACTGCTTGCTCAATATACAGATTGAATAACATCGGGGAGAGGCTACAACCCTGTCTCACTCCCTTCCCAACCACTGCTTCCCTTTCGTGCCCCTCGACTCTTATAACTGTCATCTGGTTTCTGTACAAATTGTAAATAGCCTTTCGCTCCCTGTATTTTACCCCTGCCACCTTTAGAATTTGAAAGACAGTATTCCAGTCAACATTGTCAAAAGCTTTCTCTAAGTCTACAAATGCTACAAATGTAGGTTTACCTTTCCTTAATCTATTTTCTAAGATACGTTGTAGGGTCAGTATTGCCTCACGTGTTCCAAAAATTCTGCAGAATCCAAACTGATCCTCGCCGAGGTCGGCTTCTACCAGTTTTTCCATTCGTCGGTAAAGAATTCGCGTTAGTATTTTGCAGGTGTGACTTATTAAACTGATAGTTCGGTAATTTTCACATCTGTCAACACCTGTTTTCTTTGGGATTGGAATTATTATATTCTTCTTGAAGTCTGAGGGTATTTCACCTGTCTCGTACATCTTGCTCACCAGATGGTAGAATTTTGCCAGGACTGGCTCTCCCAAGGCCGATAGTAGTTCCAATGGAATGTTGTCTACTCCAGGGGCCTTGTTTCGACTCAGGTCTTTCAGTGCTCTGTCAAACTCTTCACGCGGTATCGTATCTCCCATTTCATCTTCATCTACATCCTGTTCCATTTCAATAATATTGTCCTCAAGTACATCGCCCTTGTATAAACCCTCTATATATTCCTTCCACCTTTCTGCTTTCCCTTCTTTGCTTAGAATTGGGTTTCCATCTGACCTAGTGAGATAAGCCTCTACATCCTTACATTTGTCCTCTAGCCATCCCTGCTTAGCCATTTTGCACTTCCAGTCGATCTCATTTTTTAGACGTTTGTATTCCTTTTTGCGTGCTTCATTTACTGCGTTTTTATATTTTCTCCTTTCATCAATTAAATTCAATATTTCTTCTGTTACCCATGGATTTCTTCTAGCCCTCGTCTTTTTACCTACTTGATCCTCTGCTGCCTTCACTACTTCATCCCTCAGAGCTACCCATTCTTCTTCTACTCTATTTCTTTCCCCCATTCCTGTTAGTTGTTCCCTTATGCTCTCCCTGAAACTCTGTACAACCTCTGGTTTAGTCAGTTTATCCAGGTCCCATCTCCTTAAATTCCCACCTTTTTGCAGTTTCTTCAGTTTTAATCTACAGTTCATAACCATTATATTGTGGTCAGAGTCCAAATCTGCCCCTGGAAATGTCTTACAACTTAATAGCTGGTTCCTAAATCTATGTCTTACCATTATATAATCTATCTGATACCTTCTAGTATCTTCAGGATTCTTCCATGTATACAACCTTCTTTTATGATTCTTGAACCAAGTGTTAGCTATGATTAAGTTATGCTCTGTGCAAAATTCTACCAGACGGCTTCCTCTTTCATTTCTCTCCCGCAATCCATATTCACCCACTATGTTTCCTTCTCTCCCTTTTCCTACTCTCGAATTTCAGTCACCGGTGACTATAAAATTTTCGTCTCCCTTCACTACCTGAATAATTTCTTTTATCTCATCATACATTTCATCAATTTCTTCATCATCTGCAGAGCTAGTTGGCATATAACTTGTACTACTGTAGTAGACGTGGGCTTCGTGTCTATCTTGACCACAATAGTGCGTTCACTATGCTGTTGGTAGTAGCTTACCCGCACTCCTATTTTTTTATTCATTATTAAACCTACTCCTGCATTACCCCTATTTGATTTTGTATTTATGACCTTGTATTCACCTGACCAAAAGTCTTGTTCCTCCTGCCACCGAACTTCACTGATTCCCACTACATCTAACTTCAACCTATCCATTTCCCTTTTTAAATTTTCTAACCTACCTGCCCGATTAAGGGATCTGACATTCCACGCTCCGATCCATAGAACGCCAGTTTCCTTTCTCCTGATAACGACGTCCTCCTGAGTAGTCCCCGCCCGGAGATCCGAATGGGGCATTATTTTACCTCCGGAATATTTTACCCATGAGGGCACCATAATCATTTAACCATACAGTAAAGCTGCATGCCCTCGGGAAAAATTACGGCTGTAGTTTCCCCTTGCTTTCAGCCGTTCGCAGTACCAGCACAGCAAGGCCGTTTTGGTTAGTGTTGCAAGGCCAGATCAGTCAATCATCCAGACTGTTGCCTCTGCAACTACTGAAAAGGCTGCTGCCTCTCTTCAGGAACCACACGTTTGTCTGGCCTCTCAACAGATACCCCTCCGTTGTGGTTGCACCTACGGTACGGCCATCTGTATCGCTGAGGCACGCAAGCCTCCCCACCAACGGCAAGGTCTGTGGTTCATGTGGGTACGCCTCCGATGCTATCCGTACAAAATCCATCGGCATCATGAACTGTTACCTGGCGATTTAGTGAAGCGGATGGCATTTGCGGTGTGGGCGTTTCAAAAGATGGTGGAAGATGACGATTCGTTGAGTAACGTGTTGTGGACCGACGAAGCTCATTTCACGCTCCGACGGTCTGTCAACGCCCAAAGCTGCAGAATTTGGACTACCGAAAATCCTTGAACTGTCGTGGAAACTCCACTGCACGACGAGAAAGTCACGGTATGGGTTGGATTTACCACATCTACCGTTATCGGACCTTTTTTCTTCGAGGAAATGCGTGATTCTGGTTTTGTAATTGTTACCGTGACGGGTGAGAGGTACGCCGATATGTTACAGAATCGCATCATCCCCAGCCTGGCTGATAAACACCTGCTGGAACTTACGATGTTTATGCATAATGGCGCTCCACCGCATATTGCTACACGCGTGAAAGATCTCTTGCGAGCCGGCCGTTGTGGCTGAGCGGTTCTAGGCGCTTCAGTCCGGAACCGCGCTACTGCTACGGTCGCAGGTTCGAATCCTGCCTTGGGCATGGATTTGTGTGATGTCCATTGGTTAGTTAGATTTAAATAGTTCTAAGTTATAGGGGGCTGATGACCTCAGATTTTAAGTCCCATAGTGCTCAGAGCCATTTGAACCATTTTTTGATATCTTGCGCGCGTCGTTTGGTGATGATCGTGTGCTCAGCCGCCACTTTCGTCATGCTTGGGCTCCCAGATCCCCAGACCTAAGTCCGTGCGATTATTGGCTTTGGGGTTACCTGAAGTCGCAAGTGTATCGTGATCGACCGACATCTCTAGGGATGCTGAAAGACAACATCCGACGCCAATGCCTCACCATAATCCCGGACATGCTTTACAGTGCTGTTCACAACATTATTCCTCGACTACAGCTATTGTTGAGGAATGATGGTGGACATATTGTGCATTTCCTGTAAATAAGGGCATCTTTGCTTTGTCTTACTTTGTTATGCTAATTATTGCTATTCTGATCAGATGAAGTGCCATCTGTCGGACATTTTTTGAACTTTTGTATTGTTTTGGTTCTAAAACCCCATGTCATTCCAAGCATGTGTCAATTTGTACCTCTCTATCTACATTATTCCGTGATTTATTCAGTTTTCAAATTTATACTGACTTTTTGATCACCCAGTATGTGTGTGTGTGTGTGTGTGTGTGTGTTCGTGTATGATTGTATGTTTATATTTGTCCCAGTTAGACGATGCTGCTTTATAGAATGTGGTCGGCCAGTGACGTATCCACAACCGCACCCAGCCATGCACTTCCTTGTCTGACTGAAACCGACGTCCGCGCATGTCTTTCTTCAGTTCGCAGAAGATGTGAATATTGCATTGTGAAAGATCTGGACTGTACGGAGGATGATGCAATATTTCCTAGTTTCCCAAACAAATGACTGACAGATAGCCTCTGGCCGGCTGGCAGTGTGTGGGAGGGCCCTATCACGCAACAGGATGATTCCGTCTGACACCTCTCCTACACTCCGAGGGCAAATGGCAGAGGCAGTAATGGTAGCGTCCTATATGTCCACCGTCAAAGAAGACCAAGGCTGTTCAGACAAGTTCCAGTAAAGTTATGATGACCTTCTTCTTCGACTGCAGGGGCCGTTTGCTCGTCGAATTTCTCGAGCGTGGCGCTATGAATACACTTTGCAGAAACTGAGACGCGCCGTAAAGTCAAAACGCCCAAGAATGGTATCAAGCGGAATTATCCTGTTTTACGATAACGCCCAACCCCATACTGGCAATCGGACAAAAGTTACACTTCGGCGATTTGGTTCGAAACACTCTAACAGATCTTTTACCTAGTGATTTTGAGGTCTTTGGGCGACATGAAGAAAGACATGCATGGCAATCGCTTTCAGTTCGGCAGTGAAGTGGAAGAGTGGGTGCTGTTGTGGATCCATCAGCTGCTGACCACGTTCTACGAAACAGTGAGACAAATATCCTAACATCTGTGGTGACTACTTTCAAACGGAACCAATCCATACTCCCATTGTGGCGGGTGTTCGGCTTTTATTTAATTGCCCCTATTATATATTTAGTGTTCATAGGTATATTAATAGAATGAGGTTTCACTCTGCAGCGGAGTGTGCGCTGATATGAAACTTCCTGGCAGATTAAAACTGTGCCGGACCGAGACTCAAACTCGGGACCTTTGTCTTTTGCGGGCAAGTGCTCTACCATCTGAGCTACCCAAGCACGACTCACGCACCGTCCTCACAGCCTTACGTCTGCCAGTATCTCGTCTCCTACCTCCTGAACTTTACAGAAGATGTCCTGCGAACCTTGGAGAACTAGCAGCTCCTGAAAGAATATTGCGGAGACATGGCTTAGCCACAGCCTAGGCGATGTTTCCAGAATGAGGTATTCACTCTACAGCGGAGTGTGCGCTGACGTGACACTTCCTGGCAGATTAAAACTGTGTGCCGGACCGAGACTCGAACTCGGGACCTTTGCCTCTCGCGGGCAAGTGCTCTACCATCTCATTCAGGAAACATCCCCTAGGCTGTGGCTAAGCCATGTCTTCGCAATATCCTTTCTTTCAGGAGCGCTAGTTCTGCAAGGTTCGCCGGAGAGCTTCTGTAGTTTGGAAGGTAGGAGACGAGATACTGGCAGAAGTAAGGCTGTGAGGACGGAGTGTGAGTCGTGCGTGGGTAGCTCAGTTGGTAGAGCACTTGCCCGCGAAAGGCAAAGGTCCCCAGTTCGAGTCTCGGTCCGGCACACAGTTTTAATCTGCCCGAAAGTTTCAGGTTTATTAATGTTTACTCTATACATACGATAATAATTGTACTGAGCTCGTCCTACCACCCCGAGTTTATCGCTCTCTTTAGATTTCTGGTAGCATGTCTGGAAGTGGTTTAACCGTTTTCGTTATCATAAGTCTCAAGTATTAACATAATCAGTTCTTGGCCATGTTGTTACCCTTCTGCAATCATGCCTAAGCACTTCTTCCCCTCCTACTTCGGGGTTTTCCCATTCGCAAGACCACTGTAGCTGGGCTATGGCACCTCAGCTCCGTTGACGCCGCACCGTAACAACTTGGGGCACATGGCTCGGCCTCCGCTTACAGACTTGACATGGCTACTACAGTGCAAACTACCAGCCACATCTCGCGCAAACCAATTCTGTGACTCTGAATACTTAGCACTGTAAAATTACCGCTCGTACTGCGTCAGTGATTGAGGGAACCCTGACGGTACAACGATATACACGTTGCAATCTCATGCGTTACCTCACACACAACAATATCATGGTGCATCTCCTCAACAGAACAATGCTCGCCCATACATGTCACATCTCTCAAGAACTGTATGCATGATGTTGAGGTAATCCTGTAGGAGCAGAATCGCCAGATGTGTCTCTGATAGAACATATGTGAGAACAATTTAGACTTCAGCTCTGTCCCAGTACAAGGTTCCAGGATATCAAACAATAGTTACTGTTGTGGGACAACTTGCCTCAGGAGATGATACAATGCCTTTACGACACCTGTCCGAGCTGAATAAGTGCTGGCATCCAGGCAGAAGTGGTGCGCCTTCGTACTAATACCTGAGTTAAAACTGCCAAATTCTATGTAAATATGACGTGATGCTGTAATCACTGGAATAACGTCACACATCCTCTCAGTCCATGACGTTCCGTTTTGTTTCCTCCTCTCCTTCCCTTTTTCGTCTGGCACTGTGTTTCCATCACATATGGAGAGTAAAAAGAAAACCTTGAACTATCTAATGTACTAATGTACTGAGGGTCACTTCCCTGCGTATCAGTTATTACTTTGCGAAAAAGAATCGGAACAACAGTAGCTTCTCGTAGGAGTGTTACAGTGGATATCATCACGCCCACCAGTTCATATTTTGCTTGAGTGGATGGTTGTGCAAAAATAGTTTTCCCAACCTCTAACCCCCCTCCCTCTCCATTTGAAGGGTTAAACGGTACAAAAATTTATAAATGAAGGGTTTATGATGAGAGTACAACACATTTCAAACGGATTCATAAAATAAAATGTATTTAATTAATGTTGTGCTATATAAAACATCAACTGCATAATACAAAAACTGTGCTGATCTATGAGAGTTGCAAGATAAATTCATTTAACAAATCACCTAAATCCAGTTTATCGGTAACGTTGCCGTAAACATGCAAAATAACATTATTTTGTCGATGTTGCAACACTGTTGATCTTAATTAAGTTTTGAATTGACTCTAAAAAATAAAAGCTTGTTTCATTCGAGCATGTTGATCCAGGAATCGGATAGGCAAATAAACAAAGACCAAAAAACCTGGAATTAGTCCTCTTATCTATTCATATTATTTTAAAAATCTCCACAACTTCCTTGAGCTTTTTTGCACGCTCATGTTGTCTCTTCAGAAACATGTCTCTATCGCTTATCGATCTCTCCACGAAAATAACTTTTGTAAAATTTTACAATTTCATCATTATACGTAGGACGTCCAAGGGTAAACTAGTCCAATCATTTAATATATTAGCGGAATCATTGTCGAATAGATTCTTCAGTGGCTCAATTAGATGACCGAAAACTTCAAAATATCTTTTTCTCTGAAAAATTCTTGAAATTTCTTGAATATGATGGTTTCGTTATTACCTTGATTGAGAGGTTTTGAAGTTTTGCACTGACGCGGAAGTTTAGGTTCGTCAAAATCACTATCAGCACCAGCTTGAACACGTCTACGTCATAATTACCAAATTTAAAATCGTGAGACTCACTTAAAGTACAACTCACAGCTTTTATTTTATTTTATTTTACATTTCATGCGATTCGATGATACGTAGAACATACATGTAATACTATGATTAAAATTTCCACTCGATGAAAAACTTCAATAAAGTTTGTTAAATTAAAATATCATTCGAATCTTGTTCGTAGCACAAAATCCGATGAGAATTCGAATCAAGAACAGCTGCCAACATGAGTAACGTAGAAGTAAATATCCTCGGAGTAGTGAAGCAACTTAAATCACTTAATAAATGCAAGTCTTCTGGTTCAGACTGTATACCAATTAGGTTCCTTTCGGAGTATGCTGATGCATTAGCTGCATATTTAAAAATCACACACAACCGTTCGCTCGACGAAAGATCCGTACCCAAAGACTCGAAAGGTGCACAGGTCACACCAATATTAGAGAACGTTTGTAGGAGTAATCCACTAAAGTACACGCCCATATCGTTTACGTCGATATGCAGCTGGATTTTGGAACATATATTGTGTTCGAACATTATGAATCACCTCGAAGGAAACGGTCTATTGACACACAGTCAACATGGGTTTAGAAAACATCGTTCCTGTGAAACACAACTAGCTCTTTATTCACATGAAGTGTTGAGTGCTATTGACAAGGGATTTCAGTTCGAGTCCGTGTTTCTGAATTTGCGGGAGGCTTTTGACACTGTACCACACAAGCGGCTCGTATTGAAATTGCGTGCTTATGGAATATCGTCTCAGTTATGTGACTGGATTTGTGATTTCCTGTCAGAGAGGTCACAGTTCGTAGTAACTGACGGAAAGTCATCGAGTAAAACAGAAGTGATTTCTGGTGCGAGAAGTAGCAGTTGACTCTAAATAACGAAAAGTGTGAGGTCATCCACATGAGTGCTGAAAGGAACTCGTTGAACTTCGGATACACGATGAAACAGTCTAATCAAAAAGCCGTAAATTCAACTAAATACCTAGGTAATACAATTACGAAGAACTTAAATTGGATGGAACACATAGAAAAGGTCGTGGGGAAGGCTAACCAAAGACTGCGTTTTATTGGCAGGACACTTAGAAAACGTAACAGACCTACTAAGGAGACTGCCTACACTACGCTTGCCCGTCTTCTTTTAGAATACTGTTGCGCGTTGTGGGATCCTTATCAGATAGGACTGACGGAGTATATCGAACAAGTTCAAAGAAAGGCAGCACGTTTTGTATTATCGCGAAATATGGGAGAGAGTGTCACAGAAATGATACAGGATTTGGGCTGGAAATCATTAAAAGAAAGGCGTTTTTCGTTGCGACGGAATCTTCTCACGAAATTCCAATAAACAACTTTCTCCTCCAAATGCGAAAATATTTTGTTGACACCGACCTACATAGGGAGGTGCGATCACCACGATAAAATAAGGGAAATCACAGCTCGAACGGAAAGATATAGGTGTTCATTCTTTTCGGGCCCTATACGAGATTGGAATAATAGAGAATTGTGAAAGTGGTTCGATGAAGCATCTGTCAGGCACTTAAATGTGATTTGCAGAGTATCCATGTAGATGTATAAGTAGATGCAGAAATACTCATTCACTGTCAAATCTTCAGAAATTGCTCTGAGGAAGAGACTGGTTCGGTTGGGACACGTCATAAGTTTTATCCAACAAAACAAAAAAATATTTAACATATTTAGTCGTTTTCATTTTTTCCATAATTCCGTCAATTCGAAAATTTCATTTTGACTATGGTGGTGAAGCCATTTGTAACCATACTTTTGTAACCAAGATTTTAATTGTGTCACTTCTTCTACTCGACCCTTTAAAAAGTTGCAATTTTCATCGTTATTGCCTCCCCGTGTCGGGAGACGTTGTTTCGCCAGTGGCTTTAATGTGTTCAATATTTTCAATAATGTTCTTCAATTATCCATCATTTGTTGAACTGGAATTACGATCTCGAATATACGACGTTAGTAGTTTCAATGTTTGTAAATGTTTCGGTGCAATTAACATGAAAATAACTTTTTGTGCGAATCCTTATCCGCTTTGCTATCATAGCGACTTTGGTTACTAAAGGTAATAAATCAATCAAAAAGGCTAGGAGAATATTTCTGCTACCAAGAGCAGATATACACATGTTAGCATGCTAGTTTGACAAGAACTGACATCATATAGTTCCAGTACGATGGACGTAGAGGGATTATGGGCAAAGGTTAAACGGTTTGGAAATCATACTCTGGAGAAGTATATGTCGTGTAAGTGGTTAAGGACGGAAAAGACCCACAGTGGGTTAACAACGAAATTTGAAAACTGCTGAGGGAGTGAAGACTGTTGCACTCTCGATTCAAAAGAGAACGCGCAGATGACGGTTTGTGAAAAGATGACGTCTGTGAAATGATCTATGCACGAAATATACAACAAATACAACCGCCATTCCCTATCAAAAGATCTGGCTGAGAAACCGAGAAAATTCTGGTTCTACGTAAAATCGCTAAACAGGTCTAAGTCTTACATTCAGTCACCTGTTGACCAGTCGGATGTGGCAGTTCAAGACAACAAAAGAAATGCCGAAGTTTAAAAGTTTGCTTTTAAGAAATCGTTCGTACAGGAGAATCGCATAAACATACCGTCGTGTGGCCATCGAACAGATTCCCGTACATGGCAGAGAAACATCTGAAAGATGTGAAAACAAATAAGTCACCAGGTCCGAATGGAAGTTCTATTCGGTTTTACGAAGAGTAGTCTGTAGCAATGCCCCTTCCCTTACTTAAATATCTATCGCGTAACTCTCTCCCAACGAAAAGTCCCAGGCGACTGGAAACAAGCGTAGTGACACTGTTATATAAGAATGGTGAAAGTACGGAATGGCAAAGTTACAGACCACTTTCTTTAAAAAAGGTTTGCTGCAGAATTCTTGAACTTGTTATCAGTTCCTTGAGACTGAGAAGTTAATGTTCGCGAATCAGCAAGATTTTAGAAAGCATTGCTATTACGAAACATATCTTGCCCTTTTCTCGCATGATATCCTACGAATTATGGATGAAGGATAACAGGCAGATTCCATATTCCTAGATTTCTGAAAAGCATTTGACACGGTGCCCTATTGCAGATCCATAACCAAGGTACGAGCATACGGAATAGGTTTTCAGGTATGTGAATGACTCGAACACTTCTTAAGTAAAAGAACACAGTACGCTGTCCTCGACGGTGAGTGATTATCAGAGACAAGGGTATCGTCAAAGGTATTTTGTCTACACATAAATAACCTGGAGGACAGGATGATGTTGCTGTGGGGAAAGGAAAAGTATCATCGTTGAGTGACTATAGGGGGAAACAAGATGACTTACAGAAAATTTGTAGTTGGTGTGATAACTGGCAGTTAGTTCTAAGTGTAGAAGATGTAATTTAATGCGGATGGGTAGGAAAACAAACCCATAATGTTAGAATGCACCATTATTAGTGTGCTGCTTGATAAAGTAGCAAGGTGTAAAGTTGCAAAACAATATGAAATCGAATGAGCATGAAGTATTATAGTAGGAAAGGCGAATAGTCGACGTCGGTTTATTAGCAGAAATTTAGGACAGTGCGGCTCATTGTTGAGTACAGTTTGGGTGTTGCGACTGGAAGAGGAAAGGAAATGACTAGTAGTTGTGCAAGGTGCCCTACGCCACACACCATACGGTGGCTTACGGAGTATTTATGTAGACATAGTTGTAGGACTTTCGCACACGTCTATGTACAGATCTGGCAAATTCCTTTATTATCTTTGTTAAGTCTAAGGCATGGGTAACGCTTGGTCCAGTCTTTACATAGGTTTAAAAACAATAATAATGACACGGACGTTCTGTATAGCCAAGTACTTTCTTTTATGTATATTTCAAGTACATAGGATATTTTAAAACTTCAGAGTCATGTTTGCCGATGATAACAAACTGTTAATTAACTTTCTGTAAACCTTAGAATTTTAAACTAAATGTTTTGTAGTGTAAAATTATTTTATTGCGAAGTTAGATGTACAGTGCAGCTTTTAATTTTCTGGAAATAAGACTAATACTCACGCTATCCACGATTATTCACCTTTTTTAAACGAAAAACGTAATAATTTTGTGGTACTCTTACAATTTTCACTGTCAATTGCTTTAACAAGCTAAGAGCTAAAGCCCGCATGGCACAGTGTTTTCAAAGATTCTGCTGCCTACCTGCTTCGCCTTACGGTCACCTCATTTTTCCTTTTGCTTCCCACCAAGATTCTATCCATGCCCGTTTTCAGTGTTTATACAATGAGACTTTCTATAATAACAGACCAACTTGAGATATAGCACTGGTCCGCATATTGTTGACAGTCTCTTACTTTCTGACACACTGAAGGGCCAAAGAAACTGGTATACGCATGCGTAATCAAATACAGAGATATAAAAACAGGCAGAATACGGCGCTGCGGTCGACAACCCCTGTAAAAGACAAGTGTCCGGCGCAGTTGTTAGATCGGTTTTACTGCTGCTACAATGGCAGGTTATCAAGATTTAATGAGTTTGATGGTGGTGTTATAGTCGGCGAATGAGCTATGGGACACAGCGTCTCTGAGGTAGCGATGAAGTGGAGATTTTCCCGTACGACCATTTCACGAGTGTACCATGAATATCAGGAATCCAGCAAAATTTTAAATCTCCCACATCGATGAGGCCGGAAAAATATCGTGCAAGAACGGGACCAACGACGACCGAAGAGAATCCTTCAGTGTGACAGAAGTGCAACCCTACCGCAAATTGCTGCAGATTTCAGTGCTGGGCCAACGACAAGTGTCAGCGTGCGAACCATTCAGCGAAACATCATCGATATGGGCTTTCGGAGCCGAAGGCCCACTCGCGTACCCTCGATGACTGCACGACACAAAGCTTTACCCTCGCCTGGATCCCTCCACCCCGACATTTGACTGTTGATGACTGGAAACATGTTGCCTGGGCAAACAGGTCTCGTTTCAAATTGTATCGAGCGGATGGATGCTTACGGGTGGGGAGACAACCTCGTGAATCCATGGACCCTGCATGTCAGCAGGGGACTGCTCAAGCTGGTGGAGGCTCTGTAATGGTGTGAGGCGTATGAAGTTGGGGTGATATGGGACCCCTGATACGTCTAGATGTGACTCTGACAGGTGACACGTACCTAAGCATCGTGTCTGATCACCTGCATCTACTCATGTCCGTTTTGCATTCCGACCGACTTGGACAATTCCAACAGGACAATGTGACACACCAAACATCCATAATTGCTATAGAGTGGTTCCAGGAACACTCTTCTATGTTTCAACACTTCCGCTGGCCAACAAACTCCTGAGACATGAACATTATAGAGGGCTCTATAATCTGGGATGCCTTGCAACACGCTGTTCAGAAGAGATCTCCAGCCCTCGTACTCTTTCGGATTTATGGACAGCCGTGCAGTATTCGTGATTTCAGTTCCCCCCAGCACTACGTCAGACATTAGTCTGAGTCAATGTCACGTCGCGTGGCGGCACTTCTGCGTGCTCGCGGGGGCCCTACACGATAGTAGGCAGGTGTACCAGTTTCTGTTGCTCCTCAGTGTAATATTACGGACTCACTGAGATATATTTCACTTTGTAATACTACAACATGAATATCGGAGAAAAGACAAATGTCTACTGATACACTTGTGCTGCAAGTGCACGAGTAAAATATATGAACTGGAGTTAAAGACATACACTGTCTTAGAAAGTATTACTTCGCTAATTGTTTTTATACTGTAAAAGTACTGCACGATGTGCCAGTATATAAGAGCTCAATAGTCTGATAAATCTGTGTTCACTGCTCGTCTGTGGTGTCCGCATAGAATAAGCAACCAGATCCTGCGAAATTGAAAAGACACGAAAACAAAGTATAGCACATCTCTGCGCCAATTTTCTTCGTGCTCTCATATAGGCCACGAGAGGGTGGTAAGCGTGGCAGGGCGTTTCGTTCCTACATCTACATCTATATCTACAAGATTACGCTGCAATTCACATTTAAGTGCTTGGCAGAGGGTTCACCAAACCACAATCATACTATCTCCCTACCATTCCATTCCCGAACAGCGTGAAAGAAAAACGAACACCTAAACCTTTCTGTTCGAGCTCTGATTTCTCTTATCTTATTTTGATGATCATTCCTACCAGTGTAGGTTGGGCTCAACAAAATATTTTCACATTCGGAAGAGAAAGTTGGTGACTGAAATTTCGTAAATAGATCTCGCCGCGACGAAAAACGTCTTTGTTTTAATGACTTCCATCCCAACTCGCGTATCATATCTGCCACACTCTCTCCCCTATAACGTGATAATACAAAACGAGCTGCCCTTTTTTGCACCCTTTCGATGTCCTCCGTCAATCCCACCTGGTAAGGATCCCACACCGCGCGGCAACATTCTAACAGAGGACGAACGAGTGTAGTATAAGCTGTCTCTTTAGTGGACTTTTTGCATCTTCTAAGTGTCCTGCCAATGAAACGCAACCTTTGGCTCGCCTTCCCCACAATATTATCTATGTGGTCTTTCCAACTGAAGTTGTTCGTAATTATAACACCCAGGTACTTAGTTGAATTGACAGCCTTGAGAACTGTACTATTTATCGAGTAATCGAATTCCAACGGATTTCTTTTGGAACTCGTGTGGATCACCTCACACTTTTCGTTATTTAACGCCAATTGACACCTGCTACACCATACAGAAATCTTTTCTAAATTGCTTTGCAACTGATACTGGTCTTCGGTTGACATTACTAGACGGTAAATTACAGCATCATCTGCGAACAACCTAAGACAACTGCTCAGATTGTCACCCAGGTCATTTATATAGATCAGGAACAGCAGAGGTCCCAGGACGCTTCCCTGGGGAACACCTGATATCACTTCAGTTTTACTCGATGATTTGCCGTCTATTACTACGAACTGCGACCTTCCTGACAGGAAATCACGAATTCAGTCGCACAACTGAGACGATACCCCATCGGCCCGCAGCTTGATTAGAAGTCGCTTGTGAGGAAATCTAGAAATACGGAATCAACTTGAGATCCCCTGTCGATAGCGGCCATTACTTCGTGCGAATAAAGAGCTAGCTCCGTTGCACCAGAACGATGTCTTCTGAAACCATGCTGATTACGTATCAACAGATCTTTCCTTCGAGGTGATTCATAATGTTTGAATACAGTATATGCTCCAAAACCCTACTGCAAACCGACGTCAATGATATAGGTCTGTAGTTCGATGGATTACTCCTACTACCCTTCTTAAACACTGGTGCGACCTGCGCAGTTTTCCAATCTGTAGGTACAGATCTATCGGTGAGCGAGCGGTTCTATATGATTGCTAAGTAGGGAGCTATTGTATCAGCGTAATCTGAAAGGAACCTAATCGGTATACAATCTGGACCTGAAGCCTTGCCCGTATCAAGCGATTTGAGTTGCTTCGCAACCCCTAAGGTATCTACTTCTAAGAAACTCATGCTAGCAGCTGTTCGTGTTTCAAATTCTGGAATATTCCATTCGTCTTCCCTGGTGAAGGAATTTCGGGAAACTGCGTTCAATAACTCCGCTTTAGCGGCACAGTCGTCGGTAACAGTATTATCGGAACTGCGCAGCGAAGGTATTGACTGCGTCTTACCGCATGTGCACTTTACATACGACCAGAATTTCTTCCGATTTTCTACCAAATTTCGAGGCAATGTTTCGTTGTGGAACTTATTAAAGGCATCTCGCATTGAAGTCCGTGCCAAATTTCGCGCGTCTGTAAATTTTAGCCAATCTTCGGGATTTCGCGTTCTTCTGAACTTCGCATGCTTTTTCCGTTGCCTCTGCAACAGCGTTCGGACCTGTTTTGTGTACCATGGGGGATCAGTTCCATCTCTTACCAGTTTATGTGGTATGAATCTCTCAATTGCAGTTGCTACTATATCTCTGAATTTGAGCCACATCTCGTCTACATTTGCATAGTCAGTTCGGAAGGAATGGAGATTGTCTCTTAGGAAGTGACACTTTATCCGCTTTTTTAAATAAAATTATTTTGCGTTTTGTAAGTAGGCTGTTTAGGTTTTTTTATTGGTAACGCCACCTCTGTATGAAAATCACTGGCTGTGCTGTGTGCAGTCTGTGGCTGCTTTGCATTGTTGTAATACTCGCCATTGTAGTGTTAGGCAGCTGGCTGTGAACAACGCGTAGCGTTGAGCTGTTGGAGGTGAGCCGCCAGCAGTGGTGGATGTGGGGAGAGAGATGGCGGAGTTTTGTAATTTGTCATGAACTGCTATATATATTATGACTATTAAGGTAAATACATTGTTTGTTCTCTATTAAAATCTTTCATTTGCTAACTATGCCTATCAGTAGTTAGTGCCTTCAGTAGTTTGAATCTTTTATTTAGCTGGCAGTAGTGGCGCTCGCTGTATTGCAGTAGTTCGAGTAACGAAGATTTTTGGTGAGGTAAGTGATTTGTGAAATGTATAGGTTAATGTTAGTCAGGGCCATTCTTTTGTAGGGATTTTTGAAAGTCAGATTGCGTTGCGCTAAAAATATTGTGTGTCAGGTTAAGCACAGTCCTGTATAAATTGTCCAAAGGGGACGTTTCATATGTCGACCCTTAGCCGAGGATACCTCACTGGAATCTTCTTTTTTTCTTGTAGTTTGTGTAATTAGTGTAGCTTTTGTTTATTGCCAGCGCGTAATTATAGAGAGAATTTCCATTGTAGTTGTAGTTTTTCATTGTTGTACAGTAAAACATTTGTGGCATGCATGTAGATTTGCACCAAGTATTTCGCAGCTGCGCTTGCAATTAAGTAGACATTATTTCCATTGCTATGTTATTTTATTTTGCTCTTCAACTTGTGCTTTTCTGTGTTATCGTGTGAAATATTGTGACAATTATGGCGTGTGAAAAACTAGGCTCCAAAGTAAACTGAGAAATGACAGTGAAGACGAAAGCAGTGTGTTAGCGCCGCAGAGTAATGAATTAACTAATGTTCAAAGTAGTAATTTGGTAATTGTGCATAGGGAAATGGAGCGGGCGGCAAATAATGGTGTAGACAGTGAAACAAGTAGTGAACATGGAAGCATTATCGATCGATCGGTCGGCAACAGCTCGCCTCAGGAATACGAAATGACAGGACACAATCTTGCAAATACTATAGATTCAGGTTTTGGGTCTTCACCGTTTTCTCAAATAAGTCAAGACACATTTTCTGCTTGTCAAAATGTGAATGTTGCCGGTGCAAATGCACTGCCGAAAAGCATAGAGGAACAGATTCCAGACACTAATACATTATTATTGCAATTAATGCAACAAATGATACAAAATCAGAGTCAAACACAGCAAAAGCTACAAAAGTTAGACAGAATGGAACAAAATCTTCAAAAGTTAGACAAACACAGCAACAGTTAGACGCAATGGAACAAAATCTTCACACCACGCTTGAACAAACACGTGAAGATTTGACTACTGAGTTACATAAAATCGAATCGAAATGTCAAAAAGTCTGTAACGACGTAAAAACACAAATTTGTGAGAATTTTCAACCTATTTTTTCGCGGCATGAAAATGCATTACAGAATCACGAAGCAGCTATAAAAGAACTACAAATTATTGTTCATGAAAATCATGAGACCTTGCAAGCTAAAATTGACTCAGTTGCGTCTACCGATTCGGTTACGCAACTTGCAAAAACTCAGGAAAACTTAAAGGACACCGTAGAAAGACACATGGAGGAAATTAGTACATTATCAGAGAAAGTAGTTGAACTTTCGGATCAGCTAAATAATTTATCTACGAAGGTAGATGATAATCTGAATGACACAAAACCGGTAGTCTTTAATGACACAGAAGAGTGCGAACAAATTAGGAAATTCAAACAAAATCAGAATCAAATTAATACGCAACACCAAAGAGAAATCCGCGAAGTACAAGATCAGCTGACACAGGTAATACAAGAATTACGTATTTCAGAGGACACTCGCGCTCCAATACGGGAAGAGGGACATAGAAATACGGAACAGCCACAAAATAATAACACAGCGCATTTCGGCAATTATGAAAGAAATTGGCAAGGTGCACCGAGTTTTGAAATGGAACCGCCGAAACGACGTAACAATGACCGATATGCGACTCGCCGACGTGATGACTTTGACTATAAGCTGTTCATTACTACACGTAAATTCAAAACATTTAAGAATTCTGGCAACGACATTCATCCACAAGCATGGCTCCATCAATTCTCTCATTGTTTTCCTCCCAACTCGTCATTAGAACACAGATTAGAATTTATGTGTGGCTATTTAGAGAATGAACCAGCTGTAAGAATGCGATCGGTCATTCACGATTGTGACAGTGAAGGAGAATTTTACCATGCCTTCCTCTCAGCATATTGGTCTCAAGCTACACAAGACCGAGTAAAACATAGCATCATGATGATGAAACACTTTGAACAATCTGAATTTTCCAGTCTTGTCAAATATTTTGAAGACATGTTGCATAAGAATCAGTATCTTTCAAACCCATACAGCCCCTCAGAACTCATCCGTATTTGCTTACTCAAATTGCCTGAACATTTACGACATATTATTTTAGCAGGACGTTGCAAAGACGACATTGAAGCTTTTCAGCGACTGTTACAAGAACTGGAAATTGACACTGACAATCGCGGAACACGAGAACAGGAGTACAACAATTACAGGTCACATCTGTCACAATTCCGCGATGACAGAAATAATAAATGGACACGACAAGGCTATTCTTACAACATAAATCGTGACCAAAACAGACACCACCCGTATGACAACCGTTGGCAGAGTAGTAATAATTACAGGGAAAGATCAACTCTCCGCGGTAATGACTATCACAGAAACAATCAGAGAAACAGACAATATGGGAACCAAAATAATTGTTATCAAGGGAGACAGAATAACTTTAGACGCAACGGTCCAGCGCGCAGTTACGACTCAGGGAGAAATTCTCCACCACGTGACCGACAAGAAAGAAACTATGGAATCTACCGACATGACGACAGACGGTATGATCGTAACGACAGACCTGAATTGCATCAGAACTGGCGGGATTCAAACAGAGCAGGGCCCTCTCGAGGAGGTGAATTTGTAGAAGTTAGGTCTCCAAATCCCAATAACGACGCGCGCCACCAAAGAGACAATAGGCAATGACTCACACCGCTGGCAGCCATGAAACGTACGTATGAAACTGACGACGCAGCTGCCGTAGCTAGTAATTACGTCAAAATGGAAGACATTAGGGACATCTTACTCCAGGAACACGACGTAAAACATAACAACATTGTATATCCTGTAATTCACATTACAGTAAATGATGAAAAATTTACAGCAGTACTTGACTCTGGCAGTCCCATTTCAGTAATTAGTGAAACAGCCTTTAGCAAATGCAACAAATCGAACGATTGTCCCACACTTCCGTTACGTAAGATTAAATTACAAGTGGAAAAAGTGTAGATGTACGCCAACAAACCAACTTCGTTCTTTTGTCAAAGCCACAGCTTCTCTATGAGCTTTCTTATTGTTCCATTATTGTCGACGGAAATTATATTGGGAGTAGACTTTTTGAATGAATACAAAGCAATCTTAAACTTTCACGATGCTGAAATAAGTTTAGAGAAAGAAGGTAAGTCAATAGCTTTGAAATTTGAAGACTGGCTCTCAAACCATGACGAGGAAATTAATCGGCTTTACCTTCTGTTAGACAACAGTTCGGAGTTTTCTACGACACTAGACACTAACAACCACTCTGCAAGTACTGACAGGGATGATATCGACGACATATTTAATACTAATGAGTTAATTCAGAATAAAATTCGAACAATTGAGAATTGTAATGACACTGATAGGCAAGACCTTTTTGAGATTTTACAAGCACGTTCCACAGTTTTTACTCACAAAACAGGAACAATCAAGGGATTTCAATACCAATTTCGTGTTCGCGAGCATACTAAATTTTGTGTTAGACCATATGTAATTCCAGCACATTATAGGGACCGTGTTAGAACAGAAATACAATCTGTGCTTAATGAGGGCATTATTGAGCCTGCAGTAAGCTCATACAACAATCCATTACATGTTGTTGAGAAGAAAAATGGATCGATCAGACTTGTCTTAGATTCGAGACAAATCACTACTATCATCATTCCTGAAACAGACAGGCCGCAAACGATGGAAGAACTTCTTCAAAATTTTAATGGCGTAAAAGTGTTGTCTTCTATTGATCTCAGATCCAGCTTTTATCAGATCGAACTTCATCCAGAATGTAGAAAATACACAGCTTTCCTTTGTTTCGGCGTTTGTTATCAGTTTCGGAAACTTCCTTTTGGTTTGAACATTTCTACGGCAGCATTCATTCGCGGACTAAATTCCATATTACCTGAGTTCTTAAAACGTCACATCACCTTATATGTCGACGATATTCTGATAGTAGAAGCCTCATGGGAACAACATAATCGCATCCTTAACAGTTTGTTACGTATTTTTGCAGAATCTGGAATTACTGTTAACTTGGAAAAGTCTGAATTCGGTAGGTCAAACGTGAGGTTTTTGGGAGATATTATTTCTTCTGAAGGCATTCAGCCAGATCTTGTAAAGTTAGAAGCAATCAGAGCCATTCCAGTTCCGTCCACAAAAAAACAAGTCCGCAGTTTTCTAGGTCTCGTAAATTTTTACCGTCGTTTTCTGAATATGCAAATTCTTGTTACACCAAAACTTTCTTCTCTCACTGGAAAAAATACTATTTGGATCTGGGACGAACAAGCACAGTTGGAATTCAATTCTTTGAAAGAATCGCTACTTAACGTGCCAATACTAGCTCATCCAGATCTGTCACAAGATTTCTGCCTTAGCACGGATTCTTCTAAAGTCGGTCTTGGTGCCCATTTATTTCAAGAAGCCATAGAAAATGACACTACTGTTCAGAAAACCATTGCTTTTGCTAGCCAAGTGCTAACAAAATCTGAAAAAAATTATTCCGTTACTGAATCAGAAGCTTTAGCTATCGTTTGGGCATTTAACAAATTCCGTTTCTTTCTTTCTGGTAAGCACGTAAAAGTATACAGCGATCATCGTGCATTACAATTTCTTATGTCTTCAAAATTAAATCATGACAGGCTAAAACGTTGGGCATTGTTTCTGCAAGAATTCCGCTTCACAATAGTCTACATTCCCGGCAAGGAGAACATTGTTGCGGACGCACTGTCACGCGCACCGGCTGGGCTTGAGAAAAGTAACACAGAAGGCAACCTCGAGAAAAATTTCAGTATTCTTTACATTCAGAAAGTCGCCTTTGAAAACTTCATCACCACATCTTTAAAGGACATTGCTCATGAACAAGATAAAGATCCGATTTGGAAAGACACCAAGAGCAAATGTCATGAAAAGACACACACACAGATTCGGCATTATTACCTGGTTAGAAACAACATACTCTTCAAACGCTTCACTGTTGATGACAAGCTATGGATACTTTGCATTCCAGATGATTTTGTTAATAAGCTCATTTGGTACATTCATTTCAGCTACGCACATTTTGGTCCACGAAAATGTTATCATATTCTTCGAACGACTTGTTATTTTAACAATATGGAAAAGAGAATTCGAAGAGTCTTGTCTATTTGTAAACTTTGTCAAAAGGCGAAACCATCTACTGTCTCACATCGTGCTCCGTTGTTTCCTATTATTCCTTCTAAATTAAAAGAATTTGCTGCTATTGATCTCTTGGGACCGCTTGTCAGAACATCTAATGGATTTTCGTACGTTCTAGTCGCTGTTGAACTTACTTCAAAATTTGTTTCTTTCACTCCATTACGTAAAGCCACTGGACGGTCTGTATCCAACGCCTTTGTTAAAAATCTCTTACGTGAAGTTGGCCACGTTGCTAAAGTCATTTCAGATAACGGACCGCAATTCAGATCTGCTGTTTGGTCACGCATGCTTCGGAATCATAAAATCAAACCTGTTTTTATTTCATTGTACTCACCACATTGTAACCCCTCCGAACGGATTATGAAAGAAATCAATAAGCTTTGCAGACTTTATTGTCACAGAAAGCATCAGCATTGGGACAGATATTTACACTTATTTCAAAATGTGCTGAATGAAATGCCTCATGATTCCACTGCTTTACCACCTACTCTTGTACTAAAGAATGAAGAACCACCGAACAGAATCAGAGAGCTTGTACCTTTCCCGAATACACGTAAACTTCGACACAAAGACATATTTGATTTGGCTCTTAAAAATATAAAATCTGCAGCAGACAAAAGGAGAAAACTATACGGTAAAGCAAATGCAAAGAAATTGTATATTGGTCGGAAAGTTCTCATTAAAGCTCATTCATTGTCACATAAGAAGAAAAACTTGAGTCACAAATTCTTTCTAGTTTACAATGGACCTTACAGAATCCGACGTATACCACATGATAATGGCGTGGAAGTTGAAATTCTGTGTACTAGAAAGAGTAAAGGTTTACACCACATTTCACATGTAAAACCGTTTATTGAAAGATAATCTGCTTTTTAACGTTGTCTTTGCCATATAACCTTTCACTTTACATTGCTAGTATGCTTTGTCAGACTTAGAATCTGTTAACATACAACAATGTTTGAAGTGAAATATCCAGTCTAGAACCTAGGGAACATTTTTAAACAGAAATTACG
The DNA here is from genome assembly GCF_021461385.2 of Schistocerca piceifrons. Lineage (NCBI taxonomy): Eukaryota > Metazoa > Arthropoda > Insecta > Orthoptera > Acrididae > Schistocerca > Schistocerca piceifrons. The sequence continues at coordinate 988,184,836 of NC_060138.1, read as the reverse complement.
AATGCATTGTTATTGTGAACAGACGACACAGTGTTGTATTTGTACATTCTTGCTTGTTAGTTGCATGATTACGTAACGACTATAAGGCTCACATACTTAGAACATATACTGGTACTGCTAATGAGATTCTAATGCAACATTTTGGTTTACTTGAAAATACATTCTGGATTTAAAGTACTTTCTGTGAGATACCAGGTGAGACAGTGGTTAGTTTATGTGACAGCTACACGATTTTATCACGACGCTACTAATGAGCGACAATTTACAATGTTGCTTTTGCGGTGTATCTGTTTTATATCTGCACAGTTTTTCTGTATTACTCTGGAAAGTAAAACATGTTTTAGTAGTAACTTTTGTGGTATAGCTACAATGAGACAGCCTTTTCCGTAGTACAACAATACGTTGCAACACAGTTATTTCTTCATCACAACAATAAGCGTAATAACTAAGATATCTATACGCAAAGCATTCACTTTTGTTTATCATGAGGTAAGTACATTGACTTCTGCAGAACTTAGCTTTCGGAGGACAATAACTACGACACTTCCACAGAGATTATCTTACAACAAGACGCACATTTAGCGCTACAGGACACGTATTTGAGTGATTAATTTTGCACATAAATCATTTATTTTTAAAGATATTTGAAGTACAATGATACAAAGGTTTTCCGTGATACATTTCATTCCACTGCTGTAATCTGTAACACCTGAGGGTATAATTACATTAATCCTCATGGGGGTACACGCCTACTTTGTGTACCATGTGTTTGGCAAGCACAAGGAGCCCTAGCTAATATGGTGTTTGCTTATACAACTTTACACATCGGTACCATATTTCCCTGACACAGAATTACACAGCTATCTGATTATTTGACAGAGAAACAAACATTCTTTTTACTACGTCAGTGACAGATGTTTACCCAGTTACACAGTTGTAACTTCACACTTATGAAACTGTATTTTGTCTGTACTTTGTAAACTGTTCATATTTTTTCGGAACCATTGTGATACTATGAGAGCTTTGAATGATGTATTTGGTATGGGATCATGATTTTTAAAGTGCGTTTGAGGCAGATGACACTTTTGACATGAGCAGAGAATTTTTTTAGGTTTTGAAACTATTGGAGGAAGCTACGACGATTTTGAGATTTGGCTGAGGTTTTATGATGTTATTATTACGATGATGATGTGTATTATGCTGCTGAGGTATGTTTATGGTCAATAAACTAATGCTATATGAGGGATTTGATTATGCTACGTATCTGTTATGATGAAATATTGAAGAAGTGTCAACGAATATTTATATGTGTAATAAGGTAAGGAGTAATGAATAGTGGTTAGGGACTCTGACTTGTGAAAAAGGATGTTGGAAACCAAGAATCGTACTTTAAGAATTATGAAATGTGTGTACATGCGTGAATGTATTACAGTGCCACTGAAAATTTTTTGGACTCTGTTATATTTACAGGATTTTGTTTCTACAGATTTGTAACGCAAATTCTTGACCTGTGAAATATTTTTATATGAGACTGTCACTGTAGCGGAAACTGGTGTCATAAATATTTCGGTAAGAAAGTTAAGTGACCACCTGCACGTAATGCGTCGTGGGCACCCAGCTGGGCGACAGTTGCCTGGAAAAAAGCCATTAGCATGTGCCCCTTTCAGAGGTACAGGTGGAGAAAAAAAAAGGGAGGCCATTATCCTCGCTATTGACGTTCCTTTGTAGAAAGCATCGCAAAAACGACATGGTCGAACTTGAAAACATATGATTACACTGTGGAGCTCTTAATTTATGATATTTACTGAAATGCCTAATGAAATGACGAGAAACATTTTTATGTCTATACACCTGATTATGACTACTGTCTCTCTAGTTGAGAGATTTTTCTACTAACTTATGAAATGCCTCATGACTACTGAATGATGTTCTTATGCTTTATTTTGTACATAGTTGCCTATTTCATTTGATATCTGGTTTCCAGCTGTGTTGCAGCATTAGTTTTATAAAATAAACTTAGATGCATTTGCTAATGTGAACACTTTCTGTCAACAGATCTATTAAATAATTATTTTATGATCCACATTCTTCGAAAAAAGGAGCTCTTGGAATGGAAAGAACAATAAGAAGGGAATAATAACAGTAACTGCACATATAATTTTCTTTTCAAGTGCTTGGTAATTTTTTGTAGAATTAGTTTTTGTGGTGCACCATTTTAATTACATAGACATTAAGATGTGATTATACATCTCCCTTATCTGCATTGTTGTCTTTACTGTAATATTTTTCTGCTTGAGCGTTATCATGTTTAGATATAATTTATTGCTTTTGCTTCTGCTGTTTGCCAGGCATAGTGTTACTGAATTTGACTTTGTGGTACTCTGCTAAGCCAGTTTACTACTGATTTATTTTTCTTGTTTGCTGCACATTGCCTCATATTAGTTGTAATGTTGAATTGCTTGGTAATTTAGATTTACTGTAGCTTGCTTTGCAAATTTGAATTTTTTTGTCCTTGCTGTTTGTGTTAATTTGTTATGTGCTGCTGCATTGCCTCGTCCCTTAGTATATATATCTGAGCTCAGTAGATTTAAGCTAGCTTAAGAGGGGGTTGCCTATAAGAGAATGAGTTGCAATGAATTTGAAGAAATGCACTGAGAGGTTATAGGAGAAAAATACAGAAAGCATGCTTGGATAGGATTTTTTTGGCTGTAGCAAATATCGAAATAAGACGAAAGATCTATGGAATGAAGTTTTGGGTTGGACTGCAGTACCAAATGTTACACTGAAAACAAACCCTACCCTTTCCTTTTGTATTATTCCGCTATATGTTTGTGTACCCTTGTGTATTTGTGTTCATCCTGTCTTTATGTGTTTATCTGATACAATTTATGTTGTAGAATTTTTCTAATACTCAGCTACATTCAGTATGATGAGGAATACTGTTATCCTCAAATATAATTTTCACTAATAATATGTTATTTTCTTTGTAAAGATGTTTAGACATTATTTATTCTGTTTTGTTTTAATGCTCATGTGTGAAGTTGATGTTTCAAAAGTTATTCTGATCTTTTATGTATGTACTTATGTCATAATTCCTGTAACACTGATGTATCTGTTTATTTCTATTCTTTTGTAAAGCCTGTACTACTACAAATTTATCTGTATTGTTATGTTCTTTAATGATGTATTTTGTACCTTTGTTATTGTATTCTTATGTTATAAAATTGTAATTGACACCAGTTCATCATATTAAGTAACTTGTAAGTTACATTTCACTACACACGTTTCTGTTGGTCATAGTATATGGACAATATGTGAGAAGTAGGGACTGTTAGTGTTTGCACGTGTGTTAATAATTCAGCAAGGGACTGGATAACAGCATTGCTGATTCTAAGGACATTCCAAAAAGTTTTGTGAGTACACAAGTGGTGGTTTATGGACTTGCTATATTATCCGCAAGACTCTTCAACAGTTATTGTGCACCTGCACAGTCACAACAGATGGCTGCTGGCCATCTCTACAAGGACTACAGTGGGTCTACACCTTTGGTGATCCACCAATACCATTATTTCTACAAGGACTACAGTGGGTCTACACCTTTGATGATTCATCAGTACCATTATTTCTACAAGGACTGTAGTGGATCTGCACCTTTGGTGGCCCACCTATACCAGACTCTCTACCAAGACTATAGTGGGTCTGCTCTGTGATGACCTACCTACCAATATTCTTCAAAACTTCGAATGACTCTGCTGTGGGTTTGCTCTGTTGTGATCCATTACTTGTCTGCATGTCGAGAGTCAGCACTGTCTTTCCGTTGGAAGGACAACACTACTTCTTCAAGACTGCATGGAAATCCACTACTTCTTTGTGCATTTTCTTTTACTGCTCAGACTTTGAGAAAAACACTGCTATTTTACTGTGATGAACGATTAGGACTGTCTTTATGGACTGTGGGAAAGTTTAGCTTTTGACCAACATTGTATCAATAAGTGTGTGCATTTGATATCTTTGTTATTGTAATTATGAAAAATTTTATCAAATCATTATTGGCCACTGCCCAAAACAATTTGTAAAATTTTTTGTGGGGAGCATGGGGGCTATGTAAGTAGGCTGTTTAGGTTTTTTTATTGGTAACGCCACCTCTGTATGAAAATCACTGGCTGTGCTGTGTGCAGTCTGTGGCTGCTTTGCATTGTTGTAATACTCGCCATTGTAGTGTTAGGCAGCTGGCTGTGAACAGCGCGTAGCGTTGAGCTGTTGGAGGTGAGCCGCCAGCAGTGGTGGATGTGGGGAGAGAGATGGCGGAGTTTTGTAATTTGTCATGAACTGCTATATATATTATGACTATTAAGGTAAATACATTGTTTGTTCTCTATTAAAATCTTTCATTTGCTAACTATGCCTATCAGTAGTTAGTGCCTTCAGTAGTTTGAATCTTTTATTTAGCTGGCAGTAGTGGCGCTCGCTGTATTGCAGTAGTTCGAGTAACGAAGATTTTTGGTGAGGTAAGTGATTTGTGAAACGTATAGGTTAATGTTAGTCAGGGCCATTCTTTTGTAGGGATTTTTGAAAGTCAGATTGCGTTGCGCTAAAAATATTGTGTGTCAGGTTAAGCACAGTCCTGTATAAATTGTTCAAAGGGGACGTTTCAGTTTGTTTCTGGTGGATTTGGAAGAAACAGTATTGAGCCTAGCTACAACGACCTTGTGATCACTAATCCCTGTATCAGTCATGATGCTCTCTATTAGCTCTGGATTGTTTGTGGCTAAGACGTCAAGTGTGTTTTCACAACCATTTACAATTCGCGTGGGTTCGTGGACTAACTGCTCGAAATAATTTTCGGAGAAAGCATTTAGGACAATCTCGGAAGATGTTTTCTGCCTATCACCGGTTTTGAAGAAGTATTTTTGCCAACATATCGAGGGAAGGTTGAAGTCCCCAGCAACTACAACCGTGTTAGTGGGGTATTTATTTGTTACGAGACTCAAATTTTCTCTGAACTGTTCAGCAACTGTTTAATCATACATCAGCGCCTAACAATTGCTGGATGGTCGCTGGCGAACATGGATGTGCTGCGATATGCCTTTACAATGCATCGCACGTGTGCTCATTGGGATTTAAGTCTGGGAAACTGGCAGGCCATGTCATTTGTCGAATATCCTCTCGTTCCAGGAGCTCCTCCATCCACAATTTTTCGATGCGTTCGCGCATTGTCATCCATAAAAGTGAAGCCAGGGCCGAATGCACCCCTGAAAAGATTCACATGGGGAAGGACTAGAATGTCACAGTAACACTGAGTGGCTGAGCGGTGAGTGTACCGCGTTCGAAGATTTAAGGTCAGTACACACACGCAACATTATTCTTAGCCACGCCATAACACCAGGACCACTAAAACGATTATATTCGATAATGTTATGGATGAATCACATATTCACACTTCTCGCCACGTAATCCGTTATTGTGTAAATGTGTGTCATTTTAGGCATACATTCTGCTCGGGCTTCATTTTTATGAATGATAATGCTCAACCGAATGGAAAATCGTAGGTGAAGAAGCTCTTGGAATGAGAGGATATTCAGCGAGTGAAGTGACTTCCCAGTATCCCGACTTAAATCCCAACGAGCAGGTGTGTGATGCGTTGTTGGGACATACTGCAGCACGTCCATTTTCACGAGGGGTCATACAGCAGTTTCGAATCGCACTGATGGAGAAATGGAACACCTTACCACATTTACCAACCCTTTGTGGCCAGTATGAGAGCATGTTGTGGAGAATGCATTGCTGTCTGTGGTGATCACACTCCGTATCAAGAATCATGGCCTGCCCAATGTCTCGCCTTAAAACCCATCGAGCACATGTGGGATTTCTTCGGGAGATGTAGTGCAACGAGTTCACATGCACCAACGACCATCCAGCAGTTGCCAACCACACTATTGGGGGAATGGAATTTCCTACCACATGAAGTCAGCCACACTGTTGCAGGAGTGGAATGTTCTACCACATGAAGTCAGCAACAGTGTTGGAGGAATGGAACGTCCTATCACATGAAGCCAGTCACAGTGTTGGAGGAATGGAACGTCCTACCACATGAAGTCAGCCACACTGTTTGGGGAAAGGAACGTCTTACCATATAAAGTCAGCTGCACTGTTGGATAAATGGAACGTCCTACCACATGAAGTCAGCCGCACTGTTGGAGGAATGGAATGTTCTACCACATGAAGTCAGCAATAGTGTTGGAGAAATGGAACGACCTACCACATGAAGTCAGCCGCACTGTTGGAGGAATGGAATGTTCTACCACTTGAAGTCAGCCACACCACATGAAGTCAGCCGCACTGTTGGGGGAATGGAATGTACTACCACATGAAGTCAGCCGCACTGATGGGGGAATGGAACGTCCTACCATATGAAGTCAGCCACACTGTTGGAGGAATGGAGTGTCCTACCACATGAAGTCAGCCGCACTGTTGGAGGAATGGAACGTTCTACCACATGAAGTCAACCACACCACATGAAATCAGCCATAGTGTTGGAGGAATGGAACGTCCTATGATATAAAATCAGCTGCACTGTTGGAGGAATGGAACATCCTACCACATGAAATCAGCTGCACTGTTGGAGGAATGGAATGTTCTACCACATGAAGTCAACCACACCACATAAAGTCAGCTGCACTGTTGGGGGAATGGAACGTCCTACCATATGAAGTCAGCCGCACTGTTGGAGGAATGGAATGTCCTACCATATGAAGTCAGCCACACTGTTGGAGGAATGGAAAGTCCTACCACATGAAGTCAGCCACACTGTTGGAGGAATGGAACGTTCTACCACATGAAGTCAGCCATACCACATGAAGTCAGCCACACTGTTGGGGAATAGAACGTACTACCATATGAAGTTAGCTGCACTGTTGGGGGAATGGAATGTCCTACCACCTGAAGTCAGCCACACTGTTGGAGGAATGGAACGTCCTACCACATGACGTCAGCCGCACTGTTGGGGGGATGGAACGTCCTACCACATGAAGTCAGCAACCTTGTGGGCAGGATGGGAACGCATTGGAGAACAAACACTGCAATCCATAGTGATCACACACTCTATTAACAACCGTGTTCCACCTTTTGTTATGTCCATGTGTCCATTACAAAACTTCGAAGTAATTATTGTCTTTGAATAAAAGTGTCATTTCTGCTTGCCTCATTGCGGATTTCCTTCAGATTTCTTCTGTACTATACTGTAACGGTTATTTATATGTGCGCTCCAGCTTTCATCGAGCTGTGTCACTTGGCACTGACACATCATGCGTAACTCACTTCCGTCGCACTCCTGTGTATTATCATAAATACATGTGTTCGTACATTGAGAGAACGGTGGTGGAGTTGCCGACCCTATAGGAGAGCTGCAGTACTTCACGATGTTACGCACTGACCTCATCGCGTGAGTAAATTGCTCTCTGGCTTGGGATCGCAAATGTGTGGCAGCAGCGACAACAGTGCTGTAGTTTAGTAACACCTGACACATTCGTGTTGCTGCTGGCCCGTTTTGGAACGACTGCTCTACCACTTGGGATATGAGCTATCCGTAAGGTCACACGGCTCCTGTCCGACGTGGAGAGCAGACAGGATTTATGAGAGCAGGTCTCTCAAAAGTCAGAGAACTGACATTAGGACGTAACTACGTCACCGTGCTTGCAGTTAGCACATCTGATTCGCAATATGTCTAACTGTAATTAACATTTCGCAGCAATAATTCTGAATGATGTTTGATATTATGTGTACACAGAATAAGTGACCTTCCAATAGAAATCAGTGTTCCACAAATCAAACCTAGCAGTGAAGTCGTGAACGGTAGGAAACCTCCCTCTGCATCCTCCCTTCTATGACGTCTTGCGAAATTATGCCTTAGTGTTTCCTTATATTGTATGACTTGCTCGCATTGTTTGCCTCGCAAATCGTGTCATTTTTTAGAAACTTTACCTGCTGTTATGTAACGTCATCCTTTCTCATATTAAAAACGTACAAGTTTGCAGGAAACGTTCCTTTTCTCATATTAAAAGCGTAAGCATTTGTCAAGAACGTTCGTTTTCACCCAGTTCATTAGTAATGCTTAGTTTCCTGGTACCGGCAAATTCAGTGTCCCGTTGGTTCGTGAATTGCCTTGTCCTTTCACTCGTTCATCCTGCATTATCGGCTGGTTGTGCTCCGTCTCACATCTATGATAACCAGAGGAGGCTTGCCTGGCGCTCATTGTCTGGCGGGACACTCCCTTCACCATCGCTATGGTGGACCTCGTGCAGACACACTACAACAGTTAGAAATTCTAAAAAATAGTTCACAATAGGACGTTTAAGGAAATACAAGGGGCGTTCAATAAGTAATGCAAAAAATTTCTTTCTCGGCCAATGAAAAACGTAGAATTTGCTGTGGGACATCGTGATATATTCCCGATTTAGCCCCTATAGTTTCATGAAATTCTGATAGGTGGCGGCGTCATACGTACTCTTCAAAATGGCGTCTGTAACAGAGGTGCGTTCCAAGCAAAGAACTGTCATTGAGTCTCTTTTGGTAGAAAACCAGAACATCGCAGTTATTCATAGGCCCTTGTACAATGTCTGCGGAGACCTGGCAGTGAACAAAAGCAGATGAGTTGTTGGGCGAGGCGTCTGTCATTATTCCAACAAGTTCGTGCAGACCTGTCCGATCTCCCGCGTGCCGACTGGCCGCACACACTTGTAACAGCAGACACTCTCATTCGAGGTGACTGACACATCACAAACACCTCGCTGCACAACGCGACGTCCCTATTGATAGTCCTCAGACATTCGTCCACCATTTCCTGACCGCCAAACAGAAGACCTGGGGAGGTTATTGATGCAGCTACACTTGGCACCGACGTTGTCCAGTGGAGCATAACGTGCTGGAATATAGACCCTAACAATAAGGTGCGTAGGGCGTACTGAACGGGGATTGTGCGAAGACAAGTGAAAAGAATGTTTTCCTCCGTCCTTCCATGCTCCATCTACACGTGCCTTGTTCAATTACAGCGGTCGTGTATGATCTGTGTGTGGCTAGGAGATTGTAGCTATTGGGCTGCTTAATAATATGTAAATGAATTTAGATTGCAATGGAGCAGAATGCTATTCATCTATCACTCTTTCGCGAGTGTACGATGGCAGCCTCAATTACATTAACTTACAACTTGTATAAAGATAAGGAAAAACTGGGTGAAGGAACAGTGCCCTCTGATTGGCCGATATTAAGTATGTTTTTGCCTTTTAGGAAAAAAAACATCTTTGTCTCTTGCCGATTTCCGGGCGGAAAAGACGCATTCAAAATGCAGTCTGAGAAAGCGATGGTTAGTTCAAATGGTTCAAATGGCTCTAAGCACTATGGGACTTAACATCTGAGGTCATCAGACTTAGAACTACTTAAACCAAACTAACCTAAGGACATCACACGCATCCATCCCCGAGGCAGGATTCGAACCTGCGACCACAGCAGCAGTGCGATTCCGGACTGAAGCGCCAAGAACCGCTCGGCCAAGCGGCCGGCCCGATCGTTAGAATTTTGTTATTAATGTTTCGTGAATAATCAGATAATAACGTTATACTCTTAGGCAATCGGCTCCATATCAATTATTCAGGATGTAACCCAGTTATATCCTCACATTCTCGTGCACATTCACCACATATACCATTTCTCCTCGACGGCGTGGTTGGCGTTAGCAGAAGGTTTAGTGTGACACCCAGCAACTACCATATTCATTATACAACGATGTACGATAAAAAAACCTAGGTTTTGGCCACTGTTGTAGGCTGCCTTCGTCAAGCTGACATAACTAACTGTAACCGGAAAATGGGTTTTATTTTTCCTCCGGACTGGTTTCTCATTTTTGGCTCAGAATCAAAATAAACAAGTGCTTTAAATATCAATAGACACAGAGTTTACACCATTACCAGGCAGAAATTGCGCACAACTTTCGTCACTTCGGGTAAACGATATTTATGTAGAGAGGCGACTGCGAAATAGAGTGTGGTAGATTGATATCACTTACGTTTAGTGAAAAAAATACGAGCTTACGGAATATCGGACCACGTTTGTGATTGGATTCAGGATTTCCTAGAAGAAAGAACACAACATGTCATTCTTAACGGTTCAAAATCTGCAGATGTAGAGGTAATTTCGGGAGTACCGCAGGGAAGCGTGATAGGACCTTTATTGTTTACAATATACATAAATGACTTAGTTGACAACATCGGTAGCTCCGTGAGGCTATTTGCAGATGACACGGTTGTCTACAAGAAAGTAGCAACATCAGAAGACTCGTACGTACTCCAGGAGGACCTGCAGAGGATTAATGCATGGTGCGACAGCTGGCAGCTTTCCCTAAACGTAGATAAATGTAATATAATGCGCATACATAGGGGCAGAAATCCATTCCAGTACGATTATGCCATAGGTGGTAAATCATTGGAAGCGGTAACGACCGTAAAATACTTAGGAGTTACTATCCGGAGCGATCTGAAGTGGAATGATCACATAAAACAAATAGTGGGAAAAGCAGGCGCCAGGTTGAGATTCATAGGAAGAATTCTAAGAAAATGTGACTCATCGACGAAAGAAGTAGCTTACAAAACGCTTGTTCGTCCGATTCTTGAGTATTGCTCATCAGTATGGGACCCTTACCAGGTTGGATTAATAGAAGAGATAGACATGATCCAGCGAAAAGCAGCGCGATTCGTCATGGGGACATTTAGTCAGCGCGAGAGCGTTACGGAGATGCTGAACAAGCTCCAGTGGCGGACACTTCAAGAAAGGCGTTACGCAATACGGAGAGGTTTATTATCGAAATTACGAGAGAGCACATTCCGGGAAGAGATGGGCAACATATTACTACCGCCCACATATATCTCGCGTAATGATCACAACGAAAAGATCCGAGAAATTAGAGCAAATACGGAGACTTACAAGCAGTCGTTCTTCCCACGCACAATTCGTGAATGGAACAGGGAAGGGGGGATCAGATAGTGGTACAATAAGTACCCTCCGCCACACACCGTAAGGTGGCTCGCGGAGTATAGATGTAGATGTAGATGTAGATGTAACTGATGTTGCGTTACGTAGGACAAACATCATGAAATGAATTAAGATTACTAGTCTCTAGTCAGATACATTAGGCAATTTGTTTCGTCAACGAAATAAGATAAAGTAGCTACAGTAAGTTTTATTTATTCCGAAGTTTTCGATTAAGGGTCTCATTGCCTTTCGCTGTAGATGAAAACATCACTCTAATCAACTCTTATGGTAAATGGTGGCAAAAAGCTTTCAGTTCACCCTGACGTCTACATTGGGATCACTTGTGACTTAGTGTACGCATTGTGGAACACAAGTGATCAAGGTCTCTGTGAAAACGGCAACCTAACAATCGAATGCGAAGATTTAGAGAAAAGATAGATAAGACAGGACGACGGGAACGAGGTATGGAACTCACATCTTTAAAATAAAACTTCAGAGTTGTTATCTATGGGTCAGTTCGCTCAACAGATCTAAATTTAAGCTTTTAAAAGCGGTATATAGCAACGTCTTATTGTACGTTATAAACAATTCACTTCATATTTAAAACAAGAACACCTTAATTTGCGATGAGCATCACTGTCTTAACAGCTATTTGATCCCTCTTATCACGTAGAACACTGTTATTAAAACTTCTTGTTCAAAACAAAAAGATTTAAAAGAAATAACAATATTAATGGTTTAAATTAGTACTGAGATCGGCGTCATAGCTTATAAAATCCTTCTTGTCTTACACAGAGAAAATAAATGAATTTACCTAACATTTCTGTGTTTCTAGAATAATTTAGGAGCTAGAGACGCAAATATTTCGTTTGTGTTTGGCGGAAGCAACGAAATGCGTTTCGCAGAACAATTTCTGCAAATCATATGAACTAACTGGCTGTAACCTTCTATTTCATACAGTCGAGAGCCAACACAGCAGTTTTTGTTTGTTTGTTCCAGTCTATTTTTCCCCTCCGATAGCTACGCTCAGTGCTCGAGAGTACATTTATATGACGCAGCCGTGGGGCAATTTTATTTAATGTGCCATTCCCATTACGTAAATTGCAGACCTCATTCAGTCGTGCGGATGCACCAAGGCTCCCCACCGTCGCTCCTAAACAAATTGACAGCGTCGTAATGTCGCAGGCACGGAATGAAAGGAATCCTTAGTAATACTTTTACAATAATGAGGACACTATACCATTTTCTTAACAGTTCATTTTGTAGTACACATTAACACAACAAAATACTACCGAACATAGCTACATTAGCTGCTCTAAGACCATCACAGACAAAGCAACACGTCAGTGAAGAAGAGGTACCCTGCAACAGCAGCTGTAGAAGACTGGCTACTGTAGAAAATTGTTTCCTCTCCGGAACTTTTTCCAGAAATGAAACTTTCTTCCAATAACGAAATATGGAAGATCTGCAGAGTTATCGACGGTACAGGGACTGCCAGTTAACCCTCAACAAAAACAAATGTTTTACGCATAAATAGGTGAAACGAATCATAATTGCTTGATTACCGCAATGACTGGAACCAGTGGCAACTGTTAAATTTCTAGACGACTGTGCCTGGATCGATTTAAAGTGGAACAATCACATAAGGCATAAGCTAGACAGATTCAATAAAACAACCATAAGTGAGTGTAATTCTACCACGAAGGAGGCAGTATACAAAATTCTCGTTCGACAGATTCTTCAGTATTCTTCATCTGTAACCAGTAAAGATAAGACTATATTTTAAGAACAGCTGCGTATTTAGCCACAGATTTAGTTAGCCAGCACGAGAGTGGTAAAAAGATGTTGATCCAACTCCAGTGGCAGGACCTACAAGAAAGTAGTCGTTCATCTATGTGTGCTTCATTGCTGAAATTACGACAACGTGCGTTCGAAGGAGGATCAAGCAACATACACTCCTGGAAATTGAAATAAGAACACCGTGAATTCATTGTCCCAGGAAGGGGAAACTTTATTGACACATTCCTGGGGTCAGATACATCACATGATCACACTGACAGAACCACAGGCACATAGACACAGGCAACAGAGCATGCACAATGTCGGCACTAGTACAGTGTATATCCACCTTTCGCAGCAATGCAGGCTGCTATTCTCCCATGGAGACGATCGTAGAGATGCTGGATGTAGTCCTGTGGAACGGCTTGCCATGCCATTTCCACCTGGCGCCTCAGTTGGACCAGCGTTCGTGCTGGACGTGCAGACCGCGTGAGACGACGCTTCATCCAGTCCCAAACATGCTCAATGGGGGACAGATCCGGAGATCTTGCTGGCCAGGGTAGTTGACTTACACCTTCTAGAGCACGTTGGGTGGCACGGGATACATGCGGACGTGCATTGTCCTGTTGGAACAGCAAGTTCCCTTGCCGGTCTAGGAATGGTAGAACGATGGGTTCGATGACGGTTTGAATGTACCGTGCACTATTCAGTGTCCCCTCGACGATCACCAGTGGTGTACGGCCAGTGTAGGAGATCGCTCCCCACACCATGATGCCGGGTGTTGGCCCTGTGTGCCTCGGTCGTATGCAGTCCTGATTGTGGCGCTCACCTGCACGGCGCCAAACACGCATACGGCCATCATTGGCACCAAGGCAGAAGCGATTCTCATCGCTGAAGACGACGCGTCTCCATTCGTCCCTCCATTCACGCCTGTCGCGACACCACTGGAGGCGGGCTGCACGATGTTGGGGCGTGAGCGGAAGACGGCCTAACGGTGTGCGGGACCGTAGCCCAGCTTCATGGAGGCGGTTGCGAATGGTCCTCGCCGATACCCCAGGAGCAACAGTGTCCCTAATTTGCTGGGAAGTGGCGGTGCGGTCCCCTACGGCACTGCGTAGGATCCTACGGTTTTGGCGTACATCCGTGCGTCGCTGCGGTCCGGTCCCAGGTCGACGGGCACGTGCACCTTCCGCCGACCACTGGCGACAACATCGATGTACTGTGGAGACCTCACGCCCCACGTGTTGAGCAATTCGGCGGTACGTCCACCCGGCCTCCCGCATGCCCACTATACGCCCTCGCTCAAAGTCCGTCAACTGCACATACGGTTCACGTCCACGCTGCCGCGGCATGCTACCAGTGTTAAAGACTGCGATGGAGCTCCGTATGCCACGGCAAACTGGCTGACACTGACGGCGGCGGTGCACAAATGCTGCGCAGCTAGCGCCATTCGACGGCCAACACCGCGGTTCCTGGTGTGTCCGCTGTGCCGTGCGTGTGATCATTGCTTGTACAGCCCTCTCGCAGTGTCCGGAGCAAGTATGGTGGGTCTGACACACCGGTGTCAATGTGTTCTTTTTTCCATTTCCAGGAGTGTATTATCCCCATGGTACAAAAATTGTTGTTCCTGTGTATGTCTTCCGCAACTGGTGTAGCAATGACGGAACCAGCAGAGCGTCTAAAACTCATCATTTTGGGCGTGCTACGACACACTCCCCTTCAAATGTTTTAATTCGGTATGTCCTGTGTCACCTGTCGATCGCTTCCAGGCATTCTACATGTATATCTAGAGGAGATCTCCTCAGGCTACAACAGCAGTAATGGTGCGCCACGAAGGTCTGTTCCGAGGCTGAACCCACACATGTTTCTTTTTTTTTTTCTACTGAGAAACCATAGACCGCATGGAACACGCGCTGCATATAGACGTCACGGCTATCTACATGCCATGAATAGCCGACACTTCAGCCTATATCTTTAAGACACTACCGATGCATAATTATCTAGGTCCTAAAGTGGCACTTGGCTTTCCATGCAGCCAAGACGTAAAGTCGCTATCATCAACTACCGGCACATCCCATCCAATCTACAACCACTTCACGAACACGGGAAAGAAGTACAACGAAGCAGAGTTACGAATTGTCCTGACTTCAAGTGAAGTTTTGAATTTCGCGTTTAAGAAATCGTTCGCGCAAGAGGATCGTAAAAACATACCGTCATTTGAACATTACACATATTCCAGAATGGAGGACATAGTAACGGGCATATCTGGCATAGAAAAGCAACTGAAAGAGATGGAAAATTATACACACATCAAAAAAGCTTTGCATCTCCTCCGTTCCGAGAGTTCCTGAACCTGTACAGAGAACTGGACTAGAGATCAACATAAACATCATTGCTTTTATTGCTCATGAAAGCCACACATTGCATGTTGTACCACCATACAGCGAGACTTTCAGAGCTGGTGGTCCAAATTGCTGTACACACCGGTATCTCTAATATCCAGTAGAATGTTCTCTTGCATTGATGCATGCCTGTATGCGTCGTGGCATATTACGCAGAAGTCCATCAAGGCACTGTAGGTCCAGATTGTCCCATTCTTCAACAGCGATTCGGCGTAGATCCCTCAGAGTGGTTGGTGAGTCTACCCCAGGCATGTTCGCTAGGGTTCATGTCTAGACAACATGCTTGCCACTATAGTCGAGCGATGTCGTATCCCGAAGGAAATCATTCACAAGATTTGCACTATGGGGAGCACGAATTGTCGTCTATGAAGGCGAATGTCTCGCCAGTATGCTGCCGATATGGTTGCACCATCGGTCGGAAGATGGCATTCACGTATCGTACAGCCGTGCTGCACTTGCTGGACAGTGTGTCTAATGTGTTCAACCTGACCGGGTCGCCTCCAAACACATATCCGACGATTGTCTGGTTGAAGGCATATGCGACACTCATCGATGAAGAGAACTTGATGCCAATCCTGAGCGATCCATTCGGCATGTTGTTGGACCCATCTGCACAGCGCTGCACGGTGTCGTGGTTGCAAATATAGACCCCGCTTTGGACGTCGGGAGTGAAGTTGCGCATCATGCAGCCTATTGCGCAGAGTTTGAGTCGTAACACGACTTCCTGTGGCTGCACGAAAAGCGTTATTCAACATGGTGGCTTTGCTGTCAGGGTTCCTCCGAGCCATAATCTGTCGCTAGCGGTCATCCACTTCAGTAGTAGCCCTTGGGCGGCCTGAGAGAGACATGTCATCGACAGTTCCAGTCCGTCTGTATCTCCTCCATGTCCGAACAACATCGCTTTGATTCAATCCGAGACGCCTGGCCACTTCCCTTGTTGAGAGCCCTTCCTGGCAAAAAGTAACAATGCGGGCATGATCGAACCGTGGTATTGACTGTCTAGGCATGGTTGAACTACAGAAAACACGAAACTTGCACCTCCTTCCTGGTGGAATGACTGGAAGTGATCGGCTTTCGGACCCCCTCCGTCTAATAGGCACTGCTCATGCACGGTTTGCCGGCCGGGGTGGCCGAGCGGTTCTAGGCGCTACAGTCTGGAACCGCACGACCGCTACGGTCGCTGGTTCGAATCCTGCCTCGGGCAAGGGTGTGTGTGATGTCCTTAGGTTAGTTAGGTTTAAGTAGTTCTAAGTTCTAGGGGACTAATGACCTCAGAAGTTAAGTCGCATAGTGCTCAGAGCCATTTGAACCATGCACGGTTGTTTACATCATTAGGCGGATTTAGTGATATCTCTGAACAATCAAAGGGACTGTGTCTGTGATACAACATCCAGTCAACGTCTATCTTCAGGAGTTCTGGGAACCAGGGTGATGCAAAACTTTTTTTGATGTGTGCAATTCGCCAGGTCCGGAAGGAATCCCAGTTCGGTTTTGCCAGGCAATGGCCCCTAAATGGCTAGCATTAAACGCAAATCTCTCGGCCAGAGGGGAGTCCCAAGCCACTGGAAAAAAAGGGCAGGTGACTCCTCTGTACTGTATAAGAAGGGTAAATGAACGACGCCACAGAATTACAGACCAACATCCTTAACATCGGTTTGCAGCAGAATTCTTGTACATATCCTCAGTTCGAATATAGTAAATTTCATTGAAACGAAAAATTAAGTGTCTACAAAAGAGCACGGTTTTAGAAAGCACTGTTCGTGCGAAACTCAGCTTGGTCTTTTCTCACATGTCATCCTGCGAACCACGTCTGAAGAGCACATTTCCGGAAAGCGCTTGTCACGCATCCCCACAAACTGTTAACATAGGTACGAGCATACGGAATAGGTTCCCAAAAAAATGTATTTGAAATCTTATGGGACTTAACTGCTAAGGCCATCAGTCCCTAAGCTTACACACTACGTAACCTAAATTATCCTACGGACAAACGCACACCCATGCCCGAGGAAGGACTCGAACCTCTGCCGGGACCAGCTGCACAGTCCATGACTGCAGCGCCTTAGACCGCTCGGCTAATCCCGCGCGGCGGAATAGGTTCCCAGATTTGTGACTAACTCTGAGACTTCTTTTAGTAAAAGAACCCAGCACGTTGTCGTCGACGCGGAGTTTCCATCAGACAGAGAGTCATCGTCAGGAATGCCCGATGGGAGTGTGACAGGACCGGTGTTATTCAGTTTATAGACACATGATTTGAAAACACGGTGAGCAGCAATGTACTATTGTCTGCTGATGATGCTGTGGTTTACGGAAAGGTGCGACGAATCGCTGTACGCGGATACAAGATGACTTAGACAAAATTTCTGGTTGGTGTAGAAGAATGAAAGCCAATGTACATGGGTAGTTAAAATAATACCATAATGATGGAACGCAGCATTTGAAGTGTGCTGTTTGACAAAGGCGATTAAATATCTATATGTAACGTTGGAAAGCGATATGAAATAAAACGAGCGGGTAAATGTTGTAGTGGTGAAGGCTAATGGTCGACTTCGGCTTAGTGGGATCATTTTAGCAAAGTGTGGTTCATCTGTAAAGGAGACAGCGTACAGAACTCAAGTGCGACTCTTTCTTGAGTACTATTCGATGTGATCCGCACCGTATTGGATTAAAGAAAGAGGCGGGCCCTTAGATTTGTTACCAGTATGTTCTATCAACATGCAAGTACTACAGAGATGTTTCGGGAACTCAAATGAGAATCCCTGGACGGAAGGTGACCTTTACGAGGTACAGTATTGACAAAATTTAGAGAACCAACGTTTGAAGCTAACTGTAGAATGATTCTACAGTCGCCAATGTAAATTTCGCTTAAGGACCACGAAGATAAGATAAATTAGGCCTCGTACGAAGACGTAAAGACAGTCGTTTCTCTCTCACTCTGTTTGCGAATGGAACAGGAAAGGAAGTGGGCAGTATTGGTACAAAATACCCGCCGCCACGCCCGGTACGGTTGCTTGCAGAGAATGTATGTATGTAGATATAGCTGTAAATTTGTCTAACGTGTCATAGACATCCAATAACTTCTACTGAAGACGATTGGGTGATTGAAGCGCTTCTGTCGAGCATCAGCGATATGAGACCTGGTAGTAACATAGTATTTCCCGTCCTCTCTTATTTCCGAACCTAAAATTACGCAAGACCGCTACGGTCGCAGGTTCGAATCCTGCCTCGGGCATGGCTGTTTGTGATGTCCTTAGTTTAGTTAGGTTTAACTAGTTCTAAGTTCCAGGGGACTAATGACCTCAGCAGTTGAGTCCCATAGTGCTCAGAGCCATTTGAACCTAAAATTACGTAATCTTGAGAAATCTTCAGTGAACAAATGATAAAATATGCTGGTGGAAGTTCGCAATGTATTGATGGATTCTGCATCAAAATTCGATGTCTGACTGGAAGGTTATATCATTTTTAATTGAAAAAAGCTTCAGAATTCAGTGAAGTGAGAGACAGCCATGTCGGACCATTTTCATGCCGGACGATGTGGTGTGGCCGTGGAAAGTGGGCCTGTGCTTTCGCTGGAGTGGCAGGAAGCTAGGTCCTGGAGAGGAGCGGCAGCAAGGCGTCTTGGACGTTCTAGAACTTCGGAGTAGGAATATTTCCGTAGAAAATAAGAAGGCGCAATACAAGGAGAAAGACACACCTTGGCAATGGCACGATGTCCCTCCAGGATGGAAGTGAAAAAAATATCCTTCCTTAAAAACACGTTTTGGATGAGACATCCGTATCCTAAAATTATAGAAAGAAGGGCTCCGACTCGATATAAGCATCAGTACGTTAGGAAAAATGTGTGTGACGTCACAGGCTGAACAAAAGCTACAAATAGGTGTAGTGTCTTGTTTTCGGCAGTTCGCGAAAGATGTTTGCTGAGGTCAGATCATGTAGGTGGTAGCTCAGCCTCAGCGACACAACAAGTTTTATCGTTAAATAATATATTGTTTGTGAACCATAGCCACGTGTATCCTGTAGGAAATGACTTTTATTAGTGTTCAAAAGTTATATTTTTTTAACTGTGGTGGTAATTGCAGTTTTAGTCGTGGTTATATCGGATGCACAAAGCTTGTGAAGACATGAGCGAGGAACGTCAAGAGCTAGATCTTCAGAAGAACGATGCAGTGTTCCTTCGGACATACACCCACGTACGAAGGAAAAGGGCACTGCGGCGACTACAGCCGTCATGAAATACATCAAATGTATTCGCAGTTGTGAATACGAGCAATCATCATCTGTATGGAACCAATGAAAATTTGTGCCTGATCGGAACTCGAACTCGGATATCCTGCTTTACGCGAACGGTCGCTTTAATCGCTTTGGCTATCCGTGCAGGACTTACTGCCTGACCGGAACTTCCACATGTCGTCGTTCCTGCGTCAAAACCTGTACTCGTACACTCATTATGAAATTCCCATACAGGGGAGAACGTTTTAACTGAAAGTCACTTCAAAGTATCGACGGATAAATACGACATTGCAGTGCCGGTGTGTTAAGAAGAACGATCCAATGTTCCTTCGGATACGTACTTTACAGTGGGTGCACACAACAAGGATAATACGCATCCCCCATATGTCACATAAGCAGTCCCAAACGTGAATTTAAGCAGACACACGACTCCATCTCAGCTCTACAGTCTGCGTCAACAAGGGCCTTACTGGACACTGTACGGGTGACGTTAATCATTACCCACTACCTTTTGCACAATACCACAAACAGGCAGTGTGAAGCAGAGCGACATTGCTCGTCGTCGCGGTACCATGGATGAGCAGCTGGTGGCTCTGGAAAATAATACTATAGAAGTTAATACCGGAGGAGAAGATGTAGATGGTATTTCCAATGATTCTTACTGTGATACAGGACAAAGTACAGCAGGGAGCTCGGATGAATCAGAGGGCAGCGATGAAGATTCTGATGAACCTTCAGGTGAACAAACGGAAGAAATTAAACGTTTCTGAGATCGTATATTTTTGTTTTATGGATGAATCTTTCATCAAACATGTTCAAAATTGCTCTGAAACACACGCTAGTACAGCAATGGAACGCGACAAATGGTCATTACCGTTAGAAGAGTTTTGTATTTCTTGCTATTCTACCACTACGTGCCACTGTATCCGAAGGAATAGAAGTGGCTCTTCTCTGATCAGTAATACTGGAAATAGAATTTTACAAGCCTATGACGTCATGTAAACGTTTCAGAGAAATCATGAGGTTCCTCAGGTTTGGTTTGTGGCCGCCATATTCGGACCGACTAGAAAATTCAAGTTGCCTATTATGTCAGTCATATGAGAAAGAGTCACAGCAAACTGTCGAAATATGTACTTCCTTGTCCATGTATTTGTATTGATGAGCAGTAGATCCCGTCCAAGTACAGACATCGATTCACGCATTTCATGGTGTAGAAACCTAACGTATGGGCAGAAATACTAGATGGACGTTGATGAAGAGTCCAGGTACGGGATAAACGCTTTCCCACATCTTGGTAAAGATGAAACTCGTCCTGCTGGAGAACATCTTAGTGACTTTGTAGTGAAGACACTTGAAGGGCCACACTCTAGTAAAGGAAGAAATTTTACGTATAACAGCTGCTTCATCTTTCACTAGCAATACATCTGAAACTAAGCGAACAGGTTGGCTTGGTACAGTTAACCAAATTAGAAGGTCAATGTCTGAGTGCATGAAGGAAGCCCACGAGAATTTGTAGTAGATTGTAACTTTCAAAACTGTAACAAGGAAAGTCAGTATTGTTAGTTACATGCATACATATTGTAAGGTGGCATGGTCTCCTGATCTTCATTTCTTACATGTTCAGACTCACCATCGTATTCTGAGTATCAAGACGTTTCATTCGAACCCAAATTCGATAGGGTAGAGTCAATTTTACATATTTCCATTTAATCGATATGCAAATCTAATAAATAAATTGCAAGTGTGCACCAAGATTAAAAAGTCGAGGCTGGAGTACACAAACAATCAAGACACGATGGCCACAGGAGTTTTTATTTGGAGGAGGCAACCAACCCGCTGCAAAGTCTGTATGAGGGTGAGTTAGCACGCAGCTGTGCCGGCCGGCCGACTGCCCACGGACCGAAACAGTTTTTGCCAGAGAAAAGGGAAATGGCCAGCGTGTTCACCTTAAAGACAAAACCTGCTGTATTTTTGATGGCCTAGTGCGCAGTTTCAGAGTTCCTACAAGTGGACAGTAAATGCCTAACGCAGAGGCTATATATTTCCGGACTGGTCACCTTAGCCATTCTCCCATTTGTAAGCAATACTCCAGTACTCAAGTATCCCACTAGTTACGTAAGAAAATAGAATAGTTTTGTGTCTTTTCCTTACAGTGGACGACTCCAGAAGATATTTATTGCTGGAAGTTTTTCAGGCATCTCTTTTTCGTACGTTAGGAGAGTCTGTCTGACTTCTGTTGTAGTGTGGGGTGGAAATTGCTCCTTGCAGGAGCCAAAGGGTACTTGTCAGATCAATCCATTGCACAACTTGTCAAAATAACACCCACACACTGACAATATGCACAACTGAAATGGCATAAAAACAAAGAAAGAAGAGTAGCTATTCATACTTTTCATAGTACTATACCAGATTTAGCAGGTATCAGTGATCGGGCAATCTGTACTAAAGTAACAAATATTGTAGTAAATTTCCCTATCAAGCTTGCGGGGGAACTTGAAAAGATTATAAAGAATCCAGGATCACAGCTCTAGTTATTCACGTTGATTTGTCAGACGTAGGTCGAAGTGACCTGCTAGGTGCAAAAATTGTGCAAGGAAGGGAAAAGTTCATATGAAGTTGCTTCGCGTGATAAACTATTTTGCAAGAAAAGTTACACTTTTCTATGTCTGTGCAGATTAAAATGCTCGTTCTACAGACTACAATAATAATCTGTAGGTATCCACAAGGAAAGTACTTACTTAAACGGACCGCAAAGTTTAACTTTACGTAATTTGTATCATAGCTTAGATCTGTATTACAATGTGAAAATTACTGATTATAAAGGGCTTTAGAAGTATAAGTGCAGATATTTCTAGTGATGACTGAGGATGGTGTACTGAACAACTTTACATAAGTATTTACTTCATTTGCAAACTAAGGATTAGAGCTCTTACGAGTAGTATGTTTTTAGGTTGATTAGTACCTTGACGTACAAGTCGTACAAGCAAGCCATTAATGTATACGTTAAGCTGGGCAGTAGGTCAGGTACTGAGGAGTGGACCCATGGACCCAAAAGCAAAAGTCTATCCTGACAGGCATAGTCCATTTAGCAGAGCAGTTATGACTGTTCAGAAAACATCAGGTAACAAATTATTGGATGTGTTCGCAGAAAGACTGTTTGACGTAGAGAAAGAAACAACTAACAAATTGAAATGCGTATACATTAGTGTATAAATTATCACAATATCTGTACCTATACCCCTAACATCTTGTATATAACCGTTCTTGGTTACTCGCAAAATTTGTACTGAAATTTCTTTTGACTTGGATGTGTCTCCATAAAAATACAAGATTTATTCAGTATAACAAAAAAAAATTTCAATTATTTCCGTATTTAAGTTGGTTCTCACAAAAAAATAAAGAAATATTCAGTGTTTGGGACTAAAACAGAACAACAGACCATTAAAGTCAGTATATGTTATTGAAAAACTCTACCTCTACAATAAAAAAAAGGCTAAGAACAGACGGCGGTTCTAGGCGGTTCCAAAAACCCGAATGGGAGAAACACACAGAAACTTGCTCGTGGACTATGAGTTTTTGAAATCTCTGTACAATCGTAGTGGCGGGGCCAGTAAAGAGAATTACTAACATAAATGAGGCAATGAAACACGTCTACGATCACGTAAGAGCAGGTGATTAGAAAAATTACCATTGATCGAATCCATCCATTGAAGTGCAAGGTGAAAAACAGGGAAAAAATCCTTTGGGCGAGAAGACACCGAAGAACATGAAATAGGAAATAGCAGACTGATGTGGTATGTGCTCCTGCGTGGTAGTATTCAAAATGGAAGAAGTTAAAAGAGACAGTGCCCTTAAAGTGGTGGAATAAAACCTAGGCAGTGCCGAAATATTCCAGCGTACATTAAATGGACTGTTTAACAACTGTAGTATTGGTCACAAAAACGATATCAAAAATGAAAACGGGAAATAATCCAGTGAGCCATGAAAAAGCCATTAAAACCAGCAGCCGCTTCGCTCTATTCGTACCGTCATCCGATAGCGTTTAGCAGTATCGCGTGCTCGACAGATGTGCAAAATTGATATTGATATTTGTGTTTATTCAGAGGTCTGACAACGTCCGAATTAATGGACCGGTAGCAGAGACGAGCTTCTACATAATTTTACAGCGGCACCATTAAGTATTCAGCAGGTCCCGCCGCCCGCGTGATGCAAAGCATAAACTGTTGCGGTGACGCCAAATGGAGCGGGCGTGTCCACTCCATATTTGATGGCAGCCTGAGAATTCCTCAGGCGCTCAGACACGTGCTGTGCAAATTAAAGATGCACGTGCGCACATTACTACACGACCGACACCATTCCTAATGCTGGCACGATGTGAAATGTCCAAACTGAGGAAGAAGATCGTATTGCTGCGCATTTTAAACGCTACACGTGTACCGAATACCGTTGAACATGAGCTGTAACTTGGTTTGCTACAGACGAAGCAGAAAAGCTATTCGCTTACGTCTACATCTTGGTACTCCATCGGTAACTACACAATATATGTCGAAGGAAACACAGTGTACTAGAATCGATTACCCAACCCAAATTGCCCCCTGGTGCTCGCTACTCTTTACTGAGTATTCATGTGCTAACAAATCCAGGCTCAGTATGATAGAAACTTAATTTCTTTTCACTTAGTCGTATGTGCCATCAAAGAACTTATAAGCAAGAGTTACGACTATGCTGATAATTTTATGTCGACCGGATGGTGAGCGCAATGATCGTAATTAAGCGCCTATAAATCATTATTCACACTGCAGATGCGTGTCGGTAAAAAACGTTGTTATTTAAACTATTTTTTTATTATATTGATGTATGGAAGGTAATAATGGTCATAAAACTCGCACACAATTCAAAAGCTGAGAGTTGTCGAATAAGTAAGAAAAGTGGTACATTAGTAATAACGGGAAAGGACAGAATCACAAATAAATATGAGAAAAACAGAGCTTTGAAAAGTAGAAAACATACCAAATAATGAAGTTTTACCTACTGCCCATATACACAATAGTAAGGACAATACATGATTAAATTTGTAGCTGATGTTTGGTATACAGGACATGAATTTCAGCTCGTAGAGCTGCCAGTAACAACGGCTGTGGTGTGTCTGGACGTCGAGACGAATTAAGCTTCGATAACAAATAAGGGTACGTTGTTGCAACTGTATACCACTGCTTACCCGGTTCAAAGGTTGTTAGTCTCACTGTGCCAACGTCTTGGTAACCCAGACGACTTCAGTGGGGGACAGATCCACAGAACATCTTGCTGGTCAGGACAAAAATCGAACACCCACTGACTCGAGAGCTTGCAGTATCTTGTTGAAAGTAACGTCACTGAGACCTCGAAAATAGGACATGGTCTTGACAACCTAGAAATATATCGTATTCTGCAAAAATTATTGGCGATGCGAACTATAAGTGAGCCTTTAGTGTACCCAGTGGCATCCTGTACCATGACGTCAGCTGTAGGGCCCGTACGACGAAATCGAATGCAATTTGGCATCTTTAGTTCTCTTCCAAGCAGTATCTGGACCTCTCATAAAAGTGGACTTAGCGCCTCTCACGTGTGAATTGTTGCCTCTGGGCGCCGAACTGTAGGCGCGTTTCCCTATCCTACTGCCTTTTTGAGATTACGAGTTGCTCCTTACTTAGTCTCACTGTGCATATGGATACCTGTCCTGCTCCAAACATACCCATTTCCCGATTGAAGGCATGTGACGTGGCCGTACTACGGTGCACTTCCGAATGAACAGTATACCAGCCCTTCGAGCGCTAAATGGTAAAGGTCAGTGGTATATTGCAGGTGATAAGTGTGGCCCTCCTGAAACCGCCCTTTCCACAGTGCGTCCCAGAAATGTCGAGACCAACTTTGAGCGGTTGCAGAGGGTATGTTGAGGAACAAATCGACGTTAGGTACCCGTTTCCAGAAACATCATCCAATGACACCACAGAACGTCTAAATTATAGGTGCAGGCGCCTGTCACTACACTACTCTTCGGCAGCAAACGCGACTTTGTACATTGGCGGACCTTAGGCAGAACGCCCTGCAATATTGTTTGCTATTCAGCGTTTGTGACTGTCGCGATCGCCAGTAGGGAAGATGGAGCAAGTTGTGACTAGAAAGGCCTTGTTTTCTAGGAATGCGATGCTCTGTTACCTTAGTGGACGAATGTATTGGACACGGATTTCCATCCCTAGTTTATTTTTCCCCTGGAACCCTCCAAAATCCCCAATGTTTTTCGGTATACAGGAGTAAAATAAACAGCAGATGGAAACCCGTGTTTGAAATCGTCATCCACCAAGACAACAGAGCATCTCATTCATTGGAGACCAGGCCTTTCTCCGCAGGAACTACCTCCATCTTCTCCACTGACGTTCGTGGCAATCAATCGCGACCACTGCACAACAAACAACATTGCGAGACTTTCCGCAAACGGCCCGTCGGCGTAAGAGAAGACGTTTGCTGCTCGAGGCATGCCCTATTTGCGGGCACCAGCGCCTGTTACTTCGAAGCTCTGTAGCGTCCTTGGATGGCGTTCCCTGTCCACGGTTTTTCCCTCGGGACAACCCTCTATAACACCTCAGAGGCTGTCGCAGCATTTCTGCGACACTCTGTATAGGAGCATCATAAACGTGGGAATCTCCAAACGTGAACATGAGCTTCATTTCGGCCTGAGAAAATAGTTGCCTTATCTATCCTGATAAATAGAATGTAGATGGAGTTATTCCTACCTACTATGTGCGGATGCGCTGAAATGTTAATTATTTGCACACACGAACATGTAGGGCAAATCATGCAAATTTGACTTCCACGTCTGGTGCAATTTTAATGGGTAGCAGTACAAAAATTACTAAAGTGGAGAAGCGGGGAGAATGTAGTGAGAAGAAATGTATGACAGACGAAGAAGATTCTGTTTTGGATTCCTCAAGATAATAAAATACCTAGAGAATGATATAGTGGAAGACAGATAGACGATGAAATGAAAGAAGCAAGAAAAACTTGGATGCGTAATGCTGAAGACTGAAATGCAAAGAAAAGCCTTTGTGAACATTTTTCTAGCTCTCACACGTGTGGGAATGTCTGAATGACCGTTTTGTCCAGCCCTTACAAGGCAAGAACTCATAAATATTCATAAATATTTAATTAATATAAAATTAATATAATTTATATGAAACCAAAGCACAGATTTGAACTGTAGAAGAGATTACGAACCAAATGACAGCAGTTACGGATTGACTGCATGCACAATTAATGAGCTGGTAAATTTGATAGACAAATTTCCTCCTCAAAAGTAATTTTCCTCATGATCCCGAACCAATCGAGATATTGGAAGATGGAGTACTGTGAACCGACTCCAGATTTGAGTCCTGCCCACATTTTTTTGATTGTAAAAGAAAGCTATTTGGCTGTATGCTGGCATTTACAATTGTAAAGCTTTGGGCAATCTTTTGCATTTTCTTACTCATGAGTGCAGAGCTGGTATATTTTAATAAAATTGTTACTGTAGGAATGATGTTTATTTGAGAGTCCTGCTCTACTACTTTTCAAGCATCTAGCCCACTGGCCATTTCAGTGTTAGCAGAGCGTAGGTCTCTGGGAGATGAGCAAATTAACAAGTTAAGTTAAGCATCATTCGTGACAATTTTTTTTTAAATATGTCATATTTGTAGGCAGAGTCTGTTTGTTGTTTTGTATGTTTCTTGTGTGTTCAGTGCGAGCGCACGTATTCAAACATTGTAAAACAAGATAATCTGTAAGTAACTGTAATCTGTTACTTACAGATTATTTTGTTTTACGATGTCTGAATACGTGTGCTCGCACTGTGTAACAACGTCACGAGTGTATTTAGCAGTACTGACAACGATGTGTCAGCTTACATTACGTTTACATGGCTTAATGTCGAAATTGCAAGAGTGTAATAGACACTTATAACAGTCAATGGCGTCAAATAACTGCGAATCCCAGCTACAACAAGTTTATAGCTGCATTATGCTTGTACCAGTACTTGCGGTTTTTACTTTATTATTGAAGAGTTAATACCTACTGCCGGCAGATACTCGTACAAACACAATTTTTTTTAATTATTCTTGTTCTTATTTTTGGGGTTTACGTTACACTGGTCCACGAATATTCACTTTTATTTTTTACAGAAATGAAAGTAGCCATGCTTTATAACTTTAGATGCGCTGGACACTAATATAAAGATAAAAATTATCTCCCAGCTCAGGGTAACAAATCAGTGAAAATTTAAGTTTCAGTCAAGCTTATGGGACATTATAAGAGGTACATGCAAAGGCATTACAAGGGTTCCTCTACCGTGAGTGTGGTGGACACTTCCGTAAAATTTGGCAACAGTGCTCATGTGAGAACTATCCAGTCACGTGAGCGTAGTAGAATGTAGAAACCAGACGAGATTTTAGCTGTCGCTAGTCACAGCTGCGAGCTCTTGTGCTGAATTAGTTCGCTTGTTTCTGGAACGAGTGTTGTTGCGGCTGGCAGCGAATGAGCGTAAGGTGAAGTGAACAATCTGAAATTGAACAATGTGATGAGCACGACGAGTGGTGCCACCAGGACGTTTCTCTCATGGAACATCGGTACACAGGACGGTGGGCTACTGCTATGTTGGTTGATTTCTGCTGGATGCTGCAGAGAGATGCTCCGGACTCCATCCACAAGAGGAATGCAAAGACACGGCGCGAATAAACTCGATGAGTTCAATTGATATAGTTATCACCTTAATTACTGTAGCAGTGTACTTGAAACGTAAAGTCCCAACTTACTTGTAACTCTAAACTAGGAGGCAGTTTTAATCGCCATGTTCGTATTTTAGCGCATCGCAATCTATAACAACCATTTACTTTGGTTTCTGCAAAAGATCCACTGTCGGCCAGTGATTATTTGTTAATACCACAAAAGATTATTTTAAATATATTACCGGATTTAGGCAATGCAATGTGTAATTTGGGGAAATTTGAAGAGCCGCTCGCTTTTGTGAACTGAACTGGTTGTCGTGTGTTTGTTACATTGTATCCTGTTTCTATGTTTTCGAAGCGCTGTCCGATCAGATTCTGTAGAATTATGCATCCAATACTGTGAGTAGGTGCCAGGTTTGAGTCCTGCCCACATTTTGTTGATAGTAAAAGGAAAAAGGAAGGAAGACTGTGTTTAACGTTCAGACGACATCGAGGTCATTAGAGTCGGAGCACAAGCTCGAATTGTATCAAGGATGTGGAAAGAAATCAACCGTACCCTTTCAAAGGAACCATCCCGGCATTTGCTTACAACGATTCAGAAAAATCACGGAAAAGCCTAAGACAGGATGTCCAGACACGGTTATGAACAGTCGTCCCTCCGAATGCGAGTCCAGTGTGCTAACCGCTGCGCCAACTAGGTCAATGATAGTAAAATAGAGCTAACTGGACATCTGCTAGCATTTATAATTATATCGTAAAGATTTGGGCAGTCTTTTGTATTTTGTTACTTTTGAGAAACGTGCTGGTTTATTTGAACAAAACTGTTATTGTCCTACGCATGTTTATTTGAAAGCCTAGTACTACCAGTCTCCAAGCATCTAGCTCATTGACCTTTTCAAGGCAGTGTAGTTATACAGGGCGAGGCAGCTAAGAGATGCCATCCAAAATACAACCAGAATGAATAAACACATCGAGGAGCGGTTTTGACTAAACTATATTGGACAATATGGCAAATTTCCTGACGTTCGCAAGTAATTTTGATCGTTTATAGTCACGGAATGTTTTTTCTATTGGAACTATACACGTTTTTCTGTGACATTTGAAAGAATCTTTTCAACGACATAACATGCATGGGACTTTATTAAATAGTATCAAGATAACTGCCCTCCAAGTAAGTGTAACATAATGGGCATAAATATGCAAAAAGATCCGTTACATTACTGGTGATAAATCACTGGAAACAGTATCAACTGTAACATACGCACCTAGGTGTAACGGTCCAGAGCGATCTAAAGGAGAATGCCCATATGAGAGGAAAAGTATGAGATTCGTTGGAAACATCTTAAGTAAACGTAATTCATCTGTGACTGAAGTGACTTGCAAACACTGGTTCAACTGATTCGTGAATATTGCGAGTCAGTCTGGGACCCTTACAGTGTTGGCTTAATAAAAGAAGCGGACGAAGATAATAAAAGAAGAGCGACACGGTTAGTCACAGAATAGTGTAATAAGCGCAAAAGTGTTAGCGCGCTTTCACGCAGTCCTTTAAGCTTGCAACAATGCGAGCCTTAAAGCGAACGAGAAAAGTCGCGTGTGGTTTTCACGCGCCGCAAAACTCAAGTCAGTACAGAACGCTCATGGAGAGGAAGCTATGGTTCAGATGGCTCTGAGCATTAGGGGATTTAGCATCTGAGGTCATCAGTCCCCTAGAACTTAGAACTACTTAAACCTAACTAACCTAAGGACATCACACACATCCATGCCTGAGGCAGGATTCGAACCTGCGACCGTAGCGGCCGCGCGGTTCCAGACTGAAGCGCCTAGAACCGCTCGACCACAGGCGGCCGGCAGAGGAAGCTATCATGGTTTCGAGTGGTAAAAGGAAATCAGCAGTTCTTGGCTTTGCCTGCGACCGCTGCGTTAAATGCTGTAGCAGTTAACAACATGAAAAGAGGAAAAGGGTCATTATGGGATGAGCAGACGAGAGGGGAGGCAGAGTTCTGTATTTCTTCGTAAATAACTTCTTTTAGAAAACGAATACTCAATTTTAAATTAATTGAAAATTAGCGAGGATAATTATGGTGTTGTACTGCACGCTGTGCAACAGAAATTAACGAAGCAGGTCACTGATGAGGAAACCAATTACTTCCTCTGGGAATTAATCGGCTACTCTTAAGATTCCATGCTTCTGCCTTCAAGAAACTATATTTTTGTTATTTAAGCATGCTCACTGCCAGAACCACTTTTCTTAGTGGTCCCAATGAAAAGACTTTCTCGTCAGTGCTGTGAAAGCAGCGTCTGTTTCTTTCTTTTAAGACACTGTTGGGTGCAGCCTACACTATTTTAACATACAACATGTTTAGTTTATGCAGCAACACCTTAGTTCCTGTTGTGATATCTTCTGAAATTTAAAAAGAAAAAAAAACAGCTTTGTACTATACAAGTAAAATTCACGTTCTATACTCGACATAATCATCATGAGAGATTCACCAACTGTTTCGATAATTAAAATAATTCTCATTTATTCTTCCATTTCAGTTGCACATTTTTAATTAGATTACATGCTTCGATCACTCTGGATCATTTTCAGGTCTAACAATTGCGGCAGCAACTGGTCTACACAGAACCATATATCGGGGTACTGTACTCTGATATGTGGTTTTGAGTAGACAAGACGGGTTACTGACGCATTTTGTTCGATCTGAAGATGATGCAGAGTGATCGAAACATGTGATCTAATTAAAAATGTGGAAATGAGAAGGAACAATAAATGAGAAGTATCTTAATAAATTCACGTGTTCTTTGAACCTCGAATTCATTTTGTCAGCGTGCTGCAGTAGGTATTAAGTGCACAGCAGTAAACATTTTCATTGTTTGATAGCACATGTGTGAGTGGACGCTTCGGCTTCTATCGACAGCATTCGTGTGACATCGAATAAGCTGAGTTCGGGCGTCATTCTACACCTTGACTCGGCTGATAACCCGAGAAAATACCATCGGGATTCGCCGAGGAAGCCTGCATTCCATATATTTTTTCACGCACGAGTATAGATGGTGGACATAGCAAAACTGGATCAGAAAATATCTACAGTTAGGCGGTTAGGCGGCGACCTATGTTAGCTGCGCGGCGACTGCGTGAAAATGTTTAACAGTCGGCAGCGGTTGAATAGTCCTACGTGAACGCACACGCACCGAGCATCGAGCGACGTGCGATGCTGCGAAGCGGACGCGATCAGTTGGTTTGATATTTTCGTGCGAAGTGGACTTGGCTTGCGGTTTGTATTCCAACTTATAATGTCTGAAATTTTGATGAGTGCAGTTCAAGAAAGTTGTGCCACGTGAGGCAAGAGGACAAAAAATCATAATAACCGTTTAATATCGCACTGTGAATGAGAGAAAGTTGCCAAAATATTTGGTACTACAAATAAATACATACAGCACACTTATTAAGCAGCGCATTTTATTTTCTTTGTATTGGACTTAGTCAAAATAAAATTCAAAATTTTCCTTCAATTTCCATGGTTGCTCTCTACTTTTCAGAGTAAGAAAATAAGAAAACTAATTTTCTCATCTGCTGGTATCAGCAAAAAACAGATTGGACAGAGTAGCCACACCACAGCATTTCACAATGGATTGCTTCCCTAACTGTGTGTCCTGCATCGCGCCACATTTACATCAGACCGCTCATATAGAATGAGGTTGAAAGAGGACGAATCACTCTCTCACTATTCCCCACAATTTAATGTTGATCTTTCAACCAAGATATGTGTGATGTCCTTAGGTTAGTTGGGTTTAAGTAGTTCTGAGTTCTAGGGAACTGATGACCTCAGAAGTTAAGTCCCATAGTGCTCAGAGCCGTTTGAACCATTTTTCACCCAAGACATCGTGATTGCGAGACGACAAGAAGTTATCAGCATGAGCAGTCACTAATGGAAAAATGTACATTGTTAATGTGTGTAGGGTCTTTATGGTTGTTCTAATTCGGCTAGCATTTTTCTGCAGTTAAGAACAAGCAGGCAGTTTGGTCATTTAACAGTAAATCTTGCAGTGGGCGTTTGGGGCTTGAAAGCGATTTGCAGCTATTAGGGAAAGGAACATCCTGAAGCACTTACTGTGGACAGAATGCTGGACTCAAGAATTTCTCCCGCGGTGTGTAGACAATGCGTTTGGTCGGAAAACGGCCTTCCTGGACCTACCTGTCAGGCGGCCCTTGCCACAGCATACGCCATTGGGTGTGAGAGAAATCTAGTTCGCCCAGCCAGCGCTTTACGACAGCGTCGTAAATGCCCTTTGTGAACAGGTATGATGGCCAAAAAAAAAATCGTGAGTTTCCATGTTCACAGTAGACCAGACACTATTAAGAAAGCTGACAGGTGTCGTCCCTTGGCCTGCAGAGATTTTTGGGAAGCCTCCGGGTTTGAAAACAAATTTAGAAGGAACATAACATTGATGGCGGCTCTGAAATCTATTTTGAGACACAAAGGTACTTCTATCGATTTAGCCAAGACCCGTGACCGGACATGCAATAACGTTCACGCCATCCAGATAATAATCTCCATGATAAATGTGTTAACTTCAGAGTTTTACAGAAACTCAAAACAACACACTGCCTAAAGTGGCCATGGAAAAAAGTAGTGTCAAGAGCGCAACATGTTCTCCTCTCTGCGCAGGAATTTGCGAGTTAGGGATTGGCCGCTTCTCCTGAAAAGAGAAGAATATTGTTAACTTTTATTAGGATTGCCCAGTGAGTAGAGCAGACTAGTTAGAGGGGAGACAGGAGCTCGTGAGTCTTGTGATTGGCGTGAATCCCTTGTGGAAGTGGTTGCAGGAGTGCTTTTGAAGAATTTACCAAGGTTTCATGGAAAGTGAGGAGAGGAGAGATTTGGTCTTCCGATTCACACTCCCCTACGGAGTAGGTCTTCTTATTCAGACTCCAGTCTGGAGACAATACTGGTCTTGACTTTTGTTATGAGAGGGTGCACTTGGGACACTTTTTCTCCGCAGTAGGTCTGGTCTTGACTGCAGAGCCTGTGGTGAGGACTCAGTTGTACCGACGGACAACTCGCTGTGCCAAAGGCAATCTTATTTTTGACAGGTCTCCTGCTTTGATGTTTGATCTCCTTGTGCACTCTGCTGTATAAGTGGGTCAGATTGGTCCATGGTATGTCTGGCGAACAGAAGTGTCACACGTTTGTATCTGCTGAGACTTCAGGGATTTGTTAGAGAGTAATTGTGATCTATCTAACAGAGCGCTAGCTGCGACTTTGCATATTTCGTGCCTGTGATAGGGAATTTACAGGCGCCAATGTCACTGCTCTGCAGACCCTTGAACCACGACCATCACCTGAAACAGCGGCGCACATCGAGAAAAGGGGGTATTGTGTTGCTGCTTTTGATTGTTAGGGGCAACAAGATCACAATCTCGCCACTTGTTCTCAGCTGCGTCAACTTAGTGTAAATTCTGTGTAGAATAAATCCATCAAGGTCTATTCAGTGTTAGATAATTTCAGATTGCGTTAGCCATATTTAGAGCCATAGTGAGTAGCTCAATCAGACAAACGTTAGCCTTTGCCAACCAGCAGCCACACAGGGGTGTCAACTGTTTGCTGCTAATTTGTGCTACCATCAGATCATGTTCATTTTTGTCATCGCGTTTAACATTTATTTTTGTCCACTTCTTAATCAATAAACCTGTGCCATAACTTTTATAAAAGATCAGTCCCTTGTTGATACAATAATCACTCATCAACAGCTGACAAAAATAATGACAGGGCCACCATTTAATTAACACTATCTTAGCACTCAGGTTCATTTAGATTCTGATACTGGTGATAACCTCTAACGCAGGTTATGGACAACAAACACAGTTAAACAGCAGAATGAACTTAGCAGATACTTGGGACAAGTTTTCAAGTGGAATGTTTACTAGTTAAAATGATTGCTATCAGGGCGGTAACTCAGTGTCACCTGTTGTCTTACAAAACATACCGGAAGTCCAGCGTAGTCTTGCAAGGCGTAAGACTAAAGCAGGTGCGAATTCCTCTCGGACAGTTACAGGTTTATTTTGCTACAGAATTCGTTTCGCAATATTTTGCCACTACGTTCTTGCATTGCAGACTTTTCTGGTGGTTTTTATCGAAGCACTTCCGTCTTGAATTCCTGTGCGAGTAGTTCCGCAAGCGTTTCCCACAAATTTTTCATGGTATAAAACTCGACAATAAGTACACGCCGTTTTATTACGAGCACTATTTTGTGTTACTTTAAACTGATCACATAATTCGTTTCCTCCTCCGTCTCACTAAAATGTGATGACACACCGAGGTACTCGGGAAGGAGCGTGCGAAGGATGCACAGGTGCAGACGTGTGACAACAACCGAGTAGTGCATCGAAGTAACGGTTCCCAGTGCACGAATCCGCCCGGCGGACTTGTGTCGAGGTCCGGTGAGCCGGCCATTCAGTGGATGGTTTTTAGGTGGTTTTCCATCTGCCTCGACGAAAGCGGGCTGGTTCCCCTTATTCCACCTCAGCTACACTACGTCGGTGATTGCTGCACAAACAAGTTGTCCACGTACGCGAACACCGCCATTACTCTAACAGGCAAACATAGGGGCTACACTCATCTGGTGTGAGACGTTCCTGGGGGGGAGGGGGGGTCTACGGGGGCCGAACCGCACAATAACCCTGAAAGAGTGGATCTAAGTGGTTCGGTGTGGGGCGGCGGAGGGGTGAAGTGGACTGCAGTAGTCGTCGTGGAGTTGTGGTCACCACTGCTCCTGCGGCGAGGAAGGAGCCTCTCCATCATTTCTAGGCCCCCGGTTACCATGCAATACAACCCAATACAATACAACGGTTCCCAGTAATTTCTTATATGGGTAGTTCTCCTGTTAATTCACGGAGGTCAGTTCCGTGACAGTGTCATGAAAAATTTTCTGTTCAGTTTTATTTAACGCACCTCGTAGATATACCTCCTGTTCCGTGCAACATGAGATGGCAGGATGGGGGTAGCGAGTTTACGCGGTCTCCACAAGTGTTGTAACACCCCATCTGTCACTTTTCTGGTTTTGGCGTGTGTTCACCCCAGCTAATTGACTAACAGATCAACAGAGAGTGCAAAACTGCCGCAATATCGGATAACGCAAAAAAAGTAATAAGGCCCTGTGACTCCTGATTGAACTGCGGTGGCAGTGTTGACATTAATTGATTCAGGATTGAACACTTTCAATTAAAAAGGGGTGCACATTGATGTTATATTCAGCTATTGAACACCAGATGCAAATGTTGAACATAAAATTAATTAAGAAAGTGACTTGGGATTTCAACTACTTGATTGAAAACAGATGCAGTCGGTTAGCAAAAATTTATTTTGACTCCCGACCTTCAATCATCACATTACAAGACTCTCCTATCGGGCAGTGGTAATAAATTGCGTTTACGTGGAATAAAGCGCGATAAATCAAAATTAATTCGTATCGACTGACCCAGGTGTAATGCGAAGTGCGAGAAGAATTCCTCAATACACGGCCTATGAAACCCTCGTGGAAACTTTGCCGACGTGATCCAACAAATTAATCAGCCGGAGCGGGTGCAGTATCGCCGAATTCAGCGTGGCGGGGCGGCGTCGTTGTGAGGACGTCGGCCGGCCTCGTGGTGCTGCAAGGCTGCACTTGTCTATTCACTCCTAGCTGTCTTGCTCAGTACATAGCTGAACCAAAACTTTCTATCTCCAAGCTCAATCATTCCATTTGCTAAGTCCTAAATTGCAGAGATGCTCATCTTTCTCAGGCAAGCTGAGTAAAGAACGCCATGTCCGCACTCTAGGCAAGCTGGGAATGGAAGACCATCATGGAGACTTCTCCCAGTCCACTCTTTGTCTCTGTTTCCCCTCCAGCAAAATCACTTATGCCAATTGCAGCGCAAGTCGCGTTAATTATACGTCGCTTCCCAACGCCAACCAATGCCTGCTCTGGGACGTGAACAAATTTCCACAAAATTTCCCTTCCTCGCAACTTCTGCTATTTAGCTCCTCCCAGGCCATCCATCAAGGTTAGCGTCTGCACAAAACACCAATTTTTCCGGAATTCTGACTCCCAGGAGAGTACTTCAGATTCCTTGGTCCTACGTTCCCATCGGAGGCCGGCGTATTTCATTCTGTCACCCTTCACCTGATTCACTTCAGACTCAGTGGACCATTAATTCGTGTGAAGTTGCTATAGTCACAAACACGCATATTTTGGCCTCTGTTGACCACTCCACCGTAGCTTTGCATGGCTTTCTCCCATGTTTCACTGAAAACGGGACGACGGACATTTATCAACAGGCGTACAATTTCTCCGTCTGTTTCACGGTACACCAGCATGGCGTCAACCACCCACTCACTGTCACTCATCTTAAGGCAGTTGGAGGCCGCACCCCGTTACCGCTTTCTCAGAGCTTGAGCCACCCTAAGCTGCCAATTGTCGCTAACCCTTCGCCGCTCCCCAGCCGGCCTCGTTCAACTCTGAATACTTCCCTGGGATAAACTAGCCTCCAGTAAATTGACGCGTTTCCACCAAGTTTTCATGTCGTGTGAATTACTTTACATCACCCAACATTAATTATTCCAATACGTCCACTTTATACCCTCTACAAGATGCATTGTGCCTTGTCAGTCATTTTTGGTCA
Source organism: Schistocerca piceifrons (assembly GCF_021461385.2). Lineage (NCBI taxonomy): Eukaryota > Metazoa > Arthropoda > Insecta > Orthoptera > Acrididae > Schistocerca > Schistocerca piceifrons. The sequence continues at coordinate 988,148,015 of NC_060138.1, read as the reverse complement.
GCCCTACTGTTCGCTCAACGTGAGTTAGGTGATCTTTAATGACTTCATGTAAGGGGGCATAGTTCTTGCCATCTTACAGTGTACATTGCACTAGAAGGTACGTGTAAATGGACACCCTTGGAGGATACTCAAAAAAATGTAGGAGCAGACGCTACAGGAGAGGCGTTGTGCATCGCGCTGCGGTTTACTGTTGGAATTCCGAGGACGAACGTTACAAGAAGAGCCTGTTAAGGCGTTACTTCGTCCCGCATATGTCTCACGAAACGGCAACGGCGGGAAAAATCAGCAAACTAAACCGTACACAGATTCGCCTTCTTTTCGTCACCATTCGTCAATGGAGAAAGAGGAATATCATAGTAGTACAAAAAGAACTCTTCGTCACGTCCGCTTGTAGAAGAAAAACTGTTGGCACTTATTTTCCGAAAAGGGCTCGTACCTCTGTTGGTACTCTTCCGGTTATTTCTTCACGTACAGATGACAAAACACGTGTTAGGAATATCGGCGTGGCGCGCGACTGCTGTTATCGACAGACGGTGTGTTCGGCACAGCTGCCTCCGCGTCGGCTGTTTCCCCTGGTGAAGCTCCGCATCACAACGGCGCCATACATCTTGGACGCCAGGAGTCGCCTCGAGGGCCGCAGCTCATAACAGCGCCGGTGCCGGCGGCGGCGCCGGCGGTCACAGCAGCAGCAAGTCATGCGCGTGATTTTTCACGGCTGGCAGTGACTGATAGCGCGGCCAGCCCCACCCCGAGTCCCCCGGATTCCTCGCCCTCTCCGGAAGGGGGCGCCTAATGGACCAGACCGCGGCGCGACCTCCCCAGTGCCACGGCTGGCATCTTGTGGGTCATTAGCGCACTTCATGAGGAAATTAACCGACGTCGCTTTCGACTAGCAGCGGAAAAGCCACTAAAGATGTCGTCCACAAAACGAAAAAGAGCTTGTGTTTCGAGGACCACGTTTGCGATATCCCTCTGTGATGAAATTTGTCGACTGATTAACAAAAATTGTAAGAGTTCATCTCCATTTGTAACGTGCCAGAGATTTGTACGATTTTAGGAATAACAATAAATAATATAAATGTCGTAATACAATAACAATAAGCTCGCTGAGGAATGTTCCGTCTATGCAACTAATTGAAGGCAGTTTGTTTATTGGCATTCGCTTTTCGCTTGTTTTATCTGTGAAGCATATTCAGTGGCCTGTAAACCACGTTTATTTCTATAGATGTAACTTGTTATGTGATAGATTACACTATGTTGTTATGTTACATTTTCTCGTGTTTTTCTCTTGTTTTTATTTTTTTAGGTTACAATCATTAGGTTACAATCAACTTTTGTAGCACAAATTTTGTGATGTGAAATTATCGTTCGGTGTTACTGAGATTTCCAGCACTGTTAGCTCATGCGTGTGGTTCTGGAGAGGTATTCGTTAGTTTCCATGCTCCGGTTGGTCGATTTCCGGCGTTCTTTCACCAACATTTAATTCAACACATCACGTACATCACTTGCACTTCCCGCTTTGTGATCAACATCTGTGTGTTTTCGGTGTGTAGCATTGCCAACTGTCGTTGTGTGTTTATCTGTTGTCTTTTGTTTGTGTTGTCTGTCTGGTGATTGATATATTTCATTTGCTGTTTGTGCGCGCGCGCGCGCGCACGTGTGTGTGTGTGTGTGTGTGTGTGTGTGTGTGTGTGTGTGTGTCTGTGTGTGTATTTTTCTGTGCGTAGATGTGTTACTCTTTCTCGAGAGTGATTTTTTTTTGCCTCTTTGTTTTTTAATGGATAAAAAGACAAAGAAGTCACACTCTCAAGAAAGAATGACACATTTACACGCAGCAAAATACACATACATACAATTATCCATTTAATAAAAAGATAAAAATGAAAAATAAAAAATGGCACTCTCAAGAAAGAATGACACGTTTACACACATCAACACTGTGTCACAGACACACCGTACATTACTAGTCTGGCAAAGATGTAGCTTTTACTGAAGCTTGGCATTTGGTGAGGTAATTTCTGCAGTTGAGCAAATATTTGTGAACTAGTTGAGTTAAACACATACAATGTAGAATCGTGCTATGAGAAGAGCATAAGGTTACATATACATATATACGTTTCAAGCAGACTGCAGTTTTCGTAAGAACTCTTAAATGTATAAGAACACTTATTATCAACGACAAATAGAACGTTCTACTTATGGGAGCACTTCCGTAACGAGCATACTATTCTAAGAAAAGCCGAAGTTGATCACAACTGGTTAAATGCGAATCATTAAGCTGCGTCTGCTAATGCTGAATTATTAAAATCCCTAAAATATACATAAACTTTTTAAATACTTCCGATATTTCGGATAAGTCAAACTAATGTAATTATTTAGGCTTACATTCAGTGCAAAATCAAAAATGAGTAAGATGTTTGTAGTTGTCTTTGCATTGTGACATGTTCCTTCCTTTGTATCTTCCGTCTGCTGTACGAAAAATCACAGCCAAACACGACGCAAGTGCTGACCATTATGTCATAGCTCTGAAGGTAACGTAGTTCTATCAGTTTATTCCCATTTCTGACGAGTGTCTTACCAATAAATAAAAAGCTGTTTAAACGGCTTTTCCAATCGCCGTCATATTACTATTCTAAACTGCTGGCTTCTGTGACATCAATGACACTGTATTCGTTATCGCCAGTCTATTAACATATGTCTGTGGTCAAGCTGGACGTATTACTGAATAATTGCATCTCTGAGCTTCGTTTCTTTCTTTCAAGTAACTGACAGCCAAAAAAGAATATGTTTGCGTTTGTATTTTTTTCTTTTAGGGACTTTCTGCAATTTCGTTTCTTCAGTTTTATTAAGACTTATCTTTTCTTGGGATTCAAGTTTCTTTTGGGATCATTCTGTTAGTTTTCAAATAATATTCGAGGACTTTTTTATTTCAGGATACATAGCAATATTTTATTTTTACTTTTCTGGTACATTAGAAATAGAGGGCGGCGGACGACTTTCAACAGTTCTCTATCCCCCAGTACACCGATTTAAACTTCACAAAAAATGCTAACAAAAACTACGTCCTACCACCACATTCTGCTCTGAATATAATTCGAAAAAAATCAGTATCTCTTGGTGGAGTTGAGAAACCGCAACCCACCATCTTTGCCTAATTTAATGGTCACATCCACTTCAAAACTGCAAGTAATGGTAATACTTTGACGTGTCTGCATAAATGGTTCGAAAGGCTACTGCTTATTGTTACGGGAAAGATCTTGACAGTTTACGGGAAATCAACGTTTTGCAACCAATATGTAGTTTCGTTCCCAAATTCTCTAGTGCCTGTTTAATCAAATATGTTGGAAATTGAGTCGCTACTGATCAATGCCAAATCACAAATCCATCCTTTACACCAATGACGAACCACATTACCCTCTTAGTGTGCCTCAACCCTCCAAATCAGGACGGCCAACACTCTCTCCTCTCGCAATGTGCTAACCACATATATAATAAAACATCAAACTCAATTGCCTCTGAGTTTGCTAAATACAGGCACTAACTAGAAGACAGCTAACAATCAAAATCAGTATTTGACCGTAAATCCAATCACTTATCGACAATAACCCCTTGGTCTTAGTATACTCCTCTCAACGAATATCATTATTTCAGACGGTATCTTCTAATCTTGGCCAGATTCCACTGTTGTAGGGTCTTTGTCGCTCAAACTGCGATTGCTATCTTCCATTCCAATCATTAATACAGGTCATCGCTTCAGCGTTGGTGCTCTAAACATATTTTGTACAAACAAACTTAGGTAAAATTATAATAATAAATGACGAATGAGGAGAGCACATTGGTTTAGGCCACTCTTTTACCCTTGGGGTGGGAAACTGACCCTAAGGGCAGTAGAATCTGCAATAATCAACGGTATCAGTATGCAGAAACAATGGAAACCACTGCATTAAAGACACTTAACGTGCATCCATAACACATGTGGCCCGTAGTTGAAAAAGTGTCGTGATGATCTCTCCATTGGTAAAAGATTCTGAACTAGTCCCTGTTTCAGATCTCCGGCAGAGTACTGCCATGGGGGGAGGTGACCATGAGAAACAGAGTGAATAACCAAGGAAAGGATAATGTTCTACGAGTCGGGACATGGAATGTTTGAAGTTTGAACGTGGTTGGGAAGCTATAAAACCTGAAAATGTAAATGCAAAGGTTCAATGTAGATATAGTGGGGGTCAGTACAGTCAAATGGAAAGACGACAAGGATTTCTGGTCAGATGAGTATAGGGTAATATCAACAGCAGCAGAAAATGGTACAATGAGAGTAGGATTCGTTTTGAATAGGACGGTAGGGCACAAAGTGAGTTACTCTGTATAGTTCAGTGGTACGGTTCTTCTCCTCGGAATCGACAGCAAACCAACACGACAACAATAGTTCAGGTACGCATGCCGACGTCGCATGCCGAAGGTGAAGAGATAGAGAAAGTATATGAGGATATTGAAGAGGTAATTAAGTTCGTAAAGGGAGATGAAAATATAATAGTTATGGGAGCTTCGAATGCAGTTGTAGGGGGGGATAAAGGGTTTTGTGAGAATATGGGACTGATAGTAGAAATGAGAGAGGAGGAAGGCTAATTTTGATCTGCAATAAATTTCAGATAGAAGAAACATGACTCGATAAAGAAGAAATAGGAAATCCAATATTAGAATTAGAATTTAAAAGAGCTTTGGAAGACTTAAGACAGAATAAGGCAGAAGAGATACATGAACTGGATGAGAATTTTTAAAATCATTGGGGGAAGTGGCACCAAAACGAATATTCACTTATGAGTCTCGCGTTATAACACCTGACTTTCGGAAAAGCATTATCCACACAATTCCGAAGACTGCAAGAGCCGACAAGTGCTAGAATTGTTGCACAATCAGCTTAACTGCCCATGCATCCAAGTTGCTGACAATAATAATATACAGAAGAATGGAAAGGAAAACTGAGAATGTGTCAGATGTTTGGCTTTAGGAAAGTTAAAGGGACCAGAGAGACAATTCTGATGTTGTGGTTGATAACTGAAGTATGACTAAAGAAAAATGAAGAAATGTTCATAGGATTTGTCGCCATAGAATGCTGCAAGATCTTCGAAATTCTGTGGAAAATAGCGGTAAGCTATAGGAAAAGACGGGTAATATACAATATATACAATAGCAAAAGAGGGAACAAGAAGAGTCGAAGACCAAGAACGAAGTGCTGGAATTAAAAAGGAAGTAAGACAGGATGTGGTCTTTCGCTCTTACTGTTCAATCTATGCATCGAAGAAGCAATGACTAGAATAAAAGAAAGGTTCGAGAGTGGAATTAAGGTTTAAGTTGAAAGGGTATGAATAATAAGACTCGCTGATAACATTTCTATCCTCACTGAAAGTAAAGAAGAATTACAGGACCTGCTGAGTGGAATGAATAGTCTAATGAGTACAGAATATGTATAAACGTAGGCTTCCGCGGCCATTGTCACATTCAATAAAAATTTCTGGGTTTGTGACCGCGTTGTAAGTATATACAAAACTACCGACGTTTCCGTCCCTGTGAGAGCGACCTTCTTCAGGGTGTTTTTGCTTACTTCTCGATGAGAAAACTTTTTTGCTTATATACCTGCAAACATGGCTATTATCAAATTCTGATAGGCTGTTTAGGATGAAGGGGAGGGATGTTAGAAGTCTTTGTTGGTGTGTTGGTGTATTTATTATTTGTTTTCATTGGTGGAAACCAGACGTTTTGATTGGTGTTTGCAATACTCCTTGTGATTGGTGGAAATTGGCGAATGGCATACCAGGCGGCAACTGTAACGTGATGTTGTTTTCCTGCTTTCTAACGCCGGCCGAGGTGCGCCAGTACTGTATGTATCTGCGGCCGCTGCTGTCTCCCGCGAGCCTGTATGTGTTGCTCCAAGCGAACTAACGTCCCGTAGCGCGGTTATTGCTGGCAGCCAAGACGTCGGAAGTCGAAAGCTGCCTTCTCTGTTCATGTTGGCCGGTTGGTTGGCTATTTCTATTGCCAATCTTCTCCGAAACAATATCTCAGCAAGGAGGAACATCAAGCTATCGCTGAACTGAATAACAGCTCTCATTTAGTAATAACACGAGCAGACAAGGGAAATGGGACCGTTGTGTTAAACAAGAAGATTATAACAAACGAATGGAGAATCTACTGAATGAACCCATTTATAAGAAACTTAAGGGAGATCCGACCGCCAAGATAATCAAATCGATGCAAGCGCTACTAAAGCAAACTAGAACGAATTTCGACATGGCCAGGAGACTCATCCTACAAGTTCAAATGATTCAAATGCATCTAAGCACTATAGGACTTATCACCTGAGGTCATCAGTCCCCTAGACTTAGAACTACTGAAACCTAACTAACCTAAGTAGATCACACACATTCATGCCCGAGGCAGGATTCGAACCTGCGACAGTAGCAGCAGCGCAGTTCCGGACTGAAGCGCCTTGAACCGCTCGGCCACAGCGAACGGCTCATCCCACAAGTTCCACAGGCACCAAGAATATTTGGTGTACCGAAGGTCCAGAAAGAAGCCTTTTCTTTACGACCGATTGTGAGTACCATTAATTCACCGACGTACAGTGTAGCAAAGGAACTGGCTCCAAAGCTACGACATTTGGAGGGCCACACAAATTCGTACGTTAAAAACTCCACCCATTTTGTGGTATTTTTAAAAGAAAAGTGTATCTCGGCCACAGACATGATGGTTAGCTTCGACGTGAAGTCTTTCTTCACGAATGTACCGGTACAAGACACCATGAACACCTTAGAGGAACGCATGGCACCCGATATCTGCGACCTAGTACGCCACTGATTAACAAGCACCTATTTCGGGTGGTAAGGGGATTTTATGAAAAGACAGATGGTATAGCTATGAGATCCTCTCTCTCACCTATTGCAGCAGATATGTTAATGGGAACGTTTGAAGAAACAGCTCTCCAGTCCGCACCATTACCCCCAGAGTGTTGGCTCCGATATGTTGACGATACTCTCTTTATCTGGCCACATGGAGAGGAAGACCTACGAAAGTTCCACCAACACCTCAACCAGCGGCACAGCAGAATCCAATTCACTATGGAGATGGAAAAGAATGGGGTGCTGCCTTTCCTCGACGTGGAAGTTTACAGAAAGTCTGATGGCAAACTGGGCCTTAGAGTATGAAACTTCTTAATATATTTTTACTTAAACAGAAATAACTGAGAAGGTGAAACTTCTTTATTTATTTCTGAAACTGCTGAGTCAAGTTGAATGCAAGTGAACCTTCTTAAACTGCTGAGTAAAACTGACGTACCGTCACTTTGCTTGTCTTTATCGTTTGAACACTAATATACAGAATTTTCCCTGACAAAACAGCTCAAACTTATTCTATTCATTAATGGCCCACAGTATACAGGATAACGCAATCTGACTACTAATTAACACAAAAGAATGGCCCTGAATTAGAAGAAATCCTATCAATAACCCATACATTTCATAAGTCACTTACCACACGAACAACAGCAAATGCAGCAAGTATACAGACAGATAAATAAAAAGATTCTAGCTACTGCAGGCTCTAACTGTTAATAGGCATTTGGTTAGCACTGAAAAGATTTTGTTGCAGAGCAAACAATGTATTTAGCAGATTTTACCTTAATCATTTGACATCCAGTTCCAAATATTATATGATCGTCAATAATTCCATTGTCCACATTTTACAATCCATGTACAACCAATATTAAACCTACATGACTGACACACGTCCAGACCTTCTGCTCTCGTTAACGCTTCCGACCTCCATCACTGCTAACTATTAACTTCTAACTGCCATCACTACTAACCATTAACTTCCAACTGGGAGTCCGACCAGCCAGCGACTCTCTTACAGAGGGCGCACAGCGCTGTCAGTGATATTAAGGCAGTCTGAAGCGCTGCCAACATACAATCATATAAACAGGCTGCTTACAAGTATATAGGAAGCCAACAAGTACTGACAGGTACCTGCATGCCTCCTCCTATCATCACCCTACGCAGAAGAAATCCGCCCTGAGCACTTTAACCAAGAGGGCTCACAGGATCAGCGATGAGGAACGTATGAAGGGTGAACTACAAAACCCAAGTCCATTTTTTGTGCCAATGGTTATGGAATGAAAGTAATGGATAAAACTACGGTGACAAAGAATGAAGGCAATAGAGGAGAGTAAAAGCAAGCACAAAACATCACTCTGTTACCATATGTTCACGGAGTCACTGAACGGGTGGGCAAAATTCTTTGCCGAGCAGGCATCAAACCGATTTTTCGAAGCAGCAACAGAATGAAAGATGTTTTTCCCACAACGAAAGATACAGTTGACAAACTGCATGCTGCGGAAGTTTACGGAATCAAGTGCGAAGGTGCATTAGTGTATGTAGGGGAGACAGGGCGACCAATCAGCACACAGCCCGCTCGGTTGGCCGTGCGGTCTAACGCACGGCTTTCCGGGCGGGAAGGGGCACCTGGTCCCCGGCGCGAATCTGCCCGGCGATGAACCGGCCAGTCTGTGGATGGTGTTGAGGCGGTTTTTCATCTGCCTCGGCGAATGCGGGCTGGTTCCGCTTATTCCGCCTCAGTTACACCATGTCGGCGATTGCTGCGCAAACAAGTTCTCCACGTACGCGTACACCACCGTTACTGTACCACGTAAACATAAGGGTTACACGTCTGGTGTGAGACGTTCCCTGGGGGGGAGGTCCACCTGGGGCCGAACCGCACAATAACCCTGGGTTCGATGTGGGGCGGCGGAGGGGTGAAGTGGACTGCGGTAGTCGTCTGGGGTTGTGGACCACTGCGGCTGCGGCGGGGACGGAGCCTCTGCGTCGTTTCTAGGTCCCCGTTTAACATACAATACAATACAGTCAGCACACGGATATCTGAACACAAAAGATATATCCGACAGAGATAGCACACCAAGTCAGAGGTAGCAGAACACCAGGAGCCCGCAGCTCGTGGTCTCGCGGTCTCGTTCTCGCTTCCCAAGCACGGGGTCCCGGGTTCGATTCCCGGCGGGGTCAGGGATTTTCACCTGCCTCCAGGTGACTGGATGTTTGTGTCGTCCTCATAATTTCATAATCGTTCATGAAAGTGGTGAGACTGGACTGAGAAACGGGTGGGAATTTGTACGGGCGCTGATAACCGCGCAGTTCAGCGCCCCACAAACCAAACATCATCATCATCATCACCCGGATGAGTGCGGCAAACATTGATTTTGGTGAAGCTCGCGTACTGGCGAAACTGCCTCTTACTTTCAGAAGGAAGATTAGAGAGGCAATAAAAATAGCCAAGCGACCGGCCAACATGAACGGAGAGAAGACAGATACCGACTTCCGACGTCTTGGCTGCTTGCAGTAACAGCGCTACGAGACGATAGCTCACGTGAAGCAACACATACATGCGCGCGGAAGACCGCAGCGGCCGCAGGTAGATAAGAATACTGGCGCGCCTCGGACGGCGCTAGAAAGCAGGAAAACAACATCACGTTACAGCTGCCGCCTGGTTTTCCATTCGCCGATTTCCACCAATCACAAGGAGTAATGCAAACACCAATCAAAACGTCTGGTTTCACAAATAATGAAAACAATAAAGACTTCTAACATTCCTCCCCTTCATCCTTAACAGCCTATCAGAATTTGGTAACAGCCATGTCTGCAGTTAAAAAGGAAACAAAGTTTTCTCATTCAGCAAAAGGAAAAGAAAAAAACTCATTCAGCAGAAAGCAAAAACACCCTTAAGAAGGTCGCTTGCAACAGGGCGGAAACGTCGGTAGTTTTATATACCAGGTGATCAAAAAATCAGTATAAATTTGAAAGCTGAATAAATCACGGAATAATGTAGATAGAGAGGTACAAATTGACACACATGCTTGGAATGACATAGGGTTTTATTAGAACCAACAAAATACAAACTTTCAAAAACTGTCCGATAGATGGCGCTTCATCTGATCAGAATAGCAGTAATCAGCATAACAAAGTAAGACAAAGCAAAGATGGTGTTCTTTACAGAAAATGCTCAATATGTCCACCATCATTCCTCAACAATAGCTGTAGTCGAGGAATAATGTTCTGAACAGCTCTGTAAAGCATGTCCGGAGTTATGGTGAGGCATTGGCGTCTGATGTCTTTCAGCATCCCTAGAGATGTCGGTCGATCACGATACTAATCGCACGGACTGAGGTCTGGGGACCTGGGAGGCCAAGCATGACAAAAGTGGCGGCTGAGCAAACGATCATCACCAAACGACGCGCGCAAGAGATCTTTCACGCGTCTATCAAAATGGGGTGTTTTTTTTGGTTCTAATAAAACCCCATGTCATTCCAAGCATGTGTGTGAATTTTTACTTCTCTATCTACATTATTCCGTGGTTTATTAAGTTTTCAAATTTATACTGACTTTTTGATCACCCGCTATATTGACAATGCGGTCACAAACCCAGAAAAATTTTATTGAATGTACAGTATATGGTTTGATGGTAAATCGAGGAAAGACGAAAACGATAAGAAATAGCAGATATGAGAACAACGAGAAACTTATCAGGATTGGTGATCACCTAGTAGATGAAGTTAAGGAATTCTTTTACCTAAGCAGAAAAATAAACCAGGACAGACGCGGCAGGGAGGACATCCAAAGCAGAATAGCACTGGCAAAATGGGCATCCCTGGCCAAAAGAAGTCTACTAGTATAAAACATAGGCCTTAATTTGGGGAAGAAACATCTTAGAATGTACGTTTGGAGCAAATCAGTGTATGGTAGTGAAACATGGACCGTGGGAAAACCGGAAAAGAAGTGAATCGAGGCATTTAAGATGTGGTGCTACAGAAGGATGTTGAAAATCAAGTGGACTTGTAAGGTAAGGAATGAGGAGGTTCTTCGGAGAATCGGGAAGGAAAAGAATTATGGAATACACAGACAATAAGAAGAAGGATGGTAGGATATCTGTCAAGACATCAGGGAATAACTTTCATGGTCCTACATGGAGCTGTAGAGGACAAAAACTGCAGAGGAAGACTGAGATTAGAATCTATCCAGCAAATAATTGAGGACGTAGGTTGCAAGTGCTACTCTGAGGTGAAGAGGTTGGCACAGGAGAGGAATTCGTGGAGGGAGCGTCAGACAAATCACAAGTCTGATGTCTTAGAAACGACGAATACTAAATATGCATTATCGCAAAGCTAGCTGCCGTGCCAATGAATTAAGACGCCGAAACTACCGGGACGACAACTAGAACATTCCTAATCTTTCTTTGAGCCGCCACAGTGCCTCCTCCTCGTCTTAACTGAGTGCAACACAGCTATTAATTAGTCTTTGACAACAATACACTTGCTTAAACTTTAACATTTTTTACGTATCATAACTTTAAATGCAACTGTAATTCTCCTTAGTTACAGAACCTGTGTGATACTGTGAGAAGATGAAACTAATTCTCTCGTAATGTACAACAGATCATGTAACTTTATGAATTAATTTTGCAAGTGTTATTCAGCACAATTTGAACCTTAAAATAACTTAGCTAATTCTCATTTCGTTTTAACGTAATACCACCCCAGCCAACTCTCAATCATATCAACGATTTGGTTACATTGTGGTGAAACCCGAACTTCTAGTCGGTTCATTACACTTCGAACTCGTTCTTATTTACTTCAACTACAATCATACCTTATCTGATAACATTCTCTGAACTTCAAAAATAATTTATGGTCCACTGACAAGAATAATAAGGATGTCTTTATTACAGTCTTTCTGGTGGAAATTGGGAATAAACCCCGGTACCTCTCAAGATAGAGGGAATAAGAAAGGGAGAATACAGAAAAACAAGAGATCAGAGACGCAGAAAGATAGAAAATACAGTGCCAGAAAAAAATTAGTACACTCTTTTAGAGTTTTAAGTCCACGGAAGATTTTATTTTTGCAATAGTACATACGGAGTACACGAAATGATTACATTTACAGATCAATAGCACAAGCGGTTCTGTAGTACGAGGTGTCGACCCCTGCTCAAGCACTCATATTAGTATGTCGTGCAGCCTCCACGAGCCGCAATGCATGCGCTGCCTCTGGCATCCAGTCGATCGTAGAGATGACGAATACTGTCCTAGGCTACGATATTCCACGCCTGCTTGATCTGTTCACGTAGTTCAGTAAAAGTTGTTGGATGACGAGTTGCACGAGTCACTTCTCGCCCAAACTTATGCCACACGTACTCGACTGGAAACAAGTCCGGAGATGGTGCTGCCCCCGGAAGTTGCTGCACGTCTTGCAGAACACGTTAAGTTTCACGGGCAATGAGTGTGCGAGCATTATTCTGTTGGAACAACACATAACATTCCTGTTGCAAGACGGCAAAAGATCGGATCTAACAACAATCTGCACATGTACACGATTTATTGCGATCACTCGTACTCCAGACCATAACGCCTGAGGTGGAGCCATGTGTGTTGAATGAATTCACTTTACGAGACAGTTCACATAAGGTCTACATCAAATACGCGCAAACGACCATCGCTTGTGTGCAGACAGAATCTGATTTCATCCTGAACACCACGGCGCGCCATTCCATCTCCCAAGTGATCCTCTGACGGCACCAGTAGAGTCGTGCACGTCTATGCTGTGACGTGGGTGGAAAAAAATGGAAATGCCGTGTGGCTAGGGCCGCCCGTCGGGTGGACCGTTCGCCTGGTACAAGTCTTTGAAGTGACGCCACTTCGGCGACTTGCGTGTCTATGGGGATGAAATGATGATGATAAGGACAACACAACACCCAGTCCCTGAGCGGAGTAAATCTCCGACCCAGCCGGGAATCGAACCCGGGCCGTTAGGTATGACATTCCTTCGCGCTGACCACTCAGCTACCAGGGGCGGACGGCGTGGGTGGAAGATGGGTAGAGGTGTGCATCTCCGTATTACCACGCCTAATAAGCGATTCGTGTTGAGATGACTGGGGTCACAAGCCCTTATATCCATGTTGAGATAACTGTTCGATCTGTCACCGCTGCCCTTACAATACGACGGTGCTGGGGGGGGGGGGGGGGGGGGGAGGGGGGGACTGCGTAGGACGTCCAGAAACTCATCTACCGGTGTAATATACTTCGCGTGATTACTGATACCAGCGTCGTCGCACTACTTACGCAGCAAGTCTAGCTTGTGTGGCAGTTCACCGAAAGGATCATCCCGCCACTCGGTTGGTCGCAATTTGACCACTTTCAAACTCGCTCAGTTGGAAGTAGGAAGCATGAGTGCGCCTCTGTGGCATGGTGCCTGCTTACTACAGACATTTCCACCGCACTGAGCCTTCGGGCTATGAGCATTCCCTATTAAAGGGTAGACACATATGGCAGCTGTGTCACTACGCTATCTGTTGGCGGACGACACTGAAACCATTATCAGTATATATACTATCCCCCAGGTGGGGCCGGCCGGAGTGGCCGAGCGGTTAAAGGCGCTACAGTCTGGAACCGCACGACCGCTACGGTCGCAGGTTCGAATCCTGCCTCGGGCATGGATGTGTGTGATGTCCTTAGGTTAGTTAGGTTTAAGTAGTTCTAAGTTCTAGGGGACTTATGACCACAGCAGTTGAGTCCCATAGTGCTCAGAGTCATTTGAACCAGGTGGTTTATGCCGTCATCGGATCAAAATCGACGTCGTATTTCCGGTTGCACTATTTTTTTCCCAGCAGTGTAGAACCGCAGATTAATTCCCTTCTATTATTAAATTTACTGACAGTTGAACATCAGTTAACTATGTTCTGTCTCTTAAGCCATCAACATATAACGCTTGGGTTCTGCCTTTCCCCTTGCTGCACAGTCATTAATGTATTTTGGAAAGCATACTGAACTCTTCTCTTAGTGAATTCTTCCTCTGCATACAAAAAATACACATTTTTTACGGATAGTTTATTCAAACAGACATATGTAAATTCTTAAGTTTCTAATTTCTTACTTTGTCATCATTTGGGAACAACGGTTAGGAACAAAAAACATCACACTTTTTCCTACGCTGTAATCGGACGTCACACAGCAGCAGATATTAAATATATTTCTTTGACATCTGACTTCAAAAACGAATTCGAAAACCGGTTTCAAGTTTTCAACAAACATCGTGTGTTTTTTTTTTTTTTGTATTTGCTACGCCATTCTTCGTAGACATGAGTTCATTACCGAAACATTTACAAATGTGATGCTGCGAAATAAAATGTGATGCACAGTTAAAAGAGAAATTTGATCAGGCTGGTTTGGAAGAGTTCTATAAAATACCGGGTGATCAAAAAGTCAGTATAAATTTGAAAACTTAATAAACTACGGAATAATGTAGATAGAGATGCAAAAATTGACACACATGCTTGGAATGACATGGGGTTTTATTAGAAATTAGAACAAAAAAAAACACCCCATATTGCTAGACGCGTGAAAGACCTCTTGCGCGCATCGTTTGGTGATGACCGTGTGCTCAGCCGAAACTTTCGTCATGCTTGACCTCCCAGGCCCCAGACCTCAGTCCGTGCGATTATTGGCTTTGGGGTTACCTGAAGTCGCAAGTGTATCGTGATCGACCGACATCTCTAGGGATGCTGAAAGACAACATCCGACGCCAATGCCTCACCATAGCTCCGGACATGCTTTACAGTGCTATTCAGAACATTATTCCTCGACTACAGCTATTTTTGAGGAATGATAGTGGACACATTGAGCATTTCCTGTAAAGAACATCATCTTTGCTTTGTCCCACTTTGTTATGCTAATTATTGCTATTCTGATCAGATGAAGCGCCATCTGTCGGAATTTTTTCAACATTTGTATTTTTTTGGTTCTAGTAAGGTCATTCCAACCATGTGTGTCAATTTGTACCTCTCTATCTACATTATTCCGTGATTTATTCAGTTTTCAAATTTATACTGACTTTTTGATCACCCGGTATATTTGGACAAGAATAAATATCCAGCGTTTTACAAATGCTTTACAAATGATTTCATTATGTGGGACCAGTTACGAGTGTGAACAGCTTTTTAGTCGGATGAATTACATCAAATCCCAAATGAGAACACAAATTACTGTTGTTCATCTGGAAAATTCTTTGCGTGTAGCAACAACTTCAGCTGACATCAAAACTGACTCACTTAGGTCAGTCAAACGAAGCCAGATATCCCACAAATATTTTGTTTCATTAAATTGTATAATAAATGTTCTTTCATCAGATTTGTTTTATTTTCCTTAAAAAGTAAATATATCTTGCTTTTTTTCGTTCACAAAACATAAATTGACAATGCGGACCGCGGGAAAATCCACTCTCAAAAATTTGGTCCGTATGCTGAAAAGGTAGGCCACCCCTGACCTAGAACATGATGGAGGCCTTGAATGGTATGGCACACAACCTGTTTTGAAAACACTTTTCAGACACAAATTTGTGCGGAAGATAAATTATATTCAGTATTACTTCTTCAAGCAAAATTAAGTAAATGCAATTTGTTATTAAATAACTTATTCACTTTGATGCGCACGTGTATCACTTGAAAATAGCATTATCGTTCAGATTAGAAAAGTAGCTTCGCTTAATATTTAACACACTTTAGCAAATAAATTAAGTTTTCAAATACCAATTTTCTCTTTCGTGATCATTCGGAACTGTCTGAGGATTAGGTATAGAATCCTAACATATGCGAAACACTTATATTGAGTAAACGCCACGAAACACTGGTCTAAGCGTAATATTACATTTATAATTTATTACGTTGCTTGGAGGTGGTCGAAAAGTCAAGTTGCTGGGAAGGCGGTGCTGGTCGGAATTACATAACCATGGCCCTTCGTGTAACATGGTGTACAAAACCTCTTCTTGGAGGCAGAATTGTAAATAAGAGCACACCACTATTTGCCACGTTACCTTGAACAAATGCCAATTTAATCGTAGGCTCATTTAATACAATTTAGCTGTCCTCCCTCCGGCTGCTTCCATATCAACGGCTGATCACAGACTGATTTTGTTCAAGTGTTTGCCGGCCGCGGTGGCCTAGCGGTTCTAGGCGCTCAGTCCGGAACCGCGCGACTGCTACGGTCGCAGGTTCGAATCCTGCCTCGGGCATGGATGTGTGTGATGCCCTTAGGTTAGTTAGGTTTAAGTAGTTGTAAGTTCTAGGGGACTGATGACCACAGATGTTAAGTCCCATAGTGCTCAGAGCCATTTGAACCATTTGTTCAAGTGTTGGCGCACTAACTTCGAGTCTAGTCACCTTTTCAATTTTGGCATCACCTCCTAGGTACAGAGGGACTTCCCTCCACCTTTTCCTATCATTTACAATTCCGATTACCTAAGCATGAATGTGTGAGATGATATATCAGTTTCATTCGTTTTACATATAAAAGAATACAGAACTCATCATAACACTGAGCAAAAATATACAAATGTGAAAATATACAGGCTTAAAAAAAAAACACGCGCACCCACCCACCCACCCACCCACCCACCCACCCACACACACACACACACACACACACACACACACACACACACACACACTGTGTGCGCGCTATGAAGTGCCGTTAATGTTACATCATAGGTATACAGTATAGGTGTTACAACCACACTTTTATTCTTGTTGCATGTAAATGGACGTCTATCTTGCGTAGGTAAAATTGTATCAATGCTCATTGCCTGGAGTTAATGGAATTCTGAAAATAACAACGCCCTTGTAAGGCTGTTCACTTCTAGTGGTAATAGTCAATGGTTATGATCAATGACACGAGTAACATTACGAGTTATGTTATTCACATGAAGATACTGACGCTGATAGTGACCACAACCTACTACTAATAATATCACTGTTAAAATTGAAGACGTTAGAGAAAAGCTGCTAAAACATTGGAACCGAGACAAGTTGAAAGACTCACAAATTCCGACTACTTTGGAAGAACATCTGATCTTAAAACTAACGAGTGAAGTGCTGGTGCGACGTTGCAAATGCAGCTGAAAAGTTACTAATATTGGAAAAATGCAGACAATGACTCCATGAATAACAGGTGAGATAATAAAATCAGTAAAGAAACAACATAATTTTAAAAATGCCGAGAGTTTAGATCCCTCCAAAATGAAATTATCCGGAAATGTAGAAAAGCTAACACAGGAATCGATGGAGGAAAGACGTCGTGAAACAGATACAAAATTGAAATGGAGTGACGTTGATTCTGCACAAACTCGCTCACAGTCACTTGAGGAAGCCTATCGTAAGGAGTACAGTGATAAAATATTAAAAAGTAAATGACTGATGTAGGTAGAAAGTAAGGCGAGAAGATGGACTCAAGGCTTGGGGATACTTTGTAGCAGCGCAGAAGAAATTACAGCAATTGAAATGAGGACATGGGCATGATAGTGGAGGTACAATACGATTTTCTGAATCTGAGAAAGCTTTACATCAACTCAGAAGAAACAAACGACTAGGAGTGGCAGAAACACTAGCAGAACTCTAGGGGGTGGGGAGGAGGGGGGGGGGGGGTAGGCTCAGAGGCAGCGATGGAAAAGGAGCTATACAGCTCGTAAATAAAATGTATGTAAGTGGGGAAGTTTCATAACAAATTGAAAATAAAGTATTTGTAGCACATTAAAAGAAAGGAAGAGCTTATACATGTGAAAATTGCCACATGTCACACAATTCTGAAGGCTGTAAATTCAACTAAATACTTATGGATTATGATTACAAATACCATAAATTGGAATAATCACATAAATAGTGTTGTGGGTAGAGCCAACCAAAGACAGCGATTCATTGGCAGAACACTTAGAAGGTGCAACAGGTCTACTAAAGAGACTGCTTACACGACGCCCGTCCACCCTATTCTGGAGTATTGCTGTGCAGTGTGGGATCCACATCAGGTGGGACTGACGGATAACATTGAAAATGTACAAAGAAGGGCAGCTCGTTTTGTATTATCCCGAAGTAGGGGAGATAATGCCATAGACGTGATACGTGAATAGGAGTGGCAATCATTAAAACAAAGGCGCTTTTCGTTGCGACGGGCTCTTCTCATGAAATTTTTCTCCCCCGATTGTGAAAACATTCTGTTGGCACCCACCTAGATAGGGAGAAACGATGATCATCACGATAAAATAAGAGAAATCAGGGCTCGCACAGAAAAATTTAAGTGCTCGTTTTTCCCTCGCACCGTTCGAGAGTGGAACGATAGATAGACACTTGAAGGTGGTTCATTGAACCCTCTGCAAGGCACTTTATGCAGAGCATCACAAGAGTCCTTTTATCATGGAATGGAAAGGAGAACTGAAAATAGGTCAGAAAAGGCACAGGCATTCGGGTCACGATCTTAGCATAGTTGCTAATAATGTAGGGTAGACACAAACGAGGAAACATACAATGGATTCATAGGTTTGGAGAAAGCTTTTGAAAATGTGGAGTGGAGAATGTTTTCCGCTACTAAGCAGTCTGATATGAACTTCATGGAAAGAAAGAAAGAAAATCCGCTCTCTTCATGCAAAGCAGACTGCAGTGTGCGACATTAACGGAATGATACAGGAGGCGAAAATCAGGTAACTTGTAAGACAGGATTGCTCATTGTCAGCACAGATATGTAATTTGTGTAAAAAGACTGTGAGAGAAGTAGAGGAATAGCTCGATGCTGGAGTTGTTTGTTTCCGACTAAAAACAGCATGATACGGTTCGCTGGAGGCCCAGAAATGGTCGACGAATGTGAACATGAACTGAGTCTCGTGCTTAACGAAACGGAATGTGTTGTCTGATAGCTGTAATATGTATATGAACAAAGTGAAAAATAAGAAATGATGTACATATTGGGTGGCATGTTGGATGCCTAAATGTTAAAATCGAACAAAGGCCTATTGACAAGTACCACTGCTATGTCGCAAGTAGGATAGATAAAAGTGGAATATGCAGAAAAGACGTAATAGTATGTATTACACAAGAGAAAAGGGCTTCTATGAAGAAAAAGATTAGTGTAAATATATATTGGAGCACAGCTCTGTATGGGTGTGGAAAAAAGAGTTGTGTCTTAATGAGATTTTACGGGGACTACTGAAGACCAGATGAGTTAATAGAGTAAGGAACGAAGACGTCTTGCAACGAGTCAGCGATGCCAGATCGTCAATGAGGGATTTGACATCTTCGCTGAAACGAAGACGATAGCTGGCAAGAGGGATGGGGAGCTACAACTCATGGGGCTCGACGAACAAAACTCTTCTGAAATTGCAGAAAGAAACTGAATGATGTGTTTCTGCAGTTCCTCACAATATGTTACAAGAACTTGAAAAATTATGCAAACTTAAAAATTTTCGAACGCCTCCCTGTTGAATTAAAGACAGGGACGCTCAATAAACACAGAAGAAATGAAAACTATTTTTTTATCGAGGAGTACTGCTCTTTCACGAACGTGTTAGTATGATTTACCGTTACCAATAGCTAAACATGCTCTTTACTAATTTTAAGTCACTATCCACTGTGAAAGAAATTATGCAATATTTAAAATAGTTTTTTTTGTCTACAAGAAAATTAAGGATTAAGTGATCCAACACACGTAGTATTGCTCCACGTAACAGAGAATAACAACAATAACAATAATAATGAATTTTAGAATTTAAATTATTTGAGTGCATGTGTTTGTCTATTTGTGTGTGCGTTTGAGTAGTGTGATTTGTGCTTATCTGTGTTACATTTACTTAATCTACACACAAGTCAAAAGTTATGTAAGCAACAAGAAAAACTTTTAATGTAATTACTCATCATGCAGCCACAATATAATATTCTTTGAGGAGGAAGGCGCGTATTCAGGGGGAAAGGGGGGGAGGGGGGAGAGGAGGGTCACGGAGGTCGTAATCCCCATTAAAATTTTCTAATAGGAACTTAATTTCACAGGAAACTTTCGGATAATAAAAGAGCATGAAAACTATAAGTATAAGAAAGGCTTTCTAGAACTTATAGGCTACGTTTAACACAAGATACTTTTCAGTTGCATGTTGATACAAGACACTTTTCAGTTGCTTGCTTGAGGACTTGTTAACGTGGGAGAGTATGCATCTTGGCTGGTAACATTACAATCAGGAACGGGCGTCCTTGCCCAGGCTGATCGTGCCTACTGCCACCAACAAATCCATCATATTAGTGAAGCCATGGATTCAACTGACAAACCACAGAATGTTGACAGAAAATACAAAAATAGAAAGACGCTCCACGTAGACATAAACAAGAAAAAAGAAACACACTCCTGTCAGCTGCACGTTTATTTTGCTTTAGCTGGCATGCCAGCGTTTGCAGTATTAGTGCTTGGTAGAATACTGATGACTGTGGGGGTACACATCGATTTATGTTATGTAAATTGACTGAGTTGTGGGACAGTGTTTCTATTATAGTTTGTAGCGGCTCTCCTAATATCCCTGAATGACGTTCAAGGAAGGAGAGGCACACAGCAGACAGTCGCACTCCCATTAGCTTATTATGCTGTCAAATCTAGATTCGGCTGTAAATAACCACCTTCAGTGCATTTTCGTTACAATTCAACAGACTCGCGACAGCTCATGTAGTCATACACTACTGGCCATTAAAATTACTACACCACGAAGATGACGTGCCACAGGCGCGAAATTTAACCGACAGGAAGAAGATGCTGTGATATGCAAATGATTAGCTTTTCAGAGCATTCTCACAAGGTTGGTGCCGGTGGCGACACCTACAACGTGATGACATGAGGAAAGTTTCCAACCGATTTCTCATACACAAACAGCAGTTGACCGGCGTTGCCTGGTGAAACGTTGCTGTGATGCCTCGTGTAAGGAGGAGAAATGTGTACTATCACGTTTCCGACTTTGATAAAGGTCGGATTGTAGCCTATCGCGATTGCGGTTTATCGTATCGTGACATTGCTACTCGCGTTGGTCGAGATCTAATGACTGTTCGCAGAATATCGAATCGGTGACTTCAGGAGGGTAATACGGAACGCCGTGCTGGATCCCAACGGCCTCGTATCACTAGCAGTCGAGATGACAGGCATCTTATCCACATGGCTGTAACGGATAGTGCAGCCACGGCTAGATCCATGAGTCAACAGATGGGGACGTTTGCAAGACAACAACCATCTGCACGAACAGTTCGACGAAGTTTGCAGCAGCATGGACTATCAGCTCGGAGGCCATGGCTGCGGTTACTCTTGACGCTGCATCACAGACAGGAGCGCCTGCGATGGTGTACTCAACGACGAGCCTGGGTGCACGAATGGCAAAACGTAATTTTTTTCGGATGAATCCAGGTTCTGTTTACAACATCATGATGGTCGCAGCTGTGTTTGGCGACATCGCGGTGAACGCACATTGGAAGCGTGTATTCGTCATCGCCATACTGGCTTATCACCCGGCGTGATGGTATGGGGTGCCACTGGTTACACGTCTCGAACACCTCTCGTTCGCATTGACGGCACTTTGAACAGTGGACGTTAATTTCAGATGTGTTACGACCCGTGACTCTACTCTTCATTCTATCCCTGCGAAACCATACATTTCAGTAGGATAATGCACGACCGCATGTTGAAGGTCCTGTACGGACCTTTCTGGATACAGGAAATGTTCGACTGCTGCCCTGGTCAGCACAATCTCGAGATCTCTCACCAATTGAAAACGTCTGGACAATGGTGGCATAGCAAATGGCTCGTCAGATTAAGCCAGTCACTACTCTTGATGAACTGTGTATCTTGTTGAAGCTGCATTGGCAGCTGTACCTGCACACTCCATCCGAGCTCTGTTTGACTCAATTCCTAGGCGTATCAAGGCCGTCATTACGGCCAGAGGTATTTGTTCTGGGTGCTGATTTCTCAGGATCTATGAACCCAAATTGCGTGAAAATGTAATCACATGTCAGTTCTAGTATAACATATTTGCCCAATGAATACAAGTTTATCATCTGCATTTCTTCTTGGTGTAGCAATTTTAATGGCCAGTAGTGTATGTCCTTACAGGTGTACACCTATAAGAAAATACGGTGACACGAACTGCCGCGAGTATGTTGAATTATAACTCAAATGCACTGAAGATTTTTAGCCTAATTTAGATTTTCATGCATAATAAAAGGTAATGAGCTTGCGACTGACTGCTGTGTGCCTCTGCTTCCTTACTATCTACGGTCGCTATGCACAAAGATTCCTGATGGAATCAAAGCTGAATGAGGTATATCCGGAAATACACGTCACTTAGGAATGAAATAAATGGGAATTGCAGGGTACCTAAGATGAAATGGCTGCATGGAAAAGGTGAAGACGTCGAGAAAGAAATGATTGTCTGAAGGACTGAGTCAGCATATATAAAAGTTAAAACAGCCTTCGGTGACGTTAAAAACAAGGGTGGTAACATTACGAGTGCGATAGGAATTCCACTGTAAAATGCAGAGGAGAGAACGCATAGATGGAAGGAGTGCATTGAAGGACTCTATGAGGGGGAAGACATGTCTGATAAAGTGATAGGATTCGATATAAAAGAGATAGGGGATCCACTATTTGAATCAGAATTTGAACGAGCTTTGTAAGACTTATCCAAGTTGCTGACAGGTACAATATGAAGGAGAATGGAAAAGAAAATCGACGATGTGTTAGATGACGATCAGTTTGGCTTTAAGAAAGATAAAAACACAGGGGAGGCATTCGTGACACTGCGGTTGTCAATGGCAGCAAGACTAGAGAAAAAATCAAATCACGTTCATGGGATTTGTCGACCTCGAATAAGCGTTCGACAATTTCGAAAGGTGCAGGTTGTTCGAAATTCTGAGAAAAATTGAGGTAAGCTATGAAAGAAAGACGGGTAATATACAACATTTGCAACAACAGAGAGGGAACAATAAGGCTAGAAGACCAAGAACACTCACCCCTACTGTTCAATCTCAACATCGAATAACAATGACGGAAATAAACGAAAGGTTCAAGAGCGGTACTAACATTCAAGGTGAAAGGATATCAGTGACAAGATTCGTTGATTACATCGCTATCCTCCGTGCAGTTGCTTAAGTGACCCAATGTTAGTTCTAAGCTAATAGATGAGGAAAAAAGACCTTCAGAGTACTTCATCTAGGCTGTAATGTGACCGGGCAAGCTTGTGGTCCTGCGTCAACATATGCGACCTGACCATATCACTGTAATGTGTTCACCAGTCAGTCTATCATTAATTACTACTGAGTTCTGCCTTCCGTCGATATCTTAAACGTTAGAGATGCAGCAGTAGCCCAGATATGGTGAAGGAATTTGGCCGCGATGCCAGCTCCGAATACTTCTCTACGATTTCGTTCCCATAATAGCGAAAATAATTTTCGAACCTGGAGGCATTTTGCATCATTGCCGACAATGTTTCTCACCGACAACATGACTTTTTGTTACATTGTAGGCTACTTTAATTTCAGGTATAGATTCATTGTAAGGAACTTGCATTATCATCTGGCTATCTTATCACATTTGTGGTACGCAATTTTGTGCAATAGAATGATGTACTATTTCTAAGAATATTTTATTTATAAGAAAAGGAATGTGACTAAAAGATGGGCGAGTGCCTAATAGTGAAAAACGGTTCTTTACTATAGTTTTTAGTTTTTATTGAATCATTTTGTCCATAGGTCCATAGGTCACGTAACTACGGACGCCAAATATTTTAAACGTTGAAAGTCATAATTACAAAAATATTTAACCACAAACTACTTAAATCAAAGTAACAATGACAGTCGTAGTAATCGGAACATCCATCGTTAGAAAATTATGATAAATCTTAAGACAGCTTAAAAGTGGGTAATGAGTCGGTGACATATCAGCTATTGACCTACAATAATATGGGAAAACCACGGAAGAAATACATCAGTATGGATGAGTCAACTAAACACACGCTAACTGTCTTAACACTAACAATTTCTTTCCTAATTTTCGATTCAAATCAATGAACTACGATTCTCATCTTTGGAATTGATTGCTTGTAAATCAGTGTAGCGATTACAGTTCCATATTTTGTAAATGATAAGCGAAAAGTTTTTATCCCAATGCCAAAATTTGGAGACCAAGTAGGGCCTACTTTATCTTTTAAATTTAGCATTCGAGAAATCTTTCACGCAGGAGGATCGTACAAACGTACCGCCGTTTGAGTCTCGTACAGATTCCCGTATGGAGGACATAGTGATAGACATCCCTGGGGTTGTGAAGCAGCTGAATGGGTTGAAAATAAATAAATCGCCAGGTCCTGTTGGGTTTCCAATTCAGTTTTACAGAGAGTACTCTACTGCATTAGCTCCTTACTTAGCTTGCATTTATCGCGAACCTCTTGCCCAACGTAAAGTCCCGAGCGACTGGAAAAAAAGCGCAGGTGATGCCTGTATATAAGAAGGGTGGAAGGGTGGATCCTCAAAATTACAGACCAATATCCTTAACATCGGTTTGTTGTAGGATTCTCGAACATATTCTCAGTTCGAATATAATGAATTTCCTTGAGACAGAGAAGTTGCTGTCCATGCATCAGCACGGCTTTAGAAAGCATCTCTCCTGCGAAACGCAACTCGTCCTTTTTTCACATGATATCTTGCGAACCATGGATGAAGGGTATCAGACGGATGCCATATTCCTTGACTCGGTGCCCCACTGCAGACTCCTAACTAAGGTACGAGCATATGGGATTGGTTCCCAAATATGTGAGTGGCTAGAAGACTTCTTAAGTAATAGAACCCAGTACGCTGTCCTCGATGGTGAGTGTTCATCGGAAGTGAGGGTATCATCTGGAGTGCCCCAGGGAAGTGTCGTAGGTCCGCTGTTGTTTTATATCTACATAAATGATCTTTTGGATAGGGTGGATAACAATGTGCGGCTGCTTGCTGATGATGCTGTGGTGTACGGGAAGGTGTCGTCGTTGAGTGACTGTAGAAGGATACAAGATTACTTGGACAGGATTTGTGATTGGTGTAAGGAATGGCAGCTAACTCTAAATATAGATAAACGTAAATTAATGCAGAATCCTGTAACGTTTGAATACTCCATTTGTAGTGTAGCGCTTGACACAGTCACGTCGATTAAATTTTTGGGCGTAACACTGCAGAGCGATTTGAAGTGGGACAAGCATGTAATGGGAGTTGTGGGGAAGGCGGATAGTCGTCTTCGGTTCATTGGTAGAATTTTGGGAAGATGTGGTTCATCTGTAAAGGAGACCGCTTATAAAACACTAATACTACCTGTTCTTGAGTACTGCTCGAGCGTTTGGGATCCCTATCAGGTCGGATTGAGGGAGGTCATAGAAGCAAGTCAGAGGCGGGCTGCTAGATTTGTTATTGGTAGGTTTGATCATCACGCGAGTGTTACGGAAATGCTTCAGGAACTCGGGTGGGAGTCTCTGGAGGAAAGGAGGCTTTCTTTTCGTGAATCACTACTGAGGAAATTTAGAGAATCTGCATTTGAGGCTGACTGCAGTACAATTTTACTACCGCCAACTTATATTTCGAGGAAATACCACAAAGATAAGATAAGAGAGATTAGGGCTCGTACAGAGGCATATAGACAGTCAGTTTTTCCTCGTTCTGTTTGGGAGTGGAACAGGGAGAGAAGATGCTAGTTGTGGTACGAGGCACCCTCCGCCACGCACCGTATGGTGGATTGCGGAGTATGTATGTAGATGTAGATGTAGATCCAATAATAATATTAACAATAAAGAGGAGGTTACTGAATGTTACCTCTATTACTCTTGATCTACCGAAAAATAACTAACACTGAAG
This sequence comes from Schistocerca piceifrons, assembly GCF_021461385.2. Classification (NCBI taxonomy): domain Eukaryota; kingdom Metazoa; phylum Arthropoda; class Insecta; order Orthoptera; family Acrididae; genus Schistocerca; species Schistocerca piceifrons. The sequence goes on along the minus strand of NC_060138.1, from coordinate 988,122,251 downwards.
AAATGTTTAACGAAATTCACGACTTTTATTCGAAGAATGGACAGCTGAGAACGCATGAAACTGTTTATAGAGTTGTTGCGTTCGGATGTTTAGTCAGTCGTCATCTCTTAGTGTTGAACCTAAAACACATGAGAGGTGAATTAATTATTTGACTAATGGTATATCTAGCTTAGTACTTTGTAATTCGGTCTAGCGTTCACTACGAAGCGTCTGTGCAGAAATGAAAGCAGTAAAGTGAAAGGAAAAAGCGACCTTAGCAAGACGACAACTTGTTTAACAGTGTCCTTAAAGCCACTCAAACTTGTCATTCCATTTGCACTTCGTTTATACAGTCTTTAGGATTAAAGCTTTGCAGAGATCTTTCTGCGCTAAATGTAATTAAGATTCAACAGAAATGGACCAGCAGTTCGCTCGAATGGCGAGCTGGGAACTCGTTTGACATCGGAATCCATTTATCACAGCTGCTGCTTCTAATTTTCTCCTCCCGCTGGCAGATTCTTTCTTTCCCTAAACTCTGTAAGTCGTAAAACAGCAAGACACGCGAACAAGTTCAAAAAGTTGCGAACTTTTCAATGCAAAATTGTAATGCATGAGGGAAAAACAGTTAAAAATGCAAGAAGTCGTGTGAATGCGATACCATTCTCTGAAGATTTTCACACTGTTGACACTTACATAATTACACTGCAGGTATCGCAACCGCTGATCTGGAAATAAGCGAATGAAAACTGAAACTATTTCTCGTTATAAGACCATTAACGCTTCTACAGTGCAAAAAAAAAAAAAAAAAAAAAAATGTGCGGCTTCTTCGCCACCCAGTGCTTTCTTTTGCTTCTAAGGATGGGACGTGAAAGGTTTGTGCGGGTGCACGCGTTTGGGAGGTGAGGGGTGGGGTGGGTGTGTTCCAGTAGGAGAAAAGTCTTTCCAAAGGAGGTGGAAGTGCATCAATCAATTTAAATTTAAAGATTACGTAGTTAGATTACAGCTGATGCTTTTCTAGATCTGTAAAAGCCAAGTGAATTTGGAAAGTATTCGCAGAACGTGAGGTATTCAAAGAATTTTCTTCAGCAGGAACGGACATATGCAGGCTTCAGAGGAAGAACACATTTTAACTGACTGAACAAATTAAAGTAATAAAAAAGCCAGTACTGCACAATAACTGCAAAAACATGCAATTATCTCCGTTAAAATGCAAATAGAAAGTAGTTAGCAGCCTCAATAAAAAGTAAAGTACACAGTGTTGATGTTGTACGATATTACTTATGTAATACTAGCTGTTCCTGGCCACATTTTGCTGTCAGTCAGTCTGCTTAAATTGATAAGAAAGAAAAGAGGAAACACACCTTTGTAATAGATATGGGAATTGGATATACGTCCTAATCTCCTTCCCTTCCTTGTTTCTGACCATCTCATCTTCCCCTTTGTTTGTCCTATACCTCGTCCTTCCCCCTCTCTTTGTCCATCACCTCCTCCCCCTCTGTCGAACTTCTTCTCCCACTCCCCCTCCCTCTCTCTCTCTCTCTCTCTCTCTCTCTCTCTCTCTCTCTCTCCATCTACACCTGCCACCTGCCTCTGTCCGTCTCCTTCTTCCTGTTTTTGACTCCACCCCACCCCCCCTATCCATCTATCCATTTCCTCTTCCCCCCTCTCTCTGGCCTTGAGCCTAGTTTACTGTTATTCCAGATTCAGATCGTATAGTAGCATTCTGATCATAAACCAATAAACCATAAAAACAACTTTCTGTTTGTTAACAACGTTACATTATTTAAAGATGTAATGTATATGTGTCTAAACGTTTATTACAATAACGTGTGAAAATCTGAAGTAAATCGGAAAGGTTCAGTTTGAGATTTTTGGTAACAAAAACACTCCTGGTTAGAATTCAATGTTACGATAAAATTTTAAGCCAAACATTCAAGAACTTTTAGAGATTAACGATTTTGAACAAGCCAACATTTACATTTGTATAATGTATCCCCCTTTATTACATATATATTTCATAATTATCAGATGGCGTTCGCCGGGCGGAGTGGCCGACCGGTTCTAGGCGCTACAGTCTGGAGCCGCGCGATCACTACGGTCACAGTTTCGAATCCTGCCTCGGACATGGATGTGTGTGATGTCCTTAGGTTAGTTACGTTTAAGTAGTTCTAAGTTCTAAGGGACTGATAACCTCAGCAGTTAAGTCCCATAGTGCTCAGAGCCATTTGAACCATTTTTGAACCAGATGGCGTTCCAGTAGGCCTAGATATATTAAAACACTTGAATATTCGAATACAATATTCTGCCAAAATTTCAAAGCACTCCATGAAAAACTTTCGGATTTTGAAGAAACTATGATCTATGTTCACACTTATATAGAAAATGTACATGTTCCTAATCGCAAATTTTCGAAAGTTTTTCACCAATTGCTTTGAAATGTTGACACAACATTCTACTGGTATATGCGCATATTTTATTTACCTATTTTAAAATGTATGTAATACAAACATATATATACAGGGTGGTTCATCTGAAGTTTCGGATGAGGTTATTTTGAAAACTATACATTGGGTAAAAATAGTGGGTAAGGAAAGTTTGTAAGCTCAAAGGGGAGACATCAAATGATACTGCACGTGACCTCCAGACCCCGCCCCCTTGGGTGGGGCGGGGGGCAGCTTTTAAATCTTAAATGAGAACACCCATTTTTTATTGCAGATTCGGATTCTCCATAAAAAAGTAATCAACTTTTGTCTGAAACATTTTTTGAACCATTGACAAATGGTGCTGAAATCGAGAAAAAAGTGAAATTGGGGGAGAGCTCTGATCTATTTAGAATGATCCGAGAAAGGAGCACCAATTCGATACAAAATGTGCACCAGTTCTTTCGTTACGCCAAAGTAAGCGATTTTTGTACTAAATGTACTAGAACGCTGTTCCCAAGGGGGGCTTCATTAGTGTGAGTCCCCTTGCCTCTCACATGTTGGGGAGCTTCATTAGTGTGAGTCCACTTGCCTCTCACATGTTGGTGTGCTTCATTAGTGTGAGTCCCTTGACTCTCACAATTTGGGGTGCTTAATTAATGAAATTAGCCACGAAGAAATTATTGAAAATTATCCCCATTTGCTTAAATGTGTAAAGTCAATCATCTGCGAAAGTTGTCCACAGTTTTGAGCAGCACACCCCATGGTATGGCTGCACACGCTCTTCGAATGTGTTGCTCCATATCGTTTCGTGTTGTGAGCTGTCTGTCTTACACAATGTTTATTAAATAATCCCACAAGAAAAAATTAGATGTTAGGTCTGGTGAACGTGGAGGACACTGAATTGGTCCACCGCGTCCTATCCACTGACCAGGGTACCGTACATTTAAAACGGTCCGCACATTTAGCATTGAGCATAATGAGGAGATGCTTCTTCCTGTTAGAACCACATTCGTTGCCTAGTTTCTAAATCAACTTCTTCCATCAGCTCCAAAATTTATCACGGAGAAGTTTTAAATAAGATTCCCCAGCCGCATTTCGATCAAAAAAATATGGTCCTATCAAGTAACCATTTAAAATTCCACACCAGACCATTAACGACCATTTGTGTTGATTGTCAACGAGTCTGTGCCAGTGTGGATTGACAGGGAACCAATAATGACAATCATGACGATTTAATTCGCCATTGTTTTTGAACGTGGCTTCATCGCTGAACATAACGTATCTAACAAACTCGTCACCTCTTATCATTTCCAAGGCCCATAGGCAGAAATGCACGCGTATTTGCATATCTTTCTGCGTTAATGCCTGTGTCAGTGTGATATGATATGCATGATATTTATGTACCTTCAAAATCTTCAAAACAGTTAATTTCAGTATTCCTGTTTGTCTCTGAATCACAGGACTACTAATTTTGGGACCCAGTTGCACACAGGCGAGAACGGTAAGGGTACGAGCGTCATTTTCATTGTATTCGCGATGACGAGGTGGAGAGTGCATGAATGCATTTCGAGCTCGTTATGTGCAATTTCGACTAATGTTTTCGCTTGGATGTCGTCCGTTTGGGAAACGATCCGCATACAATTGCGCAGCTGCAGCGTAACTGTTAAGGCATTCACCTAAAATTAACATCATATCAACAATCTCTGTAGGATGATAGTGAGCCATGTTTCGGTAAAGAATAATTTACTTTCGTTAGTTGATGTTTACGGATCAAAATCTCAAAGTGAAGTGACGTGTGATCGCATTGCACCGACCTTTATATTGAGCCATAGTTTGAAGTTTGGCCACAGTAGCGCCACAGCCGGGCGAGTAATGCGACTGTGAAGAGTTCCCTAACGGTACTTTAATACCATTCTGCCTCCCTCCATCAAAAACTGTGGCGGGTAGGATATAAATATTTTTTTTTTAAAAAAAAAGCTTAATTTGGCGGAATGAAAGAAGTGGTGCACATTTTGTGCGTCCTTCTCGTATCATTCTAAATAAATCTCAGTTCTTCCCCAAATTTTAATTTTTCTCGATTTCAGCGCCATCTGTCAATGGTTTAAAAAAAATGATTCGGACAAAACTTGATTACTTTTTTACGGAAAATCCCAATCTGTAATAAAAAATGGGGGTTTCCATTTAAGATTTAAAAGTTGACCCCCAGTTCACCCTATGTGGTGCGGCTGGGGGTCACGTGTAGTATCATTTTATTTTCTCCTTTGAGCTTATGAACTTACCAATTATTTTTACGCGATGTATAGTTTTCGAGATATTCTCATCCGAAACTTCAGTTGGACCACTGTGTGTGTGTGTGTGTGTGTGTGTGTGTGTGTGTGCAATAAATAATAAACCTCAAACTGTTACATAATAAATCTCAAGACGTTATATATATAGGTACCTAAAAACAGACGTGTATTAGAAGGCAACGTTGCGCCAAAATTTCAAAGCAATCGATGAAGAATTTTCGGAGATACTCGATTCTGAACAAACGATTTACATTTTTATTTATACAGATTATTATGGAACATCACCGCTGTGTTTCAGCTTAAATGTCTATGTTCCTCGAAATACCGACGACTTATTCCATAAACGTTAAGAAAAAAATTGTTGGGAGTCATTTGATTAGCAAAGTATGTAAAAAAAAGTCAACCATAGCAAAGGCGCATTTTTTTAATTGAGAGTACAAAAATTCGTGTTTACAGTGCTATTTTCTCAAAACTGACTGACGTATGTTTTCATAGCAGCTGAAAAACAGCGCTTCTATGTTTCAAAAAACAACGAACTTCTTCTAGTTCTGCCCTTTGTCGCCGGCCGCTGTGGCCGAGCGGTTCTAGGCGCTTCAGTCCGGAACCGCGCTGCTGCTACGGTCGCAGGTTACAATCCTGCCTCGAGCATGGATGGGTGTGTGTTGTCCTTAGGTTAATTAGGTTTAAGTAGTTCTAAGTGTAGGGGACTGATGGCCTGAGATGTTCAAGTCCCATAGTGCTTAGAGCCATTTGAACCATTTTTTGTCCTTTGTCCTACGAATGACTATCCGTTGTTTTCGGACTAAGTTCGCTAATGTACTGTTAACGTAAATATTGTGACCACCAACAAAAAATCTGAGATTACAGAGTGTTACTGAGGGCATACCGCAGTGAAGAAAGTTTTGTGGAGTAAATTCAGATCTAATATCTTCTTCCTTTTTCTTGTGTCTTTCTCCTGCATCGGCTCAGTGACGGTATGGTTACCAACGGATTTGGCATGGTCAGTTTGAGGTGTAGCCCGATGCCCTTCCCGTTGTCATCCCGCTACTGACCAGGACGGAATATCTGCACGCCAACTGTCTGCGTGTAGTTTAATTCGTGTGGAGGTGAAAGAAACATTCTTTTTTTTTTCTAAATATTTCCAGATCGAGCAAATGAGACGGGATTTGGTTACCAGCCCGGCGTTCACCTAGTGGGATGTGGTAAACCGCTAGGAAACCACATTCATGCTGGCCAGCACCCCGACCCTCGTCGTTACGCCGGGCGTATTCGATCCGGAGCCGGCACCCCCCCCCCCCCCCCCATCCCGGGAGCGACCCTTTAACACGCACTGTTATCCTGAAACGGAAACTGTTGTACCGTTCGTGTTTTTCTCATTAAATTTCCGGAACAAGAGAATTAATAGCGAGAGGGTTTTTCTCTGCAGAAATAAATCAGTTGGTAACAAGTAGGAGAGAATGGACCAAACGGCGTTTCTTTATTTATTGATTTTATTTAGTATGTGCTACGTTTCCCTCCATCATTCCTCTTGTGCGACCTGGGCTGTATAAGTGAGAAATTATGTGAAGTAGCAGAAACCTTTAGTCAGAGGCTGTAGCATCGCATGAGTAGAGTGGTTCTGTGGTAGGGTAGTACCAACCCCCACGTACGAACAAGTTTAGCAAAGACAACGTGTGGAAGTCGGGTCAGAGAAGCCACGAAGGCGGGAGTATTGGCTGTGTCAGGTTGGCGAAGCACCCCCTCCCATCCCTGCTTTTGAACGTGCAACGGTTAGGTGATTTCGCCCGCAGGTCACTGGTTCCTGGGTAGCGGCGCTCTCGATTTTATGGTAATTTTATCAAAAGTATTAGACTGTTTCAAATCTGTTCGCTACTATGTTCCAGATGTTGTAATCAAGTGTGAGATTACCGCTAATCCCCCATAAGGGAGTTTGTTTTCGTAATTTGATTAAATTTCAGAAAGAACTTTGCTTTTGTAACTTGGTCAGGCACGCATGATGGGCTTAAGCTCACGATCGCATTGCTCTGAGTGTAACAGAATTCATTTAATGAATTTTAAGGTGGTGCTTCTTTCACAGTGGTATTTTTTGGGATTTTTTCTTTGATGTCTAATATGTTTTTCGTGTACTTGTTTTCCCACCATGTGGTCAGTTGGAGCAACCGCCACATTAGTAAAGTGTAGTTTCGTTCCAAAAATATACAGTAGCTTCACTAGAGTTTCGTGTAGCTCAATTCCGAAATAGTAAATTTGTGCGGAGAATTAGAACTCTGAATCATGAAATGTGCATGTACTCAGTTTGGCGCTAAACTGGTCAATTTTGGCCAGATCAATTGATACAAAGTACGAGTAAATAATTCTACGGTAGTGCGTGAGTGGAAGATGCGACAGATATAATTTTGTGTGTCGGTTTTTTTGCATTTCTGTTTGCTACCCCAACTTGGCCACGTGTGTGAACTAGTAGCAGGTGATAATAAGTAAATGTTTCTTGTGCCCCTATAACTATTTGATTCACTTATAATGAAGTGTATTACATAAAATACCCGGGTTAAACTATTGTGTCTGTAAAAAACCGATTTTAATGCCTATTGATGAAATGGGGACTTGGCTTAATTTTTCCCGCCGTTTGATAGTGAGTGTTTCTTGTGCCCCCATAACTACTTTGATTTAAATACAATGAAGTATGTTACCAAATATTCAGGCTAAACTACTGTATCGCAGGAGGTTGCGATTTTATTGACATTTATTCTGTTGGCATGGAGACCTGCAAAATTTTCCCGCCACATGATAGTAAGTGTTCTTGGGCCCCAGTTCAGTAACATGGTGTTTCGGAACGCAGGATTAAACCAAAATTGCCATTCAGAGTCAAGTGGACCATTTGCTACCATCTCTTTGGCTCACGTTTTAATGGAATTTGAAATAATTAGGCAGATACTCTTCCGCCCTGACCGAGTTCACTTGTAGTGTCTCTTGCTGAACTTGTTCTGCGTGACCTATAGTAACCAAATTTAATACCAATGGAAGGCATCGGTTTATGTATAATTGTGTGTCTGCATAAAATTCCTCTGGAGCCAGTTCTGCGGTCCCCTCTTCCTTTCCACAATTACGTGGTGAAAGTAAATTTTGTTTATTAGAGAGACCATTTGTCATGTTGTATAGTATGAGAGGCCCCGCTGTTGCATAAGAATGGGCAGTAAGTAGTTCCAATAGACACATGGCTAATTGTTCAAAGCTACAAGTAGTCAATAAATATCAATTAATCGAGACCCTCTACTCATTATTTCCTCCCTTTATCATTAACAACTTAAAGAATAGGTAAAAACCTAAAGTATACAAACCTCCCTTGAAAGTGGAAAACAGGAATTGATAAAATATTCCTTATAGATGACAGGCAAATCCCAACAAATTAGTCCCTACCTCAGTCGCATGCTGGGTCAACAAATAAAAATAATTAAAGCTCTATTCTCCCTATTAAGCCCTCCATAGGTGCCTTCCATAGTGGTTTTAAAGATTGTGTTATCCGCTGCCTTCAAATTCAATTAAGTTAAACCCCCCGCCAAAAATTATTAATGCCCCAGCAGTAACTCGCAGCGGCCTGTAATTTCGTGGAGCACAGGAGTATTGTAAACCAGTACTACAGCGAGGAACTTGGTGAAGCATTAGAAGACGATATACAAGTGTAAACATCCATGCCCGTAGAATTTTATCAGTACCATCGGTAGGCGTGTTACGTTACAGTTATGGTAAATGAAGATTTTTGTTCAGTGCATGACTCCATCGGACGTTTTCGTCACTAATCGCGGCGGTATCCCATGACTTCGCTACCGCCGAAAACAACAGACGACAGTGACTTGCTCCTTTACAGCAACGGAATGAAGCAGTGCTCGTGTAGTATTGATTGCCGTGAGGCTGGGTAAGCTCTTCAGCAAGTAACTTTTTCAGATTCACACGTACATTGGGGTGACCAAAGTCATGGGATACTTCTGAATATTGTGTAGGGTCTCATTTAATTGAAAAAATAAAAAACATAAAAAAAGACGATCGTCCCACTTAGGACCTGTGGAAGGTACATTAGTTTATTTGTTTTCTGTGTAAATATTTGTCATGTATTATAGTTTTTCTGTCATGTTCTACATCCTGGAGGACCTCTTCACTACGGATAATTGAAATGATAGTAAATCTAATCTAATCTAATTAACCCGGCTTAGTGCAGCAATCTAACATTTCATGGACTCAACAAGTCGTTCCTAGTCCCCTGCAGAAAAATACTGCCTTCACAACTGCCCATAATTGCGAAAGTTTTTCCGGTGGAGAGTTTTGTACACTAACTGACCTCCCATGTTCGATGCGATTCGTGTCGAGCAGTCTGGGTGGCAAAATCATTCGCTCGAACTTTCCAGAATGATCTTCAAACCATTTACAGTCAGAGGACCCAGTCCATTCCATGTAAACACAGCCCACGCCATTATGGAGTCACCATCAGCTTGCACGGTGCTTTGTTGGGAACTTGGATCAATGGCCTCGTGTGATCTGCGCCACACTCACACCCTGAAATCGAGACTCATCTGACAAGGCCACGGTTTTCCAGTCGTCTTGAGTCCAACCGATAAGATCACAAACCCAGGAGAGGCGCTGCAGGCGATGTCGTCCTGTCACCAAAGGCGCTCGCTTCTGGCGTCTACTGCCATACCCCATTAACGCCAAATGTTGCCGCGCGCTCCTAAGGGATACGTTTGTCGTGCGTATCGCATTTATTTCTACAGTTATTTCACGCAGCGTTGCTTCTGTATTAGCACTGACAACTTTATGCGAACGCCACTGCTGCCAGTCCTTAAGGTCCTTAAGAGTTTCTGACTGAAATTTGGAATTCTCGGCACACTCCTGACGCTGTGGATCTCAGAATAATGAATGAACTCGCTTTGAGGAAGGCCGGCGTGTACCAGATCCCGTGTCAATGTGGCAAGTCGTATATTGGTCAGACGATGCGTACCGTCGAGGATCGATGCCGTGAACACCAGAGGCACACTCGACTGATGTATCCGAGCAAGTCGGCAGTCGCTGAACATTGTTTGTCGGAAAATCACGCCATGGAGTATGACCGCACGAGGATTCTGGTACAGATGTCGAGATACTGGGACAGCGTTGTTAGAGAGGCCATCGAAATTCGCACCAATGACGACCTCATAAACCGTGACTGTGGCTATAATCTTAGCAAGGCTTGGGAACCAGCGATTGGGTTAATCAAAAGTAAATCGAGCAAACGTATAGTTGTGACGACCACGGCGGACAGAGCCATCACACCGGCGTCATCTCAGACGCCGTCGCAATCTGTTCCACCGCGCGACCGTGGCGCGGGGCGCGGACGGCGGAGGGAGCGCGCCGCGGGCGGAGGGTATTTAAATCGGCCGCCGCCGCGACAGAACCCAGTTCCCTCTGAGCAGCCATAGCGTACGGATCTCCGTGCCGGCACGTTCACAGGAGCTCAGTCCGTCAGTTCACCTGATGATGGCGACATGTATGATCGCCGAAATATTGTGCCCGTTGGACACTATAGATCGGCAGCACACCCGTGGATATTTTGAATTCCTTCATGGTTTCCGAAATGGAATGTCCCGTGCGTCTAGCTCCAACTACCACTTCACATTGAAAGTCTGTTAATTCCGGTCGTGTGTCCATAATTACGTCGGAAACTTTTTCACATAAATCATCTCAGTACAATCGGCGGCTCCGTCAATGCACTACCCTTTTATGTCTTGTCTAAGCGATACTACCTCCATCTGTATATGTGTATATCGCTATCCCATGACTATTGTCACCTCAGTATAGTTTTCGTTAACGACTCTGTTACATGGAAATGCCAACACAAATATCGTAGGAAAGCAGTTACTTTGATAGACTACTGTGGTAGTTCCAAACACTGGAACACGTTTGATAGAATGAAGCATTTATTAGCTTTGTAAATACGAAATGCGTCAAAAAAGAATTTCTTCTTCAAAATTCATCGTTGCTTCACTTTTGTGTTCAGCTATCGCGGATACTACGTACGACGCTTTTTCCATGGCTCCAGCCATCTTCAGAAGGCCGGTATATGCATCGCTGCCCTCTGCGACACACCATATCTTGTTGTTTGCACTGGCATTTGCAATACGACTTAGTCGCTAAACTGCCCGTTAGTATCTTTGGTTTCCGTAGACACATTGCTTCTTGACGATCAGTCAATGCACAGTGTATACAGATTGCTGCAAGAGACCACTAATAGTGCATCTACTGTAAAAAAGCGACAGTATGACAAGGTTGTTGTCCCCATCGATTACTTGTTCCATTATTGCGGAGAGTGTTTTTTACAATAATTAAACAAGACTGTCGTTTCTAATACTTAAGTTAACATTCAAAGATATCACATACGAAGTAAATATGTGAGCAGTTGAATGTGATTTAAAGAACATTGCATAAACAACTTAGAGTGAAATTGCAAGGAGGCACAACGAACTGTTCGACGTTAGTGCGAATGCGACACTTCCATTGAGCAAGAAAACACAGAGATTGAGACAATACTAAAATTTACAAGTTCAAAAGAGACGAGCTCATTTTAAGAAAAATGAAAGTCAGAGTTGCGCTGGCACTATCATTAAGTTATGCCTGGAAGGTTCAGTGGGGAAACTGTAAGAAAATTCCAGAACTACAACTAGTTAAGGTTCTGGATTTTAAAAACTGATGAAAAGCGGTAGAAATGAGAATAACGTACTACTTAACACCATGGTTGGAAGAAACACACTAAATAGTCGAAGAAATCGGGAGTACATTCTAACAAAGATTGCACACTTTTTTTAGCTGCTCATGCTATCAGTATAAAGTAATGGCACCGAATTTACAAAGTGCAGGTCTGCAACACGACATTGTATGGAAGTGAAATGTTGATTGTGGTGAAACTATAAGCGTGTGAAATATGGTGCAGTAGAAAGAAGTAATGGACAGAAAAAATACGCACTGTAGATGTACTAGAAAAAACAAATGAATAACTGTATTAAAAACTTCATTATAGGAACGGGTAGGCTACTGGGGTCACTGAAAGGTGGCTAGTCACTCTCTCATTTTAACTACTCTGTCGGCCAGATTAATATTCATACACTCCTGGAAATGGAAAAAAGAACACATTGACACCGGTGTGTCAGACCCACCATACTTGCTCCGGACACTGCGAGAGGGCTGTACAAGCAATGATCACACGCACGGCACAGCGGACACACCAGGAACCGCGGTGTTGGCCGTCGAATGGCGCTAGCTGCGCAGCATTTGTGCACCGCCGCCGTCAGTGTCAGCCAGTTTGCCGTGGCATACGGAGCTCCATCGCAGTCTTTAACACTGGTAGCATGCCGCGACAGCGTGGACGTGAACCGTATGTGCAGTTGACGGACTTTGAGCGAGGGCATATAGTGGGCATGCGGGAGGCCGGGTGGACGTACCGCCGAATTGCTCAACACGTGGGGCGTGAGGTCTCCACAGTACATCGATGTTGTCGCCAGTGGTCGGCGGAAGGTGCACGTGCCCGTCGACCTGGGTCCGGACCGCAGCGACGCACGGATGTACGCCAAGACCGTAGGATCCTACGCAGTGCCGTAGGGGACCGCACCGCCACTTCCCAGCAAATTAGGGACACTGTTGCTCCTGGGGTATCGGCGAGGACCATTCGCAACCGTCTCCATGAAGCTGGGCTACGGTCCCGCACACCGTTAGGCCGTCTTCCGCTCACGCCCCAACATCGTGCAGCCCGCCTCCAGTGGTGTCGCGACAGGCGTGAATGGAGGGACGAATGGAGACGTGTCGTCTTCAGTGATGAGAGTCGCTTCTGCCTTGGTGCCAATGATGGTCGTATGCGTGTTTGGCGCCGTGCAGGTGAGCGCCACAATCAGGACTGCATACGACCGAGGCACACAGGGCCAACACCCGGCATCATGGTGTGGGGAGCGATCTCCTACACTGGCCGTACACCACTGGTGATCGTCGAGGGGACACTGAATAGTGCACGGTACATCCAAACCGTCATCGAACCCATCGTTCTACCATTCCTAGACCGGCAAGGGAACTTGCTGTTCCAACAGGACAATGCACGTTCGCATGTATCCCGTGCCACCCAACGTGCTCTAGAAGGTGTAAGTCGACTACCCTGGCCAGCAAGATCTCCGGATCTGTCCCCCATTGAGCATGTTTGGGACTGGATGAAGCGTCGTCTCACGCGGTCTGCACGTCCAGCACGAACGCTGGTCCAACTGAGGCGTCAGGTGGAAATGGCATGGCAAGCCGTTCCACAGGACTACATCCAGCATCTCTACGATCGTCTCCATGGGAGAAAAGCAGCCTGCATTGCTGCGAAAGGTGGATATACACTGTACTAGTGCCGACATTGTGCATGCTCTGTTGCCTGTGTCTATGTGCCTGTGGTTCTGTCAGTGTGATCATGTGATGTATCTGACCCCAGGAATGTGTCAATAAAGTTTCCCCTTCCTGGGACAGTGAATTCACGGTGTTCTTATTTCAATTTCCAGGAGTGTATTTTAGGTCAGGATCACCGTGTTCCCCAATACTACATTTGATATTTGTAGCTTATGAATTCAGAACAGCTGTGTGAGATGAAATGACAAGTTTAATGTCGCAATATTTTTCACCAAATTAAAGCTTTTCACACAGTTTTCAACTTGCCAACATAAAAACAGCGCAATGGATAACGCATCTTACCAGCATCGAAAAGTATATACACAACAATGTTAAATATTAACACTGAAAGAACATTAATCATAAGCACAATATTATGAAAGTTTCATTGGATGTTTCTTTACAAAATTGCTCCTACACATATGTTATGATGTTGGTCACTACTACTAAACTCGTCCGATTCCGGTTCAAAGTTCGGTACTATTTAGGATGACAATCAAGTCTACTGTGGATGGTTAGTCAAGTGACAAATCTGAGCGCAAGATTACCCAAAGCCGCTCGAGTTTACAGTGGATGCAAGCTGGTGAACCAACAAAGTTTACACCTCTGCACACGGTATTTACCTTAAGCTATAATGAGCTGCTGTCTGCAAGGCCGCTCTCTCCCACTGAAATTCCTACAAAACTAAACTGACCTTTGCTAACATTCCAGCAGAAACTTTCCCTACGTTTCTCGTTATGTGAGAAAACATGTACTCAGCCCTAGTCTTACTATGTGGCGATGTGCACACGCATGGTTGGAGCAGCGTGCATATTATAGTGTCCTCTCAGTTCTCACAAGAACAATTAACTAACTTGGCTGGTTCGTTTCTCCACATTTGGAGCTAAATGTTACTACAGCTGAATTTTTAGCTGGAGTGCAGCCACTGTGAGCGCAGTGTCCACACAAATTTCTTCTCTGCGTTGTACGGAACGTTAAGCCCTATGTTCTGCACTTGATGCCAGTTCAGAGAAGAGTCGCCTAGAAAAATTTCTCTCTTGTCTTTCTCATGGCAGAACTGCCTCCCTCCCCTTGGGTCCTTTTCATGTCACGGCTTTTTTCTACCAATAGGAGCATTTCTCTTATTTTGTAGAAACACACTCTACCAATCGCAATGTCCCTTCTACCAAACTGCGTCGAAACGTCAGTATTTTTCTCCTTCCTAGTGCGTTTTCGGCAATCGGACATTTTGTGCCCGTTCTAGACACCTAAAGTGCATTGAGCTTTCCGTGTGTCGCACTCGATGGACAAAAATGCGTCACTCTTTTGTTCAGAATGGAGTTTTCTAAAGCTTCGGCTTGAATCACCTGGCCTGGGGTCGCTGTCCTCCTTCCTGCCACCCCTTTAAGTGGTTTCCGCCGTAACTCCTGCAGCATGGCTTCGCCATGCCATTGTGGAGCTGTCTTTTCAAAACTAAAAGCAACTCGACCTGCATTTCCTGTTCTACCTTCCACTCAAAGACATGCATTGTATAGGAATGGTGTGTTAATTACCGTTGATTGACTGTCCTCCCTCTTTGCATTACATATTGATAGGCGAATGTTCTCATAACTGCCGATTTACATTAGGTGTCATCTTCACCTTCTCATTGTGACTTGTAAAGGTCTCATGTAAGGTGTGAATCTGACCATTTATTCTGCCACCTTACAAGGTCTTTCCCTAGTGGCTGAGACCTGTGGTATGCAACTTGTGGCTGGACTAAGAGCCAGTGGCAATTCCCCACTGTGGAACTGCATATCCTCTCGGACATATCGTGTGTCATGAGGGTGAGCATATTTGTCCTGAGTTTGCATTCTGATGTTTGACAATTCCAGCACACGCCGTCGTGCCTGTTCAGTCAAATTAGTTGGCCAGACCAGCGAACGGGTGCACCTCACACTGAAATCTGCCAGGATTTTAGGGCTCTGGTAGGAAAGTCCCCAACGTTCTAATAACCAGAATGCTAGTCCGTGTAGTTTGCAAGCTTTTGTGGACGCGTTAGATCATTACAGCTGCCGCCGTGCTCCACCCCTCCCTCACAGCATGCCGTTTTCTGCTGCAGCCTGAATGAAACTGAAAGAGTAAAGTATTGTGCAGGGTTGTTAAATGATATTCACAGCTTCCTGTTCTCCCTTTGTGGTTTACCTGGTCGTAGTTGACTCCATCTGAATAGAAGTTGGCCTCACAATGGATTCATGTAAACGAAGTCTGATTGCATTGTAAAAGTGATTAATTCAGGAGAGAACTTGCATAATTTCCACCACAATAAATTCCTTGCCAATAAAGTACCATTCCTCTCCTGATTTATGTTTGTAATTTTTTTTGTAAGAGTTATCAGCTCTATTGTATTTATAAAAGGATGAATAAGAAGTTGTCACACTTTTTATAAACTTAAGTGCGCCACTATTCTCATTCATACTCCTGCAGCCATTCACTGTTTTTATTGTGGTTGTACATGGATACACCAGAAATTCATAATACAATCGTACTAAATTAGTTAATTTGATGATTAATTTGAGTTCTGAAAGTAACTGCAGACTAAGGCAACAATAGTTCCATGAGTAAATTCACTAGTTTCGTATAAAAATTGAGGTTGTAGCTCATGATCTGAACATTTTTGAGAGCAAATACTTTCCTATATGTAAAGATAATAACATTTAGCATCACTTGGACATATATTTGTGGTAAAGCAACCGACCTCATGCACTACTACAAATGTTTACCACCTGTTGGAAGGAGTAATGACAACGATTAGGTACGGTATACATACTACTGAATAAGTTCGATGTAGTAAGTGTTTTCAGAAGAAAACTTTACCAATAGGAACAATGCATTCGGAAGCATCAACTGACAAAAACTATCACGTTTTGAAAATATATTATGAAAAGGCAGTAGGAGTAATACGATTAGTGTGATGAAACAAAAAGACTTGCACATGCTGCACGTCAGCTGATCAGGACACCATAGTTCTGAATCAGCAAGAGAATAAGAGAAGAATTATGAAACAGTAAATTATGGAAATTAAGAAATATTTGAGGCAATTACAAGCTGCAGTAGGTGATTCGTTTTTAAAAAATCAAGAAACTCAAAGTAGCTAAACCAGACTACAAAATAAGTTCAGCAAACAGACGATGGGAGCGATGATGTGAGAGGAAGAAGGGTGTATGTGACCAAAAGAAACGTGAAAAATTTTTTGCAATAAAATGTAAACAACATTCAACGTAGTACACAATAATTAAAATTGTGGGAATACTGCTTTATCGCTGCTCATTCTGTGTAACAGGCTGCTTGCTAACAACAATAAATGAAATAAAGTATTAGTTAACTAGAAAAGACTTTTTGTGACTTAAGCAGACAGTGAAAAATGAATGAGAGGGCGTTTGCTACATTATGCTGGATGAAATTAACGCACTTTGTGGAGAGTTACTACGGCACTAAGAACGAAGGCATTTTATTTATTTATTTATTGCTTAATTAACCTGACCAAACTAGGCACTTAAGATCGTCTCTTACACCTGATCAGGAACAGTGCATACCAGAGATACAGTATTACAAGAGATTCCCATAACAATAATAATAATAATAATTGACACTAATAATATTATAATAATAACAATAATAGTAGCAGTAGTAAAGGGCATCTAGAGTTTATAGGTTAGCTTAGCACATTAACTGAAGTAAAATGGATACAGAAAGAGGAGAAGACTGAAATGACAGTGACAGTGGCTATCAGGAAAGAACAGAATGTAAATAGAGAACTCTACCGATAAGGGGTAGAGAGAAGTTGTGTCTATGTGTGGCGGTTGGGTGACCGGAAGGGGGGGGGAGGGTAGGGGGGGTGGAGTAACTGACAAGAGTGAGCTGCGCACGAACATGGGAGTGGGAGTGATGGCTATTGTGAAGAAGGTGAACCATATACTGTGTTATGAAGTTTGAAAGGAATATAATTTCCACTATATTTTGAGAAAGGTTGTTCCAAAGCCAGGTCCATAATACGTGAAATGATTAAGGAAGATGGCAATTTTATGTGATGGTACAGAGAGAATTTTACTTTGATGTGCTATGCTGTTCAGACAGAGAAGCAAAATTTGAAGACAAACAGGAGAGCGTGTAATGACTGAGCAAACAAAGAGTATATAATATTCTCTACGCTTATCGGCACGTAGCCACGATCATTGTTCATAGGCCGGTGTTATAGGCGAAAAAGTGTGCGTCACAAAAGTATCGTAGCCAAGAATTCATCGCTAACTCCAGCCTGAGTGAACTTTGCGCGACAGTCCTTGAAGAATGGCGTCTCCATAGCAAGTATGGGCAGTATTAGTGTATCTAAGAACTTCTTTTTAAGTTCGAAAATAAATACTTTTTTTGTATTTCTGTAGTGAGTCATGTGGCGCTGAGACATTATTATAGACTGCAGTTGTGTTTTCAGTTCAGTCTAAGTGATGGTCCAGAGTTATCCCCGAGTTATTTGCAGAAGAAAATGTTACTTCCTTGTCGTTTAGGATTAGTGGTGGGAGAGATTCTCTGAACTGAGGGGTAATAAGTCTTTTGTGAGAGACTAATATTTACGTTCTGTGTGGCTGTGCACAGGCTGCACTAAGGTATAGTAGACTTGCACGCAGATACTGCTGAATGTCATCAGCGTATAGGTGAGAACAGGGAGAGAATAGTTGTTATATCATTAACTTAGGAGAGTAATGGGGCTAATACTGATCCTTGTGGGACTCCTGACACTACATCCCTCCATTGTGACCTTTTCGTCCCAATCATTACACACTGTCGGCGAGATGTAAGATATGAGTGGACCCACTGAACAGCACTTGAAGAAAAATTTGGACTTGTGTGGCTATCAAATAGAATGTCAAAGTCAACAGCGTTGAAAGCTTTGCTTAAATCCAAGAAGTACGTAACAGTCGGCTGTTGTTTACCCACATCTTGTTCCAGTTTTTCAGAAACTTTTATAAGAGCAGTCGCCGTGTCCCGATTTTGCCGGATCCCGGAGTGGTATTCATCTAAAAGCTTATTTGATGTTAAATAATTAGTAACCTGTTCTTAAACTATATATTCTAAAGCGTTTTATAATGCTGCTAGAATGCAAATGGGTCTGTCGGCGGAAGGCTGTTTGTCACATTCCTTCTTCGGTAATGTTTTATGAGTTCCAGTTTCCAGGCTGTCGAAAGATGCGGCAGGTCAGAGAATGTCCGTTATTTTGGACAATGGAGGATCCACGAGAAAACTGATCATTTTCACTGTCAGCTTAGTCCTTCCCTATACTATATTTTCGTTAAAATCGAATAAAGTACATTGGCAAGAACACAAAATTTACAAACATTGTACGAAAAATGTTTCTATATGAAAGTGAAGCAGCTTGTGAAAATATTTTATTTGTACTGTCATTCCTTTGCACTAGAACAGTGGCCGCAGAAGCCATTATTGATTGGCTGTTATGATTTTTCTGTTTTAGTTGACTGTTACGATTGGTTTTGGATTCCCGTATATAACTTTTCATATAGAAATAGTTACAGTTATTTAATACATTGGCGAAACATCTTTTGATTTATTGCCGGCCGCTGTGGCCAAGCGGTTCTAGGCGCTTCAGTCCGGAACCGCTCTGCTACTACGGTCGCAGGTTCGAATCCTGCCTCGGGCATGGATGTGTGTGATGTCCTTAGGTTAGTTAGGTTTAAGTAGTTCTAAGTCTATGGGACTGATGACCTCAGATGTTAAGTGCCATAGTGCTTAGAGTCATTTTTTGAATCGTTCTCAAGACGAATTAATATCTCAGTTTCAAAATTTTGTCTACCTTTCTTGTGGGATATTACTCTACATTCTTCAACTGAATCTTATTTACTTGTTATTTATTTTTAATAACGGAATTATAGGCAGCTTTAACAGTCATCGTTCTGCTCTAAGAATATTAAATAATCATTACGCAGAAATATAATATTTCAGTGGACACAGACAAAAAAACGGATATATCTTCTCGAAAGTAGGTTAATTAGATTTTCCTCGTAAGAATTTCACTGTGACATTGATAGTTCACGTCTGCTCAAATTTGTCGCATTCTCTTGTCGGATTTTTAGTACTACACGAGATCATAGCAACATAGTGCACTTGCAGTGAATGTCTGTTCACGTTATGCTGCGACGTCCAACCAGAAGACTAGAAAGCTGGAGGTGGTGGGGGGTTGGAAATGCATGACTCAAAGGCTGCGCCCTCACGGGAGATGAGCATTGTTTGCTATTCCCCAGTCCCGCGTCGCATCCCCGGTGTTCTACACAAAAAGTCGCTCCCTACGGTAGTAGCGCGATGGCGTGCAAAATAAAGAACGAAGGAATCTCAAAAAGATGCACGACGGAGCCAAGCTTGCCCTTTGCTTCATTGTCTGTCTTGCGCCAACTGGGTATTTGACCTCTAACAGTAAGAAAGACCTTCAGACTCTGCCAACGTACTTCATTGTTCCGTATAAGTAAAACACTGTAACGCACACTTTGCTACGTGGATGTTTCGCCATTTGTAATATTTTTATGTGTCGTCCTATTTTGTCCGTACCTCATACAAGTAAACGAACTCTTACTTTACAGTTTTAGGAAAAGAACGGCTTTTTCTTCCTAACAAGAAAGACGACATTTGGTTTAGGAATACCGAGAGTTCCATTGCAATATGTGTCAGAAAGGATATTTTTCAGTTTTTCAGCTTGGAACCCATGTTGCGTCGAAAAGCCATTGCTTGCGACAGATGTTTGATGTCCTCAGTAAATGGCAGTCATCCATTTCAAGCATGTATTTCAGGCACGAAGGGAAGATACTTGGCAGAGTAAGACATTCGATTAAGAAGCTGTTGTCGTACATAAGCGTAATGGTCTTACAAAAATAATTATAAAAATATGTTATTAGTAAATATTGTACACGCACTTTTCGGTATGATTTTTACAGGATCTAAACGATCGTAATTCTAAAATGTTTTCGCAACATAAATCAATCTGAACTACACCACAGTCTATTCGTTCCGTTGGTGTTTCGGTTCCACAGTGGCAGAGGAGCGTTAGCGATAGACTGTTGTGATAGACTGTTGTGTACTGTTGCGTAGTTTTAAGTACAACTAAGGATTCCCGAACACGTTCACACCGAAAGGCACGTATTTTGACATACGTGCCCCTATGAATCTACAAACATTCACCGTCATATGGCAAACGTAAACATCCTTACTCCTGTGACAAACAGCTACCAAGTACCAGACAGCCAACGAAAGCCACGAGACAGAAACTGGTGTATGACGTTACACAGACTCACAGCTTCACAAAAATATTCTGCCACTCAAAAGTAAGTTACAGCAATTTAAACAGAGATTTAGCATTATATGTTTCATAAAGACTTCAAGCAGAAATAGAGTGTATTTATTATTGTACACTCGCAAAATTTAATAATGATGTGATCCATTCTATCAGTTATGAACCTGCAGATGTTAATATGTTATACGCAATTATTGTTACTAGCTTTCCACCACACTGGCGTATACACGGTGCAATCGCATTAATATGACCAGCTACCTATATTCGACGTCAACGTGCAATAATAGCTCACAGACGGCAGATGACAGCACCAGCAATGTCGGATGGAACGCGGAAAACGGTTCTGTCGTTGCCGTAATGCGGAAACCAAGCTATTTATATGACGTCGAAAAGGGCGTGATCAGTTGGCTTTCGGGCTAAAGGTGGAAGCATTTCCGAAACGGTAGAGTTTGTAAACATATCGCATGCCGCCATGATTAAAGTATAAAGTGCATGGCAAAATGGCGCCATCCAAAAGAGGTAACTGTGATGCAAAAAGCTGCGACGTGGTATTTACTGGTATTGAAGAAAATGTGGAAGGGAGGACCCATCCATGTTACTTTCCTTTCACACAACCTGTTTATTTAACAATGTATAATCATAAACTTGTCGTCTTTACAAATTAAAAAATTTGTTAAATAAATAATTTTTACAAGAAAAATCAAAACAAGAACAACATAACTAATTACAAGGGCCCTGATCTGCAGCCCGCCCGTTATCGGGTGAAACAGTGGGGTTTACTACCGCGCTGAACGTAGTTTCTCTTATTAAATGCCCTTCTGCAACACATGAAAACATGTAAGTAATATTGACGACAAGATTGTTTCAATTACTCATGCAGATGACGTAATTTTTTTTCTTAATTTGGAAACTGTATGTCGAAAGTTTCGTGGTTAAGATGCATACCGACGCTTAAAGGTTAAACAAATTAGGAGACAGTTATGACAATGATAAGGCTTGCTTCAAAACGAGCAGCCTCTTCATTTCGATCTGCAACCAAGGTGCAACGGGATCCCAATCCGTCCCTTTTGACTATCATATTCTGACTAAAGCCCTAGTGATACTTGGCTGTTTATATGTCAAAACTTAAACTGCTTCTTAGTTATAAAGGCCGCTCTGAAGGAACGTTTTAAAACATTACGAATGAGCATTTATTACAAGAGAACTCACTCGCCGGAACCACAAAGTCCAGTTAAAAATACACCAATAATGACCCGGTCTTTCAAAGGAATTAAACCGGAAAACATCTAAATCTAAGCACACGACCCCTGTTTGTTTAACGGCAACCTGTGTCTTGGTACAATTGTTCTGACTGTATTTCCGACCGGGAGCTGATTCATTAAAACGTAAATTATCGGGTATAAACTAGAAAGGCAGGGAAATATGATATCAAAACAAATTTTCAAATGACAACTAGTGTCTAGTAGAATACTACAGCCTATATTTACGACCAAAGAGCCGACGGCGTAAAACTCTGAGCGTCGGGTACAAACTAGAAAATAATTAGGAGGTCGGGTAGACAATGACACAAATCACCACGAGGATTACAGAATGTTACTCCCTTTTATCAGCAAGTAGCTCCTTGGATCCACGGTGCGTCGCAGTGGTGCCGATGAAAGCCAGGTAGGAGAGGGCAGCCAGGCCACGAGGGGTCGTCCGACGCGAATGTTGCCAACCAGCCGACGGGATGTCGGCCTGCTGCTTGTAGTCGACGCTGACCCCGCTGAAGTACTCCGGTTTCTTTTCTCTGCGTAGCTCGTGGCTTCGGTCGCCCGGACCTTGTGACCGCCTCTTGTCGCGACGCTACCGTCAATCCCGAAACTTTATACTTACATGGATTCTGTGTCTGTTCTTTCGGACATGCCCGAAAGAACAGAAACCATTGAGGACCTGCAGCCGTCTAGAATTAAATTAGAATTATATTAATACCTTCAGCTGCTGACGTGCGTTGATATATATCAACGGGGACAGGTGAAAATGTGTGCCCCGACCGGGACTCAAACTCGGGATCTCCTACTTACATGGCAGACACTCTATCCATCTGAGCCACCGAGGGCACAGAGGATAGTGCGACTGCAGGGACCATCTCGCGCACGCCTCCCGCGAGACCCACATTCTCACTTTGTATGTCCACACACTACATTCGTAGTGTTCCACCCGAACACACTCATTACTCGTGGAGGACATTCTTACCAAGTCCCGTAAGAATTCGGGTAATATGTGTGAATCCGCACATAAGAAGAAAGTCATTGCCGGTATTGCCAGAACTATATACTTACATGGATATGGGTGAGGATGCACACATCTTCCCGGAACTCTTCCACGAGTAATGAGTGTGCTGGGATTTGACATTACAAATGTAGTGTGTGGATATACAAGGTGAGAATGTGGGTCTCGCGGGAGGCGTACGCGAGATAGTCCCTGCAGTCGCACCATCCTCTGTGCCCTCGGTGGCTCAGATGGATAAAGCGACTGCCGCGTAAGCAGGAGATCCGGGGTTCCAGTCCCGTTCGAGGCACACATTTTCACCTGTCCCCGTTGATATATATCAACGCCCGTCAGCAGCTGAAGGTATTAATATAATTCTAATCCCCAAGCTTGGTGCCTCCCTACTCGGTGCAGCGAACCCGTAGCAAACGGGTAACGATCTCTCCTTAGGAACAGGATCCCCGGAATGGTGTGCGGACATTTGCCACGCCGGACATTTGCCACGCCGGACATTTGCCACGATTTTACCTGCTCCGGAGGGTTGGGTCCCTTGTCTCCCCCTCCTCCTCCTCCTTCTTCCCATCGCTTGCTGAGCCTTTCCGTTGGTTTACTTAACATAGAACCAGAGTCTCTTTGGATTTTCCGCCACATGTCTAGAGAGAGTTTCGTTGAGGAAACTATTAAATGCATCTCGTATTGAAATCCGAACCAAATTTCGAGCCTCAGTAAAACTTCACCAATCTTGGAGATTTTGCGTTCGTCTAAATTATACTTGTCTTTTTCGGTGCTCCTGCAGCAGCTTTCTGTCGTGTTTTGTGTACTATGGGAGATCAGTTCCGTCTCTTACTAATTTATTGGATATGAATATCTAGAGTGCTGTTGATACTATTTCTTTGAACTTAAGCCACATATTGTCTTCACTTACATAGTTTGGAAGGATTGGAGACTGTCTCTTAGAAAGACGTCAACCGAATTTTTAGTTACTTTTATAAATAGACAATATTTCGCGTTTAGTTTTGGTAGATTTCTTTGTTACGGAATTGAGCCTCGCTACGACTGTATGTTCACTAATCCCTGTATCCGTCGTGATGCTCAGGATTATTTGTGGCTAAGAGGTGAAGTGTGTTTTCGTAACCATTTATAATTTGAATGGCCTCGTGAACTAATAATTCAAAATAATTTCAAAAAAGCATTTAGAACAATTATGGAAGTTGTTTTCTATTTACAATAGGGTCTGAAAATGTATTTTTGTCAACATACTGAGGGTAGATTGAAGTCACTGCTAACTATAATGCCGCGCGGAATTAGCCGAGCGGTCTGAGGCGCTGTAGTCATGGACTGTGCGGCTGGTCGCGGCGGAGGTTCGAGTCCGCCCTCGGGCATGGGTGTGTGTGTTTGTCCTTAGGATAATTTAGGTTAAGTAGTGCGTAAGCTTAGGGACTGATGACCTTAGCAGTTAAGTCCCATAAGATTTCACACACATTTGAAAAACCAACTATAATTGTATGATTAGGGTACCTATTTGTTATGAGACTCAAGTTTTCTTTCAACTGTTCAGCAACTGTTTCATCTGAGACTGGGGTTCGGTAAAAGGAGCCAGATATTAATTTATTCCGGTTGTCGAATATAACCTCTGCCCATACTAAGTCACAGGAACTATCTGCTTCAATGTGGTTTGTGGGCTGGAACACACATAACATTATTTTGCATTAAGTTGTGCTCCTTGTTTCTGTTGTAGTACAGATTATTACAATTACGGCTTTTCTCTCCAAAATCTAGGATGATTTCTCTGTGACCCTGTAAATACCAGAGCTAAACAATGTAGAACAACAACGTACGTTACAAGCATAGCATTCTGTATTACTTCATTTCCTTATTTCTAACATTTTAAAATTGTACGTCGACTTTAGATGACATGTCAATCACAGATGTTCTTATCTCTATTTAGTGAACGTATTTTCAGTCATGTTTTGAACATTGTCCCGCTACACTTTATTAATTAATGTTTCGCCGCAAGGGATATCGCATTTTAGAAAATAAATTAATATGGAGTATGTCGTTCTTCTTTTCAAACATTCACATACCCATTTCTTCTTTTCTTGTTGTCTTTTGGGCATGCAGTTGTACTAATTAGACACAAATGCTGTGATCAAAAAGAAATGATTAGCGTATATTGGCATTCTCTTTACATCGTTCCTTTCTTGTTACTCCCTTGGCGATGGACTGTTTCTACCGCAATCAGTAAGCGTGAAAGGAAGCTACCGTACAGACAGAGGAACCTATATTTACACTTGGCAGAACTAATTACATACTGACATAAGCGTCGGTATTGCTTTCGTTTCCCAAAAGTTATAAATATTTCGATTTCGGAAAAGAAGCTCTGTATTTGGCCAAGATGTCAAAGAAGAAGGTCCCTTACGTACTGGTTGTATCGAGTAAGATGTGGAGACGGCGGTTTGAAAGCGGACAGAAGTACGAGGAAGGGCGTCCCTTACCTGAGGGATCGCTGCCTGGCGAAGGGGCAAGTGTGGCAATGTCCAGCGTGGCAAATGTCCGGCGTGGCAAATGTCCGGCATTCCCCGGAATTCTCCGCCACTGAGGTCTCTGGTCTCAGGAAGTCGGTTGCCAAAGAGAAGGGGGAAGGGGGAAACATGAGAAAAAGATTGGATTGCCAACGAAAGGGCAAGATTCAACGAGTCGGTGCATAGAGTGAAAGAAGTTGTAACGTGGTAGGGAAGTTAAAAAAATCTGGAAAGGGAAACGCTAATGCTTAGTCTAGATATAGTGG
Organism: Schistocerca piceifrons; assembly: GCF_021461385.2. Lineage (NCBI taxonomy): Eukaryota > Metazoa > Arthropoda > Insecta > Orthoptera > Acrididae > Schistocerca > Schistocerca piceifrons. The sequence continues at coordinate 988,096,790 of NC_060138.1, read as the reverse complement.
GAGTCAGTGAAGTGAAATGGAAAGAAGGCAACGATTTCTGGCAGACAAATATAGGGTAATATCAACGACATCAGAAAATAGTGTGACGGGAGTAGGATTCGCTATGAATAGGAAAGTAGGGCAGAGAGTTACCGTCCAGTGACGGGCTTTTTCTCATCAGAATCTACAGCAAACCAACACTAACAACAATAGTTCAGCTATGCATGACGATGTCGAAAGCAGAAGATGAGGAAATAGAGGAAATATATAAAGATATTGAACGAGTACAGAGAGGGCGATGAAAATATAGTAGTCACGGGCGATTGGAAGCTGTATAAGGAATGTGGGCTTGATAGCTGTAATGAGAGAGGAGAAATACTAATTAAATTATATAATAACATTCAGCTAGTAATAGTGAATACCATAGGAGGAGGAGGTATACTTGGAAAAGGCCGAGTGATACGAGAAGATTTCAGGTAGATTACATCACCGTCAGACAGAGATTCTGAAATCAAATACTGGACTGTAAGGCGTACACAGAAGCAGATATTGACTCGGAATATAATTTAGCAGTATTAAATAGTTTAAGAAAATCGCCCGGAAGAATCAATGTGGAAAGAAGTTTAATGACGAAGTAGTGAGGCGCGTTTGAATTTCTCTCTCTACATACTGCCATACTGTGATAATGAATAATACAGTGGCAGTTTAGAAGAATGGAGATCTCTATAATGAACAGTCATTGAAGTTGGATAGAAAAACGCAGGTGCAAGGAACGTAAAAGTGCAGAAATCTTGGGTGACAAAATAAATACTTCAACTGATCGGTGTAAGAAGAAAGTACAAAAATGTTCGTGGAGAGATAGGAATGCAACAGTATGTCACTTCGGAATGAAATAAATCGGAAGTGCAGAGAAGCAATAATGTTGCGGAAAAAATATGAAGAAATCAAAATGAAACGGTCATAACTACTTTCGATAGAAAGTCAGAACAACTTTCCGTAAAATTAAAACCAAGGCCTTCAACTATAGACGAACAATGAGAATTTAGTTGTTAAACGCAAAGGAGACAGTAGATAGGTGCAAAATGTACACTAAAGTCCTCTACGAGAGAGGGGTCTGATCAGGTGATAGGAAGAAAAAATGAGAGTCGATATGGAAGGCATAAGATATCCAGTTTCGAGTCATAGTTTGACTGCGTTTTGGAAAACTTGTGATCAAATATGGTGAAATGGATAAGACAACATTTCTTAACAATTTCTGAAATCATGGGGAGCGGGGTGGGAGGGGAGTGGCAGCCAAGTGGTGATTCACTTTGGTGTGTAGAATCTATGAGTCTCGCGACATACAATCAAATTTTAGGATAAATATCATCCACATAATCCAGAAGATAGCAAAAGAAGATAAGAGCGAGAACTATACCACAATAACCTCCTACATCCTAGTTGCTAACAACAATAGTACACAGAAAAATAGAACAGAAAACGGAAAATATGTTGCCTAAAAATCTGGCTTTCACAAAGGTGAAGGCCCCAGACAGGCAGTTCTAAAGTTGTTACCAAGAAGAAAGTGCTTGGATTAAAAAGGAGTAAGACAGGGATGTAGTCTTTCCTCCCTACTGTTCAATGTACAAGTCGAAAAGCAATGGCCGGCCGGTGTGGCCGAGCGGTTCTAGGGGCTTCGGTGTGGAACCGCGCGGCCGCTACGGTCACAGGTTCGAATCCTGCCTTGGGCATGGATGTTTGTGGTGTCCTTAGGTTAGTTAAGTTTAAGTAGATCTAAGTTCTAGGGGACTGATGCCCTCAGATGTTAAGTCCCATAGTGCTCAGAGCCATTTGAACCATTTTTTTTTCGAAAAGCAATGACGGAAATAAAAGAAGGTTCAATAGTGTAACCAAAATTCAAAGTGAAAGATATCAGTGATATTATTTACCGATGACGTTGTTGTTCTCAGTGAATGTGAATAAGGATTTGTGCACATCTTGAATGCAATGAACATTCTGATAAGTACAGAATACAGATTGAGGGTAAACTGAAGAAACACGAAAGGCGTAGCAGAAATGAGAATAAAGATAAGCATACCATCAAAGCTAGTGACAACGAAGTAGTTAAAAGTTAACAGTATATCTATTAATAGTATTAATATTTAGTATTAATACATTTGTTAATACATCACTTAGAAGTTACAATTACGCATAGCCCACGACTTAATGGCTGTTAATAATGTGAAGTTAAGGAATTCTGCGACGTTCGAAGCAAAATACTTCATGATGATCGAAGCAAGGCAGACATAAAAAGCAACTTAGCACAGGCAAAGAGGGCATTCCTGACCAAGAGAAGTCTTCCAGTAGCAAACATTGGCCTTAATTTGAGAAAGAAATCTCTGAGAATGTACATTTTGAGCGCAGAATTGTATGGAAGAGAATCATGGACTGTGGGAAAACCAGAACAAAAGATAATCTACGCTTTTGAAATGTGGTGCTATAGAACGTCGTTGAAAATTGGGTTGACCGATAAGATAAGGAATGAACAGATTCTTTGCAGAGTCGATGAAGAAAGAAACTTGTGCGAAACAACGACAACAACGGACAGGGTAGTAGGACATGTTGTGAAGACATCAGAGAATAACTTCCATGGTACTAGAGGGAGCTGTAGATAGTAATACAGAAGTTCGAAAACATCCAACAAATAACTAAGAACATAGGTTGCAAGTGCTACTGTGAGGTGATGCGTTTGGCCGCATAAATACAGTCAGAATACTGATGACTCAAAGACAAAGAAAAATATGTTTAGGGACGTGCTTCACACCAATCCCAAACCGACAAATTACTGAGCCTCTTACTTCCTATTCACTCCTATATTCATTGCTGAAGAACCACAGAGCCGACGTCCTGTTGATACTATGCTCGACCGCTCTTTGTGTCTGAACACTAATTACCTCCGCGGTTTGCGTTATAACTCCAATGCATTCAGCCACATACAGTATTCGCGCACTATGCGAAGACTTTGACTTTCTCCATGGATCCCTCTAAGGCAGTGGTGATGGGATACAGCAAGCAGATAACGTGAGGCTAACAAGGGAGGTAGGATATCACAACGTGAATCAGGTGAGGAAACATGAATGTTTTCCGAGCCCAAAGGCATGTAATAAAGATTGTTCAAGGAACTATAAATACCAACAATTGCTAAGCAATATAAACTGAGGTAATAAAAGACACGGGATAGCGATATCCACGTACACAGATGGCGGTGGTATCGCGTACACAAGATATAAAAGGACAGTGCATTGGTGGAACTGTCGTTTATACTGAGGTGGTTTATGTTAAAAGGTTTCCGACATCATTTTGGCTGCACGCTGGGAATTAACGGAGTTTGATCTCGGAATGATAGTTGGAGCTGGACACTTTCACAAAAAATGAGAATTTCCAAAACAAGTTAGAAACAGGTAATGTTATTACACTGTTACGTTAACTGTCCACACTTTTGTTCAAATTGTATACATTTCTTTACTTTAAGACAAAACAAAGATATCCTTTCTTACCCCATTTGCACGTAAAGTTCAAATAATTCAACCGTTATTTACGTCCGGACACATGTGGACTACACTACTGAACTCAGTCGATAAAAATGCGAAAAACATTAAAATAACGTCAAATCCTTAATTACATTAAACTGCTCCCAGTCACTTCATAAAACGGCTCCTGGGTAAGTGCTACATTACGTCAATACTGTTGACTCTCAAAGCTCCATTAATTAAGAGACAGACAATCCAACGAATGATAATTTAAAGAAGATGATAACGCCGGATCAGATATATAACAGCTATTGTTACCATATCGCGAATAATACGACTTTTGTCGGAAGCGCCATTTAGAGCAAACACTTTTAAATATGCACAATTAATTAATAGTCCTCATGCCACTGTATGACATTGATCTTTCCACACAGAAACTTACCGGTGAATAAATGTGGCGTGAGTAATCATATTCAGAACGAACTAACAATTTCAACCGAACAATGCCGGCCCGCGCGAAGTGTCAACGGGACCGCTCTCGTCTCGGGCGCCCATATCGATTTCAGTCCACTTGACTCCCACGCTAGCCGCCCGCGCACAGCAGCAACAGTCAGACTTTATTCAAAACATTGTCATCAGGCAGAAATTACTTTGAAATTCTACTTCGGCGAAACGATATATGATCCTCACAACTTGCAGCTATAATCCTTAGATATAAGCCATTTCAACTGACAGGAGAAACATCTTATTTTTCAAAAGTGCGAAGGATTGACAAAGAAAATAGAATGACTTAACATCCGCGAGGTTGAATAAGCAAGTAATGTAATTTGTATTCACTATGTTCCATGTAGCAAGAATTGTTCATACATATACGAGGAAAAACGCAAAAATAACACTGTGTACATCACGTAACATTTTCATGAAATACTCACCTTCAAAATAGTGCCTCTAAACATACAAACTTCTGCCAACATTTCTTCCACTGGCGGAAACAGTTTTTTTAAAAAAAAATGGCTCTGAGCACTATGGGACCTAACTGCTGAGGTCATCAGTCCCCTAGAACTTGGAACTACTTAAACCTAACTAACCTAAGGACATCACACACATCCATGCCCGAGGCAGGATTCGAACCTGCGACCGTAGCGGTCGCGCGGTTCCAGACTGTAGCGCCTAGAACCACTCAGCCACTCCCATCAGATATAAAGGCGTTCACAGTCTTGTAAAAGAACGAACGAGAGCGAGTTTTCTTCTGAAAACGCTCGGCATACAAGGAAACAGCAGCCTCAACATTTCTCCTACATTCTCCGTTATCAGGATCACTTCAGTTTCTTTCTTCTGTTGTTGCAACATTCATCGTCGACGTGCACATCTGTTCTTCAAATGATAAGTAGGTGTGCAGGCAATAAACACTGAGCAAGTATCGCAGTATATAAAGCCGCTATCTGTTCTACATCAGCACGTTTCGTGAGAAAACAGTGTATTGTCTCTTATTATACGTCGTGGTTCGCTATACGGCAACGTTGGGCGTCGAGTAGTCCCCTGTTCGATATGTCGGAAATACAACATTGCGAATGGGTTTTCCAATTAGAAGCTATGAAATATATGAAATACTGACCCGTTCTACCTTCGCAGCATGGAGATGGGGTCCCACATGCCGTTGGATATTCAAGGCTCACTGAGTAGTATGTCGTAAATACCCATTCCTGTTCCTCCAATTACAGCGCCACCTGTGACGAAACGAAGAAGACGCTTCAGGTAAAGCGTATGTAGGTTTTTCTGTAGAATCGGGTGTGGTATCTTTGGATGTCCCCCTCCGAGACAAATAAATTGGAATTATTACTTGTTTGACCCTACGTGCAGTGTTTGAGATATTTCAATGTCTTCACTTGAAATGAAAACCCCGTATAAGAACCTTGTAACGCTGAACTAATAACAAGCAGTAAGAATGTCCTAATTCACACATAGTACCGTCTTTCACTAATGCAGAATGTTGAAAATGTTCGAAAGATAAACCATAAATATTAGCGGTAGTGGCTAGTAGCACACTTCGTGATCCACAAGACGTGACAGTACTATTAATACTGTTGAACACAACCATAAACGTTAAATGGAAGCAATTGCAATTAATAACTGAACGGAAAAATACGTACTGTTATCAGGAAGGAGTCGCCAAATTGTAAGGTGTCTGCTCTTTTTAAGAATCGGCTTTACTAGAGTAAAGCAAACCTATCTTGCCCTGATAGGAAGAAGCTATGCCTTATAATGAAAACAGTGATGATTCATGCAAATATAAGAAACCAAATCGAATAAAATAGGTTATTTGAGTACAATACGCAATAAATCAGGCAATGTATAGAAAGCACGCACAGTAGCATTAAATGTACACTCATGCTTATAAATTAAGGAGAACTGCAGAATGCGATGCCACACAACGTGGCACTACACAAAATTGGCGCTAATAGCATAGACACATACGGAACACACACGATACAGATGTGTAAGTCCACTGTATTGGTGGTAAGTTGAGAAATCCGTCCCGATACACATGTGTTACAAAACGCCACTGTTTCCTGCGCCTGTACCCCGACATTAATATTGGATATGATCACCATGCACACGTACAGAGGCCGCACAACGGGTTGGCATACTCTGGATCAGGTGGTCGAGCAGCTGCTGGGGTGTAGCCTCCCATTCTTGCACCAGTGCCTGTCGGAGCTCCTGAAGTGTAGTAGGGGTTTAAAGACGTGCAGCGATACGTCGACCGAGAGCTTCCCACATGTGTTCGATGGGCTTTAGGTCTGAAGGAAAGGCAGGCCACTCCATTCGCCTGATATCTTCTGTTTCAAAGTACTCCTCCACAAAGGCAGCTCGGTGGGGCCGTAAGTTATCATCCATCAGGAGGACGGTGGAGCCCACTGCACCCCTGAAAAGGCGGAAATACTGGTACAAAATGACGTCCCGATACACCTAACCTGTTACAGTTCCTCTGTCAAAGACATGCAGGGGTGTACGTGCACCAATCATAATCCCACCCCACACCATCAAACCACGACCTCGATACGGGTCCCTTTCAAGGACATTAAGGGGTTGGTATCCGGTTCCTGGTTCACTAGGACATTAAGGGGATGGTATCTGGTTCCTGGTTCACGCCAGATGAAGACCCGGTGATAATCACTGTTGAGACTGTACCTGGACTCGTCCGTGAACATAACCTGTGACCACTGTTCCAAAGACCATATACGTGTTCTTGACACCAGGCTTTACGGGCTCTCCTGTGACCTGGGGTCAGTGGAATGCACCTTGCAGGTCTCCGGGCGAATAAACCATGTCTGTTCAGTCGTCTGTAGACTGTGTGTTTGGAGACAACTGTTCCAGTGGCTGCGGTAAGGTCCTGAGCAAGGCTACCTGCAGTACTCCGTGGCCGTCTGCGGGTACTGATAGTATGATAACGGTCTTCTTGTGGTGTTGTACACTGTGGACGTCCCGTACTGTAGCGCCTGGACACGTTTCCTGTCTGCTGGAATCGTTGCCATGATCTTGAGATCACACTTTGTGGCACACGGTGGACCCGTGCTACGACCTGCTGTGTTTGACCAGTCCTCAGTCGCCCTAGTATTCTACCCCTCATAAGGTCATCAATATGTGTTCTTTGAGCCATTTTCAACACACAGTCACCATTAGCACGTCTGAAAACGTCTGCACACTTACTCGCTGCCCCGTACTCTGACAAGCACCAACACTCCTCTGCATATGTGGACTGCTGTCAGCTCCACCGTGCGACCACCGCAGGTCAAATGCACCACATGGTCATACCACGAGGTGATTTAAACCCTCAAAGCGCCCAGAGCGTTGTTTCACCGTATATCAGCATTATCCTTAATTTATGAGAACGAGTGTACATGGTTAAACCAGCAAAGTTATTCATAAAATTCTACTAAAGGTAAACATACATGATACCACTTAATAGAAGTACATCATAAACATACAGAAAGAATAGTACTTTGCATTTTGGCAGTGCACAACACCTGGTTTGGGCCCAGAAACGAATAAAATGATTCTGACTACATCGATATGCAACAGAAAACATTTGTTAAATCGAATAGAATGGGAGAGTGATTTAGTTATTTGACCTGACCTTCAGTTCGAATAACTGAAGACGTATTCTGTACTACACATCTTAAGACAAAAAACAAATAGTGATCACCCTAAGCACAATTCCGCGCGCGCCCGAAATGGCGCCTTACTCGGTTAAATAGTAAAAACCGGGACTTATAATATGAACACTTCACTTATGCTTCATCGACAAAACTTTGTGAATCTGTAAAGGAAAAATGTAAGTCCGATGATTTGAAACGTCTCACCAAAATTGCTAGCATGTACTGAAACAGTCAACGCACGCCGCTGCTGAAAAAACAAGACGTCAGCACCTGGCTGCGCCAGAAACGAGAACACAACTCGAAGTGCAAGCGCCTTTGAAACCAGTGGCAGCATGGCCAGAGGGCGGGCTGCGCTCTCATTGGTGCATAGTGCGGAAAGCAGTGACCACAGGACTCCCCACAGACAGCACAGACCCTATCAGCCAACCAAAGTTTTTGGAATCTACGCTATATAATTAGTCTTTGCAAAATTCGACTATAGCTAATTCACTACATAGAAGGACAAATGTAATTGAGAAATGAAAGTAGCAGCTTATCACGTAACTTTCAAAGTCATCTGTACCATGTTAGAGAGAATCCTGGGAAGAATCATGGAACATTTTAATGCGTCACTAATTCTCTAGGAGGAGAGTGTAACAATTTCATGCGGATGTGCCCTTGACCATTTATTATTGTATATATACTTGCTTTTATCTTTATGTAAATTTATATGTACACGATGTATGAATTAATTTGTTTATTTTTGCTGTACAATCAATTATGTTTATTATGCAAATATCGCTGAGGGACTGTTAGGGAAACGTTAAGTATCGTTGGAGTAGCGGCGTCTCTGGACGCGGGAGTATATTACGTGAGAGTGCGCGCTACACAGAGAGAGGACTCTGGTGTGAGACTTGGTGAAGTGCGGACGCATGGATGGCGTGCACTGTACAGGAGGAGTGATTGTTTAGAGGCACGTGGCAAGTGATGAGCGTGGGCGGTGGAAATATTGGCTGCAGCAACATCAAGATCCCGCCACGCCAATATTATTGCCAATAACTCCCGTGCTAGCTAATTATCATGGAAAGGAGCCAGCAGCAGTATCGTCGTCATCAACTTCGTCACGGCGAGAATGGACTGATGTAAGATTGCTGCATCACAGCTTATTGTCAACTAGTTTTGTAACGGCGTTACACGCTTTGTGGTGTTTTGCGAGTGAATAATTACCATAGTTTAATCAAAACTGTTTACCCGTGATTCCCCTAAAATCATTCACCAAGTAGGTTCCTGTTCTGTCCTATTGTTACAATAATCAGAGTACCGTTCACGAAAAATGAAAATTACAGAGCCAGTTAAGTTTGCTTATGAACTAAATGATTCATTTAGATTAAAGATTTGAAATTAAAGCATTCAGTAATTTCAGTCTCACTAACTTTAAATTTGAATGGTTCAAATGGCTCTGAGCACTATGGGACTTAACATCTGTGGTCATCAGTCCCCTAGAACTTAGAACTACTTAAACCTAACTAACCTAAGGACATAACACATATCCATGCTCGAGGCAGGATTCGAACCCGCGACCGTAGCGGTCACGCGGTTCCAGACTGAAGCGCTTAGAAACGCACGGCCACACCGGCCGGCTTTTAAATTTGAACTTTAATCTGAGGCGATTTAATTGTTGCAAATAGTAAATCAACTAATCAAATTAAAATGATTCCTGGCACTATGAACAAAAACACTAACTAGAATTAATGAGTGAGTGCAAATATCAGTGATTATTGTAATTTGTTAGTAAAGTTCTGGTTCACATTTTGACTTGCAGTCGTGCTAAAGTATAATAATTACCTTTTGAAACAGTAATTATCAATTTCTACTTCCCTGCTCAGAAGTCAATAGAGTTTTTTTAATTATTTTTTTGCCATTTTCCAAAATTCATAGGAAAATAGACGTTATTGTGAGGTAGTGCCATTGGCACTTACAACAGTATGTAACCATTAATCTAACTGTTATCTTGTATGTTTTCAAAATTTCATCTTTATTAGTTAATGATATTTCGAGTGCAAACTATTTTCTTTCTCTAGAATGAAATTTTCACTCTACAGCGTAGTGTGCGTTGATATGAAACTTCCTGGCAGATTAAAACGGTGTGCCGGACCGAGACTCGAACTCGGGTAGAGCACTTGCCCGCGAAAGGCAAAGGTCCCGAGTTCGAGTCTCGCTCCGACACACCGTTTTAATCTGCCAGGAAGTTTTATTTTCTTTCTCGCTTTATTACGTAAGTGTTTTAATTGTTTTTGCTAACATGCGTGCAGCCTTCTGTTGCCGCGCGTGTTCAAGTAATTCTTGACATTGACTGTTCGGCCCATTAATTCACCTACCGAACAGAAATTTTGCCCAATTGGGCTGGCGAACGTATTTCTTTTAGCTATGATTGTTTCAGTAACTCTTATTATTCTGATCCGATCCACGTGGTACCCCTTCTCGTTGGCACAGTGCGTGAATTATAGCACAAACCTTTCGAACAATCATACTAAATTTTACAGTAATTAAGTAGGTGGAATAAGTTGTCCTAGAAGGCATCTTGTTGTTAACCTCCTCCTTATTTATCGACTTTATACTGAATCTTCAGAACGATAGTCTTTTCAAAATTTTATTCCAATTGTTTAGGCACATGCTTACATGGTCATATATTTCTAACGTTGTCGATAGAAGGGAAGGGGGACGTTACAAGAGGAGGAGCAGATTAATGTTTAACGTCCCATCGACATCAAGGTCATTAGAAACGGAGCACAAGCTCGGGCGACTGAAGGACGGGGAATGAAATCGGCCGTGCCTTTCAAATGAACAGTCCAGGAATTTGCCTGAAGCGATTTAAGGAAATCACGGGAAACCTAAATCGGGATGGCCGGACGCGGATTTGAACCGTCGCCCTCCCGAATGAGGGTCCAGTGTGCTATCTGCTATCCACTAGCACTTCTCAAGAACTGCCAGTCAATCACGGGGCCTCCGAGCACCCCACTCCGTTCACTTTTACTATTACTTTTTAATATTTGCTTTTGTTACTGTTTATTCTTGTTTTCTGGTCTTGCAAGGAAACATCGCCGACTAGACCTCACATTTTAAGGAGAAAATAGAAGACCCGCAAGACATCGGCCGAAGTAATCGATCCTGCCCGAAAATTTTGGCCATAATTCTCAGTTATGACTTTCTGAAAGTATAACTTTTAAAGTTTCACGCCCCACAGGTTGTTTGTCACTCGTTCCGTTCCACTGTAGCCGTCTAATGGCCGAGTACGAAACACTGAACAGCGGAGTGACAATCACAATCCTTCTATTCGTGGGATGTATAAGGCGAGGGGAAAGAAGGGGATGCTGGTGCATATAACCAATGTCTTTTGAAATCTTGTATGACAACACATGCCTTAGTAAATTAACGCGTAATACCTGTATGTCAACATCACGCAGGTATACGTTCAATATTATTTTGACAATATTCTCGCACTGATATTGTGCAGCTATGTATACGCCCAAAAGTGAAAATGAATAAACACAAACAATTGACAGAGTACTATGAAATGAAGTTAACGTATTTCAATTTTCACCGCAATCATGCCAATGACGTTGAAAAACAGCGCATCCGCTGGAAATGTACTTCACTTTAAAAGTGCCAGCTTTAAAATCCAAAGAAAATGAGCACAACATCGATCTTAATATTTAAACAGCGCTATGCTACTTTCTTAATCACACTCATTCGTTTCATTGTGAATCGCATCACAAAAATGTTCAAAGCCTACATATCTCTGGCAGCAGATACAGGCTAGAAACAGTGACCATTGACACAATGAGCAATGCATGTTAAAAATGTCAAAACAGTATTTCACAAATCTCGTACTCACTTCTGTAGTATCTTGCCCACTCGTCTAATATAGGATGCCTAGGGTGCTGTTTTCTCGGATCACAGTGGCACGTAAAGTGCCCTCCGCCACACACCGTTGGGTGGCTTGCGGAGTATCAATGTAGATGTAGATCACTAGACAACAGTTCAAGCAAATCACGTTAATGGAGTTTATTACAGTAAGTTAAACTGACAATACTTAAATTTGCGAATTCACAAAGGTGTGTCACAAGTAAAGGGCGACGTGCAAATAATCAACATCCTTCAGTATGTACAATTTCAGTGCAAGCAAAACAGTGCAGTTCATAAGTCACTGCTATTGCGTTTGTATGACGGCTCGTTGTCCATTGGGGCCGCAGCTACGCGGCGCGGCGCTTATATTCTCTTCGTATAGAGGCCGCTCCAGTCTTGGTGTCGTCCTAGTCAGCGTGCTATCGGCTGACGTCGTCTCATAGCCCTCTCTCTGCTCTCCCGTTCTTCATCGGCGTGCCGGCGCTTGTCTCTACGCAGGAACATTCCCCCCCCCCCCCCCCCCCCTCCCCAAAGCGACGGACCGTCGTCGTGTAGGGAGTGTGACAATGGCGGAGGAGGCAGGAGTGTGGACTCTTCGCTGGACCGGAAGCTGTGGCTGCAGGGGACGTCAAGCTTCCGGTCGATCCCCACCGTCCGGCCTTCGCTCCGGCGGAAGTGTTCCCCGGAAAATGACCAGAAGGGTACGCGTCCACCTCGAGAAGCGAATAACCAGATGGAGAAGGCGGTGGCTGCTGCTGTGTGGGCAGGACGAAAGGAGGCGGAGGAGGCGAAAGCTACAAGGGATCGTCCTGCCGTGTCGTGATGACACCCTCTGGAGGCTGCTGTGGCCGCGGTGTCCTCGTGATCTGTGAATCTGGGGAAGAGACACAGAAGGATCACCGTGCGCATGACAGTGGCGAAGTTGATTGTGATGTCGGCGCTGCACTCCGTCTGGACATGAAATAAGATACAGGCAAGCGCCAAGTCGACGGACGATCTCGCGCCGCGCCCACCGTCTGCTGCCGCTGGAAACACTGTAAAATACAGTATCATGCGGCGCGAAGCGATACTTGCGGCCTTCCTTCGGCGCCGGATGCTGAGGAGGGTGGAGCAGGTGGAGCAATGTCCGATGCGGCGGCCGTGAAGCAGTTCCGCCGGTGATAGTCCATCTCGTGGGTGCGAACGACAGGAGGCGAGAAACAGTTGCAATGCTTGATCCCTGGTGTGTGAGGAGCGAAGTTTAGCCATCGGCTGCTTGAAGTTTCTGACAAAACCTTTCGCTTCGCCGTTTGACTATGGATGGAACAGTGCACTAGTTAGATGCTGTATGCCACTGCAGACACAGAATTTTTCAAATTCATTTGACGTGAACTGAGGGCCGTTGTCTGGCACTAGGACTTCCAGGCAAAAAAAAAAGAGGACAACGCCTGAACCGGGCTACGTGACGTTGTCGAGTTCATTGGCACAGAAAAAGGAAACTTGCTATACGAGTCAACCATAATCAACCATTGAGTGCTGCAAAAAGATCTAAGCGCTAACCTTTTCGTGCGAAAAATTCCCCAGTGTCGTTGGTGAAGTAACTGCAAAACTTCTTTCTGCAAAGTTTTATGGATCAACACATGTGATTGTCCACTGTCATTTTGAACAAGAATGGCTCCTTTCTGTACAGCGAGGCTATGCCGACGTGCAAACTATCGGGGTACTACAGAGTTCTTTATGCTACGCAGGGAACGAGGCCAAGACGTGCGAATGTATGTTAGCAAAATGTTCAAATCTGAATCAGCTTCGGTGACCCGCGCAGTTTTCCTACAGTTCAGCGGAAAACATTGAAGCAATTCAGAATCCTGAGAATCGATGTGACAACAAGATGCAGTAGAAGTCTCAACGTCTGTATGAGGGCCAATCGGAAGACATGAAAATGCGTTCGCATTACATGTTGAGCTGTCGAACGATACACAACCCCGTACTGGTATTCAGACAACAACAAAGCCCAACTGTGCAACTTTTGGGCAGTTCGTACAGCAACCGGTCTCGTCCGATGAAACAAGGACTGCAAAGGCTTGTGATCCGTTACTAAGTAGAATTTCCTACCATACAAATAGTGGTGGAATTTGGTGACACCATACACAATAACCAAAGCTCTTTCTCAATTTGTGAATAGTTACACTGAGCTTTGGACAACACGTTTTATGCGAAAGCGACAGGCATGTCTGTATCACCAATTCCGTGCGAAATCACTGCACCGATTCCGTAAGAGGAAGCGTCAGCTTGCAATACAACTGGTTTGTCAGGGTGAAAGTGAACTAAGCATCGATCACTGAGCAATGGATCTTTATGTTTTTGAAAAGCTTCTTGGCATTTATCTGTCCAAACAAAGCGACATTCTTTCTACGCAAGCGATGTAATGGAGCTGCGTTTTGTGCAGCAATCGCTATTAACCGAATATAATAGTTCATTTTCCCTAAGACTGACTGCGATACTGTGGCATTGTGAGGAACTGGAAAATGTCTTATGGCTAACAAATGCGACTGAAGAGGATGTACATCTTGCCTGTTTATGACATGACCAAGATACTGCAACTAAGATTTTTTTTAAATTCACACTTGTCCAATCTACACTTTAGTCCTGCATCAGATAACACACGAAACAAAGCAAGCAAATTAGTAATATGATCTTCAGGTGTACGACTGCTGCGATAATATCGTCCAAACAATTTGGCGCTTGAACAGTCAGCTGTTCGAAATACCGCTGGAAAATGGCGGGTGCGGAAGCACTGGGAATAGGCAAACGCAAATATTTAAACAGGCCAAAAGGAGTATTCACTACACACACTTTTTGAGATTCTTCATCGAGAAGTATTTGAAGGTACGCGTCGCGCAGATCAATTTTTGAAAGGTAGCGACCAACGCCCAATCTGTCCATGAGATCCACTGGGCGTGGCAAGAGGTAAGTATCAATCACAGTTTGTGGGTTGACTGTAGACTTAAAGTCAACACAGAGGCGAATGAGACCTGAGGGTTTGGGGACAAAGCCAGTGGACTGGCCCACTGACTAGTTTGTATGGGGCAATAGCTCCGCCATGTTGCAATTCATGAAGTTCAGCAGTGATTTTGTCCGTTAATGAATTGGGAACAGTTCTGCCCCGGCAAAATTTCGCTTGAGCATTGCCTTTCAGAGTAATATGTGCAACAAAATTATTAGCTTTGCCTGAACCTTCAGAAAAGAGTTCCAGGAATTCTTTCAGCAAGCTAGCTACACTGTCTTTTGCATGGAATGCTGACAACACATTGTCCTGAATGTTAAGGCCAAACAAATCAAACGAATCAAGATTAAATATGTTCTCACAATCGTATGATTGTAGCACCGTAAAAATTACTGTTAACGTATGTAAGTGATACAAGGCAGGCAAAGTACATCTTCTGAGAACGGGAATGTCTTGTCCATTACAAACTGTTACGTGCATGCTACTTTTAGATAGGCGTGGGGAGCCTAACATTTTATGTGTGTGACGATTCAGCAATGTAACAGAGGCAAATGTGTCCAATTGAAATTTCCCACGTTTCCCACAAAGAAGAAAATGAACAAAAAGTTTGTTTGACTGGTGTATCCCTGAGGAAACTGCTCGCTTGCTAGTTTTGCTAATGCCTGTTGCAGACTTTGAATATACTGCATTAGTGACTGGGCCTTGGGACTAAAATTTTTGTGAGTGGGCCGAGTTCTTACGTTTGTTCCATTGAAAACTTACGGATTGTACATGTCCTTTCTTGAAACAAGCTTAGCACTGTGCTTGTTGGGAGGGTCAGTCTCGGCGTTTTTGCCATGAACAACACCGAGGGCATGACTTAATTCGGTTCGACTGTGTAGCCACCTGTTTAGCGAGCAGTTTATGTAGTGTGGAGAGTTGTTTACATGGCGTAGCGAGCACAAGCTGCAGCTGCCGCATGGACCTGTTGCAAACAAGTGACTCCCCCCCTACAAATTACAGCTCCTCAAATTTATCAGCCGACACGGCACATGAGTCGTACTGATCGAGTATTTACACTACTTGATGAAATTATGGATCTATCTATGTCAAAATCTGTTCTCTAAGCTTGACACGAGTTACATTGTACACGATTGCATCACGCAACATAACATCTGAATATAAAACACCGCAAGCACATTTCAATTTGCATTTCCTCATCATACCAAGCAAATCTGTCACCCACTCAAGATAAGTTTGTTCTGACAGTTCTTTGAAATTAAGGAATTGATACCTAGCTGCTACCACATTCACTTGTTGGTCATAATAGTTAGTTTGCGAATGTACAACCTGATTGTAAGAAAGTTCACTCAGAGAGGCGATAGGAAACATGTTCTGTAGGCGGTGGAACACTGCGCTTCCTACCGTAGACAAGAAATAGGGGAGTTTCGCAGTACCTGGTATGTCGTGAGCAATTTTGTGGGCTTCAAACTGTTGCAGCCACTCAAGCCATTCCTCTGTTCATGAAACTGGCGAAAAGGCGGTATAGCACTGGGAGTAGGTGTTGCTTGTGCTGCGTTATGAGTTGCTGTACCGAGTTTAGCTGTGAGAATATTTACTGGCTCTGAAACCGAAACATATGCATTAGCTGCGTTGCATCTAACGCTGGCAGCTGTGGCGCCTGAGCAGGGGGTGGGATAGGTGGGGTGGGCATGTTGGAAGAGACTAACGCAAGAAACAGACAAGGCAATTAAGACAAATAAGTCAAAATGGCTCTGAGCACTATGGGACTTAACTACTGAGGTCATCAGTCCCCTAGAACTTAGAACTACTTAAACCTAACTAACCTAAGGACATCACATATATCCGTGTCCGAGGCAGGATTCGAACCTGCGACCGTAGCAGCAGCGCGGTTCCGGACTACAGCGCCTAGAACCGCTCGGCCACAGCGGCCGGCGCACATTAGTCATGACAGACCTTTTATAAGATCTTCGTTTCACAAGAAAAAGAATTTTAAGACATGAAGATGACAGCAAAGTCTGTTGAAATCGACTGTCTTAAATAAAGAATCATTTTATGCGATGTATGCTGTTGAATGTTTCTTAGCAAGTAAAACACATCGCTCCTTCAGTACTCTCAAAATGAGAAAATTCAGTCTACTTAAGCTTATTACACTACTCTCCGATACGCAGGCGCTTATTTCTTTCCCGGCAATTTATCCCAGTTAAGGACGAGGTATTGACGAGGGGAAGGCCTCAACCCCAACCAACTGATTCGGCTCTTATTTGACAAGTTGCTTGTGTACGACTTGTAACGGAAGACTATTATATTTTGGCCCCCTGATCATTTTTCGTCAACATATAAGGGGTCCGCAAACACGTATTTTCCTAGACATTGATGAAATAACCTTTTTCGATTTCCACTTCTGTACCCGTAGAGTACACGACAAAGGCAGGCCTCTGCCTCAGAAGCTGAGAACCTGTGTTCAGTCGCCGGTAGCATCGAAACTGATATTAATAGGTGGGTTAAGTAAATCACTATGGAATTGAAACAAAAAATACTTGGATTATTAAAAATTAAAATATTAAGCCTCGTTGTATGAAAACATTTTGATTAAATTTGTTGCGAAGACGAGCATGTGGAGAAAAACTATCTCTTTTCGCAGTTGGTACTGTATATAAAATAACGCATTCATACACGACGCAGTATTCTATCACATCGTTTCATAAATTGTTACTTAAAGTTTTCCCATGCTTGTAAGCAACTAATGATTAATTTGGTCCTCGGAGTACGGAAGAGGCCAATCGTTTAACCGATTGGTTAAAAATTTTTTACTTCACTTAAATCAGGGAAATGCAGGAATTCAGTTCACAAGAAACATCTTCAGGATGTTTTAAAATCATACGTTGTTGATAACAAGTTTTGTCTGATGCTAGATCCCTGTTGTTGACAAACTAACACAGTCATGTGTGACAACATGTGTACAGATGATGAGGGTCAGCAGACTTGCACGATAGATGTAATAGCGTCAAACTGCACACCCGTGTGCCAACCATGTGGTTTTTATTTTTATCGCCAAGTTGAAAGCCTTATTTGCCGGTCGGGGTGGCCGAGCGGTTCCAGGCGCTACAGCCTGGAACCGCGCGACCGCTACGGTCGCAGGTTCGAATCTTTCCTCGGGCATGGATGTGTCTAATGTCCTTAGGTTAGTTAGGTTTAAGTAGTTCTAAGTTCTAGGGGACTGATGACCTCAGAGGTTAAGTCCCATAGTGCTCAGAGCCACTTGAACCATTTTTGAAAGCTTTATTTCGAGGCTTCAGTATTACAGTCAGCTGCCAGAACCCAACGGTAATTGGGCAACCGAGCGGACATAACAATGATACACAGCATAGTTCATAATTAACTTTCAATATCGATTTTTCAGACAGTATTATCATATGAATGGTATGTATCAAAATTAATTCCCATGAAAGAGATATTTTTAAGTGTAAAGCAAGTTTGTTTTCCTCCGAATCTTGTAAATGAACGATGCAGTTGTTCGAAGACTGCATTCGTTAGATGTTCTTTTTTACCGCGATTACATTTGCTTCGAAGGTTTAAATGACAACCACCATCCATTTAGTTGTTCGAAGGAAACCGAAGACATGTAACATTATGAGTGGCAGTGATAAGCATTACATTTTTAATTCTTTACGAATCCAAGTCGTTTGAGAAATTTGTTGCCTGCCTTGTTATTATCCGCTGTTGGTAAAAATTTTCTAAGGCCAGGATCTCATAAATATTTCTTTATTTACAAGAACCGGTTTCGACAGAATTTGCTGTATCTTCAGGTCTTTAAGAAATTTCGTTAGAAAAGGTGTTCAAGCCAATTTGGCATGTGAGGTTCCAATTCAAATGAACACGTTTAATAACAGATGGGGACGTTTGCAAGACAACAACCATCTGCACGAACAGTTCGACGAAGTTTGCAGCAGCATGGACTACCAGCTCGGAGACCATAGCTGCGGTTACCCTTGACGCTGCATCACAGACAGGAGCGCCTGCGATGGTGTACTCAACGACGAACTTGGTTGCACGAATGGCAAAACGTCATTTTTTCGAAGAACCCAGGTTCTGTTTACAGCATCATGATGGTCGCATCCGTGTTTGGCGACAGAGCTGTAAACGTACGTTGGAAGCGTGTATTCGTCATCGCCATACTGGCGTATCACCCGGCGTGATGGTATGGGGTGCCATTGGTTACAGGTGTCGGTCACCTCTTGTTCGCATGGAGGGCACTTTGAACAGTAGACGTTACATTTCAGATGTGTTACGACCCGTGGCACTACGCTTCATTCGATCCCTGCGAAACCCTACATTTCAGCAGAATAATGCAGGACCGCGTGTTGCAGGCCCTGTGCGGGCCTTCCTGGATACAGAAAATGTTCGACTGCTGCCCTAGCCAGCACATTCTCCAGATCTCTCACCAACTGGAAACGTCTGGTCAATGGTGGCCGAGCAACTGGCTCGTCACAATACGCCAATCACTACTCTTGATGTACTGTGGTATCGTGCTGAAGCTGCATGGGCAGCTGTACATGTACATGCCATCCAAGCTCTGTTTGACTCAATGCCCAGGCGTATCAAGGCCGTTATTACGGCCAGAGGTGGTTGTTCTGGGTACTGATTTCTCAGCATCTATGCACCCAAATTGCGTGAAAATGTAATCACATGTCAGTTGTAGTATAATATATTTGTCCAATGAATACCCGTTTATCATCTGCATTTCTTCTTGGTGTAGCAATTTTAATGGCCAGTAGTGTATCTTTCTTAGTTTTCTAGGAAAATATACATTTGCCGACCCAACAATGCTCAGCTTTCAATTATCTACCGACACTGTCAATTCTGAATCGAGTGCGCGTCATGAACTTTAGGGGTAATTTTCTCAAAAGCGGCCGCTGTTGAGCCAAAATATGTCTGAGTGATTTTAGGTTATAGACAAGCTATTGCCAAACATGAGCCGAAACGATTCACCGTGTCTGAGGTCTTCTCAGCGCTGTTTACAAGTAAGTGTTCTTCCTTATCTCATACCTGTTGCGGTATTGCGTAAGCAAGCATTGTGCTTACTAGGTGACTGAGAGGTGTCATGTCGGATCTTCGCGGGTAGGCAAAAGACGTTGTACAGCCGAGACTCCGACATTTAGACTATACAGCCTCGCAGATCGCGCGAACGGACAGAGCCTGGCGCCCGCCGCCGGAGCAGAATGCTTCGGTTCGGTGCCGCTGCACGGCTGCACTGTAGCTGGCGAACCGAGCCACGTGCTGCGTCCATTACCTGGTCCGATAGCCGGCGGCCCCGCCCTGCCTTTGAAGTCCGGCAGCTGCCGTGGCCGGCGGAGACAGGCGCGCCGGCTAAATGGACCTGCTCGCTGCGGGCTTTTGTGCCCCGCGTCAGCCCTGACGTCACCGACCCACCTGCTCCATCAGCCATTTCGCAACACCCACGGGATGCTTTCATTTTTACTCACGCCATCGGTTCGGCCAGCAGAAGAAAAAAGAAGCCTCGTCAACGCTTTGCAGCCTTGTCGAGCTTCGGAAGCCACGTTTGACTGTCGCCGCGACCCCCACCTCCGACGAATATCGCCCTGCTATTGGCGAACGCAAGTCGTATCGGTTACTCCAGTCACAAAATGTGTGACTTTTCACTACAAAATAAGCACAACAACTAAGAAAGTTAAGACACTCCCGGACGGGTGTAACACCACCGTAGCATTGATAATAGCCTTAATTCGGAGAGAAAGAGATCCCACAAGTTTCTCCACTTGTATCGCCGTTCATTGATTATTACATCTCTTAGAAGAAATGGCTTTGAGCACTATGGGACTTAACATCTGAGGCCATCAGTTCCCTAGAACTTAGAACTACTTAAACCTAACTAACTTCACGTCATCACTCGTATCCGTGCCCAAGGCAGGATTCGAACCTGCGACCGTAGCGGTCACGCGGTCCCAGACTGAAGCGCATAGAACCGCTCGGCCACACCGGCTGGCTGATCTCTTAGAACAGTGATTCCCAACCTATGGGTAATTTCCCACTGAGGGGTAAAATGAAGTTTTCTGAGGGGTGAAAACAAAAGTGTGGAATTGTGTTTCGGTCATGAAATAAATTACTTTATTTCGTAAGGCTATAATACTTATTACCTATGTTAGGATGAATGACATAAAAGTAGATACTTCGGTGTTGCGAAACAACTCAAATCACTTAAGAAAGGCAAGTCTTCCGGTCCAAGTGGTATACCAATCAGGTTCCTTTCACAGTATGCAGACATAATACAACCGCTCACTTGACGAAATGTCTGTTCGAATCCTGCCTCGGGCATGGATGTGTGTGATGTCCTTAGGTTAGTTAGGTTTAAGTAGTTCTAAGTTCTAGGAGACTGATGACCATAGATGTTAAGTCCCATAGTGCTCAGAGCCACTTGAACCAAAGGTCTGTTCCTAAAGACTGGAAAGTAGCACAGGTCACACCAATATTCAAGAAAGGAAATAGGAGTAACCCATTGAATTACAGACCCATATCACTGCTTGTGGTTTTGTGGTAGCGTTCTCGCTTCCCGCGCACGGGGTCCCGGGTTCGATTCCCGGCGGGGTCAGGGATTTTCCCTGCCTCGAGGTGACTGGGTGTTCTTGTGTTGTCTTCATCATCACCATTAATTCCCATTACGGCCGGAGGAAGGCAATGGCAAACCACCCCCGCTAGGACCTTGCCTAGTCGGCGGTGTGGGCCTCCCGCATCGTTCCCTACGCTCCTCGGAGTATGGGACTTCATCATCATCACTGACCTCAATTTGCAGTAGAATTTTTGAGCATATACTGTACTCGAACATTATGAATCACCTTGAAGAAAATGACTTGTTGATACATAACCAACACGGATTCAGATAATATCGTTCTTGTGCAACACAGCTAGCTCCTTATTCCCATGAAGTAATGAGTGGTGTCGACAAGGGATCTCAAATCGATTCCATATTCCTAGATTTCCAGGAGGCTTTTGATACCGTTCCTCACAAGCGACTACTAATCAAACTGGAGTATCGTCTCAATTGTGTGACTGAATTCGTGATTTTCTCTCAGAGAGGTCACAGTTCTTAGTGATATACGGTAAATCATAGAGTAGAACAAAAGTGATATCTGGCGTTCCGCAAGGTAGTGTCATAGGCCCTCTGCTGTTCCTGATTTACATAAGTGATCTAGGTGATAATCTGAGCAGACCCCTTAGATTGTTTGCAGATGACGCTGTAATTTACCGTTAGTAAAATCATCAGACGATCAAGTCCAATTACAAAATGATCTAGAGAGAATTTTGTATGGTGCGAAAAGTGGCAATTGGCACTAAACAAAGAAAAGTGCGAGGTCATCCACATGGGTACTTAAAAAAAATCCGATAAGTTTTGGGTATACGATAAATCGCACAAATCTAATGGCTGTCAATTCGACTAAATACCTAGGAATTACAATTACAAGCAACTTAAATTGGAAAGACCACATAGATAATATTGTGGGGACGGCGAAACAAACACTGCGCTTTGTTGGCAGAACACTTAGAAGATGCGACAAACCCACTAAAGAGACAGCCTACATTACACTTGTTCGTTCTCTGCTGGAATATTGCTGCGCGGTATGGGATCCTTACCAGGTAGAATTGACGGAGGACGTCGAAAAAGTGCAAAGATGGGCAGTTCGTTTCGTGTTATAGCGCAACAGGGGTGAGAGTGTCATTGATATGATACAGGAGTTGGGGTGGCAGTCACTGAAACATAGGAGGTTTTCTTTGCGGCGAGATCTGTTTACGAAATTTCAATCACCAACTTCCTTTTCCGAATGCGAAAATATTTTGTTGACACCCGCCTACGTAGGGAGAAATGATCATTATCATAAAATAAGAGAAATCAGAGCTCGAATGGTCGAATGGAAAGATTTAGGTGTTCCTCTTTCCCACGTGCCATTCTAGAGTGGTTTGGTAGAGAAGTAGTATGAAAACGATTCGATGAACCCTCTGACAGGCACTTAAGTGTGAATTTCAGAGTAACAATGTAGATGTAGATGTACCAATGCTACTTTTTTATGCTAGCATCAACGCATGACAGTGGGGTGTAGGTAGATTACAGCTCGTGAAACTACTTTACACTGCCGAGAAAAAAAAATAGTATACACACTCACAAGGTTCCAATTCACTCAAGATTTATTATTGGAATAGTACTTATGGAGTACAGGAAGTGATTAGAATTCCAGATCTGCAGTACAAGTGGTTTGAGGTATCAGATATCGACCCATGCTGAAATACCCATATTAGTACATGGTGTAGCCTCCACGGACGGCAATGCAGGCACTGATTCTGTAATTATGTCAATCGTACAGATGGCGAATACCGTCCTGGGATACGTTATTCCACGCCTGCTCGATCTGTTCACGTAGTTCTGTAAGTGTTGTTCGCCGAAGAGTCGCACATGTCACTTCTCGTCCCATCATATCCCTCACGTGCATGATTGGAGACAAGTCTGGGGATCGTGCTGGCCAGAGAATTTGCGGCACGGCTTGCTGGGCACGTTGAGTTTCCTGGACATGTGTGGGCATACAGTATCCTGTTGGAACAACACATCAGCTTCCTGTTGCAAGGATGGTAAAAGAAAGGGGCTTAACAACATTCTGTACATACTAAGCGCTGGTTAGCGTCTCCTCCAGAAGCTCCAAATGTGAACGGGGCCTGCAGTTTATCGTACGCCAGACTATAAAGCCTGGTATGGAGCCAATGTATCTGGGGCGAATGCACTCTACAAGACGGCGTTTACAAGGTCTGCGTCGTAGGCGCAAACGACCGTCACTTCCTCTCAGTTAGAACCTGCTGTCAGTGATGAAGGCCACGCCTCACCGATTCCGTCTTCCAAGTGATTCTCTGATGGCACGGTGCAATTCGATGCTGTGGCATGAGTGGAAGAAAGACTAGAGGAGTGCGTGCCCGTAGTCCCACTGGTAATAACCGAACAGTTCGCAACAGTTCGTGTTGACATGTCTGGCCTCACAACCCTTCTTATTTATGTTGTGGTAGCTGCACGATCAGCTACTACTGCTCTTGTAATACGACGATCCTGGCGGGCGTCTGTGCTGCGTGGACGTCCAGTACCTCGTCGTCAGGTGTGAGAAAGTTCGCGTTACCACTGATACCAACATCGTTGCACAATAGATACAACACGTCCAACTTTTGTGGCAATTCGCTGATAGGACAATTCTGCCATTCGGAAGGCCACAGTTTGTCCACTTTCAAACCCACTCACTTGGCTGTAGGAAGCACTAGTGCGTGTCTGTGGCATGGTTGCTTCACACGTTTGCACCACACTGAGCCTTCTGGCTGTGAATATTGCCTGTTAAAGGGCAGACACAGAAGGTACTATCTATTAGCGGACAATTAGTACATCTACTATTCCCCAGATGGTATATGCCGTCACCGAATCAGAATCGACCTCGTCTTTCCCCATGTACTATTTTTTTCCAATAGAGTATGAACAACATCTTCATCACGTAGTCAACTCACTACATGCATACTTCTTGCCATGTATCTTTGACAGTAAAATTGAGACATAATACCTCACATATGCTTAAACATCTCTTGAAAATCCCTTCTCTAGTTATAAGTAGTTTGCACAATTGACCATAAATTGCTTTATTATTCATTTTACAAAAGATAACGAACGAATTGACAGCGCAATGCAAGAGCAACGGTGTAGTGGCTATTAACTGCTGTGTGGCGTACGCTGTGTTATTATTACGCTCTACGACAAAAAAAAAGACGAATCATGAAGGAGCTATGCAAATTGCTCACAAACTAATATTATTAGAGGTATCGACAGAAATAGCAAAATTGTAATCTTTGGTGACCGATGGATGAATGTGTGACACTGAAGCGCAATTTTACCGCGCACCTGGTAAGGATAGTAAACAAAGGACAAGTCGATACGAAGGCATAAAGTCTCTGAGACCTTAACTTCGTGTACGCAGTTGGACCCCAGCTACGCTTCGCAGACAGGCACTTGATTATTTTAGCAGAAATAGTTGAACAGTAACCGAACACAGCCTCAAGAAAGAAACAGTCGACCCAGAGAGACGACAGAACGTAAGGATCGAGCAATTGTCAGAGAGGCACTCAGAACCCCGGATTCTTCATTACCATCGGTCCGACGTGCAACTGATGCTTCATTGACCACAACGATGGTTAATAGGCGGCACACAGTAAAGACGCTGAGCTCACGGCACCCCCTGCGCCGATTACCAGTGTCCTTAGTACACTGTCTGGAGTAGAATTGTCCTTGATGTGAGTCCCTCTTCGAACTGAGCCCCGCTGGCCACCGAAGATGTGTGTAGGGATGCTTCAAACAGCGGTGGGTTACCAACATAACTGATGCCCGCCATAAGGCACGACACGTATACAGCAGTGTGTGTATGTTTATGTGCGTAGTGAGTGAAGTGTTGAGTGAAATGTTATGAAACAATGTGTGTATAGTGTGTGCAGTGACTGATAGTGAGATATGAGGAAATAGTGTGGCATTACATTATTTAATAAGTTATTTGTAAAAAAAGTATTGTATACCAGGAGTAAATCTAATGGTTGTCTCTAACTAGAAGTCTGTAAATGTATGTGTATACGAATTAGCTTATTTTAAATTGGTCTAAACTTGTAAATACTTTGACACGTCCTATATCCATGTAAAAAGAGATCTACGGATGAATCAAGCTGCTACTACTACTACTACTACTACTACTACCAGGAATAATTGTCTGGAATGCCATTTCATATCACAACAGGAATCCTTTGGTTCTCATCCGCGGCCCCTTTACAGCACAGCGCTACGTCGACGATACACAACCGTTTTTTGTCCTTCAAGGCAAGCCATCCCGCGCTTACATTTCAGCAAGATAATGTCCGCCCTCACACGGCTTGAGTTTCTGCTGCTTGTCTTCGTGCTTGCCAACTCCTACCTTCGCCAGTGAGGATGCTGTATCTCTCCCCAATTGAGAACTAACCTTATGGGTAGGGCCCTCCAACCAGCTCGGAATTTTGACGATCTAACTCGCCTAGAATATGGATTGAGAGCAAATCGAAGAAAGATAAAAGTACTGCGAAGTATCAGAAATGAGAACAGCGAGAAACGTAACATCAGGATTGATGGTGACGAAGTAAATGAAATAAAGGAATTCTGCCACCTAGGCAGCAAAATGACCAATGACGGTGAGAGCACGAGGACATCAAAAGCATACTAACACTGGGTAAAAGGGTATTCCTGGCCAGAGAAGTCTACTAGTAACCAACGTAGGTCTTAATATGAGTAAGTAGTTTCTGAGACTGCATGTTCGGAGCACAGCATTTTATGGTAGTGAAACATGGACTTTGGGAACCGGAAGCAGAAGACAATCGAAACATTTGAGATGCTGTGCTACAGGCGAATGTTGAAAATTCGATGGACTGATAAGGTTGAGGATGGTCTATGCAGTATCGGAGAATGATGGAGCATAGAAGGAGGGACAGAATGATAGGACTTCTGTTAAGACATCAGGAACAACTATCATCGTACTAAGGGATGGGCAGGGGTGAAGCAAGTGTCGCTAAGGAGAGGAATGGTGCAGAGAAGCACGTTTCGTAAATGTCCACCCTCAATATGAACAGTTACTTTTCTTTTCTCAGAAGGAGTTGTAGATGGCATTCGCGATGCCCTGAAAATCCCTTCATCACTCTATCAAAACAGGTTGATAGAAACATGTAGTAACATATGCTCGTATGTCACACACACATGTGTGTGTGTGTGTGTGTGTGTGTGTGTGTGCGTGTGTGTGTGTGTGTGTAACATAAACAGGCTTACATAACTTAGCAACCTGCAAGTTATTACTCTATGATAAATACCTAGTTACTAAAAAAAAAAGGTGTCTTTAACGTAACTTGAAAGAGACGGCAACTTGGATATAAACACTTTCATTCCAACACGATAATTTGATGCTCATCTTCACATTTTCCCAAAATTACGCATCCACCATCACACTTCAGTAGTGTACACCACGCACTGAGTAATCTCTGCGATCTTACACTCTTGCAGCCTCACTTTATAATATCTGAAACAAACAAAAAAAGGGAAAGCAGTAGCAGGATCATTCTTACATAATAAGACAGTACCTGTAAGATCCCAGAACTTATTTCTTCAGGATTGTCTTGGTGTCAGTAGACATGCATATGTGCAACATTTTCTCAGACTAAATTGTAGTATGGTAAGTGGAGGGGTAGATTAGACCATAGTAGATTGCTAATAGCGTGTCTGTGTTTACTGTCCTAGATATCTTCCTCATAAAAAATGTGTTAGTGCTTACTTCTCAGCACACTTTGCCGATATGGTCCTCCCATGTCAAAGGCTAATCAACGATGATACCATAGCATTTTTAGTTCCTTACTTCTATGAGGAGTGAGTTAACCAGTTCAAGGGAAACATTGACAGTCTCTGCAGTTTTATTCGATTTTAGGTGTATACATGTTGACTTATTGGCATTTACAAACATGTCGTTTTCACTGAAATATTTTTAAGCCTCATTCCTATTTGCGGAAGCACTTGATTCCATTTCTTTTACCGAGTCACTTTTTACTACTACACTGTCACCTACTGCTGACATAATGTCATTTACGTACAAAATGAAAAGAAGGGGGCCCAATACTGATCCCTAAGGTATGCCATGCTTAACTGCCTTAAAATTAGAGTGTATGTTAACAATAGCGCCACTCGTTTTATGTTTTACTTCTACACAATATTCTCTGTTTTCCACAAATGATTTGATGATGACAGCTGCCTTGACCCTGATATCATACTGGTTCAGCTTGCGAATTAGTTCGCAGTTACACACACAGCCAAACGCCTTTTAGAGATGGAGTAAATTACCACAGACATTTCTTTGTTTATTTAATGCTCCAAAAACATCGGCTACAAAGTTAGAAGTGGCTGTGATGGTAGATCTACATTTCCTAAAACCATGTGTGCCTCATTTAGTATGTTATTCTTCTCTATAAAATTCAATATTCCATCTTTCAAAATATTTCCATAATTTTAGATAAGACGAGCGTGGTGGTACATGGCCTAAAGCTTGCAGGATTTTTCTTATCCCCATCCTTATAAATGGGCACAACCTTACCCTTTTTCGGACATTTGGGAAATATCCCATTTTCCACTACTATTTACTAAATCAGTCACTAACCACTGAAAACAATATTTTACCACACGGGTAGCAATCCCATCAAATGCTTCCGTGTTTTTAGGCTTTAGAATGTGTATTATTTTTGCTATCTCTGATTCACTTGTTGGCATCAAAGAAATACTTCCTGTAATATTGCTTATGTTTGTAACACTACCGCCCTGCTCGGACGTAGGTTAGCTATATGAAGCCTGTACTGTAATAAGTTCACGGGCTTCACCTTATAAACAAGGATTTTAGTACGTTAGTTGACCGCGTGTACCTAATAGAAGCAAGATCGGACTTATATTCAGTCAATAACTACAGTGATGCATCAGGCAAATGTAAAGTATAATTGCTCTTTCGCATGGACAAGAAGTACACACAGTAGGTGCTACCTATAATTAACAATTCGGTCGCCAGCCTAATTAGGCAATTAGTGAGTTTTTCCTTGTACAAGTGGGTGCATGTACAAGCATAGTAACACGTAGTAATGATGCGTTATATGGCAAAGTTTGGAACCCGAAAAATCCACTGAACTAAAGTTTTCTCATTTTGTACTAATTTGGACGAACTACATTTACACTACACCACACAGTAATGATTACTACTAACTGCATTTTGTATTTTGAGCGGACTGAAATCAGGCATAGATTGCCCTAGCGTCGACAATCTTGACAGTACACACACAATATCACTATGAATAATGGAAAAACACTAATACATTTAGGATTAATATAGAATTTAGCTTTACTGGTCAAATCTGATCAGTGCACATCAAGGTTTGAAAGAATGGACAAGAGAAGGGGGGGGGGGGGGGCCCTGAAACTGTTATGGTCGTTATACTGAAACTGTTAAGTACTGAAGGCAAATTAACACTCAAAATTTATCAATCTCTGGATAACTACTCTTTTGTCTTACTTCTGAATAATTTAACTGTCATTATTTCTGTCTCAAATTAATGAAATAACATCGCTAACTCAATCCAACAAAAACTCTTTTGTCCTTTACCAATATTTGCAACAACACACAGAACTTCAGATCCCTTTTTGGCATAGATTAATCTGCTGATAATTTTCATTAACACTAACATTAAACTTTCTATTTAGGATACTCGGATTGCACAATACGAGGTAAGGATCCTATCTAGGTCAGTGATCAGGATAAGTCATGGCTAAAGCAATTCTGGTAAAAGTCACGTTATTATTGAACCATTCGAAACAGTTTCGACACCGGTCCACACAGATACACTTCTAAAGATGAAATAAATGTTTGACCTGTGCAAGTCGGTGCGGCGGATGGCGGGCAGCGAGATACCAGGTCGGGTTGACGGAGGAGATAGAGAAGATCCAAAGAAGAGCGGCGCGTTTCGTCACTGGGTTATTTGGTAACCGTGATAGCGTTACGGAGATGTTTAATAAACTCAAGTGGCAGACTCTGCAAGAGAGGCGCTCTGCATCGCGGTGTAGCTTGCTCGCCAGGTTTCGAGAGGGTGCGTTTCTGGATGAGGTATCGAATATATTGCTTCCCCCTACTTATACTTCCCGAGGAGATCACGAATGTAAAATTAGAGAGATTAGAGCGCGCACGGAGGCTTTCAGACAGTCGTTCTTCCCGCGAACCATACGCGACTGGAACAGGAAAGGGAGGTAATGACAGTGGCACGTAAAGTGCCCTCCGCCACACACCGTTGGGTGGCTTGCGGAGTATCAATGTAGATGTAGATGTAGATGTAGAGCACGGCACACATGCAAGCACGGCTAAGGCTCACACAATATCGGCACTTTCCATCTTCGTAGCGTTGTAATTTTTCCAATTTTGTGCCTCAGAATATAGCCTTGCCAAGTAGTCGTCGGAATCGGTTCATCCGAGGCTCAATGGAATCCACTTTTCCTGGGTAGCCTCCTCGGTACAGTACGTGTACTTCCGACTGTTGCTCGCCTCCGACTGTCTTACTGAGCCCGTTGTGCCGAACCGCGCCAGTGTGCGTTTTTCCCGCCTCGCCTGCCTCCACCTTTTCCCGCTCCCCTACAGGTAGGGTATTCACCACAGGTTTTCTACTACACATATCCTAATGCATTACCTACGTATGGACCAAGTGTATAAATTACAATTTTCACATCTTACAATAGTTTTAACATTAAATACACTTCACTTTGATTACCACATTATTTGAAATCTAACATAAATAATATTCGTTTCAAAAGTTACTCACAGTTTCTTTAACATGACACGAAAAGAATCGAAAAAGAAATTCAACACATTGCTATTATTAATTTATCTAAATTCATAAAGAAAAAAAATTATTATACGTATAATTCTCGTTACACATGCCCCTGTTTCCAGAAAATTTTCTTAAGTCCAAATTTTATGGGAACACTAAATCTTACAATTATACAGTGGTTCCGAGTCTTTACTTAATTGCCCAAAAAGATTTACACTACATATTTCCTTTTACTCACTGTATATAGGTTTACACTTTTTAAACACTTCAAGAATAATTACTTGTCATTTACTCAAGTGCCTTTTGCACTGTCCAACTTCCCATCATAACATCACTAAAATAGCAATTTACTCACTTTTTCTAAATTTCTCAAGGAAATAATTTAAAATTCTGGAATACAAACATTTAACTACAAAAACAATTTCATATTTTGTATACACTATAAGATAATTTGTCGCTGCTTGCTTTGAATAGCAGTCCATTTTCTTACTTACTAAACAAAACACACACACATATATTCAGAAATTTAATTACACATATTTGCTGACTATTATGCGGATTTGGGCAGTCCTTCTCACTTCATATTGTGACATCTCCTGGATCACATTTACAATTTTCCATCGATTATTTATCTGCCCTCATTAGTATTTGTTAGTCCTTCATATTATGGTTCTTACACTGCCCATTTTCATTTTGACAGTCCCATCTTTTATCTGGCTGATAGCATTTATCCTTTCTTTTCAGTCCTTTTCTCCATACATTTTTACAGTTACAGTACAATTGGTAATCTGAAACTCACATAACTACATTAGCACACTTTCAAGGGTATACAGACATTTACCAAGATTAGATACATTTAGAATAACTTGGGTTCAGCATAAGATACAGCACATTTACTCGTTCCTAGGTACATACAGTTTCAGGTCCACAATACTTCTTACACCTAAAGGTCTTTTGGATTTTGGGTAGATCAGGTAGTAAGCATTGTCGTGTGGAATATTCTGTATTATATATGGTCCATTATAAATATATTTAAATTTTGAAATTTCATGGTTTAGTTCACTAGACTTTTCGTGGGTTTTTAAAAGAACATAATCTCCAATTTTAAATTTTGGAACTTTTAAATTTTTATTGTGTCTTTTAGATCTAGATTCAGCTTTTTGCTTTGCCCGTTTTATCTCCAATTCTTTCTTTTGATCCAATCCCAAACTTGTACAAGGTGGAAACTCTAGTTTTTCTTCAATTAAACTTTTACTACTTCTGTCTAACAAAATTTCTTCCGGTGGAAATCCTGTAGTTTCATGATGCAATGTGTTCATGACATTCTCAAAATTCGATATAAATCTGCCCCAGGCTCTATGATTGTGCCCCTTCCTCTTTTTTCCGCAACGCACCTTGGTCGACTGTGACATCGTCCCAAGATACGTTCCTGACCTGTGAACCTATTATATCTGGCGGCTTTTTCGGTTTCTGGAGTTCAAAGTCTTTGCTTACTTGGACTCTTTGCAAAATAAACACTGAGTCGTCCGGTGGCTCTTTCTTTCTTTGTTCTGTTTCAACGTCTGGATTTTGTTTTGATGCGTCGTCACCGTTAGGTACAATATCGCCATTAACTGCATCCCCTTTATTTTCACTGATTTTCTCATACCCTCTTTCAGTAAAAGTATATTCATTTTTCTTTACACCTGAAAATTCATCTTCACTAGAGTCATCACTACTCTCTTCCTCAACCTCAGATTCACTTATGTACGCTACTTTTGCACAATTGGGAGCGCTAGTACATTCATTTTCGCCTGTATTTGTGTATCTTTCATCATCCGAACTATCGTCGGAATCCGACCATTCCGGATCGCTTTCAGGTTCTAACATAAAAGCTCTTCTGAGACAGGCACTAAGTTCTTCCTCTGTATTGTCGTCAGGCTTAGATTTTAATTCAATCTCCTCTTTTGGGAAAACGGCCTCATCCTCAGCTTTATTCACATCCACTGTGACTTCATATTCGGTGTAATCCTCGTGGACTTTTATTACTTTTAGGTAATCATCTACCCCTTCTCCACGGTGCCTTTCGGTAGCAGCTTGTACTATTGGCGGACTGTTAGCAGAAGTTATTTCTTCATCAATGCGGAGGATTTCATCCTCCAAATCCTTCCTATCATTAACCTTCCTCCCATCGGCAGCACGCGTACTTTGCGCGGCGCTATGTATTCTCCCCTCTTCAAATTTGGGCCACGTCACTTTATGGACGTCTCTACTATCTCTCTTTCCACCAACTAATTCCTTCGCCTCATACTCCCTTTTAAAATCCTCCCACTCACATTGCTTTAGGCCCTTGTACAGATCATCGATCTGCACACGCCAATCAGTTACTTCTGCTAGTTCATCCTCGCCTTTTATCTCATTGCAAACACTGCTAACCGCACCTCTCTGTGTATTTACAGTTTCAATTATTGTTTCCTTTGCCACGGAATTATCACTCGTAAAATTTTCATTAGCTCTGACTGCTACGTTCGTACCTACTGCTGCCGTATTGCTAGCGGCTTCTTTCCGAACAGATGTTCGGCTAGGCTGGGCCGTTGCCCTCTGATGCTCCACTCGCCTGTTAACATGTAGCGCTCTGTGCGGCAGCGATGATTCATTCTGGCTCGCACCTGACGCTTGTTTCGCCACAACACGTCGCGGCGTTCCATGCTCGTCCCTAGCCTGTCTCATTACATTACGGTCGGTCCGGTATCTTTTCTTGAATCGGGGCCGGTATATATTGTCCGCTTCTGTTTGGCCCGCAACGTTCGCGGAAATTAGTTTCCCGCGTCGTTATTATTTTGCGCGGTATACCCTCTACCGCGACCTGGATTATTTCCTCTTCCTCTGCCTCTTCCTCTTTGTATTACATTGACGCGAAATCCATCGCCGTCATTTCGTTCGTCATTGCGTCGGTTATTATGGTTACCAAAATTTTGATAATTGGCACGACTTTCGCGCCAATGATCTTCGTCTTCGACTCTTTCGAGAAATGCTTGGAAGCTGCGATGATTGCTTCCTACATACCTCTTTGAATCTTCTGGAAGCTTTTTATATAACTCCCAGATAATTTCTGAATCTGATCTTCGACCTCTTAAATGCGTTAATTTCCGGTACCAATACTCGCAGAAATCTTTCAAAGAGTTCCTGCCCCTGTTATCATGCTGTTTGGTCATGATGAACTCCCGCCATAAATGGTCCTGCTTTTGTTCAGACCAATATTCTTCCGTAAATCTCTGCCTAAATTCCTCGAACGTCATTCGTTCGGTAATTAAATTTATTCCCCAGCGCTTGGCGTCACCTGCTAAGGCGCTAATTACTACGTTTATCTTTTCCTGATCAGACAAGTGCTCAGGAAGTACTCTCTCGCAATTTTTGATAAAATCTAACGGATGCCACCCGTTATGTTTCTTGGCTGGATCGAAGCGTTCCTCGCCTTCTAGCAGCTTCGTAATTGGTGTGCCATTACAGACAACACCAGGCCTATCTTTAATTTTGCTCTCCAGATCGAAAATTCTGCCTTGAATTTTCGTAGTATTTTGTTCACAATTTTGAACACATCCGGATACTTTTTTACTTAAATCCCTTTCAGTGTCTGAAACTACCTTTTTCAATTGCGATATCTTGTGTTGACATTTGTTTACGATCTCAGTTTTAAGACCGAAAACTTTTTCGTCTACCTTAGTTTTAACCAGAGGTTCTACTTTCTCTTGGATGTTGAGAATTTCAACATCAAATCTACTATTAATGTTACCAATTTCCTCCTGCATAGTATCCATATTTTTGTTAATGGTATCAATTTCAAATTTCAGAGTATTTACCACAGAACTTAAATTACCCACTTTTTGTTCTACCTGTTCTATCTGCTTACTAATTTTAATTCCCTGTCCTTCGACCTGTGCTTTAATTTGATCCACCTGTGTTTTGAGCTGCTCGTCAACGTGTGTTTTAAGCTGCTCATTTTGCGTTTTGAGCTGGTGTCCCTGTGTTTTGAGCTGCTGATCAACGTGTGTTTTGATCTGCTCACTCTGTCCTGAAATTTGTTTGGTTAATTGTTCAAATAAATCGTTTATGCTTAAAATTTTCACACTGTTTTGTTCTACGGAATCGATGTGTTCCGATTCTACTTCAAAAGTTTCTTTCGGTTCTTTCTTTATCTGTGGAGACTCAAACATATCAGAGGATTCATTCACATACCCACTATCATCTACAAAGTCACCCTCTGCTTCCTGTTTTGTCCCTTGTTGTGTCCGAGGCGATCTCAACCTTTCAATCTGTTCATTGACATGTTCGTGGTATTGTATATACGCCAACTGTCTTTCGCTAACGCCATCTGTTATCTCGCCGCGTAAACTCCGGCTACTGCCAGCCGCATTCTCCATTTCACTTGGCGCATCTACCCTGCCTACGTTTCTGTCCATACTAAATGCCAACTACACCACACTATTATACTTGGTTCACACTGCAGTTTCTTTTACTGAACTTTATTGCTATTCGTGCCACTGAACATCCACTGTTCGGTATTTACTTTAATTTGTAACCGACAACAGCTGGATGTCCTGTCACCGGGAAGCCACTTGTAACACTACCGCCCTGCTCGGACGTAGGTTAGCTATATAAAGCCTGTACTGTAATAAGTTCACGGGCTTCACCTTATAAACAAGGATTTTAGTACGTTAGTTGACCGCGTGTACCTAATAGAAGCAAGATCGGACTTATATTCAGTCAATAACTACAGTGATGCATCAGGCAAATGTAAAGTATAATTGCTCTTTCGCATGGACAAGAAGTACACACAGTAGGTGCTACCTATAATTAACAATTCGGTCGCCAGCCTAATTAGGCAATTAGTGAGTTTTTCCTTGTACAAGTGGGTGCATGTACAAGCATAGTAACACGTAGTAATGATGCGTTATATGGCAAAGTTTGGAACCCGAAAAATCCACTGAACTAAAGTTTTCTCATTTTGTACTAATTTGGACGAACTACATTTACACTACACCACACAGTAATGATTACTACTAACTGCATTTTGTATTTTGAGCGGACTGAAATCAGGCATAGATTGCCCTAGCGTCGACAATCTTGACAGTACACACACAATATCACTATGAATAATGGAAAAACACTAATACATTTAGGATTAATATAGAATTTAGCTTTACTGGTCAAATCTGATCAGTACACATCAAGGTTTGAAAGAATGGACAAGAGAAGGGGGGGGGGCCCTGAAACTGTTATGGTCGTTATACTGAAACTGTTAAGTACTGAAGGCAAATTAACACTCAAAATTTATCAATCTCTGGATAACTACTCTTTTGTCTTACTTCTGAATAATTTAACTGTCATTATTTCTGTCTCAAATTAATGAAATAACATCGCTAACTCAATCCAACAAAAACTCTTTTGTCCTTTACCAATATTTGCAACAACACACAGAACTTCAGATCCCTTTTTGGCATAGATTAATCTGCTGATAATTTTCATTAACACTAACATTAAACTTTCTGTTTAGGATACTCGGATTGCACAATACGAGGTAAGGATCCTATCTAGGTCAGTGATCAGGATAAGTCATGGCTAAAGCAATTCTGGTAAAAGTCACGTTATTATTGAACCATTCGAAACAGTTTCGACACCGGTCCACACAGATACATTTCTAAAGATGAAATAAATGTTTGACCTGTGCAAGTCGGTGCGGCGGATGGCGGGCAGCGAGATAGCGGGCAGCACGGCACACATGCAAGCACGGCTAAGGCTCACACAATATCGGCACTTTCCATCTTCGTAGCGTTGTAATTTTTCCAATTTTGTGCCTCAGAATATAGCCTTGCCAAGTAGTCGTCGGAATCGGTTCATCCGAGGCTCAATGGAATCCACTTTTCCTGGGTAGCCTCCTCGGTACAGTACGTGTACTTCCGACTGTTGCTCGCCTCCGACTGTCTTACTGAGCCCGTTGTGCCGAACCGCGCCAGTGTGCGTTTTTCCCACCTCGCCTGCCTCCACCTTTTCCCGCTCCCCTACAGGTAGGGTATTCACCACAGGTTTTCTACTACACATATCCTAATGCATTACCTACGTATGGACCAAGTGTATAAATTACAATTTTCACATCTTACAATAGTTTTAACATTAAATACACTTCACTTTGATTACCACATTATTTGAAATCTAACATAAATAATATTCGTTTCAAAAGTTACTCACAGTTTCTTTAACATGACACGAAAAGAATCGAAAAAGAAATTCAACACATTGCTATTATTAATTTATCTAAATTCATAAAGAAAAAAAATTATTATACGTATAATTCTCGTTACATGTTATACATATTACTTTAATTTTTGGGACCTATTGTTATCCTTTATAAGTTTTTCCACTGCGTCAACATAATGTGGGTTAAAAATATTGCTGACATTATTTGGATCCCTACATTCCTTACCATCATTCTCTAAAATTATATTACTGCTATTTTCCCTAGCGGATCATTTCCTATAACCATTTATGTGTGACCATACAATCATGGAAATGTGTTTAGAAGTTGAAATTTCATTCTGGTAAAATACCTGCGTAAACCATCAGTTTTATCTTTCGACATTACAAGAATAAAAGAGTTTTAAGAAAATTGTTTTTCCTTCTACAGTTTAGCTAGGCGCCCGTGTTGATGATGGCGGCGGGTGTGTGATGGGAAATGGGGCAGAAGGTTGGGGGGGGGGGGGGCAGGGGGAGGGTTGTTACTTACTGTAAGGGGCAGTCAAATGAAAATCGAGCACCCACACAACGAGGCCGTGGAATGATTCCATTCAAAAGTAATCGCCACATGCCTTAAGACATTTAACCTACTGGGAGACGAGATGATAAGTTTCTGTTTCCTAGAACGCAGTCGACCGCTGACGGATCCACAATCGCAACAGTTCTTGCACTTCCTCATCGACTGAAACCGATAACTGTGCATGTCTTTATTCAGGTCACAGAAGATGTGATAATCACACAGTGAACGATCCGAGCTGTAAGGAGGATCTAGCAGTGTTTTCCAGCCAACTCGCTGAAGCGTGGAATCGCAATCAATGCGCAGAGCTATAAAGACACTTTGCAGAAACTGCGAATGCTCAGGAATGGCGTCCGGCGGAGTCATTCTGTTGCAACATAACGCCCGCAGCCAGACTGCCAATGTATGAAGGCTACGCTTCTACGACACGATTTCGCTGGTAAACACTGCAACATCCTCACAGCTCGTTCACCGTGCGATTTTAACATCTTTGGTGATCTGCACAAAGACAGTCGTGAGCTTCGGTTTCAATTGGACGAGGAAGCGCAAGAGTGGATGCGGTCGTCGATCCGTCATTGGCCTGATTATCTTGTCTACCATTGTAAGGGGGTGAAGCAGGTTGGTAATCCCTATCTTAATTAATGCAAAATTTATTAATATGAAAGGTACCTTTTATCAGAATCTATTGGAATAAAACTTTGTAAAACGTGTGACTTGTAGGTTACAAATTCTTACCTCTTTAACAAAAGTATTTGTAAAAATGTTGATTAGTTTTAAGACGATAATTATTTTTGTAAAAAGTGTACATAAAAATAAGCAAGTGTCTGTATTTTTCTATGTAGTACAAAATAGGGAAACATCTGGGTTAAAATATGCGCAATACTCCAATTAGAGTATCCTGTAATTTTGGACAAATTCGGCAAGTAGAAGCTGAGAAAAAGTACACTTTTTTCTTAAGAAATACAACTTACAGGAAAGTCATTAAAGTTGTCACTGCAATCCAGCTCCATAAGAATGGCTGTCTGCATCCACTTCCATCTCACATTGCAGTGCCCTTTTTTTCTGCTCGTCTGCGTTGTCATGCCCTTGTTTCAAGGTCACTAATAGCTCTTTCTGATGCTCTAACTCTATCTATATTTAACTTTTTTTACTGTGAGTTTCTAGCAGCCTTTTCAGGACCACACTTTGCATTTCCTTCGGCGAACGTTGCTGCTGCGTTAAAGACAAGATAATGCAGCGCACTGACACAAGCACTCCCCTTGGAACTCTGGCCCAGATTACACTGTTAAGGGACCCGTTAGGATTCTGGGTGCGGCCACGAAGACATTTCTTCAATAGTCTTACATCTGACAAATCTCTGAAAGTTTCTTTCAAGTTCTTCGCTATGGCAATAGATATAGTTGGTTTGTGAATAAATTTCTCACTATTTTGCTGTGCTCTATTGTATTTCCGCCATGAATCATAGACCATACATTGGTTTATCATCTGTCGAAGAGGCGTGAAACAAAACTGCCCATACAGATTTTCTTATATCTTCTACGCTACTGACATTTTGCCTGAGGGCATGCCATAATAATTTTGGATTTTACCTGCCACAGATTCTGCGAGTTGATTCTTGCCATCTAATCCTCTGTCATCTTCCAATTCTTTCCCTTGTATGCAGCTTTCAGTCGCCACTGCCTCGTACCCATTCGCGTGCGTACAAGACCTATGCACCCCAGTTTAGTGATAGTTACGTTTTGTTCAAATGGCTTCCTTCTTCAACTGTTTTAAAAGCTTTTGAAATCCTATCTCGTAAATAACTGACGAATCTTACCTTTTTCAGTTGTTCAGATTCCTAGAAAATGGTCACACCCCCACACTGTTTTGTTTAAATAAATGTAAATAAATGAATAAACCAGAAATAAGGCAATAATAAAATATATGTATTATTTATCGTTGGGAAGCGAAATTCCGTAGTTTAAGGTCAATGAAAAAAATTAACATTTCGTGATTTCAAATGGTATGGAACGCTTTAACGCGTGTGTTGATTACTCTTCAATAGAAGTATTTCATGGACCTATTGTGGCTGGTGTTCCGTTTTCATTTGACTGCCCCTTATAATATCTGTTTTCAGTCAGGGGTGGCAGTTTCATAAAGGTTAGAGATGCAGATTGTTGGTTTAAGCCTCCTGTTCCAAGCAGTCCCACACATCTGTAGTAATGTTTGCTATGTGATTAACATCAGGTGATGTAGCGGGCCAGTCGAGGTGCGATAGGCAGGGTGACATTTTTCAAAGACGAAACATATGCTTGTCGCACTACAAAAGAGGTTGTCCTCATTTTGAAAGGCGGGTGTGACGACGTACGATAAAGGGCAACACTAGGTGACCGAGAATGTTTATGGTAGCCTGAATGAGCAATCCAGTAGAATTGTACAAAAAACACCTCCCAAAACACCGCAGAACCACTCTCTGCCTTAACTACACTCCCCGTGTATAGCGCCTTACTGGGCGGTCGGTGAATTCGATCATTTATCATTTGAAAAGAGGCAAAACCGCAGCGCTTCAGGCTACACTACACTGAAGTGACAAAAGCCATGAGATAGCGATACGCACATATACAGATGCTGGTAGTACAGCGTACACAAGGCATATAAGGGCAGTGCGTCGGTGGAGCCGTCATTTGTTCTCAGTTGCTTATGACGGCACGACTCCAATTAATAGACTTTGAATGCGGAATATTAGTTGAAGCTAGGCGCATGGGATTTCACTTAACGACCAAGAGCAGCGGCGTTTGCATAGCGCTGTCAGCGCATAAGCAATACTGCGTGAAATAACCGCAGAAATCAATGTGGGATGAACGATGAGTGTGTTATTTAGAACAGTGTACTTGACGTTAAAGGGCCATGGTAGCAGGCAACCGACGCGGGTGCTATTGTACGACATCGCCTGCAGCGCCTCTCCTGAACTCGTAACCATATCGGTTGGATCCCAGACGATTGGAAAACCATGGCCTGTTCAGATGAGTCCCGATTTCAGTTGATTAGAAGTGATTACAGGGTTCGAGTGTGACGCAGATGACACGAAATTGTGGACCCAAGATGCCAACAGGGCACTGCAATCTGATGCAGGCTGCATAATGGCGCGGGCTGTGTTTACGTGGAATGGACTGGGTCCTCTGGTCCAACTGAAGCGATCATTGTTCGGTTACTTGGTGACCATTTGCAGCCATTCATGGTCGTCATATTTTCAAACAACGACGGAATTTTGATGGATGACAATGCGCCACGTCACCGGGCCAAAGTTCAAGAACATTCTCGACAATTCGATCGAACAATATGGCCACCCAGATCTCCCGACGTGAGCCCCATCGAAATTTATGGTACATAATCATTGAGACGTCACTTCGTGCACAATGTCCTACACGGGAAACACTTATGCAATTACGGACGGCTATAGAAGCAGCGTAGGTCCATATTTCTGCAGGGAACATCCAGCGACTTGCGGGTCCACTGCGTGTGGCGTCGCAGTGCACTGCAAAGTTCCACTCACCTGGTGGTGAATTTATTCTTACATGTACGAGTCCAGTGGTGTAGTGTGGCATTTTTTGTAGAGTGGGCCGACAATTTCGAAAAAAGAAAAAATCTTAAACAAATCCTGTAGATCAGAAACAGTGTAAAACTAGCTTAGTTATATATTTCTACTAAGATTGAAACTACTACAGAAATTTTTATAAATAAATGCATAAAAATATTAAACAGCTTTATATTCATAAAAATATAACACATAGTAATACACCGTTACATAATTTCCTAAAGTTCTTTTATCCTCCTGTCCTTTTTCTGGGCGTAAGCATCGATGACACAAGACATGAAATCCCGCCGGTTGGTTGAAGATTTTACAGTTCCCTTCTCTATAGTCAAAATCATCAAGATTGACAGTCTTTCATTTGTCATTCTGTTGCGAAGGTAGGCTTTAACGCGTTTTAACGTACTCGTGTTTCTTTTGCAAGACATAGTGATTGCTGGAATTGCAAGAACCAACGATAGTAATTTCACACATTCAGACAACACGTTGTTTAATCCATTTAAGGACGTCCTGAAGCTCTAGACGTTTATCCTTACTGATATAAATAAACATAAGTTCTCTTTTCACTTTTTCATTGTCAATAAATGATATATTTTAAGTAGTTTTTCAACTTCACGAATAGGGAAATTGTTTGTTCTACTATAACCTGAGAACTTTTTCTCATTTACAAGTTCTGTAAAATCCGTTTCATGGAAATCTGGAATCTAGTGCCGGCCGGAGTGGCCGTGCGGTTCTAGGCGCTACAGTCTGGAGCCGAGCTACCGCTACGGTCGCAGGTTCGAATCCAGCCTCGGGCATGGATGTGTGTGATGTCCTTAGTTTAGTTAGGTTTAATTAGTTCTAAGTTCTAGGGGATTGATGACCTCAGAAGTTAAGTCGCATAGTGCTCAGAGCCATTTGGTTTTAGAATCTAGTTTCGATGTTTACTACTACAACGTCAATTATTTCGAATACTAGCCTTCTCAATTTCTAAATACTTACTTCTGTTTCGTTACAATTAATTTCAGATACTCCTGCAGGATTTATAGGGTTCTTACCTTCCACTGTCCGCCCCGATAGCTGAGTGGTCAGCGCGGTGGTCTGTTACGCCAAGGGGCCTGGGTTCGATTCCCGGTTGGGTCGGAGATTTTCTCCGCTCAGGGACTGGGTGTTGTGTTGTCCTCATTATCATCAGTGGAACACAACGGGAAACCACACTGGAATCACTTCCCTAGAGGCTCATGCGATGGCCCTCTCTGACGAGGCTTCCCCCCATGACAAGACCTGCCATAAGACAGAACACAAAGTAAGTACCTTCCACTCTGCATTTCAGAATAATTTCCTCATATTTTAATAATTCTCCAGCCTTAATGCAGTTTTCAGTTTCAAACTTCTAGCGTCTTATGTCTACGGTTCTACTTTGCAAGATGTCAAACAAGATACTTGTATGCTGGAAAATCTAATTGTCCAGGTGCAGTACAAAAAGAAAAGCCTTGTCATCCAGTATACTATTTAGCCCAATTCCTTGATATAAAGAATTAGCTTCCCACCCTTCATTGTCTATCACATCCTTGAATACTGCTCTCATGTCTGTATAGTGAAGAATAATGGTTTGTACAGCGCGTGAATGAAAATACCATGTTTCATGAGGACCTGGTAGCTTAAATCCCCTTTCTCTCAGAAGTTCACTTCTTTTGCAAGAACTGCTTAAAAATGCGTGAAATGCTGATAGATTTACCACAAAAAATTTTAATTGCCTAATTTTTTTACAACCACAGAGGAGACTAGGTTCATCTGATGTGCATAGCAGTGGATGGAGAGAACATAAAGACACACTTGTTCCGCGAAAGAATGGACACCATAATTTTTCTGTGCCATTGCACTGCAGACGTCGTATGTTAGTGATACCGATTCGCTTTTATCAATATTCCAACTGCTTAGCACTTCTGACAAAACAGTGGCTATGGCTTGTGGACTCCGTTTTATGCCATAGAGCCCTCCGAATCTCTCTTGTATTTCTCCTGATTCGTTATTTGCAAAACGAAAAATAACACTCATTTTACTTCTAGTTGAGACATCCGTTGTTTTGTTGGCTTGCACTGATATAAAAGGACTGTTTTTAACTTCAGGTGAAATTTGTTCTACAGGACTATTTTTTAACTTCGCTTTAAATTTGTACTTTAACAACATCCGTAACACGAGTTTTAAATCATTGTGTATGTCAGAGGAAGTAGCTGAAATACTCCATGGGGTGATGAATGATCTTCCATGTACGGTTTTTCTTTCGCCAAGAAATCAAAAAGCTCTAAAAATTTCCTTTATTTACTGCCACCTTAGATTCGTCATGACTTCGAAGAGCCAACTCTTCAGTGCTGAAAAGCAGATTGTCGAAATAAGTCTCTTCATTATACTTCTCTTTCGATCAACCCGCTCGTTATGTTTCAAAGCTTCAATGTGTGTTGCTTCTGAAAGAACATGGTTAGTTCTTACCGTGCCTAGATGATTGTATTTAACAGCTGCTGTGATGTGTGAAATGGAACATTCATGCTCTTTAGCTTCCGAAAGGAAATTTTGTAGACTTCGTCCACTCCCCACTCACGCTATTCAAAACTGTCATTACCAATTCCAAATAGTACACAGTAAAAACAAAAAAGTTTGTTCTTACAATGCTGCCACTTAACCACGGTTTCGAATTGTACCATTGTGTTTGGAAACGTCTTACAAGTTTTCCGTCAGATTTTTTAGTAGACCGACTTGGCGTCGGCTTTCATTTTTTCGCTAGGCGCTTATCTGCGAAAGGAAGACGATGCAGGCTTTTTAGTTAAAAGATTCAGTTGGTCTTGTGATGAAATAAACGCGTCTATTGGAGTTTGATATAGTCAACAATACCACACATTACAACATAATGATTTAAATATTAGACAACATGCACTTCCCTTTCGACAACACAGTGTCAAGACAGATTGACAGGGCACACCGAAATGTACTTCACCAGTCAGTTAATCACTGCCGCTGCTTACTGCATTTTAGCTATTTAATTTATGTTCGAGGTTTCACCTCAAGCATGTCTATGATGACGTGAAAACTTACAGACACGCTACAAAACTACCGACGTTTGAAATAACTAAGGCATCTACATTTTAATCTGAGAAACAAGGGAAGTGCATAGGCTGTTTCCTGTCATCTTGCAACAACATCCAATGATGCATTCACATTCATATGCTATGAATTATGACTATCTTCTTGTTCTTTGTGTTAAATTAAGAGTTAATGGTTCCTCAATCTGCTCGGCTTGCTGCTAGTGTGCTAGACGATGCGAAGTAGCGTTATCTTTTAGGGAACTGCCGAAAGACTTGTCATTTCACAGGCGGTTATCCACCTGCTGGCAAACAGTAGAAATAAATCAGACGTCAACTTTTAAGAACAGTATCCATGCTGTAGAGAACCCAGCCTACCACGTAAATGAAACGGGCTTACTGCGTATGCTCATAAGAAACACAGAATTCCGAGCTGCTATTGGGTACAAAGGTAGAGGAGTGATGCGTTATACTGGCGAGTGCATATACGAAGTTCAAACATAAAATATTTGAAAACATCCACGAGGGTACGTGACAGATCAGATTAAATTCAGTATGGACGAATTATTTTGAAATTGTTTGGGTCGGCTTGGTCTTAGAGCCTTAATGGACGCTTCGCCACTGCGCACGACTCCTTGAAATTACTGACATAACTACAAGTCGCGCAAAAATTGTTTTGTCGGTGGAAGGAATAGTTAAATAAAAGTACTGATGTGCGTAATATTTCACTCTATTACGATAGGGTTGCATAGACAAGTCACTACCAAGCCTTACACTAAACTGTACATAGACTGAAAAGTACACACGCACACACAATTCATAACCATAGCCAGTTTACGATAGTTGTTGCTGTAATCAGTCTCACGTAACACAATGTTCACGTACGTGAGAAAGCAACACACCACGTGAGTTA
The DNA here is from genome assembly GCF_021461385.2 of Schistocerca piceifrons. Classification (NCBI taxonomy): domain Eukaryota; kingdom Metazoa; phylum Arthropoda; class Insecta; order Orthoptera; family Acrididae; genus Schistocerca; species Schistocerca piceifrons. The sequence goes on along the minus strand of NC_060138.1, from coordinate 988,052,515 downwards.
CTTCTTTAAACTGTCACTAAGTTCCGATTTTCACTCTGTGCTTTATATCGAACTGCCTTCCACACTTTACGGCATTTCTCAAACATTTTAGTGCCGAAATATCACAATATTAATAATTTTCAACGGAGCACATATCAATACGTCTGATCATTATGAGATCCAAACCACGACTCTCCTCGTCTCTCTGCACAAAAGAAGCCTGTAGTTTCCAAAAACAAAAACAAAAAAAACCGCGCTAATATGTTAAATTCTGAATGGCAAAGAAACTTCACAGCCAATCGGAAAGCTGCATCAAGCCCGCTCAGTCCTGCGCAGATATACACACCCAATCAAATTTGTCACTGGATCAGAGCGGTAAATTACCCTAAATAAACTTAGAAAACCCACAAATATAAATTCCCTTTAACAAAACTACTTTTCCGAAATCGTAATTTCATTTCCCCAGTACCATAAAGTGACGAAATAGTTTATACTAAATTCCTTGATACAAATGACTAACACACACGTTACTCTCGAACATTCCTCACCTGACCGATTACTTCACTGTATAGCATAAAAACTTTGCATAAAACAGTATTTCACTTTCACATCTTCCTTCACTCTAGTAATTAAACACAATAATAGTACTCATTAATAAACAACTAGAAAATTAAACACACAAAAACGGAAACAAATGACAGTATTTTGGCTGCAGCTACAACAGGGTTTGTCAGCTAGTGACCTGTATCATACCGCATAGAAACTACATACATTGGAGCCATCTGACGCCATCTGTCTAGTGTGTAACTCACACGGCGTGTCGAATTACGGTGGTAATGTCTCATCAGAATAGGCACGACGTGAGGCGCTACGCCTCATACGCCGGACATAAGAGGGTCGGACACGATGTTAGGAGGTATCTCCTAACTTTTGGCACCTCAATGTACATGCCTCCAGTGCGCTACTGCCAATTTTCTCTTTTGCCTGGGCCATTGAAGAAGTGCAAATTTGTGTGCCGGTGGTCTTTTGCGAGATACCCGAATCTAAAAGTCCATTGAATGCAGTTCTTTCCGAAATGTTCACTCGTAAACTGACAGAAACACTCCCTGACGGTTTTGAAACAGTACTGACACGAAGTAACACTCGTGAACAATACGTCATGGAAGGGAGTTACATGTCAGCCTGGTGCCAGAGACCAACGTGTTCTTTTAATGGGGCAGCTTGTATTGGGTCCGGTGGGCTTACACCTAACTGACAAGCACTACACTTGGGTATATTTGAATGTAACACTGAAGGTAGATGTCTTTTCGAGTTTACAGTTCTCTGTCTTCGTAATTTCTGTACCTACACGTCACTGAACTGGAACAGCGATCGTAATCTAGATGACAGACACACCAAGTGCAATAATTACCTACTCTCCGTTTCATGAGAGAGGTGTTTATTGTAAGAAAAGGAAGTCATTCTAAGATACCGATTTTATTGTATATAGTAAAAGTACTTTCTCTCTAAATTTATTTCGTGGTAATGACACGCACACGTATTTTTTCCCCCTCTTTTGCTGAAGCAAAAAATTTTCGCAATGTTCCTCTCAAAAAGAGCTGAAGGCTAAAACTACAGTCGTGTACTTTATAAATACATAATTATTACACTCTAAAGTGAAAATGACGATTTTAAAAAGAAGTATGTGCATGTGAAATACATCCAATAAAAGATAAATTGTAGTACTGTTCGATGGTAAATTTATTTTTCTATTAGGATATCGGGACGAAGATGTTTAAGAACATTTTCTAATTCATGTTTCGTTAGGAGAAGAAAGAAAAGAGTATCCAGCTGAGAAGACTGGACGTGTTTCTTCCAGTACTTACGATCTACTTTCATGACAATACAGAAGTACATCGCATTCTTCTGACAATACTTTCGGTACTGCTTCGTTCACGATGCTGAGGAAAATATGTCAGCAATCTTAAATCTGCCACGTTTCTTTACTAGACGTGAACCATTGAAAATAGACCGAGGAAGTGGAAGTCTTAGCCCAGGATACACCTTGAATTAACGCTACCGTATTGATATTCCTGTATCGTCATGCATGTGAAATATGTTGATTAAAATTCAATCCTATTTTCAGTATAGAAAAAGCGACTCCTACGGGTGAAGAACAGTGTGAGAACATGGTGGCTATTGGGTATATCTGACGTTACTGGAACTGTTCAACTGGAGTTCGCAACACTGCAAGTAAAGAGGATGTACAAGGGTTATTCCAAAAGTAAGGTCCGATTGATTGCCAAATTGAAACCACAGTGAACATCAGAAATGTTTTACTTGTAACAATTAGCTACACCTTTCAGCTACTTCTCTACGTAGTCGCCGTTCTGACTTAGACTTTTGTCATAGCGTTGTACCAACTTTTCAATAGCCTCATCATAGAAGGCAGCCGCCAGTGCTTTCCGCCAATTCTCCACGCTGGCCTACACCTCGTTGTCTGTGTCAAAATGTTGTCTTCAAAGACAGCGGTTCATGTGACCAGAGATGAAACTCAGGGGGAGACAATTGCGGACTGTATTGTGGGTAATCTCACATTTCCATTTGAAAACGATGCAGGAGCATCTTCATTGCCCCTGCAGAATGCGGCTGAGAATTGTCGTGAAGACGAAACAGCACGACAGTTATGTAATGTTCGCTGCATAGCTTCAGGCGAAATTTCTCACCAGGCCCTCGTACTTGGCGGCAGACACTATTTTCTAGACATCTTTACGCACTCACTGCGAGCTCAGAAATGAGAAGAGCGACGTGATGCTAACTGGGGTTATACCAGAGACACTACCCAACACATCTGTGCAAAGCTTTATCGGATTTTCATAGTCGTTTCCATTTCGCGACCGATCGGACCTTACTTTTGGAATAACCCACGTACACTAGCATCTTATCGCCATCTTACGCACGTTCAGAATGACAGAATCGTTGGCAATGAGTGGCGTGGGAGTTATACCGACACAGCGCACACACAGTTGGCTGTACAGCACAATGCCTAGAGAACGAGTGATGGCGACATGGACTCAAGATAGCAGCGTTGCAAGAACAGTCCTTCCAGGACTACAGCACAAGAAGAAAGCACGACCGACTGGCTCCAGTCTCCAGTGAGCAGGCAGAAAACAACAGGTGAAGTCCGAGCAGAGGTTACAGGTGAAATCTCACTAGAAAACGCTGGAAGCAGATTTCTGGAAACTGGGTTGAGATCTCGAGTTGTCATGCGACCGATTGGTTCTGATGACGGTAGATGAAGAGGGGGCAGAGGTTACACGTGGAATGTCACCACAAAACGATGGGAACAGATTACTGGGAACTGGGTTGAGATTTCGATTTGCGATGCTTCGTTTGTTGCTGACACCATACCACAGAGAAGAGAGACTAGTATGGTGTTGACTGTGACTTTTAGTAGCCTTCTATGGTGTTCAGCACGTAGTGTCACTTTATGGCATTGAGATCGAGTAGACAACCCGGTGAAACGTCTCAGGAAGCGAGGATTCTTCGTACCCACACCTCTCCAATTCCTGAAATTACGTTGTGGATAACTATTGAATATGAAAACAGAACTCATTTTTGGTGTTTGGTGAAGGGAGGCTGAATGCTCGTCAATATGTGGAAAGAATGGCAATCCCTGCTAAAATACGTTTCATGACCAGCGCATAAGCCATAGACTTTTTCAACCTGCCACACATGTGAAGACGTACGCCAGCAGCTGTTACATCCAGCCCATACAAAGACAGAGTACAGGGTAATAAATTAATTTAAAATCCAATTGCAAATTTAGACGAAAGGGGAAATTACGAGTCCAACTCCCGCAATCATGGGTCGACTGCTTGCAGACCGAGATTAAAAACTTAATGTGCAAATTTTCCTGTTAAATCAAATTTTGCTTGAGATTCTATACCCACTGATGTGTTGTTACGTGTAGGAGTACTGGATGATGATTTATAATGCAGAGCATGTGTAAATGGAGAGCTTCTGTCTTGGCACCGCTGTGTAGCGCTTTGCATCGGATCTCTGACTGCGCTTTCTTTGTAAGAGACTCTATGGCTGGTTGGACTCGTTGTTGGAAGTTAATTGCCAGTAGTGTTGGCCAGTTGGAAGTCAGTCGCCAGCAGTGATGGAAGTACTACTGAGAAGTCAGATTGCATTGCGCTAGAATATTGTGGGTCAGTGTTGACATGATAAGAATAAGTAAAGAGAAAGTAGGTTCACTTGCATTCAATTTCATTCAGCAGTTTAAGTAAAATATCTAATAAAGAAGTTTTACATGTTATTAAAAATCCCAGGACGGTGGAGACCATTAAAAAACATGAAAAGCATAGCTGGTCGTCACGGTAAGCAATGATCACTGAGTTCAAGCACAAAAATGGCTCTAAGCACGATGAGACTTGACATCTGAGGTCATCAGTCCCCTAGACTTCGAACTACTTAAACCTAACTAACCTAAGGACATCACACACATTCATCCCCGAGGCAGGATTCGAACCTGCGACTGTAGCAGCAGCACGGTTCCGGACTGAAGTGCCTAGAACCGCTCGGCCACTGCTGCCAGCGGTTCAATCACACATTGGTGCAAAAGTTTAATGAAAGCTCATAGATAATATAAAGAAAGAAGGATAAGAGGGAGAGGAGTTTTTCAATGTGGAGTTAGTCGACGAGAATGGAGAAGATAATCTCTCATACAAGGTTGCCTTCGTGAAAGACTTGTTGGACGTACACTGATGGGAATGGAAAGTGTTACACCATAAAACACCAGGCCAATATTTAACAGACTTTCTGGAGATGTTCATCGCATAATGTGCGTTATACAATTAGGCTTCCATTCAGAACTAATGACTTATCATCATCATCATCATCATCATCATCATTATCATCACTAAGAAGTACCCATGTGTAGAAATACATTCTTGTATTCGTTGCAACATGGAAACAAACAGCCTTGGAATATCTTGAGCAATTTCTAGCAATGCCTGAAATACATATAGTTTATTAAGACTGCTCGCTGTAGACTGGTATGAGAGTATATCTCTATCCGTCGCATCGCATACATACTATATGGGTGACAGAACAGGCGTCTAGGCAGGGCGGTCAAAGATCAGTACAATCCTCAAGGCGATTGTGTCGTGTACTTCAGTGCGGGATCCTGCACTATCCTATTGGAATACGTAACTTGTTTAGGAATCATTATCAAGTCCATACCTCCTGTTGTGGTTCAGACCTGCTGTTCTAACCGGTTTCCTGCTTTTGCCTAGAGACAAGTATTTGCTTTATTTGCTTACATGGGAAGATATTCGTGTCTGTTTGACCATGGAAGCATCGGACATCGGAACCCAGAGCAGTTATTTCAGCCAGGAAGTGTCTGAAGAGTTAGGGGAAAGGAGAAGATTATAGACAAGTAACAAGCAAAAGTTCTCTTAAGTATAATATAATGACTCAATGAAACAAAGAAATGTGAGGCTGCCTTTACAGGACGGGAAAACTATCCATTCACAGTGCCGGATTATTGGTGGTGATAGCCTCCAAGGGAAAAAGAGTTATCTACAGAAGAATACAAGTGATAAATGAATAAATTCATCTCAGTTTAATTGGACAAAAAGCGCATAAAACTATTCGGAGAAAAAGAGGAGAGGCACTGGTTGGCCATGGCTGGGACGGCACATGTGACAAGATAACCAAAATTGCCTTAGAGCGCTGTTTACAGTCGGCTCGCAGCGCCAAATGCTGGCGCAAGTGGTCACGGCACCCGCAGTAGTGAAGTACATCTTCCCGCGACGCTACCGAATTGCTTTCGCGATTGAATTCTGCACTTCCTACTTCAAGGTGATGTAAGTCAGAACGTGCTGTAGGCTGAGATGACGGCAGACATTTGCGCGATTCTTCTACTGTGGTGACACGTTGACAGCACCGAAAAAAAAGATAACTTGTTCTTGCACGACAGCGTAGCCACAAAGCAAATCTGAATCGTTCGATATAAGTTTTCTATGTGGGCAATCGCAGCTTAATCTATACGTAGTTACATCACAGCCGAGATAGCAGTTCTTTTAAGAACTACCAGTGATTCAACACGGGAAAGTTGCTACAATACTATATTTACGAGGTTTTGATGCCACAGTTTCGTGTTCTTCCGCTTATATACTCTGTTTTTCAGGTCCAAAGGTTTTGATGCCACAGTTTCGTGTTCTTCCGCTTATATACTCTGTTTTTTAGGTCAAAATTAGTATCTAAGATTATTGACGGATTTTTCAACAGTGGCTGCATTTGATGTTGCCAGGGTGTGTGCCTCACAGAACGTTGAGAGATGTATTGGCTTAGTGGCTTAATGTAATGCAGTCAAGTGAGTACTTGTCTGTCTCTTTCATAGCAGGTACAGTTAGTAGTTTTTGCTCCTAATGATCTCTAATTCGTATGTATGTTGTTGCAGATGTGATTCATTATCGCTAAATCTGTTGTACGTTTGATTCTACAATAAATAGCGATTAGCAGCTACAAGCAGACTCCACAATTTTTTAGAAGATTTTAGCAGAAAATTTTTAAAAGATATTTTAACTGAAATACGCCCGTAAATTTGCAGCTACGAACACATGTTAAACAGGGTGAAAGTAACAGTAGGAAAACTAATCATATTACCTCGTGAACAAGTGGAAAGCCCGCCATCCTAACTGCAGCAGCATGAACAAAGCTGAGTTCAAAAACCTCACACCAACACGAAATTTACACCAAAATTGGTTAAATAAATTAATGTGACCCATCTGCACTTCATCGCAGTACAACTGAGTCTAAGTACTAAGAATATGCACCTGATTTAGATATATAAACTTTTGTGCACCAAAACTTAGCAAAGCATGCCAAAATCTTGCGTTACCAAGTCCAGGAAACCGGTGCTAACGCGCCTAAACTTAACGAGGTAGGGGGCAGGAAGCAGTGCTTGCCACTGCCTGGGTTTTACACGAGGGTTGGTGACAATCCTGTCTCAAAGAAATCTCTCTGAACTTCCCTTATGGCTGAAGGACGCTGGAGCCCTAAGCATAAGACACTACATAACTTTTTCGCTAAGGTGGAGCGTATTTGAAACACACTTGCAAACTTATTCAATTCACTCTCATACAGGAGGGAATGGCAGGAAGAAAGACAGACTGCAATGGATAAAGAAAAAGATAGACATGAGCGTTTTCTTTCACCAAAGATACGAAAGTTTAAAAGCTTTTAGCTGCTGGCAACAAATTGTGACACAAATTGCATACCAGGACAGCTATCCCCTTTCAATGTTTCGCTGTTACTCCCATCTTCATTGCCGAGACCCAAACTGACTGTGGTAGCTATTGGAAGGTACTACAGCGCTTCGGTACGTTGAATGGAACACTTATTGTTCACTTCCTAATTATAAGTCACTGCATTTGAATACGTGTGGTCTTTTCGACAGTAGACACGTCAAATCTACATCTACATTTATACTCCGCAAGCCACCCAACTGTCTGTGGCGGAGGGCACTTTACGTGCCACTGTCATTACCTCCCTTTTCTGTTCCAGTCGCGTATGGTTCGCGGGAAGAACGACTGTCTGAAAGCCTCCGTGCGCGCTCGTATCTCTCTAATTTTACATTCATGATCTCCTCGGGAGGTATAAGTAGGGGGAAGCAATATATTCGATACCTCATCCAGAAACGCACCCTCTCGAAACCTGGCGAGCAAGCTACATCGCGATGCAGAGCGCCTCTCTTGCAGAGTCTGCCACTTGAGTTTGCTAAACATCTCCGTAACGCTATCACGTTTACCAAATAACCCTGTGACGAAACGCGCCGCTCTTCTTTGGATCTTCTCTATCTCCTCCGTCAACCCGATCTGGTACGGATCCCACACTGATGAGCAATACTCAAGTATCACCAATGCATCAGTTACCTTCTCTTCAGTCCATAGCTAAGTTTCAAATTCAGTTTAATAACGAAGCGTATGTCTGCACGTCTTAATGAAGGAAAGAAACTCCTGACAAGATTCTGTTTTTATTATGTAAGGTAAAATATGCTACCATCTAGACTGCAGTGTTCCGGCCGCGGTGGCCGAGCGGTTCTAGGCGCTTCAGTCCGGAACCGCGCGCTTGCTACGGTTGCAGATTCGAATCCTGTCACGGGCATGGATGTGTGTGATGTCCTTAGGTTAGTTAGGTTTAAGTAGTCCTAAGTTCTAGGAGACTGATGACCTCAGATGTTGAGTCCCATAGTGCTCAGAGCCATTTGAACCATTTTTAGACTGCAATAATCGTCTCATATGATTAAATTTTCATCTCTGCTAAAGCAGAAAAATTTCTCAGTGTTGGACCTGAAAGTACAGAAAGCCAAAAATTTTATTGATTAGGTTTGTAAACTTGAGTTTTGTAAACAAATTAACTTAAAAGTGGAAGACAACGATGATATTTCATAAAAAAATTTTATATCATTAGGAACCTCACCTAATAAAAGATAAATGTATTATTTTATGTAGGCGGTGGGGAACAGCTTTCATGAGTATTGTGAACTCCACAGTAAAATATACAGCTGTAATTTTTCACGTAAAATATTAAGTACAGCTGTATATTAAACAGTGTATTTCCTAATATAATTTGTTACTCATGAACAAAATTTATTTTGTGACCCAGAGGGAAAGTACATTTCACTAAGTATATCGGTACCATGATGTTCCAGCACACGTTTTACTGCTTGTTTTGGCGAAAACATAATGTCTACATTGCAGTTTAGACGACTGAACGCAGCTCCGTGAGTATTTACAGCTCCCTAACAACAGTGCAATGTCAATGTGCAACGTGTTTTCACCACTGTTTTACTCATACTACTGAATTAAATATCACCAAAGCGAAAGTGTCTTTCAGTGCCACGTTTTTGTACTAGGTGTAATAATTTGAGGTATAGCACACCCTAGCTTTACTCCAGTGTCGATACTAACATGTAATTCAGTCCACTGTATAGTTATCATGTTGCTTTCCGCAGCTGTTTGCAAGGCAACCACTTGATACACCTCCAGTGCCAGTTGCCTTTCTGCAGGCTCCTAGCGCTACTTCGAAGATTCCTCTGCAGAGGCACATTTTTAAAAAAATGTTCAAATGTGTGTGAAACTTATGGGACTTAACTGCTAAGGTCATCAGTCACTAAGCTTACACAATACTTAACCTAAATTACCCTAAGGACAAACACACACACCCATGCCCGAAGAAGGACTCGAACCTCCGCCGGGACCAGCCGCACAGTCTATGACTGCAGTGCCTGAGACCGCTCGGTTAACCCCGCGCGGCACATTTCTAAAATTCTCAATAAATGAGAGAGGTGTGTCACCGAGGTTATTGCCGAAACGGGTGGCCCTCGAGAAACCCTTTTCCGCTTTATTCACGCTTAGGTCAATGTTGCACCCTTCTGTGATCGCGCCATAGAAGGGCATGGATTGAAGAGTTCCTGGATAACAGAACGCAGCACGTCATTCTCAAAGGAGAGAAGTTTTCCCAAGCAAGAGTGATTTCAGGTGTGCCGCAGGGGAGTGTCGTAGGACCGTTGCTATTCACAATGTATATAAATTACCTTGTGGATAACATCGGAAGTTCACTGAGGCTTTTTGCGGATGATGATATAGTATATCGAGAGGTTGTAACAATGGAAAATTGTAATGAAATGCAGGGGGTCTGCAACAGATTGACGCATGGTGTAGGGAATGGCAATTGAATCTCAATGTAGACAAGCGTAATGTGCTGCGAATACATAGAAAGCAAGATCCTTTATCATTTAGCTACAATATAGCAGCTCAGCAACTGGAAGCAGTTAATGCCATAAATTATCTGGGAGTAGGCATTAGGAGTGATTTAAAATGGAATGACCATATAAAATTAATCCTTGGTACAGCAGATGCCAGACTGAGATTCATTGGAAGATTCCTAAGGAAATCCAGTCCGAAAACAAAGGAAGTAGGTTACAGTACACTTGTTCTCCCACTGATTGAATATTGCTCACTGGTGTGGGATCCGTACCAGATAGGATTGATAGAAGAGATAGAGAAGATCCAACGAAGAGCAGCGCGCTTCGTTACAGGATCATTTAGTAATCACGAAAGCGTTACGGAGATGATAGATAAACTCCAGTGGAAGACTCTGCAAGAGAGACGCTCAGTAGCTCGGTACGGGCTTTTGTTGAAGTTTCGAGAACATACCTTCACCGAGGAGTCAAGCAGTATATTGCTCCCTCCTACGTATATCTCGCGAGGAGACGATGAGGATAAAATCAGAGATTAGAGCCCACACAGAGGCATACCGCCAATCTTTCTTTAAACGAACAATACGAGACTGGAATGGAAGAGAGAACCGATAGAGATACTCAAGGTACCATCCGCCACACACCATCAGGTGGCTTGCGGAGTATGGATGTAGATGTAGACGTAGAAACAGGAGCACTGAAAAAGTGTAGCCCCACATTGCTGTTTCGGATCACGTTCACATTTCGTCGAATGGTTTTGAACGGTTCTTAGTGGTTCCAGCTCGCACACTAGAGCAAAAATTGCCGTCGCACTGCCCACCATCGGGTTAGATTATTTTCAATTGAGTTCTGAGACCACGATGTGCATAGAGCACAGTTGAAGCGTCTGGGAGATATCAGCAGTATCGAAGATTGTCAAGGAAGTCTTCGTGTTGCTCACCGCACTGCAGTCTGTCGTTTTTGACCGCGATATGTATGGGTATGAACGTCCGAAGGAAAGGGATGGTTTCATTGATGCCGTTTATGCCATCCCCGGAGGCGTTTTTGTGTCGATTCGGAGCGGCGGTATGTTTGAAATGTTCTCCTCGGTCCCTCATTTTAGGAAAGGGCGTGATTTCAACGCTGGGCGTCGCTGTTCTGAACTACATCGCAGACGCGTCAAAGAAGGGGTGACATGTTGGTAAGGCTGAGTGTGACGACATTCCCATCGTGTGTTACGTCCACTGCGACGTTGGCCAGAACTGTGGTGGAAGTTGGTGCCAATAGGTATCATTAACCCACTTTAAACGTTACATGAACTTCTGACGTCTGCCCTTTTTTTCGCATGTATCGACACATTGCTGTATGGAGTGTCGCCGAGCCCCAGCTTAGTGACACAGGATGCCACGCCTTTGCACCGTTACAGACGAAATTAGAATTATATTAATACCTTCAGCTGCTAACGGGCGTCAATATGTATCAACGAGGACAGGTGAAAATGTGTGCCCCGACCGGGACTCGAACCCGGGATCTCCTGCTTACAGGGTATACGCTCAGTCCATCTGAGCCACCGAGGGCACAGAGGATAGTGCGACTGCAGGAACTATCTCACGCACGTCTCCCGCGAGACCCACATTTTCACCTTGTATGTTCACACACTACTGTCCCACCCCAACACACTCATTACTCGTGGAAGACATTCTTACCAAGTCCCGTAAGAGTTCGGGGAATACGCGTGCATCCGCACAGAAGAAGAAGGTCATGGCCGGGGTTGCCAGACATGTCCGAAAGTACAGACACCATACCGATGTAAGTATTACAGGCGAAGGTTGTAGGCACTTTTGAACCAAATTTCAAACTTATGCGTCGCAATGGGACACACTTACTGGGTTTCGAAAAAAAGATTGTTCAATTCTGTTGCGCACTGGCTCTGAGCACTGTGGGACTTAATATCTGTGGTCAGCAGTCCCCTAGAACCTAGAACTACTTAAACCTAACTAACCTAAGGACATACACATCCATGCCCGAGGCAGGAGTCGAACCTGCGACAGTAGCGGTCACGCGATTCCAGACTGAAGCGCCTAGAACCGCATGGCCACACCGGCCGGCTGTTGCGCACTGCATATGACTCCAAGGACTAAACTGGCGCGCGTTCTTCAAATTTTTGGTATATGTTTCGCAGTTCCGTAACAACTTTAATGCAATATTTGCTGAAAATCGTACAATAATAAAACGCGTAAGTGAAGAGGATGGCTTGATGACTCGGAAATCGACACTAAGAACAGTACAGACACGCACCTAGAGTTACAAACGTCATGAAGCTGGGTAACAAAACCCAAAGACCACATGATCATTAATAGATTAGGTTTATGGGGTTTCTTATGCAGAATGACATTGTGAGGCTCACATGTTCCATCCTTTGACGTGAACTGTAAGAACAGCATTCACCATGTCGTATGTTATCGATAATTTCTTCAGTTCTGAAATATAGTTTCTCAGTGGTAGTTACCGAAGAATAGAGGTAACCTGGTACAAAAATTTAATGTGTTTAAGTACACACTGCTTGGATGTAAGTACATAAGCAGTCATGCGTCATGCGCCTGTACGACAAATTTTCATTTCCGGTCGTTCGTGTTTACGCTTGGAGTGTTGAATCTCTGAGATGGCAGGCTGCGACGTCTGCTTGCCTCTTCGGGGCAATAAGGCTGACCAAACAGAAATCTCGCAGAAACGGGAGAATTTTCCAGGTCAGCGTAGCGAAAACGTCGCGTCTGTGGCCACAGTGACCTAGAAGCAGCCGATCGTTGCAGTCTTCTGGCAATCCTCTTTCTTCCGGATCTGCAACTTCGCCTCCAACTGGTTTTGTTAAAAACCGGCTGTGTGTCATCTGTTGTAGTCTCTGCTAACTCATCTCTTCTTGGTTACAAGCAACTTGCTTGCTGGCGTACGATGCTGTAGAACGACCCTGTTCGAGTCTGTTCGGCGAAACAGCGTAGAGTCTCACCAGCTGGCCTTGTTTCTTGAGTGCGTTATTCAGCAGGATCAATATCGTAAGAAACTTCACATTCTGTGTTTATTGGTAGGTATAGAATACTCTGCTTCGACTTTCTATCACTGTGTCTCACCAAATCGGTCTCGTTATTTCAGAAGACCGCAATCGTGAAAATTATTTTGCATCTGTTCATAATGCGTACATTGTACCAATTTTCATTACACAGCTTAAGTGGAAGTTGGGCATAGCTCATTGTCTCGTAAATAACAAGTACCTCAAATTTGCACTTTGTTTTAAATTAGCATCTCTCAGCCAGATCATTTGTTTCAGGTATCTTTGTATTTATGTATTATACATTCTTTCATTTATAGTCAAACCAATGTTGCAGTATTGTATCTATGGAGTACACAGATGGAATCGAAACATTTAAAGCCTCTAATCCGTAAACTCGGCTTTGCAAAAAAGATTTGGTTTGATCTCAGTCTTTTCAGATTTGGCAGTTCTGAAGGGAGAGAACTGCCTAGTGTTGGAAAATACTTCTGTTCCACGAAATCTTGGTACGGATGTCTTGTGGGAAGGTCGTCCGCAGTTTCATAGCTCGGCCTTATGCAGTCCTCATAGCAACTTTTTGATCAGTGTTACTAGTCTTGGTGTGGTTATTCCTTACGTTTTGTGAATCTGTTCGGCACTTGTGAAGCAATATAACGTCTACGTGAACGTGCAACAATATAATTCCGCTTCTGATTGCTGATTGTTCTTGCCTGTCGTGCCCTCGAGAGTATAGCGAGAGAGAACTGAATATAGCAAATTTAGGTGTACAGCAGTGATGTATTAAAGTAAATTACAAGTAGCCAATGAAAACGTTTACGAAATTTCGTGAATACTGAGCCCAGTGACAAAATTAGATTGCTATCAAATAAAGAATATGAACATAAGGAACCATCATAAATGATCGTGCAACAACGTATACAAACAATATATACCGAAGAAATCACTATAACAGTCTTCTGCAACTATTCTGCAACTACACCTACACTAAGCAAGCCGCCTTATGGTTTGTGGCGAAAGGTATTTTGTGTCCCATCGTCATTTTTACCTCTGCTGTTCCAGCCATGAACGGTACCCGGGAATAATGACTGTTGGTAAGCCTCTGCATGGACTCTAACGCTTCTAATTTCAGCTTCGCGGCCTTTCCGCGAGATACATGCAAGAGAGAGAACATGTTGACCGATTCTTCTAGAAACATTCATTGTCGAAATTCTTACAGTAATCTGCACCTGTTGAGTAACATCTCTCTTGGAGCATCTGCCACTGGAATTGGGTGAGCATCTCCGTGAAACTATCATGACTTCTAAGCGAAAGCACTATTATTTTTTGGATCTCTTCTATTTCTTCAATCAGTCGTCTCTGGTAAGGTTCCCAGCCTGAGATACAATTCTGAAGTGCCGTTGGAACCATTCGTGGACTAAATTTCCTGAAAAATCTTCCTTTGAATCGGTCTGGCATATACCTTTCCTATCATTACTTTCATGTGATCATTCTACCTTAAATCTTTCCTTGTTCATACTCCCATATGTTTAATGCATGTGGCTACTTCTAGTGACTGTGTGGAAATGAAGTAGTCAAACAATAACGGGTCTTACCTCGAATATTCCTGTACGTGCAGTATGTTACATTTGTTCATGTTGGCTGACAACTGGCAACTACCGCACCAAGTGCCGATCGTCACCAGATCTTCGGAGATACCGCTAAAATTTCCTAACATTGCGACTACCGCACGCTACCCGCAACAGCCGTGTTACGGATGTTTTCCGTACATTGGTTCTACATATGCCGGAGAAAACACGTATTGCATGATGCTTTTATTTATTTATTCTTTTATTAAAGCGTTTGAGGGTCCTTGCAACTGTTGTACGCATAGTCCTAACATTCATCGTATCGATGACAAGTATTACTGAAGTTTTCCTGTCTAAATTCCTACAGGCAGGTCAACGTTTTATTAACGTGCTACACACTGGCTAACTGTTAAAGTGAAGTGCCCATTGACATAGTTGGATGTCAATGTGGCTTCGTACCATAACAAATCTTTTGATAAAACCTCAAGTGGAAACTCTTGTGCTTGACTGAATCGTTCTGAAGAGACATGATAATAATAACGTCATATGATATTCCTGCTGTGCACTGTCAAGTAACAATTCCATTGAACGAATAGCAAAAAACTGTTCTCTTGGTTGCATTTACATAATAGAAAAGTCTTGGAAGAATTAACACGAGTAGCTGTGATCCATTGGTGTAATGCTGATCTTTATTCGTTGTTTTATCTGATAAATATGTGACGCTAGATCGTTTCCTTCTTGTTCTGGCATCGTCACGATACGGATGTAAGTGTATTCACTGTATAATTTTGCCAATAATAATGGGACCATTACATTTCTGACCTGACTTTATTTTGTGAAATGATCAAGTTCGCCATTAGCGCTCTACCGCTATTTATTTTGTTGTTAAAAACTTAACATCTTACTTCGAAATCCAATTAATGTTTTACAAAACAATTTCTTTTGTGTGAAGATTAACTACGTACACATCCTATCATCACCAAATGCGCCTTAACCAACTATGACCCTTTTTCCCTGAATTTCATTTTCAGTCAAGCTATTAAAGTCAATGAACCTAATTTCATTTAAAGTAAAAATAATTAACATTTACAATAATTTCAACTGAAAAAGAGAATAGTCGCCCTTTTTGATTGTCTTTGAAGTGGATCCTTTTGTTTGAGACGTTACGATAGTTATAATCAGGAAACATAATCAGTTTATACGAAAGAAGCCACTTCAGTACAAACGCACACACACACACACACACACACACACACACACACACAGGATTGAGGGGTATGTAAACGTGCGATGCGCCAGCGTGGAGAAATGTGAGTAACACTTCAACCGAATTTCCATGAGAGCTGCTCATACCCTCAATCCCTCCCTCCCCCCCCCCCCCCATCATTTTAACTACCACCTTAGCTTATGCACATTGTAGATATGAATGCTAAGAGAATTAACGAAATTACCATGTAGATGAGTAGTAAAAAGGATTTCACGCACACTATAATTTAATAACGTTACTAATCAGTCTGTAGGCTCAACAGTCATAAAAATGGACAGGATATAAAATTTATCATCTGAATGCTAAATGATAAAAGAAAGGAGATATCTAATAAACATTTCAATATGCGATCCACTGAACCATGCTTTAATACAAGAAGGACGCAAAATAATGGTTTTGCTAATAATTTTCAAGGGGGCATCTACTCTAAAATACCGAACACGGTAATCCATTATGAGTGAGTCACTGAACAGAGATAATGATAAACTCCGACTTTGCGAAAGAATACCGATCGGAAATGAAACATCGGTGAAAACTCCACGAGCAAAGTCGTAGGTACTACAGCGCCAAAACGATATCATTCGCTGTTGAGGGCGTCAGAGAAGAACTACAGGTCCTTAATATGCCAGTGCTGCAAATACTTTACCACCAAGATCTCAAGCAGTGTGTAGACAGCAAACAGCTTTCGGATGGTGTAGCCGCTGGTGTCCTGCCGGGCTCACTCATGACCGATGACCATGGAGAAACCCAAATGGGATAAATCCAGGAAAGAATCTAAACTTCTGTCCGGATCACCGATACCGTCTCGCCCCTAAGTCTGCGCAAGGGTATCTCCAGGAGGAGACACTGTCAACACACCTATTCCTCCTGGCAGTCCAGAGGAGATTCACTACCTCGTGAACCTCCCCCTCACTTATCGACCTTAATGACAGTGAAAAATTAAACCGCGTGTACCTAATGGAAATTTGAGAAAAGCAATCGTCACCGAAGTTAATCTGTCGGTAAAGAGGGAGGAAATGGTTACATCTAAATGAAAGAAAAAATGCAAATGAAACTGGTGGAAATTAATTTTGAAAAGGGGTAAAGTTAATAAAGAAAGTAAATGTGTGACCGTTACGTTAACAATTAACTAGCGGTAATTAGATATTTGAGATTTGGGGGACATTATGGTCGCCAGTCCTATGGACAATTACTATAGTAACTGAAAATGAAAGGTTATTACACATATTATTAGCACTAGAAGCGTGGCAACTGAAGGTTGACACGTGTAGTTTGAAAACTGAAAGTTTGTCAGAAGTAATAAATTTCGCTACACTCTGACTTAATTTAGCAAAATAATTAATAAAACCGGAAAATTCAAAGTTAATTTAGTGACTGAATTTAATAGTGAGCTTTGTTTTTGAAGCACATCGAAATTCAGTAAAATACGGTTAGTCTTGGGCTACCTCAACAATCATTTCAAAAGCTACTTGAATCTACGCAATTTAGAAATAAGAGATTTAACTTTGAACTTGAATTAAATGCTTCTGAACAATTAACAATAGTAAAATTTAGTACGTAGCAAGCTGAGCCGCAGTCACAGGTAAGCTAAAATACGGTAACAAAACTCGCACTCTTAATTTGTGCTTGTGTAATCTAAATATTATAGCCAGCTATGAATACCTTAACTGAACTTTAAAATTAAAGCAGTGAAATCGAATGATATTACTTTAATGCTGGCGTTTGAATTTCAACGACACTCGGGTTCATTCCGGAAAAGGAAAGGACCCTGCTTGGTAATGCAATTGGGACAATGAGCAACAAAGGTTCATGCTACGTTGCTGTAATTTAGTGAGAAAAATTTAACAGTTTGAAAAGCTGAGGTCTGCCATACAGTTCTAAAACTTTACGTGCTACCAGTCTTCCTTGTTTGTTGATTGAAGGTTTGAAATCGTCGATCGAGGAGAAGGCGACAGTCACTCATTGTCGGCCGTCGCTGTTGCAGAAGCTGGATGTTGGCGCGCCTTCTTCTCGACACGGTCTCCAGCCGAAACGGGCTCTTGATGTGTGCCAGCTAACGCTTCCCGTCCGCGACACCGAGTCAGAAACTATCATAGCAAGTCGAGAGCAATTACATGCTGCCAAACCCCGAAAGCGCGGCAACTCGCGGGAGCGTCACACAACACACCTGCTCCACTGCCCTACCCTAGCCAGACTCTGCTCTGCCCGCGCTCCACGCGGCCGAGTTCACACTACCAAAAATCCTAAACACTTTGGTTCTCCACACGACCTATCGATGTATTCGTTCGATAGCATAGTTTTCCCTAGGCAAGACCCAGCGTAAAAATACAAATAGTATTTACAAAACAAACCAATTATTCATCGACATAAATGCATGTATATACAAATAGTAAAACAATTACAATATACAAAGACACAGAAACGTCATATCTTCAGGTAACAAAATAAGGAAAAAAATTATAGTACAATAGATGGAAATAGGAGGATATGCATTTACGGCGTTACAAGCACCGAAAAACAAAAAAGTGCTTCGTGGCCACACCACGCTGGAGCGACTCCAATACGCTTTCAGCGCACTCCGCAAAAATCCCACCACCAAGACTGACAGCAACAATTTTTTTTTGTGCCCATCGTGGTCGTTGCCGCCAATTTTCATTAGGGCTATCTGACGTCAAATCGCGTCTTCTTGAGTTGCCCAATCAACTACCTGCACCTCATGGGCAGCGCAAAAGCAGCCATAAAAATCGCCGTCTAAAACGAACGAAAATCACCCAGACACTAGGCGCCGATGCGTCGGGCGTCCCATGGCTTCAGACCTCAGTTTATAAGAACCCCTGAAATCCATGGTAACACCTAGCGTCGGCGGAGCAAAGCCCATACAGAAAACATCAATACAACGTTTAACACTGGCTCCAAAAAGTAGCGCTCGCTGTCGCTTCATGCCTAATACAATGGCCAGGAGCAGTAGCGGGTCGGCCACCCTGAGGAGCCGCTACACGCTATTGCGCACTCCGCCTCATACACGCAGGAAAGCTTGCACAGATTGGCCTCACGTTTTTCTGCCACACTCAATGCAGGTGGCCCTCATCCAGCCGCAGCTCACCCACATAAGAAGGACAGAAGGGAAAGCAATGTCCCAACACCAGTTGAAATATCGTGAAAAAGTGTTACCAGTTTCATTTACGGCAATGTCCTTTCTTGACCTGCTCGCACTGAAACCGATTAATAAAATGGTATCAAATCGAAATCAATTGAGAAAAATGATGGGAGACCGAAGAGGCTTGCAACCTCTCAAACGTTTAAAGCTGCAATTCTCTGTGACTGAAAGATGGTCACCATACTACACTAGTGTTATTCGTCATTAGTCGTTTTACCAGGGCTGGTAGGGTCTACAAGGGACTCGAACAGCGTCAGTTGTTATCACTGTGAAGGACATGAAGAGGCCATGTACTTGTATGGGACAGTGTTATCAGTGCCATAAGAGTTTCAAAGGGGCCTCAATGTGTATCTCCATTTGGTCGGCTGTTTGAATCATGGAATACCGGTCAGCATTCGTGGGGCACTTGGCTGTGACAGCGGCCCGATGGTCGATTACGTGGGAATGTGAAGACAGCCGTACTCGTCACCAAGGTTCCTGTCAATCACGTGTAATCACCATAAGCGACGATGATCGTATTGTGCACCAAGCACATCGTAACCACTTCATATCTGCGCCTATTATTTGAGAACAATAATCGAATCCTACAAAATTCTGTGGCATCCCTCACCATGAGATTATCAGCAGCTGTTCTAAGGAATTATTGTAACATACGTAGGCTGGCCTTGACATCACAATGAAAACTGCTGAGTGGTGCCATGAGAAGAGCGCATGGACTGTTGACGAACAGCATCACGATGAATGACTCTTCTTCACATCTACATCTATGTGATGACTCTGCTATTCACAATAAAATGCCTGGCAGAGGGTTCAATGAACCACTTTCAAGCTGTCTCTCTACCGTTACACTCTCGAACGTCTCGAGGGAAAAACTTAAATTTTTCTGTGCAAGCCTTGATTTCTCTTAGTTTATCGTCATAATCATTTCTCCCTATGTAGGTGGGTGCCACCAGAATGTTTTCGCAATCGGAGGAGAAAACTGGTGATTGAAATTTCATGATAAGATCCCGTCGCAAGGAAAAACGCCTTCGTTTTAATGATTGCCACTCCAATGCACCTATCATGTCTGTGGCACTATCTCCCTATTTTGCGATAGTACAAAACGAGCCACCCTTCTTTGAACTTTAGCCGATGTCACCCGTCAGTCCCACCTGATGCGGATTCCAAACCGCACAGCAATACTCCAGAATAGCGCGGGCAAGTGCGGTGTAAGCACTCTCTTTAGTATACCTGTTGCACCTTCTAAGTGTTCTGCCAATGAATCGCAGTCTTTGCTTTGCTCTACGCACAACGTTATCTGTCTGATCGTTCCAATATAGGTTGTTTGTAACAGTAATCCCTAAGTATTTAGTTGAATTTACAGCCTTCAGATTTGTGCGACTTACCGCGTAATCGAAATTTAGGTGATTTCGTTAGTACTCATGTGAATAACTTCAAGCTTTTCTTTAATTTGGGTCAATTGCCACTTGTCGCAGCGTATAGATATCTTATCTAAATCATTTTGCATTTCGTTTTAGTCATTTGATGACTTTACAAGACGGTAAATGACAGCATCATCTGCAAACAATCTAAGAGGGCTTCTCAGATTGTCTCCTATGTCGTTAATATTATTCAGGAACAATAGAGGGCCTATAATACTTCCTTGGGCAACACCGGATATTACTTCTGTTTTACTGGATGACTTTCCGTCTATTAGTACGAACTGCGACCTTTGTGACAGGTAATCACGAATCCAGTCGCACAACTGAGACGATATTCCATAGGCACGCAGTTTGGTTAGAAGACGCTTGTGAGGAACGGAATAGAAAGCCTTCTGGAAATCTATAAATATGGAATCAATTTGACATCCTCTGTCGATAGCACTCATTACTTAATGAGTATAAAGAGCTAGTTGTGTTTCACAAGAACGATATTTTCTGAATCCGTGCTGACTATGTGTTCGAACACAGTATATGTTCCAAAACCCTGCTGCAGTTCGATGTTAATGATATGAGCCTGTAATTCGCCGGATTACTCCTATTTCCCTTTTTTGGTATTGTTGTGTCTTGAGCAATTTTCAAGTCTTTAGGTACGGATTTTTCTGTGAGCGAGCGGTTGTATATAATTGCTAAATATGGAGTTATTGTATCAGCATACTCTGAAAGTAACCTGACTGGTATACAGTATGAACCGGAGGGCTTGCCTTTATTAATTGATTTAAGCTGCTTCGCTACACCGAGGATATCCACTTCTATGTTTCTCATCTCGGCAGTTGTTTTTGATTGCATTTCAGGAATATTTACTTCATCTTCTTTGGTGAAGGAATTTCGGAAAACTGTGTTTAATAACTCTGCTTTAGTGGCACTGTCATCAGCAACTTCACCGCAGTTATCGCGCAGTGAAGGTATTGATTGAGCCTTTCCGCTGGTGTGATTTATGTACGACCACAGTCTCTTTGGGTTTTCTGCCAGATTCCGAGACAAGAGTTTCGTTGGGGAAATTATTAAAAGCATCTCGCCTTGAAGTACGCGCTATATTCGAACTTCTGCAAAACTTTGCCAATCTTTGTGATTTTGCGTTCTTTTAAAATTGGCATTGTTTTTTCGTTGCTTATGCAACAGCGATCTCACCCGTTTTGTGTACCATTGGGGATCAGTACCATCACTTATTAATTGATGTGGTATATATCTCTCAACCCCGTCGATACTATCTCTTTGAAATCATTCCACATCTTTTCTACGCTTACGTGATCGGAACGGAAGGAGTAGAGACTGTCTCCTAAAATGCGTTGAGAGCATTTTTATCAGCTTTTTTAAATAGATGGACTTTGTGTTTCATTTTGATGGTTGTAAGTGTTACGGTATTCAGCCTAGCAGCAACTGCCTTGTGGTCGCTAATCCCTGTACTCGTCATGATACTCCCCATTTGTCCAGGATTGTCTGTTGCTAAGAGGTCAAGTATGCTTTCGTAACCATTTACGCTTCGAGTGGGCTCATGAGCTAATTGTTCAAAATAATTTTCGGAGAAAGCGTTCAGTACAATTTCGGATCACGTTTTATGCCTGCCGTCGGTTTTAAACGTATAATTTTTCTAGCATATCGAGGGTAAATTTAAGTCACCACCGACTATAATTGTATGAGTGGGGTATCTATTTGAAATGAGACTCAGGTTTTCTTTGAACTGTTCAGCAACTATATCTTCAGAGTCAGGGGATCGATAAAACGATCCAATTAATAGTTTAGTCCGATTGTCAAGTATAAGCTCTATCCATACTATTTCACAGGAACTATCTATATCAATTTCACTACAAGGTAAACTACTTCTGTTAGCAATAAATATTCCACCACCAATTGTATTTAATCTATCCTTTCTGGACACTGTTAGGTCGTTTGAAAAAACTTCAGCTGAATTTATTTCTGGCTTCAGCCATTTTTCCGTGCCTATAACCATTTGACCTTCAGTGCTTTCTATTAGGGCTTGGAGCTCTGATTCTTTCCCAGTGCAGCTACAACAATTTACAACCACAATACCGATCGTTTCTACAACCACCTTTCTGTGTTTTACCTGCCCCCTTTTAGACAGACGCCCTTTCTGTGGTTTCCTGAGGCCCTCTAACCTAAAAAATTGCCCAGTCCCTTCCACATAGGCCCCATTACCCGTGTAGCCGCTCCCTGTGTCCAGTGGACTCCTGACCTATTAAGCGGAACACGAAAACCCACCACCGATGGCGCAAGTCAAGGAATCTGCAGCCTAAATGGTCGCAGAACCGCATGAGCCTCTGATTATGACCCTCCATTCGGCTCTGCACCAAAGGACCACAGTCGGTTCTGTCGACGATGCTGCAAGCATGACTGGCAGTCTTTACCATTTCCGCTAACCGCCCGAAACCAGAGAGAATCTTCTCCGATCCAGAGGTACCGACATGGGCCACCACCTGTAGTTAGCTGCACCCTGTACTCTTCATGGCATCTGGAAGCACCCTTTCCACATCCAGAATGACTCCCCTCGGTATGCACAGGGAGTGCACACTGGCTTCCTTCCCCTTCTTGGCAGCCATGTTCCTAAGGGTGCCCATTATGCACCTAACGCTGGAGCTCTCAACTACCAGCGAACGCATCCTCTGTGAATTCCCAGACTTTGTGGGCCGAGAAGCTTCCTCTGGAACAGTGTGGACGACTGCATCCGGCTCAGAGACTTCATCAGCCACAGATAACGCCAAAATCTCTTAGTCAAACGAACTGGGGAAGCCCTACTATCAGCCACTTGGAAAGTCTTTCAGTGCCTGCCAGACATCGGAATGATCTCTCACTCGACCATGGGTAAGGGACCAGCATCAGTGCAGGCGGTACCAAAGGCGGCCACGTGGAATGTGCTCGACATCCCTCGCATATCGGCGTCCGACCCCCCCAGAGTGATGCCCCTTGGCAGCAGCCTCAATTTGTGTGACAGAAGCCAACACAGCCTGGAGCTGTGAGCGAAGGGTCAGCAACTCAGCTCGCATCTCTACACTGCAATCACAGTTCCTATCCATTTCTGAAGTCACTCCTGTTTGAAGCTTGTAAAAATATGTAAAAAGCGAACAGTGCACTCGCCTTATTAGCAGCATGAACTCGCAGTGTCCTCTCACTGACAGTCTAACAGACACTGAGCTGTTCTAACCAAAACAAAAAAAAAAGAAAACCTATACGATACGAGGGTCGATACAAGGGTTGATAACAATGGTGGTACTCCACGCTACACTGTTATTAAAATAAAATGTTGTGCGTAGTAAGCAGTCAAACGTGCAAGAAATTAGAAAAGTAAGCTGGTAACTACTCATATAACTGAAAATAAGTGACTCCTGTTTGAAGTTCGCAAAAATGTGTAATAAATGAACTGTGTTCTCGCCTTATAGCGGCAGGAACTCGAAGTCCACTCTCACTGATGGCCTAATCTTCACTATGCTATGACCATCATCGCTGTGTATGGTGACGACCTTGGGGGAGGTCCCATTCTTATAATGTTTTGGAGATGCATAGCGCTGCTACCCTTGACGTCATAGTATGACGAGCCATCGAGTATGACATCAGGCCAAGGCTAGTAGTGACTGAGCGAACTCTGATAGCACAGTGGTATATTATGGACATCCTGCGTCACCGTGTGTTACCCCACATGTGATATCATCGTGGTGCCATTTTTCAACAAGACAATGCTACTCCACAATGGTACGTGTCTTTTTGAACTGGCAGAGTGAAGTTGTGGTACTATAAAGCATGTGTGTGACCACCTCGGACGTCAGTTCGTCCCAATAATCAGCATCGAGGTCGTCAAGGACCATTTACAAGAGTTGTGCCCCAGCTTGCCTCAGGAGACGAAGTAACGGGTTAATGACGCCGTTCCAAGCGGATTAGTGTATAGAACCAGGCCACAGCTGGTGGAACATCATATTGTTAAGTGTGCTCATACTGTCAGGTTCTTTGTAAAATTTTGTACTCATTGACATGACATCACATACCCTCTCAGGCGGTGAAGTTTCATTTCGTTTCGTCCTCCTCTTCGGAGTATTTCACCTTTTTTGGCTCTGAGCACTATGGGACTTAACTTCTGTGGTCATCAGTCCCCTGGAACTTAGAACTACTTAAACCTAACTAACCTAAGGACGTCACACACATCCATGCCCGAGGCAGCATTCGAACCTGCGACCGTAGCGGTCGTGCGGTTCCAGACTGTAGCGCCTAGAACCGCTCGGCCACTCCGGACGGCTCACTTTTTTTCTCAGACGCTTATGTGTTAGGAAGTCTTTTCTGGAAGTGTTTGTCTGGAGTGTAGCCTTGTAGGGAAGTGAAACATGGGTAATAAACAATCCACATAAGAAGAGAACAAAAGTGGTTGAAATGCGATGCTACAGAGAAATATTAAAGTTGAGATAGGTAGATCGGATAACTAATGGTGAGGTATGGAATTAAACTGGGCAGAAAATGAATTTATGGGAAAATTTAACTAAAAGAAGAAATAGGTTGATAGGACATACTATGAGCCATCAAGGAGTAGGCAGTTTAATTATGGTGGTTAGTGTGGGAGTGGGGAGAGGGGGTAGGTAAGAATTGTATAGCGAGCCAAAGCTTGTCTTCAGTAAGTGGATGAAGGGTGCACCAGTTATCAAGAGGCTTGCACCAGATAGATGCAGAAATTGCATCAACTCAGTCTCCGGACAGAAGGCCACAACAACATAAAACAAGTGGGATATGTGGAGAATAAAAGGAAGAGGTTGAGGTTTATACCGTGAAATGAATCTTCCAGAATGCTAAACGTGTCTGTGGAGCCGTAGAAAAATGCCCCTGACTAATTTAGCATAGCAATACTCGTTACATCAACGAATAGACGTAGACACTGGAGGGCATAGACGGTAACGCCATAAATCGGGTAATCTACACGTAGCAATTACAGAGGTTGATTGAGGGTTGAGGGTTGTCCCCAGTGGACAGCAGGGGCTATTGCTTTCGCGAATATTCTGGAGCGGACCTCACACCATGAGCAATGTGATTGTTGGATGACTTGTCACGGCGCGCTCTAGGGATGCGCTTGCAGATTGCTTTCAGACACAGAGGTGCGGTACTATATCTACATCTAAATTTGCTCACCCCTTGCTACTGCACGTTGCGTAACCTAAGATGCATAGTGTCACTCATCCTACTACGTTCAAGGATGGCATACATCCGAATAAGCCGTAGTTTATTCAGTTTTACCATCGTTACTGTTACAATTTTGAACATGACTGTTATTCAGCAACCCTATACTAGTTTCAACATGGGATTAAAAAGCCTTCGACACTTACTATGGATGTCTTCATCAGAATTAACTATTGCTAAATCGTAAAAGACAATAGTCGGAGCTTGGAGCAGCTAAGCTCCAGTCAAAAGTAAAATAAAATGTTGTAGCCTGTGCCACGTGTGCCCAGCTGGGAACAACATCAGACTCTTATTTAGCAACAATTCATTCTGACGAAGACACCCCTAGTAGGTGTCGAAACCTAAGTCAATGTATTTACCGTTTATGTGAACCGGTTGGCTGTTTAATCCAATACTGAAAAAAATGGCTCCAAGCACTATGGGACTTAACATCTGAGGTCATCAGTCCCCTAGACTTAGAACTACTTAAACCTAACTAACCTTACTAATCACACACATCCAAGCCCGAGGCAGGATTCGAAACTGCGACCGTAGCAGCAGCGCGGTTTCGGACTGAAGATACTATAACCGCTCGGCCACAGCGCCGCTGCTGAAACATCTTTACTATTGTTGGCAAATAAAATGCGCAGTCTATCTACAAAACCCAGTCCCACAGGTATTTGTGACGCTCTCGTGCTGAGTAAAAATACGTAACGAATCGTGCAACTCTTCTTTGAAGTACTAAAATGCCTTATAGTCACATCTTCAACTCTGTAGTTCTGCCTTCCTTAGTTGCGCGTAATACTACGGTATATTGACAAATTTTACTTGTTGGACCGTCTAACTACAACTGAATGAAACACAATTTTCGTCATACATGTTTCGTCTTTATACTCTGCAAGGCATCTTCAGTGTCAGGTTTCGTGGACGATTTTCGACATGTTCTGTTTTTGGTCCATTTTTGGTGCTGTTTCTCTCCTGATAATTGCCCCTTGGTGTTTTTGGTTTCCCCACAGCACTCGTTTTGATGCAATGTTTTGCTTTGCGTTGCCGACTGTCAGATATGCATTATACTGCTTTTAAATGTCTCGACTAACGAGTAACACGGCGACTTCAGTCCGTTATATTAATATCTTTACTGTAAGGATGGTAATAGTATTTAAATATAAATGATATACTGCATTCCTACTGTCGTCACTCTTTGTTGATATTTACTGTTGCGGCACTCCCTGATTGTACAATACAGTTTCACAGAAGTCGTAATGATATTGCAACTAGATTACGGATAGGATACTAGGTATCATCTCAATTGTTCCCAGGATGAGATTTTCACTCTGCAGCGGAGTGTGCGCTGGTAAGAAACTTCCTGACAGATTAAAACTGCGTGCCGGACCGAGACTCGAATTCGGGATCTATGCCTTTCCCGGGCAAGTGCTCTACCGACTGAGCTACCCAAGCACGACTCACGCTCCGTCCTCACAGCTTCAAATCTGTCACTACCTCTTAATTGTGACCTGTGCTCGTCATGTGAAGCCTGAACGGTTCTGTATCTACATCCATATTCTGGGAATCACTGTGAAGTTGATAATAAAGGGTACTTCTTGCAGTAGCTCATATTAAGATTAAAAACCTGCTTTTATAACTTAAGCTGAACACGTTACTAGTTGATCTCAATGTGAATAATCCAAACTATTGCCCTTTCAATAAAAAAATTTGGACCCTTGAAAGACAGTAACCCAGAGAATTTTGGAATACGTTTGGAGCACGTGACGAAGTAATGACAGCTGTACCATTGTAAGAGTTCCGAGAGACTGTGCCAGTGATTACTCCAGTTCACTACTGCCAGCGCTACGTCATCATATCATGCCTGGATTGCGCCATAATCTAAGAGTGAAAGTAAAAATTAAAATAACTTTTCCAAACTTCGTCAGTGTATACTCAAAGTATGTTAACGTTGTTAAGTCTCAGAATGTACAAATGATCATGTTAGGCAACATATTCGATCTTAAGGAAATAATAAGTGGCGCTTAGTAATAAGATTACGTAGCTAAATACTGATCAGAAAATGCAATTGTGCCTCACAATTAAACGTTATAAGTCTCAACCTGGTGAGAACAATATTATGGCCAAAATCGACGTTTTTAGAAAAATTGAAGGCGCTGGATATTACATTCAGAGAGATGAAAATGTGGATGTAACCTCAGTTACGTGTAAAAACCTTATATATGTGACACCAATAAGACATACCTTTTAGTTTTCAAATTATTTACTGAGAAGCAAATTATTCACGATGGATAAAGTATCACTTGTATTTGTAATAGAAAGTTCTACTTACAGCACTCGACTACTTTCATGCAATAATACAGCTCTACCAAGTTTCAAGACTGTACTGTAAATCAGTCGCAGGTTCGAATCCTGCCTCGGGCATGGATGTGTGTGATGTCCTTAGGTTAGTTAGGTTTATGTAGTTCTAAGTTCTAGGGGACTGATGACCTCAGCAGTTAAGTCCCTCTGTGCTCAAAGCCATTTTTTGTACTGTAAACCATAATACTTACATGCAGAGGAACTTCAAAGGTAATGTTCTACTGTCGGTTCCCTTCTAAAAATACTAGCCGGCATAGAGTAAATACTGTCGAACTAAAACTTTTTCAGTAACTAGAGCAAACTTAACTCTATTTATACAAAAATTAAAAAGATTCTGAATTGCTAAACGACGTAGATATTAGTTGATACATGTGTAAGTAAGGGGCCATTTAGATACTGCAACCTGTGCGTAGGATGGATGATAGCAGATGTTCCGTTTGGCAGTCCGCTGCACCCGTATATAAATACGGCTAGAGAAGCAGTGAGAAGAGACAATTTGCACTGAGATATCAATCTGTGCGCGTCAGTCAAACGCCTGCGTACAGTGTGCCTCGGATGATGTCATAGCTAGGCAGACTTGAATGCGTTTTCCGTAAAAGTAGGAAGTGAACTCGCGAGGACTGTACACTGTTCTGGATCAATTATCAACTTTTGGTGCAACCCGTAATGTTGACAAAACCGCGTGGCAAGTGGCGAGATTATTTTCCACTTTTAAGGCTAGCAATTAACTTTTGGTGATTAGAAGTCAGGGTGATAGCCCATTTTACTTGGAACTTCCCATGGAGGTCGTCTCTGGACTGGTATCAGTGCTGTTTACGCTAGGGAATCTATACTATTATCATTAGTGATTTTATTATATTTTGTGCTTGTGGACTTTTACAGAATTTATCAAACAGTTAAAACTCAATAACTTTTATTTATAGTCAGAGTTGCTAATCTCGCTGATTAAACAGAAAGTAATAACATTTTCTTTCACTGAGCACAACGACCAATGTGAACTCGCAGACTGGAAATTATGGTCAGTTTATTCTCCATCGCTAAGGCTGACCGCAAAAATACACTACTGGTCATAAAAATTGCTGCACCAAGAAGAAATGCAGATGATGAATGGATATTCATTGGACAAATATATTATACTAGAACTGACATGTGATTACATTTTCACGCAATTTCGGTGCATAGATCCTGAGAAATCAGTACCCAGAACAACCACCTCTGCCCGTAATAACGGCCTTGATACGCCTGGGCATTGAGTCAAACAGAGCTTGGATGGCGTGTACAGGTACAGCTGCCCATGCAGTTTCAAAACGATACCATAGTTCATCAAGAGTAGTGACCGACGCATTGTGACGAGCCTGTTGCTCCGCCACCATTGGCCAGACGTTTTCAATTGGTGAGAGATCTGGAGAATGTGCTGGCCAGGGCAGCAGTCGCACATTTTCTGTATCCAGAAAGGCTGGTACAGGACCTCCAAAATGAGGTCGTGCATTATCCTGCCGAAATGTAGGGTTTCGCAGGGATCGAATGAAGGATAGAACCACGGGTCGTAACACATCTGAAATCTAACGTCCACTGTTCAAAGTGCCGTCAGTGCGAACAAGAGGTGACCGAGACGTGTAACCAATGGCACCCCATACTATCAAGCCGGGTCATACGCCAGTATGGCGATGACGAATACACGCTTCCAATGTGCGTTCACCGCGATGTCGCCAAACACGGATGCGACCATCATGATGCTGTAAACAAAACCTGGATTCATCCGAAAGAGTGACGTTTTGCCATTCGTGCATCCAGGTTCGTCGTTGAGTACACCATCGCAGGCGCTCTTGTCTGTGACGCAGCGTCAAGGGTAACCGCAGCCATGGTCTCCGAGCTGATAGTCCATGCTGCTGCAAACGTCGTCGAACTGTTCGTTCACAGGGTTGTTGTCTTGCAAACGTCCCCATCTGTTGACTCAGAGATGGAGACGTGGCTGCACGATCCGTTACAGCCATGCGGATAAGATACCTGTCATCTCGACTGCTAGTGAGGAGGTCGTTGGGATCCAGCACGGCGTTCCGTATTACCCTCCTGAACCCACCGATTCCATATTCTGCTAACAGTCATTGGATCTCGACCAACGCGAGCAGCACAGTCACGATACGATGAACCGCAAATGCGATAGACTACAATCCGACCTTTATCAAAGTAGGAAACATGATGGTACGCATTTCTCCTCCTTACACGAGGCATCAAAACAACGTTTCACCAGGCAACGCCGATCAACTGCTGTTTGTGTATGAGAAATCGGTTAGAAACTTTCCTCATGTCAGCACGTTGTAGTTGTCGCCACCGGCGCCAACCTTGTGTGAATGCTCTGAAAAGCAAATCATTTGTATATCACAGCATCTTTTTCCTGTCGGTTAGATTTTGCGTCTTCGTAGTGTAGCAATTCTAATCGCCAGTAGTGTAGTTTTTCTAAACGACGAAGACAGGTGTAAAGCATGCACAGGCAATTTAAGAGTCTTTTTGTGAAACACAGAACAGTAAGTATCGACTGTCTGTCTGTGATCGGCACAAACCAGGGAACCTGGTAGGCGCTGACAGGATACCGAAGCGAAATGTGCTGAAACCAGTGCGAGAGCAGTGTTAAGATCCGCTTGCGATTGTGGAAGCTAAATTACGAATGTTAGCCACAGTAACCTTGAACGTGACGGAAGGAGGTAAGAGGACGCTCCACCGGCGCTGAGCTTAGGAGGTGCATCATGACCGACTGCGTAGACGTACAAGTTATCTGCAAGCTACGGCACGTGCTTACCGACGTCCAGGCCCCCACCTGGAGCTATTGCGGTAGACAATACCCGCCCCCATGCATATCGCCATAGCTGCCTCCTCCTGCCTGCATTATATCACAACGCGTCGCAACATGTTTGTGTAACACCGCGCTGGCGTCGCTCGTCGAAGTCAAACAATTAGGTCAAGAATATTTAAAGTATTTGTTAATTGCTTATAACAGGCTGTTAAAATTGAATCTAATGATAAGGATGATGTGAAAGGTAAGATGGAACCAGTACCTGACAGTGAATCCTCAGAATTCGAAATTGAAAATAACGAGGATGGTTCTGTCGAAGTGGTGAATGCGAAATCTGAATATGTTTTGTCCAAAGTAGAATCGGTGGTAAATTTCAATGTTACTGCGAAGTTAGAACCTATTTCTGATGATGAAGTAATTGAAGTTGAAGTCAAAAAAGAAATAGCAGAGCTAATAGAGTTCTAGGTAATGAACCTGTGTTCAATATTCCTGAAATTCAGTCTAGTCTGGGAGTACTAGAAACTGCTTTAAAAGCGGTTGAAATGCTAAGTGGCAAAGTAGAGGCACCAAATTGGATGCAATTATTGTTTTCTAAATTTGAATCGCATCGTAAACAACTGAACAATAAGATGGAATCCAATAGTAGACAGTTACACAATAAGATCGAATCTAGTAGTGAAGAACTAGAGGGTAGTAGCAAAGAAATAAAGGGTGAAATGACCTCAAAACTGAATAGTTTAAATTGTGAAACTGATTCTAAGCATCATGATCTGCAAGTCAAAATAGAGCAAAAGCTAATTAAATTGCATTGCATTTTCAAAACCGAAACTGATTTTATAGACGCAGATGATCTTATGGAAGGGAGGTTGTCATAAAGAATAGTCAATGAATCCAAACTTCGCTCTAATCGGTTTGAGGAAGTATTTTATAGAAGTGAAACCTGACTGTGTAAAATTATGTGAGGATATCGATAAAAAAAATTTTGACAGAGTGGAAGCAGAACTATATACTAATACAACTAGTATTAGAGAAATTTGAGTAACCTCTGGTAGCTCTTCCAGTACTACTTTACAAAATATTGCTTCAGATGAAGCCGATTCCATCGGATGTCGTCAATTTTTACGTTTTTACCCAGACAATCAATTGACCCATTAGAGTTCCAGAATGATTTTGAGAATATTTTAGTAAATGCATGGTCAGAACATGGCAAAATTTTTTTCATAAGAGCTCATTTGTCAGGAGATGCTTTGCGATGGTCAGTTGACGTAATGATTAGATGCAAAACTCTTTCGTAATTTAATACTATTTCTTCATGGATACTGACCACACAACAAACAAAACGATGTTTTGGGAGATTTTTGGAGTGGTAAAAAGACAGAAAAGTTAAACCGGAAATGATGATCATGAGACTAGAAGGTAAGCTGACTCTGTATTGACAGAAAAGACTCGTTTCTGCAACTAAAGATACTGTGGATAGATTCATTGACTATCTGGAGCGAGTGGAAAGAGTAGCTGCTGTGGAGGTGCAGGTGCAGAATAATAATACACTATATGATCAAAAGTATCCGGACACCCCAAAAAACATACTTTTTCATATTAGGTACATTGTTCTGCCACCTACTGCCAGGTACTCCATATCAGCGACCTCAGTAATCCTTAGACATCGTGAGAGAGCAGAATGGGGTGCTCCTTGGAAGTGACGGACTTCGAACGTAATCAGACGATTGGATGTCACTTGTGTCACACGTCTGTACGCGAGATTTCCACACTCCTAAACATCCCTAGGTCCATTGTTTCCGATGTGATAGTGCAGTAGAAACGTGGACACGTACAGCACAAAAGTGTACAGGTCAACTACGTCTATTGATTGGCAGAGACCGCCCACAGTTGAAGAGGGTCGTAATGTGTAATAGGCAGACATCTATCCAGATCATCACACAGAAATTACAAACTGCAATGTTCCCTGTATCGAATTTCAAAATTCCGCCCTATCTGCCTTATATAATAACTGTCACATTCAGCACATTTGATCTTGTATACTCCGGAATTGTTGTATTTCATTTGTTTAGTCGTTACTGGTTTATGTCTTAGCCTATGTGCAATTTCCCTTCATTCTGGAATGCCACAGTGATATTTT
Organism: Schistocerca piceifrons; assembly: GCF_021461385.2. NCBI lineage: Eukaryota > Metazoa > Arthropoda > Insecta > Orthoptera > Acrididae > Schistocerca > Schistocerca piceifrons. The sequence goes on along the minus strand of NC_060138.1, from coordinate 988,019,856 downwards.
TTGGAAAGCATTTAGCAATTTCACAATTTGGTTGCTAAGCAGTCTCTAATCTCCATTCTACTCATCGCCATGGCTTGAGTCTTGGGTCTGCAAAAACACCTGATCTGGAGTCATTACTATATTCCTTAGAAGAACCTGTTTTCCTGCATGCACAGGAAAGTGCTGTGTATGAATGAATAAAAAAAGTACAGGTGCTGTCTGTGGCGCGAGCCTGTAACCCAGCTAGCAGTCACACTGCGGGCATAGTGCAGCCTTACTTCGCCGCGGGACTAGGAGGCGGAGGCTGGCGAGTTCGTCACCCCGACCACCTATTCCCTCTGGAAGTAATCCTGTTACTCATTGGATAGTAGGATGAGTAGACCTGGAGCCGTTCTGTAAGTACTGGAAATAGAAAAAGTCCCCAGTCCTACCCGGAATCAAATCTGAGACCACAGTGCAAGTGTCTACCGCTCTACAAGCTAGACCACTATTTTCCCCGTATCCACGCACAGAAAACACTATTTATTCCGTCCAAACAGAAGTGCTGTATAGTCAGTTAAGATTATAACTGAAATTAGTGCTGCTTTCACGTTTGTTTTGATATTCTCTCCATTTCTTACATTTCTTCTTCTAAACACAATTTTTGCATTGCTGACAAGTTTCAGTTCAACCACACACCGTTTTAGTATGAAATTATCATTCTTAATGTTCTACTGTTATTATTCAGTCGTCACTTTTTCTTTCAGATTACTGACAGCAGTTGTATGTTACAACTACTCTCTTCCACATTTCAGAAACACATGAAACTACAGAATCTCCAAAAAGTTATCAACCACACGTCTGTGGTATTACAGAATGCATGACACGAGCAAATGCCTACTCTGAGAGCCTATATTGTCAGTCTAACTGTGTCGTGTTTTATTGATATACATTTAGGCTCCCTTGCCCTTGACACCGGTTTTCTTGCTCATTTTTTGCTTGCAACATCACTGGCAAAAGTGAATTTTTTCTTGAAACGTCCATAAATAGGGCCTAAATTAAAACTTCATTGTAGAAAAGAATCATATGACAGAATGTCATTCGACGTTCTGACTACATAACGTGGAAAAAGTTTCGTGAACGAAAACGCATTTCATCCGCCGCATGCACAGTACAAACATTAATAAACTATTTACCAAACATACCAAGACCGCGTAGACGAAAAATGTGATATATTATTCCGGAAGTATCAGTACGTTGATAAAGTAAAAATTTAATAAATTAACATCACTCGCATGTACATAAGCCACACAATATTGAGAGAATTACATTGATGACAATGCGTTTAGTATGACGTGTATTACTCTGCGCTAGAGCACGTTAAAATGGACATCTGACAAGCTGCCCATTCTTCTCAGCAGCAGACTACGGTATTTATGGTCATGAGCAAATAATACACACGGAAAGCCTCCGTCTTTGCATATGAACGTTTAGTGAGATGTTATCTGCTTAAACCAATGCCAGCAGTAACTTACCCGTCTGAATAGCCGGACGTGTTATAGAGCGTTTTCTGGGACGGGGCAGAGCGTTGGTCCCGGATCGAATCCGCATGGCGGGCTACCAACGGGGGTCTGTGTGAACGCTAGCCTGGATGTGGTTTGTAGCAAGTTCTAACATCCCACTAGGTCAGTACCGAGCTGGTACTAAGTACCGCCTCAGTTACATCGTTTCACAAACATTTAGTACACTTTCACTGACTTTCACATGAACACTGCACGAAGACATTTAGGGTTCACATATTACATCCGGTGGCGTAATGGGGTTGTGACTGGAAGGGCGTCCGCCTCCACCCTTAAAACTAATCACGCCAGATCTGTTCGTAACTATTCCATTCCAACCCTAGCACGATATGGGACAAAGGTTAGAGAAAAAGAAGAATGATAAACTAAAGAAGGATGAATGGCAATGAGCGTCCTCTAGAATCTAATCGAAGATCTGTCCCATTTGTGCGCTGGGCTCACGTACCAGACATAGAAATTAACAACGTATTTTATTAAACGCGCCACCGTCGTATTAAAGAGGAAATGAAAACGACAATCAGGGCCCTTTGGGAACTGTTGCACACGACTGTGGGAAGCGCGTAGCGGGCAACAACGTTCGGTGCAGGGCGAACGGGCGATCTTGTACAGGCTCTCCCTTTGGGGATCGGACGAAGCCCTAAGCCTACTCTTCCGGCAGCGGAGAGGCAGGAAGACGCCGCCTTTAAACAAATTCTGCCACGGCCGCCAGAGCGCGCCCAAACTTTGCTAACGAGCTTACGTGAGGCAAACATCGCCGGAACGGGGTGCTCAGATAATACGGCCGCTTGTTCCGGTGGCGGCACGCGAGCGAATCTCAAATGAAGCGCAGCCGGAGACGCAACTCGCGAAAGCGCAAAACATAACTGCCGGGGGCGGCGCCGACTGGGACGACAGCCGCAGCTCTACGGATGGTAATACCACAGGCCCCAGCAGGCAGCGGCGCGTTTCGCAGGTTAGCCGCGTTGCTAGGGACACACACTTGTGCCGTTACGGTTGCTCGGCCCGTCGACACAGACGCCACGTTGCCAAATACGGGCCACTTAGGAATGCAATTGACGAAGGAATTGGTAAAAACTAATACCACACGTCTGCATCCACATCCATCTATACTCTGCAAACCAGTGTCAAATGAATTGTACCAAGTATAAAGATTTCTTTCCGTTCCATTCGTATGTGGAGAGTGGGAATGATTTATGGGCTCCAAGCCTGTAACTTTTGCAAGTTTCATTGTAGCTCTCATGTCTTCTCGGCTACTTTTAATTTCTCTCCTACCTGTTTTGTCACTATTTTTCTTCGTTTTCGACAACACCAGTACATAAAGCTCTCCTATTAGATGGAAATTTGGTTTTCATCTTACGTATCGCAGGTCTAAGAAAGGTAAGACGTTTTACCAACTTAAAACTGTAAATGATTTTATTAATAATTATCATTGTCTGACAAGGAACTCAACTTACAAAGGGAGGCCACAACGTTGGGATCACAGATTTACTTCAAACTTTGTACACCTTTGCCTACAGTAACATAACGTACAAACATTAAGATAATGATTGGTTTGTGGGGCGCTCAACTGCGCGGTCATCAGCGCCCATACAAAGTCCCAATTTTTACACAGTCCAATTTTTACGCAATCCAGTCTAGTCACTGTTACGAATGGTGATGATGAAATGCTGAGGACGACACAAACACCCAGTCTCCGGGCAGAGAAAACTCCCAACTCGGCCGGGAATGCTGTGGCCGAACGGTTCTAGGAGCTTCAGTCCGGAAGAGCGCTGCTGCTACGGTCGCAGGTTCGAATCCTGCCTCGGTCATGGATGTATGTGATGTCCTTGGGTTTAAGTAGTTCTAACCCTAGGAGACTGATGACCTCAGGTATTAAGTCCCATAGTGCTTAGAGCCATATGAATTTTCGGCCGGGAATGCAAATAATAAGGTGAATTACTGTGGCAATTCCGAGAAAATCGCAAGGGAAGTTTTAAGCGTCTATTACGTGGCTTCTGCACCTGTACATATGTGCCAGACGTTAGAGTTCATGGTGGTCAAGTGATTAGAGGTTAGAGCTGCATAATATCAACGTGTATGGGACGACGGTTCGACTCCTGCTGAAACGTAATTATTAATCTTTTTTTTCATCACTTTTTATATTATTTAATTTTCAAAATGTTAGCGAGGTGTGTTTCCCCTTAGAACCCGCGAACATTTCCTGTAAATGAGAGACAATTGCATTCATTCGATGTAGTAGATGCCGTTTTAGTTTTTTTTTTCCATATCTGCATGACAAATATCATCCTGCAACGTGTGATGTTGGGAGCATATCCGACGAGTAATTGTACCTTACTCTTGTGGTCTGGCCCGTTGTGACCTATTGCGTTACTCAATGTGGATAATGACATTCGCATCATTACTTATCGAGTTTTGACTTGGGCTTTCCAAGTCTGTTCCTCAGCCTTGAAAATTTAATTAAAAATTCACTACAACTTCATGAAAATGCAAGCGGATCTTTTCTTCGTTATATTACCTCTCAAATGTCACGAAAATGAAATAATGTGACCAGTGGGGGAAAAAATACAGATTAAAATAATAAAGTTAGCGGAATTCGAACCGACGACCAGCTCACGACCATGTGGCCAAGCGCGAACGCTAACCACTTTTCTTTTATTATTATTATTATTATTATTATTTTACCAGGAACAGGGTAAATGAACAAAATATCTTTATTGGTACAATCTTAAATACAACAGAAATGCCATCCTTCCGGCGGAAATGAAACGAGACATCACTCTCGTACAATGCGAGCAATTTTTTTTATTAACAAGGTGTAGGAAAAAAAAGAATAATAATACTGAGGTAATCTAAGAGGTGTGAAGCAATAGACAGTGGAGTGGGGGTAAAACCAGCGTGTCCTGGTATAGTGCATAAAAGAATGGAGGAACGTGTCCATGCGCCTACTCCACTGTGGGTTACAATATAGAGAGAAGCGCGGAGAGTCTCCGATGTCAGCAGAGGGGGGGGGGGGGGGGGGGAGTGCTGTCGGCGTGTGGCACCATCCAACTGAGCGGGGGTGACGTAAAGATCGTGTGTAGGTAATTGGCGAAGAAGGCGCGGTAGCACGGTCGGTGCTCGACTTCACTGTGGGCGGTTTGTATTTGTAAATACTGCCTGAAATCAAGGCGTGATTTGTCGCCACCATAATACATGTAGGTGATCGTCCATCCCTTGACCCATACAATCATATGATTTTTGGTGGCGGGGAAATAAGTGTCCTCAGCATGGGTAAAAGTCCATGGGTCAATCGAGTCTGGAGGAACGTGGAGGTAACAGGCAACGAACAGTCGGTCAAGTTTCCAGACGTCACTGGTGGCAGCACAAGTCAGTTGATGGAAATCGTCATCCATGAGGTGGCAAATGGAACGAAGTGGAGAGTCCGTTATTCCGATGGCGTGAAGACGTTGATTCGCCTCGAATTTTCCATTTGCGACGTGGTACCACGTTGCCCGGACCTTGGAGGGAAGAAAAAGCTGGGGATATGACGCTAAACCGTGGGCCACCGCTTTGGCGGATGTCTGAGTTCGATATTGTTGCTGGATATCGAACGAAGCAGTGGTGTGTAAAAATCTTTAGGTCGAGGAGAACGAGTGGTCGGTAAGTGTGTGTGAGCATAACTGAAGTCGACGATGAAATCAAAATTGTGCGTCAGATGGTGCCTGATGTGTCCAACTGGTACTGGTGACGTTATGGTCGCGGGCACAAGAATTTCCAGCAAGCTGCTCGTAAGGGAGGTGCCCCCGTGCCACTGATTGTGCATGGTGGACATGTACAAGGACGCCGCTCGGAGTCGCACATTGACAAGGCCGAGGCCTTCCACTCGCGGGGGAAGGGTAGCGTGTCGTAACGGACCTTAAAGAGCGTACCGCCCATAAGAAAGCATCCGAAGGCAGCCTGGAGGCTGCGTCCAATAGCTGATGGCAGAGGGAGGACATGTGCGATGTAGACCATTCTGGACGCCACATGTTGATTGAGGTATTAGACACGTTGTAAAGAATCGAGTCGGCGGAGAAGATCTTGTCGCACCGTCGTACGGATAGTTTTGAGTGCACGCCGAAAATTGATGGCAGCGGTGCGGTGCGCGATGGAGGTAAAAACGATACCAAGGTATCGTAGCTTTTATACACACGGGATAGGTGCTAAGTCGTCGTGTAAGAGGCCACGTACAATGGACATCGCCGCGGAAATAGCCACATTCATGGTACTGCCCGCTGCAGTGCCGTATGTTGATATCAAATCAAGTACCGCGTGTGTTTCACTCCGTGAGCGGATCAAGAGGAGGAGGTCGTCCGCAAACGCACGACATCGAAAACTGTGCTGTCGCAAAGTGAGACCAGAAAGGTGGCTCGTCAGACTCCCGATGAGTGGCTCCAGGCTTATGGCATAGAGTAGGGTCGAAAGTGGGCAGCCTTGCCTTACGGAACGCCGGATCGGCACTGGTCCCGCCACAAGGCCATTAACCTGAATCAGCAATTCGGCGGTGTCGTACAGGCGCCGGATGACATCGATAAAGGCTGGTGGAAAACCCATGCAGTTCATCACTGAGAACAAAAAAACATGCCGCACCTTGTCGAATGCGCTGTCAAAATCAATGGCAACCACCGCGGCGCGGAGTCTGCACTCCGCTGCCAGTGCAATTAAATCGCGACATTCTCCTGTGGCCGTTTGTGCATTAACTGAGCCACCCGGTGTTGTCTGTTCCGGGGATAGAATGCTAGCCAGGAACCTGCGGCATCGCGTCGCCAGTAGGCATGTAAAAATTTTATAGTCTGCGTTAAGCAGAGTCAGGGGACGGTGTGTGCTGTCGTCACACCCGGTGTCGGTTTGTGGATGGGTATAATAATTCCCGTGACAAAGGACGGCGGTACGGCGTTCCCCATCGTCATCAGTTCATGAAACATCGTCGTCCACCGTGACGCCATTAGGAAAGCACGATAAAATTCTATCGGCAATCCGTCGACACCAGGTGATTTATTCAGAGCACCTTTGTTGATTGCATCGTGGACTTCGTCACGCGTAGTTTGCTCCGTCAGCTCGTCCGCTTCGTCGCTGGCGAGGGTGCGAGTTACGTGTGGTAACACAGATTCCTCAGCGTGGTTGTTGGTAGTCTCCTCCTAGTACAGTGTGCGGTAGTGGTCGACAAAGGCACTGACGATTTCGGCCTGGCAAGTGACGTGCTGGGCGCGACAGGTGTCGATCTCGGTGATGAGTCGTTGTCGCCGATGTTTCCTGTCGGAGGCGATATGATGCATGGTGGGATTTTCTTGTTCCGCCGAATCTTGACATTGGGTTCGCACCATAGCGCACTGCAGTCTACGGCGCGTCAACGTTAAAATTTGTGCCTTAATCCTGCTGCGTTCCCTTGGGTGTCGGGGGTGGGCGGCTGGGCGTCCAGGTCGCGGAGAACGGCGTAGAAATAGTCGGTAGTGTGCCGGTGCCACATAGCAACTTCCTTGCCATGCAGAATCAAAGTACGTCGAATGGCAGGTTTGGCACATTCCATCCACCAGGTCAAGGTCGTGCAGTTCTTAGGCAAGCAACGTTCACAAGTGGCCCATGTCTCGGTAACACGCTGATGACATTCGGTATCATAAAGGTGGGAGGTGTTTAGCTTCCACGGTGCACGACTACGCCAGACCACTTGCTGGGGGAGGAAAATGTTGCAGATGTAGGCACAGTGGTCCGAAAAGGCCAAGGGCCAAAGTTCTGCACCTTGGACTGCAGGTGTGAGTTCCCGAGAGACGTAAATCCTATCAAGACGCAGTTCTTGAGAGGTGTTGTAGTGGGGCACTTGATCTTTAGGGTGCAACACACAATTAAAATCACCCCCAAGCAAGTAATGGTCGCAGTGTCCAAGAAACAAAGAGGCGATTTCTTCTGAATAGAAGAGTGCCCTGTCGAGTCTGCGGGAGGAGCCTGACGGAGCGTTGTTGACAATACGCGTCCCCATGACGGTGACGGCCACGCCTCTGGCGGATGGAAGGTATGTGATATCGGCCACTGGAATGCCTTCTCGGGCTTAGATGGCGACGCCGCGTCCCAGGTGGTCACCAGGAGAAAGATAAGTGTTATATCCCGCGACGTCTGGAAGTGTACTTCCTGTAGTATTTCGTTGTCGACGTCCGACGCCCATATCATCTCTCGCAGCAGTTGAAGTTTCACGGGTGAGCTAAAGGTGTTAGTGTTGATCGTCGCTATTCGGTAGGTGTGGAGCCGTACCCCGCCGTGGTGGGGAACACCGGCGGAGGATGAAGAGAGGTGAGGCAACGGCGAGTCGTGCCGTACGCCACCTGACGGCGTTATCAGCGGCGTAACGATGCTTCCGTCTGGGGTAACTCTGTCCCCAGCGTGTGTTCCGGGTCCTCATCGACGTCCTCACTCCACACCATTGAAGGCGCTGTCGTTGTGATGGTCGTACGTTCCAATTCGGTCGTAGGGGCGGAGGACGTCTCGGCGGCTGTCGCATCGGTGGAGTCCATTGGTTCAGGAGCACCTGAGCGATCCAGTAGAGTAGGCATCGACACAGCCACAGTCGGCGTCATGTTGTCGGCATTCGTATCGCCGTGCAGGTTCTCCGAGGCCTCGTCGGGTCGGACGGCCTCTGGAGCATCAGGGGGCGGTGATCCTCTCGTTCAGAGACCGTACGGCGCCTCCTCTTGTGCCTCTTAGGTGAACGTTGTTTGCGGGTTCGTCCCTCCGTGTCGGAAGACGGAAGGGAGTCGCGTCGCTCTGAGAGGAAGGCCGTCGCGGGAACGTCAAATGAAGGGGCGTCCATATGTTCAGGCGGGTGGGTGTCGGAAGTCGTCGCTGTTAGTAGTGGCGCTGGAGTAGCGTCAGGCTTTGAGCGCGTCGGCCCCGGCGGTATCCGTAGCAGCTGGAAGGGTCACCGGAACGTGGTCCGATGGGCGGCGGCCGGTGGGAGGAGAAGAGAGCGCCGATGCGTAGGTGATCGGTAAAACCGTCGTCGGAGCCGGGGATGCCACGGTATCGGCTGGTAATTGGGTGATTCGTCGCTGAAGACACTCAGATCTGAGGTGGCCTTCTTTGCCGCACCCGGAACAGGTCTTGGGTTGGCCGTCGTATATGAAAACCGCGCGGCACCGGCTAATTTGCAGGTAAGGTGGCATGAGGCGATGGAGATCTATGGTGATATGTCGTACACCGTTAAGAATGGGGTACGTTTGGAATTGTGCGCAGCGTTCGGGAGTGTGGCCATGTACAGTGCCATAGGGGCGGAAAGACGCGATAACGTCTTCCGCCGTGAGCTCGAACGGGATTTCGAAAACTCGTATGGTGCGCATTCCTAAGCCTGCATGGTCGACAGTGACCGCACCGACATTGCCGTCGGCGTGGCAAAAGCGTAATCCGTGTTTGGTGTCACAAAGTATTCTTTCACATACTGCGTCATTGACGACTTTGATGTACACCGTACTGCTTAATATGGATAAATGGATGTCCAAGAGGTCGGAAGCTGGGAAATTAGCAACGTCGCGTAGGAAGGGTTCCACTTCCAAGGCCTTTGGTCGTGCGTAGTCGTTGCAGAAATTGAATAGTAATGTTGATTTTCTAAAACGGTTGGCCATGGCTCTAGTACACGTAAGCGACACGTATGTGACGGCCGCTGAAATGTAAACAACAGCGATCGCGCGCGCTCCGCAGGCGGAAACAACACATCCGCACTGCACGGCTCTGAAAGCCGGACTGTTTGACCAGAACGCTTTTTTTTACAGTCCGTGCCTTCGTACAGATACCAAGTGATCAAAAAGTCAGTATTAATTTGAAAACTGAATAAATCACGGAATAATGTAGATAGAGAGGTACAAATTGACACACATACTTGGAATGACATGGGGTTTTATTAGAACCAAAAAAATACAAACGTTCAAAAAATGTCCGACAGATGGCGCTTCATCTGATCAGAATAGCAATAATTATCATATCAAAGGAAGACAAAGCAAAGATGATGTTCTTTACAGGAAATCCTCAATATGTCCACCATCATTCCTCAACAATAGCTATAGTCGAGGAATAATGTTGTGAATAGCACTCTAAAGCATGTCCGGTGTTATGGTGAGGCATTGGCGTCGGATATTGTCTTTCAGCATCCGTAGAGATGTCAGTCGATCACGATACACTCGCGACATCAGGTAACCCCAAAGCTAATAATCGCACGGACTGAGGTCTGGGGACCTGGGAGGCCAAGCATGAAAAAAGTGGCGGCTGAGCACACGATCATCACCAAACGACGCGCACAAGAGATCTTTCATGCGTCTATCGATACTTTTTTTTTGTTCTAATAAAACGCATGTCATTTCAATCATGTGTGTCAATTTTTACCTCTCTATCTACATTATTCCGTGGTTTATTAAGTTTTCTGATTTATACTGACTTTTTGATCACCCGGTACATCAGTTACATGAAGACGCGTAAAACTTCTCTTGCGATATTCTCGCAATGGCCAGAGTAGTGCACCTTACTACTTGCACTTTATTTTAATTACCTACTAAAGGTGTACAAAGTTTGAAGTAAATCCATGATCCCAACGTCGCGGCCTCCCTTTGTTAGTCCTGGACTAAGGCTGTTTTGCCGGTAAACATGAATATACTGTTACTGGATATGGTTCAAATGGCTCTGAGCACTATGGGACTTAACATCTATGGTCATCAGTCCCCTAGAACTTAGAACTACTTAAACCTAACTAACCTAAGGACAGCACACAACACCCAGCCATCACGAGGCAGAGAAAATCCCTGACCCCGCCAGGAATCGAACCCGGGAACCCGGGCGTGGGAAGCGAGAACGCTACCGCACGACCACGAGATGCGGGCGATTACTGGATATAATATGTACAACATGAGGACTAAAGTCCTTTTGATATTAAACCATGAGCGTTACGCATCTGAACATTGTGGCACACATAGCTCAAAACCATGAAAATGTGGAGTTAAGTCGTTTTGCAAATTCACCATTCAAATATTGCTTAAATGCCACTCGGTGCGCTGAAATTTATCTAATTTTGTTTCCGCCCTTCATAAGGCAGCGATATGAAGCAGAACATTCATACAGTTATAACCTGATACATTTTTTTGAGACGGGGTCTTTGCATGCTAGTTTGGGGCTGCTTTCAAGCGACAGCCAGTTCAGGTTTTCCAGTACCTCAGTGACTCTCTCCCAGGGTCATTATGATTAATTGTGATGCCCTTACTTGTAAATCTTACCCGCAGCTAGCACTATTTGATATCGGTCCTACACATTTAAGCAGTATGCTAGGATTGGTTGAGAGATGGCATGAGCCCCCTCTCATATTTCTATCTTACGATTTTCCTCTCTAATTGCATGCAGTGAAAAGTCGCTATTCCTTCACACGCGGACTTCCCACGCAGCGTCTCTCGTCACCCGGGTGGTCCGGTGACAGGCGGGCTCTGCTGATCTGGAAAGGGTTAAGCCGACGGGTGTGAGGAAGTCGAGTGAATGCTTTGCAGACGCCGACATTGTCAAAAGACACGCCCGGAGGGGTCTGAAATAGCGGTTGGGCTAGAGGTTCCGTTACTTCGCAGAAACTTAGCGAAAACACTTTCTGGCGGGCTACCAGCGAGGCGTGGGAATGACTTGTGTACCCAGGCAGATGTGGCGGGAAAATTCCCGCGCTTTCTGCAAAATAGTAACTGTGATTGGCTTGCTCAGGGCATAGCTCCGTGACGTAGCAAAATCAGCGCAGAAATTGGCGCCAAGAATCTCCATTGGTGGAATGGTAGTGCTCCAGCAATAGAGTGGAATTTTCCGCCGGTTTTCGAGTTGCTGATTAGAACGTTTAATCACGGCCACTGTCGTGGGGCGGGAATGTTGTGTGTTCGGCCTGTACGGGTGCTCTAGGTAGTCGGCTCTCGCCTTTCGGTCGAGGACGTCGAAGCAACCAGCCATCGCCTCCGGTACGCCAAATCGTGTTCTTGCAGTTAAGAAGACAGATTGGTAAGGTATGTCCGCAGCACCGGCAGACAGGGATTTTCCTAGGTGATAATCAGAGCTCAGCAGAGCGCGCCTGTTCGTCTTTTTCCAACTTTGTTCTGTCTTGGGTAGCAGCAATTAATGTTGGGTTGGCTATGTGTTTTCTCTTAAGATTTGAGTTGCAAGGCATTGGCTTCACATACCACTTCGTCATAATCCTCACAATCTAGTCTAGGGACAACTTCACATTCACAACGTTTGTTTGAGTATCCAATTTGAGCCAATTTGATGTATTGTAAGTGTTTCATGTGTTTTTGTTTATTATTTTGTGTTTAGTCTTAATAAATCATATTGTTATTTTTGGACAGAACTTTCATTTCGTTAATCAGTAGAGCAACCCTATCATTCCTCACTATGTTAATGAAACCTTCCTTTATTTAACTTATTTATCAAATTAAATTATTGCAGGTTCCAAACCCTCTTCTACTCCACTGGCAGGGTTGATTAGAGTCAGTTCGCGTATTTTTTTTAATCCTTGTGCAACAGCAAAAGTCAGAGTTAGAATAGGGGGGCTTAGAGCATCATTTACATATGTAGATTCCAGAAGAATTTAGTGTTAAATACACTGCTAGCCCTGGCACCTCGCATAAAATGGCGACCCTTAGCCTCGGATCTTTACTGTGAATCGCTGATAAGCAAGTATTATTAGTAGTAGGGACATTCAGAATTTTTTTTTTTTTTGCTTAATTTTTTTATTGATTAATACCCAAGTTTTTTTTCTGGTAGTTCCGCGTTTAGTTTTAAGAAGCGGCGCATGATTACAGTTTTTGTTTTCAGTGTATATATTCTTTTGTTCATTGTTTTTGTGTTCCTTTGATGGTGTATCCATATCACATCCCACTTTGTCGGGTTTGTGTGTGGTTTCTGTACCACAACAAATCGTGCATATAATTAGAGGGTTGAAGGGGCGTTGTTGAAATTTTATGTCTATGTGTAAAAAATATATGGAGTAGGTTAATTTTATTGTGCATTTCAGATAAATTTGTTTTTCATGAATGATAACGAGAAGTAAGGCACGACTATTATCGAGCGAAGCTAAAACAAAAGAGGATAGCATAATGGATAAGGGGCAGTTTACTGACGGGAATAGGTTCAGAGATGAGATGGGCACATTTTTAGCAGGACAGGACGCCAGGGTCATTGATGAGGAAGGTGATTTGGACGCGATCTCAGAGCAGCGTTGCGGCCGTGATTATGATAGTGAAGTAGAGGATGAAACAGAGACAGGCACACAGGTCGAGACGGTAGCAGAAGTTTATAATCAAACGAACGAGAGCAGACTGGGGCTAGCTCGGCCACGTCAGAGCTCTAGCGCCCAGGTGTCCAGAGTTACATCTCCCACGTTTGAAGAGGATCAAAAAGATGACGTAAACCCAATACTGAACTTCCTACGATCAATGAAAGAAGAAGCTGACGAACAGCGTAAGAGGGAGAAGGAAGAAGAGGAGAAACAACGTAAGAAGGAGAAGGAAGAAGCTGACGAACAGCGTAAGAAGGACACTCAGGAAATAATTTCGCATATAGGAGAAATTCGAGGGGAATTACTAACAATAAAGAAAGAGTGTGGAGAAGTAAAACAAATGTCAATGGCTGCACAAAAAGTAGCAGGCCTGGCCAAAACGGCAGCAATAGGGGCAATGAAAGTCGCGGAAGCAACTTCTAAACTCGCAGGGCGCTTGCGACGTACAACACAATCCCACTCAAAATCCCTAGCATTCTTAAAAACTCAAGGTAATATCACGGTTGCGAACACCACGAAACGAATGGAAGAAGTAGAGAGTCGGATAGCAAAACTAGAGCAAAACGGGCACACGAGCACTGCGCGTTCGGATACCAATGATGGAGTACACAGAATTGTGTCTCCGAGGGAAAGCCCGCCGTGCTCTAGCCCAATGACCGAGTGCGGAAATAACAATGCACACGCAGAAACAGCGAGTAATAGCTCCAATAATTATAGCCCACTTAGGAGAGTGAATTCTGAGTGCCACTTCCACTGTGATACAGTGGTAGCACATCACAGTTATCAGCAAGATAGAACAGGACACTCAGCAGACGTGCAAGTATCGGAAACGAGTGACAACACCAGTGCGAGGATCAGACAGGATTTTGATCACAATCACTTCCTGTCGATACTAAAATTCCAGAAGTTCAAAGAAAATGGAGGGTCGATGCATCCGAAGAGCTGGGTGATGCAGTTTACACATTCATTACCGGCATCATGGCCAACCCAGGCAAAATTAGAATTCATGTGTGGACACATCGAAGGCCAAGCCGCGGAAAAGATGCGGGGTGTGGCAGTGACGTGTCGGACTCATCAGGAATTTGTTGGTGCATTCCTGCGGACCTACTGGTCAAAGGAAACGCAAGACAGGATTAAAGAGGAAATAATATTTTGTCCTGAACTGGAAGTGTCCGGGCATAGGAGCGCAACCAAATTTCTTGATGATTTACTCAAGAAGAATCAATTTTTAGATAGTCCATATAGCAACGGAGAAATCATTAAATTTTGCTTTTCCAAATTGCCAGTTAGGTACCAACAGACACTTGTTGGGAAGTGTGGGTCTGACATAGAAGCATTCAAGAGTCTATTGCGCGAACTCGAAGTAGTCTTTGATAAACAAGACGCAAAGGACAGGAAGAAGGGGCAAAGTAACAAATACCATGGGCCAGGAAGGGAAGACGACAACAGATCGCATAATCGCACTGGTCAGTTAGGAAACCAGGGTTACGGAAGTCACGGTTACGCTATTCAAGGTTATGGAAACCAAAGACACGGAAACCAGAACGTCAGGGGGCAGGGTCAATCTAGACAAGGAATCTGGGATAGGAGGAATACCGAACGCCAAAGCGACCGTAATTGGAGAGAGCGAAACCAAGGACAACAGTGGAACCAGGAGATTGAAACTAGACCCGCAAATCCTAATGCACGTCAGAGGAGGGGAGCTTAACAAGGGATTGACGCCAGATTAGTGCGAACACAGGCCGCCGGAATTTCGCACGTAATCTCGGACCTGGCCAACTACGGATGATACATTACGAAGATTTATCAGAAATCCTGCTCGAGGAACATAAAGCAACTCCTCGACAAGATCGGCAGCCTCTTATCACAGTAGCAATAGCTGAAAAGAGTATGAATGCGATAATATATAGTGGAAGCTACGTAACAGCAATATCTGAGGCAGCATACAAGAGGTGCTCTCAGGAGATGGACTGGCCTGTCCTATCGGTTAAGAAAGCCAAAATAAAATGGGCATTAGCGGGTAAATGTACGGAGGTCACCCAACAAACAAGACTGGAATTCTACTGCCGAGGACACAAAATAGAGTCTAACGTCTGGATCGTGCCAAATCTGGCGATCGACATGATAATAGGAACGGACTTCCTAAATGAACATGAAGCGATAGTTGATCTAGGACGAGGTGAAGTGATTTGAGGAAAGGGAATCCCGTCCACATTAAGTTCGACGACCAGCTGATCCCAGCTCAACTACCGTCTAACTGTGTACGGATAAACTATGCGTGTCTGAAAGACAGAAAGGAAGAACAGGTCGACGTTGCGGGTAGGGGAGAGGACACGGATGAGAATGAAGTCGGAATAATGGGAGCAATAAAGGAGAAAATAGGAGAAAAGTGGAAGCAATAAAGAATATAAGGTGCGACCACCGCAAAGAACTTCATAAATTACTAGTAGAACATGCGGAGGTCTTCCTTCCCAAGACAGGATCAATAAAGAACTTCCAATATGAATTTCGTGTACGTCCGCAAACCAGTTTCGTGTGCCACCCTATCCAATCCCCTTGGCATATCGACAGAAAGTAGCAGCTGAAATTACGCGAATGCTGAGTGAAGGAATAATAGAACCTACGGCTTCAGCCTATAATAACCCGTTAAGAGTAGTCGAGAAGGCAGATGGTAGTATTCGTTTAGTCTTGGACTCGCGACAAATTAATACCATAATAGAACCCGAAACCGACAGACCGGAACGATTAGAGGAACTCTTACAAAACTTCCATGGAATATCAATCTTCTCATCAGTTGATCTAAAATCGAGTTTCTGGCAGATCGAGCTCCATCCAAATTGCAGACAGTACACAGACTTTTTAGCATTTGGAAGATGTTACCGGTTTCGTCGTCTACCATTTGGTTTGAACGTTTCAACTGCCGCATTCATTCGGGGGCTGGACGGCATGTTGTTGTTGTTGTGGTCTTCAGTCCTGAGACTGGTTTGATGCAGCTCTCCATGCTACTCTATCCTGTGCAAGCTTTTTCATCTCCCAGTACCTACTGCAACCTACATCCTTCTGAATCTGCTTAGTGTATTCTTCTCTTGGTCTCCCTCTACCATTTTTACCCTCCACGCTGCCCTCCAATACTAAATTGGTGATCCCTTGATGCCTCAGAACATGTCCTACCAACCGATCCCTTCTTCTGGTCAAGTTGTGCCACAAACTTCTCTTCTCCCCAATCCTATTCAATACTTCCTCATTAGTTATGTGATCTACCCATCTAATCTTCAGCATTCTTCTGTAGCACCACATTTCGAAAGCTTCTATTCTCTTCTTGTCCAAACTATTTATCGTCCATGTTTCACTTCCATACATGGCTACACTCCATACGAATACTTTCAGAAATGACTTCCTGACACTTAAGTCAATACTGGATGTTAACAAATTTCTCTTCTTCAGAAACGCTTTCCTTGCCATTGCCAGCCTACAGTTTATATCCTCTCTACTTCGACCATCATCATTTATTTTGCTCCCCAAATAACAAAACTCCTTTACTACTTTAAGTGCCTCATTTCCTAATCTAATTCCCTCAGCATCACCCGACTTAATTAGACTACATTCCATTATCCTTGTTTTGCTTTTGTTGATGTTCGTCTTATATCCTCCTTTCAAGACACTGTCCATTCCATTCAACTGCTCTTCCAAGTCCTTTGCTGTCTCTGACAGAATTACAATGTCATCGGCGAACCTCAAAGTTTTTATTTCTTCTCCATGAATTTTAATACCTACTCCGAATGTTTCTTTTGTTTCCTTTACTGCTTGCTCAATATACAGATTGAACAACATCGGGGAAAGGCTACAACCCTGTCTTACTCCCTTCCCAACCACTGCTTCCCTTTCATGTCCCTCGACTCTTATAACTGCCATCTGGTTTCTGTACAAATTGTAAATAGCCTTTCGCTCCCTGTATTTTACCCTTGCCACCTTTAGAATTTGAAAGAGAGTATTCCAGTCAACATTGTCAAAAGCTTTCTCTAAGTCTACAAATGCTAGAAACGTAGGTTTGCCTTTCCTTAATCTTTCTTCTAAGATAAGTCGTAAGGTCAGTATTGCCTCACGTGTTCCAGTGTTTCTACGGAATCCAAACTGATCTTCCCCGAGGTTGGCTTCTACTAGTTTTTCCATTCGTCTGTAAAGAATTCGTGTTAGTATTTTGCAGCTGTGACTTATTAAGCTGATAGTTCGTGGACGGAATACTAAGCGATAATTTGAAACGTCATGTCACCAGCTATGTGGACGATTTGCTGATCGCGGAGAAATCTTGGGGAGAGCACAATGCGGTCCTCGGTGAACTCCTTGCAACATTCAAGGAATACGGAGTGACTATCAATATTGAAAAATCGAATTTTGGGACGTCCTCTGTCAAATTTCTAGGACATATCATCACGGGTGAGGGTATTGCGCCAAATCCCGAAAAAAGATCGAAGCGATTGAAAAGTTTCCCATTCCTACGACAAAGAAGCAGTTAAGGGGGTTCATGGGGATCATAAATTTTTACAACCGCTTTATACATGTCAAAACTCAGAGCAGTCCTAGGTTGCATCAACTTACAGGAAAGAAGATTCCTTGGGAATGGGATGAGGCGGCCGAATCCGAACGGAAAGCATTAAAATTCGCATTATTACAAGCACCCATCCTATCACACCCTAATTTAGCAGAAGAGCTTTGCATAGTAACGGACAGTTCATACTCAGGTCTGGGTGTCATGGTGTTCCAAGACTAAGTACATGAAGGAAACAGGGTGTGGAAGACAATTGCGTTTGGTAGCAGAGTACTAGCCAAGAGTGAGAGGAATTACTCAGTAACCGAGTTAGAGGCGCTGGCTATTGTATGGGCGTTTGAAAAATTCTGATACCTTCTGTTTGGTCGCAAGACGAGAGTCTACACAGACCACAAGGCACTCGAGTTCTTGATGACTGCAAAGCTTAATCACAGGCGGCTCATTAGGTGGGCATCATATCTGCAGCAGTACAACTTTTCGATAGAATATATCCCCGGCAGTCAGAACATTATTGCAGACGCCTTATCACGGTCACCGATCGGATTTGAGCGCAACTTTAAAGAAAATCTGGAGGAAAATCATTACTGCCTTTTCTATATGCAGAAAGTAGCCTTTGAAAATTTTATTACCTGTAGTATGCAGGACATCAAGAAGGAGCAAGACAAAGACCCTGCCCTAGTGTTATTGAAACAGAAATGGATAGATAGAAGACACGCCACCATCAGGCAGTCCTACCTCTTGCGGAAAGGCATAATTTTCCACCGAAATTATGCAAATGACACTGAATGGGGGGTATGCATCCCTGAACACCTAATAAACAAGGTTATATGGCATACTCACCTCAGCTATGGACACTTCGGACCACGCAAGTGCAATCTCAAGCTAAGGACCATGTGTTACTTTCGAAACATGGAGCGTCGAATTCGGAGGGTACTGTCGGTGTGTAAAGACTGCCAAAAGGCTAAGCACACCACTGTGAGCATGCAGGCACCATTATACCCAATCGTACCGACCAAATTAAGACAATTAACAGCAACAGATTTGATGGGACCTTTGCCAAGAACAAGAAGAGGACATACTTACGTATTAGTGTTTGTTGAGCTAACGTCCAAATACGTTACCTTTACGCCACTGAAGAGGGCGACAGGACGAACTGTATCACGAGCCCTAATCCGGGATTTCCTACCACAGGTTGGTCATGTGAGTAGAATTATTTCTGATAACGGGCCACAGTTTAAGTCAAAAACATGGAAGGAGACGTTGCGTCGATGTAAAATTGATCCCATTTTTATATCTTCACACCATCCGAGCTCGAATGCTGCAGAACGGGTTATTAAAGAACTCGGAAACTTGTGCCGGTTGTACTGTAACAAACAGCACACGACATGGGACGTTTTCCTTAAAGACTTCCAGGAGGTGATCAATGAGGCACCCCATGGGATAACAAAATTGGCACCCATTACAGTACTGAAAAACCGGATTCCTAAGGACTTGATATTCGAGGTCGTAAACTTCCCACCAAGGGCGCGAACGCAGCACCGAGCCATAGTGGATTTGGCTCTCAAGAGGATACGGGCTGCAGCAGAGGTCAGGAAGAGACGTGCCGACAGGGGAGCTCGTCTACGACACTTCCAAATTGGACAAAAGGTGCTCGTTAAGTCTTTCCGACTTTCGAACAAACAAAAAATGAAATGCCAAAAATTCTATTCTGTTTACAACGGCCCGTACCGTATAAGGAGAGAAGCTCACCACAATGCTTATGAATTGGAGACGCTGAAAGGAAAGAAGTCCATAGGACCCCACCACATCTCTCACATAAAGGAGTTCGTGGAATAGTAGTAGTGTAAGTGGTGTACATAATAGAATTGGCAAGTACATGAACCTTGCTATAGTAGTAGTGTGAGTGGTGTACATAGTAGAATAGGCAAATATATGAACCTTTCTTCGGGGAACAATAATCGTTGCATTAATAAAGATTGTTAAAGTATTAACACGCTGCGTTTTCTCGTATAAGAATTTACTGCTGTTAACTTTTTTTGTCTATGTTCGGGATCTCCTCTGTCGTTGCGATAAGAGGCACTACCTTTCCATGAGCAATGTTTTTGTCCTTTCCTATCTGGTGTCCATGTTAAGGGATAAAGATGAGTGACGAGATGTCGCACAAACGGGCGCATACAAGAACGTGCTCTTAGAAGCGTTCTGAGAAGTCGTGATACGCTCCATAGCGGCCACAACCAGTTCGTGAGACGTTCATACCAATGCTTGCAGGCACGCGCCAGTGCACTGCAAGATTGTGGTATATTGCGTGATTTCGAGGATGAATATGGGCAGTATAGTTTTTTGCAGAGCTGCGCCAGCATCGTTGTCTTGCAAGTCGGGGTGAACCTGTGAGCGTATGACTCCAATGGTGCCCTAGACGAGAGAAATGCGGGCATAAAGCCTACCATGCCAATGTGCTGGTTGGGGATTCAGCGTGCTGCTCGTGACTGTCACAGACGAATAACCAGGGACTTATACTTGGATATTCGTGACATACTGTGTAGCTGGCGTGTGTTGGGCGACTGAATCCTCAACAGGAACCAGTCCTGGCTTCGTCATATTACATTGCCTCTGGAAAGGTGTGCTTTGATCGCGAAAACCGCATCACATAGAGAAGGAAGTTGCAACTATATATTTATTGTCGTGTATAGCCATGGCTAACCCAGTCTCTGGAGTTTCAGTGAGGCGTAATGAAAACTCGGAGGTCATGTCGTACGGCGCGCACATCACTGTCGTCAATAGCGGCGAGCAGCGAGACATCTCAACGTAACAGGAATTATGTAAGAGTATTGTATAAGGTAAACAAAAAAAAGGGGGTACGATATACTAGGATAAGTTAAACTGTAGGATTTAACAATAACTAGATTAATATTGAGGGGGTTTTCTATCACAAGTGTTTGGCGCGCGCCTGTTGGGATGTTATTTTTCAGGTCATCAAATCACAGACCCAAGATGGAGGGACGACCGGCGAGCGAATGTAGAATAGTTGCTTGTTCTTTATAAGCTCAGTACAACTTCGACCTGCATAATAGCATAATTTATTCAAAAGACATAGAATGTAGATCGTTGGCAAATGGTAGTTAATTCTTGAGCATGTCTACTGTCGATCTATATAATTAATAGTAATATTAGTGCGGGCCCGCACATTTAGCTGTTCATCCAGTGTAGCGTCACACACCATGCACAGTAGTGAGACCGGTCTCTACACAAATATCAAGATAAATTATTTCCATGTCTAAATTTGATACACCAAGATTTTGTTATAATGATAGCCATAGATTAATAACTATAAAAGTAAAATAAGAGTGTCTGAAATGACAGACCATCAATGTGTCATTATGCAAATTTATTGTAACATAGAAGGTTATGGGAAAAAGTTAGGCATAAGATTTTTGTCAGAACTGTGCAGATGACGGGTATCGTGGCAATGCAGAGGCCAGCCAGCGCAAAAACAAGAGGTCTTCGGCTACCTGCAAGAAGGCGAGCGTCCGGTCCTGCAAGCTGACAGTCACCGGGCCGTATATCTGAGGGATTAGGCGGGATCCTCGCTGGGCCAAAAGCGAAAGTGAGGCTGGCCGTTGACACTGACACGCGACCCACGTGCGACAGCCTTCTAGCTCACCGGACGCCGCAGACCACGTTGTCGTGAGTACACAAAGAAGATCACATATCGTGTCAGAACCTGCGCCTCATGTGCCTCAGGACAGAAAGGGATGCTATATACTCACCTGGTTTGGTTTTTACAACTCACTAGCATTGGCCGATCTGCATACACAAAGCAGTATCGTGCCACACACTCTAACAAATGAATGGTCTCATTTATAACTTCTCCTCTCTATTAGAGAGCAGTTTTAGCAATCGTCGCTCCTAGTTCGATCCTGTATGGATGACCTCACACACTTGTGGAGTCACTCCACGTGCCATCATCCCTCGTCGAACTGCAATATTGGGAAACGTAAAGTACTGTCCAGTGAGAGGCGAGACCTAGACTTGTGATGTATCCCAACAAGTAGACCTCAGAGACAATTAATCGACGTGAGGAGAGCCTATCACTGTGTCTTCCGTACTGCCGTGATCATATGCGTGGGTCTTGGTGCAATCTCAACAGAGTACTGCAGATGCTCCAGCACACCCTATTGCCGTTGCAACAACATAGCAACAACACCCGACGTTTAGCCCTATGTGATGTCAGTACTGTGGAATTTGTGAAGTGCTTCGAATATTTCTAACAATGTGATTTAGTGCCTCATTCTCAGCACAGTCGTGAACTTTGTGCAATGTGCACGCACAACTTGATGCCTCATGAACCTTGTTTTTTTTTCTTAAATTTCTTTCTCTAGTGTTGTTTTTGTAATGTATGTTATACCTTGTATGTGTTTGTGTTTTACACTGTAATTCTTATTACAAATTACTGTATTGTTCTCCACACCATGTCTTTTTTGGAATTTTGCATTTATTGTTGTGTGTATGCAAACAGTGTGCCTGAAGTCCCCATAAACTGAAGCAGATACCACCACTGTCATTGTGAATGGACCATCAGTTCAGGGAACATTTTGTAAAGGTTATTCTTGCTGCAGGGAGACAGAATGAATCGGGGGTTGTAATTAGATTCTGAAAGCTCACAAAGAGATTGTTAACTTAAATAGTATCATGTGTGAGTGAGTTCAGGTTAGTTTAATGATTAAAATTGTTGTAACATCTTGGGAATTTAATTGCGGAGCACTCCAACTCTGGTTGTAAAGAATAAATTGCTCCATATTTGGCTCACATGCCCGGGCCATATTTAGAGAGTGAATGTCTGTGTGAATCAGTGTTTGGAAGGGAGTCCCTGGGTATGGATGTGTGATGTGAGTGTTAGTGTTCCATATTAAGAAGGTGAAGTTGGCTACATCATAAATAATCCTCCCTCTATGAGCTGCATTTTTCAGTTGCAGTGCTTTTCTTTGTAGAGTGCGGCATGTGCAGCCAGTTTGCGAGATTTTTCTTGGGCGATTGACTCACTACCTTGCTCCTAAGAGAGCCAACCGCTCACCAATTACAATCTAAAATGGCGTAGGGGCTATGAGAGGTGGTATGAGCCCCCTCTCATATTTCTATCTTACGATTTTCCTCTCTAATTGCATGCAGTGAAAAGTCGCTATTCCTTCACACGCGGACTTCCCACGCAGTGTCTCTCGTCACCCGGGTGGTCTGGTGACAGGCGGGCTCTGCTGATCTGGAAAGGGTTAAGCCGATGGGTGTGAGGAAGTCGAGTGAATGCTTTGCAGACGCCGACATTGTCAAAAGACACGCCCGGATGGGTCTGAAATAGTGGTTGGACTAGAGATTCCGTTACTTCGCAGAAACTTAGCGAAAACACTTTCTGGCGGGCTACCAGCGAGGCGTCGGAATGACTTGTGTACCCAGGCAGTTGTGGCGGGAAAATTCCCGCGCTTTCTGCAAAATAGTAACTGTGATTGGCTTGCTCAGGGCATAGCTCCGTGACGTAGCAAAATCAGCGCAGAAATTGGCGCCAAGAATCTCCATTGGTAGAATGGTAGTGCTCCGGCAATAGAGTGGAATTTTCCGCCGGTTTTCGAGTTGCTGATTGGAACGTTTAACCATGGCCACTGTCGTGGGGGCGGGAATGTTGTGTGTTCAGCCTGTACGGGTGCTCTAGGTAGTCGGCTCTCGCCTTTCGGTCGAGGATGTCGAAGCAACCAGCCATCGCCTCCGGTACGCCAAATCGTGTTCTTGCAGTTAAGAAGACAGATTGGTAAGGTATCTCCGCAGCACCAGCAGACAGGGATTTTCCTAGGTGATAATCAGAGCTCAGCAGAGCGCGCCTGTTCGTCTTTTTCCAACTTTGTTCTGTCTTGGGTAGCAGCAATTAATGTTGGGTTGGCTATGTGTTTTCTCTTAAGATTTGAGTTGCAAGGCATTGGCTTCACATACCACTTCGTCATAATCCTCACAATCTAGTTTAGGGACAACTTCACATTCACAGCGTTTGTTTGAGTATCCAATTTGAGCCAATTTGATGTATTGTAAATGTTTCATGTGTTTTTGTTTATTATTTTGTGTTTAGTCTTAATAAATCATATTGTTATTTTTGGACAGAACTTTCATTCTGTTAATCAGTAGAGCAATCCTATCATTCCTCACTATGTTAATGAAACCTTCGTTTATTTAACTTATTTATCAAATTGAATTATTGCAGGTGCCAAACTCTCTTCTACTCCACTGGCAGGGTTGATTAGAGTCAGTTCGCGTATTTTTTTTAATCCTTGTGCAACAGCAAAAGTCGGAGTTAGAATAGGGGGGGCTTAGAGCATCATTTACATATGTAGATTCCAGAAGAATTTAGTGTTAAATACACTGCTAGCCCTGGCACCTCGCATGGTCTCACGAAAATTTGTAATAACTATGTAGAGCGACTGCACTTTCCTGGTATCCTATCAATGAACTGAAGTTTATCAATTAGTATACCTTCCATTGAACCTAAGTGATCGTTCTATTCAAAAGCTTTGCTGATTGTGTCATTAAGGTAGTTGCCTAAACTGCAATTGCAATTGTGATTGATTGATACTTCTATGAGATACAACGTTTTTTCGTTTTGTGAAGTGCATAATTTTATATTCATGAACATTTAATGCAAGTTGCCAAATTTTTGCATCACTTTGAAATATTATCAGTATCTACTACTGCCCATATTTAGGACCGGAGGTAGCGGTTGTTAAGATAAAAGGTGCAAACTCTTTACAACACGACCATTACTATTGGAAACATAATCCTCAGCAACGTGTTTGGGAGTCAAACTCCCATAGTCTGGCTCCCTAAGTTAATCCTACATAAACATGCACTTCAAAAGTTCACGAACCCAAAACATAAAAACAAATTAAGTTATTTCGAAATGAAGGCTTCGTCTCATTTAAAAATGGCAACACTAGATTCCTTGCTCTGCTTATTTATATTACCGCCTAACCGCCAAAGCATTCCTTCCCTAAAGCGGTAACACCGAGTACATCAACTGCCTCCCCATGTGCCTCTGGCTCGTAAACACGTATATGGCTTTGACACACTGTACTGAGTCATTAGACGTTGCATAACATTCGAGAAATGTTACAGAAGACGTGGAGAGAATCATACCAATGGTTACCTACGCGAAATCATTCCCCGCACTGAGTGTTCTGTACAAACTTCATTGTGTATATAGACAGTTCGTCCCCTCAGGGAATCGAGGATCTCGGCGAATTTTGCCTATTATTGACATTCATGCTGACAAGATATCAGTCTCAGGGATTCCAAGACTTTCGAGAATGTTTTAATTTCAAGTTTGAAGTTGGATAACAAATGAAAAAAGAAATATTTTTTCGTCTGTTATAATAACAACTCAATAATTCTCTGATTTTTTTCGTTTAGTTGTGGTGTGGAACCTTTCCTATCGCCAAATTTCACTACCCTACGTGAAGGGGAAGTACTCGCAAACTCACTCATTAAGACCTATATGATAAGTCTTAATGAATGAGTTTGCGAGTATCGAAACATGTGACAGAAATAGCCGTACCTTTTGATTGCATTGAGTTAGTAGCTTACCATTTTTACACCACCAGAGGACTATAGTCCTTAGGAAGTTACAGAAATTTCCATTTGATAGGTCTAACTGTTCCTGAGAAAAAAGACGGCTTACCAGATGAACGGACAGACGGCCGTGACAAAAAAAAAAAAATTCATGTGATATAATTATTAATCAACAGTTTCGGATTTTTCCCTTTAATTGTAACGTGAAACCTCCCCTTTTGCTAAATTTCATGATTGTACACGAGAGGGAAGTACCCTAAAGGTTTTGATGATTAAGTTTGCGAGTATCAAACTATGTGACATAAATGGCCGTATCTTTTAATTTCATTATTTTAGGAGGTAACGCTTTATTATACCACCAAGGGAACAGAGACCTTAGTATGTGACATAAATTTTCACTTGATACGTCTACCCTTCCCTGAGGAAATGGAGTCTTAATAGACTGACAGATATACAGTTAGTTTGACAACAATTTTTTATTTTCAATTTTGAAATCGGATAACAAATGATAATTTCTTTTTCGTTGTGATCTAATTACAAATTAACAATTTTCGGATTTTTTTTCCTTTGGTTGTAGTGCGAAACATTGCTTCTTGGCAAATTTTGTGATTCTAGGTCAACAGGAAGTACCCCGTAGGTATATATTTTTTGAGACAGCCAAGATCGCATGATTTTAAGATCCTTATTCCAATTACTAGTTGCGACAGAATCATGCTTTCATCTTCATATTGATACAACAATTTGCGCATATGTTAACAAACATGTGTAATGCCATTCTGATGATGACAGCACGATTCTGTCGAAACTAGTAACTGGAATAAACGTTTTAAAATCAAGCGGCCTTGGCTATCAGAAAAGAGATCGCCACAGCAAGATGTGTAAGCTATACCCTGTAGATGTTGATGAGTGAGGTTGCGAGTAGCAAAATATATGACATAAACAGCCGTATCTTTTGATTAAATTGACTTAGAAGCTTCACTCTTTTACATCGCCAAGGAGCTGTAGACATTAATAGTGACGTAAATTTCAACTTCACACGTCAACCTTTTCGTGATAAAAGGGTTTTGAACAGACGGACAGGCAGGTAGACAGACGACAAAGTGATCTTACAACGGTTCCGTTTATATCTGCTGGGGTACGAATCCTAAATAGATACAAAAAAAAACATTGAAGAAGGCATTATCATTCTCGTCCGTTTGTATATTAAGTACATTAAATTTACAAAATGGTTAAAGCTTTCGTGGCCACTTGTGGACATACTGCCTGTTGGCTTCTGTCTCGAATTCTTCGCCTGAAGTTTTTTTCGTGATTTTTCTGTCTTCTCCCCAGCACGAATAGCTGGAATTGTTGAAACTTCACCATCCATTGCTGGTATGGACGGTGTAGCTTTGGCAGTGCCAGTCACTCGTGCTGGTGAAACGTCAGAAAATTCATCAAACGAACATCGGCCGAAGAACTCGAGACAGAAGCCAACAGGCAGTTTACATAAATTTTACCAACTTTTTTATCACTGTTGGTTGCCAAACATATATGTGAGACTACTCACCTCCTCAAAGTCGTAGAAGAGAATTCAAAGGTGATACATGTATATATGAAAGGAAAGAAGATAGACCTGTTTGAGGAACTTGAGATAGCAATCCATCGGTTTACGTTCGATAATGGACTTAATGTACAAACTGGTAAAAATGGTAATGGCTTTCCAAATAATTTTTTTTTCTTTTTTGAGGTTGGCATTAGTATGATAAATATGACGGATTTTGCATACATAACATTGGTATGGAGTTCCTCAACGTCCTTTGTAACATCTTTGGAATATTATGGAACGGCTGATGGCTCAGCATAGTGTGTCAGAGCCGTCTCCCTGCTTACAGACTACCATCCCACGGAGAGGCAGCTGATGTGACGGCTGTTTATCATCCCATTTTATGTAAGAATCGCATTGGTGAATGGGCGATCATATGGATAAGAGGAGCAGAGAATCTAACGTTGTCATTTTTAAAGTAATACGAAGACTTCTTGTCCAGATAATTGAATTTGTTTTTATATTCTGACACTGTATGCTTTTGAAGCGTACTTTTCTGTACGATTAACTTAGACAGTCAGATGAGTCTATCTTGACTCCTGTTACTGGAGACCATGTTGCATGTATTAGTGGTTGTATGGTGAAGATTTTATAACTAAGCTGAATATCTAATTGAACATTTGTGCCGCGTTTTTAGGCAATACTTCATTATACGAGGGGCGTTCAAGAAGTAATGCAACACATTTTTTTCGAAAAGCAAGTTGGTTTCATGCAGGACTCCAATACACCATATTGTTCGCCATTCTTTTGAGTATAAAACCTATTTTTCAACATAATCTGCGTTTTCAACGCGACGGCATAATGTCACCTTACTGATAGGGCCTGTATGCCTGCATGGTACCACTCTATTGGCCGACTTTGCAGCCAACGCCTTGCTGCATCAATAACCTCCACATCATCCACGTACTGCTTCTCGCGAAGTGCATCCTTCGTTGAGCCAAACAGATAGAAGTCGGAAGGTGCGAGATCCGGGCTGTAGGGTGGATGAAGAATAACAATCCAATGAAGTTTTGTGAGCTCCTCTCGGGTGCGCAGATTTGAGGACGCCTTGCGTTGGAATTGAGAAGGAGAAATCCGTTTGCATTTTTATGGCGACAAACACGTTGCAGTCGTTTTTGTTTTTCTTTCAATTTCCAGACTGTAGCACAATACACTTCCGAGTTGATCGTTGCACCATGAAGGAGGGCATGAAACAGAATAATCCCTTCAGAGTTCTAGAAGACTGTCACCATGTTTTTACCGGCTGACGGTGCGGCTTTGGTAGAGGAGAAGTGGGGTGGCGCCATTCCATGGATTTCCATTTTGTTTCCAGCTCGAAGTGATGTTTCAACGGTTGTGACGATGTGCGGTAAAAAATTGACACGGTTAGCATCGTGATGTGCAAGTAATTCCGCACAGACGGTCCTTCGTAGCTCTTTATGGTCTTCTGTTAGGCGGCGAGGAACACAGCGAGCACACACGTTTGAGTACTCCAGCCGGTGGACGAACGTGTCAGCACTGCCAACAGAGACGTCCTGTTGTGCAGCGAAGTGTTTGATTGTGATGCACCAATCACCGCGAATGAGGGCGTCCGCGCCGTCCGGGGTGGCCGAGAGGTTCTAGGCGCTACAGTCTGGAACCGCGCGACCGCTACAGTCGCAGGTTCGAATCCTGCCTCGGGCATGGATGTGTTTGATGTCCTTAGGTTAGTTACGTTTAAGTAGTTCTAAGTTCTAGGGGACTGATGACCTCAGAAGTTGAATCCCATAGTGCTCAGAACCATTTGAACCATTTTTTTGAGGGTGTCCGCATGTTCCAACATTGCAGGGGTCACAGCTGTGTGCGACCAGATGGCACTCAGGGGATTGAAGAGGCTTACGTGACCTTGTTGCGATGGTAACAGACGCCTCGCCCAACTACTCACCGTGCTTTTGTTCACAGCCAGGTCTCCATAGACATTTTTCATGTCCATAAGAATATTCACAATGTTCTGGTTTTCCGCTAAGAGAAACTCATTGACCGCTCACTGCATGAAACGCACCTCCTTTACAGTCGTCATTTTGAAGGCTATATATAATGTCGCCATCTATCGAAATTTCATGAACTATAAGTGACGAAGTGGGAATATTCCATTGTGTCTCACAACAACATTTTTTCAACCTAAACTGGCCGCCAGAAACAAGAGTTGCATTACTTATTGAAAGCCCCTCGTAAATAAATGCATCATGTTGGTAATACTGTGAGACTACTATGGATACGTTCTGCCAGGTCATTAACATACAGTGGCGTAACGTGAGGGGAGACTTTGAGACTTAGTCTCCCCTGTATTCGTGCTTAAAAAAGATTCAATAGTAATTCATAACAAAAATATAAATAACTTTCTGCTAAGAGCTCTAAATGTGCCAAGACATCAGTCTTGTAGCCCACGCCGCACCCTGAGTATTGGTGTATTTGCCTGCTTGAGACTCGACTGCTCTCAGTCTCTGCCTCCCTTCCCTTACTTAGCTGTGTGAGCCTGCGCCCCCTCCACTTCCCCTCTTCCACGAAGGCCGGTGCGCTGCACTTGCTAGCAGGTATCGAGACTAGTCTCTGCCGCTTCTATTGAGGATTTTAACACGAAAGTGCACAGTCGCGCGGTTTGTGTTCATAGTCATTCTTTGAGATTTTAGTGCATATTTTCGTTGTGTCGCCAACATGAGTGAGCGAGCAACTGAACACCTTGTAGAATTTTTATTAAAAACGCCTTTTTCTACATTAACATACCGTACGATAAAAAGGTGCGAACTGAAGGACAAACGACCTACTCCTATACTCAGTGTAGTTTTAAGTGAAGCCAAACAAAAGCTCACTTTTCAGACAGCCTGGTACGAAAAGTATACTTGGCTGACTGCGAATGCAGTTAACAACAGATTGTATTGTTATATATGTCTTCTGTTTGGTGGTGAAAAGGAATGGTGCAATGAGGGCATTTGTACAATAAAGAACTTTGACCGGAAAGCACCAAAGCACCGATATCAAAACATCACCTGCAGAACAAAGGATTCTCGCATTCGGGAGGACGACGGTTCAATCCCGTCTCCGGCCATCCTGATTTAGGTTTTCCGTGATTTCCCTAAATCGCTTCAGGCAAATGCCGGGATGGTTCCTTTGAAAGGGCGCGGCCGATTTCCTTCCCCATCCTTCCCTAACACGAGCTTGCGCTCCGTCTCTAATGACCTCGTTGTCGACGGGACGTTAAACACTAGTATCCTCCTCCTCCTCCAGAACAAAGGATCATTTCAGTTATTGGGCAAAAGTAGAATTGAGCACGCCCTTTCTGAAGCCGCTCGTCTGACAGCAATAAAATACAACGAAGAAGTTGTATCCAACAGGAGAGTACTGGCTTGTATTATTCAGGCAATTGTAATTCTTTGTAAACAAGAACAACCTTTCGCCATCGAGAGGATGAATCTTCCAGCTACAAAGATAACTATCTGGAATTGTTGGATTTACTAGCTCAAGGAGAGCAGTTAATCCGAGACCATCTGTCATCATCTTCAACCTTTAGAGGAACTTCTCCAGATACACATAATGATGTAATAGAAATGATAAGTCTGGCAGTTAATGAGAAAATAAGACCTGAAATTCAGAACTGCAATTTCATTTCGACTGAAGCTGATGAAATATTAGACGTGTCATGCACGAGTCAAATGAGTGTGATATTCAGATACTGTATTGCAGACAAAATTGAGGAAAGATTCGTTGGATTTTACGATGTTTCTGGAGATAAAACTGCTGAAGGTTTATCAAACATTATTCATGCAGTATTGAAAGAATGGAATGTGGAAAGAAAAGTGGTTAGTCAAACATGTTGGAGCTTCAGTAATGGCGGGCAGAGAAAAAGAGGATTACAACAACTGGTGTAGCAGTTCTGTCCCTATGCGCTGTTTATTCATTGTTACGCACACCAACTGAATTTGGTACTGTTACATGCCTCCAAAATCATAAGACAAGAACGCATGTTTGTAAGTGATTTTACTGCATTCCATTCGTTTTCCAGCAAATCATCAAAACGAACTGTATTGCTAAGAGAAAGGATTTAAACTGCCACATGCAAGCAACACTCGCTGGAACTTTCATTCCAGGGCAGTTTGAACAAAATCTAGTCATTTCTCTGTACTATATAGTGTTTTAATTATACAATTGATGATACAGACTCTCAGTGGGACCCAGAATCTTTGAGCTGTGCTGTGATAATGAAACGACGGATGGATGATCCTACGTTTATCTACTTGCTTTGTTTCTACCGAGGCTGCTTTGTTCAGGTTGTTCAATTCTTTAATGTTCTTCAGTCAAAATCTGTCAGTATAACTGCTTGCCACGACGAAATAAGAACTGTTATGAGAAACTTACGGCAATTAAGAACGGAAACATTCGTTGATGAATGCATTAAATGCAGTTTGTGTTTGAATGGCAACTTATCATTCCGTGACAGTCAAAAGACATCTCTCAGGGCACTAACTTACGAGATACTGGATTTGCAAATTGTTTAGATGGAAAGAAGATTTCAAGAGTTTCCCCAAATTCAGTTTGTGAACTTTTGAACGAAAAGTGTTTCCCGAACTATCAAAAAATAATTCCCGAAGTTGAAACTGTTTCAGTTATTAGAACAGTACCCTTTTTTCAAAACAACTTGAAAATGCACTGTGTAACATATACGCTGATGTGAAAAAACACTTATCTCCAAGAATCCTCTTAAAGTGCATTGTCAACAATGATTTAGACTCTGTTTATGAAGAAACAACGAAGTTCTTGCGTTTGGTTTTGACCCTACCTGCAACTACAGCAAGCAGTGAACGAAGCATGAGTGAGGAATTAATTAAGGAATTCAATGTCCAACACCCGGCTGTCGTGTTTGAGCATGTTAGCAATAGAAAAGACACTACCTGGAGAGCTATCCAGTGATCAGATCTTTGTAGACCGAGTTATAGACTCATTCATGGAAAGAAAAGACAGGCGCATTGCATTTGTATACAAGAAAATATAAGTGCTTCTTCTCTTCCTGCTGGAGTTGTACAAATTTGTCATCGTTTCTTGAACAAGTTAGTTAGTTATTATTATTATTAGTGGCGGCGGTAGTGGTAGTAGAAGTAGTTGTTGTTTTAACTGATGCATTTTGTTTCATTTGTTTAAATTATTGTTAATTGTACTATTTTGTCTATCTATAATAAATATAGAGTCTCCCCAACCCTTACAACCGCGCTACGCCACTGTTAACATACAATACGAACAGAAAGGCTCGAACACGCTTTTCAAGGGCAGGCCTCAAATTGTTCCTACATCTGTCATTTACCAAGATTACAACCTGAATACTCCCTTCTAAGAAGTCCTCAATCCTCAGTCCTCAGTCCTCAGTCAACAGTGACAGTTTTCGTCATATACCCCACATAATGGATGCATTACTGTGTAAAATGTTTTCTGGAAGTTCAGAAATACTGCCTGTACTTGATTCCCTCTCCTTGTCCATCTCCCCCTCCTCCCCCCTGTCTCTGTTCTTTTTCTCCACCCCTTTCTCTGTTCATTTCTTGCTACCCCGTTTCTCTGTCCACCTCCTCCTTCCCCCTATGTCCATTTCCTCCTCTCCTCTTTGTCCAATTCCAATACCCCTGTCTCTCTTAACTTGAACCTAATTGATTGATATCGCAAAAGAGACCTTGATTGGGAGCTGAAGTCGCTTAAAATGATTAGATAAACTGGTTGGAATCATTGATATACGGGGTATGAGAAACCTCTCCAGCCGAAGGATCCGTGGTGATAGCAGCTTTAATTATAGTATTTCGCATAGTTTTCATCTGCAGACAGGTAGGATTACAAAGTTCAGAACGATTCAGATTCCGTAGTAGTATTCTAATCATAAACCGATAAGCCATAGATACAACTTTCCTGTTTTCTTTCAAAACCGACTTCGAAGAAGAAAACAAAGCAGCACATTATTGTGCACATAATTTTTGTTTAAAATTGTTTATAAGGAGGAAGAATATATACAGATGAAACAATTTATCTAATGACTTTAATGTCCTGATATAGTAGTAGTTAAAATTGACTGCGATAAAGAATACGAAACCGTATATTTTCACAGCACAGCACTTTTTCTCACAGTCGGTTTTAACAGAAAACGAGTACATTGAAACTTCCTGGCGAAGGTCCCGAGTTCGAGTCTTGGTCCGGCACACAGCATTAATCTGCCAGGAAGTTTCATATCAGCGCACACTCCGCAGCAGAGTGAAAATCTCATTCTGGAAACGTGTACGTTGTTGTTTAAGAAATATATAGCCTATGTCAGACTGAATGTACGTTAGAGAATTGTATCAACACCTGAAGTAATTCGGTCAAGAACTTTACGGTGTGCGTGCATATGTGTGTGTGTGTGTGTGTGTGTGTGTGTGTGTGTGTGTGTGTGTTGAAAAAATCTGTAGTCTGTGTCCATCCGACAGTTTATTAGGTATTGTGTAAACATTTGAATTACGTCGGTCAAGAACTTCTCTAGATCGTTTGTAACAACGTTACACATCAGATTCTCTCTGTGTAGTAGTATAGATAGTGCAGTCCCTGGTGGAAATGTTGTCGTTCAAAAAACTAAGCTTTATTGTCAGGTACCTCGAGAGACATCCGGACAAAATCACACAATACTCTGAAAGGTGAAAATCAATCCTAACACAAGCCAACCAATTCTGTTCACCACTACGTTCATGCTCCCCCTACCGCCAACCCACAACTGGTGACATGGACTTCACTGGGTATAACTCACGAATACCTTGGACTTAGTCCGCAGCTCATGGTCGTGCGGTAGCGTTCTCGCTTCCCACGCCCGGGTTCCCGGGTTCGATTCCCGGCTGGGTCAGGGATTTTCTCTGCCTCGTGATGACTGGGTGTTGTGTGCTGTCCTTAGGTTAGTTAGGTTTAAGTAGTTCTAAGTTCTAGGGGACTGATGACCATAGATGTTAAGTCCCATAGTGCTCAGAGCCATTTGAACCATTTGATCCTTGGACTTAACATAGGTAACAAATGGAGCTCGAACGTAACAAGTGCGGTGAATAACGGCTGTCGCCTATTTTATGAGTTATGCCCACTTTATAAAGTAGCGGACTATCATACTTCGGCAATTTTGTGCGGTTCGAAAGTGTGAGCACTGGCTGCCGCCACGCACACTTGAACCGACTGTAAACTCTTGAAACTGGGCTACAAGGAACACTCTACACTCTCAGCATTCACTTTAGGATACAGAGGTCAACAGTCAATGCTCACATACCTATTTGTTGGATAGGCCAGTTTCGGCATTTATGCAATTCTCATCAGCTTTTAACCAATGACTGATGTAAACATTCAAGTTACGTAACATAACTATCAACCAGTCGAATCAATCAGATGAAATTCATCAGATTTCATTCGAAAATAAATTTTTCGCCCGAGAGTCTCATAGATTTACTAGCCCAAGATCCCTCAAATTCCCTTCCTAAGCGACTAATGATGATTCTCAAAAGACAGTTTAGAGACTGACACATTTACACACTAAACAGTAGTACTATACGCAGACCGTACCCCCTCATTTTCTATTCGTCTGTACCACAATCAGAAGTTAGGCTAGCACAGTGGCCTGCGGAACTCCTGTCGTTAACATGACGAATATCGCTAGGATCCTGGAGTATCTTTTAGGCTGTAGAGTGCTTAATTAGAATGATGAAGTGTGTGATTACCTATAATTCGTTTTCTGAATGCAAAGAATGCTAAACTAGTCGACATTGATAGACATATTTTTAGAGTTTACGGAGAACATACAATGAGCGATTATTCAGTGGTAAGGAGAGAAGTCTGACAGCTATTGGGAGAATGTGATCAAGTGCATGACGATGAACGAAATGGGAGTACAAGTTTGGTTAATGAATATTTGGTTCACTTAGTTGAAGAACTCCGTAAGGGAAAATAAGTTTACAGTATCCGATCTTTTTAACAGCTTTCCTTAAATTTCAAGATCATTTCATGAAATTTTTTCTGGAAACCGAAAACTGTGTACTTGTTGGGTGTCAAAAATTTTTACAGAACAAGACAGACATCGATGCCTGCGCAATGCAGTTGACTTTTTGAGACTTTACAACCAAGATAGTGATGAACTTTACACAAGGTAGAGACCGGCGATGAGACCTGTGTCGCTTATGAAACAAACCTCTCAATCCAAATGACAATCAACGGAATGGAGGCTCACTGCGTCACTAGTAAAGGCCAAAGCCAACCAAATCTGAACACTTCAAAGTGTCTGTGGTGCACGGTATTTTTTTTGGGGACAGACACGGCATTCTAGTGGTGTATATTTTACCGACAGGTGAAACAGTCAGCGCAAATTTTTACTGTCAGACATTTATGCAACTGCGTCGTGCAGTACAGAACAAGCGCCGCGGTAAGTTCATAGACGGTGTCATTGATTTATGAGAACGCCCGATCTCACACTGCGAACAAAAGGCAACTCTTACAGGAGTTTGACTGGAACCAGTTTCGCCCCTGGCAGGTTTGCTCTTGAAAACGTTCCGTGGTGATGAAAAAAACGAGCCCAAACAGCATGTTACCACATGGATAACAACACGAGGGGCAACCTTCTAGGAGGAATGCATAGAGTAGCTACAGATTCGTAGAAGTAATGTAACAAGACAGTTGAAACCTAGAGGTCTTTTTTTTTTTTTTTTTTACAAATAAGTAGTTTTTCTGTATCTGCACTCATTTTGTTTTTGTTACCAAAGAGACATTTTTTCCGAGCGCATCCCTTAGGATTTCAATTCTGATAACGTACGTATGGCACGGTATGCGTGAGAAGCCATTTCCTAACATGCAGAGCTTCAAAGCTACACCAGTTGAAGCCTCTAGCCTCAATTTGCGTCCAAAACAAGAGTAAAATAAATCATTCCCAGTGACGGGATCTGTCGGTACAGCTTCCACGAATGGCCCACCTTGAGCAAAAGCAAAGGTAGCTCCGAGTTGGAGACCAGAAGAAGAGACGCCGCCTTTCCCCAGCTAATGCATTCTCGTCATATAAATTCTGCAGGGAGCTATAATCCGCAGAAAGGTCCTTCCGCAATAAACTCTCCGTGTTTAGGCGAGGCGTGGGCGGCTAATCCTGCCGTCCCACCGCAGGCGGTCGCGTGTAATCCTCTCACCCCTCCCCACCCCTCCCCTCCCCTCCAACCAGGAACTGGCAGAACCGCCGGCCGCGCGATGCTCAATTTCTGCGCGCCGGCCACTAACAGAATCGCTGTAATTAAAGAGGGAAGATTCGATTTCAGATAATGAAATGACTAAAGCCTCTGGCCCGCTCATCCGAGTCTCCCTGCCCCCGGCTGTCCGGAATCCGCTAAGGGAGTAAAGGGGCTCCAATAAGGCCGCAACAACAAAACACCTGCCGCCTGCTGCCCAAACAAGGGGCAGTGCGACGCTGCGCTCAGGGCAGACGTCAATCACGAGCGACATGCTTCTCTTTGTTCGCATTTTTAAAATTTTACAGCTTGCGTGAGTCAAACGCTACTATTTCCAACAGTTGTTTCCACCAGATGTTCCGGCACCTTCTCCTCGTGCGCTGGTCCGTACCTGCATCCGCGGACGTATCCGCAGCTCTCTTTACCACCAAGATCACTGATGCTCCAGTAGTCTACATCATGTAATGATGCACGGGAAAGAGTTGTCGCTCGATGGCTGTAGGAGGATACAGAATGGCCTTTTGTATGTGTCAGTCCACAGTCGCTGTAAATTTATTGTGGAAAATCTTTGTCCTGTCTGTTTTTTTGCTTTAAATAAACGTTGTATTTTATGCTTTTGCATTATTAGCTAATTTCTCTCTCTTGGGAATTTTCAAATTCAGATTTTGATTTTTCGACATTGAAATGACATGTGTAGTTCTATTTAAAATTCCAAATAAAAGATTTTAACGTGGTTTACGCTAGCACAGTCACAAAGACACGCAAAAGTTTTGGACTGTGTCATTTTACGTACGGAATTCACAGCTGAGAAAATTGCGTCTGTTACCAGCATAAGTAAAGTTTATTAGAAATAGCATTACTTTGTGCTTCCTCCACAGGAATGTGTGGTCAAAATTAGCTGAAGGAGCAAAAGCATAAAAAAATTGTTCATTTGATAAATAAAAAACAGCCTACACAGAACAATTACTTCCCTCAATAAAAGACACAGAACGACTAGGACAGAACTTCTACTCAGTGTGATGAAGGCTGCTTGCCTTGACCAAAAATGTAAATCTAAGCAGATGAAAAATAATTTTGTAATGTCCTAATCTGTATTAGGAGTGTCATGAAAGACGCAGTTATTTCGATTAAATATCTAGGCGTAACTTTGCAGAGAGACGTAATATCCGACGAATACATACAGCGCAGAGTCAAAGAAACTACTACACCTGCCTAATATCGTCTCGGGTCTCCGCGAGCACGCAGAAGTGCCGCAGCACGACGTGGCATGGACTCGACTAATGTCTGAAATGGTGCTGGAGGGAACGAACACCATGAATCCCTAGGAGTATGAGCGGGTGGAGATCTTCTGAACAGCAGGTTGCAAACCATCCCAGATATGCTCAATAATGTTCACTTCAGGAGAGTCCGGTGACCAGCGAAAGTGTTTAAACTCAGTAGAGTGTTCCTGGAGCCACTCTGTAGCAACTCTGGACGTGTGGGGTGTCGCATTGTTCTGGTTGAATTTTCTAAGTCCGTTGGAATGCACAATGGACATGAATGGATGCAGGTGATCAAATAGGATGTTTACGTACGTGTCACCTGTCAGAGTCGTACCTAGACTTATCAGGGGTCTCATATAACTCCAACTTCAAACGTCCCACACCACTGCAGAGCCTCTGCCAGTCCCCTGCTGACGTGCAGGGTCCATGGATTCACGTGGTTGTCCCCATACCCGTACACGTTCATCCGCTCGATACAATTTGAAATGAGATTTGTCCAACCAGGCAACATGTTTTCAGTCGTCAACAGTCCAATGTCGGTGTTGACGGGCCCAGGTGAGGCATAAATCTTTGTGTCGTGCAGTCATCAAGAGCATACGAGTGGGCCTTCAGCTCCGAAAGCCCGTATCGATGATGTTTCATTGAATAGGTCTCACGCTGACACTTTTTGATGGCCCAGCGTTGAAGTCTGCAGCTATTTGAGGAAGGGTTGCACTTCTGTCACGTTGAACGACTCTCTTCAGTCGTCGTTGGTCCGTTTTTGCAGGGTCTTTTCCACATCCTGCGATGTTGGAGATTTGATGTTTTACCGGATGCCTGATATTCACGCTACGCTCATGAAATGATTGTACATGGAAATCCCCAGTTCCTCTTTACCTCGGAGATGTTGTGTCCCATCGCTCGTGCGCCGACTACAACACCACGTTTAAACTCACTTAAATCATGATAACGTGTCATTGTAGCAGCAGTAACCTATGCGATAAGTGCGCCAGACACTTGTCTTATATAGGAGTTGCCGACCGTAGCGCCGTATTCTTCCTGTTTACATATCTCTGTATTTGAATACGCGTGCCTATACCAGGTTCTTTGGCACTTCAGTGTATGTCGATTGTAGGGAATTGTGGACTTGAGTTTATTAGGGGGAATTCTAGTAAAACATAAATGACCTATGAAGGAGACCGGCTACAGTACACTTGTGAGACTTATTCTTGAGTACTGCTAGGGTGTTTGGGTTTCCTAGTGGGTCGGATTAAACGAAGACATCTAAGCAATTAAGAAACGTGCTGCTAGATTTGTCACCGGAAGGTTCTAGCACCAAGTGATACTACGAAACACTCTGTGAACTCAAATGGGAGTCTCTGGAGAGAAGAAGTGTCCTTTTAACGAAACGCTATCGACAGAGTTTGGAGAACCGCCATCTGCGACAGGCTGCAGATCGATTCCACTGCCACCAACTTACGTCTTGAGTAATGACAGCGACGACAAGACAAATGAGGGCTCAAAAGAAGCATATAGACAGTGGTTTCCCCTTGCTCCAGTTGCGAGTGGAACACGAGGGACTGATTAGAAGTGGTACAAGATACTCACCACATGCACCATACGGTGACTTCCATAATATGTGTGTTGATGAGATCTGTCATGTTCGCTCGTCTTTTAACAATCATAGATGGCCGGCCGGGTGACCGAGCGGTTCTAGGAGCTACAGTTTGGAACCGCGCGACCGCTACGGTCGCAGGTTCGAAACCTGCCTCGGGCATGGATGTGTGTAATGTCCTTAGGTTAGTTAGGTTTAAGTAGTTCCAAGTTCTAGGGGACTGATGACCTCAGAAGTTAAGTCCCATAGTGCTCAGAGCCATTTTTTGAATCATAGATGTCATTTCAGCTGCCTGGAGGAAGGGGATTTTGTCCAGAACAGGGCTGATTGGTCTGTCGTTTCGTGATCCTCTCAAACGGATACTGGTCATGACCTGCTATGCTGTTTTCAATTTCAAGGGAGGGTGATTTCCCAGGATGGCCAGTGCTTTCCAGCGCCTGCTTGGAAAGCCCTGGAATGGTACGAAGCTCTGTTAGAAGGATCGGAATCATCCATTCTGCCCCGTAGTCTGATTAGATGAAGGCTCGAACGTTAATTTCGTGGCGTAGCTAGCAGCGAAATCGAAGGGAGGTCGAACTGTAACCCTTGGTGGTGTACTTAGTGAGTCATGTGCTGTAAAGTATTACAAGTGTTGTGGGCATGCAATTGAGAATGAATAGTCCTCAATGTAAAATATAGTAGTTACGCCAGCACAGAAACCTGTGTAAGGGTTCGCAAGTGCATTCCCGTGCGCGATACAGAATTCTGATTGAGTCATTTCATATCATCTAGACGAATGTTGGGGCTTTGCGAGAACGTACATGCTCGCTAGGTAGAGGCCTTAGATCAGACCGCGTATTCAACAGCTGGGAGAGGTAGCGTTCAATGAACAAAGCGAACTTGGCGAAGTTTTGTTGAAGCTAATAAATTCCCTTTGCTTTAGTGGAAATTTGAATACGATGTTTTTTGTGACCGTTCCCGACTAACTTTTCAGTGTTATCTTCTTTTTTCTTTGTAGAAATCATCTTTGAAAATTGCTGGAGCATACTGTAAGCTGTGTACGTTTTCCAATCCAGTAATCAAACGTCGTAATCTTTCTTAAAGTCGTTACGTTTCAACAGGCCACTATTAGTAGTACAGGAGTAACGGCAATAAGAATTATTCTAGTCTTTCCCTGCAGATATTGTGCCGGGCCAGGACTATAAGCTGGAAACCTTTCCTTTCGCGTCCCAGGTTCGAGTCCTGGTCCAGTACACAGTTTTAATCTGTCAAGAAGTCTCAAATGAACCCACACTTCGCTGCCGAGCGAGAATTAACTCTTTAAATTTTTAACCTCCCAAAGTAAGGTGGTTACCTTTATTTAGACTTATTTAATGGTGCAATAGTACAGGGCACTCATCTGTGTGCGCCAATAAAAGTGTCTGAGGAGATCCTTATATCAGTGTATTTGTGTGGCGCGCCGCACTTCGCGAAGAGAGAGTAAATTCTGTATGCACAAGCGAGAGGGCGCCGCGTAAGTCCCGAAGATGGAAGAAAGTAAGTTCCTCGAAACTAAGTTCCACGACACTCGTTTTTTGCAGGTACACTAACTTTCACCGCACCTCACCAAATGTCACATTCGCTCTTTTGCGCTAAACGCACACCATGGGAAGATCTCTGTATCGTTTGATGACCGACCTTTTTATGGTGGATTTTGAGGGAAGAGCCCTGGGATCGACAGCCCTTAAATCGTTTGTTGGAGGTACTTTGTCGTTTTCATAGTGTCGATCAATGGAGAGGACAAATTAACTGAGCTTTTAGCCTCATCTTATATCCATTCATAAGAACGTTCAATTTGGCATGAAAACAGAAAAATTGTATGCCGTTCTACAATGTTCCGTTTTGTATCCCGCCTGGGAGGCGGCGCGTGGGTAAGGAACAGCGTCAGAAAAAGGTACTAATCTCTCGGTACTGCAGATACAGTTAAGGCACCTTTACTAGCGGATAACTGATGCAAAGATATTACATAACTTGCTACTATCGATACCACATTCCGGTTAGACGGATTCCAGTCATGTCTCTTTAGGTCATTCGGTCCACCTTAACCCAACTCACACGGATCTAAATGTACTCTCTTCAAGTTTTCATCATCCGTCAACAAACGCTTGCACACAGGGCACACAAGACTTCTGACATTGTCTATGACAGGACATTAATAGCTGAAGCAAAAAAATCAGCTATAGGACAAGCAGCGTAGTACGACGGCAACATGAACAGTTTTTCTTCCCCCTGTTCCAATGTTTCATTCATTATTTGCAGTAGAAACAGTTCTCCGGCCACTGCTTAATATGGTAGATCTTCCTGTATCAGAGAAAGATGATTTATTGTTGCCGAGGGCTGTAGTATATGATATATCTTTCCAGCGTGATACGGCTTATAAAGGTGAAACGATATGCGTCCTGGAAGAATGTGTCATTATGTCCCTTGTCGACCCAATTTTTTTAGATTTCGTCAAATACAACAGCTTCTGTACACCAGCAAGCAGTTATCGTCGGTAGTAGTCCTCATCCCATGAAAAGACAGACGGACACGGAGAGTGAGAACAGAGTTGCGATTAGGAACCATGTCGCACTAGAACGTAAAGAAAATGCGGTGACTCACACTGCGAGCCTTTGTGGCAAATACACAACTGTTTGAATTTTTATATGCGCCTCCTACTAAACTGTCGATATTATTCACACCGATTTCTAGATAACCATGATATTAGTAACTCCAAAAACAGTCTAAAATATTAATTTGAACTTAATCTAATGTTTCTAATCACTGGCCGATTAAACCGACCAATCAGAAATGCATTCTATACGGACAGGAGCGAAATACAGAAGCTAGCTACACAGACAATCTTCGACTAGTATTCAGGCTGACAACATGTATTCATTGCGAGTGGATATTTAACGCTCTTCAACCTAGGTGAAAGCAATATTCGGCTCGGTAAACGTTTATATGCGATCTCGCGTGTGTGTGATCTCGTGTGGTGATTACAGTCGTGTGAAGTTTACTCTGAGCTTGCGTTGTTACTCGATAAGTTAAGATCGTGAATTTTTATTCAAGCACTGTCGTTAAACTGTGGGGAAAATATTTTAAACATTGGATGATAGGAACAGCTACATTTTACATATGTTCAAGTGTTACCGTTAGACTGGCTCTCGAAACTGTTTTCTCCTTATTTTTAGCAACAAAAATAAGGTGGCAACCTTTTTTTTTTTTTTTTTTGAAACTTTCATGAGTGTAGCGATCAGTTTCCCACATGCCTTTCCATCATTCACAGACAGTACATTGTATGGTCTGGTGACTGGCGGAGAAGAAAACCAATGGGGATGTCAAGACAGCTTCAGAAAACAAG
The DNA here is from genome assembly GCF_021461385.2 of Schistocerca piceifrons. Taxonomy (NCBI): domain Eukaryota; kingdom Metazoa; phylum Arthropoda; class Insecta; order Orthoptera; family Acrididae; genus Schistocerca; species Schistocerca piceifrons. Next base: position 987,977,890 of record NC_060138.1, on the reverse strand, counting down.
AGGTAATCGAACGTCCTCCTGTTGAGCTAGGCAAATTCAAGACTTTTGCTATAATGCGGTGCCTGTTATCTTACGATGTACACTGCAATACCCTTGAGACAAGCATGCAGACAGTGCAGAATACATCGAAAAAACATAGGTAATGCAGTATGCTCTGGAACGCCGAAGAAACTGGTACAGGCATGCGTATTGAAATACAGAGATATGTAAACAGGCAGAACACGGCGCTGTGGCCAGCAACGCCTATATAAAACAACAAGTGTCTGACGCAGTTGTTAGATCAATTACTGCTGCTACGAAGGCAGATTATCAAGATTAAAGTGAGTTTGAGCGTGGTGCTATAGTCGGTGCACGAGCGACGGGACATAGTACCTCCGAGGTAGCGACCGTACCGTGAGTATCGGGAACCCAGTAAAACATCAAATCTCCGAGATCACTGTGGCCGGAAAAAGATCCTGCAAGAATGGAACCAATGACGACTGAAGAGAATCGTTCAACATGACAGAAGTGCAACCCTTCCGCAAATTGCAGCAGATTTCGACGCTGGACCATCAACAGAACTCTTGATGACTGGATGACACAAAGCTTTACGCCTCACCTGGGCCCGTCATCATCGACATCGGACGGTTGATGACTGGAAACATGTTGCCTGGTTGGACAAGTTTCGTTTCAAATTGAATCTAGCGGATGGACGTGTACGGGCATGGAGACAACCTCATGAATGCATGGATCCTGCATATCAGCAGGGGACTGTTCAAGCTGGTGGAGGCCCTGTAATGGTGTGGGACGTAGGTATTTGGAGTCATATGGAACCCCTGATACGTGTAGATACGACTCTGACAGGTGACACGTACGTAAACATCCTGTGTGATCACCTGCATCCATTAATGTCCATTGTGCATTCCAACGGACTTGGGCAATTCCAGCAGGATAATGCGACACCCCCCACGTCCAAAATTGCTACAGAATGGCTCCAGGAACACTCTAATGAACTTAAACACTTCCTCTGGCCACCAAACTCCCCTGACGTGATCATTGTTGAGTATATCTTGGATGGTTTGCAACCTGCTGTTCAGAAGAGATCTCCACCCCTCCTACTCTTCCGGATTATGGACAGCTCTGCAGGATTCATGGTGTCAGTTTCCTCCAGCAATACTCCAGACAGTAGCCAGATCCATGCCACATCGTGTTGTGGCACTTTGGAATGCCCGCGGAAACCCTAGACGATATTAGGCAGGTGTACCAGTTTCTTTGGTTTTTCAGTGTAGTATATCGTGCTACGAAAAAGAACGTGACAATTGCCATAAGTCTTTCCCGGTGTGGGGATGACAGGAGTTGGGCGACTACACGACGTAGACACACGGTGACATAAGGAAGTTTCGGTCTCTCCTGGAGGCGTGCACGGACGTCCGAGGCGGTAAAGGCGACGGTTCACATAAAGCGGGAAATCCGGGTTCGAGTTCTGATCCGAAATAAATTTTCATTTACACTAGTTCATTGTCAAGCTGTAGTCGGGTCATATTCGCAGTTTCAAATCGTACTTTTGACCTTGGTCACCTCAGTGAGTGGGCTCAATTCATAATAAGAAAAACATAATAAGGAAAACATCTCCCCCAAAAAAATTACAGGCCCATCTCCAGCTTGAACCTGACCTTGCACGCATTCAGGATTAAAAGCTTCAGTTGGTTCTCGGTGTACTCTACCATGTGCGTCATTTGAATATAGGCAAAAATGCCATTCGTCAGACGACATTATGTTCCACCATTCAGCTAATCTAGCGTACCTTTATGTGCCTAAGTGAGCCATGGCCTCTTGTGAAGTGACCGACTCACATGGTCACTACATACAGTTCCTGTCGAGTTTGGAGGCGATTTTGACTCACATGCTGTGAAACGCGTCTCTGATCCCTCTGTCAGGATCTTTTCCCGATCACTATTCTGATGTGTTTTTTTTTTACTTTATTGTTATTTTAACACCTGAACAATCAGGTAGGCTGGCAGCGGCATGCTACGCCGCTCTTCAGCCATAGAGTTGACAATCACAGAACAAGAATGGAGAATGAAAATGAACATAGTGACAGGCAAAAAATAGTGGTCACAGTCACACAAAAGACACGGAGCCGTTCACACTCGACGAGAAAGACACTGTAAACACGTTGACACGGCGCACATAACACTGATGAATCCGATGGCACAAGTGAACGGAGAAGCGTGACGGCGGACACTAAAAACACTAAACGACGTCACACACACGAGACACAGATGGCGATGATCTCCGGCGCGCGAAAGTCCACGTAGCGTGTGCGAGTCCGAGGACCTGCCAAGAGGGGAAGAAGGGTGAGGGCGGGTGGAGAGGGTGGAGAGGGGAGAACAGAGATGCCAATGGCTGAGGAGGGGGGAGGAGGAGTAGAAGGACAGGGGAGGGGAGGCCCGGGGGAGAAGTGGGGAGAAGGGGGGGGAGGGATGGAGGGTGCCCAAAGGAACAGATACAGGAAGAGGGAGGGAGGATCAAAGTTGGTAGGAGGGGTAGATGGAGGGGAGGAGGACATCATCAGGGAGGGGGAGCTGGCGGAAGCCACCTTGGGAGAGGGTAAGGAGGGTGGAGAGATGGAGACCGGGTGGGACGTGGGAATACAGGCGTGGCAGCGGGTGGGGGTGGGAGAGGACTGGGGAGACGAGCGGGTGAGGAGGATCCAGTTTACGGGAGGTGTACAGGATCCGTATCCTTTCAAGGAAAAGGAGGAGGTGGGGGAAGGGGAGGACATCGTACAGGATTCGCATAGGGGAGGGGAGACAGATGCGATAGGCGAGGCGGAGAGCATGGCATTCAAGGATTTGGAGGGATTTATAAAAGGTAGGGGGGACGGAGATCCAAGCCGGATGGGTATAACAAAGCATAGGGCGGATGAGGGATTTATAGGTGTGGAAGATGGTGGAGGGGTCCAGACCCCACGTACGGCCGGAGAGGAGCTTGAGGAGACTGAGTCGGGAGCGTGCCTTGGCTTGGATTGTCCGGAGGTGGGGAGTCCAGGAGAGGCGACGGTCGAGGGTATTCTGATGTGTTTCGCAGCCATGCTTTACACCATTGCTTGTAGACGTGTTGAACAGTTCGCCACAAAGAACCAACTTCACACACCGTATGGCCGTGGGCATGGCCAAACACGATAGTCCCTTACTGCCATTCTGTGGCGTCCTTACATTTACCCATGTTTACGTAAAATGTAAGCTTGCAACATAAATGTCTCACTGATCGCTGCTTCCTTATATTCATGTAGAGGCAGGGCGCGCATGTTTGAGCACAAGACTCTATCGCTGCGCCGTCTGTAAAGGCTTAACGTTTCATCTGTGTATGTGCACTGGAGTGAATAATTTTTTGTCCGTTGAGCTAATTTCCACGCGGCACATAATAGTATAACATAAAACAACAAAATTGGGCATTGCTAATAGAATTTGAAATTCCATTATAAAATAGTGCGCTGAGATCTGAAAGGCGGAAAAGCTTATTGACTGAGACGGTGACTGAGACGGCAGCTATCAGTTGGAGAATCCCATCATTTCCACGATTTGCCCTCAGCTAAGAATCCGTCGAGGCCACGGCGAACAGCAACCCACCGAACATATGAGCTTCGTATTTCAACCACGGAGGGCGCTACCTGCAGGCAGTGTGGTGGGTCTTGCAATTACGATCGTCAGGATGCTTGCGTGGAATGCATACAGGTGGCTAATAGATCCTGCAACGTGGGTAATCGATGTCAGTCTTCGACGTCTTGCAGGTGCCTGGATAAAGTGTGTGTGATAAAAAACGAGGAGCGTCTGCGCTCACGATACAGCATAGTTTTGTATTCCGTAAATATTGTATTCCGTAAATACTGTTTCAGGCACGAGAGTCACAAGTGACGAATAACTAATTAACAGAATCGATTTTTCAGATGCGTAAACATTCGCCTGAACTTTCGTCTCGCTACTGTTGAACAAATATGGACCTCAGACCTAGTGTACGAAAATTCCATCGGTCGTTATCGGAAAAACGCGCCACACTACTGCATGAGTGGTAGTGGGGCACATTACCATCAGTGCACCGCAAAGAATTTCCTCGTGCCGTATACGCAGGAAATAAAAACTCAGTACCCTCCCTCGCTGCATTATTATGGTCTACAAATAAAACAAAAGGGCTAATAAAGAAAAAATGTGCTACCCTGTCACGGTTGCTGCTTTTAGTTCTTCAGGAAGATCGCCGATTTTTGGAGTGGCTCATGATGATTTATGAAGTGGACAATGTATGAAACGCAAGGCCGTTATCACTACGGCGAAATCCCAAGGATAATAACTTTTTGGGAAGAAAGAAAAATAGGTTGTAGGAAACGATGAGGGCGAGAGACGTATTAAGACGTCTTCTGCAAACCGCAAACAAACTGAATATTTACTCAAGGAATCGTTTCCGAATACTGAATAACAAAGACGATTCTGTTGTGCACAATCACTTCCTTATAGCTGCCTTTCTCCGTTCATTAAGAGTTGCGAGTCAATATGTAAGCACACTTCTCAATAAAAACATAAGACAAGTAACTGTTTATGCCATAATTAATACTAATCAAAAAGAGTAACTAATTCTTCTTATAATTTGGAACTTTACGATGGCAAAGTGCAGTTCTTAAAGTAGGTTTACTTACGGTGTAAGTTGCTATTTTTTGGTCAAATGTTTGCGATTGGCGCAAACAAGGATACCTAGAATTTATACAAAAAAAAAAAATTCTATCCCAATATTTAGAGCCAAACGGCCGGTGAAAAACGGACAAGTGAGGTATCAAATTCACGAACCTGAAGTCTAGTTTTGCAAATACTATTTAATTGCTTGAAAGTACGCAGGGTAATTAAGTAAGCGTAATTATTGATTTGAGGGAAAACTGAAATATTTCAGCTGTGGCTGCAGCTAAATGAAATTCGAGAATTTCCTCTCTTCCAGGCCCATCTATTCTGCGGATAAAAAGTTACATTCATGTAGAAATAATGGATTCTGTCAAGTTGAAAGAATAACATAAACGTTAAAGAACAGCATAAATTGAAACTTTTCCGCTTTTTCTTGCTTTACGTACACTTAACAATGATACAGTACAGACAGATGTTTAAATATGTTACATTTAATATTTCTCACAAAAATCTAAATAGTGAGGAAAATTAAAAAACGGTCATATGTTTCGTGAAAATATTTGTGTTAAACTAAGAAGAAATATAGATTTGAGAAACATCTGACGCTCCTCAGTTCCTGCAGATGATTTCGGACATCATTCAAAGGCGCGTCAAATTTCTCCATAATTCATTTTAATTAGTACGTTTAGACAAATCATTTCAGAAAACATTTCTTTTTCAAAAGTTTTGATCAATGAATAAATGCGCCAGGCTTTTTAATTCCCAGTCTCCGACGAAATCTGTGTTTTCGTTATTTGCAACCCAGCCAATAAAACGATGTTAACGAATGGCTAGTCCCACTGCAGGCTCACACAACGAGTAGCAGGTAATGAACCGCTTGCCAGCCCCTAGTGCTTGTTCCCTTTTAGTCCTTTTATTCGCTTTCAAAGCTAACTGTAGAGAGTCCTGTGTCGTTCACTTGTACAACGAAGGCTGTAAAACAAACTGTGAACGCATTTTACGTTATTATACATAAAGGTACATCTGAATACGACGCTTAAAACCACCGTTTTCCGTTTTATTGTTGTGAATTTCGGTATACGAACAATTAACCCGTGTTCCACGTCTTTCTCGCCTTTCTCTTGCAGTAACTAATTAAGGAATCGCTTCAAAAAATGCTATATCGACTATCATTCACAATTTTCTCGCTTCTTCTTTTGAGACTGGTGCCCTCAACTTTAAACCATTCATTGCATAGTGAATCAGAATTTTCTGTTTTAACTAGCGAGACGAATACAATTCCACAGCACCAAACAAAATAAAGTGTAATCCGTGAATTCACAGAGTTGCTCCACAAAAGTATAACATAAGAAGTAATAGAAAATTAGTAAAATAAAACAACCTTTCACGTTTCAGAGAATGTTATTGTAAGGAGAAGCAAACCTCGACGTACTGCTTGTTGGTTTTCGTCTGTAGATCTTCGGCCAACGTTCGTTTAGTGATGCTTTATTTCATTCATCCAGCACCAGTGACGAACATTCTGAATCGTCCTCCATTGCTGGTGGCGACTGAAGTCGAGCCCGGGCAGGAGGTTATACGCTAACTGATTATATGCTGATTAAAAGCATCCACTCACCGCTACGTAATGCGGAACAGACCACTAGATGTCACGAAATGAGACTTGCCAGGACAGGAGGAGGCGGAGAGTATTGTTTTGTCAGCAGAGAATCAGTAACTGCGAAATCTGTCGCTCAGAGAGCTCAGTGACTTCGAACGTGGGCTATTCATTACACGCAAACTGAGTAATCAGGAACATTTCAACCCTTATAAAGCTGCCCAAGTCGACTGTTGGTGATGTGACTGTGAAGTGGAAAGGCCAAGGAGCAACCATGGTTAACCAACAGGAGGCAAGCCTAATCCATTGACGGACAGGGTAAAACACAAAATCAGCGAATCATCGTGAGTTCCAAAGCCCTGTTAGAAATCGAGCTGTCACGATAACGGTGCGTAGGAAGTTAAAAAGAATTGGGTTCAGCGGTCGAGCAACCAGTTTGCTAGAACGGGTTGAGGCAGGGAGCCAAGACAAGAACTCAAGGCAATTCTTTCAATACATAAAAAATCGGAAACTAGGATTTCAGAGCCCACCTTTTTTCACTACAGATAAGAACGGCAACTTGATAAATGACAAGGAAAGAATTGTAGAAAGATGGAATGAATACTTCTCAGAACTGTTGAATTGCCCAGACCAAGATGGGATATTACCTGCAAAGACTACAGAGGAGAGAAAAGATGAAGAACAACGGGAAGTTAGTGAAGAAGACTTCAAAATCGCAATCAAAGGATTCAGAAACAACAAAGCCCCAGGGGAGGACGGAATAACATCAGAATTAATCAAGGAGGGAGGTGAGAGCTTACACTTTGAGATATGTAAACTGATCCAGTTGATATGGGAGAAGGAGACACTGCCAGAAGAATGGAAATTGGCTATAATATGCCCAATATACAAGAAGGGAAGCAAAATGGTATGCTGTAACTACAGAGGAATCAGCTTGTTGAATGTAACGTATAAGGTGCTGTCCATCATTATCCTCAGAAAATTGCAACGATTCATAGAAAACAGAATCCAGGAGTACCAAGCTGGCTTTCGACCAAACCGACTGACAATAGATCACATTTTCACACTAAGACAATTGTTTGGAAAACATTGGGAATGTGATAAAGATATCTACAGCCTGTTCGTCGATTTTCAACGTGCATATGACAGCATCCACAGGAAGAGGCTATACAATGCAACGCGGGACTTCAGAACTCTGAGAAGCTAGTGAGAATGGTGCAAGCTTGTATGGAAGGGTCAAAGGCAGCAGTACGTTTCTGAGGAGCCACATCGGAAACATTCGAGACTGAGACATGCCTCAGACAAGGGGATGCTCTATCTTGTGTTCTGTTCAATGTCATCTTAGAGAAAGTAATAAAAGAATGTAGGCAACAGGAGTGGTCTGGAGTAGAGATGGACGGTAACTTCAATTGTCTCGCATATGCAGATGACATAGTACTATTAAGTGAATCGAAGCACGGGTTGAAATAAATGTACCAGAAATTGGACCATTATGCACAGAAGGTAGGGCTCAAAGTGAATCGAGACCAAACTGAGTTCATGCAATTAGGTAGAAGACAAGAGCAGGTAGAATTTCTTGAGATAGATGGCAAGAGGTTCAAGAGAGTAGACCAGTTCAAATACTTGGGATCTTGATTTACCACGAAGAACAACATAAAAATGGACATCAAGGAAAGAATAGCAGTGGGAACGAAATGCATGCATTCCCTCAGAGAGACGCTTGGCTCTAAATCGATCTCAGTGAACACTAAGATGAAAATCTACAACACAGTGATATGCCCAGCAGTAATGTACGGTTCAGAAACATGGAGCATGACTAAGAGAGAAAGGGAAAAACTATTAATATTTGAAAGAAGAGTAATGAGGAAGATATGGCGACCAGTTCTAGATAACGGAGAATGGAGATTGGAGGAGGAGTAAAAACGAGGAAATCTACCTTCTGATGCGACAACCAACTATCCTACAGAACATAAAGAGCAAAAGAATACAAGGGGTGGGCCGTGTATGCGGTATGCCAGATGGAAGACAGGCGAAGATGGCACTACCGGGGAAACCAAACACCAGACGCCCCAATGGACGACCAAGGCAGCGCTGGATGGACGGTATGGCGAAGGACCTAGCAGTCTTGAGAATTAAAGACACCTGGAGGAACCGGGCACAAAATAGGAAGGGATGGAGTCAGTTTGTGGAAGAAGAGCGTGGTCTGCAGGGCCTGTGATCGCTGAATATCTAGCTATCTATCTGGTCGAGCAACTCCTCAAAAGCTAAGCAACGTTTGAGGTGGTTTAAAGAGCGACGCTAATAGACAGTGGAGGATTAGAAAGGAATGATTTGGAGAAGTGAATCAAGCTATACACTGTGGCAATCCGATGGAAGGGTTTAGGTTTGGCGAATGCCTGGGAAACGTTACCTGCCATCATGTATAGTGCCAACAGTGAGGTACAGAGGAACTGGTGTACAGTAGTATAGGGATGTTTTTCGTCATTATTGAGCGATACACTTTCTGTGCTTAGGAATACACTAACTCCAAAAAGATATGAAACACCTTCTACAACAGTGAGTACTGTGTATAGTGGAGTAACAATATAGAGACGATGATTGTATCAGCATGGTAATGCATCCCGCCATAAATCAGCTTCCATGAGACAATGGTTTGTGTCAGTGACATTCCTGAAATGGATTGGGGCCCTCGAAGTCCCTATTCGAACCCGACAGAACACTTCCGTGATGAGTTAGAAAGTCGATTTCACTCCATACCCTATCGTCCAACATCACTACCTACTCTGGTTTCGGTTCTTTAGGAATAATGAGCTGCTGTTCCTCCACAGACATTCAGACATCACACTGTAAGAGCCCCCGGAAGATTTGAAGTTGTCATAAAGGCGAAGGATAGACATTCCTCACATTAATGTCTACTAATAGACACTTTTGATCAAATGGTGCATGTATTCTTTGCTAACGTCTATCGGAGGCCTTTCTCTGGTCACTGTCACAGTAGCTCCTGCGTTGTTACTTGCAAAGGTCGTTGCAGCAGCTGTTTACCTTGAGGCTTTCTTCTTTCTTGTTAAAGCCGCTGTCAGAGTTTTCAAATTCAATGGCGTCCCTGGAGAGATGAGCGCGATAGTTCTCCTCATAGCGAGAACCTGCGTGTCAGTGAATTTTACTGCGTGGTCGGTCTCACACAGCGCGTATTCCATCGTGGCTGATTACTCTACCTGTTCCAAACTGCAATACTCTGTGTTAAAGTCTGCTAAACGTGTGACTAATCTTTCACAAAAATAGATCCAGAATGTGCTTGGGTCATAACATCTCTAGTAAACATCTTGTAGCCGATGACCAGCAAAAATCTAATCTATTTGCTAGTGTCCCAGCACGTAAAGAAAGATACGTTTCAAACAGTTTCAAGAGGAAAATGAGTGATGACAGTGTAATAGCAGTCAAATCACAGGAAGGGAATAGTCTGTTCTTAATTAACAAAAGTGACTATGTAAAAAAATGAGAGATTTTTTAAGCTCTGTGAACTTCCAGCAGGTGCAGAAAGACCCCACACAGTCTTGTAATGATAAAGTTAAAGGTGTTTTTAAACCCTGTAAAAGTGTAATATTTGACTCTGATATCTTCTTTCTCACCAACATGAATTCTATAGCTCCAAGACTGAATGGTCTCCCCAAACTCCATAAAGACTATATCCAACTCCATCCCGTAGTGTCTCCATTCTTAGATCCACCTTACAAATTAGCCAGAGTTAACTGATATGATCAACATCAAAACGAAGTTTAAATTAAATCATAGTATTGTTAATTGAATCGACTTAGTGAACAAGTTAAGAGATTTCCAAATCCCCCACTAGTGCCAAGTTAGTTTCTTTCTATGTCAGCTGGTTATTCAATATTATACCTGTTCAGGAGTGCCTAAACAATGTCACAGACTTACTTGATTAACGAGGAGTTAACCATGTTGTCACAGATTACGTAAGGTCAGCAACACATACTTGTCCAACACAGAATTATTTCCATTTCAATGGCAAGATATAGAAAGACTTTGATGGTCTAGCTATGGGACCACCCCTCAGTCCAGACCTAACAGAAGTCGTCATAAACAATTTTGAAAAACCATTTCTTGGAAAATGACCTTGTCTTTTCCGAGAGTCGATACTGGTTTATTTACACTGATGATGCGTTATGATTCTGGACGTATACTATTAGACAGCTTTCAATATTCATCAAGCAGCTAAATTCTAAGCAGAACAATATCAAATTCGCAATCGATTTTGGGGGGTAGCACTATAAATTATTACAACAAACCATAGATATCAGATCACATTCACACTTTAAAGATTTCCAGTAAGCCTGCCATCACTGACATTGTGATACCTGTCAATTCTCAAGCCATAAATATGCAATATTTCATTCCATGATACATCGCCTAAAATCCATCCCTGTAAATTATCACAATATCCAAATTGAATTAAACACAGTCAAACAAGTAACATCAAGCAAATGGCTACACTCTTCCCTCGGTAGCCTCTGTAATGCATAAAAAACCTCTTTTTCATCCTGTACTCAAACCACCAGCTCAAAAAATTAATAAATTGTGCACAGTTCCACATTTAGGAAAAGACTCTCTGAATGTGGCCAGAAACCGCAAATCCAGAAACCTTTAAATATCACATTATTTACACAGCATTATTGAACATTTTTGCCAAATATTGAAGACAGCACTTCAGCCTTGGGAAAAGAATGGAATGTACACAATCACCTGTAATTGTGGAAAATTCAATGTAGACCAGCCTGGCAGCGCAATATCCATCCGCTTGGAGGAACACTATAGAAGATGGAGTCTTATAAAAGGAAATTCTACTTTTGCAAACTACCAGCTTAAAAAAAAAACAATTATAGGGTGTAGGTTACTAAAAGTCTATAAGGTTGTGGCTATACCAGCATTGCTCTGTGGATACGAAAACTAGACCCTTACAAAGAGGAAGAAAAGAGAAATAGCATGTGAAATGAATTTTCTTGGGTAGGTAGGTGGATGTACTTTGATGGATAAAAAGAGAAATAATGACACCCAAACTGAACTGACTATGTTAAATGTAATTGGCACAGTGATATCAATTAAGATGGAAAGAACATATACACCATATACCAGATCAAGGATGACTAAAATCATAAAAGAACATAAACCAAGAGGCAAAAGATCTTTAGGAAGATCAATGAAGAGATGGCTTGTCCAATTTAGAAAGAGACAAAGTGGACCAAAAGGTCCAATCCTTGAAGTAGATGATGATGATGATAATTACAGTTGTTTCACATACCTGTTTAGCCTCACTAATAATATTTTATCTGTTTATAATACTGGACATGTTGGGGACAAGATTATTTTGTTGAATCACACCCTCAGAACATGCTGTCATAGTTCACTATATTTCGTTCATTGTTATAATTTGGCATGTAGTGTATCATTTAATGCACCACATATTTTGCTTAAGCTGAATGGTTTCACATTAAATTATTACTGAAATATGTATTTCCTCTCGTTCTCTCGTTTTAGTCCTAAATTATACACCAACAATTGTCATTTTTAGACACTGAGATTCTTTGTAGATGCACTAGTTTAAAATCCTTGCTCCCACATAATTTTGCACAGCCAAATTTCACCTGATGATAGTGTAATAGTCGAAACCTGGTTTATTAAGTAATAAATATTGTTGAATATTATACTAGTATTGCGCATTTTTCATTAACGGTGAATACTATTATTTAAAACAGTTGCTTATAATTGTACAGTTAAATTATAGATTCGTAAGTTGAAATTTAATTTTTTTTTTTTTTTGTATTTCTTTAACGAATCTGTGAAAGTTACATGACAGACTAGGGGAATATACAGGAAAGATGGCTACTGAACCTTTTGCACACCTTGGTGAATTTAATTTTGGCATTGAGACTGTTCAGAATGTTCAGAGAGTCATCATATGATGAAGATTTCAACGAAATTCTTGCAACATAGCTTAAGTTTATAAGGCATCAAGTCCAGCGCCTGTCTTTCGAAACACTCGATGAAGAAACTAGCAACCACTGGGCGCATGATGATGCATTCTATTATTCGTGGAAACTTCTGTTTCAAATAAATTAGTGTATGGTGAGACATGCACGAAACAGCTGGTTACGTATTGCGTGAAAATGGAACTCATATACTCCAGAGAGTAACTGATAGTAGTTTGGTAAGCAAAGATACATCAAAGCTCATCGGAATGACGTTTATGCCAATTTTAGTTTTGTCAATTTCTCAATGAAAAATCCCATATTCTTTGTGTATGTGTCGGCCTTCCACATGTACGGATGAAGTAAAGAGGCTAAATGTTTCACCAGTTTATACATCAGAGAGTCAGGAGATCTTACGATTGGTATTCATGGTACACCATCTTTGTTCGACGCGCCAGGTGATCAAGTCTACCCGCTGGGTGGCCCTCGCCACACGACATTTCATTTATCATCTTTGTGAATTATGAGTTACCCATATGGGCAAGGTGACTAGTGTTTTGTGTTGCACAGATTGTGTTTTGTAGGTTTTTCCTTTGCATCTGCCAAGAAAAAACATGCCTTGATTTAAAAAAAATTGTATTCCTTGTGGTCCTTTTCGTCAGAGCTGTGCTTAACTTCAGGTACACACCAGATCTGGTAGATCGCATATCTTCTGATCATAATCTTCAATCTTCATTGTGATGACATATCCTTTGTCTTCAGATTGAACCAAACTTCTCGCCAATAAGCTTCTTGAACCATATGATTCTCTTTTTTTTCTTTTTCAGGGTGCAAGCTGATGGTTTCGCTTGATGCAGTATCTTGGCCGATTAAAGGCCTATTTCCTCGAATTTTTCACGAGAAAGAGCCTAGGTGGCCGCTTCATTGTTAGCAATGATATCGCCTGTAGGTGGTAGCTTCATTGTTAGCAATGATATCGTCTGTAGGTGCACGCTTCATTGTTAGCAATGATATCCTCTGTAAGCAACGATGTGAGGATCATAGAGACATTCCCTCCTGTTTGAGGGACACACAATTCCTCTTACGTCAGTGGCCATTCACTTGGGTGCGTGATATTTTTAGGATCAACTTGGTGTCCCGCTTTCCGCATGTTTCAACCTTTTTCCTGTGTCACTCACTCAAATATTCAAGTTCGTTCTGCGTGCTCTTTTAAGTGATACTGTCGATATTGTCGCGGTTTTCTCACTGCCTGCTGCCATTGAGACCATGATAATTGTTCAGAAGTTGGTCATCAGTTCTTACCAAGTCTCTTCTTGTTCCATGTATTCGTTCGCGAAGAACTCATCCCATCCTGTCATGCATTCACCATCCATCCAAAAAGTTCCGAGAATGATTTTATTTCTGGCTTATAACGAACATAGAGTAATTGAGGTGTCGGTGTGAACTAAGAAATGTAAACAAAAGATGTGTATTCTACCAGTCAGTTGTGAGCAGACAGTGTTAAGTAGTGGACATGTGGCCATAGTGTCTCAAAGTTGTTGTGTTACCAAATGCAATGGAGCAACATCTCAAGACGTTCTCCAGAATATTTTAAAGAAGGGAAATGTGTGTCAAAAGTTTGTCCTGCACACTTTGATTCCTGAACGAAAACGATGCAGGAATGTCAGACATGACATGATTGAAATTTTCGTGTGGCAGGCTATCTCCAAACTGTCTTGCAACATGTTTCATAATTTTATATGCACTTTCCCGTAGTAAATGTAGTCGTCTGTTTATCGCTGCATAATAACTGCAGACAATATTAACTGCTACCAGGAATGCCCAGCTAATGTACTTTTTTCATCTCTTCCTTTTATTACAGTGAGAGGCCTGTTATTTTCTGCAACTTAGAGATTTTTTTCTCTACCTGGCTTACAATATGGGAGCATACTTAAAAAGACCAGTAAGAGTAATAAATTTGTTCAGAGCTAAAAGCTGTCCTTGAGACCAGGTAAGCAAATCAGAATTCGCTTTGTTCCACCTCTAAACACCGGGAGGCCCAGAAGGCCACCTATCTACCGTAAAACCATATTGTTCGAGACACTAAGAGGAATCCTTTTAGGAAAGATAAAATCTAAGCCAGGTACAGCATTCAGAAATGGTAGAGTGTGAGAGTCACCGTTTTCCTTGGCAGCCACATCATGGAAATTTAAATTTCTTGCAATGGGAATTCTGATTGGCTCATAATATTTATTTCTGTATAACGCACTTTCCTCCGTGTATCTAAATAAAAGCTCTTTGATTCGTCAGATTCCTATCATGGAGAGGGAGAATGTTTCTGACTTCCTCCCCATGCCACAGTGTCTTTGGTTAATCATAACAAAATCCGCAGGAATAGGAATCTGTTTAACTTATTTGCAAAAATTATTTCTGGTCTAAAATTGTAAGGTCCACTGCAGTTGGCTGGGAGATTCCTGCACTAGCAGAAACAGTCAAGTTTCAGAGGGTTAAGACAACAACACTTGCTGCGGGAGACGGAACAGTGAAGACTTTCTTACTGCCAGACGACCAATGAGGCCAACCTTGCCGTCATACAGAAGAATGTCTCCACTTTAGTACTGAGTACAGGAGGTAAACTGGCCTCAAAATTGCCAGCTACTACTGCAGCCGCCTTCCACATTCACGCCTTACGAGAGTGGTAAGAATAAACCGGCGAAGCAAGCTAAGGGGGAAGTGATTCTAATTAACAATAATCAGGGGCTAATTGCACCGTTTCAACGTTGGCAGCCGTATAGCTGCTTCAGTCACGCAATTTGGCGATTATTTTTCCGAATTCATTCTTTAAATCACAAACCATTCTGTAGTCACTGGCAATTTATTCTCATCTTTATGTTTTTACTGTGCTCACCCACCTCCGCCAAGGTTATATTCCTCAGTATTAATCTCTTGTCCATTTACCAAGCGTATCGCATTGGGTAATTCATGTTGATGCTTTACCGTAATAAGCCTAATTGTTACAGTGACCGTTCCTTTCTGTTGGAGATGGATGGACTCGTCTCTCATTAGTATATCCGTGTGTGGTGGGGTACCCACATTTCAATGCTTGATTATGTCACCCCTGTTAGTTATCATTCAGTAAGACCTTTTCATTCTGCAGCACGGGTATTTCATTAAAATTTGCGTGACCTAATGCGGAGCTTCGCTTCTATAGGTCACCAGGGATCGGACTTTCAGCACCTTAGGAGTATGCTAACCATCTCAACTGGCGCCTCATAAAATGCAGACAATTATTTTCTGGAAAAAAGTCACCATAGACGATGAGACTTAGTATTATCAATACAAACCTACCACAAAACGGAAGAAATGGAAGAAGATTAGAGTCGACAGTGCAGACATTAGAGACAGAGCGCAAGCGCGGGTTACAACCGGGTGAAGAGGGAAATTAACCACGTCTCTTTCAAAGGAACTCCGGAATTTCAGAGGTGCGAGTTAGGGAAATCACGAAAAATATGAATTTGGATGACCCGATGGGGATTTGAGCCATCACCCTCCCAAATACGAGTTCAGTGTATTAACTAACGCACCACCTCAACCAGTAGCACAAAACCACGAAGTGCGGAAATTCACTTGAATGGTTGACGCTTCAATGACATAACCGACATTTAAGCCAATATGAGGTGCGAGTTCAACAAGATCCCAAAGCACTTTTCTGATATTTTCATATGGTTTTATGAAAGCTCTTTTCCGTTGAACTCAAACGGGGAGAAACTACCTACGTCTACATCTATGTCCACATGGTTACTCCGGAATTCAGCATGAAGAGTATGGCAAAGGGTTCACTGAACCACCCTCCAGCTATTTCTCCTCCATTCCAATCTCGAAAAGCACGTGCGAAAAACGAGCACTAAAATCTTTCTGTGTGCATTATGTTTTTTCTTGTTTTATAATGATGAGTATTTCTCATTATGTATCTGGGCGCCAATAAACTATTTTCAAACTCTGAGGAGGAAGTAGGTGATTGAAATTTCATACGAAAATCCAGCTGCAGCTAAGAATGTTTTAATGATTGCCAGCCCAATTCGTGGATCATAGCCATGACACTCTCTCCTCTATTTCCCATACTATAAAGCGAGCTGCCCTTCTATGAGCTTTCGCTCTAGAAGAGGGTAGACAAATATAGTATAAGTAGTCCCTTTAGCAGACCTGTTACATTTTCTAATTGTTCTGTCAATAAATCACAGTCTTTGGTTTGCTTTCCCCACAACATTATCTACGTGATCATTCCTATTTAAGTGTAATTTAACGTATAACCGAAATTTAGCGGATTCTTTTTATTACTTATGTGGATGATTTCCGAATGGAAAAACTGGTAGAAGCCGACCTTGAGGATGATCAGTTCGGATTCCGTAGAAATGTTGGAACACGTGAGGCAATACTGACCCTACGACTTACCTTAGAAGATAGGTTAAGGAAAGGCAAACCTACTTTTCTAGCATTTGTAGACTTAGAGAAAGCTTTTGACAATGTTGACTGGAATACTCTCTTTCAAATTCTGAAGGTGGCAGGGGTAAAATACAGGGAGCGAAAGGCTATTTACAATTTGTGCAAGAACCAGATGGCAGTTATATGACTCGAGGGGCATGAAAGGGAAGCAGCGGCTGGGAAGGGAGTGAGACAGGGATATAGCCTATCCCCGATGTTATTCAATATGTATATTGAGCAAGCAGTAAAGGAAAGAAAAGAAAAATTAGGAGTAGGAATTAAAATCCATGGAGAAGAAATAAAAACTTTGAGGTTTGCCGATGACATTGTAATTCTGTCAGAAACAACAAAGGACCTAGAAGAGCAGTTGAACGGAATGTACAGTGTCTTGAAAGGCAGATATAAGATGAACATGAACAAAAGCAAAACGAGGATAATGGAATGTAGTCTAATTAAATCAGGTGATGCTAAGGGAATTAGATTAGGAAATGAGCCACTTAAGACAGTAGATTAGTTCTGCTATTTGGGGAGCAAAATAACTGATGATTATCACAATAGAGGGGTATAAAATGTAGTCTAGCGATGGCAAGGAAAACGTTTCTGAAGAAGAGAAATTTGTTAACATCGAGAATAGATTTAAGTGTCAGTAAGTATTTCCTAAAAGTATTTGTTTGGAGTGTAGCCTTGTATGGATGTGAAACATGGACGATTAATAGTTTAGACAAGAAGAGAATAGAAGCTTTTGAGATGTGGTGCTACAGAAGAATGCTGAAGATTAGGTGGGTAGACCACGTAACTAATGAGGAGGAACTGAATAGAATCGGGGAGAAGAGGAATTTGTGGCACAACTTGACTAGAAGAAGGGGTCGGTTAGTAAGACATTCTGCGGCATCAAGGGATCACCAATTTAGTGATGGAAGGCGGCGTGGAGGGCAAAAATCGTAGAGGGAGACCAAGAGATGAATGCACTAAGCAGATTCAGAAGGACGTAGCTTGCAGTAGGTACTCGGAGATGAAGAAGCTTGCACAGGATAGAGTAGCCCTACAGATATCTTTTCTAAATCATTTCGCAATTCGTTTTGATCATCCGATGATCTTACATGACGGTAAGTGAAAGGATCATCTGCAAAGAATCTAAGCAGGCTGCTCAGATTGTCTGCTAAGGTGATTATACAAATCAGAAACAGTAGATGGCCTTCCTTGTGGACGGCCAAATATTACTTCTGTTTTACACGATGGCTATCCATCAATGACTGCGAACTGTGATCTTTTTGACAGGAAATCAGGAAGCACTTAACACCCCTGAGACGATACCCCATAGTCACGCAGTTTGATTAGAAGTCGCTTGTGAGGAACGCTATCAAAAACTTTCGGGGAATCTAAAAATACCGAGTCCATTTGACTTCCCCTCTCGATAGCACTCATTACCGCGTGGGAATAAAGAGTAAGTTGTGTTTGAAAGATCTTTCTGAGCCCGTCTTGGCAAATTGTCAATAAAACTTTGTGTCCGAGGTAATTCATAATATTAAAAACAGTAAACTTTCTGAAATCCCACTGTAAATCGACGTTAGTGATATAGGCCTGTAATTCATCTGATTACTCCCATTTCCTTTCTTGAATATTGATGTGACCTACGCAACTTTCCAGTCTTTAGGTACGGATCTTTCAACGAGCGAGCGTTTTCATATGATTGCTAACCATGGAGCTACCGTATCAGCATACTCTGAAGGGAACCTAACTGATATATGATCTGACAGGTATATAATCCTGACTGGAGGTTTTGCCTTTATTAGGGGATTTAACTGGTTACCTATAACGAGGTTATCTACGTCTTAGTTGCTAATGTTGGAAGTTGTTCTTGATTCGCTTTCCGGAATATATACTTCGTCTTCTTTGGTGAAAGAATTTCGTTACGTCATATTTAGTAACTCGTCTTTAGTGGCACTGTCATCAGTAACATTACCATTACCATTGTGCAGGGAGGGTATTGACTGCGTCTTGCCGCTGATGTGCTTTTCATATGGCCAGAATCTCTTTGAGTTTTCTCCCAGATTTCGAGAAAGAGTTTCGTTGTAGAAACGATTAAAAACATTGAGTTTGAGCTTACATTAAGCTTCGCTAATCTATAGGATCTTGAAGTCTTTTAAAATTGGCATGCTTTTTTGTTCTTCTGTGACAATGTTCTGACATGTTTTGTGTACCATAGGTGATCAGTAGCATCTCTTCCTAATTTATTTGGTATATATCTCTCAGTTGGCGGTGGTATTATTTCTTTCAATTTAAATCACATTTGGTCTCCGCTTACATTGCCGAACTGGAAGGACTGGACACTGTCTCTTAAGAAGGCGAGAAGCGAACTTTTATATGCTTTTGAAATAGGAATACATTGCGTTTATTTTTGGTAAATTTGAAGGTTACAACATTCAGTCTTGGTACAAAGATATTGTGGTCTCTAATCCCTCTATCTGCCATGACGATCCTTGTTTGCTCAGGATTATTTGTTGCTAAAATGTTAATCTAGATATGGTGGGTGTCAGTAAAGTGAAGTGGAAAGAAGACAAGGCTTCCTGGTCAGACGAATGTAGGGCAACAACAACAGTAGCAGAAAATGATATAACGGGAATAGGATTCGTTATGAGTACAAACTTAGGATAGATACTGAATTACTGTGAAAAGTTCAGTGATAGGGTTGTTTTCAACAGAATCTACAATAAACCAACGCCAGCCACCGTCGTTCAGGTATACATGCCGACGTGCAAGCAGAGAGAGAGAGATAGGGAAAGTACATGAGGGTATTGAAGCGATAATCCACTACTTAAATGGAGA
This sequence comes from Schistocerca piceifrons, assembly GCF_021461385.2. Lineage (NCBI taxonomy): Eukaryota > Metazoa > Arthropoda > Insecta > Orthoptera > Acrididae > Schistocerca > Schistocerca piceifrons. The sequence continues at coordinate 987,958,382 of NC_060138.1, read as the reverse complement.
TGTAAATCTAATAGTCATAGGGAATTGGAATGCGGTTGTAGGGGAGGGAGTAGAAGAAAGGTTGTCGGAGAATATGGACTTAGTAGTAGGAATGAGAGAGAAGAAAGACTGAGTTCCGCAGTAAATATCAGTTATCAATAGCCAATATCTGTTCGAGAATCACATGAAGACGAGCTATACTTGGAAAAGGCCGAGAGACACGTGAAGATTTCAGTTACATTACATCATGATCAGGCAGAGATTCCAAAATCAGATATTGGATTGTAAGACTTAACCAAGAGCAGATATAGACTTAGATCACAATTTAGTAATGATGAAGACTAGGCTGAATTTTAAGAGACTACTCAGGAAGAATCATTGCGTTACGAAAGTGCTAAGGAACGAAAAGACACGCTTGAAGTACTAAGATGCTATAGATACTGCGATAATTAATAGCTCAGTAGGCAGTTCAGTTTAAGAGGAATGGACATATCTAAAAAGATCAGTCACAGAACTTGGAAAGAAAACCATGGGTACAAGGATGGAACTGACAAGAAATCACGGGTAGTAAAGAAATAATTCAGCTAATCGGCGAAAGAAGTACTTACAAAACCGTTCAGAAAAATTCAGGAATACAAGTCACTGAGGAATAAAATAAATAGGAACTGCAGGGAAGCTAAGACGAAATGGCTGCTTGAAAAATGTGAAGAAACCCAAAAAGTAATGACTGTCGGAAGGACGGACTCAACATATAGGAAAGTCAAAACAGCCTTCGGTGAAGTTATAAGCAAGGGCGGTAATATTAACAGTTCAATGGGCATTCCAGAGGAGAGATTGAATAGATGGAAAGAGTACATTGAAGGCCTATACGATCGGGAAGACTTGTCTGATGTTGTGATAGAAGAAGAAACATAAGTCGACAGTGAGGAGATAGGGGATACAGTATAAGAATCAGGCTTGAAAAAAATTTTGGAAGACTTAGAATCAAATAAGGCAGACGGGATAATTAGCCTTCCATCGGAATTTCTAACATAATTGGCGGAACTGTCAACAAAATGACTATTCGTCTTGGTGCGTAGAATGTATGATATATGCGTCATACCATTAGACTTTCGGAAAAACAACATCCAACAATTCCGAAAATTGCAAGAACCGACAAGTGCGAGAATTGTCGCACAGTCAGTTTAACAGTTCTTATATGCAAGTTATTGACAAGAATAATGGGGTAAATGTACCAAAGACTGCGCAGTCGCAAAGAGAGCGCAGCTTGTGTTCGTGACAGTCGACTTAACTGAGCAGCTCGCCACTGATGTAGTAGTCTTCAGAGTGATATCAGAAACACCTCGTAGAAGTTATGTGAAGAAACGCTGTGTTTATGAAGTGAAACGGGTAAGAACCACTTTTCACCTTTCTTGATGTAGTTATTGTACTCCGTTGCGTAAGTTATACAAAGAATACACGAGCAATAGCCTTTAATTCTTGACTGTATTTTGAAAGGCTGGCTTGCAATCTACCATACTGCATTAATATGTTTTGAAAATGTGACGTGTGCTTCCGTATGTTGATTTCGCTTGAAATCATTGTTTTTGTACGGAAGAGCGCGCATGTAATGTCCACAAAGAGTGTGTACGTTGTCTTTTGGTTGGCTGGTTGGTATATTTGGGGGAGGGGACCAAACAGTGAGGTCATCGGTCCTATCGGGTTAGGTAAGGATGGGGAAGGAAGTCGGCCATGTCCTTTCAAAGGGGAAATCATGAAAAACATAAATGAGGATGGCCGGAAGCGTGTTTGCACCATCTTCCTCCCGAATGCGAGTCCAGTGTGCTAACTACTGCACCACCTCCATCGGTTTCCCTTTAGGGCACATCTGCAAATTTGTACCTTTTGAATGCATTTTGGATTTCGGCGGATAGGAATTATTTCTGAATGGCTTCAAATAAAGACGAAAATAGGACAGGAAGCTCATCTAAACTAAAGAGCTGATCAATGAGGCCAGCCAACGAATTGAAAATGGAGAAAGCAAACAAAGGGTGCCACTGCTCTTCGTTCGAAGGAGTCTACTTTAAGGATAAGACTGAAAGCTGTGAATTTCCAAAAGACTGGAGCCAGTGCGTTAAGTGGAGGATATGGTGGCACAAACAGTGCTCTTCATTTGAAGGTGATAGTGCGTTCATTTTTGACATTTGCTAAATGCTTACTCTTTAGAGATGTTTTGCGTGCTTTTAAACGCAGGTGAAAGAAAGAGTCCGCATTTCTCTTTTTTGTATTTTTGAAAAATTCGATAAAGGTTCTATCTCTCTGTTGCTGTAGTTTTCTGAGCATTTAGACTTTTTGTGTTAATAAATATAAACCTAAAATGATTTTATTTTCCTATTGATAATAACCCAGATATTTACTGTTATTCCTTAACTGGGCACTCTTAGGTATGGCTCCCTTTACAGAAAAATGGTAAATAAAATTGAGCATAAGTAAGATGACGATCAGTTTGGCTTTAGGAAAAGTAAAAGCACCAGAGAGACAGTTCTGATGTTGTCGCTGATAAATGTAGCAACACTGAAGAAAAATCACGACACATTCATCGGATTTGTTGACCTCGAAAAAGCGTTCGACAATGTCATATGGTGCAAAATGTTAGAAATAATAGGTCAATTATTAATCAAGTACGGTTTTCAAGTGTAGCCTCTACACTTACTAACTCACAGGAACTATCTACTTCAGTTTCACTACAAAGTAAAGTACTGCTGACAGTAATAAAAACTCCACCACCAACTGTATTTAATCTATCCTTTCTGAACATGGCTAGGTCATCCTTCACAAACTACTGGCATCCTTAGAACGTTGGTGCACTGGGCACATGTTGTTTCTGATAGACACACTCTTACAAAGGAGCTAGAACATCTACAATCGGTGTTCAAAGATAATGGTCACTCTCCACATAAAATTAGTACAGCGTTATATAGGAAAAAACGTGACCGCCCACAACACCAAGAAGACAAGGAGCTGTTCAAGTCCAGGGCGTTCCATCCATACGTAGGAAACCTTTCGTCTAAAGTTGGCAGGATCCTAAGGAAACATTAAGTTAAACTAATATTCCGATCACCGGCGAAGATTAGCGCTCTTCTCGGTTCGGTAAAGTACGATCTGGGACCGAGGAAGACCGACATTTACAAAGCTAACATAGGTCAAACAATCCGCACAGTACATGAAAGACGCGTTGAACATGAGCGCCACACTCGCCTTTCGCAGCGCTGTAAGACGCCCGTAACTGAGCATTGTATTCTCACAGAACACTCTATGAATTATTCTGCCACAAAAATCTTGGACCCAGCGAGACCCTTTTGGGATTCAGCAATTAAAGCCGGCGGCTTTCTGCTGGAAAAGATTTGGGACCCGGTGATTTCTTTCATTTCTTCTGAGAAATACAGTTTATTCATAATGGCACGTCTGGTGACATCTGAGGCTTGTTTTTAGCGCCGCGAGCGTGCGTTCCGACAGAGGGTGGACATGTAGTGAGGCCTGCGCGCTGCAGATGGAACAGTATTTGCAGAGGGCGCGGATTTCGATAGAGGACGCTCCAGTGACGGCCACCAATGGGCAAGCGACTCCGCGTCAAATTTTGCTATGAGGCGACACCGTGAACTTAACGGTCTCTACTGGTGGATACTCATCTGAAGATGGATGGACGGTTGAAAGCCGAATAACTGTGGCAAGAAGTCAACACTATCCGGCTGCAGTCACGAAATCTCATAGAACATGGCTAGGGCCTTTGTACAAAGTTCGGGTGAATTTATCTCCAGCTTTAGCCAGCTTTCCATGCCTATAACTAATTAACTTCAAGGCTTTCTGTTAGCGCTTGGAGCTCTGATTCTTTTGCAACGCAAGTACGACAATTTACAACTACAATACCGATTGTTGCTAGTTTTACCTTCGTCTTGTGTTTGCCCTGGAACCGTTTTAGACTGATGCCCTTGCTGCAGTTTCCCGAGACCCTGTATCGTAAAAGCCACCCAGTCGCCTCCATACAGCCCCTGATACCTACGTAGCCGCTGCCTGGATGTAGTGGACCTCTGCCCTATTAAATGGAACCCGAAAACCCTCATCCCTACGGCGCGTAACCGTCTGACTCAGATCCTCCGATTTTTAGCAGTCGGCCATGTCAACAGTGCTAAACATCATGCGCTTCGCCTACATCTAGCAAGCAAGACTGTCTTTACCACTTCATCTAGTCACCGGAAACCAGAGAGAGTTCCTTCTGATCCAAAGCGAAATACATCGTCAGTACCAAAATGAGACACAACCTGTAGTTGGACGCACCCTGTGATCTTCATGCCATCTGGAATCATCCGTTCTACATATTGAATGACCCTCCTGGTATGTACAAAAGTGCACATTGGATTCTTTTCGCCGGCCGCGGTGGCCGTGCGGTTCTGGCGCTGCAGTCCGGAACCACGAGGCTGCTACGGTCGCAGGTTCGAATCCTGCCTCAGGCATGGGTGTGTGTGATGTCCTTAGGTTAGTTAGGTTTAAGTAGTTCTAAGTTCTAGGGGACTTATGACCTAAGATGTTGAGTCCCATAGTGCTCAGAGCCATTTGATTCTTTTCCTCCCTTTGGACTCATATCCCTAACCGGTCCTATTACGCACCTAACGCTAGAACTCCCAATTACCAGTAGTCCCACCCTATGTGACTGTCCAGATCTTTCAGGCCAAGAAGCTTCCCCTGAAACAGAGCATAAGACTCCATCTGGCTCAGGATGTTTGTCAGGCACAGATAGCGCCTGAAACCTGTACGTCAGACGAACCAGGGAGTTCGTTCAATTTGCCACTCAGAAAGTTTTTCACTGCCTGCCACACCTTGAAACGACCCCCCACTGGGTCATGGATGAGGGTTCAATCTCAGTGTGGGCAGTACCTGGGGTGGCCACAATAGTGGACCTATTGAGAGACACGTGGGACATGTTGGATGTCTATTGACCACAGTAATGCCCGTTGGTAACAGCCTCAAGCTGCGTCACCAAAGCCAGTAGCACGTGGGGCTGTGAGCGAAAGGTCAAAAACTCAGTTCACATCGGAACACAGCAAGCACAGTTCCTACTGAAACTGAAGACACCGGAAATGTACTCTAGACAGAGACTAAAGCGCGAAACTGTGCCTGGTAAACATAAAAGCGCACGACATTTAGGAGTTTAAATTAAACAGTACAGAGGAAATTCAAAATAAGTCGCTTCTTATGGAAAGTTGTGTCAACTCACAAATAAATTGTTGTATTTAGATGCACTGCTGCAGTAACGAAAGCTACCACTCAACTGACTCTGTGGAACACCTAAATCAGTAAAACCACCATCTGGGGCAACTCAAAGTTTCATTGCTCAAAAACGTGCTGTATGTTATCACCCTCTATAATCACGTAAACGTCTGTTTGATGAGTTAAGCGTTTCGACTGCTGCCTCGCAATACGTTTATTCCCTCTTGAAGTTTGTTGTAAATAATTCAATGCAATTCAAAAGGAACAAAGACATAGATAATTACAAAAAGAGAAGAAAAGATGATATTCATCACTCCAAGTTAAGGCTGTCTTTGGCACAAAAAGGGGGTGCACAACGCTGCCACCATTTTTGATCATTTACTCAACGGCATAAAATGTCTAACAGACAGCAAAGTAAAATTTTAAAACAAATTGTGAAACTTTCTCCTTGACAACTCCCTCCATTCTGTAAAAGAATTTCTGATTTTGTAATGTGTAAAAGGTGATGGGCAGGAGTTATTAACCCAAACATCATTAAAAAAACTGTATATGATCAGCCTGTAGCCGTATACACACAGGGTGTGCATTAATAAAACCGACAAACTGCAGAGACACAATCATGATTGAAAATGGAGGAAAAAAGTTCCTATGAACGTTTATCTGAAAATGCATCGTTACCGCGGTAGTTGACGCTTACGAAAGATAGCTCCTCTGAGCACATGCTGTGTGTTCCCTTTATGTTGCAGGTGATAGGGATAGTAGCAGTTATCACCCAGGGTACAAAAATTGTACTTTGGCTTACACAATGTTGGCGGGCCACTTGCCTGGAGCTTCGTCTCAATATATCGTAAAACCCGGTCCTCCAAACCTGGTGCATGCACAGTCCGCCGCATCCATGCTCGTTCGTCTGTCTGAAAGGACCCACGATTACGCAAACACCCAAAAAAGGGCTCGAAATATTGTTTGATGTGGTCGGAATCTCTGAGGGTACTAGTTTTGATATAGCCGTGCTGCCTCTCGACGGTTTCCTTCTGCTTGGCCGTACACAAATACCATCTCGGCTTGTTCCCGACGTAGATACAGGACCATTCTGCTGCTTACAATACGCTGCGTCAATCACACACCCAGTAACACGGAAGGAACACACGGGACTTGGTCAGAGGAACTGTCATTCACTAGCGCCATCCACTGTGGCAACGATGCATTTCCGGACACATGGTCATAGTACCTTTTTTCATCTATTTCCAGTCAGGAATCCGTCCCTTTAGTCTGTCGGTTTTATTAATGTTCAACCTGTTATTCATGTGCAATGTGAATGTAAAATTACTCATTGTACATCATTACGACTAATCGTACAAATGATCCATATAACATGTAACTAACTAATTCCTAACTTTCTCTATTTTTTATTAACCCATTCTCGAAATTTTTTGTGCTCGCAGGGTACGATTTCTGGAAATTTGCTGTGGTCCATTCTTCGTGGCACCATGACGAGTGACTGTCGATCTCAAAGATTTATCAACCATTGTTGGTGGTGGAGTCGAACATGTGGCCGAAGGTTACACATGCTCTCCGCAATAACGTCTACGGGGACGGGGGAGGGTATTTCCATGGTCTTTATCGCTGTAGCTCCCTCCATTATCACTTGGAACGTCGTTCGTTGCAGCACGAGAATTCAGGATCTATTTATGTTGAAGCTTTCTTCTTAAAACTATTGTCAAGCATATGAATGTCAGTGACTTCCCTGAAGAAACAAGCGTGATAGATTTTCTCCACAGTGAGAATCTGCCTGTCGGCGAGTTTTATTACGTGGTCTTTATAGCTTCTTTAATTACGCAATTCAAGAAACCATTAACCCTTTGTGAAGATACAATTCCATGTCCATTTTCCAGTGTTTGTTCAACTAACGAGGCGTTTCCTCGATAGTGCAATCGCAGACCCTTCTTTTATTCAACCCGCCTTTGTTCGGTCATCCGCACTGGCTGCAATATGTATAGAGATCAAAATATGTGATAATAAAGTCAGTAAAGACGGAGGTTTGCAGCTGAATGGGGCATGGAACCTAGCCATTGGGGGTCAAAGCGGATGTTTCAGACGCGGGACGGAAATATTTCTTTATACGGCGATAGACTGAACACCGGCGGCATCACAGTTGGATAAGAACGGGGACAACAGCCTCATTTGACAATATTCGATCAGCAATTCGCCTAAAGCTCGTAGATGTACCGAAAAGTTATAAAGTGCATCTACTTGCGGAGGTCCAGTGTGGGCTGCAATTATCGTATGTCACGGAAACTTGGTAGATATGCTAATGCGATATTGCGGAACCTATTTACGCTGGAACAAAAATTAGTTCCCGTCCTGGCCAGCAGATGCAAATCTGGCGCTGCACATTGTTTGCATGATGATATTGCATCCACGCTGACTTTTGAAGACCCATAACGTGATTGAATAGTATTGTTATCGAGAAGATAGATCTTGCGCTGTTAGTGAAACTGCTTTATGTGAAGGGCAGCAATTACGGTGATGCATAGACTGAATATAGCCAACTGAAAAGTCACAGGAGAGGTCCGATGACATTAAATGGTTTAAAGAAGATGATAATGAAACTCGAAACCACGGATGAGCTAAGTGTGTCATCTGGTAAAGGAAGGCGACCTATCCCAGTGTAAGTTACTGACGAGGCTGCTGTTGCTGTAACTGAAATGGTTCAAATGGCTCTGAGCATTATGGGACTTAACATCTGAGGTCATCAGTCCCCTAGAACTTAGAACTACTTAAACCTAACTAACCTAAGAACATCACACACATCCATGCTCCAGGCAGGATTTGAACCTGCGACTGTAGCGGTCACGCGGTTCCAGACTGCAGCGCCTAGAACCGCACGGCCACACCGGCCAGCCTGCTGTAGATGACCAAGCAGCTCGTGCCTCGGGCAATCCATGTGCTCGTGCAGTGTGGTGAGATTTATCCATCCCATGGTCAGCAATACGAAAAGTTTTGCAGTATATTTTACACTGGCACCCGTTCAAGATCCAGACGGTGCAGCAACTAAAATGAAACTTCATGATCCGCAGCAACGTTTTGAATTTGTGCTTTGGTTTCTGGCACAGATCGAAGTTCACTACATGTGGTCGAGTAATATTCTATGGAGGCACAAGGTGCGGTACATATGAGGTGCATTCAAGTTCTAAGGCCTCCGATTTTTTTCTAATTAACTACTCACCAGAAATCGATGAAACTGGCGTTACTTCTCGACGTAATCGCCCTGCAGATGTACACATTTTTCACAACGCTGACGCCATGATTCCATGGCAGCGGCGAAGGCTTCTTTAGGAGTCTGTTTTGACCACTGGAAAATCGCTGAGGCAATAGCAGCACGGCTGGTGAATGTGCGGCCACGGAGAGTGTCTTTCATTGTTGGAAAAAGCCAAAAGTCACTAGGAGCCAGGTCAGGTGAGTAGGGAGCATGAGGAATCACTTCAAAGTTGTTATCACGAAGAAACTGTTGCGTAACGTTAGCTCGATGTGCGGGTGCGTTGTCTTGGTGAAACAGCACACGCGCAGCCCTTCCCGGACGTTTTTGTTGCAGTGCAGGAAGGAATTTGTTCTTCAAAACATTTTCGTAGGATGCACCTGTTACCGTAGTGCCCTTTGGAACGCAATGGGTAAGGATTACGCCCTCGCTGTCCCAGAACATGGACACCATCATTTTTTCAGCACTGGCGGTTACCCGAAATTTTTTTGGTGGCGGTGAATCTGTGTGCTTCCATTGAGCTGACTGGCGCTTTGTTTCTGCATTGAAAAATGGCATCCATGTCTCATCCATTGTCACAACCGACGAAAAGAAAGTCCCATTCATGCTGTCGTTGTGCGTCAACATTGCTTGGCAACATGCCACACGGGCAGCCATGTGGTCGTCCGTCAGCATTCGTGGCACCCACCTGCATGACACTTTTCGCATTTTCAGGTCGTCATGCAGGATTGTGTGCACAGAACCCACAGAAATGCCAACTCTGGAGGCGATCTGTTCAACAGTCATTCGGCGATCCCCCAAAACAATTCTCTCCACTTTCTCGATCATGTCGTCAGACCGGCTTGTGCGAGCCCGAGGTTGTTTCGGTTTGTTGTCACACGATGTTCTGCCTTCATTAAACTGTCGCACTCACGAACGCACTTCCGACACATCCATAACTTCATCACCACATGTCTCCTTCAACTGTCGATGAATTTCAATTGGTTTCACACCACGCAAATTCAGAAAACGAATGATTGCACGCTGTTCAAGTAAGGAAAACGTCGCCATTTTAAGTATTTAAAACAGTTCTCATTCTCGCCGCTGGTGGTAAAAGTCCATCTGCCGTACGGTGCTGCCATCTCTGGGAAGTATTGATAATGAACGCGGCCTCATTTTAAACAAAGCGCGTGTTTCTATCTCTTTCCAGTCCGGAGAAAAAAAATCGGAGGCCTTAGAACTTGAATGCACGTCGTACAAGGAACAGCTGAACTTGTGGTGCTCTTAAACTGCGTGTTGTGCACAAAGAGCCACTGCACTTGCCATATGTGACTATGGTGTGGTTTCACAAGTTTATTTACGGTCCGTTCTTCTCTGAGGGCCTGTCTGGTATACAGTGACGTCTACACACTATCGAGACCTCCTTGTATGGCATGTGATTCTTGCTTTGGAAGAGCGTAACTGTGTGGAAACCACTGTTTTCGTGCACGATGAGGAAACATTTCATGTCGCTCACCCAATGAAACATCTGCTTCCGCGACCACGTTATCTCCAGTGGTTTTCCAGATGCATGGCCTGCAAGATCGCCTGATAAGTATCCATGTGACTCAGACTCTGGGGATATCAAGAGAAAGCGTTTACTAGGGATACACTCGGTCTCCACCCGATCCAGGCCAGTATACAGAAACATGTTGCTCAGATTGCATCGAAACTGTGCGAGCAACTATTGATCACGTCGTTTTACGGACGCAGCATCTCGTCGACATCTCCGGTTCTCATATTGCACAAATTATGCAAACGGCGGTTAATAATAAAATTAATGCTATGCCTTTCTCACTTGTTTGACTCTCTGCCCACGTCCCGTTTCTAATCCGTTACACGTAGAAACGTTCTGTACGTCTTTCTTGCATTCACACTGCCAGACTTGCACCTGGTAGCCGGAATTAATTTTTTTCCTTTTCTTTTATCAAAGTAAATCGGTTCCGCATTACAATATTTACCTCGTTTCACTGCCATTCTGGTCAGATGAGTGTAGGGTAATATCAACCGCAGCAGAAAATGATATAACGGGAGAAGGATTCGTTGTGAATAGGAAGATAGGCCACAGTGTGTGTTACTGTGAACAGTTCAGTGATAGGGTTGTTCTTATCAGAATCGACAGCAAACCAACACCGACAACGATAGTTCAGGTATACATGCCGACGTCGCAAGCTGAAGATGAAGAGACAGAGAAAGTGTATGAGGATATTGAAAGGGTAATACAGTATGTAAAGGGATATGAAAATGTAATAGTCATGGGAGACTGGAATACAGTTGTAGGGGAAGGAGTAGAAGAAACGCTTACAGGAGAATATGGGCTTGGGACAAGCAATGAGAAATAAGAAAGACTAATAGAGTTCTGTAACAAGTTTCAGCTAGTGTAGCGAATATTCTATTCAAGAAACACAAGAGGAGGATTTCAGTTAGATTACATCATAGGCAGACAGAGATTCCGAAATCAGATATTGGATTTTAAGGCGCAACCAGGGGTAGACATAGACTCAGATCACAATGTAGTGGTGATGAAGAGTAGACTAAAGTTTAAGACGTTAGTAAAGAAGAACCAATACGCAAAGAAGTGTGATACGGAAGTAGTAAGCAATGAAGAGGTACGATTGAAGTTCTCTAAGGCTGTAGATACAGCAATAGTGACTCGCTCAGTAGCCAGTACAGTTGGCTGCTGGAAAAATGTGAAGACATCAAAAATAAATAATTGTCGGAAAGACACATTCAGCATTCAGGGAAGACAAAGCAACCTTCGGTGGCATTAAAAGCAAGGGTGATAACATTAAGAATGCAACGGGAATACCACTGTTAAGTGCAGAGGAGAGAGCGGGTAGGTGGAAAGAATACATTGAAAGCCTCTATGAGGGGGAAGATTTGTCTGATCTGATAGAAGACGAAACAGGAGTCGATTTAGAAGAGACAGGGGATCCAGTGTTAGAATCAGAAGTTAAAAGAGCTTTGGAGGACTTAAGATCAAATAAGGCAGAAGGGATAGATAACATTCCATCGGAATTTCTAAATCATTGGGGGAAGTGGCACGTTGGTGTGTAGGGTCTGGCGACATACCATCTGATTTTCGGAAAAATATCATCCACACAATTCCGAAGAAGGCAAGAGCTGACAAGTGCGAGAAATATCGCACAATCAGCTTAACAGCTCATGCATCCTAGTTGCTTACAAGAATAATATACAGAAGAATGGAAAAGAAAATTGAGGATGCGCTAGATGACGTTCATTTCGGGTTCAGGAAAGGTAAAGGTACGGGAGAGGCAATTCTGACGTTGCGGTTAATAATGGAAGCAAGACTAAAGAAAAATCAAGACACGTTTACAGTACTTGTCGACCTGGAAAAAGCGTTCGAAAATGTAAAATGGTGCAAGATGTTCGAAATTCTGAGAAAAGTAGGGGTAAGCTATAGGGAGAGACAGGTCATACACAATATGTACAACAGGTAAGAGGGAATAATAAGAGTGGACGACCAAGAACGAAGTGCTCGTATTAGAAAGGGTGTAAGACAAGGTTGTAGCCTTTCGCCCCTACTGTTCAATCTGCGCATCGAGGGAGCAATTATGGAAATAAAAGAATGGTTTAGGAGTGGAATTAAAATTCAAGGTGAAGGGACATCAATGATACGATTCGCTGATGACTTTGCTATCTTGAGTGAAAGTGAAGAAGAATTACATGATGTGCTGAACGGAATGAACAGTCTAAAGAGTACACAGTATGGATTGAGAGTAAATAGAAGAAAGACGAAGGTAATGAGAAGTAGTAGAAACGAGAACAGCAAGAAACTTAACATCAGGATTGATGGTCACGAAGTAGACGAAATTAAAGAATTCTGCTACCGAGTCAATAGAATAATCAATGACCGACGGAGCAAGGAGGGCATCAAAAGCAGATTAGCAATGACAAAAAGGGTATTCCTGGCCAAGATAAGTCTACTAATATCAAATACCGGCCTTCATTTGAGGATGAAATTTCTGAGAACGTACGTCTGAAGTACAGCATTTTATGGTAGTGAAACGTGGACTGTGGGAAAACAGAAACAGAAGAGAATCGAAAAATCTGAAATGTCGTGCGACAGACGAATGTTGAAAATTAGGTGGACTGATAGGGTAAGGAATGAGGAGGTTCTGCACAGAATCGGAGAGGAAAGGAATGTGCGGAAAACACTGCTATGGAGAAGGGACAGGATGATAGGACATCTATTAAAACATGAGGGACATGGTACTAGGAGAGAGCTTTAGAGGGCAAAAACTGTAGAGGAAGACAGAGATTGGTATAGATCAATAATTGAGGACATAGGTTGCAAGTGCTATTCTGAGATGAGGTTAGCACAGGAGAGGAATTCGTGGCGGGCCGCATCAAACGAGTCAGAAGACTGATGACCGAAAAAAACGATACTATTACAACTCACACTGGACCTCTGTGAGTAGCACAACATGAATAATAACCAACCAATGCAAGTACTTGAAACGGGTGTGAACCGGAGAAGGCGTGATTTAGTCATATTGTCGTGAGATTATACTTTCAGTCACAAGTCACGAACAACTGCTTCGTTCTCGCGTGGATGATTCTCTTTATCTTCGAGGACTAGGATTGAGACGTTCTGCTCCTAATTTTTAGACACCAAGTTGGGGGATAATCTTTAACACCGAAACTTTCAGGCGCTTTGAAGACGACGGTATCAAACCGTTACAGCTCTTTTATCAATGACTGTCAGGAAGCAGACATTCATTCGCTAAGGGAGAAATAGCTCTCTGTTGTGACGACTCTACAACGAGACCGTGTCCTGCGTCGGTTTCTAAACACGGCTCTTCGTCTTGACGATAGACAGAACACTCCCATCGATTCAAGCGACACAGCTGCACATCGATCACGTCCAATTCGTTTCGAGCTAAAACCTGCGGTGGGCTCCACATTTGCTCAAAGGACCTGATAGACGAAATAGGTAGTGTATCAACGTCACAATAAGATGCCTACCATTTGAATGAGGGACATCGTTAGAAGCTAAGTAACACCCTGTTTCTCTATTTCTTACCCTGATGAGCCAATACATTGCAACTACTATCTTAGTATGGTGTTAGTCCCGATGGTCCCCATTTGAAACGCAATACAGCAACGATTCCGCGTGGCATGGGTTAGACAAGCATCTGATAGCATCAGATATCAGATATCAAAGTAGAGGTCACGCAGTTCCCGTAAATTTCGAATCAATTGCTTATGGGCTCAGGGCTTGCACCAGATGTCGTCCCACATGTATTGCATTGGGTTCAGATTAGGCGAATTTGGAGGCCAAGACATCAACGTGGGTTCTCAGTCATTTTCCTCAAATAATAGTAGCACGATTCTGGCATTGTTACGTGAAGAGTTATACTGCTGCAAGATGCTATCGGTGACGGTGAAGGTACCAGGCACGAAGGGATGCAGATGGACTACAATTATCTTAAAGAAATCCAAAGCTCTCATGGTGTCTTCGATTACTGTCACAGCTCCCATGGAAGTTGTAATGGTTCTTTATTTACGTGACGATTACGGCACTCCAACCCCAGTTCTCGATACCAGTAACATCGTACTACTTTTCTGAGAAGTAACAGACATATTTTTGTGACAATATCCACATTTGGTTTTATTAATGTATAGGTACTCCGATGTAGCGATATATTATGTTTCCAATGGTTCAAGTGGCTCCGAGCACTATGGGACTTACCTTCTGAGGTCATCAGTCCCCTAGAACTTAGAACTTTTTTTTTTTTGTCATCAGTCTACTAACTGGTTTGATGCGGCCCGCCACCAATTCTTTCCTGTGCTAACCTCTTCATCTCAGAGTAGCACTTGCAACCTACATCCTCAATTATTTGCTTGACGTATTCCAATCTCTGTCTTCCTCTACAGTTTTTACCCTCTACAGCTCCCTCTAGTACCATGGAAGTCATTCCCTCATGTCTTAGCAGATGTCCTATCAGCCTGTTCCTTCTCCTTATCAGTGTCTTCCACATATTCCTTTCCTCTCCGATTCTGCGTAGAACCTCCTCATTCCTTACCTTATCAGTCCACCTAATTTTCAACATTCGTCTGTAGCACCACATCTCAAATGCTTCGATTCTCTTCTGTTCCGGTTTTCCCACAGTCCATGTTTCACTACCATACAATGCTGTACTCCAGACGTACATCCTCAGAAATTTCTTCCTCAAATTAAGGCCGGTATTTGATATTAGTAGACTTCTCTTGGCCAGAAATGCCTTTTTTGCCATAGCGAGTCTGCTTTTGATGTCCTCCTTGCTCCGTCCGTCATTGGTTATTTTACTGCCTAGGTAGCAGAATTCCTTAACTTCATTGACTTCGTGACCATCAATCCTGATGTTAAGTTTCTCGCTGTTCTCATTTCTACTACTTCTCATTACCTTCGTCTTTCTCCGATTTACTCTCAAACCATACTGTGTACTCTACAGACTGTTCATTCCGTTCAGCAGATCATTTAATTCTTCTTCACTTTCACTCAGGATAGCAATGTCATCAGCGATTCGTATCATTGATATCCTTTCACCTTGTATTTTAATTCCACTCCTGAATCTTTCTTTTATTTCCATCATTGCTTCCTCGATGTACAGATTGAAGAGTAGGGCGAAAGGCTACAGCCTTGTCTTACACCCTTTTTAATACGAGCACTTCGTTCTTGATCGTCCACTCTTATTATTCCCTCTTGGTTGTTGTACATATTGTATATGACCCGTCTCTCCCTATACCCCTACTTTTTTCAGAATCTCGAACAGCTTGCACCATTTTATATTGTCGAACGCTTTTTCCAGGTCGACAAATCCTATGAAAGTGTCTTGATTTTTCTTTAGCCTTGCTTCCATTATTAGCCGTAACGTCAGAATTGCTACTCTCGTCCCTTTACTTTTCCTAAAGCCAAACTGATCGTCACCTAGCGCATTCTCAATTTTCTTTTCCATTCTTCTGTGTATTATTCTTGTAAGCAGCTTCGATGCATGAGCTGTTAAGCTGATTGTGCGATAATTCTCGCTCTTGTCAGCTCTTGCCGTCTTCGGAATTGTGTGGATGATGCTTTTCCGAAAGTCAGATGGTATATCGCCAGAATCATATATTCTACATACCAACGTGAATAGTCGTTTTGTTGCCACTTCCCCCAATGATTTTAGAAATTCTGATGGAATGTTATCTATCCCTTCTGCCTTATTTGACCGTAAGTCCTCCAAAGCTCCTTTAAATCCCGATTCTAATACTGAATCCCCTATCTCTTCTAAATCGACTCCTGCTTCTTCTTCTATCACATCAGACAAATCTTTACCCTCATAGAGGCCTTCAATGTATTCTTTCCACCTATCTGCTCTCTCCTCTGCATTTAAAAGTGGAATTCCCATTGCACTCTTAATGTTACCACCGTTGCTTTTAATGTCACCAAAGGTTGTTTTGACTTTCCTATATGCTAAGTCTGTCCTTCCGACAATCATATCTTTTTCGATGTCTTCACATTTTTCCTGCAGCCATTTCGTCTTAGCTTCCCTGCACTTCCTATTTATTTCATTCCTCAGCGACTTGTATTTCTATATTCCTGATTTTCCCGGAACATGTTTGTACTTCCTCCTTTCATCAATCAACTGAATATTTCTTCTGTTACCCATGGTTTCTTCGCAGCTACCTTCTTTGTACCTATGTTTTCCTTCCCAACTTCTGTGATGGCCCTTTTTAGAGATGTCCATTCCTCTTCAACTGTACTGCCTACTGCACCATTCCTTATTGCTGTATCTATAGCGTTAGAGAACTCCAAACGTATCTCGTCATTCCTTAGTACTTCCGTATCCCACTTCTTTGCGTATTGACTCTTCCTGATTAATGTCTTGAACTTCAGCCTACTCTTCATCACTACTATATTGTGATCTGAGTCTATGTCTGCTCCTGGGTACGCCTTACAATCCAGTATCTGATTTCGGAATCTCTGTCTGACCATGATGTAATCTAATTGAAATCTTCCCGTATCTCCCAGCCTTTTCCAAGTATATCTCCTCCTCTTGTGATTCTTGAACAGGGTATTCGCTATTACTAGCTGAAACTTGTTACAGAACTCAATTAGTCTTTCTCCTCTTTCATACCTTGTCCCAAGTCCATATTCTCCTGTAACCTTTTCTTCTACTCCTTCCCCTACAACTGCATTCCAGTCGCCCATGACTATTAGATTTTCGTCCCCCTTTACATACTGCATTACCCTTTCAATATCCTCATACACTTTCTCTATCTGTTCATCTTCAGCTTGCGACGTCGGCATGTATACCTGAAATATCGTTGTCGGTGTTGGTCTGCTGTCGATTCTGATTAGAACAACCCGGTCACTGAACTGTTCACAGTAACACATCCTCTGCCCTACCTTCCTATTCATAACGAATCCTACACCTGTTATACCATTTTCTGCTGCTGTTGATATTACCCGATACTCATCTGACCAGAAATCCTTGTCTACCTTCCACTTCACTTCACTGACCCCTACTGTATCTAGATTGAGCCTTTGCGCTTCCCTTTTCAGATTTTCTAGTTTCCCTACCACGTTCAAGCTTCTGATATTCCACGCCCCGACTCGTAGAACGTTATCCTTTCGTTGATTATTTAATCTTTTTCTCATGGTAACCTCCCCCTTGGCAGTCCTCTCCCGGAGATCCGAATGGGGGACTATTCCGGAATCTTTTGCCAATGGAGAGATCATCATGACACTTCTTCAATTACAGGCCACATGTCCTGTGGATACACGTTGCGTGTCTAATGCAGTGGTTTCCATTGCCTTCTGCATCCTCATGTCGTTGATCATTGCTGATTCTTCCGCCTTTAGGGGCAATTTCTCACCCCTGGGACAAGAGAGTGCCCTGAACCTCTATCCGCTCCTCCGCCCTCTTTGACAAGGCCGTTGGCAGTATGAGGCTGACTTCTTATGCCGGAAGTCATCGGCCACCAATGCTGATTATTTATCAAAATTTAGGCATTGGCGGGGATCGAACCCGGGACCGAAGACGTTTTGATTATGAATCAAAGACGCTATCCCTAGACCACGGGTTAGAACTACTTAAAACTAACTAACCTAAGGACATCACACACATCCATACCCGTAGCAGGATTCGAACCTGCGACCGTAGTGGTCGCGCGTTTCCAGACTGTAGCGCCTAGAACCGCACGGCCACTCCGGCCGGCTTGAATTTACAAGAAGTTTAATAAAAATGTGGATCGCGAATACCAAGTCAAAAATTATTTCTACCATACAATTGTTCTGATCTGGGATTGTTTGATCATTAAGAATTTCCTGAAAAACGTTTTTGTTAGGTCTTCAAATATTGCTAAAATACAGGTCTGGACCTTGTAGCAGTCAAAGTGGAAGCACCCCAGAATCAACGAGCCATAACAACTTCGACGAAATCTACGAGGGGATCCATTCAAGATAAGTTCCAAAATTAACGACTTTTTTACAGTGACTTCATTATTTCCATTCTGACGATACCATCCACAGTCAATAACTTTGTTGTTGCCCGATAAAGCGAACATATGCTGCGTGAGCAACATTATTAATCTGTTTTCTAACGTACTTTGCAAGTGGTGATATAGTTAGAAAGTCCAGATGAATGTTCCTCGTGGTGTAATATTGCCCCCACCGACCTGCATCTACGTCGCGGTGTATGTTTCGTGCAGCCGTTCGCCTCGATGATAGTGAATTCGGACATGACTATCGACCTCAACCGACCATGCGACGCGTTTCCATTCACCCGCAGGTATATAACGATGATCCAGTGCACACTGCAGTAGCAATTTACAATGTCGCCGGTTTAACATGGGAATACTTAGGAATCGTCTGTTGTGGAGGCACATGTTCAAAAATGTGCGTTGAACGGCGAACGCCGAAACACTTGTGCTTGCACCAGAAATCTACTCCATATTCAAATCCGCCACAGATCACCTCTTTCGTCTCCACATTCTGTGATGAAGTGTGGACGTCAAACATCTTGTCGCGTACTCGTACCGTCTTTCAAACACCATCCATTGCTGCTCACGGCAATAGCACGCGAACAGCCGACCACCTTTTCTGTTTTTGAGTTGCTCGCTTCCAGACTCGTGGCCATATCAACCTACCGTACGTCAAAGTTGTTCGCTGCCGCTGCCGCTGCCGCTGCCGCTGCCGCTGCGCGCTGCGCTTTCTCGGCCGTGGAGAGCTCTAGAAGAAGTTCTGTGCCGTGGGTGCCGCGAAAAGCAAATTGTCGTGTGTTGTTTCCACAACGCCAGCAAATTGTCTGTTCTGCGCCCCACAGCATGGTAAAGAAGAACGCGCAGAGGAAACCTGCTGCCACGAGAGGGCCTTCGGTTGTGCGACTCACTGAGTCTGCCGACCGAGCAAGGAAGACCCGAGAAGACGAGTCGCGGCCTGTTTCCCCCTTATACGTCAAGTGCAAAGGCGGGTGGACAGTACTGTTCGACTTAATGACGAATTGCGCCAAGAACGAGGTGGTCTACGAGTCTGTCGACACAGATTCGCTGATGTGCGTTCTGGCAGCAAACCTGGCCGACCACAGGGCGATCAGAAGTGCTGTGGCCGCCCACATTGTCGACGCGACGCCGTCGTGTAAGAAGGCGCCTTCCGACGAAAGGAAGAAGACGACCAAGGAACTCCTAAGGGGGTTGCCTTGGTGCTGTGACGAAGCAGCGGTCCGGGAAGGGCTGCTGCGAGCCGGTTTAGGTAACACAAGCGCAAGGTTGCACATCCGAACGCACAAGAAGAGGACGCCGCTCTATGCCGTGACCGTGCAAACGGCCGACGACGAGGGCGGCATCTTTGGCTTGCGGAAGCTGCTGGGCTTCCTGGTTACGATAGAGGCTCTCCCGACCGTCATGCACACCCACTCCCAGTGCATCAAGTGCCAGGGGGAGAGCTATGTCGCGAAGTACTGCCGCAATGCGGCGCGTTTCGTGAAGTGCTCCGGCGAGCAGGACAGCCGCGCCTGCGACCGCAGCGGAGAAGCTTTGCCGACTTGCGCCCGGTGAGGCGGCCCGCACGTCGCCAGCTGGCGCCGCTACTCGGCTTTTTCAAGCCGTAGTCGCGCCGAAGGTGGTGAGGTGGCCGCGGCCGCACCGACGCAGCGGAAGAGACGACGACGCCGTCGGCAACGACGAAGGGCGCAGACCAGCCCGGTTTAAGCCCGTCTCACACGGAGCAAGGTTCGCCGCAAGTTTGCGAGATGGCGTGCATGCCTGCCGGCTTGCAGGGAAAGGAGCCGGCTATCTTCCATGCCGAAGCTCTCCCACGGTGCAAGATCGGCAGCTAGTTGTGTTGTGATCGGCTTCATGTTGTATCGAACGAAGATGGCTGCTTCAGATACAGATGTTCAGAGCAAACTGGCGTTATTAGCTGTTTTGGTGCTAAACGATGCAGAAATGCATGCTAAAGAGAGAAGAAGAAGGAAAGAGAGGAGAAACGCTGGAAAAGGTGTGCTCTCCATACTTCATAAAGAATTGAGGTTAGTTCGCATAACACCTACTTTTGTTTGAAAAGTATCACCACTTCATTACTGTTTGACTTTATAAATATACCAATAATGACTGTTATATACGACTTTATTTTATAGGATAGAAGATCGTACATCCTTTGCTAATTTTATACGAATGGATGTATTGGTATTTGAAGAACTGCTTTGTATGGTTTCGGCTTTGATTCAGAAGATAGACACGGTGATGCGTCAGGTAATTTTTCTTGGCAAGCAATGATCCGCCAAAAACAGTAACTTATCATAATACCATAAAGATGGTTTGTATATCTGCAAAATTGTAAGTTCATATTAACGTAGTAAAATGTACGTGGTAAAGCTACATCGTAATCCATTACCATTCAAGATTATGTGCTTTCAAAAATCGGGTGAATATTAAGTGTGATATTTCTAGGAAATAGTCTTAAATGTGTCCGATTTTTGCAAGTAGTAGGTTTCTACATTCAACACAAAATTCATTGTTTTGTACTTACTTCGTTCATCCCAGAGCCACTGCTTTTCGATGATTTTACTTTGGCGTACTCCACTTTAAATTGAGTACGTAAATTGTGCATTTTTCTATAGCACTCTTTGCTCGTCGTATATGGTCGAACAAGACACACGGCACTTGCAACTCTTTCGAGTGCTTCTGCACGCAAGTCTTTATAAGAATCGTTTGCGGTTTTCACGACGTACAGACAGTGTTCTTCCCTATAAGTGCATATCAATGCGTCAATCGCTTCCTTAGACCACTGCGGTGTCATTTTTTAATAATTATAAGAACTTCCTACCGCACCTCACAACAGCAGAAAAGCGACTAGCAAGAAAGGCTTCCCGCCCAAGCTTTCCGCGTCTGACGTCACAAACGAAACGTCTCATGATTGGCCAAGGCAGGTAGCACGCAGGGAACATTAAAAGAAAAATAGCACCGGACCTATCCTGGAAATCTTACAAGGTTCCCAGCAAGGTAGCCCGCTATCAGACGACGGAGCCCGCAAGGTAGCCGACGCGCGAGCCAGCAAGGAAACTTACATCGAATCTTGCTCCGTGTAAGACGGTCTTTAGCTGAGGACAGCGCAGGGGCAGCTCCGCCCGCCAAGAGCGGGGACGACCGCCCGGAGGCGGACGATCGAGATGCAGCCCGCACGCCTGAGTAGAGCAGCGGCGTCGACATCAGCACCGCCGTGGAGAAGGCCACAGCAGCCCTCAGAGCCGTCATGGCGGCAGAGAGGGCTGCCTTCGCAGCCACCGTGGCTGCAGAGAAGGAAGAGGCCTTGAGGCAGCTGCCAGCAGTCCTTGCCCAAGGCCTCCGAGCAGCAGAAGGGGTTCGAACCCCTACGAACGCTCCTGCAAACTCGCGTTCGGGTGCCTGCCCCACCGGCCGCCCCAGCAGCGCCGCAGGGGAAGGGTGCAAAGAAGGCAACCGCTGCACCAACGGTACCGGCAGGGACGCCGACCGCCGTGCGGGAGGTCCCCGCAAGGAATTGAGAAGTCAAAAGGGCAGTCTATATCGCGCATGCGCGAGAGAACGGCCTTGCATCTGCGGCAGAACTTCGCCACGCAGTAGCAGGGGACGCCGACCAACAGCGAGCTGCCGCCGTTCAGCACCAGCCTGATGAAACTGCGCCAAGTCACTGACGACACTGCCCAGCAGAGGGCGTAAGGCAACGCACCAGACTCCTTTTATTGTAACGACCATGGCACTGACACGGTATCTTCTTGCACGATACCCGCTATTAACTTAACGTATCCTTGCATGAACTATCGCAGTCAGCAAGACATCCGCTACTGCTCTCACTACCCGACCTAACCATCGCAGAGGTTTTTTTTCCCTTGGCGCTTGCCTTGGCATTTTTTTCTCTCTGCCCTTCAAACTGCTACCCTTCGTTCGACTTTCGATCCAGTCTATTTCCAGATGAGGGCGTATTAATGGTTAACCTGAACCAGACGTACGCAAACATCGCAGTACTCAAATCCTGCGACACCTCACTTTAGTTAAAACTAACCCTTATGTAGAGATGGCAGTAGACCTTTTGAGTTGCCCATCATGCCGGTGAGCGTGGCGAGGATCCACCTCTATTAAAAAAAAAAAAAAAAAAAAAGTCAAGTGCATGAAACGTCACCAGGTGGCGTTCAGCTGCACAGCAGCCAGCGGTTCATCTGTGTTGTTCCATTACTGTTCAACATTTTCGTAAGTGAATATTTCAAGTACGGCATACTCAATTTTTTCCCATTAATAATGTCCTGAGACGAGAGATGACGCTGGAAACTTAATCAATTTTGCAACTAACACTCCTCCTTTAGTTTCGAGGGATCCCTTCCGACCATTTTGTGGTTGAACTTATTTTTCCTTAACTTTTTATACCTGGGATTCACAGTCGTGTAGAGCTTTATAAAAGACATCATATTTACGCCAGGCCTTAGGCCTTAGGCCGAAATTGCAATCGTGAAATAAAGTGTTACAGTCACTGGCGTAAATATGATGTCTTTTATTTTCCTTGTTTGCACTGCATTTACTTTACCTCTCCTATTCCAAACTTTTTAAAAATAGTCTCGTATAGTTGACTTTCGGTTCCAAACGGTATCTCAGCTTTCAGCGCTCTAATTTCTTGGCTCTGAACATCACAACATCCAGACTGAAGACTTGAGGTCGACCATAGCTGCCTTCCTTCTTCGACACATTAGAAATCTCATTAAAAAAATGATAGTGTATTAAACTGATATAATTTATGCAGAACTACAAAAACTTGAAAGGTGAGAATCACTTTATCTACGACGTTAATGTTCCCATTACCAGTTATACGGGTCATTGGGCACATGTTGCGAGATATAGCCACAAGCTGTGTTCCATGCACTAGCCGTCGCTTGCTTTGATGGTAAATATATGTTTCAGTGAAGCTAAATCTTACTATCTTTACGTAAAGAAATATGTAATCTTGGTAATAACCTTCAAGACGCGAGCTACTCACATGTCTTCTATTTTCTCATGGCACCTTTGACGCCCTATGCATTTAATCACTTTCAGAAGTCAGATTACTAATCTAATTAACTAATTTAATAATATTGAAGCTTAAATTACTGGTTTATCCATGTACCACCACAATAAAATGAAACTGTGAATAGTCGAGGGTGTATGAATGAGAACAGTGGCATATTTAAGTTCACAAAATAGTAACAAGTTTTATTAAACCTTTAGTAACTACAGCTTTCTGTAGAAACAGCTGATAAATCTCACACAAAACTGACAGCCGGCCGCTGTGGTCGAGTGGTTCTAGGCGCTTCAGTCCGGAAACGCGCTGCTGCTACGGCCGGAGGTTCGAATCCTGCCTCCGGCATGGATGTGTGTGATGTCCTTAGGTTAGTTAGGTTTAAGTAGTTCTAAGTCTAGGGGACTGATGACCTTAGATGTTAAGTCCCATAGTGCTTAGAGCCATTTGAACCATTTGAACAAAAATGACAAACACAAATCATTCAAGGAATGGTGTTCGATAGGCATACCATACATTGGGATGGAAGCTGCCAAATTCTCGCCTGAATTAATCCGTTTTACAACGCAGTCTGACTTTATTTAAATGAATCCACTGTGATGCCCAACTCTATTCAAATGAAATGAACTACGAACAACTATACTACAAATTACGGTTCACCTGAGAACATGGAGCCGTGAATATCATTTAACAACCCCAAGCGAGTACAGCAGTAATTTATCGTTTCACCTTGATTGAGTCGGCAACAGGGAACGGGGCGCTGTGAGCGAGGAGCTGTGCGTTGCGGCAGTGTAATGTTATGACGCGTCCACAAAAATTTGCAAATTAAACCGTCTAGCGTTCTGATTATCAGAGTGCGGGAAACTTCGCTATCAGAGACCTGAAATCCACATTTCAGTATGAGATACATCCTTCTTCCGGTCTGGGTAAACCAAATTGATTCACAGGCTCGACCGTCGGTTCTGGAATTGTCGAACATCGGGCAGTCAGCTCTGGACGAATAAGTTCACCCTTGTGACACACGATATGTCTCAGATGATATGCATGCCACTGTCGGTACAGTTGGAAACTGCCACAGGCTTTTAATACACCACAAGATACAGACCACAAGTCTTACCCACTAGTCAAAGATCTGTCCTAGGTTAGGACCAGAAGATGAAATCCCCAGAACTTTGCACCAAGCCTTGGAACTGGATCCGAATTAGCAAAACTAAACCACCCCACACAGCGCAAACCAATCGAACATTTCTCTACTCATTGAATTTCCCTCTTAACTGTTCTGTTGGCCTAGCACCCAATCCAGACACAGCATCGGGATTCGTACGCTGGGGAGTAAGCCTCTGCTTTTCGTAAACCGAGGAGAGCCAATCAGTGCCTCCAAATCAATCTTGTGTAAAAAAAGAAGACTTAAGACTTGGGAAGTATCGTTCTCACGATAAGAATGTCCTTTTTCTGGCAAAAAAATCATCAAGATGTCACGTCCCACTCCAATCCTAAGGGGCAGAGTGACGAAGGGGATTTGTCGTTCGAGAAAACTGAAGACTCGCTCGACAACCTCAAAGCTTCGACCCGAGGGATTATCTCCGATGCCCATCATAGTGAATAGGATGTCGCAACAAGATCAGAACGCTAGAATTATCCAGCGATGCCATACAGAGGAACATTGAGATGATCTGGATCCAGAGTGCTTTATTTAGTTCCGGTGAGAAATTATGAAACTGCGGGTCCCTGTTCCTCAAGGAAAGGGAGAGTTGATGCGGCCCGCCACACATTCCTCTCCTGTGCCAACCTCTTCATCTCAGAGTTTGCAACCTAAGTCCTCACTTATTAGCTGGATGTATTCCAATCCCTGTCTGCCCCTACAGTTACTGCCTTCTGCGACTCCTTCTAATACCGTGGAAGTCTTTCCCTGATGTCTTAATAAACGTCCTTTCATCCTGTCCCTTCTCCTTGTCAGTGTCCTTCCTTTTTTTCTCCGATTCTGCGCAAAACCTCCTCATTCCTTACCTTAACAGTCCACCTAATTTTCAACATTCGTCTGTAGATCCACATCTCAAATGCCTCGATTCTTTTCTGGTCCCGTATTCCCAAGTCCATGTTCAACTACCGTGCAATGCTGTGCTCCAACGAAATTCTCAGAAACATTTTCCTCAAATCTCGAATTAACGCCAATATTTGACACTAGTAAAATTCTCTTGGCCAGGAATGCCCTTTTCGCCAGTGCTAGTCTGCTTTTGATGTCCTCCTTGCTCCGTCCGTCATTGGTTATTTTACTTGTAGTAGAATTCCTGAACTACATCTACCTTGAATCCATCAATCATGATGTTACGTTTTTCTCTATTCTCATTTCTATTACTTCTTATTACTTTCGTCTTTTTTCGACTTACTCTCAATTCATAGTCTGTACTCAGTAGACTGTTCATTCCGTTCAGAAGATCATGTAATTCTTCTTGACTTTCACTGAGGATAACAATGCCGTCACCGAATCTTATCATCGATATCCTTTCACCTTGAATTTTAATCCCACTTCTGAACCCATTTTGTATTTCCATCACTACTTCTTCGATTTACAGATTGAACATTATGGACGAAAGACTAAATCCCTCTTTAACACCCTTTTTAATCCGAGCATTTCGTTCTTGGTCGTCCACTCTCATTATTCCCTCTTGGCTGTTGTACGTATTGAATATGACACGTCTCTCCCTATAGCTTACCCCTATTTTTCTCAGAATTTCGAACACTTTCCACCATCTTAGATTGTCAAACGCTTTTTCCAATTCGACAGATCCGATACACGTGTCTATATTTTTCTTTAGTCTTGCTTCTGATATCAACCGAAACGTCACGATTGCCTCTCTGGTATCTATACCTTTCCTAAAGCCAAACTGATCGTTATCTAGCAAGTCCTCAGTTTTCTTTTCCATTCTACTGTACATTATTCTTGTCAGGAACTTATATGCAAGAGCTGTTAAGCTGATAGTGTGATAATTCTTGCATTTGTCAGCGCTTGCAGTTTTCGGAATTGTGTGGATGATATTTTACCGAAAGTCAGATGGTATGTTGCCAGAGTCATACACTCTACACACCAACGTGAATAATCGTTTTGTTGCCACTTCCCCCATGACTTTAGAAATTCTGATGGAATGTTATCTATCGCTTCTGCCTCCAAATCGCTCTTAAATTCTGATTCTAATACTAGATCCCTTAACGTTTCTTAATCGACTACTGCTTCTTCTTCTATCACATCAAACAAATCTTCCCCTCATAGAGGCATTCAGTGCACTCTTTTCACGTATCCGCTATCTCTTATCTATTTAACAGTAGAATTCCCATCCTTTCTTTTAATTTCACCAACGGTTGTTTAGACTTTTCTATATGCTGAGTCAGCGTTTCCTAAAATCATTTCTTTTTAAATTTCTTCACATTTTTCACCCACCCATTTCGCCTTAGCTTCCCGGCACTTCCTTATTTTTGAATTCCAAGGGGAATTGAATTTCTTTGTTCCTTAATTTCCCTCAACATTTTTCTACTTCCTTCTTTCATCGATCAATTGAAGTATTCCTTCTCTTACTCATGGTTTCTTTGCAGTTATCTTCTCTGAGCATATGTTTTTCTTCTGTGATTGCCCATTCTAGAGAGGTCCATTCCTCTTCAACTGTACTGCCCAATGAGCTATTCCTTATTGCTGTACCCACAGCCTTAGAGAAGTTCAAGCGTATCTCGTCATTCATTAGTACTTCCATATACCACTTCTTTGCGTATTGATTCTTCCTGGCTAATCTCTTAAACTTCAGCCTACTTTCTGTCACTACTACATTGCGATTTGAGTCTATATTTGCTCCTGGTACGCCTTACAACCCGGTATTGGAATTTGGAATCTCTGTCTGACCATGATGTAATGTAACTGAAATCTTTCCGTATCACCCGGCCTTTTCTAAGTATACCTCCTCCTCTTGTGGTTCTCGAACACAGTACACGCTATTACCAGTTGTAATTTATTGCGGAACTCAATTAGTCTTTCTTCTCTCTCATTCTCTGTTCCGAGCCCATATTCACCTGTAACCGCTTCTTCTACTCCTTCCCCTACAACTGCATTCCAGTCGCCCATGACTATTAGATTTTCATCTCCCTTTACGTACTGTAACACGTAACGTAACGTAATTGTATGTTTAGTGTTTATAGATGGTTCTCTAAATTTCTTATGTTTGTAATATTTGTGTATCCTGGATATTTTGTGTTAGTGTAAACAGAGGCACTTTCCACCGAGGAGTTGAATTTTGTCCTGGTTATTGTTTGTGTTCGTAGTAGGCGTACTTTCACTGCTGACTGTTGTGCTTCATTGACGACCCTGCCTTCGGATACGGTTAAGAAGTGAAAATATTAAGAAGAAGCTCAGTTGGCACACCCCGCTAAAAATAAAGAATCTAAAAATTCTTATTGCAAAATATTATATTGTTTGGTTCTCAGTTTAACGCTCTTTCAGATTATGCCAAAAAATGAAACTGAGTCGCACTTATTTGGTCGTTCTCCAGCCAGAATGAATTTGTAAACAGTGTTACAAAATTCACAGCTCCATTACTTTTTTCTTTATCGTTGGTAGTGGTAATCCAATTCTCGACGCCACCGCATGAAACGAATTATGGCGTTTCCTCCACCTTCATAACACGCGTGAACGGAATAGACAAAGGGGCGATATTTGGGGAACTCGCCGCAACTCATCGATCACGACGGTAGCACTCTCAGGCTACAGTACCCGACATCCAACCGATCCTTAAACGTCGTTCATCGGTGAAGGAACATTATCTAATCAGAGTGACAGAATAAATGAAGAAAATTTATGTCTGACCTGCCCAATACGTAGCGGAATATATTTAGTCAGCACTGGGACGTCACAGAAAATGCTGAACAAAATCCGGTGGCAGATCCACTGGAAAGACGCTGTGAGGCTTTTTTTTTTTTTCATCAGCCTTCTGACTGGTTTGATGGGCCCGCCACGAATTCCTCTCCTGTGCTAACCTCTTCATCCCAGAGTCGCACATGCAAGCTACGTCCTCAATTATTTGCTGGATGTGTTCCCATCTCTGTCTTCCTCTACTCATTAGACTGTTCATTCCGTTCAGCACATCATGTAATTCTTCTTCTCTTTCACTCAGGATAGCAATGTCATCAGCAAATCGTATCATTTATATCCTTTCACCTTGAATTTTAATTCCACTCCTGAACCTTCCTTTTATTTCCATCCTTGCTTGCTCGATGTACAGATTGAACAGTAGCGGCGAAAGGCTACGTTCTTGTCTTACAACCTTTTTAATACGAGCACTTCGTTCTTGGTCGTCCACTCTTATTATTCCTTCTTGGCTGTTGTACATATTGTGTATGACCCATCTCTCCCTATATCTTACCCCTACGTTTTTCAGAATTTCGAACATCTTGCGCAATTTTACATTGTCGAACGCTTTTTCCAGGTGGTCGAATCCTACGAATGTGCCTTGATTTTTCTTTAGTCTTGCTTCCATTATTAACCGCAACGTCAGAATTGCCTCTCTCGTACCTTTACCTCTCCTAAAGCCAAACTGATCGTCATCTAGCGTATCCTCAATTTTCTTTTCCATTCTTCTGTATATTATTCTTGTAAGCAACTTGGATGCATGAGCTGGCCGCGCGGGATTAGCCGAGCGGACGCCGGCACGGTAGCTCAGCGTGTTCGGTCAGAGAGCTGGTTGGCTTCTGTAACAAAAAACTCAGTCGAAAGATCAACAAATGAACTTTAACGGATGTCATGTAACGTCCGCAACGACCAAACACAACGATCAACAAATAAAAATAAAAAAAAGCGGTCTGAGGCGCTGCAGTCATGGACTGTGCAGCTGGTCCCGGCGGAGATTCGAGTCCTCCTTCGAGCATGGGTGTGTGTGTTTGTCCTTAGGATAATTTAGTTTAAGTAGTGTGTAAGCTTAGGGACTGATGACCTTAGCAGTTAAGTCCCATAAGATTTCACACACATTTGAACATTTTTTTGCATGAGCTGTTAAGCTGCTTGTGTGATTTTTCTCGCACTTGTCAGCACTTGCCATCTTCGGAAATGTGTGGATGTTGCTTTTCCGAAAGTCAGATGGTATGTCGCCAGACTCATACATTCTACACACCAACGTGAATAGTCGTTTTGTTGCCACTTCCCCCAATGATTTTAGAAACTCTGGTGCAATGTTATTTATCCCTTCTGCCTCATTTGATCTTAAGTCCTTTAAATCTCTTTTAAATTCTGATTCTATTACTGGATCCCATATCAAAATCGACTCCTGTTTCGTCTTCTATCAGATCAGACAAATCTTCCCCCTCATAGAGGCTTTCAATGTATTCTTTCCATCTACCCGCTCTCTCCTCTGCATTTAACAGTGGTATCCCGTTGCGCTCTTAATGTTATCACCATTGCTTTTAATGTCACCGAAGGTTGTTTTGACTTTCCTGTATGCTGAATCTGTCCTTCCGACAATCATTTCTTTTTGGTTGTCTTCACATTTTTCCTGCTGCCATTTCATCTTAGCTTTCCTGCACTTCCTATCTATTTCATTCCTCAGCGACTTGTATTAGTCTATTCCTGAGTTTCCCGGAGTGTTTTTGTACTACTCTTTTCATCGATCAATTGAAGTATTTCTTCTGTTACTCATGGTTTCTTCACACTTACCTTCTTTGTACCTATGTTTTCCTTCCCAACTTCTGTGATGGCTCTTTTTAGAGATGTCCATTCCTCTTCAACTGTACTGCCTACTGAGCTATTCCTTACTGCTGTATCTACAGCCTTAGGGTACTTCAAGTTTATCTCGTCATTCCTTAGTACTTCCGTATCACACTTATTTGCGTATTGATTCTTCCTGACTAGTCTCTTAAACTTCAGCCTACTTTCTGTCACTACTACATTGTGATTTGAGTCTATATCTGCTCCTGGGCACGCCTTACAACCCAGTATTGGAATTAGGAATCTCTGTCTGTCAATGAGGTAATCTAACTGAAATCTTTCGGAATTACCCGGCCTTTTCGAATTATACCTCCTCCTCTTGTGATTCCCGAACAGAGTATTCGCTGTTACTAGCTAAAATTTATTGCAGAACTCAGTTAGTCTTTCTTCTCTCTCATTCCTTGTCCCAAGCCCATATTTTCCTGTAACCGTTTCTTCTGCTCGTTCCCCTACAACTGCGTTCCAGTCCTCCAGTCCCCCATGGCTATTAGATTTCCATCCACCTTTTCATACTGTATTAGTCTTTCAGTATCCTCATACACGTTCTGTCTCTTCATCTTCGGCTTGCGACGTCTGCATGTATACCTGAACTATCGTTGTCGGTCTTCGTTTGATGTCGATTCTGATAAGAACGACCCTGTCACTGAACTGTTCACAGCAACACACTATCTGCCCTACCTTCCTACTCATAACGAATCCTGCTCCTGCTATACCATTTGCTGTTGCTGTTGATATTGCCCTACACTCATCTGACCAGAAATCCTTGTCTTCTTTCCACTTCACTTCACTGGCCCCTACTATATCTAGATTGAGCCTTTGCATTTCCATTTTCAGATTTTCTAGTTTCCCTGCCGCGTTCAAGCTTCTGTCATTCCACGCCCCGACTCGTGTAACGTTATCCTTCCGTCGATGACTCAATTTTTTTCTCATGGTAACCTCCCCCTTCTCAGTCCCCTCCCGGAGATCCGAATGGCGGACTATTCCGGAATCTTTTGCCAATGGAAAGATCATCATGACACTTCTTCAATTACACGTCACATGTCCTGTGGATACACGTTACGTGTCTTTAATGCAGTGGTTTCCATTGCCTTCTGCATCCTCATGTCGTTGATCATTGCTGATTCTTCCGCCTTAGGGGCAGTTTCCCACCCGTAGGGCAAGAGAGTGCCCTGAACCTCTGTCCGCTCCTCCACCCTCTTTGACAAGGCCGTTGGCATAATGAGGCTGACTTCCTATGCCGGAAGTCTTCGGCCACCAGTGTTGATTATTAATCAAAATTTAAGCAGCGGTGGAATTCGAAGCCAGATGTTTTGCTTATGAATCAAAGATGCTACCCCTGGACCACGGGTTGTGGCATATACAGGACTATTACAAATGATTGAAGCGATTTCATAAATTCACTGTAGCTCCATTCATTGACATATGGCCACGACACACTACAGATACGTAGAAAAACTCAAAGTTTTGTTCGGCTGAAGCCGCACTTCAGGTTTCTGCCGCCAGAGCGCTCGAGAGCGCAGTGAGACAAAATGGCGACAGGAGCCGAGAAAGCGTATGTCGTGCTTGAAATGCACTCACATCAGTCAGTCATAACAGTGCAACGACACTTCAGGACGAAGTTCACTCCAATGCTTTCGAACTCATTGATGGGGACATGCTGCGCCGACTGCTGGAGGAACTTGATTATCGGCTTGATGTCTGCCGAATCACTAAAGGGGCACATATCGAACATTTGTGAATGCCTAAAAAAACTTTTTGAGTTTTTGTTTGTGTGTGCAAAGCATTGTGAAAATATCTCAAATAATAAAGTTATTGTAGAGCTGTGAAATCGCTTCAATCATTTGTAATAATCCTGTATAGGTTTGAAATACTGTGAGCTTGCACTCCAAGACGAGTCAGAAACACACGTCCCTCGCAGACACACATCACTCACTGATCATGATAAATGAGAAGAGGAACCCGAGCGAGGTGATGCAGGGGTTAGCACATTGGACTCGCATTCGGGAGAACAGCAGTTCGAATTCCCGTCTGGCCATGTAGATTTATTTCTTCCGCCATCTTCCTAAGTCGAACAAGACAATTTCCAGTATAATTCCTTTGAAAGGGCACGGCTGATTTGCTTCCTCATCTTACTTCTATTTGTCTATACCACCGTCCTCATCGACGGAGCGTTCAACACTAATCTTCTTGCCTTCCTTTTAGGATAGGTAGGAAATTAGGAGACAGTTGTACGAAGTGTACCACCAGCTACACTCCTCAAGAGAAATTGCGGAAAAAAGGGGTATTACGTGTAAATGTAAGGTGCTGCGCATTAAATGCATGCTGCTCCACGAAAGCGTCAAGACGCATATCACGATGTAAGATGTCCCTACAATGCTTTCCAAACTAACAGTTCCCTGCATTTATCTAAAAAAAAGACAGGGTTGACACGCCAACCGCCTAATTGCCACTGGGCTGAAAGGTTTCTGAAAGATTGTGTACCTAACGAACTTAACGCAAACCCGAGATAATTATATCCCATTACATTAGCCACGAATTACACAATCTATACGTATGCTAATAATGAAACTATAAAACCGTCACGTTTGTCTGTTTGGACACGCTAGTCTCCAAGACTACTAGACAAATTAGCATAGGTTTTCAGAGGCAGCTTGAATTTAGCTTGGGGCAACATATAGGCCTTAATTCCTCAAAATATGATCACAGAAAAATATCGTAATTTAAAGTTTTATCTGAAAACGTTATGTTTGTCTGTTTGAACACGCTAATCTCCAAGACTACTAGACGAATTTTCATGGAATTCTCACAGGTAACTTGAACGTAGCTTGGGACAATGTACTGGGTTCATTTTATCAAAATTAGAACATCGAAAAAAAAGATAGCGTCATTTAAAGTTTCGTCTAAAAACGTCCGTTGAGCGTAGTAGTTCAGATGTTTAATCAACACAGCGTAGTACATCAAAGAACCAATACATAGGCTGCTAGTTTCGTAGTACACCAAAGAACCAACAGAAGGTGCTGTTAGTTTGTGAGGTCTTTTTCGGAAATTTACACTAGTAACAAAATTAAGTGCCGCAATATTATCTTTACGAATACAAATTAACGGCTAACTTAGTTGGCTGTGATAGATGGATTTACTGATTTCACTTTGTGTATTAATAACTTAACCATATTGCTTTGCTTCTTTTGCTAGGTTTTATTGACATTCTTCGCTAGGAAAACCGGATTTATTAAGTTTGCTTTGAGTATTGGTTGGCTACTATTTACTTTTTGATTTCGTTTTGTTTGCGAATAAAAATTCGTAAAAAATGGTCGGGCATTTCCGAATAGAGCAAAATGATTACAAGATTGAGAGTTATGTAGTCTCGAGAATCCCATGAATATCGTAGGTGAGCGTTGCTGCGGCTGGAGTACATCAGGGCTTTAACTCGCTCTTTGGAAACTCCTTCCGAAACCAAGGTACGAAGTAACTGCTCGAGAGTGTCATGCATTATCTCGCTCCTCGGAACCCTTCGCTTACAGAGGCTTAAAGTTACTTCTGTCCAAGGTAACGTCATAGAAGAGGAAAACTTCACGGAAAGTGGCGTAGGCGAGCGAGTTTTTAAGCCCTGATTACCACTTATTCCTAACAATTTACAATTCTGCTTTAAACACGTACAATTCCTGGTGAACTTATCTTAAGCTGTGACCATAAACAAAGCACAGGGCCAGACGCTCCACGCAGTGGGCGTGGAGCCTAGTGTCTGTTGTTCTACGTGGCTCTTTCCCACATTAGTGAAGCAAACAAGCTCTTTCTTCGTCCACGTCTCCAATCATACTACTTCAAATGCTGTACACAAAAAAGATTTATAATTAAAATATAAATTCCACACGTATGAAGCTTCAAAGAAAAGACTCTGAGCACTATGGGACTGAACATCAGAAGTCATCAGTGACATAGACTTAGAAGTACTTGAACCTAACTAACATAAGGACATCACACACATCCATGCCCTAGGCAGGATTCGAACCTGCGACCGTAGCAGCAGTGCGGTTCCGGGCTTTAGCACCTAGAACCGCTCGGCCACAGCTATGAAGCCCCGAATGCAGCTATAAATGAATACACGGGCAACGCCACGTTTCTCAACTAGTTCATAAAAATTGGTTCAAATGGTTCACATGGCTCTGAGCACTATGGGTCTTAACTTCTGAGGTCATCAGTCACCTAGAACTTAGAACTACTTAAACCTAACTAACCTAAGGACATCACACACATCCAAGCCCGAGGCAGGATTCGAACCTGCGACCGTAGCGGTCGCGCGGTTCCAGACTGTAGCGCCTAGAAACGCTCGTCCACTCCGGCCGGCTCATAAAAATTCATTGGGTACGGATGCTCCAATACTTTGTCGAATTACGTCTCCAAAATTCCGTAATTTCACTCACAAGCTTGTGACATGTTGCACATTAGTACGCACAATAACTGCACAGTCTGTGACAAGTGTTGCAGTCGGGCGCAGCGACCAGCTTCACTCCGTGCGGCGGACAGGCGCTTGCATTACGCTGTTGTGGCCGCAGCGGCGCAGCGCCGACAATAGCGGCTTTGGAATTGCCCCAGTTACTGGCCCAGTACCGCACAAATCCTGCCCGCGGCAACGCAACAGCTTGCGTACACAACCGCAGCCACACAGCGGAAATGTGTGTCGGCTGCCGCTGGAACATTACACACAGACCTACTGTTTCTCCACATACAACGCTATAGAGAGTTACCTACTGTACGCTGTCTGCTGAAAACAACTTCGCATCAGAAACACTCACTCTCTTTCAGGTTCTCCGCAAGCATGAAATGTGGCAAAATTGACAGCGCTCTCGACTAGCTGTTACGAAAAAGGCTACGCATCTGAATTTTATGTTTTGGGATTTCTTCGCTGGGAAGGTAGTGTACCGTGAGCTGCTAACTGTGGCACCTGCTGATCAAAGACGCCACAGATTGCCGGAAGAGACTATCCTGAAGGCGAGACCGTTGGTGCAAGTGGGTTCCCGCAAGCAGCAGGGGTACTTCATGGCCCTCCACAGATCACGCGACAGAGATAAATAGACTAACCTACCAATAATTAAAACTGTCGTTTAAAAGACAGAAATAGTAGCTCATGATAGAGACAAGTCTGACTGACTGAGAGAAAAAAGAAAAAACAGGATATAGTACAAGCAAATATTAAAAATTACGTCTAATAGTAAAAATAGGCATAAAGTGGGATGGTGTCCCTGAGTTGGCTGGGGATTCTTAAGAAGTGCTAATGCAGTAGAACGGGCCAAGATTCTGCCCAGGATTCTGTCTCACTTCCCATGGAGGAGACGTGGTATACTACACTTCCAGTTCAAAAAATGGTTCAAATGGCTCTGAACACTATGGGACTTAACTTCTGAGGTTATCAGTCCCCTAGAACTTAAAACTACTTAAACCTAACTAACCTAAGGACCCCACATACATCCATGCCCGAAGCAGGATTCGAACCTGCGACCGTAACGGTCACGCAGTTCCAGACTGTAGCGCCTAGAACCGCTCGGCCACCCCGGTGGGCACTACACTTCAAGCACAGACTTTGTAGCATTGACTTCTGTAGTATGCTCGTTGGGCTGAAGAAGGCGGAGAGGTATGCCACCTTGCTAGCCGGTAGCAGGGGTGTTAAAACTCATTTCTCATTGAAAAATGGAAGACACGTTCATGTTTCTGTTACAGTTGTGAGATTTTTGTGGGTAGAATGTCTATGAAACTTCCTGGCAGATTAAAACTGTGTGCCCGACCGAGACTCGAACTCGGGACCTTTGCAAAGGTCCAGGCCAGGAAGTTTCATATCAGCGCACACTCCGCTGCAGAGTGAAAATCTCATTCTGGAGAATGTCTATGAGTCAAGGTAAAAGCAGCAGCGTATTAGGCGAGCTGACATTTGCAATTCTATGCTAATGGTATTCTAAAGCCGTTAATAATGTAGCTGTAATCATATGAATATTATCACAATTCCTATAGGGGTGCTCACACTCCAAGTGACGAATACGAATTTCAGTGTCATTTTTTAGCAATGTCCCCACGTTGCGTATCGGCTATTTCGTACAGGGACCAACCCAAGTGCAAGTAGATTTACGAAGTCTTCGCAACTAAGCCATGTACGTTTATAACAGTCAGCACTTTTACGTATGTAGTGCGGCATTTCTTATGTTCGACTTATGGCTATGCAGATTTTCTTATCGAAACTACAGAAATATCAACGGTGGAGAGAGGGTAAGATTTTAACATTCCTTTGGCCTAGAGATAATTGGAGAAGGAATATTAGAGGAAGGATCTCGTTCAAGAAACCATGTTGCCATTCACCTGACAAAATTTAGGGGACTCTTGGAAAACTAGAGAATGTCCAGAATTCGAACCCCACTCCTCCCAAGGCTTGTGTCCCAGCAGCGGATGGCTCTGATGTTTTCTAGTGTGGTGGTACCCGACGCAGAAGCACGTGAAAGGTGACCCCGGAAAACTCCTAATCACTAGATTACGGGCCAGTGTCCTGCCTTATCATTTAGTTCCAGTAAGGTGGATATAGAGGAACTATGAGCAAAGTTTAGACTGTGAATAGCGGTCTGGAGAACTATGTGGCTAGTAAGTGGATTAAGGACGGAAATGACCCACCACGATTTAACAACGAAATTCGGAAATTGCTGAAGAAGCAGAGACTGTTGCACTTTCGGTTCAAACTAGAAAGCGCAAGTGACGACAGGCAAAGGTTGGTAGAGATTCGTGCGTCTGTGAAAAGATCTATGAACGAATCATACAAGTACCATCATCATACCTTACCAAAAGATCTTGCTGAGAACCCAAGAAAATTCCGGTCCCACTTGTAATCGCTAAGCGGGTCTAAGGGTCCCATTCAGTCACTCGTTGATCAGCATGGTGTGGCAGTTGCAGATATCAAAACGAAAGCCGAAGTTTTAAATTTCTTGTTTAAGGAATCGTTCGCGGAGGAGAACCGTACAGACATACCATCGTTTGACCATCGAATAGATTCCCCTTCGGATGACATAGAACAAGCAACCTTGGCGTAGAGAAACAAATGGAAAAGTTGAAAACAAATAAGTTGCCAGTTCCGGATGGATTACGGCTTCGGTTTAAGAAGACTGCTCTGCGCCGTTGACCCCTTACTTACCCTACATTTATCTCGAATCCCTCGCCCAGTGTAAAATCCCAAGTGACTGGAAAAAAGCGCAGGTGACTCCTGCATCTAAGAAGGGTATAGGAACGAACGCACAAAATTATACATCAATATCCTTAACGTCGGTTTGCTGCAGAATTCTTGAACGTATTCTCAGTTCGAATGTACAAAATTTCCTCGACATAGAGAAGCTTATGGCCACGACACCGCACGGTTTTAGAAAGCATCGCTCATGCGAAATCAGCTTGCCCTTTTGTCATACGATATACTGGGAACTATGGTTGAGGGGCAACAAGCAGATTCCATATTTCTAGGTTTCCCAAAAGGATTTGATACGGTGACCCGCTGTAGACTGATAACCAAAGTACAAGCATATTGAATGTTTTGCCAGGTATGTGAGTGGCCCAAAGACTTCTTCAGTAATAGAAACCAGTATGTTGTCCTGGACGGCGAGTGTTCATCAGAAACAAGGGTATCGTCAGGAGTGAGTGCCCCAGGGAAGCGCAATAGGACCGGCTATAAACTTAAATGATTTGACGAACAGAGTGCGCAGCAATCTGTCGTCGTTTAATGATGATGCCGTGGAATACGCGAAGGTGTCGAAATTGAGTGACTGTACAAGGGTATAGGATGACTTAGACAAAATTTCTAGTTAGTGGGGTGAATGGCAGCTAGCTCTAAATGAAGCAAAAATGTAAGTTAACGCGGATGACTAGGAAAACAAATCGCTTTCGCCATCCATCTCGCATGATGGGGAACACGTAAAATGACTAAAAGTTACTTGTAATCCTCCAATGATTCCTGTGCTCTCAAAGTATCACGAATAAATTCGAATATCTGACAAACGTAGACCTGACCCAAGTGTTCCTTGACTTTTCAGTACTGAATTCCAGTTTTAAATTTATTAATATCGATCCCAGATCAAGCGTGACGTTTTTTTTTTTTTTTGTATTTTTTTAATTTTAAGAGTCGCTTTGCGTTTTAAGTGGAACGTTCTCAGGAGAGCTTCTGTGAAGTCTGGAAGGTAGGAGACGAGGTACTGGCAGAATTAGAGCTGTGGGGACGGGGCGTGAGTCGTGCTTGGATAGCTCAGTCGTTAGAGCGCTTGCCCGCGAAAGGCAAAGGTCTCGAGTTCGAGTCTCGGTCCGGCGCACAGTTTTGATCTGCCAGGAAGTTTCATGTATTCGGATAGAACAATTATATTCGCGGAATCGTACCGTGATTGCAGACGGGTTCATCTACATCCAAACATACTCTGCAAGCCACCTAATGCTGTACGACGCAGAGTACGTCTGATCCCTCTACCCCGTTCCACTCGGGAATAGCGCGTGGGAAGAATGACTGTCGGTAAGCCAGTGTAATGACTCAAATTTCTCGAATTTTCTCATCGTGCTCATTACGTGAGATGTATGTAATGGGAAGTGATATGATGGCCGACTCTTCCCGGAAACTGCTCTCTCGAAATTTATGTAACGCTCTCCCGCCGATTAAACGCTCCCGTGACGAAACGCGCTGTTAAAAACGGAAAGTGCACCAGAAGCATCTATGGCCAGAACTAACAGTATATTGACCCCATAGATGTAGGCAAGTCTTCAGAATGAAGCTTGAAATTACTGAATCTCGGTAAAAATTACTCGACGTGCCCTATCGTTCGTCTCGTTGTAACGGTTAACCATGTTAATCTGTAGGTGGAGGCTGGAGTGGCGGCAGACAGTTATTGTTTTCGTACCAACAAGTAAGGTTCGTACCACCAAGAAGATTCAGATCAGTTGGAAAAATATCGAAGTCCCAAGCTCATATAGTCTGCTCGAACAGGCATCTTGCTGCCGAGGGACTGGGCTATAGAGAGGCTGGGCTGGAGAGACGCTTGGCAGTGGAGGCTCGGACGAAGAATGATTTTATGGCATCTGCTTCCTACAAGGAAGATTCGTGCCTCTGCGTTTATCTTTCGTCATGTAACTTTCATTGGCTGAACGGTAGATATTCCGTCCACAAGTTGTCTTAAACGGTATTGGTCTTCCCTTTCTCTCATTTCACTACTCAGTATGCACTCCTATTTCATGCATTGAGGTCTATAAGAAATTTTCGCTGATTTTCGTTTCAAAATTCCATCGTTAAAATTCCTAATTTAATCACATGGTATGCAGATTTTCAAAGCTTGTAGAAACAAATTCCCCCTACAGAACTTTATTATTCAGATCAAATTTCGTATACGTAGCTCACTTATTTATTGAAAAAACCACTGAAAAATTGAAAAGAATAACCAAAGGAATTAAAATTAACGGGGAAAGAATACAATGTATCCGTTTTGCAGATGATATAGTAGTACTTGCTGACTCAGTAAAGGAAATGGAGTATATGTTGTGAAAATTTCCCAAAATCCTAAGAGAATTGCAGGCTGAGGACTTCTGTTATTTGGGGAGCACAATCACTGAAGACAATAAATATATCACAGATATAAAGAGAAGAATAGCCTTGGCAAAGCAAGCTTTCCAAAATAAAAGGAATTTACTAACAGACAATCATATAAACCTAGAAAGTAGGAAAAAGTTTGCCAAAACCTTTGTCTGTAGTGTCTTAACATAGGGATGTGAACCGTGGACTCTGGGAAAGGCAAAGAAAAAGAGACTGGATGCAATGGAAATCTAGATATGGAGAAGAATGACGAAAACAAGCTGGGTAGATAGAAAAAGTAATGGACAGGTCTTAAGAGAA
This sequence comes from Schistocerca piceifrons, assembly GCF_021461385.2. Classification (NCBI taxonomy): domain Eukaryota; kingdom Metazoa; phylum Arthropoda; class Insecta; order Orthoptera; family Acrididae; genus Schistocerca; species Schistocerca piceifrons. The sequence goes on along the minus strand of NC_060138.1, from coordinate 987,918,757 downwards.
GTGAATGAGAACAGAACGCTGCTAAAGTATATAGGAACAAGAAAATCAAAAATAATAGGGCACATAATGAGATACAAGCAGTTCCTCAAGAAGGTATTTGAAGGAAAAGTTTTAGGGAAAAAACCAAGAGGCAGGCCAAGAGCAACGTATTTTAATAACATCAAAGAAGATATGGGGGTCAAATCGTATGAAGAATTGATGAGGATGACAATGGAGAGAGGGATGTGGCTAAATCGACAAGGCATAGGCTTTAGTTCGTGATGAGCCGTAAGTGTAACCTTATGAGCTAACAGGTTGTAAACCGGGAGATGAAGCCCACTTCGCCGGCAAGAGTGGCCGTGCGGTTCTGGGCGCTACAGTCTGGAACCGAGCGTCCGCTACGGTCGCAGGTTCGAATCCTGCCCCGGGCATGGATGTGTGTGATGTCCTTAGGTTAGTTAGGTTTAATTAGTTCTAAGTTCTAGGCGACTGATGACCTCAGAAGTTAAGTCGCATAGTGCTCAGAGCCATTTGAACCATTTTTGAAGACCACTTCCAAATTAAATCGATATTTTTCCTCTTTTCAGTAAAGTGTTTATATTATTCAAAGTTAATTAATTTAAAAGATATTGGTAATTAAAGATTCGCATTGTGCGACCTTTCAGTGCCAATAGTAGCCAAAGCACCAAAAATTTCCGGGCTATGTTGAGATGCTTTTGATCACCTGATTTTTCTGAATCTATTGACACCCGTATTAATGAGCAAGGGTCCTTAATTAAAAATTACTTAATTTTCAGTAACTAAATTTCAATGTCAAAGATGGCTCCAATGTTCATAAATACGGGATTTCCAAAAGCATAATCGTAAATTATATTTTAATAAATGCTGCTATTGATAAATAACATACAAACAAAATACGACGACAAAATCAGTCCCAATGAAAGATTAGTTTTCTGACCTACAGAATTTGTAAACTATTATAAATGAACGAGGTTCAGTAACGACCTGGAGCAAGTCTTTATCAAATCAAAGCTCGCACCAATTTCAGTTAATCTGCTTGCTCGCTCATTTTGTCCACTGTCAGTCTGCTCTTAAGTTTCCATCATTCTGTTCATTCTGCGGTTAGTCTTCGTATGGTATAGTTTCAGGTTAGCAGTCTGTATTTTAGACCAGCCTCGGGAACCGTTATTGTCGTCTCTCGTTTCGCTTAATTTAAACTGAGAAAACATTTTTATAATTATGAGCAATAGACATCAAAATGTGCCTTTGCGTCGTTTGAACGATACTTGAGACTAGTAACACTTCTGTGACTTTTTCTAATTAATGGGGTGCGAAGCAACTTTTGATCCTTCGTCTGTATTGTGTTCTGTTTTGCTTTCTGACAAGACAAGAACAATTAAGCTCCGCGTATGTCCGTACTAACAACCTGTTTTAAAATAAGTATTAGAGAGTGTAAGAGACCTGATCATCATCAACAGAATCTTAAAGATGTCAGTAAAGATTGGTAAACATCCCATTTTGAGCTTGGAAAGAGGCTTCCAGTTATTCATTTCAAGGATAAGTCCTAAAGCAGCCCTTTCAGGTAGTCATCCAGCGAAACTGTGCAGTTACCAAGGCTTCTTCCATCATAGGTACGTTTAGATACATGCCAGTTGGGCTCTGAAAAACTGTGTCCTACTCTCTTTCTGTCTATGGTCAATGAGGATCGACCTCCGTAAGCACAGCTGTGTTTTTCTCTTTCACTTCTAAAGTATTTACGTATTTGTGTTACTCAATCACAGCGACTTTTACATTATTTTAAACATTTTGTCTTGCTATGCCTGAGTTCGGTGGCGGTGTCCCACGACTTCGAAGACGTCATAAATTGTGCTGTTCCTTGCTGCACTCTCAAATGTTATCTACAGCGGTCTCTGTATTTCTACAGTTCTGTCCATAAAAGCGTATCTCCTGGTCTCTGCCAAAAACGGCACGTACCTCCCTGCCACACACAGCTCCTTAAAACGGACTCCAGTGTCCAATGTAACCCGAGTTTTGTGAGTTTTTGCTTTCGGCGCCGAGAGCAGCTCCTCAAAGTACAGGACAGTCTGGCCGCGGCATTCGACTCTTGCCAGTGTCTGAGTCCCTTCCATGAATTCTCTTGGGCTGGTCCCCCTGCCACTCGCTCACAGCTCGGTTCAAATTGCTTTCATAGTGCCCTCTTATTTAGATGAACATGCAATTCAATATGTAATGTAATTTACGTTAGTTAAGAACTGGCAATCACTGGTACTGACACATACCTCATTCATCAGTGGACATTAGTTATTCCAATTTGATTTGACTTTTTAATTCTGGTTTTATATCAGTTATCGGACAGTTTTGGAACAAAGGTCACGCAACAACATTCTTTTCTCTTTTTCAGTTGTAGTTATGGCTTTCTGAGACAGTCTTATCAAGCGATATTCCTGGAGCGTCCTTGAAATCAAATAACTCTGATTTAGCAGTACTTGATCTTCAAGTTAAAAATTCGGCAAATTGTACTAGGATTAAAAATGATTAGAAATAGCTGGTCGACGAAAAGTTAAACGACTAAACTATAAGCAAATTTATCAGCATAAGATGCATTGTGTATTGTGTATTGAACCGGGGACCTAGAAACGACGGAGAGGCTTCGTCCCGCCGTAGCCCTCAGTGGGTCACAACCCCACAACAGGCCACAGCAGTCCACCCACCCCAGCGCCGCCCCACACCGAACCCAGTGGACCGCCCCTCACCCCCTTTCCCCCCGAGAACGTCTCATACCAGACGAGTGCACCCCAAATGTTTGTGTGGTAGAGAAATTATGGTGTATGCGTACGTAGAGACAGTCTTTGAGCAACAATCGCCGGAATAAGGGGAACCAGCCCGCGTTCGCCGAGGCAGATGGAAAACCGCCTAAAAACCACCAACAGGCTGACTGGCACACTGGACCTCGACACTAATCCGCCGGACGGATTCGTGCCGAGACCCGGCACGCCTTCCCGCTCGGGAAACAGCGTGTTAGACCGCGCGGGTAGCCGGGTGAGCAGCGTAATATGAGTAGAAGACTTTTCTTTTTTCTTCTTTTCGTATGTACTTATGCACAAAACGTATTATAAATTCATAAAGAAATGACTTACCTGCACTCAACTACTAAATTTCATATTCGCTTCGCTCTCGCCTCTTCCTTCCTGCTTCTGCTCGCTCAGTTGTTTCTTCTCGCTTTCGCAAGTAGCTGGCAGTCAATTCCATGTGTTAACCATGCCCACTCATTTGATTGTTGGTTCATCAAAACCTGTTTTATCTTCTTCAGTAGCAATGATATTTAAAGTATTAGCACATGCTATGTCAAAAATTCATGTTATTGAACAAAATGTTTCTCTTCACTTATTAACGTCCAATGATCATACAGAAAGTTTTTGTACTTGCATCCATTGTTGATACAAAACTACAAATTACGGTATTCGGTTTCTCAGTTCCTGTGCCGGAATTCGTGTTTTCCCCTAACGGATTAAACCTTCCCGCACAACTAATAAGGCGCAGTTAATTTTCACGCTCACAAATAGTAAAGGAAATTCTTTAACGTTTGTTTGATAGACAGCAGTATGCTTCCAGTATTTACATAGGAGCTATATCCGAGCAAATTAAATGTTTTTGCAGTAAAAAAACTGAAAACAGAGACATTTTACTTGCTAGGACTGCTACCTTCCCTCGAAACTGAAAGACTGCGCATGTTGCCCGGGTTGGGTCGTAAAAGAGAACGTATGGCTCGATCGGCCCTCTCTCTAGCAATGTTGGAGCGATTTACCCACAACGTCACCCAACAAACGCGATCTACGACATGAGAACGCATTCCGTTAAGGAGACTGAGGTAAAAAAATCCTACATTGGGTAATTAATGAATTAGTCATAAAGACGCATATTTTGCGAAGTTGGCTGTTTTATTTTATTGGGTTTTTCTGCTTATGCGGAAACGGGTATGACACCCCTTTATCGTACGGAGCCCATATATCACACAGTTCATTTTTCACTGAAATGGAACAGAACTCGGGGTCACCCCAGAAAAAATTACACAAAATTTAAGAAAGTCCCAAATGAGAGCGACACTAAGCTTGATCTACATCACCTTTCTCTCGACTCTAAAAGCCACAACTGCTGGTTAGGTATTACTACTGCATAGTCATCACAAAAAAACTCACACACACACACACACACACACACACACACACACACACACGCCAAAAGTAAATTGATTGCGGCGGCATTCAGCTCCCTCGTCCTTCTGGACCTGTAGCATTCTCCCCTCAATGGTCCACGATCGATTCCGAAATGCCGCTAGTTTCCGAGAACTATCAAAAATTTTTATACATTAAGGCTTCAGTGACAGCGCATTCCTGCAGAATCAGTGGTTTTGTTTCTCTCTCACGCGAATTCTCAATGTTTCAGTCCCAGCTACAGTTAATAGAAAACATTTATTCAGTAGTGCGCCTACAAAACAGCTCATATTCAAACATTAATAACGAGCAGATGACGTTCCATATACCGGGTGATCAAAAAGACAGTATAAATTTGAAAACTTAATAAACCACGGAATAATGTAGATAGAGAGGTAAAAATTGACACACATGCTTGGAATGACATTTTATTAGAACAAAAAAAGAACACCCCATATTGCTAGACGCGTGAAAGATCTCTTACGCGCGTCGTTTGGTGATGATCGTGTGATCAGCCGCCACTTTCGTCACGCTTGGCCTCCCAGGTCCCCAGACCTCAGTCCGTGCGATTATTGGCTTTGGGGTTACCTGAAGTCGCAAGTGTATCGTGATCGACCGTCATCTCTAGCGGTGATGGAAGACCACATCCGACGCCAATGCCTCACCATAACTCCGGACATGCTTTACAGTGCTGTTCACAACATTATTCCTCGAATACAGCTACTGTTGAGGAATGATGGTGGACATACTGAGCATTTCCTCTAAAGAACATCTTTGCTTTGTCTTACTTTGTTATGCTAATTATTGCTATTCTGATCAGACGCAGCGCCATCTTTCGGACATTTTTTGAACGTTTGTATTTTTTTTTTTTTTTTTTGTTCTAATAAAATCCCATGCCATTCCAAGCATGTGTGTCAATTTGTACCTCATTATTTACATTATTCCGTGATTTATTCAGTTTTCAAATTTATACTGAGTTTTTGATCAGCTGGTACATATTGGAAAAACCATTTGCGAGTGCGATTGGGTGAAAAAATGCACCCACCCTTTAAGACTCCCTACAAAGCGAGTATTTCAGATCCCTATTTAACCCTAGCGGTTTCTTTCCATCTCCTCGATACCTACGACGGTATAGAGTAGTTTAGTTACGTACACGTTCCGTGGATCACACAGTGTTGTAAAGAACTTAAGTATGAAAGTAACTCTCGCATGATGTGCCACCGCCAAGTAACATCGCAACTGTGGGATGTGCTGGGTCGAAGTAGTGCAACACGAACACGTGCTCCAACGACCATCAAGGTGTTGTCAGCCGCGCTGGTTCAAAAAGGTTCAAATGGCTCTGAGCACTAAGGGACTTAACATCTGAGGTCATCAGTGCCCTAGAACTTAGAACTACTTAAACCTAACGTAACCTAAGGACATCACACACATCCATGTCCGAGGCAGGATTCGAACCTGCGACCGAAGCAGCAGCGCGGTTGCGGACTGAAGCGCCTAGAACCGCTCGGCCACAGTGGCCAGCTCAGACGCGCTGATGGAGGAATGGAACACATTACCACGAGAACTCCGTACCATCTCTGTGTGCAGTATGAGAGCACGTTACAGAAGATGCCCAGTTAAGAACCTTGTCCCGCCATCATAAATGGTGGCACTTCAAAGTAACTAACGTCTTCGAATAAAAATGTCATTTCTGTTCGTCTCATTGCGTATTTCTTTCAGTTACCATCTGTACTACACTACAATGTCCAGTCACATCAATGTGACCATCTACCCAAAGCCTGAATAGCCAGCTTTCGCAGCGTGGGCCGCTGCGAGACGCGCACAAACAGAGTCAGTGAGGTTCTGTAAAATACTGACAAGGATGTGGAGCCGACTCCAGTGCCATGTCCAGTTGCGCTTGGTTCCTCGGTTGAGGATCCACGGCAGCAACAGCCCGATCGTACTGATCCCACAGATTCTCAATTGGGTTTAAATTCTGGGAGGTTGTTGGTCAGGTAAGTACGGTAAACTAATAGGTGCCCTTAGAACTGTGCACGTTTTCTCCGAGCTGTATGACACGTTGCATTGTCGTACTGATAGATAGCATCGTGCTGAGGAAAATCAAACTGCATGTAGGGGTGGATGTGGTCTTGGTTCAAATGGCTCTGACCACTGTGGCACTTAACATCTGAGGTCATCAGTGCCCTAGAACTTAGAATTACGTAAACCTAAGTAACCTAATGACATCATACACATCCATGCCCGAGGCAGGACTCGAACCTGCGACCGTAGCGGTCGTGCGATTCCAGACTGAACCGCCTAGAACCGCTCGGCCATCCTGCCGGCTGGATGTGGTCTCCAAGGACGGATTCATACCTGTGTTGATCCACTGTGCCTTTCATAATGACAAGATCACCAGAGAATTCCACGAAACCCCCCCCCCCCCCCCCCCAAGATCATAATGCTGCCTCGTATCGTAACGCAGAACATTTGAGACGTTTTACGCCTTACACGTAAAACGTGATTCATCTGAAACGTCCACCTGTCCCTGCTCATTAGACGTCGTGTTGCAGTACCGGCTTGCAGTTCCAGCCTTCGTCGCTGATTAACAGCAGTCAGCAAGGGTGCATGAAACAGGCGACTGATGCAAAGTCGCAAACACAGCAACGTTCGCTGAATGGTCATTGAGGAGACGCTGTTGGAAGCCCCTTGGTTCATCTGGGCGGTCAGTCGCTCAAAGTCTATTCTCCCATACACAACTCTGTAGCCATCGTTCACCTCTGTCATCCGTGGCCCGTAGTACTTGCCTCGGTGCCGGTTTTGGATACCGCCATTTTGCCTGCGTGGTCTACTTTAGCCACCGCGGCACACGAGCAGTTTGCAGACTGAAAAGCTTCCACCACTGGCCCGAATACCAAAGATTATGCCCTTTTGGACGTCAGATAAAGCGCTCCGGTTCCGCTTTACGACAACTACTGCACTGTTTTCGGCGTCCCCTGACATGCTTTATATACCCTCTACTGCTAGTGCTATCACGTTTCGTCTGTGAGTGGTTTTTACATGTTCATCTACAACTACATAATTACGCTGCAATTAAGTGCCCGCCAGAGAGTTCATCGAGCCGTCTTCAAGCTATTTCTCCACTTTCCACTTTACAACAGTGCGCGGAAAAAAAACACTTACTTCTTCCCGTGCGAGCTCTGATTTCACCGGTTTTATTATGATGATCGTTCCTTCCTATGCAGATGGGCGCCAATACAATATTTTCACACTCTGAGGACAAAAAACGCCTTTCTTTCAACGTTGATGAAGAACATTGTGTAACTGCGACCTTCCGCTCTGTTGTTTAACTAGTCATTTTTGCAATTACACTAAACTTTCTGAATAAAAAATACGGCAACGTGCTGACCATTTACATAATTATATTAAGCTGCTTTTGTTACTTCCAGTAATTTATTCTGAACTATGTTCAGTCTTTCTCTCTTACACACACACACACACACACACACACACACACACACACACACATACTGTTTTATGTTATTATACATTCAGGAATTCTGCTATGGAGTAAAAGGCGCTGTCAAGCAAACATCATTTCAGTTTGTCGTTGTAAGTTCAATTTATTAGCTATTAAATTCATAGCATCGCTGCGTGTCAGAATTCCTTATGGCTAAATACATATTCCTCCCTGTGCCACTCTGAGGCTGAATGAAGGAAGCTGTAAGTCATTTCTCCTTCTTGTATTGCTCTTACGAATGTTGCTGTTATATCTAATTTGTGATTTTCATAAGCGAATAAATGTACTAAGCGGCTAGAATGAAATTTTCACTCTACAGCGGAGCGTGCGCTGATATGAAACTTAGTGGAATATTAAAACTGTGTGCCGGACCGATACTCGAACTCGTGCTTGGTTAGCTCAGTTGGTGGAGCACTTGCCCGCGAAAGGCAAAAGTGCCGAGTTCGAGTCTCGGTCCGGCACACAGTTTTAATCTGCCAGGAAGTTTTACTATGCGGCTGTTTTGGTATGCCCAAATGTTAAAAAACAATTTACAAAATGTTCTGTAGTGGACACATACACTAACAAGCCAAAACATTATGACGACTGCCCACCGCGAGGTTCGGTGATGGCTTTGCGGGAACTAGCACGGTAAGGAAAGCATGTAAGTGAATCAAAGGCTGATGGGGAATCGTTCTAGCGACGCCACGGGCCGCAAATGAGAAAATCTGCTGACATAAGCGACTTTGTCAAAGACGATATTATTATTACCCAGAGCCTTTGAACGAGTATCTCGAAAACGACTCAGCTGGTCGAATGTTCACGTACTACTGTAGTGATCATCTACGGAAATTGGTACAACGACAGTGAAACTACCACTGGGCGATAAATGGTTGAATGTCCACGTCCACAAGCCGGCCGTCGTGGCCGAGCGGTTCTAGGCGCTCCAGTCCGGAACCGCGCTGCTGCTACGATCGCAGGTTCCAATCCTGCCTCGGGCAAGGATGTGTGTGATGTCCTTAGGTTAGTTAGGTTTAAGTAGCTCTAAGTTCTAGGGGACTGATGACCTCAGATGTTAACTCCCATAGTGCTCAGAGCCATTTGAACTATTTTGATTTCCACGACTCTTCACAGAACGTGGGATTTGGAGGCTTGCATGCTCTGTAAAAGCAGGGGGTTCGCAGCAGTCGACCCTTACGTGTTCACATGCTGACCCCACGACATCGTCAGTTATGATAGCAATGACTACAGGATCGTCGAGATTGTACCGTGGATCAATGGTAACGCGTGGGCTCGTAGGATGAATCACGTTTTTGCTACACCCGTTCGATGCTCGTCTCAACAAACGTCGTCATCCACCCGAACGGTGGTTCCAAATGTATACCGTGCTAAGGAAGCAGGCTGGTGGGAGCAGTATTATGCTATGGGAGACATTCTGCTGCGCTCGCATGGAACGTATGGTAATAATCGACGACACGCTGACAGCAGTGAACCACTTGCACCCCTTCACGATTGATGCCCCTCTTGCTGGCGATGTCATCTTCCAGCACGATAATTGTCCGTGTCTCAAAGCGAGAATAGTGCTATAGTGGTTTGAGGAGCATGGCAGTGTACTCATGTTGATACCTTATCCACGAAATTCACTTGATGTGAATCCAATTGAACCAATTCTGGTCTCTATCAGGTGCCATCACCGAGAATGCAAATCAGCGGCTCGCTGTTTCAGGAAATTGCATGACTTGTGCGTGGACATCTGGCGCTACACACCTCCACAAACCTAACAACAAATTGTCGTATCAATGACAGCCAGAATCGATTACGCATTCCAAAGATGGACCAACGAATTATTAAGCAGATAGTCATAATATTTTGGCTCGTCAGTATATTAGCCCTATTACAAGCTTTTTTGTAACAAGTAGTTTCATTCTTGGTACCGCGTTATCACACAATATGTTGCTATAAGAGACTAATTGATAAGAAAGGTAAAACTTAGCAACTTTTCGACATTTTTAACACCAAAATCTGTTGTAATACACAACACAAAAGTTGCAACAATCACGCGTTTATGTAGGTCTAAATGTGACTTCTGTTTCAGATTCTTATCAAAATCAACACCAAAGAAGTTAGAATTTTCTTTTTTAGTTATTTTTCCACATTCTTTACATCTAATGATGTGATCAGACTATTTGCCGTACTGAATTGCATCTGTAGTATATTATCTCAGGCCAGTGACAGTCCATTTGCAGATGATCAGTCAGTAATTTTCAAGATAATATGATTTAGATCTTCAGGTGATGAAGCCCTTCCAGTAGGCTTCATTATAGCACTTGCAACGTCGGCACAGAGAACTATTTCTGCTTCTTAAGTATATGATAGCACATCATTTATATAAAACAAAAATAATAGTAGACTCAGTATTACCCTGCATTTAAAAACTTCCCGGATGAAATCGCTACCTACCGAATTGGAAAAGTTTCATTGAAGTATTTGCCTGAGACATCCTGTAATTAGCGTACGGAACTATTTTCGTGTGTCGTTCAGATTTCTGGCACAGTAATAATTGTGTCACACTGCGGTCGCATATTTTCAGACGGAACAGCAATAGCACAGGGCAGATGTTTACACATAACGTTCACGTTTGCTTCCAAGACGTTTGCAAATATCCGTTGAATAATGCAGTTATGTTTACTCCTTCAATGTTGCACGTTCCAGCTATATTCTCCAATCTCAGTTACCACGGACTGCTACCGCGATGCAGCTAGATCTCAAACGGTGCTCCCACCTTCGCATGTCCTGCGACACATGCGGAGTGCGACGGTCTTAACTTGTACAAAAGGACTAACAGTACCTTAGTGAATCTCATCTACTGTAATTTAGTGAATCATCTACAGCTATCCGTAGTAAACCGTCGTTCTCAGCGAGTCATTACGCTGAAACGGAAAGGATAAATAACTGTTCGGACATTATTGGATGCAATGGCCAGAATTACTGTGTAGCATTTTAAACGACAGAGTCTCAAACAGAGTGGTAGAGGTATACTTACAGAAACAACCAACAAGAGGAGGTGCTGCAGAACGGGATGCCGACACGCAAGGGGCAGGTTGGGTTTCCCACGGTCAGAAAAGAGAAACACAACTCAGCCAATATCACAAGCAACTACGTAGCAAGCAGCAACACAAGACACAGTAGCGTAGTAAGCGTTGGCTAGCTTCCGAGAATAAATAAAAAAAGAGTAATATTTATTAAGGTAGCCAATAAATCCGTGTTCTGAAAACAATAGCAAATAGGTGGTAACGTTCACAAATGTTCACTAGCATGTAAGTTACACGCGGGGCGAACAGAGAATAGCATTTTCAAACACAGAGAGATTCACAAATTTACCTGGGCGTCCCGTGGATGTAGGGCAATAGCAGATTATTTTGTATCAAATGAGAAGATGGGAAAATTATTCCAAGGCGTGAGAATCATGAGGGAAATGGATACTAACTTGATTAGTTCTTAGTAAGAAGGGAAGTACCACCAAAAACGAAATGGGAGTGAACAGAACACAAAAAGATGGCTACAAACGAAACAGTACGGAAAACTAACTAATCGGAAGTTTCTGGCATCAAAAATATAAACCAGTCACTTATAAGATAATTTATGTTAAAGAAATCTATGTCTACAAACATCAGATTAGGATGGCAGACAGTAACTCAGCTGACTAAAAGGGCGGCTTTCGAAATCTTGGGAAAAGGAAATAAATAAAAAGCAAAAAAGTGATTTATTACATGGAATGTAGAATTAAAAAATACCGTTTAACGGATAAAAGAGCTATATTTACGGCGGCACTTGACGAAAGCTCCTCAGACATTAGAAGACTATAAAATGCAAGGAAGAACAAAGAAATTAGTAAGAGGTGAACATAAAAAGTCGGGGAAAGATGTAAATCTACTACAGAAATAGCTGCACACGGCCATCAATTTACTGCATTCAAAATAAAGGAACACGTAAACAAAGAGAAAAACCATGTGACGAATTTGGGTCTTCCAAACAGAGATGACGGGATGAAATTCTCAAAACTCTGTAGTCGGAAGAAGAGGAAAACGACGATGTAAAAGAAATAAACAGATGTCTTTCGGAATTTGTTAAAATAGAATTTAAGGAACTTCAAGAGGTTTTGCGAAGCTATAAAATGTAAACACAGACCTTTTTAAATACCTACAAGAAGAAGCAAAATATAAGCTTTTGGTTTTTTTAAACCAGTGCTAGCAGCAAAGGAAAATACCAGTGGGATAAAGGAAAGCAATAATAATGATGTCCATTTTTAAAAGATCATGAACAGACTGGAAATATAGAGGTGTAGAGGTATAAATCTCGTAAAAACAACATACAAAATATATGCGAAGACAATAGCAAACAGACTGAGAAACATGGTTGACAACATATTACTTAAAGAACAAATACATGGTGTGTCCAAATAAAAAGGAGACTACAGTTACATGTATAGAAATTTTAATAACAATACTGTAATTACGATTCACGTGGAACAGTACAACTACACATAATTGCCACCGACATTTATACCCCAATCCCAGGTTGTAGGAAGGGAGTGGATCCTTCAGCGTAGAAATTCGTGAGTCGCTGATGGGTCCAGTTTTCCACTGTGTGCCGAATTTCCTTATCACGGGTGAGCCTCTGGCTATAAGGGGGATGTTCCAGGACCTTCCATCGAAATTTTAGAAGGAGCGCGAGGGTCTTCTTGGTGACATGTGGCCCTTCTTATGGAGAAGAGCTACTTCATCCGAGAGCTTGCCCCTTGTAAAGAAAATGAATCAGTGGTGTCACGAAATTTAGCCCTAACCTGCTGTCTAACACAGGCCTGTCGCAAACCCAGCCACATGTGAAGAAAACGGTTCTCAGATATCTGCTTTGTGTAATTTTGACTGTGTATTTCGATTATTTAAATTCAAAAGAACCCGTTTTACTTCCAACGTTAGCGAAAGTAACTACGTCGGAATTTGGTAATAAACACCAAAATAACATAAAACACGAAAAATCCCAGAAATAAATTCGTAAATAATGAACGAAATGGCTGCAGGTTTATTCATTTATAACTGTAAGGGCAAAAGAAACTCGTACTTTGGTCATTAATATGCCGTAATATGTTATTGAATATAAACACAGTTCACCTAGCTGACAGCTGTCAGATTCAACTTTCCCACCTCTATTGTGCCTTGTGCCAATAGCGGACGAGCCACCTAGCTATGATTGGTCGTCGCTCGGAATTTAATCGCGGACGCCGAAGCTTTACACGCGATACCACACACCACACAAAACACTTAATTGCGCCCAATAAAGACACAGGCATTAAAACACATCCCTCCAAAAGAATACGTAAAACACATGCAATAACAGCTACAATCAAATAAATGAAAAAGATAGTAAATAGTTATTACTGCTGTTAATGGTGGATCAACAATGTCAACATACATAGCAAAGACAGTTCACTGAAATTACATTTGTTTCTAAGGAAAGAAAATACTGAGAAAAATAAATTACACTTGACACTACACGAGATGCTTTAACTGTTAACAGAAACAAAACGTTTTACATACAAGCTGATTTAACCGACGCGATGTGACGTCAGTGACTACTCGTTGGTACTGGCGGTGTAATTATTGAGGTTGCACCAGTCATGAAATTACAATAGACACACGCTCTTCTTCAGTGTATAATTCTCCAGACGACAATATTACCTTCCGTTGCATGCCTCTATCATAGGCTGGTGGGATGTAATTGTTGAGCCGGCCGCGGTGGCCGTGCGGTTCTGGCGCTGCAGTCCGGAACCGCGAGGCTGCTACGGTCGCAGGTTCGAATCCTGCCTCGGGCATTGGTGTGTGTGATGTCCTTAGGTTAGTGAGGTTTAAGTAGTTCTAAGTTCTAGGGGACTTAAGGCCTAAGATGTTGAGTCCCATAGTGCTCAGAGCCATTTGAACCATTTTTGTAATTGTTGATGCATAAATCCACACTCGTATGTGTGCGATTACGATGTTTCTTTCACATAAATTTAAAACAGTATTCCATTGACTTTTAGTCGCCGATCGCCAAGTTACAGTCCGTCCACTTCCAGAAATCACGATTAAGAATTCACAGTTCTGACGAGAAACAGTACCACATGTAACAAAAAATTTAAAACTCTCCTCGGTGAGAGTTTCCATCCATCATTAAGTTGCCCATAAGATTCTAAATTCAAAGCGCATTAGTTCGTGCAGCTCAGTTATACGTGACACAGTTCGGATCTGACGTCGGCAATCAGTGCCCATTCGTGCGCACATTGTCACTGCTGTTTATTGCATTCCACGCGGCTCACAGTATTCACACAGTTCATCACTCTTCATAATGACCACGTCGAAATTTGTTTTAAAAGGAGACAGAAAAATAAGAATACATCCATAAATTTTCGTATATATCTGTCTAGCACGATTACGTAACACGCGCGCACTTCCACGCCACTGCACACAACTAACTCTCACTGTCCAACTGCAACTATCGATATCGCTCCCGCATTACAATTCATACAACTGTGCTGCATATTATATTTAATTTTGCACAACACATTTCAGCATTGGTTTTACATAATTAAACTAGATTCAGTCAGCAATATTATGGTTCAAATGGCTCTGAGAACTATGGGACTTAACTTCTGACGTCATCAGTCCCCTAGAACGTAGAACTACTTAAACCTAACTAACCTAAGGACATCACACACATCCATTCCCGTGGCAGGATTCGAACTTGCGACCGTAGCGGTCGCGCGGTTCCAGATTGTAGCGCCTAGAACCGCTCATCCACCACGGCCGGGCAGGCAATATTAATAACGTAAAAAACAGTTACATTTCACACACAGACCAAAAAAAAACTTCCACACGATCAAAGATAAATGTACTGTCAGAATGAAGCAAAAGAAAAAAAAAGAAGAAAATAATTTATCTGTCGCCGTTAGCAGTATCTTCTAGCCCTGCCCTTGTTCTTGTTGGCCTCTTTGAGTCTCGTTAACATGTTGCAATACTGTTGAGCGTTAAATGTTGCACCCTGTGATAGCAAATCGATGAGCAGAGGTCCTCCTTCGTCGAAAAAGAAACCGAGAATCGCTTTTCCTGCCCTTGGGGCAGAGTGGGCTTTTTTTTTTTTAACACCATGCCTCATAGATTGTCGGAAAGAATGGTCCTGCTCAAACAACATTTTATCATTCAAACAAAGTTTATAAAACAGAAGGGAATACAATTTTTAAACCTACACAGCCTTTGCAGATTATCATAAATATCTGATAATGTCCACAGGAGAAAACGAAAGAAAATTATGGAAAATAGAGAAATAGCACTACATCTGAGCGAAGTTATCCGAAGAGTACACGCTCTCTGTCAAAAATTTGGAGCATACAAAAGGGAAAGAGGGAATGAAATGAGACTTGAAGGGTGATGTTATTTCAAGGATTACAAAGTCGAGGCACATTTACAAGCAACTTGGCGGTATGAATGCACTTACTATTATGACGTTGAACCCCCTCCCCCCCCCATCCCATCCCACCCCTGGTCTGGATGCCTGCACTGACTCGGATGTCATAAGTCCATTGTATCATCTCCTGAGGCATGCTTGTGTAACTGGTCTTTGATACTCTTGATACTGGCGCCGGGACGAAGCTGTGATCCGAGCTCCTCCCACCCATGTTCTATCGGGGACAGATCTGGTGCTCTTGCTGGCCGGAGGAATACGTCAACGTGACGCAGACAGTTCATACAGACACGTGCCATGAGTAGACAAACATTGTCATATTGAAAAATGGCACCAGGATCCTGTTACATGAGAGGAAACACATGAGGCTGTAGGGTATCTGTGAAGCGCCGTTGTGGTGTCAGTTACCTCAATCACAACCAGCAATGAGCTGAAGTCATACCCGATAGCTCCCCAACCTATGACGCCAGGAGTAACACCACTGTGGCTCTCCAAAACATTGACAAAATTGGACCTCTCCCAGAACGCTGCCACACAAGCCTACGATGGTCACCTATGGTAGTGCAGAATCGTGGTTCATCAATGAATGCAACGCGACGCCATTCATCAGCAGTCCATACTTCCGAGTCACGGCACCACACCAGGAGCAGACGTCCGGTTCAAAATGGTTCAAGTGGCTCTGAGCACTAGGGGGCTTAACATCTGAGGTCATCATCAGTCCCCTATACCTAGAACTACCTAAATCTAACTAACCTAAGGACATCACACACATTCATGCCTGAGGCAGGATACGAACCTGCGACCGTAGCAGCAGCGCGGTTCCGGACTGATCCGCCTAGAACCGCTCGGTAACAGCGGCCGGCTCGCAGACGTTTGTGTTGCGGTGTTAACGGCAGCCTAGTCAGTGGACGACAATTCCTCAGTCCGGCTCCTGCTAGTCTCCGATGGGATGGAAAAAAATATTGCAGAGGATCCATTACTTGTTCTCAGAGGCAGGCACAGAAGTGAAGGGGTCAAAGTATGCTTGGTGCGCAGTACGGCGACCCTCCTTAATGGTGGTCAGACGTGACCGATCGACTGGAACGTTGATGACGAATGTCGCTGCCTTGACATTCCCTTCGAGTCCAACATTCCACCACTCTCACATCCGATTCTCTCACAAATCTGGATATTGTACGATTCGCCCAGTCTGCCAAATGGAGACTCACAATATCTTCCAAACTCTTTCAGGCGCTTTAGCGCTGTCTCACAAGAGTACGTGGCATCTGAGCGTCCTTCACAACAATAACTCATTGTCTGACACTGTTCACGTCACTATTCCCTACCAGGCCTGGTAACAACCATAATAGCGAAGAACATTAATGTAGTCTGGTGGCCGTTCTACCTGTCACAGAGAATTGCAGTTCTAATCATCAACACATATTTAAATACAAGAGACTGTTCACTCCACGCTTGTCAGCCCTCTTCCGGAGTATTACTGTGCGGTGTGGGTTCCGCATCAGATGGGACGGACGGAGGACATCGAAAAAGTTAAAAGAAAGGCAACTCGTTTTGTATTATCGCAAAGTAAGGGATATAGTGCCACGGACTTGTTACGTGAATTAGGGTGGTGGTCTTTAAAACAAAGGCGTTTTTCTTTGTGGTGGGATTTTTTCGTTGAATTTCAGTCACCAACTTTCTCCTCCGATTGCGAAAATATTTAGTTGGCGCCCATCTACACAGGAAGAGCTTCATAATAAAACAAGAGAAATCAGAGCTCGTATAGATTGGTTTAAGCGCTCGTTTTTCCCGTGCTGCTTTCGAGGCTGGAACGGTAGAGATAAAACTGAATATACACTCCTGGAAATTGAAATAAGAACACCGTGAATTCATTGTCTCAGGAAGGGGAAACTTTATTGACACATTCCTGGGGTCAGATACATCACATGATCACACTGACAGAACCACAGGCACATAGACACAGGCAACAGAGCATGCACAATGTCGGCACTAGTACAGTGTATATCCACCTTTCGCAGCAATGCAGGCTGCTATTCTCCCATGGAGACGATCGTAGAGATGCTGGATGTAGTCCTGTGGAACGGCTTGCCATGCCATTTCCACCTGGCGCCTCAGTTGGACCAGCGTTCGTGCTGGACGTGCAGACCGCGTGAGACGACGCTTCATCCAGTCCCAAACATGCTCAATGGGGGACAGATCCGGAGATCTTGCTGGCCAGGGTAGTTGACTTACACCTTCTAGAGCACGTTGGGTGGCACGGGATGCATGCGGACGTGCATTGTCCTGTTGGAACAGCAAGTTCCCTTGCCGGTCTAGGAATGGTAGAACGATGGGTTCGATGACGGTTTGGATGTACCGTGCACTATTCAGTGTCCCCTCGACGATCACTAGTGGTGTACGGCCAGTGTAGGAGATCGCTCCCCACACCATGATGCCGGGTGTTGGCCCTGTGTGCCTCGGTCGTATGCAGTCCTGATTGTGGCGCTCACCTGCACGGCGCCAAACACGCATACGACCATCATTGGCACCAAGGCAGAAGCGACTCTCATCGCTGAAGACGACACGTCTCCATTCGTCCCTCCATTCACGCCTGTCGCGACACCACTGGAGGCGGGCTGCACGATGTTGGAGCGTGAGCGGAAGACGGCCTAACGGTGTGCGGGACCGTAGCCCAGCTTCATGGAGACGGTTGCGAATGGTCCTCGCCGATACCCCAGGAGCAACAGTGTCCCTAATTTGCTGGGAAGTGGCGGTGCGGTCCCCTACGGCACTGCGTAGGATCCTACGGTCTTGGCGTGCATCCATGCGTCGCTGCGGTCCGGTCCCAGGTCGACGGGCACGTGCACCTTCCGCCGACCACTGGCGACAACATCGATGTACTGTGGAGACCTCACGCCCCACGTGTTGAGCAATTCGGCAGTACGTCCCCCCGGCCTCCCGCATGCCCACTATACGCCCTCGCTCAAAGTCCGTCAACTGCACATACGGTTCACGTCCACGCTGTCGCGGCATGCTACCAGTGTTAAAGACTGCGATGGAGCTCCGTATGCCACGGCAAACTGGCTGACACTGACGGCGGCGGTGCACAAATGCTGCGCAGCTAGCGCCCTTCGACGGTCAACACCGCGGTTCCTGGTGTGTCCGCTGTGCCGTGCGTGTGATCGTTGCTTGTACAGCCCTCTCGCAGTGTCCGGAGCAAGTATGGTGGGTCTGACACACCGGTGTCAATGTGTTCTTTTTTCCATTTCCAGGAGTGTATAATGGTTTCGATAACTTTCTTCTCTTGTAACATGTATTTTAGGTATTGTATTCAGTAGTCGAACAAAACTAACTATTGGTTGGCTCTGTGTTGCGTATGTTAACATTGTCGTGAAATACTTTAACCTTCATGAAATGCAAAATTTGAAATAATCAAAATGAATCTAATTAAATGCCACAGGAAACTAGTTGTGTGGTCGATGAAAACTACGTAAATAAACTCATTACCGTTGTACATTATGAACGTTGTTCGATATGTAATGCAATGTTTGACTTAGAATATCCACAAAAAATAAATTTGTATTCTACTTGCAATAAAACGACTGTCTGAATTTACCAGCGCTATTCACTGAAAAGTATTCTGCTTGCTAGAACAACACCTGACAATTACGACCACACACAGTTTGCTCAAGAATGCAAGGTGAGATCTGCTCTGAAGTAAAAGTGACTTGCCTCTTTATTTATTTATTTATTTACACGTCAAGCTCCGTAGGACCAGATTAAGGAGCAAATCTCCAAGGTCATGGAACGTGTCAGCACATGAAATCACAACATAAAAGTAATAACAGATTAAAATAAATGCTTATGAGCCCGAAAAAAGTCAGTCCATAAGTTTAAGTAAATGCAGTCAACAATACAACAAGAATCAGCCTAATTTTTCAAGGAACTCCTCGTCGGAATAGGAGTGACCCATGAGGAAACTCTTCAGTTTCGACTTGAAAGCGCGCGGATAACTGCTCAGATATTTGAATTCGAGTGGTAGCTTTTTGAAAATGGATGCAGCAGTATACTGCACATCTTTCTGCACAAGACTTAAGAAAGTCCGTCCAAATGCAGGTTTAATTTCTGCTGAGTATTAATTGAATGAAAGCAGCCTATTCTAGGGAATAAGCTAATATTGTTAACAAGAAATGACAGTAAGGAACATATATATTGAGAGGCCAATGTCAAAATACCCAGACTAGTGAGCAGGGGTCGACAAGAGCTTGGTGAACTTACACCACTTATTGCCCCAACCACCCGTTTCTGAGCCAAAAATATCCTTTTAGAATGGGAAGAGTTACCCCAAAATATTACACCATACGACATAAGCGAATGAAAGTAAGCGAAGCGTCAAACGGTCACTCACTTCAGATACCGTTTGAATAGTAAAAATGCCAGCATTAGGTCTTTGAACAAGATCCTGAACGGGGGATTCCCACGACAGCTTACTATCTATCAAAACACGCAGAAATTGGAACTGTTCAGTTTCATTAACCATATACCCATTCTGTGAAATTAAAACGTCAGGTTTTGTTGAATTGTGTATTGGAAACTGTAAAAACTGAGCCATACTGTGATTTAGCGTTAGTTTATTTTCAATAGGCCATGAACTTAAGTCATGAACTGCACTATTTGAAACCGAGCCAATGTTGCAAAAAAAAATGGCTCTGAGCACTATGGGACTTAACTTCTGAGGTCATCAGTCCGCTAGAACTTGGAACTACTTAAACCTAACTAACCTAAGGACATCACAAACACCCATTACCAAGGCAGGATTCGAACCTGCGATCGTAGCGGTCGCGCGGTTCCAAACTGTAGCGCCTAGAACCGCTCGGCCATCCCGGCCAGCCCCAATGTTGCACCCAACATCCTTTACTATCAAGCTAGTGTCATCAGCAAACACAAGTATTTTAGAGTTACCTGTAATACTAGAGGGCACAACATTTATATAAATAAGGGCCCCAACACTAATCCCTGGGGCACCCCCCACTTGACTATACCCCACTCAGACCCCACATCACAGCCATTCTCAACATTGTGAATAATGACCTTTTGCTGTCTGTTGCTAAAGTAAGAGATGAACCAATTGTGAGCTACTCCCCATATTCCGTAATGGTCCCACTTCTGGGGCAATATTTTGAGATCAACACAAACACCTTAGTTAAATCAAAAAATATGCCTAACGTTCGAAACTTTTTGTTTAACCCCAGAGAAAAGAGAATGTAGCATTTTCAGTTCTTAAACGACTTCTGAAGCCGAACTGTACATTTGATAGCAAATCGTGTGATATAAAATGATCAATTATCTTAACATACACAGCCTTTTCAATAACTTTAGCAAACACTGATGGCATGGAAATAGGACTAAAATTATCTACATTATCCCTTTCTCCCTTCTTACAAAACGGCTTTACTACTGAGTACTTTAATCGTTCAGGAAACTGACCACTCCTAAAGGAAAAATTACAAATATGGCTAAATACAGGGCTAACATGTGCAGCACAGTACTCTAATATTCTGCTAGGCACTCCATCATAATCATGAGAGTTCTTATTCTTCAATGATTTAATTATTGACTCAATCTCCCTCTTGCTTGTATCACAAGGGAATATTTCAGACATCGATCTCGGAACGGCATTCGCCAAGAAAGTTATATGAGTCCCTGCAGAAACTAAATTTTTATTTAATTTACCAGCAATGCTCAGAAAATGATTGTTTAATACTGCACATATATCTGATTTATCAGTAACAGAAATATTTTTACTGCGAACTGACTTTATACCGTCGACCTTGTGCTGTTAACCAGACACTTCTTTCACAACCGACCATATGGTTTTAATTTTATCTTGTAAATTAGCTATTCTACTTGCATACCACATACTCTTTGCCTTTCTAATAACATTTTTAAGTACCTTACAATACTGTCTGTAATGGGCTACTGTAGCTTGATTGTGACTATGTCTAACATTTTGATGTAATTCCTGCTTAGTCCCACATGATATCCTTATCCCAATAGTCAGCCACCCAGGCTGCCTATTACTGCTAGTACCGCGTTTAAAACGTTCTAATGGAAAGTAACTCTCAAAGAACAAGAGAAATGTGTTAAGGACAGCATTATATTTATCATCTGTGTTATCGGCACTATAAACATCCTGCCACTCTTGTTCCTTGACAAGGTTTAAAAAATTCTCTATTACTGTTGGATTAACTTTCCTACATAGTTTGTAATTAAATGTGACATTTGTTTGAGTACTATAGCCTTTTAGTGTTAATATTTGTGCATCATGGTCTGAAAGGCCATTCACCCTTTCCCTAACAGAATACTCGTCTAGTAATAAAGAATGAATAAAATGTTATCTATGGTTGTGCTACTGTTCTCCTGCACCCTAGTTGGAGAAACACAGTCTGCATCAGGTCATATGAATTTATGAGATCTACCAACATCCTTTTTCTTGCACCATCATATACAATATTTATATTGAAGTCACCACATGTAACTAATTTCTGGTAATTCCTACCAAATGAATCAAGAACCCTCTCTAGCCTGAGCAGAAATGCTCTAAAGACGGAGTTAGGAGACCTATAAACAACAACAATTAGAAGTTCACTTTCACTAAATTCAACTGCCCCTGCACAGCATTCAAATATATGTTCTGTGCAGTGCTGTGATACATCTATGGACTCAAATGGAATACTGTTTTTTTCGTACATAACCACTCCACCATCACGTAAGAAACTCCTTGAAAAACAGCCAGCTAATCTGTATCCTGGTAAAGGACGCCTCTGAATTACCAAATTATTTAAGTGGTGCTCCGATAAACCAATAATTTCAAAGTCAACATGTATAAGCAGTTCACTAACTTTATCTCTAATACCTCTTCTATTTTGATGAAATAAGCTAATTCCTTCTCTACTTGGAAACATTATATCCTCTGAAGGTGAGCCCTTAGTTAGAGGGACTTCCTTTAAGCAGGTATACCTATCACTGACTTCAGTCTAAAAAAGGTGCAGCTCTAAGATTAACTACTACAGGAATTTTTGCATGAGTGATCCCACCGCCACCACCATCCACTACACTGTCACCTATAAGCTTCACCAGCCTCCCCTTCCCATACCTATTGAGGTGCAGGCCACGCCTACTGAATACCGATCTACTGATTGACCCAACTGGCACCACTGAGATGTGACCCATGCCCTCTGCCATAAACGCGCTCCCCAGCCCCATGTTAACGTGCTTAACAACCACATTAAGACGAGGCCGATCATGACGCTGAAACAGTTGCACGAACTGCACATCAGTGCCACCAGTTTGAGTAGCTATCTTTACCAGATCACTACCTGCATCATATTCCCTGTCTCTATCGAGACTGTTCCCTGCTCCACCAACTATCATCATCTGATCATCCTTCGTAAAATTCCTACATAACTTCCGTATGCTGTCAGTCACTTGAGCCAACCCTGCTTTAGACTTTACAATACTGGTGACCTGGTACTCACTCCCCAACACTTCCTGCAACTGATGGCCCACACCTCTACCATGCGAACTACTTACACTACTGGCCATTAAAATTGCTACACCACGAAGATGACGTGCTACAGACGCGAAATTTAACCGACAGGAAGAAGATGCTGTCATATTCAAATGATTAGCTCTTCAGAGCATTCACACAAGGTTGGAGCCGGTGGCGACACCTACAACGTGCTGACATGAGGAAACTTTCCAACCGATTTCTCATACACAAACAGCAGTTGACCGATGTTGCCTGGTGAAACGTTGTTGTGATGCCTCGTGTAAGGAGGAGAAATCCGTACCATCACGTTTCCGACTTTGATAAAGGTCGGATTGTAGCCTATCGCGATTGCGGTTTATCGTATCGCGACATTGCTGGTCGCTTTGGTCGAGATCCAATGACTGTTAGCACAATATGGAATCGGTGGGTTCAGGAGGGTAATACCGAACGCCGTGCTGGATCCCAACGGCCTAGTATCACTAGCAGTCGAGATGACAGGCATCTTATCCGCATGGCTATAACGGATCGTGCAGCCACGTCTCGATCCCTGAGTCAACAGATGGGGACGTTTGCAAGACAATAACCATCTCTACGAAAAGTTCGACGACGTTTGCAGCAGCATGGACTATCAGCTCGGAGACCATGGTTGCGGTTACCCTTGACGCTGCGTCACAGACAGGAACGCCTGCGATGGTGTACTCAATGACGAACCTGGGTGCACGTATGACAAAACGTCATTTTTTCGGATGAATCTAGGTTCTGTTTACAGCATCATGATGGTCGCATCCATGTTTGGCGACATCGCGGTGAACGCACATTGGAAGCGTGTATTCGTCATCGCCATACCGGCGTATCACCCGGCGTGATGGTATGGGGTGCCATTGGTTACACGTCTCGGTCACCTCTTGTTCGCATTGACGGCACTCTGAACAGTGGACGTTACATTTCAGATGTGTTACGACCCGTGGCTCTACCCTTCATTCGATCCCTGCGAAACCCTACATTTCAGCAGGATACTGCACGACCACATGTTGCAGGTCCCGTGCGGGCCTTTCTGGAAACAGAAAATGTTCGACTGCTGCCCTGGCCAGCATATTCTCCAGATCTCTCACCAATTGAAAACATCTGGTCAATGGTGGCCGAGCAACTGGCTCGTCACAATATGCCAGTCACTACGCTTGATGAACTGTGGTATCGTGTTGAAGCTGCAAGGGCAGCTGTACCTGTTCACGCCACCCAAGCTCTGTTTGACTCAATGCCCAGGTTTATCAAGGCCGTTATTACGGCCAGAGATGATTGTTCTGGGTCTGATTTCTCAGGATCTATGCACCCAAATTGCGTGAACATGTAATCACATGTCAGTTCCAGTGTAATATATTTGTCCAATGAATACCCGTTTATCATCTGCATTTATTCTTGGTGTAGCAATTTTAATGGCCAGTAGTGTAGCTGCAGAGCCTTCTTCCTTCTGTTACATTTTTCAGCTGCGGTAGGCCTCCTAACTGCAGAGGACTTCTGCGTGCTGTATTTGTGTCTGGAATACTGACGTTCTTGAAAGCGGATATAAATCGGCTTGTGTAGCAGCCAAAGATCAATAACCTACTCTAACCTTTTTTTGCTTCTTAGAAACGACCTGTTGCTAAGCGTGGCGTAAGGCGCAATGCATACACATCAAAATTTTCGCAACTTTACTATGAATCATGAAGGTGATTTTTACCCTAAAGGAAATCGATCTTGGGAAATCAGACTCTGATTATTGACAAAAAGACTGCACGACATAAGAAGACTTTGTCAATCACAAAATTCTGTCATTACAAAGGAAGTACAAACATACCTTTAAAATGCCTTTCGAATCTTCTCCATCAATACAAAGAACAAGAAAATGTTATGAATGATTTTCATCCCCATAATAAAGTATTCTAGATAGCTTCTCCCAAATTAACAAAAAACAGGTCTCATTCTATGAAAATCCAACTGCACGCTACTAAGCCTCAAATAAGAATGCCCCCTGCTGCACAACAGACTGACTATCGCGTCAACCACGGATAAAACTAAACACACAGTCAAGGATCTTATTCACTACCCGTGCAGTGCTCTAATTCATCTTTGTCCCAGTATAAGAAAGATGAATTATTTGCAACAGCAGAAAAAATACGAAGGCTTACAATATTGTATAAAATAACATAGTATAATGTAAGTGAAATACCGATACTCAAATATTTTAGAAAGCGCGAAGTGAATTCAAGAAATCAGAAATCAGTGCTATAACAAGGAGGAAAGTTTGGGTGGATTTTGACGACAAAGTCGAACCTGTATTACAGTCTAATCGATCAGAGTAACGTATAATAGAGAAAATGAGTAGAAATATTGTTGTGGACTGACAAGACAGCCAGTCCACAGTGACGGGTAACCGAAAGGCACGCGTTTAAACTCACGCAGGCTGGCGTGAGGGGTGAAACAGGATACGTAATGAATGCTGTAAAGAAAAGCACGTAGCTGCTGGAATACTTAACTTTAATCCACAATTGGTGAACATTGGTTTTGTTACTGTACATGCTTCATTAGATACATAGCAAAGGATAAATGGCGCCTTGCTAGGTCGTAGCAATTGACTTAGCTGAAGGCTATGCTAACTATCGTCTCGGCAATTGAGAGCGTAATTCTCAGTGAACCATGGCTAGCAACGTCGGCTGTACAACTGGGGCGAGTGCTAGTACGTCTCTCTAGACCTGCCGTGTGGTGGCGCTCGGTCTGCGATCACTGACAGTGGCGACACGCGGGTCCGACGTATACTACCGGACCGCGGCCGATTTAAAAGCTACCACCTAGCAAGTGTGGTATCTGGCGGGGACACCACAAATATGACATTTCTTTCAGGGCTTGACTGTAATACTCATATTAATGTAACAGTTAAAATAGTCATTTCATCGGCATCTCTAGATCACGAGTTGCATTTCTCCTGCTTTTAGTTCTTCGTCTTCAGTAGGCCCTTTCACTGCAGTCGCTTAGGCCTCTATGACCTGATTTTAGATTTCAATAGCCTCTCGTCCGCTCAAGATGCCAACTCCAATACCGCTGGAATTCTGACACTTAGTCGTTCTGGTTCCATATACTATTTTGCCTGAAAGTCATCTCCATTTCTTTTGGCATCTCCGATTTTCACAGTTGTTGACCTTGCCAATAAGTATTTACCAATAAATACTATCGATATCTCACCTCCCTCCTTCAGAATTTCAGCGTTATTTGCTTCTCTATCTTATGTTCCGTGGTTCTATTAACAAGTACAATTTGTTAAGTTTTAGTATTTGTTGTTATTGCTTTTATCTCCTCTCCAAACGCTGACGGCATAACAAAAGTGTGGAAGGAAATTTCATGAAGCTGTTAAAAAGTCTACTGGCAAAAGAAAATGTGCAGCGGACTTGCATTAGCCGGGATAATGCCACAGTCCTTACGTTTTTTATTGTTCTGCTTAGAATTTCAAACTTGTGTCGTTCCATTACTTCCCGCAGTTCAAACAGAAGTTATTACAGTGTATTGCGTGAGCTCAAACAATCATTCCATTGTCAGAAAATTGGAACATGAAGACAAGGCTATAGCTGTTAAAGTTCTGCGTATGTAATTTTAAAATTATCCTAATGTAGTCTTAGATGACGTCAGGGTACAATCCAGGACCTGTACGCAGTTTTATTGTAAAAGAGAGATTTCATGAAACTGTACAATCATTTGGAGAGTGAATGCTTCGTTTTAAACAATCAAATTCTCCGCCATGCCCGTCAGTTCTCAGGAGTGATACTGTGCAAGGCGTGCAGAATAACGTCGTGGAATGCGGCGGGTAAGTTGGAGAGCGGGAGAGCCAGGCTGAAGTTTCAAGTCAAGTCGTGGCCCATGCTCGGATGGCTCAACTGGTAGGTTTCCTGTTAAAGGTAAAAATCAGGGTCCGAGTTCGTAATTGGCAAAAAAGGCACAATATTGAGCCATCGGTACATTATTCTTTGCCTAATGTGTCAACGGCAGGACATATGACACGTGACAATCGCCCTAACAAACGGGTTCAGTAACTTATTCTTCGAACAGATCTTCAGTTCTGTGCACCAGGTTGAGTGGCAACCGATGCAGACATCCTACTAAATAAGCTATTATGCTTTGTAATTACAATTAAACGTTCGTTACGTGAGAGGGCACCCATGAAAACCGAGTGACTATGAAATTCTGCTGAAACATTTTTAAGAACATGAGGAAGAGAAATAATGAATAAACCATCTCATTTTAATTTCCACATGAAAGGATAACATTTTTAACTGTGTACCATGCTTAAGTTCCAGGTAACAGACGTTGCTCAAAGTAACGACCTTCTGCATCCACTACAGCCTGGGACCGCCCTAGAGATGCCATTTCGCAGTTGTCGTAGCACTTTTCGAACAGTAGACCATGGAATGTTAGTTGTCATGACAGAGCTGGTGTACTTCTTAAAGATCGCACATTGCGCCCAGAATTCTCAGCCATGGCAACAGGAGTTTCTTCCGCAATTTGTGGGGGAATTGGCTATCGGCCTCTCCGGAGGATCAATTCCCGAAACGCGAGATAGTTCCAACTTTCAAATCACGTTCTTCAACCCCGGTGTGGAAAGAGGACCTCTCCGTATTCCTTTAATGCGTCGATATTTGAGAAGAGCAGCAGCACTACTGCTGTCGTTTTGGAAAAAAAAAAACAGCTTTACGAGTAAAGCCCCGTTCACCTTGTCGAGACCCTTGTTGAATGTCTGCAACTGTAATACACGCTGATGCTTCTGTTTCAGTCGTACGTCACCGTTACTTGTACCGGCGCCTAAGGCAAGTCATGACACTAACTCTAATAACACAGCAAATCCTGCAGCACAAAGCCCGAGAATCATTCTTATAAAACTGGGTACCCATGGGCGTCAGCACTCGATCAACTCATACATCGTAGACAAATTGATGAATTAAAAACTGAAATCGAAAGATTGCGTATGGAAATATTGGCGAGAAATGCCCTTGATGCAACAGGTTGAATCCAAGGTTTGGAAACGTAGATAGCGGCACGAAAGAAGAAAATCAAAAATTACACACTGAAACGAGGCCAGCACCATTGACTTTCACTGCAGTCGCAGCAGGTTATCTAGTCACGAAGCCGAAACCCATGGTTGAAGAACAAACTGAATCACCAAAAAATAAACAGGCAGCCGTCCTCTTATTTAAATCAAAGAACAACCGGGATTCTAAAGTCGTAAGGCAAACCTCAACTAAAGCAATATACCCTGGACTTCACAAAATAATAGTTACATCAAAAAAATGACAACAAACGCAGAAAATCTTGAAAGTGAGGCACCGGTAGACAAGAGGAAGATTACCGAAGAAAAATCAGACTTAAAGGATATTCGATGCGAAGAATCCAGAAAACTAAGACCGCTACTGTCCGTACAAAAAAAATGGTTCAAATGGCTCTGAGCACTATGGGACTTAACTTCTGAGGTCATCAGTCCCCAATAACTTAGAACTACTTAAACCTAACTAACCTAAGGACATCACACACATCCATTCCCGAGGCAGGATTCTAACCTGCCACCGTAGCGGCCGCGCGGTTCCAGACTGTTACTGGCAGTACACAGCGTTCCAACAACACTCATACACATATCAAAAAAAGTTTTGCATCACTCCGGTTCCCAGAACGCTTGAAGATAGACGTTGACTGTGGATATTGCATCACAGAAACAGTCCCTTTGACTGTTCAGAGATGTCACTAAACCCGCCCAAAGATGTAAATAACTATGCACGAGCAGCGCTTATGAGACGGAGGGGGTCCGACAGCCGATCAGTTCCAGTCATTCCACCAGGAAGGAGGTACACGGCTCGTGTTGTCAGTAGTTCAAACATACCTAGACGGTCAATACCGCGGTTCGATGGCGTCCGTATTGTTACTTTGTGCCAGGAAGGGCTCTCAGCAAGGGAAGTGTCCAGGCGTCTCGGAGTGAACCAAAGCGATGTTGTTCGGGCACGGAGAAGATACAGAGAGACAGGAACTGTCGATGACACGCCTCGCTCACGCTCCCCAGGGCTACTACTGCAGTGGATGACCGCTACCTATGGATTATGCCTCGGAGGAACCATGACAGCAACGCCGCCATGTTGAATGATGCTTTTTGTGCAGCCACAGGACGTCATGTTACGACTCAAACTGAGCGAAATAGGCTGCATGATGCGCAACTTCACTCCCGACGTCTATGGCGAGGTCCATCTTTGCAACCACGACACCATGCAGCGCGGTACAGATGGGCCCAACAACATGCCGAATGAACTGCTCAGGATTGGCATCACATTCTCTTCACCGATGACTGTCGCATATACCTTCAACCAGACAATCGTCCGACTTTTATTCTGAGGCAACCCGGTCAGGCTGAACACCTTAGGCACACTGTCCAGCGAGTGCAGCAAGGTGGAGGTTCCCTGCTGTTTTGGGGTGGCATTATATGGGGCCGACATAATCCGCTGGTGGTCATGGAAGTCGCCGTAACGGCTGTACCATACGTGAATGCCCTCCTCCGACCGATAGTGCAACCATATTGGCAGTATATTCGCAAGGAATTCGTCTTCATGGACGACAATTCGCGTCCCCATCGTGCACATCTTGTGAATTACTTCCTTCAGGATTACGACATCGCTCGACAAGAGTGGCCAGCATGATCTCCAGACATGAACCTTATCGAACATGCCTGGGATAGATTGAAAAGGTCTGTTTATGGACAACGTGATCCACCAACCACTCAGAGGGATCTACGCCGAATCACCGTTGAGGATTGGGACCATCTGGACCAACAGTGGCTTGATGAACTTGTAGATAATATGCCACGACGAATACAGGCATGCATTAATGCAAGAGAACGTGCTAATGGGTATAAGAGGTACCGGTATGTACAGCAGTCTGGACCACCACACCATCTCTGAAGATATCTCTGTATGGTGGTACAATATTCAATGTATGGTTTTCATGAGTAATATCAAGGTCGGAGATTATTTTTATTTTGATTTTTATTCCAATTTTCTATACAGGTTCCAGAACTCTCGGAACCGAGGTGATGTAAGACTTTTTTTATGTGTGTATATCAAGACTGTCTAGCAGAACTGTTTGAAATAAACCTCAGCGACCATATCACCAAAGGCGAATTTCAAGAAGAAATAAAAGTACGAACCAAATCAGGTCCGAAAGGAAAAGGACGCCAAATAATATTCTAAATGTGACACCGAGAGTCAGATTACTGTTATTACAGAGAGATAAGGTGTACGTACAGTTTTAATCATTACGCATTAGGAACTATGTGTCAGTGCAGAAGTGCTTCAACTGTTGGAATTTTGTCCTTTCGTCGAAAAGGTTTGATAGGAAAGCTATCTGCGGGAAATATGCGAAATCTTGTCACAAAAAATTCGAACGTCATGAAGAAACAACTGTTGGCTGTATTCCTTGCAAGAACAGGAAAAGAACAAGTAACAAAGTTGGGGGACTAGACTGCCCTAATTGCAAAGAAGTCTACAAAACACAAATAGAAAAAACGGAGTACGATGTCACCAACAATATCAACTAGCACACACCAGAACTAACGCAGTGAAACAACACTCTTCGGAAATTTAGGTAGGGATATGAATACAAATATCAACAACTAAAATGTACACTCGTCCTTTCAACAAAACACAGATACGAACACTAGCACCCTACGTCGCAGAAGCAACATAAGTCGCGAGCAACCAAAACAAGAGCTTAGCGACGTTCAGTAGTCTGGAGGCAACAACTTTGGCTGTTGCTGACCACAAACTTTTGAACGGACACGAATCCCCTCAATAGTTACAAGAAAGATATTGTAGCCTACCGTGCGTTTAAAATTAGTTGCTGTGGTGTCACCGCCAGACATCACACTTGCTAGGTGTTAGCCTTTAAATCGGCCGCGGTCCGTTAGCATACGTCGGACCCGCGTGTCGCCACTATCAGTGATTGCAGACCGAGCGCCGCTACACGGCAGGTCTAGAGAGACTTCCTAGCACTCACCCAAGTTGTACAGCCGACTTTGCTAGCGATGGTTCACTGACAAATTACGCTCTCATTTGCCGAGACGATAGTTAGCATAGCCTTCAGCTACGTCATTTGCTACGACCTAGCAAGGCGCCATTACCAGTTACTATTGATGCTTTAAAACATGTACCGTCAAGAGCGATGTTCACCAATTATGAATTAAAGTTAAGTATTCCAGTAGTTACGTACGTTCTTTGCTACTATAAATTCCTTGTCCTGTTCCAGACCTCATGCCAGCCTGCGTGAGTTTAAACGCGTGCCTTTCGGCTTCCTGTCATAGTGGATTGGCTGTCTTGCCAATCCACAACAGTTGCGACTTTTGACGTTTGGCTCACCGGAGGGGGCATAACAGCGTTGCTCAGATAATACCAATGGCGAGCCGGCTTTCCCTAATTCTCCGCCAGCAATTCGGTTGGTCAAGTGCCCCTGTTGGTACGCGGTGGGTAAATGCACCAACTGGTGAGGCGCATTAGAGGCACCCGCGTTCTTTAGCTCTCGTTGTAAAGTGATATTTTCTGACGTTGAAGTGTTCTACAGTCCTCAGGTATTGTGAAGGAGTGTTTCGTGTTAGTGCTACATTAATAATAACAGTTCAGCACCTCTGAACATGAGATCCGCAGTAAATGTGGTTGTCCAAGAACACGTTCACCGGCTGTGAAGATAATGTCCTGTTGAAAAATATTCCTTCGAAATCGACAATGGTAATGGACAATAGGCAGTACCACTCGGTTGTGATGGATCAAGCTCCAACAATGCAGCGGAGGAAAGCGGCTATTTTTCTCTGGGCTAGGGTGACCAAATTATTTCGGTGAAAACCGGGACACATTCACCCGGGTGCCAATGGACACCTCATTCCACATGTACCCAGGTTTCTTAATTTTAAATATTAATGTTTTGTTGATACGTTTTGTTAACCCGATTATTGTAACTAATAAAAGGATACAAAAGATTGATATAATCTAGATTATCTGTATAATTAATGACATTTAATAAACGTATACAGTAATAAAGAAATGTATTACGATTTTATAAAATTTTACAGCCATTCAACTTTTAATCAATTAATATTAACATGAGCTTTAATATTACTGAGCACTTGTCGATGGAATTGACTGTCCTTGGAGAAAAGTGTATTTTTCACTGCCTCCAGCCTTCTTGATCATGTCTTTGTTCTTTAAGACACAGTGATAAAACTCGGCACAATCCATTTTGTAGTTGTACAGGATCTGCAGGATTGCTTCAGGAGAGTCCACCTCCATTCTGTTTCTTTCATCAGTCCACTGGATATTCATGAACGAAAATATTCTTTCCACATTGGCATTATGGGCTGGGATTGCAAATAGATACCTTGCAATTATTACCAACTCAGAGTAATGCTGAAGACAGTCACAGCTTTAAAAAAAAACTCACCCACTTCTCTTGACATTCCAATGGTGTTTTTTTTCATCATTCCATACGTGAAGACTTTCTTCAACAAAATTTGTCACTATGCCGAACTGATAAAAGAGAATGAAATCGATGATTCCAATCTCTTTACTCTTCAAATAAGAAACTGTCTCTTCAACACTTTCCCATTTTGGCACTCTCTTCAGTAACATCGAATCAAACACCGGTGATGAGGGTAAATATGAGGCGCTCCACTTGCTGAGACATTCTACACAAGTGTGATAAGACTTGTTAACTTCTTCTCTAAAACTCCTTTCCGCTGCTTCTTATATTTCTGCTCTTTTAAGGACAGATTTAACATCAAAAGAAATAAACTGCTGTTCTCTTCTCTTAGTAACAGTTTCCAGACTATTTTTCAAAACGTCATTTACCTCTATTACACTTTTCGTGCTTCCCTCAATTTCCTTTATCCCATGCTGCAAAGTGCTTAGCTGACTGTGAATGAACCATAAGTAGGCTTCACTTAAAGGGTTACTGAAAAACTGAACCAATATTTTGGGGGATTTCTCTTCATTTAGGAAAAAATCTTTTAACTGTTCAAACAGGCGGATTACTCTTTCAACTGCTGGAAACAGTGATAACCAGCGAGTTTTCGAGTGACACATTACATTCATATATTCAGTTCCCACATAATCAAAGAACTCCTTAAGCCTCTCCGTTCTAACAGTATATATGTAAAAGTGCGAGTATACCTTCATGACAAATTTTCGGGGCACCGGAACACAGGGATGAAAACCGGGACAATCCCGGTTTTCCGGGACGTTTGGTCACCCTACTCTGGGTACAAAGATATGTTCGATTGGATGAAGTTGAACCTAACTTGTGTAAGGTGAAGTTAAAGGAACTTCTAGTACTGTACAAGCTGAAAACTCCACGTTACCAAGTCGTGTCGAAATGACTAACGCTAAAGAGCATACGAAAGGCTTCCTCCGTATCATGCTCATTTAAATGCGACTGAGAACATATGGACCTGGATGAAATGAAATGTAGCAAAAACCAAAAAGAAGCTTACGCTCAGTGAGGTTGAAATTCTGACAAAAGAAGACACTGCAAATGTTACATCACAGGATTGGTCTCAAGTTGTCAGCCACAGTAAGAATGTAGTTCAGGAGACATGGATTCATGAAGGACTGTGTCGAGTTTTGAGTAATACGTTACATCTCTTGTTGCTGTCTTAACATCTACTTCTTTCGTCTAAACACAGCTGAGTTGCAGGTATACATCTCACTAACATTTTACCGCAGTTGAAATTGTGGCAAAATCCTAAAACAGCGTATTATTAAACTAGCAACTGAGGGCGAGACATATCAATAGTTATGAGAAAGTCAATTCTCAGTATAAAAATAAATCTGCAGCTTCTTCACTTATATTGTTGCAAAACCCATAGCAATTCTCGTTCACAGGCTATTGATGGTCCTTAAAAATTGTATTATTTCATTTTTAAAAAATCTGTAGGTACTTGAATATCCTGGTATATATGGAAGTTTCGAATATTCATCATATGGCAAAATACTCTTCTCTTTGCGTGCTACCATTTGCCAAAATATTGTTTCAGTATCTCAGACTGTTTATGAGGTACGAGGGATCTATGAATATTTCATTCTGGCTTTTTTACTGGTGCGTGCGTTCACGGCGGAGCCATACAATCCATTTTCTCGACACTGGAGACAGATAGCGATATCCTTCGAGGTTTTAGGAATAATTCAACATGTTATCTAAATTTCATATGCATCAACATATGATTTAACACAGACCAAACGCAAATTCATAGCGATCCTTATTTTTCACTGCAAACCCAAACAATTTCTTGCAGCAGTTAAGCTAATACTGAAATACCACCATAACTATGCCCATAAACGAAACGATAGGTAATACATCATGAAGCTGGTGAATGAAGCTGTAAGATGTGCGAGACTCAGAGTTTATTATTGTATAGTTTCTGTAAAATCGTTTGAGAAAGACTGCAGATCGGCCAGCTTGCGCAGTTGACAGATTACGCGCCGCGAAGGCCTGGCGTTACGGTCACCTGCTGAGGCGTTCAGCACACGCTGGCAACTACGCTTCCCTCCACTCGCTCCGTACTGAACTGTCAAAGTCGCAACTAATTTTAAACACACTATAACTGATTACATCGGCATTGCGTGTTTCATGGACTATAATGTGCCGAGGAACATCGAACATGAACTTTTGCCGTGAGCAACAACCCAAACGGCGACTTTTCTTGGAGAAAAAGAACTGGAAAAGGGAGCCCTCAGTAAAGAAGACGTTAGAAACAATACACTACACTCAACAGAAGTATCTAAAACAGACGATAGGCATCCGAGTCACGGTCATGCCAACCAAGAACAAGATCATGTCACAGTCATTAAACACAGTCCTCCACACATAATAGAAGTACGTAAAAATGATGAAAGACAACCGAGACACGGTCAAGCCCGTCCATGACATGATCGTGACACTGACGAAACACCAGTACATCTGGTCATACCGAAACAACATAAACGTAAATTAATTCTTCCCTCACCAGAGAACAGGTTACTGTGTAATGAAATAACAACCACAGAAAAATATGAATATGACGCATTAAAATGTAGATCGTATATGCAAACTGTACGTTTCATCTACGGTGGGGGTACGCACAAAAAACAACTCAAGTGCAAGAAACAATTCTCAATGTGAAACAAACTCAAACAGAAAACGTCAAACAACAAAAGTGACCACACTTCGTCTGGATACTAAGAGCAACATGAACACACAAAAAGCTCACACTGAAAAAGCATAACAAATTCAACTGACGAGACACCACATTACCCAAAACTGGAAACTGCATCAACAGACAAACACCACGATCCACTACATCAGACAAAGTTACAAAGCTAAGAAGTAAGAAACAACATAGACTAATATTACATCGAAGGGAAATTCCGTCTCAGTTGACTTAAAAAGAAAGGAGTCTTTCAAACTGCGTTAATACTAGTAACAAAACTGAATCACCCACTGGGCGGCACTGTATACTACTTCATCACGGAACAAACAGACACAATGATTCTACGAAACTAAAACCTACCAACAGATAAAACGCAAAATCTATTAATCTTTTACGGAAATCATGTGGACGACGGAATGAAGGCTTTAACCTTGACAATGTCGACACGGGCCTTGTTTATACTAAATTCCCCATAGTGAAAGTTTTGCAACTAAACTGTATGGGAAGCAAGACGGGGGACGCAGAGCTTGACAGGCTGGTTAAGGAGGTCTGCGCGGAGCTATTGTGTTTACAAGAACCGTACTCATGAGGTGGAAGAATTCTAGGCCTTCCGAGGCGGTATGTGCAAATCACAGGCACAAGCAAGGCCATACCTCCAATAGTTGTAGTAAACACTAACTTTACAGTAACACCAACAACGCAACTATGTACACAACAAAGGTTACAGTCAAAATAACTTGAGCAGAGAAACATGGATCACCTCGTCGATCTATGCCCAGCACTCATTCGACACAAAGTTTTTTACTAAAGTAATAAAAGAAATTGCGCTGTTTGCAAATGGCAAACGACTACGTATTTGAATAGACATAAACACTATGTCAGTCCTCTGGCAGTCTGACAGAACGGACACCAGAGAACAAATAATAGTTCACGTTACAAATGAATGTAATCATTTCGGTCCAAACAAACCAGGCCAACCGCCAATTTACCGCGAAAATAGTGTAGTAGACAGTAACATAGTCATTTCTCTGGCAAATGGCGCATCATTAATACAGGTAGCCAACTGGCAGGTGCCGACAGGAGAATACTCAGTGATCATAACGCAATAATTCTACACACAAAAAGAAACACAAATACAGACACAGATACAGACATATCACAACACCCAAGGTTGCTGTTAAGCAAAGCAAACTAGCACAAACTAAGGCACATGGCTGCAGAGTGTCCTGCGTGTGTCACCCACGGACGCATAGATTACGGAGCTCACGTTCTTACAGACGTCTTACAGAGAGGACAGGCTACAGCAACACATGCAGCACGCGAAGCACCCAAATAAACGGCACCATGGTCAGCACTGTTAACAAGACTAAGAAAAGACACTGGCCATAATAGACGTTAATACCAAAAATCAAAGACAGCGCGGGAAAGAGAAACTAGACTTCAGCATTACCGCAATGCTAAGACACGATTCAAAGACGAAATATATAAGAGCAAGAGAGGCCACTGGGACAAACTTACAGAATAACATTTGGGAGAGCCGTTTGAACTGCAGACTGAACGTATCAAGACCACGACAGTATCATTAGTATTCAAGAAATCGGATGGTACTACCACAAGAGGCTGGAGATGCACAGCACAGTATCTCCTCACAAAGTGCTTCCTGACGGTGACCTCACTGAGGACAACTTCACACCGACCTTCGCAGACTACTTGACGACAAATACGAATACAAAGGTATCACTATTCCCTTTGCTCACGAGGAAATTGCATTGGCAGTACACAAAACGAGGAACAAAAAGACTCCGGGCCCGGATGGGATCCACCCCGAAATACTCAAAGAAGCTGGTCCACTTACGAGTATAATGTAATACCTGACAGACTTACTGAATGATGCTCTACTAGGACGAATACTGGATATATGGAAGACGGCAGATGAAGGTATAATCAAGAACGGAAAGGACAAAGACCCAACCGCCTCTAAGACACGCAGACCAATATGCCTTTATTAACATTGTGGCAAACGTACAGAAGAGATTGCTGTGTGACAGACTTGAGTCGCAATGGCAGCTCTTCGGCCTTAGCCCACATCAGTTTTCGTTTCGACTACACAAATCCATCGACCATGAAGTAAACAGGACCATAGAGATGACAAGAGAGCACTTGGCAAATAAATAGTAGCAGTCCAAGACATAGCTAGTTCTTTCGACAATCTTTGGTGGCCGGCGCTGTTTGCAAGACTTAGATAGACAAGTATTCCGCTGGCTCTGTACAACAGTCTTAGTGATTATTGTAAAAATAGGATATTGGAATGGAAGACTGATCGCCAAAAGGTTACAAAGAAAGTAACCAAGGCTTGTACTCAAGCATCGATGGTCGGGCCGATTTTCTGGGACGTAGTCGTAGAACCACAACTGAATACATTAGAAGACAATGACATGGCAAACGGGGTGGTTGCGTACGCTGATGACCTTATGATCATGGTATTTGCAGATTCGAGGTCCCAATTAGAGAGTAAAGCCACGAGGCTCCTCGGGTTCATCGTTGAATGGCCTACTAACAACAAACTCACAACAGCATCTAACAAAATTGTTTACCTACTTCTAAGAGGTGCACTGAAAAGAAGTTCAGTTATAAATTTAAATAACATATCTGTAAAAAGGAAAGCTGTGACAAGACACCTCGGAATATACGAACATCTACACTTTATCGAACATGACATACTGACAATTAACAAAGCAATGAAACTCATGCTCAAACTTGCAAGACTGAACACTGCACGATACAGACCACCACAACAGACAATGACGACATATTACACGGCGCTCTTAAAGTCAGTAACTTGTTTTGCGGCTAGTGTTTGACCCCATCGATTATCCTTAGGTACGCGTAAAACCGTTGTAAATCGTTGCCGGAAGAGTGTTCTACTCAGAATCTCGGAGGCTTTCGGCACGACCTCGATTGGGGCACTGTGTGTGGTCCTGGGACTTTTCTGTATAGATATTACAAGAGGGGAAGACGCAACAAAATAAGAGAAGTAAGTAGACGACACATAATCGACAGACGGGAATTAAACATGTAGAGAATTGGTGCATGACAGACAGACATTATG
This sequence comes from Schistocerca piceifrons, assembly GCF_021461385.2. Taxonomy (NCBI): domain Eukaryota; kingdom Metazoa; phylum Arthropoda; class Insecta; order Orthoptera; family Acrididae; genus Schistocerca; species Schistocerca piceifrons. The sequence continues at coordinate 987,880,726 of NC_060138.1, read as the reverse complement.
GGACACAACAGAGATTTGAACAAGTTCAATTTCCAATCTGCATCTAACATTGTATTTTGCTGTATCTCTCCTCTATTTCAATTAATCTCTACTAGAAATAAAAACATATTTGCTTATTTGACCTTAATCAAACCTTGGTATGACCTCATATAAGGTATCATTTTATAGGGGTAAAATTTTAAGCTCTTTTAAAATCTTAAATTAAATATTAGGGTTTTCATTTCAACAACTCACTTTCACCTCAAAATACCTTTACAATCACGTTCAAGTTTGCAGCCATTAGTAGCAATACATGACCCTCTTTGCCACCTACAACTTTTATCTAAAACATTTTGCTGTACCTTACCTCCATCCCGATTTATTTCCCATTACGGATTAAAATGGTTCACTCTGTATACATTTCTTATTTTACACCCTTTATTTTTTTTGTTTTAACCTTTTGGAGAATTCTCAAAAAAATGTGCTAGTAATAAGACTGAATTTGTTCGAATAACATGTAAAATCACAAAATGTACTACCTGCTAGAGAATAACAGGCATCAGATGTGTACTTGAGAAATAAATAAATATATAAATACCAATATGGTAAATAATCTTCCGTTTCCCGTCAACATTGGCTTAAGTAACGAAAGTTTAATTGTAACCATCCCGTATTACCCTGCTGGAACTCATTAATCGAAGAATCATGATTTATAGTTGTCTGATGACTACATGTTTTTTAAGAGACGATAATTCGTACATAAATAGTTTAAAGCTCGATTAGATTACAACATTAATGAAAATTCATGTGACTAAAACGAACTTGATAACGTCTGTTAGGTGTATGAAAACACACAAATCGTTAGTATTAAAGGAATGCACGACATTTGAGAATGCTATATTGTCAGAAGCAGTCAGAAACTCGGAACACTGTGTTACAAAACCAAAACCGTGAATATGTTCCTGGGAATTCTCTCCGCACAAAAAATTTTGCGAATTTGCAAAGTATCAGCAACATTTGACTGAAGATCGTAATTAACAACTTGCCAACCGAACATATTCCACATATTTGTAATGAATTACACGGCTGGCCAGGAGACCAGTAGTATGTGTTAGTCTTTGAAGGCTTCCACGTTCCACACTACATATCGATAGGAATTTTAGGGGGTTAGGACGTCAAACGGGCCGACTTGCAGCTGGAGAGGCATCACGGGACATTTTAATTTCCACTGTCTATACTTTTACATATAAATTCATAAAACTTTAACAGCAAGACCAGGAAGGATTCAGGATTCCTTTTCATAGCAGTGGAAGCTCAAAAACGTAACAAAACACATTTTTTTACATGTGAAATTTCAACATTTTTTCACTTACTACTGGCTGGAGTTGTTGCTATAGGTACACTTTTCTTTCTAAGTAAAAGAGATTCTTCGATGACTTTTGCACAGAATACAAACCATAGTTACAGGTGTATGAAACTGTAGAAGTTACTTAATTTATGAAAAAATGAGTGAACTGTTAGATTTTAAACTTCATGTTTAGGAAAAATTCAAGTTTTATAGTTAATAATCTCAATTTTTTCCACAGTTTTTAATAGATTTGGAAAATTCTAGAGTTTTATACAACTGTAACTACTGTTTGTATGCTGTGAAAAATTCATCGAAGAACCTCTCTTGCCGGCCGTTGTGGCCGAGCGGTTCTAGGTGCTTCAGTTTGGAACCGCGCGATCGCTACGGTTGCAGGTTCGAATCCTGCCTCGGGTATGGATGTGTGTGATGTCCTTAGGTTAGTTAAGTTTAAGTAGTTCTAAGTTCTAGGGGACTGATGATCTCAGATGTTAAGTCCCATAGTGCTCAGAGCCATTTGAATTTGAACCTCTCTTACTTAAGAAGAAAAGTGTACCTATAGCAACAAATGCAGCCAGTAATAAGTGAAAAAAATGATGAAATTTCACATGTAAAAAAAGGTATTTTGCTACGTTTTTGAACTTCCACTGTGATGAATGTGAGACCTCAATTCTTTCTGGTCATGGTGACAAAGTTTTATGCGTTTATTTGTAAAAGTATAGACACTAGAAATTAAAATGTCCTGTCGTGACTCTTCTGCTCCAAGTCGGCCCGTTTGACGTCCTACCCCCTTAAGAACTGTGTAGAGCTGCGTAATCAAAAAAAATAAAGCATTAAAGAAATGGTAGTGAACGATGAATGCTAGTAGCCTGTATAGGCTCTTTTTTATTGAAGTCCTTTGGGCCGCTTGTATGTCAGATTTCTGGGGTATAAATGTCCCATATACGCCGTTCACTCGCATTAATGTGACCAGCTGTCAAAAGCCTGAATAATCACCGTATGCAGCGCGAGACGTACAGGAAAAGTGTCAATGAGGTTCTGAAAGGTACCGACAGAGATGTGTAGCCACGCCAACTCCAGCTGTGTTGCTGGTAGATGACATTGATCCGAAGAAAAACAAACTGCATGTAGGGGTGGACATGGACTCCAAGGATTGATGCATACTTGTGTTGAACCATTGTACCTTCCAGAATGACGACGTCACCCAGGGAACACCACGGAAACATATCCCAGACCATAATACCGCAGATCTTAACGATCCCTCCTCCAGTGTGGACCCTTCTGACGACTGTTGCAAGGCGTCTGCTTTCAGACGTTTCACACCAATGAAATATAAAACGTGATTCATCTGGGAAGTCCCCCTGTCACCACTCTGTGGAAATCCAGTTGCGACATTGGAGTGCAAATTCCAGGCTTCGTCGTCGATGAACAGTAGCACTCATGGGTGCACGAAACAGGTGCCCACTGCGGAGGCCCATACGCAGCAACGTTCGTTGAACGGTCTTTGTGGAGACACTGTTATTAGCTCCTTGGCACATCTAGGCGATCAGTTACTCAACAGTTGCACGTCTATTTGCCGGTACAAATCTCCACAGCCATTGTTCACCCCCGTCATGTATGAGCCGCGATACACCACAGTTGCCTAAGAGCTAGTTTTGGATAGCGCCATTTTGCCATGCATGGTGTACCTTAGCCACGTCAGCATGCGAAAAGTTTATGTGGTGCGCGTACTGTAAGATCTTCGGTACACACACCATCAGATTATTTGACTTGTCGCTCTAACGAAGTAGGCGAGTGTCAGCAATATGTCTCGTGGTCTTATTGTGGCGTGTTTATCTTCTGCCGTTAGGTCAGACGATAGAAATGCCACTTGCACGCTTAGAGTAGCAGATTGACGGTGACCAGCTTTAAACAGAGCTTGATTAATTTTCACACACATTTATTAAAATAATAAAAATCATAGAAATTACTTAACTCGATTCTGGATGCTGTTTACAATTGACAATCTGAAGTTCCTTTGGTCTTGGTATGTTAATCTTATTCTCACATATCTCTGATACTTGACAAAGTGTCTATTCATTTATCTTCATGGCTACGTACAGGAATATGATAATCTTATTAGGCGCAGACTGAAACTTGACTGCAGACTAATGCCGACTAATGCAGACTGATTAATCGGAGGTCTGTACACACGTTATAATACCTCGAGCATTCAGGTATCACTGCGCGAGTGTGATCCGCGAGGAGAAAAGGTTCTACGTTAGCAGCAATCTCATTGGCTGCGTTACATATTGACACGCGGATCGGCGGAAGCAGAATTTGGTCCGTCTCTAAGACAGCGCCATCTCGTAGTGTGGAGACGGACGAGCGCTGCGCCTGTGCTGTTGTGCTTAGCGGGGCGCGCTCTAGTGGGAAAGTTGTGTACGCGCTGACTACGCGGAACTATGTACACAACGCCGGCCGCGGTGGTCTCGCGGTTCTAGGCGCGCAGTCCGGAACCGCGCGACTGCTACGGCCGCAGGTTCGAATCCTGCCTCGGGCATGCATGTGTGTGATGTCCTTAGGTTAGTTAGGTTTAAGTAGTTCTAAGTTCTAAGGGACTGATGACCACAGCTGTTAAGTCCCCTAGTGCTCAGAGCCATTTGAACTATTTTTATGTACACAACAGTTTACAAACTTTGCCTTTTCGGAAATGCTTCCACCCTTAGCCCGTGAGCCAATGATCAAGTCCTTTTGGACGTCAGAGATATCGTTCCACTTTCGCATTACAACAATGATTGCACTGTTTTCTGTGTCCCCAAAATGCTTTATATACCCTTCACTGCTACAGCTGCAACCTGCTGTCTGTGGGTTTTTATTGCACGCTGAACTCGAGCGGAGGCTGTGATCAAATTAATACGACTAGACTGTGTAGGTGAGAGTCACAAGAGTGTATGCTGTGTAGTGACGTGTCTGTATCGTTAGAAACGAGCTACAGTCTACTTTGGAGAGTGTTGCCATTCATTATTCATAGTGTAGTGTGTATGAATCCACCTTCTGCTGTAATTCTGATGCTTCTTTTTTCCGTAAAAACATACTGCAGTATGTTCTTTCGTCTCCATTTGATGACTTGTTCATTTCAGCGCCTTTTAAAATCAAATTGCACAGATGGAATAGCTTTTCTCAGAGTTTCTTTACTAGCCTGGAAGTCAGTTCCATCCAGCAAAAGCTGGGAAGTTTTTGCAATGTTCTTATTTCAGTGCGTTGTTCATATTATCGCAGAAATTGCTGCCTAATAATACAGTTATCCATATGATCAATGACAGGTTTATTCTGCTATTTGGAGACATGTGAGTCTTGTTCCACTCGGCATTCTCTTGCTCCTCCCCTAATTTACACACCGTTCACTAAAGTTCTTCTGGTCAACATTTGCTTTTATGTGTCAGCAGCTTTTCTATCATCCCTTTTTTGTACACATTAACAGTAAAGTTAATGATATTAACAGAATAATAAATTTTTAACTTGTCAGTGGCGTGTGCAATGATATGAAACTTCCTGTCAGATTATAGCTCTGTGCCAGGCCTAGACTCGAACTTGGTACCTTTCTCTGTGCTCTACCTACTGAGCTACCCAAGCAGCACTGCAGAGGATACATCCGCACAGAACTTCAGTAATGCTAGACCTCCAGGTTTCGCAGGACAACTTCTGTGAAGTTTGGAAGATAGAAGATGAGATACTGGCTGAAATGAACTTTGTGAGAAGGGATCCTGGGTCATGCTTGGGTAGCTTGGGAGCAGCGCTCCGCGGACGTGTTTTTGTTTACTTGTTAGGGTGTGTGGCCTGCGATGTGCTATCTTACCATTGTGGGACTGTGAAGAGCACCCTTCAATTGCAACACGGACGACGTTGAGCACACGAGGTAGGACACTTCATACGTGATGAATTTCATCTCACACCTCAAGATGTAGAAATTCATTCTCCATCATGGGCAGCAACTTGTACATCACACTGCAGACCGAAGAAGTTCGCGCTGATGTTGTGCGACGTTTCACCCACCCCTGATGGCCACATCAGGGGTGTCTTGGTTGACCACGCAGGGCTCGCCCTCCACACCCCACGTGTTTTCGAACTTCCTTTTGAGATACCACAAAACGTGGTCATATCTACCTCTCAATCTTACAAAAATGTCATCATTGACATAGGAGAAAAATTGCAGACTTCGAGAACTACCAGGTCTGAAAATGACTTGTGTCAGATCGAACTTGAACCGACAAAGCCCATGACTTATTATCTGATGACTGGTGGCGCGCAGGCGAACCTGACGAATGATCCTCAGTAATGACGAACTTGAGTAGGCTATGGTCAAGAGGACCATGCTCAGTAAGACTGCCTCTGCAAACTCCTGACTCAGACGCTAGTAGATTTAACACCACCCTTGACACCCACAGTGATCATTGTCACCTATGCCACTGTTGCAAAGACCCAAATTCTTTTCGATCTGCTATAGTCACCGAACACTGACAGGAAGGTGAGTCTTCAGATTCCATTACCTCCGGCGAAAATGACACCCTCGACGCTAATCATAACCCGAGAAACGACGTTACTGTAACGATGGATGTCGACTAAGGTGTCATACAAATCTCTGCTTTCCTTCTGCTTGGGGTGGTGTCGGATGATAGCCGATACGGAATAACACGTTCAGAAACAAAAGTACTGAGGAAGTGCAAGGAACGTAGTCGTACGTCATCTGATGATTATCTCCTCATCAGGATGGCTGCTCAGGTTAGCAAACCGTCGTCGGACAATGCAACAGTCTCTGAAGGCCTCCTTCCCATCTACCTCAGATGGTTCTCCTCTGCAGCCTTTGCCACCTGACTCTCTGTTGATAAGCGGTCTCTGGAGGTCCTGCCGGCCGCAGTGGCCGTGCGGTTCTGGGCGCTACAGTCTGGAGCCGAGCGACCGCTACGGTCGCAGGTTCGAATCCTGCCTCGGGCATGGATGTGTGTGATGTCCTTAGGTTAGTTAGGTTTAATTAGTTCTAAGTTATAGGGGACTGATGACCACAGAAGTTAAGTCGCATAGTGCTCAGAGCCATTTGAACCATTTCTGGAGGTCCCAAACATGGGGCGGCGTCCTGATGATTTTACCGCTTGACAACGCACTGGTGATGCTTTTGTTTCTTGGGCTCATAATGTAGAGGAGGCATCGGAACGGCCTTTGAATATCATGGGTAGGGGCATTCCACTGGTTGCGACCCCCTCCCCTCCCCCCGCCTAATCACAGTCAAAATCGCATCTTCTGCTGTTTTGTGAGGTCTACCCCGGCTGGATGCCATTGGCAGACTCCTTCTCTCCACAGCAGGGGTGCCAGAACAGGCATATCACCTAGCTAAGATCAGTGCTGTATGTGCCCCACATAAACTGGTGATGGTCCACGATAGCTTCACATGGTGGACTTAGATGTGGTCCTCTTACAAGAAGTACATATTGATGGTTTTCTTAACCAATTTGTGTATATCCCTTTCGTCACCCACATTTCGGATACTGGTAACAGTGTGGCGATCGTCATCCACGAAGGATTACCCAAAAACAATGAGCAATGTATTGTGAACATGAGGGACATGGCTTTCACATAATTTGGTGTCCGAATTATTAACATCTACTCTCCTTCAGGATCAGGGAGCAGAAAGGAACACTGCTTTTTTTTGCGGAGGTGATCTTACGTCTTTTCGTGGGGCAGCAAGATGCATTGGTGCTTGACGGTGGTTTTAATTCCATCTTCGATCCCAAAGATCAGCTAGTGTGTCATTTGCCTTGCGCAGAGCTTGCCACGATCATCAACTGCCTCCAACTTATCGACACATGAGAACATGTTCGTGGCCACTTGCCCATTTTCATGCACTACGCCGCACATTCTTCCAGCCGCTTTGATTGCTTTCATATCTCGCATTTGCTGGTGTGAGGAACCCAGTTGTCTGAGATATGGCCTATCGCTTTTCCTTACCACACAGGATATGTCTACACCATCACCAAAAAAATGTCCAAATGTGTGTGAAATCTTATGGGACTTAACTGCTAAGATCATCGTCCCTAAGCTTATATCCTAATTAACCTATATTATCCTAAGGACAAACACACACACCCATGCCAAAGGGAGAACTCGAACCTCCGCCGGGACCAGCCGCACAGTCCATGACTGCAACGCCTTAAACCGCTCTATACCATTACCCTCGCCCGCCAGAGGGTGTGGCATGGAAGGGTGTTTGGAAGCTGAATGTGGTGCTAATTTCGTCTCGCAACTGTCGGCAGCTTATTGACGTGACTTGGGCTTCATGTCACTGCCACCGTGACGCTTACCCATCTGCGTTTCATGATGGCTGTCCTGCACAAAACTTGGCCTCCACTGCACCATGATGGCATATGGCAGAGACTTGGCAAGTTGGAGGAGGCAATCCCTGGATTTTTATTACCAGGTGTTGAGGGACTGCTCTGTGATGCTGCTTTTACCGGAACAGTATACAATACTGAACTGCACGAAAGCATATATCACAACCCTCGCATACCACCACCTTGAAGGAATGGTGGTGTGAGCCTACACTTGTGACAATATGGCTTGGGAAGATCTGTCTATGTTCCACTTCCTAGTAGACAGACAACAATGGCGCCAGGCCCTGATGGGAAGTATCACTGACGACATAGGCAGGCAAGTTGAACCCAATGCAGCATTGGATACGCTTTTCATGCTCATTACCCTTGGTTGTATGCCAACAACCTTCACTCACTGGCAATCATTCAAGACGTCTCTTGGCTCACATTCAGCATATTCCAGAGGACACAGCACTGGTATTGGAGGCATCACTAACAGGAGACGAAGTCCGCGATGCTATCCAAGCAGGAGCTAGCGCTAACGGCATCTCCCTCGAATTTTACCGTGCGTTCCGACATCTTTTAGCGCCCACGAGGACTGTTATCTGCAGAGAACTGATGTCATTATGGTGAGCGTCCCCAGTGACTTTCTAGAGGGTCTCATTGTCCCTATTCACAAATCCCATGGGGGCTCACACGTCAGTGACCACGCACCTTGAGCCTGATAAATAGCAACATTAAGGTCTTTACTCGTCTTTTGGCGGCGCGACTTAAGAGGATGGCCATTCGTGTCACGTAGTATGATCAGGTGTCAGGTACAGGATTCAGACAGTGCTCTGCCACTACAGGGATCTAATTTCCTTCACTCCAGCTCAACTTTTGCTCGTGGCTTTGGAGTCTTTAGACTTCAGCCAGGCATTTCATTGGGTCGACCATTCTTCTTCTTACAGAAGTCCTCTGTCATATAGGATAGCCAGAAACTATTGTTGGGATGGCCATATGTACCCTGTGTGGAGCAACATCCCAGGTGCTGTATGACGTTAAGTTCATTCTTAAAGATGACAGGACCTTAGGCCCCTTTGTACACTTATTAAGAGCCATCAAACCAACCAATCTTGCATTTTTGAAATCTCAATTTTCATACACGCAAATTAATGCCATTTCGCTGCTGTATTACTATGTCAAGCAGAAGAGGTAATCGGATGCTATGAACCAGCATGTACATTAAGGGAAGTAGGATCCATGCATATCAGAATTCTGTTCTTCTCACATCAGAGACGATCAGCAGTAACAGAACACCTTGGCCAGGCCAGCTGCTCACAATAGCTGCCAATGGCATCGCCAGAAAGCTTCCGTCGCAATGTCCTGGCGGAGGCTATAATATCTTGCTCGAATGGTTTGATGAAGTTCGTAGTGGGATTCTAGAAGAATTGGCGAAAGCTTTGTTAATCAGTGACGATTGGCCGAGTTTTGACACCAGCAGAGCGGTCGCTCTCTGGACGTGAGGCGAAAGAGAATTTTGAAAGGGTTAGTTACTGGCTACCGCTGGAGTAGGTCGCGTACTTTGCCGCCCTTGCTGCAGAGTAATCTTGTTCGCAGTTTCACTTATCCGGCCACCGATACGAACATTTATTTTTTTCCGCGCGCATGTTTCGATCGGTCTCTAAGGCAGAGCCCATATCCATTCAGTGCCTGACCACGAGTAGCAATTATCATCAGCACACCGCCTTCTGCCGTGCTGTCGGTAATAAACGCAGCTCCGTCCTGTAGAGTTTCAGTTCTCCAAAATTCGCAGTGAAATTTCTGAGCAGTGGCATCTGCAAAACAACTTGGCTCCTCAGGTGATATCGTGGTGCAGCATCCGATTAGCCACTTGTTTAACGTTATAATAATTTCACCTGTTCCCTTTGCTCCACCTTCTCGTAGTAGCTATATTCCATGCAGTGTTGTCTGTACTAGGTTCTTGGCAACACCTATATCAAATGAGGAATATTTACATGTTTGGTTTACGTTAACATACATGATAGTCACTTGTACAAAATCATGATCAATTTGTGTTCCATTTGAAGAAAATAAAAGTAACTGTACATTTTTAGGATGGTATTTATCTATTAAACAGTCACACTCACCAGAATCATTTCCCATTGCCATTTTTGGAGAGGAACTTTGACCACTTGATTTAATGAATAACTTATGTGAGAGGCTAGCCACCCAACATAGGATTTATATCAGTACCGTTACAAGATTGGGTTATATCCCTTGCGCGGATTCAATATAAACGCACTTGGGTGAAATTTGCATAGCATCGTGATTCTGCCCCCTAACTTTTACATCAGTACACGTGACAGACAGTGTTAATACACGCTGACGTGACTGCTCCCTGACGCGATGCCCGTTCATTTTGTTCTGCAAAGTTAAGAGTCAATGGTATCAAATGCAAGTTTTTGTGGTGCCTACAAAACTTCTATACCATATTTACAGCATCTACGAAGGGGATTGTCTTTACTAGTGGTATAATAACATTCCAATTTATAAGACGCATTATGGACAAACTTTAAAGGCACATTTGCATGCTGAACTTTTCTTAGAAAAAATGTAATTATAAGAAATAAAATAAAGAAATAATCTGACCCATAGATATAGTTCACAGCCATATAAATATTATATGCAGCCGCTAGAAACATTTGAAGAGTTTTGATCGTCATCTGATTAGATTAACCTTTTGTTTTCTAGGTGTTGAACAGATCCGACGCATTTAGGCGCACTGCCATTAAAATTACATTATTTTATTTATATGTTCACGAGTAAGTAATTGCATAATGTAAGTGTTCTTCTTAAAATTGTGTTTTTATTTCAGAATATACTGTTATTACTAACCTACGTAAGTATGTTTTATTTGGTATCTTTAGTCATTGTAAGATTATTGGGTGACTTGGCATGGCAAAAGGATCCGAACTTTTGAACAAAACGTCGTACAGCTCGATCCACCATCGTCTTCGGGTGCTGTGTGATAACGAAGCCCGATTTACCGCAGAGAGAAGAAACCCGGTTAAAAATACATGAACGGACCTTTAACAAAAAAAAGCCATGTTCAAGCGCCGAGAGTTTGTACGAAATTTTTTGATATTCATTACTATAATTCATTGTATTGTCTCCATCCATAGAGCCGAAAAAATTAATTAAAAAACCTACACCGTCCCGAGATCACATGACCACGATGACAATGTATACCGATAACACAAAATCAATTCTCCGCATCTGAATGCTCACTGCAGAGATATTTCCACTCTATGGTCCATGTTGTTACGGGATGACTGTGGTATCACCTCAGCTCCTAAACCAGCGTAATGCACGTGGAACATAACATTAAAATCTTAATTAACATACATTAGAAGACATAAATTGGTTCTTTACACAACTCTTCACAGAAAAAAGTCTGTGACCAGCAGCTTGACTTTCCGATGGGTGGAAATGTGGAAAAAATACTATTGAGATCCATAGATGAAAGTGATATCTTACACTTGGCCGCATAATGAACATTCGATAAATGTTGAGGCCTCGGGCTCGACATATCGTATTTCACAAAATATCAATACAGAGTCAGTTCCCCTGAATGAGGGATTCACGAATCCTAGTCACGATCGGTTGTAGTAACCTAAGCGACACAGTGCGTTGCCAACAAGCCTGCTCAGCGATGGCCTTTGACACATATTGCCAACAACAACATACTATGAATCTAAACAACATCCAGACATTCGTACCAAACACAACAACAACAGTCGGTTCAGTGCTTGTGTCACGTACATTGAACAAAAGCTAAACGTGAATTGCAGTGGTTTGGGTCACGAGATTGCCTCAAACGGCTTACTTCTACCCTCCTGGTCGCGTGGTCTGGTTATGTTGATGGCCACATTCTCTGCAGCTGGCCTTCACCCACCTTATCTGACGGCTATGTTTTCTCCCTTGGGGATGAAACAGTATGCATTACAAACTTCACAAGCACAACATTCTTTTGTACTATGGAAATTTTTGCTTACGTGAGGAATTTTTTTCAACATACTAGCTTACGGTTTACCTACAAATAAAAATAACCTAGATGTGTTGGGTGATTTACATACTATGGGTTTCGTTGTCCCTAAACTCAGTTATTGTTATCGCGCTTGTAGTTTCGCGAACTACTTTGTTCAGTAAAATATTGTATCTAAAACTGCTCTACTCCTCAGAGAAAGACTGTATTAATCGATGTACTGTTTTGTGCCCTTGAGTACCGTTTCATGAGTTGACGATGTCATCACACTGGAAATTATTTAGTTATCCTGTATCTTAAGTTCTACTTAATTCCTTGGCAGAGTATTAATCAGATGACCTGAATTACAGTCATGCAGCTACTACAGCGAAATTTCGAGTGGACGTTTTACGTTGTAGATATTTTATTGCATGTGAGGTAAATGGCAGCTGTAATGTATTGTATATATGTGGTGTCGGACGTTTCCGAAGGAACGGACAGCACATATAAATATAACCAGAGCAAGAAGGCTAATGATCCCTTCCGCACAGATGCGCAGACAAGCCTGAACTCCTACGGGAATCAGTTATCGCTGCAAGCAGCGACGGAAATGGGCAGGGGCACCATGTCAACTGTGTGTGGATAAGCTGGAACTTTGGATAGACCGTGTCAGCATGGCTAAGGCGATCGTCCGCGCGGAACGGAAAAACCCAGTCCCGGTACGGCACAAAGTTTTCCCCCTTCATTTATTTCAGTGCCCACTAGTGGCTAACGTCGTTATTCCTTTGAGTACTATAAGGTGTTGATCCGCTAAGATCCACAGATGGCCTAATTAGTTTGGTGACGGTATTTCTTCTAAATTATTTCAGATAAAATCCAAACGATCCATGTAAATGTAGCATATTTTTAAACAATGGGAAGTCCAGGCCCCAGCGGGCAGAGACAGTAACCATGTGTGTGTGTGTGAGAGAGAGAGAGAGACAGAGAGAGAGAGAGAGAGTTGGGGTTGCACGCGCGCGTTTGTGTGTGTGTGTGTTCTATTTCCAAAGAAGGGCTTTTTTGAGCGAAAGATTTTCATTGTTCCTGTTTGCAGCTCAACGCCTTCTCTGTGTGATGAGTAACAACCTATCCCTTTCACAACATATTTTTGAAATTTATTAGCAGTTTTCGTACTTGGTTCCCCACCCCACAATATTAGAGAAAAATTTCTAACCGAACCACAGGCTTGATTGCACTGTTAAATTTCAAGATATTTTGTGTACTTAGTTTGAAGTGTAAGACGATCATGACGTGTTAATATCACTGTACGAATAGGATAAACGTATGGTCTTGTAGGATCAAATGTAATAAAAAAGTTACTTTATAAAAAATAAAAAATACATTGTATGCAAAGAAACAACTCGGCCGGTTGACTGAGACTGAACTGCGAGCAGAGTGCATATGAGCCGTTGCTATGCAAGTAGCTGGGACGAGGACGATGTAAGCAGAAGCGAAGGAACACGAGTGCCGACCCATCAGCATTGCAGCAGTAATATGACTCCGCTACACACACTCGGTGCAGCGCAGACGGAATGCCAGCAAAGGCGGAGTGCAGGAGAGCGGGAGAAAAAATCTGCTAAACGGAAGGGTAAGGGCAGAAGCCCGACGGACACCACAGAGACCAACAGACCGGCTACAGCAGAGAGCATGCCTTGAGTCGAGGCAAAATAGGCCGCAAGAGAGCGCAACACGAAAAACGATATAGCAAGCCTTGAGTGAGCTACAGCATTCGCGTGTACAGGATTTCTGAAATACTTTAGCTCTGTGCGCCAGGGAACTGAATGCTGAGTGTCCGCTCCTGTCCACAAGAGAAGACCTGACGTTCCGTTTTAAGAGCACCTGCCCGCTTTAGCGTTTACTGCCGTATCTGCAGAATCTAACGCTGAAAACGTGGTGCTCCTCACATGACAGTGATCTATCGCTGTTACGTAAGTTTTCCAGCTTTCTGAAATACTTCGAAGAAAACGATCGACTGAAACATAGCGAGCACGGATTCATAAAATATCGTTTTTTTTAAACACAGCTGGCTCATTACTAGCAGGCATTGATTAGAGCGTGTGGGTCTCACGTTGCTTCCACATTTCTAGATTCCAGAAGGTTTTCAACACCGTTCCGCACTAGTAGGTTCTAATCTAATTCCGAGCACACAGAATATCGCCTCATCTTGTTCGGGTAACAAATCGATAGAACGATACGTAGCTGTTGACTCGCAACCTTACGCTACGAGGTAGGAGGCGGTGGGTTTTGGCACCACGAGAGAAGTTGTAGGCAAAAACTCGGTGTGAACAATGGTTGGCCGAGTGCGCCGGTGCCTCCGACGCTATTTAATAGGTCTATAGTGGGACGGTGCTAGCAATGAGTATAACCAAAAGAGATTGATTCAGTCGGTTATTGGACATCAATTGATTTTTGACTGTGGTTTTACGTATCAGCAGAATTCCTAATTTATTCTTTTGAGCGAAACTAGTCCATGGGAGGAACCAAATTAAAATAATCGATTCAGTCGGTTGAACGAGAGGCGTTCAAAAAGTAATGCGACACATGCCGAGAATTCTTCCGGGTTGTATGGCCGTGGTCCGTGGAACTCTTCTATCCCTGACGTTTCGTACAAAGCTACGTTGGACGTCTTCGGAGGTGCTCCTGGTTGTGCTGAGTCTTGCCGACTGACGAGTCGGACGTCGAGGAAGGGCCTAAATACCGCGGAAAGTGGGCGTGGTCTGGATTCCAAGTCATAGCGGAGATAAACCTTGTCAAGGATAAAATATAACTATCGATCATAGTACGTCAAAGATAAAAACTTCTCATCGATTCTGTAGCGCCACTGTCCATATATCGCTGAGTTTCATAGCTTCTACTTTTCTATTAAAATTATCCCCATGTTTATATATTTCGATGGCTTCTCTATATAGCCGTGGATAGTAGTTCGTCATAGTACATATAACTTCAGTTTCAGAAAATTTCACTGCGTGATCACCCGACTGAAGAGCATATTCCGCCACGGCTGACTTGTCTGTTTTCCCTAGTCGGCAAAGACTTTTATGTTCCTTCAACCGTGTATTCACACTACTCTTTGTAGTTCCAATGTAGAACCTACCACACATACATGGAATCATGTATACACCACTTGCAGACAGAGGGGGACGTTTATCCTTAACGGAACGAAGTGCTTGGCATATTTTCTTAGTTGGTCTGAAAATCGGACGAACGTTATGTTTCCTTAAAATCTTGCCGATTTGATCCGTTACTTGTTTGATGAAGGGTAGAGAAACCGTGTTCTTCCATCACTGTATCCTATCGTTGTCCTTAGGCCTCCTGTTATTCGGTCGCAAAACTCTATTTCCTTACTGGCGTACCCATTTTTCTGGTGTTTTAACTCGGCGTCCAGATATTCCGGCTCACAAATCCTTTTAGCTCTGTCCACTAGACTTTTAATTACACCTCTTTTCTGTTGTGGATGATGATTGGAATCCTTATGCAAGTATCTGTCGGTATGTGTAACCTTCCGAAAGACTTTATGTTTCAAGCTGCCATCCATCTGTCTCATATCGAAGACATCCAAGAAAGATATTGCATTGTCTTCCTCCATCGCCATGGTAAACTGGAGTTTAGAATTTATACTATTTAAATAAAAAAAGAATTTCTCCAAAGCTTTGCTGCCATGTGACAAAACCACAAATATATCATCCACATATCGATACCATCGACATTTTTTCTTATTCGCTTTTTCCAGAGCAAATTGTTGGAATTTTTCAACGTAAAAATTGGCGATCGTAGGACTCAATAGGTTGCCCATGGCCACACCATCAACTTGCTCATAAAACTCATCCTCCCACGCGATTCCGTGTACATGTGGTAGGGTCTACATTGGAACTACAAAGAGAAGTGTGAATACATGGTTGAAGGAACATAAAAGTCTTTGCCGACTAAGGAAAACAGACAAGTCAGCCGTGGCGGAACATGCTCTTCAGTCGGGTGATCACGTAGTGAAATTTTCTGAAACTGAAGTTTTATGTACTATTGAAACGTCCCCTTAGAACAATTATACATGACTGTGCTTAAACTGACACACAATATTTTTTTAGCGCAACGCAATCTGACTTTCAGTAATCCCTACAAGAGAATGGCCCTGACTAAATTAACCTATACGTTTCACAAATCACTTACCTCACAAATATCTTCGTTACTCGAACTACTCCAATACAGCGAGCGCTACTACTGCCAGCTAAATAAAAGATTCAAACTACGGAAGTCACTAACTACTGATAGGCATAGTTAGCAAATGAAAGATTTTAATAGAGAACAAACAATGTATTTACCTTAGTAGTCATAATATATATAGCAGTTCATGACATCCAGTCTTACAAATTTCAAAACTCCGCCATCTCTCTCCCCACATCCACCACTGCTGGCGGCTCACCTCCAACTGCGCAACGCTATGCGCTGTTCACATCCAGCTGCCCAACACTACAACGGCAGACAACAATGCAAACTAGCCACAGACTGCACACAGCACAGCCAGTGATTTTCATACAGAGCGCTACGTAACGTTGCCAATAAGAAAATATAAACAGTCTACTTACATAGCCCCCATGCTCCCCACAAAAAATTTTACAAATCGTTTTGGGCAGTGGCCAATAATGATTTGATAAAATTTTTCATAATTACAAAAATAACAAAGATATCAAATGCACACACTTATTGATACAATGTTGGTCAAAAGCTAAAAATTTCTCACAGTCCATAAAGACAGTCCTGATCATTCATCACAGTAAAATTGCAGTGTTTTTCTCAAAGTCTGAGCAGTAAAAGAAAATGCACATGGAAGTAGTGGATTTCCATGCAGTCTTGAAGAAGTAGTGTTGTCGTTCCAACGGAAAGACAGTGCCGATTCTTGACATGCAGACAGGTAATGGGCCACAACAGAGCAAACCCACAGCAGAGTCAGTCGAAGTTTTGAAGAATATTGGTAGGTAGGTCATCACAGAGCAGACCCACTGCAGTCCTGGTAGAGAGTATGGTATTGGTGGGCCACCAGAGGTGCAGATCCACTGCAGTCCTTGTAGAAATAATGGTATTGGTGGGTCATCAAAGGTGTAGACACACTGTAGTCCTTGCAGAGATGGTCAGCAACCATCTGCTGCGACTGTGCAGGTGCACAATCACCATCGAAGAGTCTTGCGGAGAATATAGCAAGTCCATAAACCACCACTTGTGCACTCACACAGTTTTTGGAATTGTCCTTAGAACCAGCAATGCTGTTATCCAGTCCCTTGCTGAATTATTAACACACGTGCAAACACTAACAGTCCCTACTTCTCACATATTGTCCATATACTATGACCAACAGAAACGTGTGCAGTGAAATGTAACTTACAAGTTACTTAATTTGATGAACTGGTGTCAATTACAATTTTATAGCATAAGAATACAATAACAAATGTACAAAATACATCATTAAAGAACATAATAGTACAGATAACATTTTTAGTAAAACAGGCTTTACGAAAGAATAGAAATAAACATGCACATCAGTGTTACAAGAATTATGACATAAGTACATACATCAGAATAACTTTTGAAACATCAACTTCACATATGAGCAACAAAACAGAACAGATAAATAATGTCTAAACATCTTTACCAAGTAAATTACATAGTATTAGAAAAATTCTACAACGTAACTCCTATCATCTAAACACATAAAGACAGGAAAAACACAAATATACAAGAGTACACAAACACATAGCAAAATAACACAAGAGGAAAGGGCAGGGTTTGTTTTCAGTGTAACATTTGGTACTGCAGCCCAACCTAAAACTTCATTCCATAGATCTTTCATCTTATTTCAACATTTGTTTCCACTAAAAAAATTCTATCCAAGCATGCTTTCTGTATTTATATGTTCACATATTTCTTACCTCATTATTTATTTTCCATTATCTTACCTCATTATTTATTTCCAAGAAAACCCTACGTAAACCTGTTGTCCCTAAACCCTACTTTTTTGCTCATATTCTCTTCCAAAATACTTTTTTTGGTCAAACCATTTTCTTATAGCTTCTCATTGCATTTCTTCCAATTCATCACAACTCGTTCTCTCATATAGCCTACCCCATCTTAAGCTAACTTAAATCTACTGAGCTCAGATGCTAAACTAAGGACAAAAAATACAAATGGCAAAGCAAGCAGCATAAATTAGCAAAGCAAATGCAATATTACAACTAATATAAGGCAATGCACAGCAAACAAGAAAAATAAATCAGTAGTAAAACTAGATTAACAGAGTAATACAAAGTGAAATTTAATAACACTATGCCTGGCAAACAGCAGCAGCAAATGCAATAACTTATATCTGAACATGACATAGCTCAAGCAGAAAAAATATTACAGTAAAAATGGCCATGTTTAATACCTATGTCACATCTTAACACTAGAGTGATGCATCACTGTAACTTGCTCTAGCAGACAAGTTACCAAGTCACTGACAAAAATTATGTATGCAATTCCTGTGAAGTGGAAATGTCTTTTTGTGCTCACTCATTTTTTTTTTTTGAGTACATCCATCATAAAGTTATTTTTTACTGGATCTGTAGGCATAAAATATTTATATTAGTACATCTATAAAATTTTACTTTAACCAATGCTGCAGTGCAGCTAGGCACTAGATATTAAACAAAATAGGCAAAGCAAGGTGTGAAACGTCATTCACTAGCCATATGGCATTTCATAATGCAGTAAACAATCTTTCAACTAGCAAGGCAATAGACATGAAATGTTTCTCATCATTTCATTTCATTAATTATCATAAATTAAGAACTCTACAGTGTAATCATGTTTTCAAGTTTGAGGGTGTCGTATTTACAATGCTTTCTACAAAGGAATGTCAATAGCGAGGATAATGGCCTCCCTCTTTTTTTTTTTTACCTGTGCCTCTGAAAAGGCACATATTAATGGCTTTTTCTCCAGGCGTCTGACACAGCTGGCCGCTCAAGACGCATTACGTCAAGGTCACTTGGCTGGCAGGGTCGCCATATGAAACGTCCCCTTAGAACAATTATACATGACTGTGCTTAAACTGACACACAATATTTTTTTAGCGCAATGCAATCTGACTTTCAGTAATCCCTACAAAAGAATGGCCCTGACTAAATTAACCTACACGTTTCACAAATCACTTAGCTCACAAATATCTTCGTTACTCGAACTACTCCAATACAGCGAGCGCTACTACTGCCAGCTAAATAAAAGATTCAAACTACGGAAGTCACTAACTACTGATAGGCATAGTTAGCAAATGAAAGATTTTAATAGAGAACAAACAATGTATTTACCTTAGTAGTCATAATATATATAGCAGTTCATGACATCCAGTCTTACAAATTTCAAAACTCCGCCATCTCTCTCCCCACATCCACCACTGCTGGCGGCTCACCTCCAACTGCGCAACGCTATGCGCTGTTCACATCCAGCTGCCCAACACTACAACGGCAGACAACAATGCAAACTAGCCACAGACTGCACACAGCACAGCCAGTGATTTTCATACAGAGCGCTACGTAACGTTGCCAATAAGAAAACATAAACAGCCTACTTACACTATGACGAACTTTTATCCACGGCTGTATAGAGAAGCCATCGAAACATATAAACATGGGGATAAGTTTAACAGAGAAGAAGAAGCTATGAAACTCAGCGATATATTGACAGTGGCGCTACAGAATAGATATAGACTGGGACACTCAGATGTTTAGGACGGGTGGTAGGGACAGAGCATCGAGTGACATTATACTGAGTGCACTATCCGAAAATTACCTCGAGCAATTAAACAGAGAACCGACTTGTGGAGATAACATCTTGGACCTACTGATAACAAACAGACCCAAACTTTTCGACTCTGTAAGTGCGGAACAGGGAATCAGTGATCATAAGGCCATTGCAACATCCCTAAATATGGAAGTTAATAGAAATATATAAAAAAAGGAGGAAGGTTTATCTGTTTAGCAAGAGTAATAGAAGGCAGATTTCAGACTACCTAACAGATCAAAACGAAAATTTCTGTTCCGACACTGACAATGTTGAGTGTTTATGGAAAAAGTTCAAGGCAATCGTAAAATGCGTTTTAGACAGGTATGTGCCGAGTAAAACTGTGAGGGACGGGAAAAACCCACCGTGGTTCAACAACAAAGTTAGGAAACTACTGCGAAAGCAAAGAGAGCTTCACTCCAAGTGTAAATGCAGCCAAAACCTCTCAGACAAACAGAAGCTAAACGATGTCAAAGTTAGCGTAAGGAGGGCTATGCGTGAAGCGTTCAGTGAATTCGAAAGTAAAATTCTATGTACCGACTTGACAGAAAATCCTAGGAAGTTCTAGTCTTACGTTAAATCAGTAAGTGGCTCGAAACAGCATATCCAGACACTCCATGGTGATGATGGCATTGAAACAGAGGATGACACGCGTAAAGCTGAAATACTAAACACCTTTTTCCAAAGCTGTTTCACAGAGGAAGACCGCACTGCAGTTCCTTCTCTACATCCTCGCACAAACGAAAAAATGGCTGACATCGAAATAAGTGTCCAAGGAATAGAAAAGCAACTGGAATCACTCAACAGAGGAAAGTCCACTGGACCTGACGGGATACCAATTCGATTCTACACAGAGTACGCGAAAGAACTTGCCCCCTTTCTAACAGCCGTGTACCGCAAGTGTCTAGAGGAACGGAAGGTTCCAAATGATTGGAAAAGAGCACAAGTAGTCCCAGTCTTCAAGATGGGTCGTCGAGCAGATGCGCAAAACTATAGACCTATATCTCTGACGTCGATCTGTTGTAGAATTTTAGAACATGTTTTTTGCTCGAGTATCATGTCGTTTTTGGAAATCCAGAATCTACTCTGTAGGAATCGGCATGGATTCCGGAAACAGCGATCGTGTGAGACCCAACTCGCTTTATTAGTTCATGAGACCCAGAAAATATTAGATACAGGTTCCCAGGTTGATGCTATTTTCCTTGACTTCCGGAAGGCGTTCGATACAGTTCCGCACTGTCGCCTGATAAACAAAGTAAGAGCCTACGGAATATCAGACCAGCTGTGTGGCTGGATTGAAGAGTTTTTAGCAAACAGAACACAGCTTGTTGTTCTCAATGGAGAGACGTCTACAGACGTTAAAGTAACCTCTGGCGTGCCACAGGGGAGTGTTACGGGACCATTGCTTTTCACAATATATATAAATGATCTAGTAGATAGTGTCGGAAGTTCCATGCGGCTTTTCGCGGATGATGCCGTAGTATACAGAGAAGTTGCAGCATTAGAAAATTGTAGCGAAATGCAGGAATATCTGCAGCGGATAGGCACTTGGTGCAGGGAACGGCAACTGACCCTTAACATAGACAAATGTAATGTATTGCGAATACATAGAAAGAAGGATCCTTTATTGTATTATTATATGATAGCGGAACAAACACTGGTAGCAGTTACTTCTGCAAAATATCTGGGAGTATGCGTGTGGAACGATTTGAAGTGGAATGATCATGTAAAATTAATTGTTGGTAAGGCAGGTACCAGGTTGAGATTCATTGGGAGAGTCCTTAGAAAATGTAGTCCATCAACAAAGGAGGTGACTTACAAAACACTCGTTCGACCTATACTTGAGTATTGCTCATCAGTGTGGGATCCGTACCAGATCGGGTTGACGGAGGAGATAGAGAAGATCCAAAGAAGAGCGGCGCGTTTCGTCACAGGGTTATTTGGTAAACGTGATAGCGTTACGGAGATGTTTAGCAAACTCAAGTGGCAGACTCTGCAAGAGAGGCGCTCTGCATCGCGATGTAGCTTGCTCGCCAGGTTTCGAGAGGGTGCGTTTCTGGATGAGGTATCGAATATATTGCTTCCCCCTACTTATACCTCCCGAGGAGATCATGAATGTAAAATTAGAGAGATACGAGCGCGCACGGAGGCTTTCAGACAGTCGTTCTTCCCGCGAACCATACGCGACTGGAACATAAAAGGGAGGTAATGACAGTGGCACGTAAAGTGCCCTCCGCCACACACCGTTGGGTGGCTTGCGCAGTATAAATGTAGATGTAGTTGTAGAATCGATGAGAAATTTTTATCTTTGACGTACTTTGATCTATAGTTATATTTTATCCTTGACAAGGTTTATCTCTGCTATCACTTGAAATCCAGATCACGCCTACTTTCCACGGTATTTAGGCCGTCCTTCGACGTCCGACTCGTCAGTCGGCAAGACTCAGGACAACCAGGAGCACCTCCGAAGATGTCCAACGAAGCTTTGGACGAAACGTCAGGGATAGAAATGTTCCGTGGACCACGGACATACAACCCGGAAGAATTCTCGGCAGCTGAAACATCCGTTCGTGAAAGCATTCATTGCATAAATGCAACACTTGTTTTTCTCGGCCAGTTTTCGTTGAAAAAAATGAGAAATTGTTGTGCGACATCGTGGAACATTCCTGCTTCACCCCGTATACACTCCTGGAAATGGAAAAAAGAACACATTGACACCGGTGTGTCAGACCCACCATACTTGCTCCGGACACTGCGAGAGGGCTGTACAAGCAATGATCACACGCACGGCACAGCGGACACACCAGGAACCGCGGTGTTGGCCGTCGAATGGCGCTAGCTGCGCAGCGTTTGTGCACCGTCGCCGCCAGTGTCAGCCAGTTTGCCGTGGCATACGGAGCTCCATCGCAGTCTTTAACACTGGTAGCATGCCGCGACAGCGTGGACGTGAACCGTATGTGCAGTTGACGGACTTTGAGCGAGGGCGTATAGTGGGCATGCGGGAGGCCGGGTGGACGTACCGCCGAATTGCTCAACACATGGGGCGTGAGGTCTCCACAGTACATCGATGTTGTCGCCAGTGGTCGGCGGAAGGTGCACGTGCCCGTCGACCTGGGACCGGACCGCAGCGACGCACGGATGCACGCCAAGACCGTAGGATCCTACGCAGTGCCGTAGGGGACCGCACCGCCACTTCCCAGCAAATTAGGGACACTGTTGCTCCTGGGGTATCGGCGAGGACCATTCGCAACCGTCTCCATGAAGCTGGGCTACGGTCCCGCACACCGTTAGGCCGTCTTCCGCTCACGCCCCAACATCGTGCAGCCCGCCTCCAGTGGTGTCGCGACAGGGGTGAATGGAGGGACGAATGGAGACGTGTCGTCTTCAGCGATGAGAGTCGCTTCTGCCTTGGTGCCAATGATGGTCGTATGCGTGTTTGGCGCCGTGCAGGTGAGCGCCACAATCAGGACTGCATACGACCGAGGCACACAGGGCCAACACCCGGCATCATGGTGTGGGGAGCGATCTCCTACACTGGCCGTACACCACTGGTGATCGTCGAGGGGACACTGAATAGTGCACGGTACATCCAAACCGTCATCGAACCCATCGTTCTACCATTCCTAGACCGGCAAGGGAACTTGCTGTTCCAACAGGACAATGCACGTCCGCATGTATCCCGTGCCACCCAACGTGCTCTAGAAGGTGTAAGTCAACTACCCTGGCCAGCAAGATCTCCGGATCTGTCCCCCATTGAGCATGTTTGGGACTGGATGAAGCGTCGTCTCACGCGGTCTGCACGTCCAGCACGAACGCTGGTCCAACTGAGGCGCCAGGTGGAAATGGCATGGCAAGCCGTTCCACAGGACTACATCCAGCATCTCTACGATCGTCTCCATGGGAGAATAGCAGCCTGCATTGCTGCCAAAGGTGGATATACACTGTACTAGTGCCGACATTGTGCATGCTCTGTTGCCTGTGTCTATGTGCCTGTGGTTCTGTCAGTGTGATCATGTGATGTATCTGACCCCAGGAATGTGTCAATAAAGTTTCCCCTTCCTGGGACAATGAATTCACGGTGTTCTTATTTCAATTTCCAGGAGTGTAGTTTCATAAAGTTCGGATAATTGGCGTCGCTTTACGTAGCCTTTAATGTGGCGTCTGTAACAGAGATTCGTTCCAGTGAGGGACGAAGCCTCTCCGTCATTTCTCGGTCTCCGGTTCAATACACAATACAATCATGTATTAGCTTTAGAACCATTTGTAACTAAATTAATGTACATTAGTTAAGTCTCATGAGATTTCATTTTTACAGTTCTCATAATAGATATAATATACATGAAATATTTTATTGTTACAGCCAACGACCAATACGAACTTAACGGATCGTGGTGTGGAGACGCAATGGCAAAATACGATTAGCATTCTGCCATTTATTCATTTGCAACTAGCTACAGCGTCCCTGAGATTAACTGCCGATGATCGCGAAGCGTTTTGCAAACTTGAATGCAAGTTAAACGATCTGGCCGCAGTCTCAGAGCTACGATTCCATTTCGCCCGTAAATAACAAATACCGCTCCGCAAAATTGATAGTGGTATTAAAAAATGTAATCGTCTCTAAACTTTACAGTATTTTTCTAGGAGTCAATTGGCCACTAACAAAAATGCATCCACCATCAACAATGGCCGTCTGCTCCAGTTAATTTTTGAACAGTTTTCTTTCCAGTGATTAATTTCAGTTTCTACTTAGTACCAAATTTTAGTATTCTTGCTGGAATAGACTCGTCAATATGTAGAGTATTATTCAAAATGCATGCTAATGGAAGAAAATCTTTTTAACGCCATCCAAATAGACTTTCTATCAAGTGTGTAATGCGTGGCAAAGAATGACGACTGGAGCTCACTGGCTGATGGATAAGGAACGGGACGACCCTGGGATAAAGATTTCGAGAGGGGACCCAACACACCGCACCAAGACATGGACATCATCTGTGCTGACAATAACATCAACTATCTCTCTCTTTCGCCAAAGTGTGTTTATTCTCCTCAGAAGCACTCAATTGTTTGTGTATCGAAAGCAGTAAATTCAGTCAGTTGACAGTGGTGTCGGGGACAATCGAAAAAATGGTTAAAGCAAGATAAATCGTTAAAATATTTTATGTTTTTCTGGAGTCATATCATTTTACATTGCATCCAAATAATTTTTACGATTGCAAATACACATGACTGGCACCTCGTTCATGTGTACTCCTTATATCTCCATTCTGACGATTAATTTCTTCTTGTTCTTCTTATTCTGCTGCAGGCATAATGTAAGCATGCAGACTCGGAGATGAACCAGCAATGACAACTACTTCTCGAACTGACGAAATGGTGATACGTTCCACACTCCAGGCCGGGTCTGTCATAATCATCAACGTGGTACGAGCTGATGCCACGAATTCTCTAGGCGATGCACCACACCCTCGGTCATTTCGCAATCATCGTCATGGATCTACACAGCATCGGAAAACGCTTGACCATCAGTGTGCACTTAGAAGCAGCAGCACCTTTGCCCACTCTGTCATGGATTATCAGCTAAGTCTTGCAGTTACGTTGGACGTCTCTGTGATTGCTGGCAATTTTGGGGACAGGAACTCAATAGCACGTATTGATAACTCGACTGCGGACTAAGAGATCCTACAACTTTTCTTAACGCTTGTGAAGCCTTTTTTGGTATGGATGCCCCCCGAAATTGTCATAACGGCATACAGTATTCCGCCATTAAGACTAACACAGCTCTATACTGTGAGCTCACATGCCCCCACCACCCTCCGCAAAAGAGGACAGTGATCCTGGCAAGGAAAAGAGCATCGATTTAATTTGGCTCAAAATGGTTCAAATGGCTCTGAGCACTATGAGATTCGACTTCTGAGGTCATTAGTCCCCTAGAACTTAGAACTAGTTAAACCTAACTAACCTAAGGACATCACACACATCCATGCCCGAGGCAGGATTCGAACCTGCGACCGTAGCGGTTTCGCGGTTCCAGACTGCAGCGCCTAGAACCGCACGGCCACTTCGGCCAGCCGATTTAATTTGGGGTAGAACTGATGCGACATCGTAGGGCGATTCAATCACAGAGTGATTCGGCACTTTTGTCACAAGTCTCATACTCGGTAATTTTTCTGACATGTAGGAAAGTAGTTGGGTAAGGCCCTCAGTCGTGTACTCCACAACAATATATACTCACATGTCTATGATCCACTTAACGGGGGCTCCAGTTTCTTCCCTTTTCCGAAAGATATTGTAGCTAAATAAGGATGCATTAATATGCAGAACTTAGATGAGAGGGGATGATTATTGTTTTGCATGGGCACTTGTCACTAGCGATAGAAATTACCGTATAATGCAGTGCTCCTGAGTACTTGTAATACAGGGTGGTTATAATTAAAGTGTCACTGTTCACCGATATCCAGTGTAGGCTGTAATTAAGGCACAAAAATTTGGTATGTACGCTAACGTGTTGATGTGTAACCAATATAGAGTGCAAAAAAAAAACCTTGCAGCTTTGGGCAATATGTCCAAATATGGTGCTGTACAGCATCGCGTCGACATCTCCAGTGCTCATATAAAAAAAATAAAAAAATAAAAGCTATCTAAGTGGCGGCTATGCCTTCCTCAATTCTTTGAACTTTCTGCGCGCATCCTGTTCCTAATCCGTTACTTGTGCAAACATTTCCATAGTCCTTTTTTGCATTCACAGCGCCAGATAATAACTTTTTGTCCAGCGTTAAGTCGGTTCCGTATTAACGCCTTACAGTATTGACCACGTTTCGCTGCCACATGGTAACACAGCCCATTGTATTGTATTGTATTGAACTGAGGAATTAGAAACGACGGAGTGGCTTCGTCCCCGCCGTAGCCCTCAGTGGTTCACAACCCCACAACAGGCTGAAGCAGTCCACTCATCCCACCGCCGCCCCACACTGAACCCAGGGTTATTGTGCGGTTCGGCCCCCAGTGGACACCCCGCCCCCCCACCCCGGGAACGTCTCACACTAGACGAGTGTAACCCCAACTGTTTGCGTGGTAGAGTAATTATGGTGTACGTGTACATGGAGACAGTGTCTGCGCAGCAATCACTGACATAGTATAACTGAGGCTGAATAAGGGGAACCAGCCCGCATTCGCCGAGTCAAATAGGAAACCGCCTTAAAAACCATCCCTAGACTAGCCAGCACACCGGACCTCGACACTAATCCGCTGGGCGGACTCGTGCCAGGGACCGGCACGCCTTCCCGCCCGGAAAGCCGTGCGTTAGACCGCACGGCTACCCAACACAATCTGTAGCGCTCGTCTGTGAGTAGCTGCACTTTAATTATAACCACCCGGTATATCTCATATTTGGGGGAATTATAATTTCCAAGAAATCTCATTCCTCATGAAACTCCAATACTTGCCAAAATTCGATAGGCAGAATCCTGATTATTCAATTCACGTTTGAAGATGATAGCGATCCAGGAGAAGATCGCCATGACATACCGTGCATAACAAATAAGTCAAGTATAAAGTGCACTCTAAGACAAAAAAAAAGAAAAAACGACGCACTATGAAGAAATTATCCGAATGGGAAGGAAATCGGTAGATGTTTCGTACATGTACAGACAAACAAATGATTACAATTTCCGAAAAATTTGATGATTTATTCAAGATAAAGATCTTCATAAATTGAGCAAGTTAATAACGCGTTTGTCCACCGCTGGCCCTTATGCAAGCACTTTTTTCCGCGTAGAATTGATTGACAGAGTTATTGGCTGTTGTCCTGCGGGATATCGTGCCAAATTCTGTCCAACTGGTGCTTTAGATCGTCAAAATCCTGAGCTGTTGGAGGGACCTGCCCATAATGCACCAAACGTTGTCAATTTGGGACAGATCCTGAGACTTTGTTGGCCCAGGTAGAGTTTGACAAACACGAAGACAAGCATTAGAAGCTCTCGCTGTATGCGGACGGGTATTATCTTTCTGAAATGTAAGGCCAGAATGGCTTGCCATCAAGGAGAACAAAATGTGGTGTAGGATATTGTCGACGTACCACTGTGCTGTAAGGATACAGCAGATGACAGCCAAAGGAGTCTTCCTATGAAATGAAATGGGATCTCAGTCCATGAGTCCTGGTTGTCAGGATTATGGCGGGTGACAGATTGGTATCTCACTACTGTCTGGAACGTCTACAGACATGTCTTTGATGGTCAGCGGGGCTTGGAATCTCATTGACTGGAGCAGAATTGTCTTCAGTGATGAGTCCCGCTTCGTCCTGAACTCCGATAACCACAGAAGACTCGTCTGGAGACTCCGCAGACGGCAATGCGATACCGATGTGACTGTTACCCACCGTATGGCAGGACAACCAGGAGTATGATCTGGGATACCAGTTTATTTCATAGCAGGACCCCTTTGGTTGTCATCCATGGCACCCTTAAAGCAAAGCGATAAATTCTACCCCCAGTTTTGTTTCCCTGCATGATAAAACCATCCTGAGCTTACATTTCAGCAAGGTAATGACCCACCCACACATGGCAAGAGATTCTAGTGCTTGTCTTCTTTCTTGCTAAACCATATCTTGGCCTGAAAGGTCACCCGATCTTTCACCAAATGAGAACATTTGGATTGTAATGGACAGAGCGCTCCATCCAGCTCCAGATTTTGATGATCTAACACGCTAATTGGACAGAATTTGGCAAGATATCCCCAAGGAGAACATCCAACAACTTTGTCAATCAATTCCAAGTTGAATAACATCTTGCTTCCTCGCCGGAGGTTGACCAACGCTTTATTAACTTGCTCAGTTTGTGAACATCATTTTCTGAAATAAATCACCGAATTTTTCTCCGAAATTATAATCATTCGTTTGTCTCTAAATGTACGTCACATTTACCGATTTCCATCCCATTCGGATAATTCCTTCATTGTGCGTCTTGTTTTGTTGTAGAGTGTAGTTGGACCACTGTACTTTTCAAAATTACTTGGGCAGCGCCCCAAACATGTTGATTTGATGCTATTCTTCAAAGGTGAGAAGCAACACTACATGTAGGTCAAGACCATGTCACAAATACTTTCATCCCAGTTGTCAAGACATTGTGGTATACGACGTTTTGTCACAGGTGCCTTGAACCAAGACAGGGTATCTATAAAAAACACTCACTGAATCGAGTTGAAGAGCGCCCACCACCAGGAGAGAAAGCCTTCTATCATACATGCCGACTTCGTGTGCCTCCCAGCTCCAGTGGCACATTGTGTAGCTGACACCACTGCCTCCCACACAACTTCACAGAACGACATGTACCATATGCATCAGAGTATCAGTTTGTATGCTCATATGATTCAAGTCGCAATAAATTCGAATTATACGTTGGAGATGATCCTGACAGAAGATTGCTGGCTGAGCGCGAAAACCTAGTGAGGGAAGTTGGTGGGACTTACTCCAGTAACGTTCACATTATCGATTCGCTGGAGAATGATGACTTGTATGAGAAGGCAGTTGTTAGTCAAGTTTGTGGGCTGCCATTGGATGAAGAAACGGAAACTCCACGTAGAGATCATTGTCACATGAAGGGGAGATTCCATGGCGTAGCTCACAACTCATTCAACTTAAAATACCAACTGCCACAACACACAGCCGTCTTCCTTCACAACTTGAGCAGGTATGGTGCCCACTCTCTCGTTCAACACTTCCGTG
Organism: Schistocerca piceifrons; assembly: GCF_021461385.2. NCBI lineage: Eukaryota > Metazoa > Arthropoda > Insecta > Orthoptera > Acrididae > Schistocerca > Schistocerca piceifrons. Next base: position 987,851,492 of record NC_060138.1, on the reverse strand, counting down.
ATTTCGGTTTCAGGGGTGATAAGGTCAGCGTCATTCCTTATAAAATTGAAAAATACATTTCATTCTCCAAGAGAATCATGCCAAAAATGTCACTCCAATTCTTAGATTTGCTTCGTATGACGCATACATCTCTTCAGAAACTTGCCAAGAAGATGTGGCGGGAGGGTATGCATATCACTAGAGAAAAATATCCCAATGATGCAAAGTTTCAGCTTGTGGTGAAAAAAGGGGTCTCTCCATACGAATACCTGGATTCAATGGATGGACTCAATGAAAACACACATATCTACATAACTGCATTCTCCAGTAAACTAATAGCCACTGTCATAACGGATGAGGAGTATGAGCTCACTGTTTGAGAGCAGTTTGCCATCTCTGATTTAGGCAAATATGCTAGATTATACGTAGACATCGATGAACTCCTGCTTGCGGTCTTTAGCGAGAAGTTCTGGAGTATGTGTCAGGGCACGTACTGCCTGGATCCTGCTTTCTGTTTCACCGCACCAGGACTTTTATGTCATATAATGTTAAGAAGAACTTGTGTCAGCATCCAACTGCTGAGCAGTGTTGACATGCCGTTCTTCTTCGAACGCATAATCCGCGGAGAACTTTGCCAGGGTGTGCATGAGTATGCCAGGGCGAATAACAAGCGAATAAGTAGGGGAATATAGGCTGGCGACGTAAGTTACATCCTTTACTTAGAGGTAAACAATCTCTAAGGGTACACCATGCAACAAAGTCTATCATTTGGTGGATTGTGATGGACGTCTTAAAGGGAAACCGCCAGACTGAATAAAAGGATCCATGATGTGTCTGCTGATGCAGGTGAGAGACATATCCTGGGAATAGCACTGGAAAATCCCATCCATTTTCTTGTGTACACAGAAACTTACCGCTATGTTTGGAGTGCCTTCCTAGCAGATTAAAACTGTGTGCCGGACCAAGACTCGAACTCAAGACCATTGCCTTTCGCGAGAAAGTGCTCTACATCTGTGCTACCCAAGCACGACTCACTCCGCCGTCCGGCACACAGTTTTAATCTTCCAGGAAATTTCATATCAGTGCACACTCCGTTGCAGAGTGAAAATCTCATTCTGGAAACAGCCTCCAGGCTGTGGCTAAGCCATTTCTCCGTTATATCCTTTCTTCCAGGAGTGCTAGTTCTGCTAGGTTCGCAGGAGAGCTTCTCTGAATTTCGGAAAGTAGGAGACGAGGTAGTAAAGCTGTGAGGAGGGGGCGTAAGTCGTGCTTGGGGAGCTCAGATGGTAGAGCGATTGCCCGCGAGTGTCAAAGGTCTCGAGTTCGAGTCTCAGCCCGGCACACAGTTTTAACATTTTTATATGTCAGTGGTACAGTAGGGTGATCGAAATCCGTATGCATCAGATGAGGTGGTATTTCATCTTCGATTGCAATTGGTGTTTATGTAGCGAAACTACTTTCAATATTAAGAACTGCATTTCGTTGATAAGGGTCATCTTTTATTTCATATTTTCATTATATTTATTTCATATTTGGTACATTGTTGTGTAATATAACTGAATTTCGCCAGCTGGTAATTGTTGTCACTTTCTTATCCTAACTCTTGATGTGTATGGCCTTCTTTAATCGTCGGAGGCCCAGCCGTGAACAGCCAGCCGGAGTGGCCGAGCGATTCTAGGCGCTACAGTCTGGAACTGCGCGACCGCTACGGTCGCAGGTTCGAATCCTGCCTCGGGCATGGATGTGTGTGTTGTCCTTAGGTTAGTTAGGTTTAAGTAGTTCTAAGTTCTAGGGGACTGATGACCTCAGAAGTTAAGTCCCATAGTGCTCAGAGCCATCCAGCTCTGAACAAGAGAGAGAGTGTTTTGATTACGAATTGTTAACGAAAGTTTCAGAGTATTGCTTCCACTTTACAGCTCAGGGCAACAGCCATTAACACTGTGGCGAAAAATTTAAAGGGGATTGGAACCACCGCATCCACAATATGATATCATTGAAAGCATTTCTCGTACCGAAGCTACAACATCGCAGGATCAGGAAATACTATTGAGCGACTTAGTAAAATAACTACCATGTTTTTAGTTTCAGGATTTTTCATATCAAACACTAGTCACCTCTAACAACTCATTTTGCCATATCGGCAAAACTACTGGAAAGTTAGGTTTATTTAATTTTTATTACTTGGTATTTAAACTGAAAACAGTTGCAGAGCTTATGTTCTTTATTGCATCACACTGCTTTTCAGATTTACTTGTGAAAATAAAGGGTGGTATAAATAATATTTTTACGGAACATGAACTAAATGTGCCGGAATAGGCTACGATATTCTACCGCTTCATATGATTTCGATGCAAATTACCGGTCATTCTCTTCCCCTCCGTTGTTATTCATATTAATTTGTATTCAAATAACGTAACATTAAACAGAAAACCAATATACTGCTACATCACGTCATAGAGATCTCGTGCTCTGTAGCTGAGTAAGTGACTCTGGCAACAGTGGTGCAACGAAAGGAATGAAAAAAATCAACTTTTCTAGCAGCTTACCCGCAGTCTGAATGTCATAAGGTATACTTATATGATTATTAGAGCACATATAACAAATCGCTGTTTATAATAAGTAATCTTTATTTACGACAGACTGTTTCGGCTTTATTGCCATTTTCAAGACCAGCAATTACAATTTTGCTGAGAACAGGTATGGATTCCAACGTCATGCATATTAAAGTAGCTGTCTCGTACTCACGTCTAGGTTGATGTGGCGTCCATATTGTGTCGTTACTGGACTGTTTTGTAACTGTCACTGCTTTAATAAGATCGTAAATCATGTCAAGATGTTGAAAATAAAATGTTAATTACAACGTGACAGCAGTTTGACAGTTCGACTCTTACGACGCTATATGTTTACAAAGATTGTGTTGATGAACAGCGATATTGTATTGCTAACTAAAATTTGTTACGATTATCTTTCGTTGGTGAATATGTTAAGCCGGCCGAAGTGGCTGTGCGGTTCTAGGCGCTGCAGTCTGGAACCGCGAGACCGCTACGGTCGCAGGTTCGAATCCTGCCTCGGGCATGGATGTGTGTGATGTCCTTAGGTTAGTTAGGTTTAACTAGTTCTACGTTCTAGGGGACTAATGACCTCAGAAGTTGAGTCCCATAGTGCTCAGAGCCATTTGAGTATGTTACTTTTGTTTCATCCATTTTCATGTTATAAAAGTTCAATAAAGTTTGTAAGGTAGCACTTGTGTCTAAATTCTGCATGTTCGTTTAATAATTTGTTGTCGATACTCTCTCGTCTACGTATAAATTTCTAATTCCTCAAGAATGTTCCTTGGAAAACCTTTTGGTATTCTGTGCAGAATCTGTAGTGCATTTTCGATCGTATTAGCAGTGTGGTTTTGATTTTTCAAGTGTAGAAAGAAGCTCGCCTGATTATATTCGCTCTCTCTAATGTTTTCTTTATATCTCACGTTAAAATTTCTTCCTGTTTGGCCAATGTAAAAGCTATTACAGCTGCCACATGTGATTTTATACGTGACTGGGTTATATCTCGATGTTCTAGTGGTAAAGAGAGGCAGTCTTCCTACGACAGCCAGCAACAGAATTTTGTTACTTCGGAGTCGCTTGCATTTAGTGGCATTGTTTTGTTCCCTAATATTTTTACCACCATCCGTGGACGTTGTAGCGGTGGCGCTCGACTTTCAGGCAAAGATTTCGAATACTGGAGATGGAAGAAGGATACTGAACCAGGGTATGGCCAGAGGGTGGAGGAGAGATGGTAGCACGTTTGTTTCCTAGCTCAGATTCCAAGACTTCAAAAATGGTTCAAATGGCTCTGAGCACTATGGGACTTAACTTCTGAGGTCATCAGTCCCCTAGAACTTAGAACTACTTAAACCTAACTAACGTAAGGACATTACACACATCCATGCCCGATGCAGGATTCGAACCTGCGACCATAGCGGTCACGCGGTTCCAGACTGAAGCGCCTAGAATCGCTCGGCCGGCGATTCCAAGACTCTCCTTACTATTTTACGTAGCGAATGATCATGATGGTGTTGATAGTGATTCTACAGGGTGTGATTTTCAACGTAGACTGTGTGTCAGCACTTGGTTTGTTCCCTTCCCATTTCGGTCACGCCGCGCTGGATTAGCCGAGCGGCCGGCCTGTGTGGCCGTGCGGTTCTAGGCGCTTCAGTCTGGAACCGCGTGACCGCGACGGTCGCAGGTTCGAATCCTGCCTCGGGCATGGATGTGTGTGATGTCCTTAGGTTAGTTACGTTTAAGTAGTTCTAAGTTCTAGGGGACTGATGGCCACAGATTTTAAGTCCCTTAGTGCTCAGTGCCATTTGAACCATTTGATTAGCCGAGCGGTCTAAGGCGCTGCAGTCATGGACTGTGCGACTGGTCACGGCGGAGGTTCGAGTCCTCCCTCGGGCATGGGTGTGCTGTTTGTCCTTAGGATAATTTAGGTTAATGGCTCTGAGCACTATGGGACTTAACATCTGTGGTCATCAGTCCCCTAGAACTTAGAACTACTTAAACCTAACTAACCTAAGGACATCACACACATCCATGTCCGAGGCAGGATTCGAACCTGCGACCGTAGCAGTCGCGCGGTTCCGGACTGAGCGCCTAGTAATTTACGTTAAGTAGCGTGTAAGCTTAGGGACTGATGACCTTAGCAGTTAAGTCCCATAAGATTTAACACACATTTGAACATTTCGGTCATCATGAACGCAAACACTGCACACGCGTATCGCAGACAGCTGTCGGAACAGTTGCACCAACATTCATACATTTCAAAGGAAAGGTGCTATGTGCGCGAATAAATAAAACTATTTCCAATCTAGGCGAGACCACTTCTGGGGATTTATCTACCAAAGAGTATCATACGACTGTATTTTTATATCATCGTTCCGTTCGTACCGCCATCTAGTAACACGAAGAAAGGAAAAGAAAACAGAGCACCTTTTTACCCTTAAAATATTGAAGAATAATATTGCTTTTTATTTAAAGCGTATTGAATAAAGCAGGGCTGAGCTGTGGATTCCGCTCACTGGCGCCAGGTTGGTTAACATTATAAGGGACAGTCAAATGAAAACGACACAGATGGAAAAAAGTAGGTAAACTGACTATTTCAAAACTATTCCCCGCAATTATTAATACACGTATCTCTCAGTGAGACAAGAGAGTCAATGCCTTAATGAAAAAATGTTGCGGCTACCTACGGGACCATGATTGTATCCAGGGTTGCACCCCTTCGGCAGAAGCATATCGACGACCACGAAATGGAAATCGCATAGGGAGAGACCAGGGCTGTGTGAAGGATGTGTAAGGACCTCCCAGTGAAAGTTCCGCAGCGTAGTGGAAATAATCTTAGCAACATGTCAGTCCACGGTTTTCACGTTTCTGGAGCCCTGAAGAAGGTAGGGATAGGAAAAACCGACCGTCTAGAACCGATAGCAGTATGTTTGTTACGAATAACCAGTATTTTTCGGTATGTGTCTCGCCTCAGTTATAACAGCCTTTTTTTTTATTTCTTAATAATAGGCGGGTAGAAAACCGAAATATCAATCAGCCATAGCAGCAGCGTAAAAATTTTTTGTTTTTAAATAAACCTTCTTTTTATTCGTAAAATTTACATTACTTTGGAATATTGCGTTATGAGGTGAAATGGAAAAGCGATCAGTGCTATTTTAATGACGATGCCGACAGAAACGACGAACATGACATAAGAACTGGTACGGCATTACCACGTAGCATAGCCTTTTAGACGGTACACGCGTACATGCAGTGGTAAGACTTGTCCCACCTAATCTACAAGCTAGTTTCTCGCTGATGTCGTCGGACGTCATTTGTATTGAAGAATGGCACCATCCCTAGTCCGCAAGTATTTTACGAAGTGCGGCATCAATAAAGTACAATGCTCCATTTGCTTTACAATATTGAAAACGGAAGGAGCCACAAAAAACTTGCGACATCATATAAGAAGAAAACTTAAGATTTGACACTTCATTCCTACTTTACGGTAAAAATATAAAGTAGCTGATCTACATAATATGCCTTTATCTGCTTGTAGCCCTTCAAAATAGGCAAATTGACATGAAAAACGTATGACCCTGGATTACAACATGACTTTTGAACAGATCTTCAAAATATTAGAACCAGTAGGAGAATACTGTTGGTTTTATATAGTATTCAATCACTTACAACTTTTTCCATAAAAGCAGCGAACGATGGACAAAGCTTTCTTTTATTTGTATATTTAATCTAATATTTTGATTCTATGTATCTTGAAAGTGAGGGAGTCAAAATTTAATTTTCTAATGTTTGTTCAATTTCTGAGTTTATTTCAGTAAATAACAAGAATAAGAAACGAAAATCGTATTTCAGAAACCGGTTATTTTAAGCCGTTTTAACAATCAGGTTAAACTGGCGTTGAAAGAAAAACTATATAATCGAAAACCGGTTGTTTCGGGGACAACCGCCATCTCTAGAAGAAACTGATTAATGGCAATCGATTTGCGTCGGACGAAGAGATGCAGGTCTGGGTACAATCATGATTAATAAATATATTAACAGTTTAATTACTTTTTCCAATTTGTCTCGTTTTCATTTGACTGCCCCATATTCCAGTTCCTCTGAACATCACGAAAAATTTCAAATTCTACAGAAAAATTTTATTTTCACACCGAAATACGCACAGGGTATTTCACAAATACTATTACAGGCTAGTGGGGGTTGCAGAGGGGACTTAGTAAGTAAAATTTCGGTAAGGAACCCATGTCTGAAAATGTACCTTTTTGATATGAAATAAGTTTGAAGATCACTGTCGTCATTCACTGTTGTAATGATGACATCACATACCATTTTCGTACGACAACAACAACGGCGGTGAGAAACTGGCATTTTCGCATCTAGGAGAGTTGACTGTGGTGCTCCACGTTCGCGCCGCTCTCTCGTCTTTCAAGAGGATTACTGCGTCACGTAGAGGAGAACACAGCGACGAGTATTCGAAACATGGCCCAGGACATAGGTTCCTCTAGAGCAAAAAGGTCGGAACTCATCGTCTCCGCTAAGCGCGTATTGCGAAACTGGAGAAGTTAAAGTGGTCAGATCGTCAGCTTATTTCCATTTAGACGGTACATTTCAGGAGAGGGGTCCCTTGTCCAATCTTTCTCTACTAGGCACTCCCTATAACTCCTGAAAACAGTTGTGCAATATCCCGAAGAAATACAAGAATCTGAAGCAGTATTCTCATGACATCTGCTGAAAACTTAGATTACTAATAAGTTTCGTATTTACAAGACAGTCTCTCCAAATTTAATATACATATTTACAAACGTAACATACATATAATTCTGTATACATAAATGATCTAAGTACAGAGTGAGCTCCAAGTGAACAGCAATATGCGGCTGTTTGCTCATGTCGCTTTGGTATGAGGGAAGGAGTTGTCATTGAGTGAGGAGGACTTAGACAAAATTTGTAGGTGGTATGATGAATGGCAACTTGCTTGAAATGCAGAAAAACGTAAGTTAATGCAGTTGAGTAGGGAAAACACTTCCATGAAGTTCGAATACAGTACTAGTGGCGTGCTGCTTGACACAAAAAAAAAATGGTTCAAATGGCTCTGAGCACTATGGGACTTAACTTCTCAGGTCATCAGTCCCCTAGAACTTAGACCTACTTAAACCTAACTAACCTAAGGACATCACATACATCCATGCCCGAGGCAGGATTCGAACCTGCGACCTTAGCGGTCGCACGGTTCCAGACTGTAGCGCCTAGAACCGGTCGGCCACTCCGGCCGGCGCACTGTAGTTCCTTCTCTAAATTGTCACACAGATGACAAAATGGTAGATATCGAAAAAGATGACAGAGGGATAGAAAAACAATTAAAATCGCTCAAACGAGGAAAGGCTGCTGGACCTGATGGGATACCAGTTCGATTTTACACAGAGTACGCGACGGAACTTGCCCCCCTTCTTGCAGCGATCTACCGTAGGTCTCTAGAAGAGCGTAGCGCTCCAAAAGATTGGAAAAGGGCGCAGATCATCCCCGTTTTCAAGAAACGACGTCGAACAGATGTGCAGAACTATAGACCTATATCTCTAACGTCGATCAGTTGTAGAATTTTGGAAGACGTATTATGTTCGAGTATAATGAATTTTCTGGAGACTAGGAATCTACTGTGTAGGAATCAGCATGGGTTTCGAAAAAGACGATCGTGTGAAACCCAGCTCGCGCTATTCATCCACGAGACTCAGAGGGCCATAGACACGGGTTCACAGGTAGATGCCGTGTTTCTTGACTTCCGCAAGGCGTTCGATACAGTTCCCCACAGTCGTTTAATGAACAAAGTAAGAGCATGTGGACTATCAGACCAATTGTGTGATTGGATTGAAGAGTTCCTAGATAACAGAACACAGTATGTCATTCTCAATGGAAAGAAGTCTTCCGAAACAAGAGTGATTTCAGGTGTGCCGCAGGGGAGAGTCGTAGGACCGTTGCTATTCACAATATATGTAAATGACCTTGTGGATAACATCGGAAGTTCACTGAGGCTTTTTGCGGATGATGCTGTAGTATATCGAAAGGTTGTAACAATGGAAAAATGTACTGAAATGTAGGAGGATCTGCAGCGAATTGACGCATGGTGCAGGGAATGGCAAATGAATCTCAATTTAGACAAGTGTAATGTGCTGCGAATACATAGAAAGAGGGATCCTTTATCGTTTAGCTACAATATAGCAGGTCAGCAACTGGAAGCTGTTAATTCCATACATTATCTGGGAGTATGCATTAGGAGTGATTTAAAATGGAATTACCATATAAAATTAATCGTCGGTAAAGCAGATGCCAGACTGAGATTCATTGGAAGAATCCTAAGGAAATGCAGTCCGAAAACAAAGGAAGTAGGTTACAGTACACTTGTTCGCCCACTGCTTGAATACTGCTCACCAGTGTGGGATCCGTACCAGATAGGATTGATAGAAGAGATAGAGAAGATCCAACGGAGATCAGCACTCTTCGTTACAGGATCATTTAGTAATCGCGAAAGCGTTACGGAGATAATAGATAAACTCCAGTGAAAGACTCTGCAAGAGAGACGCTCAGTAGCTCGGTACGGACTTTTGTTGAAGTTTCGAGAACATACCTTCACCGAGGAGTCAAGCAGTATATTGCTCCCTCCTACGTATATCTCGCGAGGAGACGATGAGGATAAAATCAGAGAGATTAGAGCCCACAAAGAGGCATACCGACAATCTTTCTTGCCACGAACAATACGAGACTGGAATAGCAGGGAGAACCGACAGAGGTACTCAAGGTACCCTCCGCCACACACCGTCAGGTGGTTTGCGGAGTATGGCTGTAGATGTACATGAAACTCAGTTTAGTGAAGCAGCATTTGAAGCTGTCTGCAGAGCGATTCTGCGGCCATCAACGTAAATTTCGCGTAGGAATCAAGAAGATTAGAGAAATAAGGACTCGTACGGAGGCATACAGACAGTCGTTTTTCCGTCGCTCTAGTTGCGATTGGAACAGAAAATTAAGTGACTAGTGGTTGTACAAGGAATCCTCCACCTTGCACCATAATGTGACTTGCGGAATATGTAACTAGATGTAGAAATTCAAACCACAGCAATTTCACTCTCATTCTTGATTGTGTACAAAGCAAAAGTTTCATAACATAACAATCATTTTCTCTACTCAGAAATTTATCAATGTTCAAGAAAAAATGGGTTTTGCAGCATCACTAATGGACAAAATATTTCCTGCATTTCTACAAATGTGTATTTTATAGAGAAAAATATAAGATTTCATACTTAAAGCTTATATTCATGAAAGAAGCTAGTTTCTCTTCGTGTAATCTCTAAACACACAGTACAGCACAAGTCAATCAAAATTACAAATGGATGGCATTTCCAAGACATATTTTACACCGCTTTTCTGTATTCATTTCTTTCTTTTTTGCATATGCCATTATTATTACCAAGTTCTTCTTTTAATTATTTCCTGCTGGAGGGAAAAACCATTACATGCATGTTGAGTGATTTCCTTGCATCAGAGAATAATGACGAAATGTTATCCGTTCTTTATAATCGCGTGATATGTAGCCTTTACAGGTTTCAGAATGTACCAATAGTCTGAGTCCGAGAATTTAACCGCGATGGTGAAAATGTTTAAAAGCAAAAAGCTGACGTGGAATCGTGGGCTATGAAAGTAGTGCCTAATAGAACTGAAATTTGATAGTTTCTATATGGTATTGTAACTGTAAACTTTCCTTTAGCAACACAGAAAATTAGGGCGCGTTTATGTCGTCTGTTTGGAAACATTCATATTTGTTTTTAAATTTCTACAAGTATATTATAGAGGTTGGTTTGGAAGATTTTTTTCTAAAAGTTTTGATTTACCGTACCAATGGTCCCCAAATGCGCTTTTTATCAGCTGAAATCGAAAATAACACAAAGACAACCAAAACTTACGAAAAAATGCCTTGTTTACTAGAATAGAGTGTATTAACAGTCAGCAACACTAAATGTAAGACTGACTTTGTGATCCAAGGTACAAACGACGTGACAGGAACAAACTCAAAGCAATTGCGCAATGAAAAAAAAAGGAGAGGCCAATAAGATTCACTACTGATAGTAAAACTTAAGAAAAGCGATTAGTGTTTAACGTAGCTTTCAAACAGTAGTCATATGGTATTCACGTCAGGCAACAGACATTACAGCGTGCCTGGTTGACTTGATCAAAAAAAGTGCCTATAAACAAAATTTATTATCCAGGCAACAATAAAACTGACCTTTTCCTGCGACATTAGAATCTTGGATATCATTAATCGATATTTAAACTGAAAAACCGGCCACATACTACATTAACGTCCACAGCCCACTCTCCTTTATGGAAACTAGAATTATGCTTCATTCCAGAGCAATATAAACAACTACGATTTACAGTGACTGATACGTTGAAGTTCATTACACATGCTCCTGCGCAGTCCATAGAAACAGAGTAACCGAGAGAGCAGGAAATCTCTTACATTTTACATTTATCACTACTAACTTTCTTCTAGATAACATTCATGACCTGGTTACATTAAGCATAATATTTTTCAGATGTTGTTTGGATTTTTGCAGCATGTATAGTTTAATTCCCGAGGACATTCGGTATCGTAGTTCTGTAAACATCGACGATACTGTGCTGTCATTTGTTTAATACTGGTGGCATACGTATATTCGCTTTGTAGATAGACCTGGGCGGATATTGCCTCAAGCAGTATTTTTTCAGGAGTCCATATAATGTTCGTAGAAAACAGACAGAACACATTCATAAGTATCCATCCACTATGCACTCATAAAATCTAAAGTAACAGCATTTAAGTAAACGTCATTGCTGTTATTCGCCGCTAGAATTCTGGTCATGGTCATAACCTGTTGACATGCGCAAGTGATCCATCGACGGAACACTGTAAGGCGAAGTGGAAAGAAGTCGTCCCCCATAAGTTGTCACGTTTGGTGGCGTCGAACACATCTTCTGCAACTATCTTGCTGACAAGGGAATGGTTCAATCCGACATGTCGGAACCCACCCTGAAACTTTTTGTGCAGGAAGAATACAACGAAAGAAATTCACTGTTAAAACTTAAGCTGGTAAGATGCATCGCAAGTATTTTTTAAAAATTGTTCAAGTTGCACTTTGTGCCACACGAAGAGCCGCTTATGGTAGTGTGATAAACCTTTTGCATTTCCTTTATGTTTTCGTCTTCTTTAAAGGCAAAGAGAGAAGATGAAGCGGTAGCCCATCCTAGAGCCTATGCCTACCGTCATGTATTTTTTGACTTTTAGTTGTTTTTTCTGGTACCAGTAGGAGGAAGGAAGGATTCGCACTCAGCTAGTGAACGAGTGAGAAGCACGCCATTTTTAGCGAGTAATTGTAGACCGCCATTTTGGGGTCGCTATGAATAAGTGAGGAGTATGTATTTCATATGTGCACCGTTTAGAAAAATACAGTATTGTTTTATTAACAGAAAGATCGTGTGAGTTGTTATTTCAAATAGTACAATATTTACAAGAACTGAAGCCCACCTGTGTACTTTGGAAAATTACGAAGATCCGATAAGCTTAATGGGAACACGGTCAAGACTTCAAAGGTGAACATGGCGACCAAACGTAGCATTACAAAGAATGGTAAGCACAAATCTACAGCGGAGAAAGAAACTACTTCGCCCTGCAAAATAATATGAACTAAGAAGAACTTATTTCCAGGCATAGCTCAGCTTATTGTGCTTGTCATTCACGCCGAAAAATTAGTCTCATTAATTCAATACATTTTAAAAAGCCACGCATTTCAACATTTTATTATCATCTATTCCATTATTTTATTATATTATAGTAGCCGTTTGTACACTCATTTCCTGCCTATCTCGCGCATGACAAAAGAGCGTAGAGCTGTGTACAGCAAATATTCAGGGTGACACGTGCGCATTTGAAGCACCTAAATCAAGCAAAAATTGCCACTATCATCAGTTTTTTGAATTGGGGCAGTTCATATCGACAGATAAAGTGTTGTAGATGTAGTTATTACGAGGTGCATTCGGCTATTTTTCTCGGCCAGTTTCTGTTGAAAAAAATAAGGGGAAACCAGAGTATCGCAGATGTCCGTAGTCGCTTGTAAAATGTCTAAGGCGACCTGGCTGAAATGCCCTGCTTAACCCGCAGGACAGGACAGATAGAATAAATTGTGGAAAGGGGCCAAAATAAGGGGCTGTCAGTTACGCTCGAACGTACAACTTTATTATTTGATCAAACATTACAAGAGCCCAAAAAGTTTTTTAAACACACGGCTTTAATCTTTGGGACTTAACTACAGGCTGAAAGCCACTTTAATTTAAAAACGGCTGATGGCCAATAACTTAAAACGCATGCATAATCAGCAATTTAAAAGGCAAGCCTTATCTCAAAACAGTTCTTTAGTTGGGATGAAGTAAGCAAGATAAATTCAAATCGGCTGAAGGCCGAACACTTAAAACTCCAAAACTTTTTTTTATAAATACCAAAGTCCTTACGTGAAACAGTTCTTTAATTTAGGCTGAAGGCCTTAAGAACGAACAACTGAAACTCAAACCGGCTGAAGGCCGAAGACTTAAAAATTCAATAGGTTGAAGTAACAAGTTAAATTCAAATCGGCTGAAGGCTGAAGACTTAAATGTTCAAAAAAAATTTTTTTTTAATGCCAAAGGGCTTACGTGAAACAGTACTTTATACTAGGCTGAAGGCCTTAAGAGTAAAACAACTCTAATTTAAAACACAAAACCGGGTAGAAGCCATACAAGTACCAACAACAAGAATTTAAAAAAAAATAAGGCAGTTCACACTAGGGCACCCAGATGTTCGAGAACAGCTAGATGCCAGTAATACCGGGATGACGCAGTTCACTTTTCAGAAAGGAAACATGAACGCTGGAACAGCGTTTGTTTATTATAAAGACGTTTCACTCAAATTCTGAAATTCTGGGCTTATTGTTAGGGTGAGAAGCGCATTCAACAGCACATTTGATTTACGAACAGCGCCATCCGAAATGGTCACTTCTCTATAATGCCCGTAATGCAAACATTAACGCTCCCCTAGGTGAGACAGGCAGTCGGTCCCACCATTCACGATCCGACGATAACCCAACCGACCGACCGACAGTCAGCGGAGCAACCGACAAGATAACTTCCACTTCACCCGGCCAGGGCACAACAGGGAGTTCAACGGATTAACGTAGACGATATTGGCGCCCGTAACCAATCATACACGGAGCTGTCAAACTACACACCGTGCTGGACAGCAACAACACGATGAGGAAACTACACTGCCTGCAATTTACGTCAACGCCCAGTGCAGGTAACCGGAACGTTAACGGCCACAAGGCAGAAGATTCCGCTGGTGCACTTCAATTCAAATAACCAAATACAGTGAAACTCCACCGGAGGAGCCGGCTGGGGTGGTCGAGCGGTTCTAGGCACTACAGTCTGGAACCGCGCGACCGCTACGGTCGCAGGTTCGAATCCTGCCTCGGGCATGGATGTGTGTGATGTCCTTAGGTTAGTTAGGTTTAAGTAGTTCTAAGTTCTAGGGGACTTATGACCTCAGAAGTTAAGTCCCATAGTGCTCAGAGCCATTTGAACCATTTTCCACCGGAGGGTGGCTAGAATTTTCCAACTTGAAAACCACGTTGTTGCTCGCGGGAATATCCCAACAGCCGACGCCGAACTCCAAACGACACAATGTGCACAGTCTTGACTTGTTTGTAGGTTAAATCAAAACTCATCTTTCGTGTCCAGCGTCGGTGAGCCACAGACCTCGTAGCAATGGGAGCAGCGCCACACTCTCCGACACCGCGCAGAGACCGCCAGCGGGCCCCGGCCAAACTACGCCCCGCCAAGAATTCTTCACTGCCAACCGACCGACTCCTCCGAGCTAGTACGCCGACAACATTTAAAATAACTTGTCAATCAAAATCACACAAATTGCACACAGTTTCACGAATACTTGCACGAAGAACCAGACAATGCTAACGGCATTGACTGTACAACAACAGGGACAAATCACGAGTCGGCACACATGGACAACCCATAACCGATTGCCGACCAGATACACGTCCTGCGGCAAGACGACCGACCGACGACCAAACAAAGTCGTCGCCACCCCAATCATGTTCGTCGGCAACTGTGGGACGAGTCATGGCGGTCCGGACCTCACCGCTGCCGCGCCCCGACTTAACTTGAGCCGCATGCTAACTTAAACACTGCCAGGCCCGAATTAACTGCTGGCACGTTCCAACTGACTCGTTGACACACGACGACCAGGAAGTAATAGCAGTCCCGCAAAGATAATACGGCGGGGCTAATATCGATATGCGCTGCTGCTGCCGCTCACGGGCAGACAAAGCAGCAACTCAGTGACGTAAGTAATTGAAACTAACATAACGAGGTGGCAGAACGGCAAAAACAGGATGTTAAATAAGTGGTGGCACGAACACGAGCCACGAACGGCTCACGAGCTGTGAATGAAAGCACGGTGAGCCGCTGGGCGAAGCGTCTATCATCATTGCAACAAAATCGCGCAAACCCGCCCGACCTCCCGCGTGCCGGACGGCCACACACAAATGTGACTCCTGCATATTGGAACGTGCGGACACCCTCATTCTAGGAGATCGACGGAACACAGTGAAACATCTACTCTTGGTGGTGCTGACACACTCGTCCACTAGTTAGGGTACTCAAAGCTGTGTGTCCTATGGTTTCCTCGCCAAGTAATACGAGGCCATAAAGAGCAGCGAAGGGCCATCTGAGATTTTCACTCTGCAGCGGAGTGTACGCTGATATGAAACTTGCTGGAAGATTAAAACTGTGTGCCGGACCGAGACTCGAACTCGGGATCTTTGCCTTTCGCGGCAAGTGCTCTACCAACTGAGCTACCCAAGCACGACTCACGCCCCGTCCTCACAACTTTACTTCCGCCAGTACCTTCTTTCAGGAGTGCTAGTCCTGCATGGTCCACAGGAAAGCTTCTGTAAAGTTCGGAAGGTAGGAGACGAGGTATTGGCGGAAGTAAAGCTGTGAGGACAGGGCGTGATTCGTGCTTGGGTAGCTCAGTTGGTAGAGCACTTGCCCGCGAAAAGCAAAGGTCCCGAGTTCGAGTCTCGGTCTTGCACACAATTTTAATCTGCCAGGAAGTTTCATATCAGCGCACACTCCACTGCAGAGTGAAAATCCCATTATTGAAACATCCCCCAGGCTGTGGCTAAGCCATGTCTCTGCAATATCTTTTCTTTCAGGAGTGCTAGTCCTGCATGCTTCGCAGGAGAGCTTCTGTAAAGTTTGAAAGGTTGGAGACGAGGTACTAGCGGAAGTAAAGCTGTGAGTACGGGTCGTGAGTCGTGCTTGGGTAGCTCAGTTGGCAGAGCACTTGCCTGCGAAAGGTAATGGTCCCGAGTTCGAGTTTCGGTCCAGCACACAGTTTTAATGTGCCAGGAAGTTTCAAGGGCCATCTGTTTGGCCTAATCAAGGATGCATTCAGCAGGAAGCAGTACGTGGATGATGTGTAAGTTACTGATGCAGCAAGACGTTGACTCAGACGTCGACCAGTAGAGCTGTACCATGTGGGCATGCAGACCCTCCCAGCAATGTCAAGATGCTGTTTATGTTCATATTCCGTTCGGACGTCAGTAGGTCTCAGAGGGTAACGGTAATCAAATGGTTCAAATGGTTCTAAGTACTATGGGACATAACATCTGAGGTCATCAGTCCCCTAGAACTTAGAACTATTTAAACCTAACTAACCTAAGGACATCACACACATCCAAGCCCGAGGCAGGATTCGAACCTGCGACCATAGCGGTCTGGACTGAAGCACCTAGAACCGCTCGGTCACAACGATCGGCTGACGGTAATCCACTTGTCTTCGCACTGGTAATACCTGGAGACGGCAACCACAGACCTAATAAAGCAAGTACTCGGCTCCACCGACCACAAAGACGTAACTGGGGTAGGCTGGTGCAGTTTCTCTGCAGGTTTAGACAAATGGATTATGTTTTCAACCGTCGAGACACAATGTCCAGGTCATAAAACCGCCGGAGTCACCGCTCTTTGCGTCATTCGACGCTGAATCGTGCCATTCGTTTCTCGTTCGTAGCTTATTCATGCTTGCTTAATGTGAACACTGGCGCAGCAGTTTGTCCTCGTGCTAGATAACAGCATGCAATGACCTACTTTACCTTGTAGTCAGACCTGTGGAGTCCAATCTTACTATTAGTTTCGGCGCGTCGCGAGGATATATGTCCACGAATGCCAGAACTGAGGCCATGCATGCCTGGAATCAACGCTATGAGCAACTGACCACCTACTGCTGTCGCTAAGCTGGTAAGCGCATCCGTCTGGGCTGCTCCTTACACCAAATCTCTAGAAATCTCGTGGCTAGTCAGCAACTGGCTTTCTCTCTCTGTTTGTAGTTTTCGCCCTAGTTCATTTGCTTCCCACGCCGGCAAGGTTACTTGGTCCGCTTCCATCCTTTACTTCTCTTGTAACATACTACAGGCAAGAGTAAGCGAATTTATGTATCTCTAGTACTTTTCCGGTTAAGACTCTTTCCGTTTGTGACAAGCTATTTCTAATGATAATCTGGCATTGTGGATTATGTTTCCATAATGGAAAGACTGTCACTAATTTCATTTGCGTTGAAGAATGTAGCTAAACCATAAGGTCAGCTGTGAAGGAAGTGTCTGGTCAGCAGTAAAAGGTAGACTATATAACGTCAGTTCTTAGTAAAAACATTTGTGTTACTAATAGGTCAGATTCATGTACAGTATTTAACAATCGTTTTCTGAGCACTGCTCATGAACTAAATAAAAATTTAGTTTCTACAGGGAATCATATAACTCTCTTGGAAAATGCCTTTCCGAGATTGATGTCTGAAATACTCCTCTGTGATACTGACAAGGGGGAGATTGAGGCAATAATTATTTCACTGAACCAGAGGTTGAAAATACCGCTACGTTTTTCTTTTTTTTTCCTTTATTGATTTTCGATTGCCCACCACCTGTGGAGGGGCGGGCTGACAGCAGCTTAATACGCTGCCGAGAGAAAAGTTAAATGATCAATGATGAGAGAACAAACAATATATAAAAAGGCGATAAAACGACTTCATTAAAAACAGTTAACTGGCGGAAAGTGGCGGAACGTAAAATACAAAAACACTGCGTTGACGATGCGGATGAAGACACACAGGAAGGAGACATGAACAATTAAAAAAACACGGCGGTAGTCTGGTTTCTGTTCGCATGAGATAAAAACACAACTAGCGACAGTATGGTGGCTGTTAGCAACACTGACAGGGGACGCACAACACTGAACACTCAGTCAAAACGGCACTGTAGAGGCGACGACACGGTGACTGATTGGTGGGGGGGGAGGGGGGGGGGAGAGAGACACCCGGACCGATGAAGGGAAAAAAAGGAGGAGAAGAGGAAATGAAAAAAAAGGGGGGAGCCGATGGAGGGAGGGTACCGCTGCGGTTGTTAAGTTTCTTTTTGTTTAACACACGACCGGTTTCATTGCGTTTTACGGTTTATACATAAATTTTATGTCGCAGCTTCCTCTCAGTTTTACTACAGTTCTGTACTGTACCACGCATAATGCACTTTTAACGTTTTTGGTGTAACTTTTTATAATGTTTCTTTTTTATCCAACATTTTAAATGTAAATCACTAATTCAAATTGTCAACGGCCGGGGTAATGGCCCCGCGTTCTTTTTCCCGTCAACAGATGGCAGTACTTTTGCCACTCTGGTTTACCAGTTTGCTTCCTCCTTCGCGTCCGCTACACTATGCTCTGCGCTCGTTTAAGCACACCGCGTTTTGTACACGTCCACCGGAGCGCTCGGGGTCACGGCACCAAGTGCAGTAAGTGTCCTGGTATTCTTTGCATATTTCGTTAACCAGGCAGTTGTCCGTTGTACTGTCCGGTGTCACTTCGGAATTGACTTAGGTTTCACAGCACCTAGCCTGACCGACAATTTTTTAAACGTTTATAAATTTTCTATGGATTCTTTTTTTGGTTTGTATGTCTATTGCTGCGTGTAAAAAATTATCTCTCGTCTCTTATTATTTTCAGTACGATGCCTGAAGAATGGCGTATAAGAGCCCGAAACCGGTCGTGTGTTAAATAAAAAGAACCTTACAACTGTAGCGGTACTTTCAATCTCTGCTATAATGCTCAGTTTCGAATGTCCGCCGACAGAATTATTTGTAGTAAATCGCTGAAGACTAAGGGCTCTCATGGTGATGATGGAGTGCCTAGAAGAATATTAAAATACTGTGCTGCATATGTTAGCCCTGTATTTAGCCATATTTTTAATTTTTCCTTTAGGAATGGTCAGTTTCCTGAACCATTAAAGTACTCAGTAGTAAAGCCGCTTTTAAAAAAGGGAGAAAGGGATAATGTAGACAATTTTAGACTATTTCTATGCCATCAGTGTTTGCTAAAGTTATCGAAAAGGCTGTGTATGTAACGATAATTGATCATTGTATTTCAAATAATTTGCTGTCAAATGTATAGTCCGGTTTTAGGAGTGGTTTAACAACTGAATATGCTATAATCTCTTTTCCCTGTGAGGTACTGGATGGATTAAACAAAAAGTTTCCAACGCTAGGTCTCTTTTTTGATTTAACTAAGGTGTCTGAGTATGTTAATGACAAAATATTGCCCCAGAAGTTGGACCATTGTGGAATACAGGGAGTAGCTCACAATTGGTTCACCGCTTACTTTAAGAACAGACAACAAAAGGTGCTGAGAATGACTATGATGTGGGGTCTGAGTGAGGCATGGTTAAATTGGGGGTGCCCCAGGGATCAGTGCTGGGGTCACTCCTGTTCTTTATTTATATAAATAATATCTTCTAGTATTACAGGTAATTGTAAAATATTTATGTTTGCTGATGACACTAGCTTGGTAGTAAAGGATGTATGCAACACTGGCTCTGTTTCAAATATTGCAGCACATACCTTCGTGGCTTGTGGAAAATAAATTAATGCTAATTCACAGTAAGACCCAGTTTCTACAATTTCTAACATACAATCCGACAAAACCCGGCGTTTTAACTTCACATAATGGGCATATGATTTGTAAAAATGAACAGTTCAAATTTCTAGATGTTCTGACAGATAGTAGACTGTGTGGAAAGCCAACGTTCAGGATCCTGTTCAAAGACTTACTGGTGCCATTTTTACTATTCGAACAGTGCCTGACGTAAGTGATAATTTGGCACGAAAAGTAGTCTACTTTTCTTATTTTCATTCACTTATGACGTATGTTATTATATTTTGGCGTAACTCTTCCCATTCTCAATGGATATTTTTGGCTCTGAAACGGTCGGTTCTGGCGATAAGTAGTGTAAGTTCGCGAATCTCTTGTCGACCCCTGTTCATTAGCTTCCGACATAGGCCTCTCAGTATATATATGTATATATATATATATATATATATATATATATATATATATATATATATATTCTTTATTGTCGTTTCTTGTTAACAATATCAGCCATTCCCAAGAATTAGCAGCTTTCACCTTTCACTCAGTTAATACTTCGCAGAAATCCAAGCTGCATTTGGATCGCACGTCCTTGACTCTTGTGCGGAAAAGTGTGCAGTATATTGCTGCATCGGTTTTCAATAAGGTACCACAAGAGTTCAAAAATCTTAGCAGTAATCCACGCGCTTTCAAATCGAAACTGAAGCTTCATCATGCGTCACTCCTTCCATCCTCTCAAGGAGTTCGTTGAAAAATTAAGCAGATTCCTGTGTTATATTGTTAATTGCATTCGCATAAACTTATGGCTTGTCTTTTTTGCGTTCATAAACATTTTATTTTATCTTTTATTTCTTTTATGTTGTAATTTCATGTACTGACACGTTCCATGACCTTGAAATTTTGCTCCTCAGTTTGATCCTACGGTACTAGACGTGTAAAATAAAAAATAAATAAATACATTAAAATTCTGCTAACCGTATCTTACCTGTGACCATCCATGTGCTCCAGTGTATTCATACAGCATCTTTAGGCAGAAATACATGCTATACGGTCAATGTTGCCACGGACGTGGAGACAGGAGATTTTCTTTGGAGATAATAACTACTTACTAGACACTTGTCGTAGTGTGGTGCATGTAGTGTTGGCAGAAGAGCCAACACTGTTTTTCTAGAGGAGGCCGAAATGCACGCGTTTAATTACACTCTGACTGGCGTGAGGTCTGGAACAGGACAATATCTTGAGAATTCCAAATAAAGTACGTAGTTGATATAATACTTAACTTTAATCCATAATTGTAGAACATCTCTCTTGATGATACATGCTTCACATAATAAATATCAATTGAATACGGCGCCTTGCTAGGTCGTAGCAAATGTAGCTGAAGGCTATGCTAACTATCGTCTCGGCAAATGAGAGCGTATTTGTCAGTGAACCTTTGCTATGAACGTCGGCTGTACAACTGGGGCGAGTGCTAGTAAGTCTCTCTAGACCTGCCGTGTGGTGGCGCTCGGTTTGCTATCACTGACAGTGACGACACGCGGGTCCGGCGTATACTAATGGACCGCGGCCGATTTAAAGGCTACCACCCAGCAAGTGTGGTGTCTGGCGGTGACATCACATTCCTCCCCCGCAAATCGGCGAACGGTTGTGTTATAAGGCTTCCGCCCGCCGTGGGGAGGACCCCATGTCGACGTATGCGACGAGGTGTGGAGCCTAACAACAGGCGAGGCTGTGCCACCCGCACCCGGCCATTCGGTCCGAGGGGAGCTAGGAAACGCCTGAAAACCTAGTCCAACATGCGATGTATGCGCCCGTAAAGAGACAGGAGGGGCCGTAGGGTCGATCTCCATCGCGTCGGGGCAGCCGACGGGCGAAGACGACATCCGGTCCGGAGCGGGCAAGAAGTCCATGTCGGAGGACAGCTGGTCACGGGAAGCGATCGGCGGCGCGTGACCCAGGGAGGCGCTTAGCGGCTGCAGCGAAGCGTCCACTGCGGGCGTCGCAGAACAGGCGGCGGAGGCGGCGGCGGCGGCGCGTCGCCATGGGGCAAAATGGAAGGCAGCGTCGGTAACACCTGGGGATGAGGCGAGCCAGTAGATGGGTCCCCAGGGCGCTGACCGGACGGCACCGTGGCTGAAAGCAGACGGGGAGCGGCAGAGCCCGTGCGACGACAGAGGCGCAGCTGATTGAGATGCCGACGCACCTCACCAGAGGCCCCCAAAACCAAATACATAGCGCGGCCGAGGCAGCGAAGAATGCGCCCTGCGAGCCAACGCCGTGAACCTCGATAGTTGCGATAGTATACAACGTCGCCCGGAGCAAAAGCAGGCGTCTGCCGCTGCACAGGAACCTGATGCGGCGGATGTAGTAAAGACATCAAGGTGCGATGAGGGCGACCGTGCAACAACTCAGCCGGCGAGCGACCATCTCGGGGCTGAGAGCGATACGAGGACAAGAAGAGCAATAACGCGTCCTCCCGAGAATGCGACTCTTTCAACTTCAACATCTGTGACTTGAAAGTCCGGACCAATCGTTCAGCGGCACCGTTTGACTGAGGCGAAAACGGCGCGGATGTCAGATGTTGAATACCATTGGCCTTGCAGAATGACTGAAATTCTGTGGACATGAATTGTGGGCCATTGTCGGAAACAATAGTCTGTGGAAGACCTTCAATACAAAAGATAGCAGATAACGCTTGGATGGTGGCAGACGACGTCGTGGAAGACATCTTGACAACAAAAGGAAAATTACTGAATGAATCGACAACAACCAACCATCGAGCATTCCAGAATGGACCAGCAAAATCGATGTGTAAGTGTTGCCAAGGGGAAGTGGCTTTCGGCAATGCAAAGAATTTCCGCGGTGGTGCGGATTGTTGTTCGGCACACGCCATGCAAGAAGAGCACATATTCGTAATCGCAGCATCGATTCCGAACCAAGTACAGTGCTGACGAGCAAGTTGTTTCGTTCGCACTATAGCCCAATGTCCTTAGTAGAGACAGAGGACTGTAACGAACGTGGGACCACGACCCTGGACTGATCATTATCAGAACGCAACAGCAAAACACCACGTCGAACAAAAAGTCTCTCCTTGTGAGCAAAAATTCGGCGAACCAACGGATCCTCGATCCGTGACTTTGACAAGGGCCATCGCGTAGCAACAAAACGCAAAACGGTAGCAAGGACAGGGTCAGCAGCTGTGGCTGTAGCTACACGACGAAAATCAATCGGAAACGATTCGACCACGTCATCGGTTTCCGCATCAATGAACATGCAAGCAAGTTCGGAAGAATCGAATGCTCTATCCTCAGCAACAGGCAAACGGGACAACGCATCGGCGCTTCCGTGCGTAGCAGTGGACCGATACAAGATATCGTAGCGGTACTGCGAGAGGAAAATAGACCAGCTAATGAATTTATGCGCTGTACGTGGAGGTACAGGCTTGTTCGGGTGAAAAAGCGATGTCAAAGGTTTGTGGTCTGTGATGATGGTAAAGTGACGACCATAGAAGAAATCATGAAACTTTGTAACACCAAACACGAGAGCCAAAGCTTCTTTCTCTATCTGTGAATAATTTCTTTGCGAAGACGAGAGCAATTTGGACGCAAAGGCAATAGGGCGATCATCTTTGTGCGCAAGCACAGCACCGATCCCGAAATCCGATGCATCTACCATCAACAAAAGGGGTTTCTGGGGATCGAATGGCGTAAGGCAAGTATTTGAAAGCAACGCCGATTTCAACTGGCGAAAGGCGCGTTCGCATTCCGTCGTCCAGATGAACGGAACACCTTTACGGCGTAAGCGATGAAGCGGAGCTGAAATGGAAGAGGCATGGGGAATATATCGGTTGTAATAATTAATTTTACCCAGCACACTCTGTAGCTGCTTCAAATTCTGCGGCGAAGGCAAGTCTTGTATGGCACGGAGGTGCTCGGGACCGGGATGTATGCCTTGGGCATTGATTACATGTCCCAAATATGGTAAGTCACGAGCAAATATCACACATTTGTCCTTCCGCAAGCGAAGACCATTTTGTCGCAAGACCTGAAATAATGTTCGGAGGTTGGCTAAATGTTCTTCTTCCGTCTTTCCGGAGATCACAATATCGTCCAGATAGTTTGCTGCAGTAGGGACCGAGGCACAAGCAGTTTGCAGATATTGCTGAAACAATGCAGGGGCGGATGCACACCCGAATGGCAGTCTTTTGAATCGATACAAACTAAGATTGGTGTTAACCACCAAAACGCGCTGGGATTCGTCGTCCACTGGTAGTTGCAAGTACGCATCTGCTAGGTTCAACTTCTAAAAATATTTACCCGGGCACAGTTTGTCAAAAAGATCTTCCGGGCGGGGTAAAGGATAAGTTGCAATCACTAATTGTGGATTCACTATTGCCTTGAAGTCCACACAAAGTCTCAATTTTCCGGAAGGCTTTGGCAAAATTACTAAGGGTGATGCCCAGAGAGAAGCCTGCACACGTTCAATCACACCTTGTGATTCCAAATCGTTTAACGTTCTTGCGACCTCATCACGCAATGCGTGGGAACCATTGCGCGCTCGGAAAAATTTTGGATGAGCGTTTAATGGTTCAAATGGCTATGAGCACTATGGGACTTAACATCTATGGTCATCAGTCCCCTAGAACTTAGAACTACTTAAACCTAACTAACCGAAGGACAGCACACAACACCCAGCCATCACAAGGCAGAGAAAATCCCTGACCCCGCCGGGAATCGAACCCGGGAACCCGGGCGTGGGAAGCGAGAACGCGATGCGCGTTTACTTTCAGTTCCAAATGTGCTTTATAGTTCTTAGCGCAACCAAGGTCCGGTGCAAAAATGTCTGCAAATTCTTCACATAGACTAGAAACACTGGCTGAGGGCACAGTCTGGATCACTGATAGGACCTGATTGACTATAGACAAGTTAAACAACTGAAATAAATCAAAACCAAACAAGTTCACTGCAGAAGAAGAACGAAGTACGTAAAATGACACAAGTTTTGTTTGTCCCTTGTATGTGGCAAGAAGGCTGCACTGTCTTAACACAGGGATATTCTGACCGGAATAACTATTTAACTTAACATTTGCGGCACGCAACGGAGGTGTGCTCAGTTGTTTGTACGTGTCTTTATTGATCAATGAAACTGCAGCTCCGGTATCAAGCTGGAATGGTATCACGTTGCCATTTATGACCGAATCTACAAAAAGTTTATTGTCCTGCTGACGACAAGAGCAACTGTCTCGTGCAATTTGAACAGACACTTGTACAGAATCACTTGCTAATTGACGTGATTTCCGGCGACGTCGACGCACATTATGTGTGGGACGAACACAGTCACTGTTAGAGAGAGTGGCACTGGGCAGAGTGGATTGAACTACATGAATATCCATGGGCGAAGGTTCACGAGCCTGAGCATTCTTGGTTCGATTCCGGCGCGAAGCAAAGGGCCTGGAATGGTTTTTAGTGTCCGATCTAAGCTTTTTCTGGCAAAAACTCTGAACATGTCCTTTTTTATTACAGAAAAAGCAAATAGCTTGACGTGACGGGCAATTCTCACGCGAATGTCTGGTTGCACACCGCGGGCATGATTTTAGCACTGCATTTGCTTGCTGCCGCGGGACACGTGGTTGAGAGCTTGGCGGCAGCTGCGTGGACGAGCGCGAGGGCTGTTTATTGTTCCGTGCAGCTCGCCCGGCGGGCCGGTTAACGTGACACACAGCTGGCGAAATTTCAAATAATTCCTGAGCAAAGTTAAGTGTGTCTTGCCTATCCAATATGTCCATCACTTGTTGAAAGGAGGGATTGACTAGTTTCAAAAACTGTTCCCTTATACGAACATCAGAAACGTTCTGTGCAATTGCATCACGCACCATAGTATCTGAATAAGGGAGGCCACATTCACACTCAAAAGCACAATCCCTAGTAAGGCCTTGCAAAGTTGCAACCCACTCCCGATTAGTTTGATCGGCCGTACGTTTTGTACGAAAGAAAGTATACCTCTTTGCAACGACATTGACTGATTCCTTGAAATATGCATCTAATGCAGACAAAATTTCGTCGTAGGACAGAGTTGCTACGTCGCGGCGGGGAAATAATTTCACTGTCACACGGTACGTCTGCAACCCTACACACGCCAATAAGTGAAGCTGCCGCTCATTACCTTGCATTCTGTAGGCGGCGAGATGGAATCCAAATTGGCGGGACCACTCCGTCCAGCTTTCCATTGCCGCATCAAATGGACGAAAAGGTGGTGCAACTGCGTGTTGTGGCTGCGGTAGCGGTGGAGCGGCGGCGGCCGCATCGTTTTGCATTGCACGTTGACCCTGGACGAGCTGTCCAAGGGCATCCAATAAGGCCTGCGTCTGCTGATTCTGCAAGCGATAAAATTCGGACAGTACATCTGGAGATTGTGGCGAAGCCATGACACAAGTAAATGAGTTATATATAAAGGAGACCGTTTGTATCTGAGTCGCCAATTTGTAGTGTTGGCAGAAGAGCCAACACTGTTTTTCTAGAGGAGGCCGAAATGCACGCGTTTAATTACACTCTGACTGGCGTGAGGTCTGGAACAGGACAATATCTTGAGAATTCCAAATAAAGTACGTAGTTGATATAATACTTAACTTTAATCCATAATTGTAGAACATCTCTCTTGGTGATACATGCTTCACATAATAAATATCAATTGAATACGGCGCCTTGCTAGGTCGTAGCAAATGTAGCTGAAGGCTATGCTAACTATCGTCTCGGCAAATGAGAGCGTATTTGTCAGTGAACCTTTGCTATGAACGTCGGCTGTACAACTGGGGCGAGTGCTAGTAAGTCTCTCTAGACCTGCCGTGTGGTGGCGCTCGGTCTGCTATCACTGACAGTGGCGACACGCGGGTCCGGCGTATACTAATGGACCGCGGCCGATTTAAAGGCTACCACCTAGCAAGTGTGGTGTCTGGCGGTGACACCACAGTGCAACTTTCCAATACCTTCATCATAGACACTTATCGTAGTGTAGTGCATCTTTCCAATACCATCGTCGTAGGAAAATGGTTCAAATGGCTCTGAGCACTATGGGACTTAACATCTATGGTCATCAGTCCCCTAGAACTACTTAAACCTAACTAACCTAAGGACATCGCACAACACCCAGTCATCACGAGGTAGAGAAAATCCCTGACCCCGCCGGGAATCGAACCCGGGAACCCGGGCGTGGGAAGCGAGAACGCTACCGCACGACCACGAGCTGTGGACGTCGTCCTAGGAGGCCAGTGATTTCCACCAATTCCCTATGCTGGTCAGCAGTGCATTGTCTCTACCAAGATGCTGTCCTCATGGCCAGCGATTCATATGAGTGAAGAGATGAAAATAGGAGCCACGTACGAGCGGTGTGATGGGAATCAAAGACTTCCCATTGACAGCGCTGCATGAGCGTCTTCGCTGCACCTGCGGTGTGTGACCGAGAATCGTCATGAAGAAGGAAACGCATCTCAGTTGTGGGCTGCATAAAATCAAGCGAAACTCCTCAGCAGCACTTCACTCAAGACGGGAGACGCTATTCTCTAGTCATACTTATGTCCTTATTGTGCGCTCAGAACTGAAAAGTGCGACGCAAAAGACAGGCATGCTAGAGACACTGCGCAACCCATCTGCGCAAAGTTTCACCGGATTTTCACTGTGGTTTTACCTCCGTGACAGGATCAAATGTTGAAAAAAATAGCCCTCTTATTACGTTATGATTCACACACTGCATTACTTCAGTCAGTGTGTTATTCTCATCTTTTGCGACGTTTATCTTCAACTGTAGCTGTAAACGTTTGAGTTCGCAACCCCTTCAACGATTTAGTATCAAATACGTAGGGGAAGATGGGGAATAGTGGCAGGCAAACACTCTACATATCTCATGGGAGGAGATGGAAGTGTGACTCATTAACACCTTAAGCTTGTCGAAGAATAATAGTACATCAATGTTGCTTTGGATGGTAGAAATTACTAAGCACAGCAAACTCAGGTAAAATGCAACAATTCGTTTGCGTTTATTGTGGAAGACCACAGGTGACACGGAACTCTTAATTTACACTTGCAATGATTACAACATAAAATAATGAAGGATGCTGAACGAGGCTAACACAGCCAAAATGCATTTAGGACTTGGTGCGTGTTGCGGACAAATTCATACTACTGGCTGCCTGAAATGAGGTGAGATGCAGTTGACAGATAATCTCAGTATTTTTTCCGCGACGGTGGGAGACAGTCTGTCTCATGGCAAGTGTTGAACCTGCTGCGGGGCTCAGCCTTCTGATAACTAGTGGACCTACAACTTACCCACAACGAGAACGGTGTCTTCTGAAATCTCAGAGTATGGAGACTGGAACCCTTTAATCGTAAGCCGTAGCAGTAGAGACAGTGGCAATCTTCGTTAGAAGCAAACTATGCGTGCGGAATCATCAGAATATTTGGAATTTCCGCATCGCTCTTGGCCCCCGTCCTACCAGTCTCAATGTGTGGTGGCTCTTATAAATCCACGCTTTTGCCCCTTCAGGTTTCCCCTGCAATATTGGGAAATCGTTTCTTTGCACTTAGCGATAATGTGGAATGGTGTAAGACGTTTGAAGTCCTCAGAAAAATAGGTACAGTCTTTAAGGATGGACGAGTAAAATACACTTCATACAAGAACCGAGAGGAAACAATAAGAATAGAAGGTCAAGAGAGAAGCACCTTGACTAAAAATAGCTTTACAGCTTGTACATCGAAACAGCAATAACGATGTAAAAGAAGGGTTAAAGAATAGGATTAAAATTCAGGATGAAAGGATATCAGTGATGACGTTGCTACGCTCACTTGTAGTGAGGAAGAGTTACAGGACCTTTTGAATGGAACGAACAGTCTTGTGAGCACAGAATATGGACTGAGTGTAAACCAAAGGAAGGCGAAGTATAGAAATCAGTGACAAACATACGTAGCATCAAAACTGGAGACCGGTCAGCAGAGGAAGTGAAGGGACTCTACTACCTCTGAAGCATAACAACGCATGACAGACAGAGAAGGGTAGATGTAAAAAGCACACTGGTACCAGCAGAGAGATCGTTCTTCTCCAAAGAAAGTGCATCAGAATCAAACATAAGTCCTATATTGAGGAATAAAGTTCTGAGAATATGCTTCTGGAGCACAGCATAAGGGTTCAGAAACGTTGGTGTTTGTAAGAATTGGCATCCAGTGCTCTTAGCTCACAAACTGCATTTACATTTACGTGTACAACACTAAAAAATAACGAATGACAGAAGATATACGGTAAACAATACCGCAAGAAAAAAGGAATACAGAATCTTAATAAGGTGAAGGCTCAGAAGTCACTGAAATGGACTGCAAGCCGCGATGTGTCAGTCACAATTTAAACAGGTTTTTTTTTTTTAGATTTGACAACAGCTGTTATATACAGGGGCGTGTAAGTGCAGATATTTTTGTTGGTGACTTACGACAGTGGACTGCACTACATTACATTAGTATTTACTTCATTTGCAGGCTAATGATTAATAGGTATTAGGAGTAGTATGTTTTTACGTTGGTTAATACTTCCTAGTACATGTGGCAAGAGCAAGCCACAATGTTTATTTTCCCCTGGGCAGTAGGTCAGGTGTTGAAGTGGGAATGCGTGGACACAAAACGGTTAGTCTATACTTAGTGGTGCGGTTACGACCGTGCAGAAAACATCAGGTAGTAAATTATGTGACGTGTATGCAGGAAGACTGTTAGATGCAAAGAAAAAACAGCTAGCAAAGTGAAGTGGGTACGTTTTAAGGTACCAGTGATCACAGTATCTTCACTTATATCCTTAACATCCTGTATTTTCGGAAGTATATGATTTCAGTCTATCTGAATTTACTTTCACTTCTCTACCATCTTCACGATATCTGTAGACAGCAAATAAGGGCATAAATAAATCAGAAACAGATAGAGTATGTTCAATTGAAATGTGAGGTTAAAAATTAACTAGTATTTACAAACAATCATACGTTAGTTACGTCTCATATTAGTCTTCTACAAGCCAAGACTGCTAATATAGCGTTGCATCTCATCAGAACTGCTGAATATGAAAGTAACAAACGTCCTTATTACGTCCTTTAACTTATAAAGTGATTGTCAGATATTTATCTAGTCATCTAGTAGAGTCACAAAGAGGAATATATTCAACAGTCAAACCGTAATCGAGAGTAAATGCAATGGTGATGTATTAAATGTGAAGGCACAGTTATAACTGATCGTCAAATGAATAGTAAATAGTTTAAAACAGTATCAGATCAAACATGTGCGTTAACAAACGGTCCAATGCAAAAGAATACGTATATAATCACTTTCTAATTTTAAAAACGTAATAATAAAGCTTGACACTCTCATGTTCAATAGTTCTGATTGGACAGAAGTCTATATCAACAATCTTGCCATGTCAGAGACTGACGTGATATGTAACTAACTGACGATACTTTAAGTATCATTTTATGCAGCCTACTATTTCGATGTGTTTTATGCTGTTTTATGCTCGTATTTGCTATATTTAAATACCGTTAAGAAGGTTGATAACCGAAACATGTTGTAATAATAATAATAATAATAATACAAACTTTCAAAAAAAGTCAAAATTTAGCCATTTTCGAAGACTGCTTAGTGAATTCATATTACGGATATGATCTGCTAACCGGAATGATATACCAGCAAGCATTGCACTGCTAAGCATTCTTTCTCTGGTGCTTAGTTCTCACCGCGACACGCTTCTACGCCGAGGCGTAAGTTGTAGACGACATTCCAGACAGTCTTACCGCCTGAAATGTCTTCATTCCATCTCTTCTACTTGGAGACGAATGGGACGAATACCGTAGGCACAGCAGGTCTCCTGCAGAAAGTGTACTTGGCAGAAGAAGTTGGAGGCCTCTTTTGAAATCCTTACTGCGATCGGCGATATTAATAAAGCACCAGGCCATTCTTCCGGATGCCTTTGAAGCCGCGGTTGCTTAACGAAGTTCGCCGATAGCGCAGCTGCACGTCGTGTAATCTCGAGGAATTTAATAAACTCTGAGACGGCCCCGGACGATTTTAACTCGGCCAAAGTAGGAGGCGAATCTAGAAATGAATAAAGACGTCAGTCGGGGTCGGCTAATCGCTCGTTACCGAACGCAGCATCTGATTAATCTGCGTACTTGTCGAACCGAGTTCTCTCATCCTGTGAATTTTAATTTTGAAACTTTAATAAGTAAGGAGCTGAGTTCAGTTCCAGCTTCCTTGCACTATGGGCTGTACCCAAGGCTAAGTTGCTCACACCTACGGGGACTGACCATTGAGTCTTCCAGAAATTTATCAAGAACTGCCTTCCATCGTAAACAAAACAGTAGATAAATGCAGGATGACGGTTAAGAATTCTCCTTTTGTTTCTCTTAAAGTTACTAATTTTCCAAGAGATTACAGGTTTATGCCAAATGCATTTTAGTCAACTACAATTAAGTATTTCAACAAAAGTGTAATTGGTTCCAAAGTGCTTCAGAATAAATCCCCAAAAGAGACACATTGCACCTACATCAACATATATAGGGGTTGGACGAAAATACGACAATACCGCCAGAAATGCATGCTTGAGAATAAATGCAAGCCTGCGGGCCCTACTGAGTGTTTTACCGTGAACGGCAGCTGTACAGTCTCCTCAACACGCTGCAAGTGTCAGTAGAAGTCAGAACAATGTTCTCTGTAGTTGTGAGTGCATTATGTCGGAGCTAAGTAACTTAGAACGTGGGCAAAATTGTTGGTGCGTGCAACCATAACCAAGGCAGCCAAAGTGTTTGGTGTTGCAAGAGGCACCTTTGCCTTTCGCGGGCAAGTGTCCTACGAGCTGAGCTATGCGGGTAGGACACAAGACTTGCCCTCACAGCTTTAGTTCTGTCAGTACCTCAGCTCCTACCAAATTTCACACAAGTTCTCCTGCGTAACATGCGGGACTAGGTCCCGGGCAAAGGTCCTTTGTTCGAGTCCCGCTGCAGCACAGAGTTTTAGTCTAGCAGGAAGTTTCACAGCAGAGCACACTCTGCTGCAGAATGAAAATTCATTCTGGAAACAATTCCCCAGACTATGGCTAAGCCATGTCTCCGCAATTTCATTTCTTCCATGAGTGCTACTCCCGCAAGAGAACTTCTGCGAAGTAAGGAGGTGAGGTACTGGCTGAAATATTACTTTTTGTGAAGTGTCCAAATTTATATATATACAAATATATATATATATATATACAATTAAACAAATTGCTTGTGTTCTATTGTCAGATTTGATTTTTTATGCATTTTTTGCATCGAATAAACTGTCTTTTCTTTTAATCCACAAATTTCGTAAATTGTGAGCCAGTCGTGTGGTGAACTTTCTTCTGGTGTCCTTGGTTATATCCACCTTCTTCCGCCATAAGTATTTATCTCTTGACCGTGTTTATAACAGTTCTTAATCGGGCTTCTTCTTCCGAATGCAGGCCGCTTGTGCACCTGACATTGAGATGATGCGCAAAAGAAAAGAAACTTTCGTGGTTTTGCACAAATAATAATTATTATTCACAATGGCTACCACACACATCTTACAAAAAATACGTCTTCGCCACTCGAGCACTAAAGACACAGTCTCTCTAATGATTAACAAAGGAATTGAAAGGAGTTTTTTTCTATCATTTGTTATTCGCCTCCCGTCGTAGCAAACCATATCTTTATCGGTGCTTACAGCGGCCGCATCAATAATTATTATCATTGGTTTTAAATTTTTGTCATAGCTTGTGTACCTATTATAAAGGCCTTAATGTTCTTGGAATATTTCGGTAGGAACCTGTTTCTCGTGCTCGTGTGTGCACGATTTTATTTGTATACATGAAAATTTTTCATGAATCTCTGTAACTTAAGAACCATATAATATAAAAGTAATACCAAAGAAAAACAACGATATAAAATCAGCCTCTTGACTGAAACAAAACACGCATGAAAATGTCTGTTTTTTGTCTTGTGGTAAAAGCGTAGCTCTAGATTTTTTCCTTACATCTTTTTTCTCTGCCTGGAGACATATGTTTTTAGTCTACTCGATGTTTGTTGGATCTATAATTAGAATTAAATATGAACCAGATGTAAGAAACCCTTTGTTATTATTCTTATCATACGTTCTCCCAGTGTGGGTATTTACATGTTTGTAAAATCCTGTTCCAGACTGTTTTTGACTGAAATATCGAAGTAAGCAGATGATTGTGAATAGACGTAATGATGAACGCGTTTTGCAATTTGTCATTAATTTGTTAATGCTCTCAGCAAATGGCAGCGCTGATATTAGGTGCCGATCATATTAATGTGTCTTGCGCTTATTACGTGCAATAAATTATTGTCAATGATTCGATCAGTGATTCGGTGTGGCTTCGATTCCATCACATATCGGCCCCACTAAACAATACCGATAGAGGGTGGTTAACATAAACTGACTCAAGTACTTGTCAGTAACATACACTACTGGTCATTAAAATTGCTACACCACGAAGATGACGTGCTACAGACGCGAAATTTAACCGACAGGAAGAAGATGCTGTGATATGCAAATGATTAGCTTTTTCAGAGCATCTACACAAGGTTGGCGCCGGTGGCGACACCTACAACGTGCTGACATGAGGAAAGTTTCCAACCGATTTCTCATACACAAGCAGCAGTTGACTGGCGTTGCCTGGTGAAACGTTGTGGGTGATGCCTCGTGTGAGGAGGAGAGATGCGTACCACCACGTTTCCGATTTTGATAAAGCTCGGATTGTAGCCTATCGCGATTGCGGTTTATCGTATCGCGACATTGCTACTCGCGTTGGTCGAGATCCAATAACTGTTAGCAGAATATGGAATCGGTGGGTTCAGGAGGGTAATACGGAACGCCGTGCTGTATTCCAACGGCCTTGTATCACTAGCAGTCGAGATGACAGGCACCTTATCGGCATGGCTGTAACGGATCGTTCAGCCACGTCTCGATCCATGAGTCAACAGATGGGGACGTTTGCAAGACGACAACCATTTGCACAAGCAGTTCGACGACGTTTGCAGTAGCATGGACTATCGGCTCGGAGACCATGGCTGCGATTACCCTTGACGCTGCATCACAGACAGGAGCGCCTGCGACTGAGTACTCAACGACGAACCTGGGTGCACGAATGGCAAAACGTCATTTTTTCGGATGAATCCAGGTTCTGTTTACAGATGGTCGCATCCGTGTTTGGCGACATCGCGGTGAACGCACATTGGAAGCGTGTATTCGTCATCACCCAGCGTGATAGTATGAGGTGCCATTGGT
This sequence comes from Schistocerca piceifrons, assembly GCF_021461385.2. Taxonomy (NCBI): domain Eukaryota; kingdom Metazoa; phylum Arthropoda; class Insecta; order Orthoptera; family Acrididae; genus Schistocerca; species Schistocerca piceifrons. The sequence goes on along the minus strand of NC_060138.1, from coordinate 987,817,612 downwards.
TACACGTCTCGGTCGCGTCTTGTTCGCATTGACGGCACTTTGATCGGTGGAGGTTACATTTCAGATGTGTTACGACCCGTGGTTCTACCCTGCATTCGATCCCTGCGAAACCCTACATTTCAGCAGGATAACGCACGACCGCATGTTGCAGATCTTGTACGTGCCTTTCTGTATACAGAAAATGTTCGACTGCTGCCCTGGCCAACACATTCTCCAGATCTCTCACGAACTGAAAACGTCCTGTCAATGGTGGCCGAGCAACTGGCTACTCACAATATGCCAGTTACCACTATTGATGAGCTGTGGTATCGTGTTGAAGCTGCATGGGTAGTTGTACCTGTACACGCCATCCAAGCTCTGTTTGGCTCAATGCCCAGGCGTATCAAGTCCGTTATTACGGCCAGAGGTGGTACTGATTTCTCAGGATCTATGCATCCAAATTGCGTGAATTTGTAATCACATGTCAGTTGTTGTATAATATATTTGTTCAATGAATACCCGTTTATCATCTGCATTTCTTCTTGGTGTAGCAATTTTAATGGCCAGTAGTGTATGTACAACTTTTGTTGTGCATACTGTGTGGTCATACCATGCACAAAAGCGGAGCATTTTTAACGGCACATTACTACCATCTAAATAAAGTGGTGCTCTGCCTCCCTCTGATGATAGTTGTATTATTGTTAACGAATTTAATTTATGCCAGTTATTATTAAATTAAACTGATCGCCACATTGACGAACTTTACGTTCAGTCCAAGCTATAACTAAATTTCCATAGAAGAGCAACGCGTCATGACGAAAGTAAACCTTTGAGGAGAGGTCTTGAGTCGTGCTCGTGTAGCTCAGCTGGCAGAACGTTTTCTCGCGAAAGGCAAACATCCCGGTCCGGCACAAAATTTTAATCTGCCCGGAAGTTCCATATCACCGCACACTTAGCTGCAGAGTGAAAATTCATAATGTTATTTGTTTTCAGTCGATGCAGCTTTAGGGTTATCCCCATCACCAAAAAATATTATTATATGTTTCTCTCAGAGCCATTGCTTTGTGGTACCACTGTTGTTTCACGATTTTTAGATTGCAACCATCTACAATATGCAGTCCTCGTTATCCATTCTGCAAAGGGAACTCTTCAAAGGCTCGTTTGAAAGAACAATGGCACTGTTTTACGTTCACGTAATATTTATAATCCGGTATAATCGTTACACGAAAATCACAGCGCATCAGACCCATCCCAAAGTGTGAATTTTGTTCATTCTTTCCACTGTTGACTGCATAGAGCCCCGAGTTCCAAGTCGAGGCCAATCAGTGGATATACAGGGTGATTCAAAAAGAATACCACAACTTTAAAAATGTGTATTTAATGAAAGAAACATAATATAACCTTCTGTTATACATCATTACAAAGAGTATTTAAAAAGGTTTTTTTTCACTCAAAAACAAGTTCAGAGATGTTCAATATGGCCCCCTCCAGACACTCGAGCAATATCAACCTGATACTCCAACTCGTTCCACACTCTCTGTAGCATATCAGGCGTAACAGTTTGGATAGCTGCTGTTATTTCTCGTTTCAAATCATCAATGGTGGCTGGGAGAGGTGGCCGAAACACCATATCCTTAACATACCCCCATAAGAAAAAATCGCAGGGGGTAAGATCAGGGCTTCTTGGAGGCCAGTGATGAAGTGCTCTGTCACGGGCTGCCTGGCGGCCGATCCATCGCCTCGGGTAGTTGACGTTCAGGTAGTTACGGACAGATAAGTGCCAATAACTAACCTTTTTCGTAGGACTCTCCATACAGTTGATTGTGGAATTTGCAGCTCTCTGCTAGCTCTGATAGTCGATTTTCCTGGGCTGCGAACAAATGCTTGCTGGATACGTGCTACATTTTCATCACTCGTTCTCGGCCGTCCAGAACCATTCCCTTTGCACAAACACCCATTCTCTGTAAACTGTTTATACCAACGTTTAATACACCACCTATCAGGAGGTTTAACACCATACTTCGTTCGAAATGCACGCTGAACAACTGTCGTCGATTCACTTCTGCCGTACTCAATAACACAAAAAGCTTTCTGTTGAGCGGTCGCCATCTTAGCATCAACTGACGCTGACGCCTAGTCAACAGCGAACAAATGTCCGACTAAATGAAACTTTATAGCTCCCTTAATTCGCCGACAGATAGTGCTTAGCTCTGCCTTTTGTCGCTGCAGAGTTTTAAATTCCTAAAGTTGTGGTATTCTTTTTGAATCACCCTGTATTTTCGTACTTGAATCCAGTCAAAGGTTCCGTGTATGTCTATTATTTCATAATCGACCCATCCTCTACTTTTTATTGTCTTCTCTGATCAGTGGTCCTCCTTATTGTTGTACAAAATCGTTGTACTTTCTGAGTCGTCCATAGATTTCTGTATATCCCTCAAATACATCGAAATGTTCGCTAAAGGAGCATCTGTTTTATATCTCATGCAGCTTGACCACACTTCCGACCATCGTCTACTTCCACGTGAGATATTTGCAATGTGTGGAACCACCTGAATGTCTGGATTAACTCTCTCTGTCTTCCAGGAACTATGGTACCCTATGTTCCCGTAAGGCACACGGAATCAATATAACAAATAAATGGAGGGGTTTGTAAGGGTACAGTACCCTTACGTAGTATCGATTATGCACTACGCAGAGATCATAGAGATCATACATGGTTTAAGCAAAGACTGCAGTGCAGTCAACAATGTGCGAGTGGGTAAGCAGTAGTCGAGTGTTGGAGACCGTGGGTGGAAGTCGGGTGTGAGAGGCTAGAGAGAGAGGTTGCTCGGTGGCGAGGCCGGGATGAGTGGCAGAATGGCACACAGTGTTTGATGTTCATAAATGTTTATAAATTGAGTGATTTGATTAATAAATTCCAGCATTTAAGAAAGGAGATTTTATCATTTAGTAGTTTTCACAATAACGGAAGTGGACAACAATGAGTCTCATGACAAGGAGGAAAGATATATATTATGCTAAAATAATTAAAATATAACTTCACCTATAGCGTATGCGAATAATATAGTTCGGTGCGAAACTGGGGGGAGGTTACATATGGCGACGCGTTTGTCGGACTTCGATTCCACAGCAATCTTCGGAAACGACGGAGAAGACAACACAGCAAACGGTGAGTCCGCAGCATTTCAGCACAGCAGCGCTTCGAAATTAAGTGAACTCAACGTTGTGTAGGAATGAACAGGAATAGGAATAATCAATAGTGTTACTGACTTTTAAGTTGCGAGTGAACTTCTCAATTTAGAGCAAGCATAAGTTATAACGAACAATGATTGTTGTGAACAGTGTTAATATGGCTAAAGACGAGGGAGCACAATTTAATAACGTGGTTGACGAAGAACAAATTAATGTGATGGAAAACACGACAGTAAATTCGACAGAGGACAGTGGTATTCTTAGTTTTGATTTGCCTAACAGAAGTTCAACACCGATTGTTATCCAGCGGACAGAAACTGCTTCTGTCAGTAAAGATTGTATATCTCAATTGTTAGAAGCAATCAAAAATGTTCATGAGGAAAATAGACAGGCGCGTGTAGAAATAAAAGCCTTTCATGAAGAAAATAGACAGGCGCGTATAGAAATAAATGCTTTTCATGAAGAAAATAGACAGGCACGTGTAGAAACTAGAGCGTTACGTGAGGAAAATAAAAATGTGCGTGAGGAAATAACAAAAGTTTATGAGGAAACAAGAAAGTTCCATCAGGAAATCAAAAATGATTATCAGACACTAACTAATGCGATTAGCAATTTGAACGGAACTCACCAGCTCATTTGAACAAAAGCATGATGAGCTCCGAAAAGAATGTCAACACAAACATGAGGCCATTGGCAGCGATATTACAGATCTTAAAATTCAAGTTAACGGACGATGTAGGCAAACGGAAGATTTTATTTGCAAAGTAAATGACAAAGTTAAGGCTCAAGATGACGAAATCATCAAAATTAAAAGTTCTTATAAAGCCAACAAAGAGTAGATAATGAAGATGATTAACGGCGCACAAACGCGATGTGATGAACTAAGTGATGAGGTACATGAGATGCGACAAAAGGTAACGAACAACGACACAATGTCAAATGGAATTAATAAAGAAATTTTGCGCGATGAAATTAATGCAGTATTACGTGAACCAGATAACAATATTGTTGGTTTGCCGCAAGTAATTGTTGACAATGGACTGAGTGGTCGAAAATTTCATGAATATGAACCGAAACAAGTCATCCACACAGTTGCGTTCATTAGACAATTCAAACATGTGTTTCCGAGGCATTATACAGTACGTGCTAAAATTGATACCTGCGCCAGTCACATGAATGGTGAAGCACATATTTGGGGTACAAGTGTATTCGACAATTGCACCAAGTATGAAGAATTTGAAACAGCATTTTTTTAAAAAATTTGGTCGAAAGAAAAACAGTGGGACGTAAAATCAAAAATTCTCACACAACCAAATTATGCAAGACATCACGGTACAATGCGTGAGTTTATGCAAAGGTACTGGAACGACAATGCGTACTTGGACGATCCGGTTAAAGAAGAAGAGCTAATGCTGATATTAATCCAGAAATTCCCATTTTTGGTGCGTGAGAAGTTAGCACTCACACCACAGTTAACAATGGAGGAAGTGTGTTCGCTAATTGACCGAATGGAATTGCTCAATGCCGAACGCGATCAACGTGAGCGACACAGTAATAACAATTACCCGAATCGTCATAACGGCCCAGCGCGCGAAGGAGTCCTCAGTTACGAACGACCGAAAGTATTTGATCGCCGAGACCATGATAGACACAGGAGAAACGAATACAATGTACAAGACGGATTGAGGCCAAATCATCCGCCGAACCGGCCACACAATGACAGAGACAGAGGACAGTATCGATCGCCAGAACGTGCAAGACACCGCGATCGCAATCAGCGAGATTCTGAACAGTTAAACTAAGCAAAGTTTCGGAGACGACCCGCTCCGCAACTCTGTCACAGGGACAAGGGTCGGATATTATGATAAATGCCATAAAGTGTGAACATGTAAATGATGTCAACGAAGATTTGTGTCGAGAAAATGAAGAAACTAATAAAGAAATTCTGATGCCATTTGTGGAAGTCGAAGTATGTGGTATTGTTATGGATGCATTAATTGATTCAGCTAGCGAGGCAAGTGCTCTTTCTGGAAACCTATTTTGGCAATTAAACAATCTTGTCGCTATACCCACATTTCCTGTTAACGGCGTACGTATTGTCAGTGCAATTGGAAACCGAAGCAAACCAATTAAAGTACAAGCATTACTAAGATTTTGTATTCAAGGGGACGAATATGAGCAGAGTGTGTCAATCGTTGGTTCTCTCAATGTTGGCCTAGTTCTCGGAGTTGAATGATTGTCAGAGATGAGATGCTGTATTAATTTTGAGGAGAATTGTCTGCGGACGTGGAGAGATAATAAAGAATGAATAATTGTATTCAAAGGGTTTATTATGGATAATAAGGGCGCCGCAGGCGTCAAAATAAGGATGATGCGTTATAGAGGAGAATATGAAGCTGTCATTTTAAACAATTCAGAGAACTGCGCTAAGCTGCAAGAGAGGAACGAGGAGGATACTCTAAATTGTATTCAAACCAAGATTCGAGCGTTAGTGGACTTGACTGTAGCAGAACGAGAAGAACTGAGGGAACTACTGAGATGCTACGTCGATATATTTTCAAAGATACCAGGATTAATTAAAGGATGTGTTTGTAAAATTAAAGTAAAGGACCATGAACCATTTCGCAGAAGTCATACGCAATAGCATTGGCAAAAAGGGAAGCTGTTAACAAGGAAATACAGAGGATGTTGAATAATCAAATAATTGAGCGCTTAGATAGCGAATATTCAAACCCAATACATGCTGTAGAAAGAAGGATGGCACAGTTCGCATTGTTCTTGACGCCCATGCAATGAATCGCTTAATTTTACCACAGCGTGATCAGCCAGAAAAACTGGACTTTTTGTTACAAAGATTCAATGGAGTCAAATATCTAAGTAGCCTTGATTTGACTAGTAGTTACTGGCAGTTAATGCTAGAAGAGAATAGTAGAAAGTATACAGCATTTCTTTATAATGGTAGAAGTTACCAATTTCAGAGAATGCCTTTTGGTCTCTCGATTTCTTCAGCGGCTTTTATGAGAGCACTGGATAAAGTTTTAGGCGAAGATTTCTTGAAACATGAAACGCTTTATGTTGACGATATCTTGATTAGCACAGTTTCATGCGAAGAACATTTGGAAATTATTCATCGGATACTTGAAGCATTTAGGAAAGGTGGAGTGACTGTTAACCTGGAAAAATCGGAATTCTCCAAGTCGCAAATTAAATTCCTTGGGCATATTATTTCGTCGCGAGGGATTGAACCGGATCCAACAAAAATGGACATGTATAGTAAGAAATTTTCAGTCACCTAAGTGCCGTAAGCAACTTATGTCTTTTTCGGTTTCTGTAATTTTTATCGTCATTTTCTTTCTGGATGCTGCCTATCTTCTCCTGTCTTAATGGATTTGCTGAAAAAGGATGCTATACGGAAATGGACTCATGAACATCAGGAAGCGTTTGATTCAACAAAAAACCAACTGTGTGAAGCATCTCTCCTTCACCACCCTGATTTAAGTGAAAAGTTTTACCTTGGCACCGATTCAAGTGATTTTGCGCTTGGCGCAGAATTATATCAATTAATTTAAGTCGATGGAGTTATTGGAGATCATATTATCGCATTTGAGAGCCGCGCACTCACAAGCTGGGAGCGAAAATATACTGTCACGGAAAGAGAAGCACTTGCCATCGTTTGGAGCTTCGAAAAGTTTCGTTTCTATCTATTTGGAAGGCATACTGTCGTAGTGACAGATCACAAAGCATTATCATTCTTGATGAATTGCAAGTTGATGCACAATAGGTTAACCCAGGGGTCGTTAATGCTTCAGCAATACAGTTTTGAGATTCAGTACATACCAGGAAAGCAGAACGTCGTACCGGATGCGCTGCCAAGGCTATCAGCAGGACAAGATTCAGTTAGTGTTGCGCATCCACGCCAGAAAGATATAAGGATTCATTTTATGCGAGGTGTCGAAGGCGAGCGTCATATACGCAAGATTCTGTGGAACATCAAACAGGAACAGGACGCAGACGAAATATTGAGGATGGTTAAAGAAAAATATGATGATCCGAATGCCGAAGGTAGTGGCAAGATACGTCAATATTATTTAAAACAAGGTGGTACCTTTACCGGCGAAGCAACTTGAATTCTGATCATTGGAGGCTATGTATACCCAAACATGTAGTGGGTGAATTAATAAGATACGTTCACGTGAGCTATGCTCATTTTGGGCCACGTAAATGTATATTAAATTGGAATAGAACGTCATCTTCGATAACATGGCACGAAAAGTACGATCAGTTCTAAAATCTTGCAATCTCTGTCAAAAAGTAAAGTGTCTACGATTCAGCACAAAGGTTTCATGCACAGCATTATACCTCAAAATCCTAGTGAAATTTCAGCTCTCGATCTCTATGAACCGCTACCAAGATCAAAAGGGAATTTTACTCAAATTTTGGTTGTGATGGATGTCTTTTCGAAATTTGTACGCCTTTACCCACTCAGGAAAGCCAACAGTAAGATCATAATCAAGAAACTCAGGAAAGAATACTTCGTAAATACTGTCAAGCCAGAGTGCATTTTATCGGACAATGGCCCACAATTTCGGTCACACTTATGGAATGATTTTATTAATGATGAAGGTATTCGGCACATTGCAATTTCGTCTTTCAGACCCACATCCAACCCGACTGAACGTCAAATGCGTGAACTCGGCTGTTTATTTCGTGCACATTGTGGGAAGAAACATAAAAGATGGATAGAACGACTGACAGATTTTGAAACAGTAATTAATAGTTTGTCGCATGATTCAACGGGATTGCCGCCATGTTCTTTGGAAAGAAACCTGACTTGTCCGCAGCTCGTGGTCGTGCGGTAGCGTTCTCGCTTCCCACGCCCGGGTTGCCGGGTTCGATTCCCGGCGGGGTCAGGGATTTTCTCTGCCTCGTGATGACTGGGTGTTGTGTGATGTCCTTAGGTTAGTTAGGTTTAAGTAGTTCTAAGTTCTAGGGGACTGATGACCATAGATGTTAAGTCCCATAGTGCTCAGAGCAATTTGAAGAAACCTGACAGCATCGTTCATGAATACATTTCCTTTCAGCAAGATAAGGAAATTATGCAAGAGGAGCGCTTTAAAATCGCGTTGGAGACGATGAGGAAACTGTTAGTGGTACTTAAGTAAATAAATTAGTGAAATCAAAGTGAAGTAGAAATTAGAATATAATTGAAAAACTTAGTTTAGTTTAGAAGACTTACACACTGGCAAACAGCGGGCAGAACAGCAGAGCAGAAGAGACAATGACCACAAAGTCAGCAAGTTCCACACAAGCGGACGCTGTCGATTCAGCCGTCAGGGCATCGCCCGACTGGCTCACGTGTTTCTCAGTTGTCACATGTGAGCAAAGGCCCTCGCCTACATTCCAAGAGCCAATGACCGACGTTAAGAAGATTCTTCGAGAAGCTTTTCAACGTGACAGACGAGGCAATGACCGTGAAGTCGTTCACCTCCAATGAACTGAAGTGAATAAATACGCGAGACGCAGTGGGCCCGACAAGAAGGAAGAAGAGAAGAGTAGCAGTTGTTTTCAGTCAGTTTTGGTGCTGAAGACCGTCATGCAAGAAAAGACTACATCATACACAGACGCACCAAGTCCGCCGCTGTAATGGAATAGCAAGCAGCAGCCTCGGCGCCGGAAGACAGAAGTTAAAAGGTATTTGAAGTCTGATTTTTACGTACCCGGGTGACTCGTGAGGACGGGAAGGAGACGGCCTCACATCAGCAGTCACCTGTGAGCTGGGATGAAGATCTGACAGCCGAAGACTGGCAAGCGGGAGTCCGTTGTTCGAGTCTGGGACACTGACCTTCCCCCGCCGCGCCGCTCTGCTGGCCGACGCACAACACATGCGGCCGCTTAGAGAAGAGAAACACTGGGACGCCATATCCAAGGTATCACCATCCGATGAACGACTTTGCTCGCAATAATTAAACAGGCCACCTCGCGCTGCGCGTCTCCAGTCAACTGGGCGAGCCGGCGACACAAGATACACACTGCCACGTGTAATCAGACGCCGCCGCTGCCACAGCAGATGGCTTCGCTCTCCGAGCCAGAACATCGAGTAAGGAAACAGTTGTACAAATCTTCAATAAAAGCTATCTTATGTAAAAATGCTGTTTCATTCTACCTCATACCCGAGCCAAGGAAGAACCCACCCTGCCCACATGTTGTTAAGAGAGAAAAATTAATTAATTTAGTATTTTCACCCTGACATAATGCTTTAGAATCAAATGTCCTTTGCAGTAATGCTCATCCTGACAATTAACTAGCATCAAAAGAGAAAACCCAGTTACAAAACGAACAGATGAACGGAAGCTGGCACATGACAATATAAGGAAGCCCATTACATAAAAAGTCGGTGATTTAGTACTTATTCGAACTCATACGAAATCAAGTGGGAATGAAGACATAAAAAAGTTTCATCACTACTACAGAGGACCATTCAACATTAGAAAACTTGTTCACTCTAATTCGGCTGAAATTGAAATGGTGCAGTCCGGTCAGTATCTTAGCCTACATGTAGAAAACATTAAACCGTATCATCTATAAGAAGAGTTGCACGACAAGAGATGCTCTGTAGAAAAAAATGATCGTTGTGTCATTTGTGTACATATCATTTTGCCTGTGTGAAAATAAATGGATAATAGTCGGTAGCTATTGTTAGTTGAGTCAGAGATACGTCTATAATAAATAATAGGAACGCGTGGCACGAGTGTTGTGGTTACTACAGACTGATTGACGTGCGCGTGCAGTGTATTTTGTTTCCCCACTGCCGTAATTCCGTTTTGTGTTTGTATGTTCGCGAGCCGATGTGGAGCCACCGACTTGAAGCGATGGGCACTGTAACATTATGTGATTGCCTTATCATTTTAAATCATTCACTAATCGAGCAGTTGCTCGGCAACAGCTACAGTTAGCAAATAATGTTGCGAGAATGTAAAAGGTGAACGACCTGTGACTAACTTGTTTATTGTCGAAGCGCCGTCAGAGATGCAGTGAGTTATTGACTTTGAAAACCGCGGCACGAAAAACGGACAGAAGAAGAACACTTTTACACATTTTTTTTTTATGTACGAGATATTCTCGATGAACAGTTACTCATTCTTCTCTCGTCTCTTGTAAACTTGTGTCGGACGCGCATGTCTTGCCGCCGTATTATTATCGTTAAAAATAATATTGTTTTAGTGTAAAGTAAATGTGTAATACTAAAAGTGCCTAGCAGTAGATTTATTGTGCGACGTGTATGTGAAAACGTCAAAGGAATTGTTTTCATTACGAGAAGTGCCGGTCAAAACGGCATCCATGTTAAATCCTTCATTGCAGTGTAAGTTCGTCTATTAATTGCCATAAATTCAGAGTTAAATGGAACTGGTGTATGGACTATTTATTTAATATAGAATCTATGTCTCACTCCTTCATGAAGTTATTTAATTTTCTTTATGTTTCTGCCAAATAGAGAGTTCACAGTCACGAATTCTTTCGTCGAGTTCGGACGGAGGTTGCATGCGGCGAAATATTTTCTCCGCGCCATATTCTACTGGTAAATGCATGATAAATTACGGTCCCTTAGGAAATTCATGTTGAGCTATCCAAAAATAATTATATTTTGAATAGGCATTTACTCTCCTCTGTAATGCAACTTCCGACTGATCAGACGATCAAACGAGAAACAGCCGCACACGGTCGGCGTTCGCAAATATCTTTCCACCGCTGATTATAGCTATGTGTTACAGCAAAAAAGTAAACATATTGTTATAATTAGCGACTACGAAAGGGGACATTTATAACTGTATGTTTATGTATACACATTACGTAAACATATCGTTATAATTGGCGCCCGAACAGGGACATTTATAACTGTATGTTTATGTATTCACATTACGTAAACATATCGTATAGCACACAGCGCGGTCATCACATGTTACAACTGCAGTAGAGGATGTACCAACCCCTACGAGGACCTAGCACACAGCGCGACTGTCGCCTGTTCCAGCGTTGCGCTAGCCTGTCGGGTTGGCGAGCTGGAGCGCGAAACCATGACATGCTCCCGTCAGCGGCCAACTGATCAACAACAACAACAAGTTCACGGTGCGGCAGTCGCTGTTATGACGCTGTTACTACAATTCCACCAATTTGCAGAGACAACGAGTCTACAGCCCCCGGCGGCTTCGATGCCACAGCCCTATAATTCATCAAAAGCTACGAATACGTGTGTTTTGCATCGCATCATATAGGGAAGTGAAAAAGCAGAGTAAACAGTGAAAGTGTTATTGTTATTGTGGGGATATATCCCCAGCGGCATCGATGCCACAGCCTAGTGCGTAGTGAACCAGCGTATTTTCATGTGATTTACGACTCAACATATAGGCAGGGACCTAAAGTAGAGTAATTAGATATGAAGTGCTACATAAAAAAAGTGTTTTCCAAGGTGATTTTTTGTTTATGGATTACTTTCTAAGGTATGTGCCTTTTACCAAATTTCTTGTATTACTAACCCTGCAAACTGTGTGCCATAAATATAACAGTATCGCATTTTCAAAATATGCTGCCACTTGGAGTGTAAATTTATGTGGGGTAGTAATAGAATATTTTCCTGTGAATATTGTGTAGTAGTTAGAGTTGTCTGTTTATTATTTTGTTTATTTTTTTGATCACATTCATTCAGTTGGGCCTGTGTGTCTATTCATTCAATACCGTGACTATCTGATCATTAGTATTTAATTCATTAAAAAAATATTCATGAACAAGCTAATAGACACTTGTTATTCGTGTATCACAGTTAGTCATACTATTTATTTGGGATGTTACAGCATTGTGTTTCATGTTGCTATGCTAATTCAATGACATTATGCAGTGTGCACAAGCATTTGCGATTAACCTTACTTATCTTGTTGCTAATTAATGAGTGATTTAATGATATAATTTGATTAATGTAGTGTGATTAAGTGATACTTGAATTTCTTAAACACCATTTTCCTTACACAAATGAGAAATATTCTTAATGACTTGAGGTTCTCCATTAATAAGCAAATAGTTTTGACTAAATAATGTAATTTTACATTTTTTCTTTTTTGTCTTTCTATATTTTTTCTACTTTAATATTCAAATCTAATATCACTATTACATTTTTTCGTATTAAAGTATTATTTTGGTGGGGATATGTAAGGGTACAGTACCCTTACATAGTATCGATTATGCACTATGCAGAGATCATACATGGTTTAAGCAAAGACTGCAGTGCAGTCAACAATGTGCGAGTGGGTAAGCAGTAGTCGAGTGTTGGAGTCCGTGGGTGGAAGTCTGGTGTGAGAGGCTAGAGAGAGAGGTTGCTCGGTGGCGAGGCCGGGGATGAGTGGCAGAATGGCATACAGTGTTTGATGTTCATAAATGTTTATAAATTGAGTGATTTTATTAATAAATTCCAGCATTTAAGAAAGAAGATGTTATCATTTAGTAGTTTTCACAATAATGGAAGTGGACAACAGTGAGTCTCATGACAAGGAGGAAAGATATATATTATGCTAAAATAATTAAAATATAACTTCACCTACAGCGTATGCGAATAATATAGTTAAGTGCGAAACTGGGGGGAAGTTACAGGTTCAAAAGGTAGAAAGGATGACATCAGACTGGATAATCTCTGACTGAAAACCAAACTTCATATTTTCACAGACGCACCAAAATTTGCGAAAATTGCAACATCTCGGAAGAACACCGGGAAAGAATCCAAACTTGAGGGATATTCACAATAGTGATTCAGTAAATATTTACTACAGTGAACTAATAATATGCAATTATGAATGCAAAGATAGGGCATGCACGTGTGACAAAGAGCTGGGGAAGACCATTCGTGGGCGATGAGGAGCAGTCAAACGAAGGAGATGCGCAAACTAAAGTTCCAGTATGTCTCGTAGACGCCAGACTAAAAATAATATCAGAATACTGAGTCCGCCTTGATGTAAAACACCTTGTAATTCATTTATTTCTTTATTCTCTCAAACTAGTTTCTGCAACAAATATCACCATCATCGGTGGTTTTTTTTCACCTAAAACACGCAGAAAATACCACGGTTATACTAACACAGTAGCACGTTATTACATTTTTACTTTCATAACTACCTCATTTATTGTATGTTACAGCACATTTTAAGACTTATTGTGGCTCTTTGCGACATTTTCTGTGCGCTTTTTTTTTCTCTGTTGCCGTTTTTTACTCGCGAACGTAATGTCATCTACAACCATGTGAGCGGCTGTTCATAAACAAAATACTAAAAGGTGAACTTCGTATGTCAGCAATATATACTTGTGGTTGTGGTAGTGTTGTGGAATCCAGTTATTTGGTGTGCACTGAGCTATTTGTGTACTCATGTTCGTTGGACGGCTTCCAACACAGACAGGAGCGCCTGCAATGGTGTACTCAACGATGAACCTGGGTGCACGAATGACAAAACGTCATTTTTTCGGATGAATCCAGGTTCTGTTTACAGCATCATGATGGTCACATCCGTGTTTGGCGACATCGCGGTGAACGCACATTGGAAGCGTGTATTCGTCATCGCCATACTGGCGTATACCTGGCGTGATGGTAGGGGGTGCCATTGATTACACGTTTCGGTCACCTCTTGTTCGCATTGACGGCACTTTGAACAGTGGACGTTACATTTCACATGTGTTACGACCCGTGGCTCTATCCTTCATTCGATCGCTGCGAGACCCTACATTCCAGCAGAATAATGGACGACCGCATGTTGCAGGTCCTGTACGGGCCTTTCTGGATACAGAAAATGTTCGACTGCTGCCCTGGCCAGCACATTCTCCAGATCTCACACCAATTGAAAACGTCTGGTGAATGGTGGCCGAGCAACTGACTCGTCCCAATACGCCAGTCTCTTGATGAACTGTGGTATAGTGTTGAAGCTGCATGGGCAGCTGTACCTGTACACGCCATCGAAGCTCTGTTTGATTCAATGCCCAGGGTATCAACGCCGTTATTACGGTCAGAGGTGGTTGTTCTGGTTACTGATTTCTCAGGATGTATGCACCCAAATTGCGTGAAAATGTAATCACATGTCAGTTCTAGTATAATGTATTTGTCCAAAGAATACCCGTCTATCATCTGCATTTCTTCATGGTGTAGCAATTTTATACGGGGCGATTAAAAAATTTCCGTTTTTTGCAGCGTATATGCAACTAGCGGGGTTCCGATGTGGGTGTATGAGCACCGTCATATAGACGTGGAATTAGGGTCTTTCCGCCGTGCGTGCGGTAAATGCGGAAACGTGAACTATGGTGACGTTGTTGCTAAGTGCATCCGAACGTACTGATATTCTTTTCTTAGCTGCCGAAGGATAAACATCGATAGATATCCATCGGATAATGAACAATGTGTATGGGACAGTATGTCTGTCGAGAACCACCATTGTGAAATGGTGCAACAAGGGGTCCTGCTGCTTCATGGCAACGCACGTCCAATATCGCAAATGCTGTGATGCAGAAGTTACGCCAGCTGAAGTGGGAGGCACTCGAGTGCCCGCCCTGCAGTGCTGGTCTCTCCCCGTACTATTATCGCACTTCCTGTTCCTTATAAAAGGCCTTGAAGGGTCGACGATTCCTGTCGGATGAGGATGAGCCGCAGGCATTTAAGGACTTCTTCACGCTGCAAGACACGTTGTATTATGAAACGCGTATCTTCAACCTGGTGCGTTGGTAGGGGCGTTGTCTCAGTGCTCAACACGATTTTGCCTGATTGGCATGCCGATTCTGGACTGTAAGGCCTTAGAACGGAAACTTTTTGATCGCCCCTTATACACGGTGAACATTAATAAATTGCAGGGACGGATTCCTGACTGGAAATGGAAGGAAAAATGTCCTATGAACATGTGTCCGGAAATACATAGTTGCCACGGTAGATGGCGCTCATGAATGAAATTTCCTCTTACCACGTGCCCTGTGTTCCTTGTGTGTTACAGGCTGTGTCACTGAAGCAGCGTACTGAAAGCTGCAGAAAGGCCTGGTATTCATGTCGGGAAAAAAGCCGAGATAGGGTTTGCGCACGGCCAGGGAGACGGAAACGGTAGAGAGGCACCTCGGCTGCACCAAAACAAGTACCCTCAGAGACACCAACCACATCACACATTTCAAGCCCTTTTTCAGCGTTTATGTGATCATGAGTCCTTTTCAGACAGACAAATGTGCAGGGAGGTGGCGGACTGTGCGTACACCAGATTTGGAGGACCGGGTTCCACAGGATATTGAAACGCTACCGTTGTACAAGCTCCAGGCAAGTGGTCCGCCAACATGGTGTAACCCATGATCACACAAACGACCAAAAAGGGCTTGAAATATTCTGTGAGGTGGTTGATGTCTATGAGACTGCTTGTTTTGGTATAGAGGTGCTGCCTCTCGACCGTTTCTATCTATTTGATCGTCCACAAACAGCATCTTGGCTTGTTCCCGGCGTGAATACAGGACCATTCTGCTGCTTCCAGTAAGCTGCGTCAATCACGCAGCCTGCAACACCCAAGAAACACACGACACGCGGTAAGAAGAACGCTCATTCGTCAGCGCCATCTACCGTGGCAACGATGTATTTCCCAACACATGTTCATAGCACCTTTTTTCTTTCATTTCCAGTCAGGAATTCGTCCCTGCAATTTGTCGATTTTATTAGTGTACACCCGGTATCACCCGGTACATCTCGAAGAAGAGTAATTATAAAATAATGCTTGGTGTTTCAAAGATCGCAAAGAGCTTCAAACTGTAGGTCAATGGCAAGTATACAGTCCGATTACCTGAGAAATAATTCTAAGATACATCCAGTTGGTAAAAATTAATATTAAGTATAACTGTTAGCGCAGGCACCAATAATTCAGAGGTTTTCTTGTGCGCAAGTTTAAGCAGCGTCGTAGGTTGTCTGGGCGACGGAGAAAATTGATTTACGAAAATACTAGAAAGTGACTATAGAAATGAATTTTCATTTGCTTACCCCAAATCTTTCCTCAAATGAGAAGATCCTGCAGATATCCACGAATCTAATAATATGCAGTCAGATAGTGTCGTGCATCAGGCGAAGTTGTGGTGGAATAGCAAACGATCGTAACTGCAGAAACCATATTCTTTACCATAACTTCATACGGGAAAGGCACCCATTTCAACACAGGAGGAGACTTACGATATTTTATTTTGTACCCTCTTTCACACTGTCAAGGCTGAAAGGCGTGTTGGTGTTTTTGGAAGCATCAGTCATTCTCAGAGGAAGCAATGATCAAGCCCTAATGTTACGGTGAGATGCATAAAGAAAATTGTAATGGCCACGAAAAGATTAGTGAACGACTTCTGAATCGAAATAAAGTTGTGAGAATAATCACACAGCACACACTTTCATATAATTGAGCGCAATTGTTAATTAAGGACCAGCATATCTCAGTATAGAATACTAGCTTAGCTACGGGAGCTTCGCTCGCGTAGGCTGTATGGTCTATACAGATTTCTTTTGTTTCTGTCTAATCTAATTTTTATGTTGTCAACAAATTGCAACACATTCTAAACTGTTCACTCTAAATAGAAGCATGGTCTTCGTCGAATTTACTTCTGAGCAAACAGCTATTCTGGTAGCTGGAGTCCAAGGTTTTTCTAAATCAAGCATTTTGCCTTCTTCTGATGGTATTTCCATAGAAACTTCATCCCCTAACACATATTTCTTTATATCTAACCGAGAAGTGAAATACCAGTTTTCATAGATTTACTTCAAAAAATTTTTAATATAATGAAATACTTTCTTCAAAGTTTTCATACTCTATTTTACCTCCTTAGTGGTTGAATTTCCAGACACGCTGAAAAACGTATTTTTTATTTCAGATTGAGAAACCAAACATCAATTTTCGTAGTTCTAGCTTCATTATTCTGAGAAACCCTTTCATCCCTATCTCACCCCCTCAGGAGTGCAATTCCGAGCAGTAGCTTCTCAAACTAAGCCTATAGTACAAAGTCCACACCCTGTCCAAATTTAGGCTGGGCGATGATGAGTATCAGCGAATCAGTCTGGTCCTATTCCAGCACCCAAGGGATTGAATTGCCAAAAACGTAAAACACTTTTTTTTCATTTCTAACTGAGAAACCAGATACCAGTTGTCATATACATCATTTTGAAAATGCTTTCATAGTGAAATATTTTCATACGACATTTCACCCCCTTTAGGGATCGAGTATCCAAAACAATGAAATACTTATTTTTAATTTTTAACCAAGAAGCCAAATTCAAGTTTAGATTTAAAAATGCTTTCATAGTTACCATTTTCATATTTATAATTTCAAAAAAAGCCGTTATAGCGAAACATTTTTCCAAAGTGCCTTTCATCCCCTATGTTATCCCCTTAGGAGTGTAATTTCGAACAATCCCTTTTTAAAATATGCCGGCCGATGTGGCCGAGCAGTTCTAGGCGCTTAAGTCTGGAACCGCGTGACCACTACGGTCGCAGGTTCGAATCCTGCCTCGGGTATGGATGTGTGTGATGTCCTTAGGTTAGTTAGGTTTAAGTAGTTCTAAGTTCTAGGGGACTGATGACCTCAGATGTTAAGTCCCATACTGCTCAGAGCCATTTGAACCATTTAAAAGATGCCTACAGAATAAGATCCACACCCTCTCCAAATTTCAAGTTTCTATCCTTAGCGGTTTCGGCTGGGTGGTGATGAGTGGGTGAACCAGTCAGGCCCTATTGCATCCATCAAGGGGCTGAGCTTCCGAAAACAGTGAAACACCTATTTTTTAATTTCCATCTGAGAAGCGAAATACCAATTGACAGATATGACTTTAAAAACCCTTTCACAATGAAATTTTTTCATAAAGCATTACATCCTCCTATTCCACTTCCTTAGATATGGCTTTAAAAACTCTTCTTAGATATGGCTTTAAAAACTCTTTCAAAATGAAATATTTTCATAAAATATCTCATTCCCTATTTCACCTCCTTAGGCGTTGAATATCCAAATATAGTGAAATGTGTATTCTTTCATTTGTGGCGTGGACTGGGTGGGTTTTTAGGTTGGAGGGTCTCGGGAAAACACAAGATGGGCTTCAGTCACAAAGGGTGCAGGCCGAACACAGGAAGAACACAAACACAGGAACCATTGGTATAACAGTTGTAAATTGTCGTAGCTGTGTTGGGAAAGTACCAGAGCTCCAAGCGCTAATAGAAAGCACTGATGCTCAAATCGTTATAGGCACTGAAAGTTGGCTAAAGCCGGATATAAGCTCAGCCGAAATTTTTGCGAAGAACCTAACGGTGTTCCGAAAAAATAGGCTAAACACGGTTGACGGTGGCGAGTTTGTTGCGCGAAATTGAAGTAGATACTTCCTGTGAGTTAGTATGGGCAGAGGTCATTGCTGGCAACCGGAATAAAATAATAATTGGATCCTTTTACCGACCTTCCAGTTCGGATGATACGGTTGCTGAAAGGTTCAAAGAAAACTTGAGTTTGATTTCAAACACGTACCCGACTCATACGATAATAGTTGGCGGTGACTTCAATTTACCCTCGATATGTTGGCGAAAATACATCTTTAATTCCGGAGGTACGCATAAAATAGCATCCGAAATTGTGCTAAAAGCATTCTCTGAAAATTATTTCGATCAATTAGTTCATGAGCCCACGCGAATAGTAAACGGTTGTGAAAACACACTTGACCTCTTAGGAACAAATAATCCTGAGTTAATAACGAGCATCAAAACCTATTCAGGGATTAGTCAACACAGGGCTGTCGTAGCGAGATTGAATACTGTAATCCCCAAATCCTCGAAAACTAAGCGAAAAATATACCTGTTCGGAAAAGCAGATAAAAATGCATTTGATGCCTTCCTAAGACAATCTCCACTCATTCCAAATTAATAATATAAGTGTAGACCAGACGTGGCTTAAATTCAAAGAAATAGTATCGGCAGCAATTGAGAGGTTTATACCAAATAAACTAACAAACGATGGAGCTGTTCCTCCTTGGTACACAAAACGGGTTACAACACTGTTGTAGAAACAACGAAACAAACATACCAAATTTAAACAGACGCAAAATCCCCAAGATTGGCGATCCTTTACAGAAGCTCGAAACTTAGTGCGGAGTTCAATGCGAGACGCCTATAACAGTTTCCACGACGAAACTTTGTCTCGAAACCTGGCAGAAAATCCAAAGAGATTCCGGTCGTATGTGAAGTATGTTAGCGGCAAGAAACAATCAGTGCCTTCTCTGCGCGATAACAATGGAGATAATATCGAAGACAGTGCTGCCAAAGCAGATTTACTAAACACAGCCTTCACAAAAGAAGGCGAAGTAAATATTCCAGAATTCGAATCGAGAACAGCTGCCAACATGAATAACGTAGAAGTACATATCCTCGGAGTAGTGAAACAACTCAAATCACTTAATAAAAGCAAGTCTTCTGGTCCAGACTGTATACCAGTTAGGTTCCTTTCGGAGTATGCAGAGGCATTAGCTCCATACTTAACAATCATATACAACCGTTCGCTCGACGAAAGATCCATACTCAAAGACTGGAAACTTGCACAGGTCACACCAGTATTCAAGGACGGTAGTAGGAGAAATCCACTAAATTACAGGCCCATATCGTTAACGTCGATATGCATGAGGATTTTAGAACATATATTGTGTCCGAACATCATGAATTTCCTCGAAGGAAACGGTCTATTGACACACAGTCAACATGGGTTTAGAAAACATCGTTCCTGTAAACACAACTAGCTCTTTATTCACATGAAGTGCTGAGTGCTATTGACAAGGGATTTCAGATCGATTCCGTATTTCTGGATTTCCGGAAGGCTATACCACACAAGCGGCTCGTAGTAAAATTGCGTGCTTATGGAATATCGTCTCAGTTATGTGACTGGATTTCCTGTCAGAGAGGTCACAGTTCGTAGTAATTGACGGAAAGTCCTCGAGTAAAAGAGAAATGATTTCAGGCTTTCCCCAAGGTAGTGCTATAGGCCCTTTGCTGTTTCTTTTCTATATAAACGATTTGGGAGACAATCTGAGCAGCCCTCTTCGGTTGTTTGCAGATGACCTTGTTGTTTATCGACTAATAAAGTCATCATAAGATCAAAACAAACTGCAAAACGATTTAGAGAAAAATATCTGAATGGTGCGAAAAGTGGTAGTTGACCCTAAATAACGAAAAGTGTGAGGTCATCCACATGCGTGCTAAAAGAAACTCGTTAAACTTCGGTTACACGATAAATCGGTCTAATCTAAAAGCCGTAAATTCAACTAAATACCTAAGTATTAAAATTACTAACAACTTAAATTGGAAAGAACACATAGAAAATGTTGTGGGGAAGGCTAAGGCTAACCAAAGGCAGCTTTTTATTGGCAGGACACTTAGAAAATGTAACAGACCTACTAAGGAGACTGTGTACACTAAGCTTGTCCGTCCTCTTTCAGAATAGTGCTGCGCGGTGTGGGATCCTTACCAGGTAGAACTGACGGAGGACATCGAAAAAGTTCAAAGAAAGGCAGCACGTTTTGTATTATCGCGAAATATGGGAGAGAGTGTCACAGAAATGATACAAGATTTGGGCTGGAAATCATTAAAAGAAAGCCGTTTTTCGTTGCGACGGAATCTTCTCACGAAATTCCAGTCACCAACTTTCTCCTCCGAATGCGAAAATATTTTGTTGACACCGACCTACATAGGGGGGAACGATCACCACGATAAAATATGGGAAATCAGAGCTCGCACGGAAAGATACAGGTGTTCATCCTTTCTGCGTGCTATACGAGATTGGAATAGTAGATAATTGTGAAGGTGATTCGGTGAACCCTCTGCCAGGCACTTAAATGTGATTTCCAAAGTGTCCTTGTAGATGAAGGTATAACAGAGAATCCAAATGCAAATTTTCATTGATTTGTCTTCAAAAAACGCTTGTTTAATAAATACTTCCATAAAAATTTGCAACCCCTATTTCACCCGCGCAGGGGTTCAGTTTCCAAAAACAGCGAAACAAGTATTTTTTTTTACTTCTAACCAAGAAACTAAAATCAAATTTTGATAGATTTAAGTTGAAAAGTGGTTTTGTAATGAAATATTACATGAAACACCCTCCTTGATATTGAATTTCCAAAAATAATGAAACCCGTATTTTTTTCATGCGTAACCGATAATACAAATACCAATTTTCATAGATCTAAATTTAAAATTACTTTAGTAGTTCTTTAATGATGACATATTTTCAAAAACACTTTCACCCACTATTTTACCCCCTTAGGCGTTAAATTTTAAAAAATACTTACACACTTTTTTCTTTATTTCTGACCGAGAAACCAAATACAGATGTTCGTGGGTTTAGTTTCAAAATTTCCTTAATAGCGACATGTTTTCAAAAAAAACCTTTCATCCCCTACTTCACTCCCTTAGGAGGTGGAATTTCGAAAAATCGTTTATTAAAGGACGCATACAATACTAGATCAACGCCCTCTGCTTGTTTCAAGTTTCTGTCCATAGTCGTTGAGGCTTGGCGAGGATGAGTCATTGAGCGATTCAGTCTGTCGGGACATTGCCTTTTATATACAGAGATAACTCGTAAATATACAGAGTCAAGAAAGCAACAGGTGTCTCTAACTAGCTTTAGTTCACGCTTAGAGCGATCCGCACTGCAATCGGTCTCTCCCCACGAATTTATATTCAACTAGTCAGAAAGAATCCAATAATTACGTATTTGCATAAGAATGGTTCCCTGTAGACTGCCATACACAGCAATCCGATATGCACCAACAGCAGTCACCGTAACCTTACTGTGGTGTCACCGCCAGACACCACACTTGCTAGGTGGTAGCTTAAATCGGCCGCGGTCCATTTAGTACATGTCGGACCCGCGTGTCGCCACTGTGTGATCACAGACCTAGCGCCACCACAAGGCAGGTCTCGTGATACGAACGAGCACTCACCCCAGTTGTACGACGATATTGCTAGCGACAATACGGACGAAGCCTTCCTCTCATTTGCCGAGAGACAGTTAGAATAGCCTTCTGCTAAGTCCATGGCTACGACCTAGCAAGGCGCCAATTGTAACAGTGCATGTATCTTACGAGTCGCATTTGTATAGTCAAGAGAGATGTATCACAAGGAGACAGTAAAGTTAAGTATAAAGCAGCTACGTACTTTTCTTGCTACCATTCAATAGTTATCCTGTTCCAGACCTGACGCCAGTCAGCGTGTGTGTACGCGTGCCTTTCTTTCGGCTACTTAGTGTGGCGTAACAGTCATGTTACGTCACTACAGATTGGCGACGAGTAAAAAGGATTCTTTCTGATTGCTTACATTTATTTGGGTCATGGCTTCGCCACATTCTCCAGATGTACTGTCCGAATTTTATCGCTTGCAGAATCAGCAGACGCAGGCGTTATTGGATGCCTTAGGACAGCTCGTCCAGGGTCAACGTGCCATTCAAACCGATGCGGCCGCCGCCGCTTCACCGGTACCGCAGCCACAACCTGCCGTTGCACCACCGTTTCGCAGTTTTAATGAAACCCACGAGACTTGGCAGGAATGGTCCCGCCAGTTCGCCTTCCATCTCGCCGCCTACAGAATTCAAGGTAATGAGCGGCAGCCGTTTTTGCTTTCTTGTGTCGGTGTGTCCACCTACCGTGTGATAGTGAAATTGTTTCCCCGACGCGACGTAGCAACTCTGTCCTACGAGGAAATTTTGTCTGCTTTAGATGCCTATTTCAAAGAAACAGTTAATGTGGTTGCAAAACGGTATACGTTTTTTCGTACAAAACGTACGGTCGGTCAAACTAATAGGGAGTGGGTAGCAACATTGCAAGGACTTACTAAGGACTGTGCCTTTGACTGTGACTGTGGCCTTTCTTATTCAGATACGATGGTACGTGATGCAATTTCACAGAACGTTTCTGATGTTCGCATACGGGAGCACATATTGAAACTAGTTAATCCCTCCCTTCAGCAAGTGATAGACATTTTGGATAGACAAGACACACTTGACTGTTCTCAGGACTCTTTTGAAACTTCGCCAGCAGTGTGTAACATTACCCGGCCCGCCGGGCGAGCTGCGCAGCCCAGTCAACTGCCCTCGCGCAAACAAACGCAGCTGCCGCCGCGCTCTAAACCAGGTGTGCCGCGCCAGCCCACAAATGCAGTGAAATCATGCCCGCGGTGTGCTGCTAGACATTCACGTGAACATTGCCCGTCACGCCAAGCTATTTGCTTTTTCTGTAATAGAAAAGGACATGTTCAAAGTGTTTGCCAGAAAAAGCTCCGATCAGACAATCACAATCATTCCAAGCCCTTTGCTTCGCGCCGGAATCGAACCACGAACACTCAGGATCGTGGATCTTCGCCCATGGACATTCATGTCGTTAATTCCACTTCGTCCAGTGACACTTTCTCTAACAGTGACTGTGTTCGTCCCACAAAAACTGTGCATCGACGTCGCCGGAAATCACGTCAATTAGCAAGCGATTCTGTACCAGTGTCTGTTCAAATTGCACAAAACAGTCGCTCTTGTCGTCAGCAGGACAATAAACTTTTTGTGGACTTTGACTTTGAAGGCAAAGTGATACCATTCCAGCTCGATACCGGAGCTGCAGTTTCATTGCTCAATCACGACACGTACAAACATCTGGGCAAACCTCCGTTGCGTGCCGCAAAAATTAAAGCTACCACCTAGCAAGTGTGGTGTCTGGCGGTGACACCACATTCCTCCCCCGCAAATCGGCGAACGGTAGTGAGATAAGGCTTCCGCACCGCCGCGGAAAGTCTTTGCATGGCCAAAAGTCACTTCCCCTTGGCAACGCTTGCACATTGATTTTGCTGGTCCATTCTGGAATGCTCGATGGTTGGTTCTGGTCGACGCCTTCAGTAATTTTCCTTTTGTTGTCCGGATGTCTTCCACGACGTCCTCCGCCACCATCCAAGCGTTATCTGCTATCTTTTGCATTGAAGGTCTTCCGCAGACTATTGTTTCCGACAATGGCCCACAATTCATGTCCGCAGAATTTCAGTCATTCTGCCAGGCCAATGGTATTCAACATCTGACATCCGCGCCGTTTTCGCCTCAGTCAAATGGTGCCGCTGAACGATTGGTCCGGACTTTCAAGTCACAGATGTTGAAATTGAAAGAGTCGCATTCTCGGGAGGACGCATTGTTGCTCTTTTTGTCTTCGTATCGCTCTCAGCCCCGGGATGGTCGCTCGCCGGCTGAGTTGCTCCACGGTCGTCCTCATCGCACCTTGATGTCTTTGCTGCATCCGCCGCATCAGGTTCCTGTGCAGCGGCAGACTCCTGCTTTTGCTCCAGGCGACGTTGTATTTTATCGCAACTATCGAGGTTCACGGCGTTGGCTCGCAGGGCGCATTCTTCGCTGCCTCGGCCGCGCGATGTATTTGGTTTTGGGGGCCTCTGGTGAGGTGCATCTCAATCAGCTGCGCCTCTGTCGTCGCACGGGTTCTGCCGCTCCCCGTCTGCTTTCAGCGACGGTGCCGTCCGGTCAGCGCCCTGGGGACCCATCTACTGGCTCGCCTCATCCCCAGGTGTTACCGACGATGCCTTCCATTTTGCCCCATGGCGACGCGACGCCGCAGCGGCCGCCGCCGCCGCCGCCGCCTGTTCTCCCGCCGGCGCCGCCCGCATTCGACTCTTCGCTGCAGCCGCCAAGCGCCTCCCATGGTCACGCGCCGCCGATCGCTTCCCGTGACCAGCTGTCCTCCGCCATGGAACTCTTGCCCGCTCCGGACCACATGACGTCATCGCGCGTCGACTACCCCGACGCAATGGAGGTCGACCCTTCGGCCCCTCCTGTTTCTTTACGGGCGCATACACCGCATGTTGACGTGCACCCTGGACTAGGTTTTCAGGCGTTTTCTAGCTCCCCTCGGACCGAATGGCCGGGTGCGGGTGGCACAGCCTCGCCTGTTGTTAGGCTCCCCACCTCCTCGCATACGTCAACATGAGGTCCTCCCCACGGCGGGCGGAAGCCTTATCTCACGACCGTTCGCCGATTTGCGGGGGAGGAATGTGGTGTCACCGCCAGACACCACACTTGCTAGGTGGTAGCTTAAATCGGCCGCGGTCCATTTAGTACATGTCGGACCCGCGTGTCGCCACTGTGTGATCGCAGACCTAGCGCCACTACAAGGCAGGTCTCGAGATACGAACGAGCACTCGCCCCAGTTGTACGACGACTTTGCTAGCGACAATACGGACGAAGCCTTCCTCTCATTTGCCGAGAGACAGTTAGAATAGCCTTCTGCTAAGTCCATGGCTACGACCTAGCAAGGCGCCAATTGTAACAGTGCATGTATCTTACGAGTCGCATTTGTATAGTCAAGAGAGATGTATCACAAGGAGACAGTAAAGTTAAGTATAAAGCAGCTACGTACTTTTCTTGCTACCATTCAATAGTTATCCTGTTCCAGACCTGACGCCAGTCGGCGTGTGTGTACGCGTGCCTTTCAATCGGCTACTACCCTGTGGCGTAACAGTCTTGTTACGTCACTACACTTACCTTATCTGAGGGCTGAAAATGACCAACTAGTATGATAAAAAAAATGTTCAAATGTGTGTGAATTCCTAAGGAACCAAACTGATGAGGTCATCGGTCCCTAGACATACACTCTATTTAAACTAACTTATGTTAAGAAAAACACATGCACACCCATGCCCGAGGGAGGACTCGAACCTCCGATGGGAAGGGTCGCGCAAGCCGTGACACGGCGCTTCAAACCGCGCGGCCATTCTGCGCGGCCCTAACTACACTCCTGGAAATTGAAATAAGAACACCGTGAATTCATTGTCCCAGGAAGGGGAAACTTTATTGACACATTCCTGGGGTCAGATACATCACATGATCACACTGACAGAACCACAGGCACATAGACACAGGCAACAGAGCATGCACAATGTCGGCACTAGTACAGTGTATATCCACCTTTCGCAGCAATGCAGGCTGCTATTCTCCCATGGAGACGATCGTAGAGATGCTGGATGTAGTCCTGTGGAACAGCTTGCCATGCCATTTCCACCTGGCGCCTCAGTTGGACCAGCGTTCGTGCTGGACGTGCAGACCGCGTGAGACGACGCTTCATCCAGTCCCAAACATGCTCAATGGGGGACAGATCCGGAGATCTTGCTGGCCAGGGTAGTTGACTTACACCTTCTAGAGCACGTTGGGTGGCACGGGGTACATGCGGACGTGCATTGTCCTGTTGGAACAGCAAGTTCCCTTGCCGGTCTAGGAATGGTAGAACGATGGGTTCGATGACGGTTTGGATGTACCGTGCACTATTCAGTGTCCCCTCGACGATCACCAGTGGTGTACGGCCAGTGTAGGAGATCGCTCCCCACACCATGATGCCGGGTGTTGGCCCTGTGTGCGTCGGTCGTATGCAGTCCTGATTGTGGCGCTCACCTGCACGGCGCCAAACGCGCATACGACCATCATTGGCACCAAGGCAGAAGCGACTCTCATCGCTGAAGACGACACGTCTCCATTCGTCCCTCCATTCACGCCTGTCGCGACACCACTGGAGGCGGGCTGCACGATGTTGGGGCGTGAGCGGAAGACGGCCTAACGGTGTGCGGGACCGTAGCCCAGCTTCATGGAGACGGTTGCGAATGGTCCTCGCCGATACCCCAGGAGCAACAGTGTCCCTAATTTGCTGGGAAGTGGCGGTGCGGTCCCCTACGGCACTGCGTAGGATCCTACGGTCTTGGCGTGCATCCGTGCGTCGCTGCGGTCCGGTCCCAGGTCGACGGGCACGTGCACCTTCCGCCGACCACTGGCGACAACATCGATGTACTGTGGAGACCTCACGCCCCACGTGTTGAGCAATTCGGCGGTAGGTCCACCCGGCCTCCCGCATGCCCACAATACGCCCTCGCTCAAAGTCCGTCAACTGCACATACGGTTCACGTCCACGCTGTCGCGGCATGCTACCAGTGTTAAAGACTGCGATGGAGCTCCGTATGCCACGGCAAACTGGCTGACACTGACGGCGGCGGTGCACAAATGCTGAGCAGCTAGCGCCATTCGACGGCCAACA
Organism: Schistocerca piceifrons; assembly: GCF_021461385.2. Taxonomy (NCBI): domain Eukaryota; kingdom Metazoa; phylum Arthropoda; class Insecta; order Orthoptera; family Acrididae; genus Schistocerca; species Schistocerca piceifrons. The sequence continues at coordinate 987,790,341 of NC_060138.1, read as the reverse complement.
CCGCGGTTCCTGGTGTGTCCGCTGTGCCGTGCGTGTGATCATTGCTTGTACAGCCCTCTGGCAGTGTCCGGAGCAAGTATGGTGGGTCTGACACACCGGTGTCAATGTGTTCTTTTTTCCATTTCCAGGAGTGTAGTATTCTAACAGATTGTGCTTTATTATGTTACCTGTTTCCACCCTTGTCTCATGTTACGTTATTCTGATCATAGACGTAATTCACTCCTGACGTTATTCGCCTAATCTCAGTTCGACAAGATGGCGACAGCTTATTTGCGTGGATTTAAGCAAAACATGAATAAAGGAAATGATCTAACGAGGAATGACTCTTCAACATCTATAATTCTGTAATTAACATGAATATATTTATTCACAAACAAAAGAACAAAATTACAGTTCCACAGTCAGAATCTCGGTCACATTTAAACTTACAGAACAACCTTACAAATCGGAAGCACAACTCGCTATCATGCACAAAGCCAACTATCTCTTTCTCAAAACAATTAGGATGGAAGAACTGTACACAAAAACAGAATGAAATAAAGTTGGAAAATTATACAGTAACCAGCTTCTCGATTGCTGAAAATTTGTGCTCTCTCGTAGCCTACCAAATTGCATATGAATACGCGCACGTGAGAACCGGTGCGCGAAAGGATACTAAGTCCCTGTCCTGTCATTCCTCGCACACGGCGACACAGAATTTGCCACAATCAATTAACGTGCAACTGTCTTACCGGTAATCCGATGCTTCGTACACCAAGTCAGCATCATAACTCTCTACATGGAAAAGTACTTGCACCGGAGCAGTCCGTTCCTTCTATATGTCTGCATTATAAAGCTCGCCTCATCACTCCAAAATAAAGAAAACGACTCTCCAGAACAAGCAATGCCACTGGAATATAGGCTGCGTTCCACTAAATTTCGGGCATGCAGCCGCGCAAATACTACTTCTTCAACTTACATTTAGCCACGTATCGTCTGGCCACCCTCAGAGTGAATTGCAAAACCGACAACAGGATAGCGAGTGGATCTTTTCAGTACAAATCTCCAGAGCATTCAGTGTGAATCGTAGAACACAAGTACGTGATCTGGACGAATAAACTAATACTTTCAGATCAAGAGCGTTTTCGCCTTATGTATGTACTCTTTCCTCGAAGATAAACCATGTTCTCGAGAAACAACGCATTAAGGTGATCTTACCACCTCCTAAGAAGACTGCAGCCTTACTCGGTTCTGTAAAAGATGCTTTGTGGCTAAAGCCGGTTGTATATCAGAATCCTTGCGGAAATTGTGATAAGTCATATTTAGGTCAGACAACACGCACCGTTCATGACAGGTGCGTGGAACACCGAAGATGCACACGCGTACTTCAGCCAGGCAAGTCAGCCGTGGCAGAACATTGTGTAGATACGGGTCATTCAACCAACTACAGTGATGTAAAGATTTTTGACATCCACCTCTTCCTTCTGTTATTCTACTCTCGAGGAAGCCACAAAAATTACATTAACCGATAACTTAATAAATAGAGATAATAGTTTTAATTTGGAAAAGGCATGGAATCCAACTCTTGGAACAAATTACAGACAAGTTGTCAAGATCTTACCGCCGCCGAATATATATCGATAAGCGAATCGAAGGTCTGAACGCTTTCATCACAGGCGGCGCGTGTGTAAGTGTACCTCTTTGCCGCCGACCAGCATGTGTACCACCACGCGCAGTACTGCTGCGGTAGAGGGTATAAGGCCGCGCTTGGCACCTTGCCATCAGCCTTGCAACCCTTCTGAGGATGGCCGGACGATACGCGGCCAAAATATAAGTTGAAGAAGTAGTATAAGCGTGGCTGCATGCCCGAAATTTAATGGATTATTCATTACGCCGCAAAAATTTAAAAAAGGCTTAGTTCCTTTTGGAAACCAGAAGCACATGGCATACACTACCGCCAAGGCCTGTGATTGGCAGAAAGCCAACGTCTCACCAAAAGCAATGTTTCCGATGCAGCAGTTATGTAGAGAGTTTAGAATCGTACAAGATTCGATATGTAATGAAGCTAGCTAGCTGGCTTAATATCCCAGAGATAACTATAACATAGATATTACAGATCTTGAAGGTAGTGACTAAATGAAAGAGGTGACAATGGGAGCCTTTCAATGTATCTTTATTGTGTTGATGGCTGCCGCAATCGTACTGCATGGCCGTACTCTTCAGCTCGTTCTAAGCAAGTTTCTGCTGGGCCCTTGCTGTTCATCGAATAAGGATCACATTTGAATATTGGCTGTTTAAGCTGCAAGTGAACAGTGGCTGGTGATATACAAGTATACAGGGGATGCCAATAAAAAATAAGTTTCGTGTAAGTAATGTCAGCACAGTACACTATTAAATAACAAATATGCGAAATTAATCCAGCGACGAGGTCCCGTCGGCGTGCACGCTCTATGCTTACTACTATTTGCAACGTACTCGATCGCTTATTGACCGCTTAGGTATCTGTAACACTGCTTCTGCGTCAGCGAATAGCTGAAATTGGTGTAATATTACCAGTACTACGCCGCTCTTAGTGACTTACTAAGCACCAGCAGAATGTCGTAACGTCTTTCGTGTCTGATAGCACTAAAAGTTAACAAAATGAGTTGGTAGAAATGAAGGATAAAGGCTACTTAAGTTGGTAAACGCTCATGTATTTCAAATAATCAATTGGGTATTTGCATTTTAGCCTTTTATATATGTTAACCCAGCTGAGATTATCAAGACAGTGGGTTGTGTCGGCTGCCAACTACTAATGTAAAGGTTATTGAACTGGATGCTCACGCCACTACGATTACAAAAAATGCAGCGTATTGTCTCACCGAGTTGCTGCCCTGCGTATTTAGTTAAAATTACTATGAGGAAGAAACTTATGAAATGCTAGTCTTGGCCAAGTGTACCCTCCTATAGGCCCCTACATGCAAGTCACGGTCATTTGTCCTAGCCACTCGGCTAACAAACTTCTTTTCCCTTAAAATAAGAGAGCCTTGATTGCAAAATCTTTTTTTATTTACAAGAAACGACTCGTTTCACCCTTTTTGTGCATCATCATCAGACTGGCGTAAAAATTAAAGTGGAAAACCAACATTCGTCCATTAATGCCCACACATGGGATTAAGATAAAATTTTCTTCATGCCATATGTGGGCATTATTGAACGAATGTTAGTTTTTCACAATAATTTTTACGCCCAATCTGATGATGCCCTAAAAGGCCGAAACGCATCATTTCCTATAAATAAAAAAGATTTTGCAACCGAAACTGTCTTCGTTCTAGAAATTCATAATCGGTTGCTGTACCAAGCGCCCAGTATGGAATGCAACCTAACTTCTTTGTCCTCAGTCTTCAATTGTTTTGATGCGGCTCGCCACGAATTTCTCTCCAGCGCCAACCTCTTCAACTCAGACTAGCACTTATACCCTATGCTCGCAGTTACTTGACGGATATATTCCAATTTATTTAGTTATTACGGCTCCATCTGGTACCACAGAACTTCTTCCATGATATCTGAACAAGTGTCCTACCATCCTGGCCCTTCCTGTCAGTGTTTTCCACATGTTATGTACTGGACTTACTGTGGTGTCACCGCCAGACACCACACTTGCTAGGTGGTAGCTTAAATCGGCCGCGGTCCATTTAGTACATGTCGGACCCGCGTGTCGCCACTGTGTGATCGCAGACCGAGCGCCACCACAAGGCAGGTCTCGAGATACGGCATAGCACTCGCCCCAGTTGTACGACGACTTTGCTAGCGACTACACTGACGAAGCCTTTCTCTCATTTGCCGAGAGACAGTTAGAATAGCCTTCAGCTAAGTCCATGGCTACGACCTAGCAAGGCGCCATTAGCCTTACATAGTTTGATAGTTATCGTATGAAATGTCTCAACAAGAAGAACAATGTATACAACAAGGATAAATAAAAGTTAAGTATTCGAGGAGCTGCATACTTTTCTTATTAGCATTCAATACTTATCCTGTTCCAGACTTCACGCCAGTCGGCGTGTGTGTACGCGTGCCTTTCTTTCGGCTACCCGTCACTGTGGACTGGCTGCCTTGTCAGTCCACTACACTTACTTGACGTATGTTGTTACATCCTACATTTACTACTGTTAATCGTTTAGAATTCCGTAAGTCATTAATGAAGTACACATGTAGATTTCTTCTCTGTATTTTTTTCTCTGTTTGATTAAAATGACTTTGTGTATACAGATACAGTGCAATGTATTACGTAAAATCAATATTGTTATCTATTCTGTAAGGCCGTTACCAGGTATGTATGTAATTTTGTCGTGATTTTAGGAGCGTCGGTCCATTAGGAAAACTAATATCTGTGAATAATGTTACGAAGAGACAGTGGAGGAACAATGGCAAGCTGTGGGAGAATGGTAGTATTACAGGTAAGTTCCTATAGGACCAAGCTGTTGAGGTCATCGGTCCCTACGCCTACACATTACTTCATTTAACTTAATCTAATGACAAAACACACACACCAATGCCCGAGGAAGGACTCGATCCTCCGACGTGGGGAGCCGCACAAACCGTGGCAAGGCGCCTGAGACCACGCGGCTACTCCGCGCGTCCATGGGAATGGTAATTGTGAGTCCAGTTGAGTGCGACGAGCAAACCGGACTGTTGTCATTAGCTGCAATAAACTGTGAAATTGTCTGGTTGGACATGGTGCAACCTTAACCGGAACCCATGTGAGGGCTGAGCTTTTGAACTCTTTAATTTTGGTGATGTGCAAATAAACAGGTGAACTGCACGTCAGGGTTCATATTCGATTTACCTTCCAAGAGTTCTTCTCCTGTAACACCTCCAGTTTAGAATTACATTTGTGCTGTCAAGGGCCATTTCAGTGTCAGGACTTACGTAGTTATCACAAGACAAAGTGTGCTGACATTCCGGTTATGCTGAGGACACAAATTCTGTATTACTTTGTTAATTCGAGGTAATACCAACACATTAATTTAACTAACGATATACAGGGCGAAACTAACATTTTTCTGTGTGATGGAAATGGTACACGAATGTGTCGGGTTGAGTAAAATGGTTCAAATGGCTCTGAGCACTATGGGACTTAACATCTGAAGTCATCAGCCCCCTAGAACTTAGAACTACTTAAACCTAACTAACCTAAGGGCACCACACACATCCATGCCCGAGGCAGGATTCGAACCTGCGACGTAGCGGTCGCGCGGTTCCAGACTAAAGCGCCTAGATCGGGATGAGTAGCTAGTCATTCAGTGTTATTACAAAATAAACTATGCCGAGTGCCTGTGATGAAAACTTGTATTGTATTGTATTGTATGTTAACCGGGGACCTAGAAACGACGGAGAGGCTCCGACCCCGCCGCAGCAGCAGCGGTCCATAAACCCGCGACGACTACCGCACTCCACCCCTCCGCCGCTCCACTGCGAACCCAGGGTTATTGTGTGGTTCGGCCCCCGGTGGTCCCCCACGGCAACGTGTAACACCAGACGAGTGTAACCCCTATGTTTGCGTGGTAGAGTAATGGTGGTGTACGCGTACGTGGAGAACTTGTTTGCGCAGCAATCGCCGACATAGTATAACTAAGGCGGAATAAGGGGAACCAGCCCGTATTCGCCGAGGCTGATACCAGACGAGTGTAACCCCTATGTTTGCGTGGTAGAGTAATGGTGGTGCACGCGTACGTGAAGAACTTGTTTGTGCAGCAATCGCCGACTTAGTGTAACTCAGGCGGAATAAGGGGAACCAGCCCGTATTCGCCGAGGCTGATAGAAAACCGCCTGAAAACCATCTACAGACTGGCCGGTTCACCGGACCTCGACACAAATCCGCCGGGCGGATTCGTGCCGGGGACCAGGTGAAAACTTACTTCTGCTAGTAATGACTATGATGAAAAATATGTTGGGGATTAATACTTTATTTTCTTACATTTAATAGTTCGATAAAAATTAATATAATGCCCTAAGCACGGGCGTGTGAAAAGTATGCGTAAAACTGAGGTAGTACGTTCTCTGGAAACGTCTGCAGTGCGGATTTGAACGAGATTCTACGAGTTGAGTTTAATTTGGTAGGATCGACGACGAACACAGACATCTGTCCTTCCCCCCCCCCCCCCCCCTTCTTCATCCCAAATACTCAGTATTGGCGGCCTGCGGCCGAGTTGTCAGGCACCGAGGTCGATGTCCGAGGCCTCTGGCGGTACGGACCACGTGAAGACGCCGGGCAGGCGCGCCTTCGCCGCCGCCGGGCAGTTGACCGTCATGTGCAGCCGAAAGTGGCGGCGCTGCGACCCGCGCCGCGCCTCCTGCGCGTCGCACGGCACCTGCTGCCGGTACACCTGCGCAGCGCGTCAACGTGTGCTTAGCTTCCGGAAGAACTGTCCAGTCAGGACCATTGAAAGTACACTACTGGCCATTAAAATTGCTACACCAAGAGGAAATGCGGATGATAGGGTATTCCTTGGACAAATATATTATACTGGAACTGACATATGATTACATTTTCACGCAGTTTAGGTGCATAGATCCTGAGAAATCAGTACCCAGAAGAACCACCTCTGGCCATAATAACGGCCTTGATACGCCTGGGCATTGAGTCACAGCTTGGATAGCGTGCACAGGTACAGCCGCCAATGTAGCCTCAACACGATACCACAGTTCTACATCTACATCTACATCCATACTCCGCAAGCCACCTAACGGTGTGTGGCGGAGGGTACCTAGAGTACCTCTATCGGTTGTCCCTTCTATTCCAGTCTCATATTGTTCGTGGAAAGAAGGATTGTCGGTATGCCTCTGTGTGGGCTCTAATCTTCATGGTCTTTTCGCGAGATATACGTAGGAGGGGAGCAATATACCGCTTGACTCTTCGGTGAAGGTATGTTCTCAAAACTTCAACAAAAGCCCGTACCGAGCTACTGAGTGTCTCTCATGGAGACTCTTCCACTGGAGTTTATCTATTATCTCCGTAACGCTTTCGCGATTACTAAATGATCCTGTAACGAAACGCGCTGCTCTCCGTTGGATCTTCTCTATCTCTTCTATCAACCCTATCTCGTATGGATCCCCCACTGGTGAGCAGTATTCAAGCACCGGGCGAACAGGCGTACTGCAACCTACTTCCTTTGTTTTCGGATTGCATTTCCTTAGGATTCTTCCAATGAATCTCAGTCTGGCATATGCTTTACCGACGATCAACTTCATATGATCATTCCATTTTAAATCGCTCCTAATGCGCACTCCCAGATAATTTATGGCATTAACTGCTTCCAGTTGCTGACCTGCTATATTGTAGCTACATGATAAGGGATCTTTCTTTCTAGGTATTCGCAGCACATTACACTTGTCTACATTCAGATTCAATTGCCATTCCCTGCACCATGCGTCAATTCGCTGCAGATCCTCCCGCATTTCAGTACAATTTTCCATTGTTACAACCTCTCGATATACCACAGCATCATCCGCAACGAGCCTCAGTGAACTTCTGATGTCATCCACAAGGTCATTGATGTACACTCCTGGAAATGGAAAAAAGAACACATTGACACCGGTGTGTCAGACCCACCATACTTGCTCCGGACACTGCGAGAGGGCTGTACAAGCAATGATCACACGCATGGCACAGCGGACACACCAGGAACCGCGGTGTTGGCCGTCGAATGGCGCTAGCTGCGCAGCATTTGTGCACCGCCGCCGTCAGTGTCAGCCAGTTTGCCGTGGCATACGGAGCTCCATCGCAGTCTTTAACACTGGTAGCATGCCGCGACAGCGTGGACGTGAACCGTATGTGCAGTTGACGGACTTTGAGCGAGGGCGTATAGTGGGCATGCGGGAGGCGGGGTGGACGTACCGCCGAATTGCTCAACACGTGGGGCGTGAGGTCTCCACAGTACATCGATGTTGTCGCCAGTGGTCGGCGGAAGGTGCACGTGCCCGTCGACCTGGGACCGGATCGCAGCGACGCACGGATGCACGCCAAGACCGTAGGATCCTACGCAGTGCCGTAGGGGACCGCACCGCCCCTTCCCAGCAAATTAGGGACGCTGTTGCTCCTGGGGTATCGGCGAGGACCATTCGCAACCGTCTCCATGAAGCTGGGCTACGGTCCCGCACACCGTTAGGCCGTCTTCCGCTCACGCCCCAACATCGTGCAGCCCGCGTCCAGTGGTGTCGCGACAGGCGTGAATGGAGGGACGAATGGAGACGTGTCGTCTTCAGCGATGAGAGTCGCTTCTGCCTTGGTGCCAATGATGGTCGTATGCGTGTTTGGCGCCGTGCAGGTGAGCGCCACAATCAGGACTGCATACGACCGAGGCACGCAGGGCCAACACCCGGCATCATGGTGTGGGGAGCGATCTCCTACACTGGCCGTACACCACTGGTGATCGTCGAGGGGACACTGAATAGTGCACGGTACATCCAAACCGTCATCGAACCCATCGTTCTACCATTCCTAGACCGGCAAGGGAACTTGCTGTTCCAACAGGACAATGCACGTCCGCATGTATCCGGTGCCACCCAACGTGCTCTAGAAGGTGTAAGTCAACTACCCTGGCCAGCAAGATCTCCGGATCTGTCCCCCATTGAGCATGTTTGGGACTGGATGAAGCGTCGTCTCACGCGGTCTGCACGTCCAACACGAACGCTGGTCCAACTGAGGCGCTAGGTGGAAATGGCATGGAAAGCCGTTCCACAGGACTACATCCAGCATCTCTACGATCGTCTCCATGGGAGAATAGCAGCCTGCATTGCTGCGAAAGGTGGATATACACTGTACTAGTGCCGACATTGTGCATGCTCTGTTGCCTGTGTCTATGTGCCTGTGGTTCTGTCAGTGTGATCATGTGATGTATCTGACCCCAGGAATGTGTCAATAAAGTTTCCCCTTCCTGGGACAATGAATTCACGGTGTTCTTATTTCAATTTCCAGGAGTGTATATTGTGAATAGCAACGGTCCTACGACACTCCCCTGAGGCACACCTGAAATCACTCTTACTTCGGAAGACTTCTCTCCATTGAGAATAACATCCTGCGTTCTGTTATCTAGGAACTCTTCAATCCAATCACACAATTGGTCTGATAGTCCGTATGCTCTAACTTTGTTCATTAAACGACTGTGGGGAACTGTATCGAACGCCTTGCGGAAGTCAAGAAACACGGCATCTACCTGTGAACCCGTGTCTATGGCCCTCTGAGTCTCGTGAGTTCAAAATGGTTCAAATGGCTCTGAGCACTATGGGACTTAACATCTATGGTCATCAGTCCCCTAGAACTTAGAACTACTTAAACCTAACTAACCTAAGGACAGCACACAACACCCAGCCATCACGAGGCAGAGAAAATCCTTGACCCCGCCGGGAATCGAACCCGGAAACCCGGGCGTGGGAAGCGAGAACGCTACCGCACGACCACGAGATGCGGGCTCTCGTGAGTTCATCAAGAGTAGTGACTGGTGTATTGTGACGAGTCAGTTGCTCGGCCACCATTGACAAGACGTTTTCAACTGGTGAGAAATCTGGAGAAAGTGCTGGCTAGGGCAGCAGTCGAACATTTTCTGTATCCAGAAAGGCCCGTACAGGACCTGCAATATGCGGTCGTGCATTATCCTGCTGAAATGTAAGGTTCCGCAGTGGCGAATGAAGGGTAGAGCCACGGGTCGTAACACATCTGAAATGTAACGTCCACTGTTCAAAGTGCCGTCAATGTGAACAAGAGGTGACCGAGACGTGTAACCAATGGCACCGCATACCATCACGCCGGATGATACGCCAGTATGGCGACGACGAATACACCCTTCCAATGTGCGTTCACCGTGATGTCGCCACACACGGATGGCACCATCATGATGTTGTAAAGAGAACCTGGATTCATCGGAAGAAATTACGTTTTGCCATTCGTGCACCCAGGTTCGTCGTTGAATACACCATCGCAGGCTCTCCTGTGTGTGATGCAGCGTCAAGGGTAACCGCAGCCATGGTCTCCTAGCTGACAGTCCATGCTGCTGCAAACGTCGTCGAACTGTTCGTCCAGATGGTTATTGTCTTGCAAACGTCCCGATCTGTTGTCTCAGGGATCAAGACGTGGCTGCAAGATCCGTTACAGCCATGCGGATAAGACGCCTGACATCTCGACTGCTAGTGTTACGAGGCCGTTGGGATCCAGCACGGCGTTCCGTATTACGCTCCTGAACCCACCGATTCCATATTCTGCTAACAGTCATTGGATCTCGACCAAAGCGAGCAGCAATGTCGCGATACGATAAACCGCAATCGCGATAGGCTACAATCCGACCTTTATCGAAGTCGTAAACGTGATGGTATGCATTTCTCCTCCTTACATCTGGCATCAGACAACGTTTCACCGGGCAACGCCCGTCAACTGCTGTTTGTGTATGAGAAATCGGTTGGAAACTTTCCTCGTGTCAGCACGTTGTAGGTGTCGCCACCGTCGCCAACCTTGTGTGAATGCTCCGAAAAGCTAATCATTTGCATATCACAGCATCTTCTTCCTGTCGGCTAAATTTCGCGTCTGTAGCACGTCATCTTCGTGGTGTAGCAATTTTAATGGCCAGTAGTGTACATTAGGAATATCTGAATATTTATGGAAGAGAGGTTTCAGCTCTGTCTCGACAGCAAAATTTAATCAGGATCCACTTGAACGTCATTTCGGCATCGTAAGGTCTCTTGTTGCAATGATCATCCATCAGTAATAGACTTCCTGATCTTACACATGTTACAGTGTGTTCATTCTGGTTAAAATTTAATTATCTTCAGGTGAAATTTTTTTTGATGTCGTACGTAATCCAGATGCGGACCGAGGCCCACGAGAAATACAGGCCGCGGCGCGTACGTCTCGAAGATAATCCTGAACTCGCTCGCTCGCTGAGCTCAGCAGACAAAGTACGTTTCTAAACCTGTTAACTCGCAGCTGGGCGTATAAGTACTAACGAGAATTGCATCGTACACTGGAATCTGCTATTATGAATTCTTACTGATTAACAGTACTACAACAAAATTTAATATAAGATCAATACTCGATATAAATGGTATAACGGCTTGTTTATAGCATTTAGTCTCTTCTGCTTAATAGTACTCCTTACACACAAGAAGTGATGCCTTATGCAACCGATAATCATTTTAGCATGATCTTATTTTATTGTACGCCAGTACAGCCATAACAAATTATTAGTAGGCCTATGGACATCCGATCATTATAGGACTAATAAAAGTAAGATTCCATAATAGTAGATTCCAGTAGAAGATTCAGTTTTCGTTTGTACGGACGTGCCTAGTTACGAGTTAACAGGTGTAGAAACGTAGTTTGTTTGCTGATGTGAGCGAGTGCGTGAGCGCAGGCCTGCCTTCGTGACGTACGCGCCGCGGCCTGTCTTTCTCGTTGGCCTCGGATGCGGACGTTACCTAGAGATATGCAGCAAAAGAACAGAGAGAGTGCTGGAATTGGAAGACATAATTTAAAAGACGCTGTGTGTTCCGCATAACTTCTCAGAGGCTCAAACCGATCCACAACATATGCCGGAGAGTCTTGAAAGCTCCTCACCAAACGAATGTTTAGTTCATCATCTGGTAGGCTACGTGGGGCATCAAGCGAGAACATTCATGAGCTGCCTAAAGTTTTTGTGCCCTCTAAGTAGAAATACATTTCACATGCCACTCTCTTCACTAACGTCTATTAGAGATTACGGCTCTTCTCCATGAGAGATATTGCTCACGCACCTATGAAAAGGCGTCTTCATTGTGCTTATCCAGGTGTCACGGTAAAATTCCTGAGGACAGTTTACGGAGAGACACGTTTTATGAATGTTTAAATAATTCGGATCACATAAGAGTCGAAATATCGAACGTTGTATGCTTTTAAGATCATGTGCCGGACAATGTTCTTAAGCTGATTCTTCATTATATGAAATCCCGGCTTTTCACGAGCGTTAAACAAGCTCGGAAGGAACTGAAGTCCTCAAAAACTTCTAAGACTGCCCGGGACTTTCTAAAGCAGGTGACAACTGATGTCCAATGACATACGTTACCTATATTCACGCACTTTTCATTTCATTACATAACTCTCATTAGTGAATCAGTTCGTTTGCTGCCTTTGCCATGGTAACGTGTCCTCCCGTGGATCACCAGCGGAGTACCTGACGTGTCGCGGCGGAACCGGTGAACTAGGAGAGTGAGCACACTTTCTCTTCTGCTCGCTATGCGTAACTCATTACTTCGAGCAGTTGCGCCTCTATGGCTCACAGGAATCTAATATATAAAAATGAATATTTTTTTGTTCGTCTTCTATGCACTCATTACCAGATTTTACAAGCACTAAATAACAAAACGGCACCAGTTGGTATTTTCTATCTAAGGCGTTTGAGTGTGTGAATCAAAATATTCTCCTGGATAAACTGAGGTTCTATGGAACTGACGGTATAGACCACCAGTCGATGATGTGATACCTGACTAAAAGAACGCACAAAACTCTATTTAATAATTCAACCAATGCAAGCAGGGAAGAGTCTTATGACTGGGAAGAACTCACTTAAGGGGGTTCCACAAGGCTCAGTCGTAGGTCCATTAATGTTTCTCATTATGAACGTTCAGTAAGTAGGGCAACACATTTTTGTTCTGGAAGCAGGTTGGTTTGTTCAGGATGCCAATACATCATACTCGTCCCTACTCTTTTGGCCACAAAACCTTCATCTTCAACATAATCTCCGTTCAATGCCACAGTCTTAGGCAATCGTACTGGCAGGGCTGTATGCCAACATGCCATCACTGTACTGGTCGACGTCAGAGCCAACTTGTTTCTGCGTCAATAACCTTCCCATCATCCACGTATTGCTTCCCATAGAATGCATTCTTTATTTCACCAAAAAGATGGAAGCCAGAAGGCGAGGGAGCCAGCGGGCACACACCTTTGAGTAGCCCAACTGGTAAACGAGTGTGTCAGCACTACCAACAGATTTTCGAGATGATCAGTGAGGTGTTTGACTGTGATCCGTCGATCACTTCGAACGAGTGTGTCCGCACATTCCAACATTGCAGGACTCACAGGTGTGTGCGATCTTCTGGCACGCGGGAGATCGGACAGGTTTGCGCGACCTTGTTGTGATGATGAAAGACGCTTCGCCCAACGACTCACCATGCTTTTGTTCACTGCCAGGTCTCCGCAGTCGTTCTGCAAGCACCTATGAATAACTGCCCGATGCTCTTGTTTTTCTCCAGAAGAAACTCAGTGACAGCTCTGCTTGGAACACATCTTTAAAATGGTTCAAATGGCTCTGAGTACTATGGGACTTAACATCTGAGGCCATCAGTCCCCTAGAACTTAGAACTACTTAAACCTAACTAACCTAAGGACATCACACACATCCATGCCCGAGGCAGGATTCGAACCTGCGACCGTAGCAGTCGCGCGGCTCCAGACTGAAGCGCCTAGAACCGCTCGGCCACTCCGGCCGGCGAACACATCTCTGTTAAAGACGCCATTTTAAGGGATTTTTATAGACCCAACACCTATCAGAACGTCATGGAACTACAGGGGCTGAAGCTGGATTATTCCACGATGTCCCACAAAAAATTCCTCAATCTTTCAACAGCAGTTGGCTGAGATAAAAATGTAGCATTACTTATTTAAAGCCCTCGTGCAACAAGAAGAATTAGTTCTTTTTTAGAGATGACACTGTACTGTAATCAATGGAAACATGCACACAGCACCAGAAGAAATGATAAACAGTGTTCTTAAAAGTGTTATTGAGTGATTTTCTACGAATGGCCTCACTTTCTATTTCAAAAAGACAACGTATTCAGGTCTCCTCGTCCCTAGTGATAAGAGTAACACATGGTGAGGAAATAATAACTAAGATGCAAACATCAAATTTTTTAATTGTCTATAATAATGAGAATTTAAACTGAAAAAAAACACGTTTTGGAACTCCTGACATATATGAATATAGAGTTATTGCAAATTCTGGGGAGAGACAAATGAATAAGTTCACACATTTTGCTTCTTTTCATTTAATAGTATCATACAAAATAATGTTATAGATAATTTTACTTTGAGAAAGAAAGTGTTCTTTACTTAAAAACTTACTGTAAGAATAGTATGTGGTGCTGACCAACAATCATCTTGTAGACATCTATTCCAGGAGTTGAACATTTTAACTATTGGTTCACAGTATATTTATTCTCTTATGAAGTTTGTAGTAAATAATTCATTGTAGTTCGAAAGGAACAGTGATGTAATTAATTACAGTACCAGAAGGAGAAACGACACTCACACTCCACATTAAGGTTTTCTGCAGCACAAAAAGGGGTGCACAAGGCTGCTACCAATATTTATGTCTGCCAGAGACCAAAACTAAATTTAAAAATAAAACTGAAAAAGTTTCTCCTTAACAACTCCTACTATTCCGTAGAGCAATTTCTACTTTTGTAATGTGTAAAAGGAACGGGTAGAATTATTAACTCACAACAGTACTAAAAAAAATTTTAAGCAATCAGCATGTAGCCACATTTATATATGAATGTGTACACACCTTCCGAACAGGCTTTGAAGGCCCAACGATACCGACAGGCCACTGTGTCATCCTCAGCCCTTACGCGTCAGATGCGGAGGGACATGCGGTCAGCACACCGCTCTCCCGGCCGTTGTCAGTTTTCGTGACCGCTGACGCTACTTCTCAGCCAATTAGCTCCATAATTGGTCTCACAAGGGCTGATTGCACCCTGCTTGCCAACGTCACTTGGCAGACCCGGAAGGTGACCCATCCAAATGCTAGCCAGGCCCGACAGCGCTTAACTTGGGTGATCTGACGGGAACCGGCGTTATCACTGCGGCAAGGCCGTTGGCTATGAATGTATCATGTGAATGTAAAACTACTCGTTCCACATCATAGCGGGTAATTATACAAATGATCCACGTAGCATAAAATTAACGAATTGTACCATTCACCTGATTATGATTTTTTTATTTTTTTTATTTTTTTTATTTTTTTTTTTTTTTTGATGTGTTGTGCTCACGCTCGAGAAGATAAGTTTCAGTCAAATTTTGCACATACATGACTCATTATTTGTATAATTACTTGTATAAAAATATTAAGGCTGTTGGCGTTGGGGGTGGGGGTGGGGATGGGGGGGCAGGTCGAGGGTAATACAATCCAGTCGCTCCAAACAAGTTTGGGATTAAAAAGCGTAACTCAAGAACATTTGGAGCAATTACAACCGAATCTGATGTATACATGATTGCAAGTTTCGCAGGAGAGCTTCTGTAAAGTTTGGAAGGTAGGAGACAAGGTACTGGCGGAAGTAAATCTGTGAGAACAGGGCGTGAGTCGTGCTTGGGTAGCTCAGTTGGTAGAGCGCTTGCCAGCGAAAGGCAAAGGTCCCGAGTTCGAGTCTCGGTCCGGCACACAGTTCTAATCTGCCAGGAAGTTTCATATCAGCGCACACTCCGCTGCAGAGTGAAAATATCATTCTGTATACATGATTCACTATTAGCATAAAAATACTATGGTAGATAGATATTCCTACTACCATGATTCACTATTAGCATAAAAATACTATGGTAGATAGATATTCCTACTACCACTAGGGGCGGGGGTGACGATGAAAAGGGGTAAAAGTAAAAACGTCTGAAAATTACCTGTTGGTGTTTGGTACCTGTTGGTATTTCCGCTCTATGTCATTAGTTGATTATGAATGTGTTACAAGTATGAAACGCGTCTGTCTCTCATTTGAGTTATACAATACAACAACCACATCTTCTTTCAGGGCCAAATACTATACCGGAAGTCTCAAAATCAAAGACACATTAAATAAACGTCCTCTCTAGTAAAGCGTGCTGTAAAACAGTGAAGATTCAGACAGCTGCCAACAAGTCCTTTTTCTCGAAATGTCAATTACTGGCAGCCTTAAAAGTTTCCTCAGAATTCAGATGAAATGCAGTAGAGATACGAATCAAATACACTGAAGAGCCAAAGAAATTGGTACACCTACCTAATATCGTGTAGGGCCGCCGAGAGCACGCAGAAGTGCCGCAACACGACGTGATATGGACTCGACTAATGTCTGAAGTAGTGCTGGAGGGAATTGGCACCATGAATTCTGCAGTATGTCCATAAATCGGAAAGAGTACAAAGGGGTGGAGATCTCTTCTGAACAGCACGTTGCACGGCATCCCAGATATGCTCAATAGTGTTCATGTCGGGGAAGTTTGGTGGCCAGCGGAAGTGTATAAACTCAGAAAAGTGTTCCGGGATCCACTTTGTAGAAATTCTGAAAGTATGATGCGTCGCATTGTCCTGTTGGAACTGCCAAAGTCCATCGGAATGCACAATGGACACGAATGGATGCAGGATCAGACAGGAGTCCTATATCACTCCAACTGCACACGCCCCTCACCATTACAGAGTCTCCACCAGCTTGAACAGTCCCCTGCTGGCATGCAGGGTCCATGGATTCATGAGGTTACCCGTAAACGTTCATCCGCTCGATACATTTGAAATGAGACTCGTCCGACCAGGCAACATGTTTCCAGTCATCAACAGTCCAATGTCAATGTTGACGGGCCCGGGTGAGTCGTAAATCTTTGCGTCGTGCAGTCGTAAAGGATACACGAGTGGGCCTTCGTCTCCGAAAGCCCATATCGATGATGTTTCATTGAATGGCTCGCATGCTGTTACTTGTTGATGGCCCAGCACTGAAATATGCAGCAATTTGCGGGAGGGTTGCACTTTTGTCACGTCGTTGGTCCCGTTCTTGCAGGATCTTTTTCCGGCCGCAGCGAGGTGGGAGATTTGATGTTTTACCGGATTTCTGATATGCACCAAATGAATTCCGGATTACCAAGACTCCAAATGAACGTGAAATATTCTACTAAATGCAAAATCTCCCACATGTACTAAAATATACAAACCTTTTATTTTGGCCCTAACAAGAAACTTCTCTTTGGCACCCAAACTCTAAAATTACTGTAGTCTACTCACGTTTATTTATTGATACAGAGTGTAAGATTCTTTTGTTTCAAGTTTGCGTGGCGTTTGAGAGCAGCACCTTCACGTACATGGTTCACTAATATCAGTTCGGCTGGACCTGTGCCGTTGCCTCCGCATGAGGCATTATTGCTCCCCTGCAACGCCACTTCACCGTTACTACCGTTCTCTGTAGTACAACACGGCAATACAAATTTCAGCATCGATCATCATACCGTCCCAGCATCACTGTGATTCTGTGCAACCAGGCATCCACGTCACAATCATCTACATCCGAACAACCAGGAATATTCGCTAACATTTCAAGAAATCTGGAGACATTGATAATATCGCAAACTTCAGTGGTGGAATAACAAATAGCAGGCAATACTTTTTTCCATGAGTGAATCAAACGAATAATGCTTCATCCAGTGTTGCAACCTGCTTGTCTTCTGTAACGCGGTATTGCAAACTACCTGTAGACGTCATTCTGAAGCACACGTCTTCAATTACTTTTTTGGTTCTACTCCCAGTCTGACACATTTGATGACCTTACAGGATATTCTGCATATTTTTTTTAGCAGTCTCCTCTTCTTACTCTGTTTCATGGTTCCAACTTTTTGTGTATCGAAACAACTACTTTCTTTTGCATCGAAGAAATTTCACTCATGCACATGCAACGCAAGGGAACGAAAGAGGAATACATGTTCAGTTTCTTTACTCTGTAAAGAATAGATACGCACTGATGGTAGTAAATGTAGCTGGAAGAGTGGAGCCGGCAATCCTTACGCTACCTTCTCTACCAACATAAGAGCTGTACATACACCATATCGTACCAGCTGTATACCGATCATTTTGTATTAAAGAAAGGAAAAGGAAACAAAAAATGAATCCAGATGAAACGGAAATCGGGATTCATGAGGGCCGGATAAACGAGGTTCTTGAGAGTGTGTGTCAAATCTATGTGATCTCTATGTATGACCTCTGTGTATGCATGGTATATGTGTACCTATATATAAATAACAGACAGCATCGCAACGCATGCCGTATACAGCAAGTAAACTGAATAAAATTTGATCGCAAAATCACCGTTATTCAGGGATTCCTCTGGAACAGTAACCGCGCACATTAATGGAAACAGAAATGCTCTGCATCAGTGGGTGTTGGTATGATCCTTCTTGCAGGGACCAATCGCAATATTGTGACCGTGGATCGAGTCTAGAGTTGCAGGATGAATTGGGGTAGCAACACAAAATCTACTATTTGAGTGGGTCATACAAAGAAATTAGGAGTGCAAAAATCCTGGAAATTTCGAGCGATTACTTTACGGGAAGAGTCGGACAACGTATTACTTCCCCAAACATACGTCTTACGTAATAACCACCACGAGCAAATTCGAGAAATTAAATCTAATACAGAGACTTACCGACGATAACTCTTCACATTCGTGAGTGGAACAGGGAAGAAGGGATGAGTTGGTGGTACCAGCAGTATCGTCCGTCACACATCGTCAGATGGCTTGCGGAGTATTGATGTAGACGTAGATGTAGATATCCGTTGAGAACACTGTTGCAGAAGCAACGAAAAAAGCATGCCAAATTCAGAAGAACGCAAAATTCCCAAGACTGGATAAGTTTCACGGAAGCTCGAAATTTAGCGCGGACGTCAATGCGAGATGCTTTTAATAGTTTCCACAAAATATGGTAGAAAACCCAAAGAGATTCTGGTCGTATGTAAAGTACACCAGTGACAAAAGACAGTCAATACCGTCACTGCGCGATAGCGATGTAAATGTTACCGATAATGTTACCACTAAAACAGAGTTACTAAATACAGTTTTCCGTAATTCTTTCACGAAAGAAGACGAAGTTAATATTCCAGAATTCGAAAGCAGAACAGCTGTTAGCTTGAGTGACATTAAAGTAGATATCTTAGGTGTTGCGAAACAACTCAAATCACTTACGAAAGGCAAGTCTTCCGGTCCATATGGTATACCAATCAGGTTCCTTTCAGAGTATGCACAGGCACAATAGCGACTTTCTTAGCAGTCATATACAAACGCTCACTTGACGAAAGGTCTGTTCCTAAAGACTGGAAAGTAGCACAGGTCACACCAATATTCAAGAAGGGAAATAGGAGTAACCCATTGAATTACGGACCCATATCACTGACCTCAATTTGCAGTAGAATTTTGGAGCATATACTGTACTCGAACTTTATGAAACACCTTGAAGAAAATGACTTATTGATACATAAATAACACGGATTCAGAAAATATCGTTCTTGTGCAACACAGTTAGCTCTTTCTTCCCATGAGGTAATGAGTGCTGTTGACAAGGGATCTCAGATCTGTTCCATATACCTAGATATCAAGAAGGCTTTTGATGCCGTTCTTCACAAGCGACTATTATTCAAATTGCGTGCATGTGAGTTATCGTCTCAGTTGTGTGACTGGATTCGCGATTTCCTCTCAGAGAGGTCACAGTTCGTAGTGACAGTTGGTAAATCATGGGGTAGAACAAAAGTGATATCTGGCGTTCTGCAAGGTAGTGCCCTAGGCCCACTGCTGTTCCTCATTTACATACATGATCTAGGTGATAATCTGAGTAGCTTCCTTAGATTGTTTGTAGATGATGCTGTAATTTACCGTCTAGTAAAATCATCAGACGATCAAGTCCAATTACAAAATGATCTAGAGAGAATTTCTGTATGGTGCGAAAAGTGGCAACTGGCAGTAAACAAAGAAAAGTGCGAGGTCATCCCCACGGGTACTAAAAGAAATCCGATAAATTTTGGGTATACGATAAATCGCCCAAATCTAAGGGATGTTAATTCGACTAAATACCTAGAAATTACAATTACGAGCAGCATAAATTGGAAAGACCACATAGATAATATTGTGGGGAAGGCGAAACAAAGACGGCGACTTGTTGGCAAAACACTTAGTTGATGCGACAAACCCACTAAAGAGAGAGCCTATATTACACTTGTCCGTCCTGTGCTGGAATATTGCTGCGAGGTGTGGGATCCTTATCAGGTAGGATTGACGGAGGACATCGAAAAAGTGCAAAGAAGGGCAGCTCGTCTCGTGTTATCGCGCAAAAGGGGTGAGAGTGTCACTGATATGATAAGCGAGTTGGGGTGGCAGTCACTGAAACAAAGGCGGTTTTCTTTACGACGAGATCTGTTTACGAAATTTGAATCACTAACTTTCTCTTCCGAATGCGAAAATATTCTGTTGACACCCACCTACGTAGGGAGAAATAATCATCATAATAAAATAAGAGAAATCAGAGTTCGAATGGAAAGATTTAGGTGTTCCTTTTTCCCACGTGTCATTCGAGAGTGGATTGGTAGAGAAGTAGTATGAATGGTTCGATGAACCCTCTGCCAGGCACTTAAGTGTGAATTGCAGAGTAACCATGTAGATGTAGATGTAGATATAACAATGTAATTAGTACAGTGCCGCACAAACCCGGCGTTGGAATCTGAGGCTCACCCTTCACGTAGACTGGGCACGAGGAGCCGCTTCTCTACCACTGTCCGTCTAGAAGCGAGCTCTTGTACCACCCCGAAAATCTTTCTTTTTTCGGCGGTTGGTCTCACACAATCTGTTACACAGCTTACTCCCGGGTTGTCAATCCAATTTGTGTCTTAGGCGCGCTCCTCTAATGGAAACGACAGAAGAATTTATCACTGTTAAGTTTTACTGGTAAAGTCGACTCTGCGCGAGGTTCAAGACTAACATTATCTTTGTCTTTTTCGCCGAGTTTCATCTTAACGGCCTCGCTCCTACCCCCTGCCCAGAAAGAGGCCATTGTACAATATTTCTCACAAGTGACCAAGAGCCAAGTGACGCCAAGTGTGCGCCAAGCTCTTCCACTGTCATTTCCCACGCTCACATTACTGACAGTAAAGAAAAAAACTTTACAAATACTTAACGTTACTCATCATCAGACATTCAACTTTGTGGTGACGAATCAGAGCATTCGTAGGACTACAAACAATGTCCGGTTGCGGCATCAGAGTAGGAATATCTCTGGATTGATCATAGTGCTCTCCACATGTCTCCAACATCAAACTGAGACTGTTATTACTTGGCAAAACGAAATGAAGATCTGACCAGGATTGCGGTTTATCATATCGCGACATTGCTGGTCGCGTTGGTCGAGATCCAGTGACTGTTAGCAGAACGTGGAATCGGTGGGTTCAGGAGGGTAATACGGAACGCCGTGCTGGATCCCAACGGCCTCGTATTACTAGCAGTCGAGTTGACAGGCATCTTATCCGCATGGCAGTAACGGATCGTGCAGCCACGTCTCGGTCCCAGAGTCAACAGATGGGGACGTTTCCAAGACAACAATAATCTGCACGAACAGTTCGATGACGTTTGCAGCACCATGGACTATCGGCTAGGAGACCATGGCTGCGGTTACCCTTGACGCTGCATCACAGAAAGGAGTGCCTGCAATGGTGTACTCAAAGACGAACCTGGGTGCACGAATGGTAAAACATCATTTTTTCGGATGAATCCAGGTCCTGTTTACAGCATCATGATGGTCGCATCCGTGTTTGGCGACATCACGGTGAACGCACATTGGAAGGGTGTATTCGTCATCGCCATACTGACGTATCATCCGGCGTGATGGTATGCGGTGCCATTGGTTACACGTCTCGGTCATCTCTTGTTCGTATTGACGGCGCTTTGAACAGTGGACGTTACATTTCAGCTATGTTACGACCCGTGGCTCTACCCTGCATTCGATCCCTGCGAAACTCTACATTTCAGCAGGTTAAGGCACGACTCCATGTTGCAGGTCCTGTACGGGCCTTTCTGGATACAGAAAATGTTCGACTGATGCCCTGGCTAGCACATTCTCCAGATCTCTTACCATTTGAAAACGTCTGGTCAATGGTGGCCGAGCAACTGGCTCGTCACAATACGCCAGTCACTACTCTTGATGAACTGTGGTATCGAGTTGAAGCTGCATGGGCAGCTGTACCTGTACACGCCATCCAAGCTCTGTTTGACTCAATGCACAGGCGTATCAAGGCCGTTATTACGGCCAGAGGTGGTTTTTCTGGGTACTGATTTCTCAGGATCTATGCACCTAAACTGCGTGAAAATGTAATCTCAATTCAGTTCTAGTATAATATATTTGTCCAATGAATACCCGTTTATCATCTGCATTTCTTTTTGGTGTAGCAATTTTAATGGCCAGTAGTGTAGGTGGATTGCAAATGAGGAATATTTGCACGCCGGGGAACCACTGACAGGCGATGCGGTTGGGCAGAGCAGCTTATCTGTGGTTGATCTGGGCCAATGTATCTGAGTCGGCTGCTGACAGAATCCATTACAGGTAGGTAATGTAAGTTTTAGTAATAATTTGTTGTAAACTAGATATATCCTGAATGTATTTTGCGTCAAGAAACAAAACTGGTGAGAAACACATCTTGATGTAGATAGCGATACATGCGAAGTTTAAATAAAAACGAAGATGGTATATTTAAATTACTGAATGCTGTAGGTTGTATATGCAGCAGCCATATCTCTCCTTTTGCCGTTCAAATATGACTATAAAGTGTGAAAGGCAAAGGTGGGAGGAAGTGCCGCAGGTTTCTGATGTAGGTGCGCCGATTTTATTGTTATACATTAATGTCCTGAGCGAAATACAACAGATGTTTTTATAAAGCTCAATTATACAACATTTTTTGTTCGAAATTATACTATTCCTGAGTATACACAATGCGTTTTTAAAGTAAATGAAACGCATCATCTTTTTCAGTGTCCAGGTTTGCATGGTGCAAATAAAAAGTTATTGTTGTTATTTGTATATGTATTGCAAGTTATTAACTTTTGCTATTGACTGCATGTTAAATGTGCTTCGAAAGTTTTTTGACTATGTGCACTGTGAGTCATATATATGTAGGAGCAAATTCTTACATGCAGCCGAAGAAGACATTCCCTGTCAGTAACATCTACAGTAAAGGTAATGAAAATCATGCAAAGTAGTTCTTCGAAAGGAACATCCCTATTGCAGACCCTATTTTGTGCAAGCAGCATCTCAGTTCAGAGCAACTCTTCGAAAATTCAAGATTGTTAAAGCAGGTGACAATGTAATAAGTGTTTTTTTCTGGAAGTAAAACTTCAATTTGACTGGTTCATTTAGTGTCACTTTGTTCAAATTAAGGAAATCACAAACTACTATGTCTGCTGTATCGTATGTCAACGGTAAGCAGGTGCGTTGGTAACATCAGTTCATTTTGTACAGAGGCACATGCTGGTCGTTTATGTAGAAGAGGAGGAGGCGGAACAACCTTATAAAAAACCAGGGTCCATTTGGTCCTAGATGATAGCACTAGGTAAAGGTTATAAGTCCAACCTGGCTAATGATCTCGTAGGCGATGGAAGAACTGTAATTCCCAAAGGTGGAGAGATCGGAAGAGCTTAGTGGAGTGAACCACAAACAGAAAAATGAGTTTCTGACTAACAATCGGATCTTGTCCTAACTTTGTATGCGACATGATTTCAGCTGCATTGTGGAAAGTCAGCTAAACGAATTCATTGCCCCAGGTGAAAATTCGAAAGAAAACTCGACCACTACTTAATGCAGTGCATTGAGGCAAAAGGTCATGAAAAATCCCAATAAATGCAATCTCGGGTTGGAGTCAGAGCAACCTTGGAATCCTTCTAAAACAAAATTTAGGAGTAAATTCTTTTCAGGCGCTTTAAATTTAAATACCTCACTCAAAACCGATAAACTGAGAGAATTAGAAATAATTTTAGAGAAAAATAAAATTAAAATTCTAGTATTTCAGGAAACCAAAATCCATGAAGAAAATGTAACATGTAATTCTAACTAAAAAATATTTAAAGACAAACCAGTAATCAAAATCATGACATGGATCCATTAATGGATACAGCTTCCTATGTTATAAAAGTACTCATATAGTAGATAATGTAAGGGAACTTATATCTGCCACAAAAAGACTATTGTCCTCACAGTTAATAGCAAAAACAAAATATACACACTTGTTAATAGTCTTGCACAGATAAATGGAGACAAGGAGAATCCGGAAAAACAGAAGAATTTTAGATATCCAAAATTCGAAAGATGAACACCATATTGCTTTTGGGTGACACCAGTGCACAAAAATGTAGAGAAAAGAAATTTAGAATGATATTAGGGCATCGCCTAGCCTACAAAAGAATCAACATAAATGATATGATTGTATACCAAAGGTCTCACCTGAAACTAATGTCGACCTTCTTCAGGAAGCTTCCAAGAGAAGCCAAAACATGATGTTGGCAGAATTTCAGTGAGCTCATTTAGCTATTTCTCAAAAAATTTCTAATAAAATTACTGATACGAAAGTAAGAAGTAGTGGTAAATTTAATTCTGATAAAAAATCTCCAAAATTAAGTTTAAACTATATAATAAAATACAAATAAAATCATAAAAACTAATAATATGTAATAGAGACACACTTACTATACCAAAAAAAAGTTCAGAAATATCAAGACGAAATAGCTTAACCTGACAGCTGACAAGAATTATCTACAGACACTAAAAATTCTGCATAGAAAAAATTGGGTTCAATCAAAATATGGTGGAATGAAATACTTGAAGAACCATTAACACAGAGGCCAAAAAATGCAAAAAGTGGTAATCGTCAAGGGAGAGTGAATACTATAATCAATTTAAACAGCAAAGAAAGGGAACAGAAAGTATATTTAGAAGAACTAAAAGAGATTTTGAAATGGAAACTTTTCAAAAAGTAAAACCTGTTATCTTTATTAGGCATTTAATGTTACACTAAAGTGATACCAAATCCCAAGTTTCTGATTCATAAATGAAAATGGCAGACCTGGTTTAAACAACATTTAAAATTGCAAAATACTTGCAAACTATTTTGGTCAGCTTCTTACCTGTACAGAACCATTACATAAACTAAAACTCTAATGTAAATATAGAAGAAAATTAACCTCTGACAATCACAGAAACTGACTAAGTAATTAAAACCTTAATAAATAATAAAGTTAGTGGAGAGGTCTCTATTACAGCAGAACTTTTTAAATCATTTTTATCAACAATTGTAATAAGCTAAAATTGGTCTCTAAAAAAATCTGGAGAACAGAAAAATCCTAGGAGAGTGGAAGGAGCCTTGATACACCCTCTTCATAAGAAAGACGATAAACAAGACGTTAACAGTAATGGAGGAATTTCTTTGCTACCAGTTGCATATAAAATATTCCACAAGATTCTGCTAAAAAGTATAGAAACATCACTGGGTTGTCACTCAATCTGAATTCAGTCTTTCGTCACTGACTGAACTCAAAAGATATTTTAGTAATGTTTGTTGATTTCAAAAAGGACTTTAATTCTGTTGACAGAGAAGCTATAGATAAAATAATCCCAGAGTCTGGTATAAAGTCTAAAATAGCATGCATAATTCATGAAACACTTTTAGATACAGTATCTAAAGTGAAATAAATGGAAGACATATTTAAGTCTTTCGAAATAAACATAGATTCAGCAAGTTGATAGGCGCGCCCCAATTCTTTTTAACTGTGTTCTGGAAGAAACAGTGACACTTTGGAATGAAAAACTAAATAAATATAACATTTCACTATTAGGGTCAGGAAGAGGAAACAAAAATATTGAAATAAACTGTGTCGAATCTGCACATGATTTTTGCTACAATTTGTGAAAATGTGACATTACTGAAATACAAATGAATCTTTTGGAAGAAGTCACAACTACTACCTACATAAGAATTCTATCAGAAAAAAGTTTACAAGCACTAAAAATGCATCGAAATTTCTGGAAACAGGAATTGGCCAAATGGAAAAGGTCAAAAAACTTAAATATCTTAGGGAGATAATCCAAGAAAATGGTTTTGAAAAAGCTGCTGTAGAAGAAAGGACTCATAAAATGCGAAGGATATATGACATCACTAAAGACCTTTATAATATAAATGCCTGTCTTATAGACATCAGGAAGGCATTATGATACAATACTGAAGCCAGAATGTCTATCTGCAAGCGCTTTAGATAAATGAGAAATCTAGAAAGGCGAATCATTCGAATATATTAAGTCCACAAAAGAGTAGGGAAGATTGGCAATTACGACGTAGCTACGAAATTTATCGAAACATACCAGAAGTAATGAAAAAAGAAGACTGCTATTTGTAGTATATTTATACCGAATTCAAGACAGTAGACTAACAAAAAATATCTTCAAATATTTGTGGGATAAAAAGACAACAAGTTAGATCCAAGAAGCGAAAAGGGCTTTAGAACAAAAATATGAAGCTGAGGAACAAGTAACAGAGAAGTGTTCAGGGAAAAGTATTGAATATGGAAGGATTCCCAGGTAGGAGAGTGAAAAAAATACAGTTAGTTAGATGCAAGTTCCGTGGAGCGCTTTACACGATATATCGTAGTGATGTGGAGCGAGCCGTTTTAGATTCATATTACAAATTAGTTTGCAATGTGGTTATGTTCCGAACATTTTTAAAAATGATATACAGATGTGAGTTAATAATTCTATCGATCACCTTTTATATGTTATAGTAATAGAAATTCTTCCACAGAATACGAGTTGTCAATGAGCTATTTTCATATTTTGTTTTCAGATTTTACTTTGCTCTCTGTCAGACACTGGGTAAGTGATTAAAAAAATTTTTGCAGCATTTTGCACCTCTTTTTGTGCTAAACGCAGCAGTCCTAATGTGGAATAATGAATTTCACCCTTCCTTCTGGTACTGTAATTATGTGTACTATTGTTCCTTTTGAAATTTAGTGGATTATTTACAGCAAACTTCATGAGGTAATAAATACACTGTGAAGCAGCAGTCAGAATGCCCAACTCTCTAAACAGATGTCTACAAGACGATCGTGGGCGAACATCACATATCATTCTTACAGTACATTTTTGTGCAATGAAGACTTTCTTTCTTAAAGATGAGTTACCCCAGAACATTATTCCATTTGACATTCTTGAACGAAAATATGCAAAATATGCCAACTTGCTTATTTGTCTCTCCCCAAGATTTTCAGTGGTTCTAAGTGCAAAGGCGACTGAACTAAGTTGTTTTAGGAGTTCCAAAATGTGCTTTCTCAAATTTAAATTCTCATCAACATAGACACCTAAGAATTTTGAAGTTTCCACACTATTTATTATTTCCTCACCATGTCTTAACCTTATCACTGGTTCAGTACCCCTTGATGAGCAGAAATGAATATGCTGTGTCTTTTTAAAATTAAGAGTGACACCAGATTCGCAGAAAACCAATCAATGATACTTTTTAAGAAATCTGTTTACCATTTCTTCTGTTTCTGTATGTATGCCTGGATTGATTATAATACTAGTGTCATCTGTAAAAAGAACTAATTCTGCTTGTTGTGTATTAGACAGGAAATCCTTTATATATATGACGAACAATAGTGGAACTAATACTGAACCTTGGGGAACTTCATACGTGATTTCTCTCCAGTCAGAATTATGTCCCGTGGTTATGCTGGTTGAGTTGCTAAGTATACCGTATTTACTCGAATCTAAGCCGCACCTGAAAAATGAGACTCGAAATAAAGGGAAAAAAAAATTCCCGAATCTAAGCCGCACCTGAAATTTGAGACTCGAAATTCAAGGGGAGAGAAAAGTTTTAGGCCGCACCTCCAAATCGAAACAAAGTTGGTCCATTGTAATATGAGACACAATTTAGGTCGAATGAATGACGATACAGCTACAGTAGTTTGGTTCGAGTCGTAAGCTTAGCAGTTAAGCTTTACCAGGTAGCCATTGCTACGCGTCAGGCGCTCCGTCAGTATTTTTCACGTGCTTCGTCTGGTTTGAATCGATTGCTTATTTTGCTTTGATCTGATAAGTCCCGTTTTCTTTGTTATAGGTGTTTACGCCACTGTAAGCTGAAAATGCATTACTGTACTGTGTCATGCACTGTTTGTCGCATTCTGATAGTGCGTGTTTACGGCCTGTCGCCGCTCGCCGCATGGCTTGCTTTTGTGCGTGCTACCGCCGCTTTTTAAAAAAAAAAAAAAAAAAAAAAAAAAAAAAAAAAAAAAAAAAAAAAAAAAAAAAAAAAGAGGAATCGTTGGAATCGTCTCATTAGCGAAACAATGGCAAGAGACTGCTGTTTGTTGTTACTTTCTTTGATAATGATCAACAAGAACCAAATAATAGACTGCGTATGATAGAACATGTTCTGAACGAGAGTTAGGTGAAAATTTTTCTCCGTTTGAAAATCTTTGCAGCCGCTTCTTTAGTACATAAAATTCTGCACAGAAATTAGTGATCTTAGATTTAAAAATCTAGTCAGTTGCCGTGCTTCATTTCTGACTGTATCACTATCAGGCATAAAAATAATACGAATATAAACATGACACGATACGTATATTCTTCCGCGTTTGCTGTTGTCTCGCTCTAGTTTCGCAGTTTATTAGGCAGACAGGATTTAAATGAGATAGCAGCAAACACGAAAGAATACATGTCAAAATGTTTATATTCGTATTATTCTTATGGTGAAGAGAATAGCGCATGTGATTCACATTTCATCAGGTTCCTACTAGCAACCATCTCTTCTCACAGGTAGGAAAAAATTCAGAACCTAGAGTTGGCCATATTGACAAATATCCCAAACAGTCTTGCCAATCGTATTTTCGTAGTACATTGAAATTCTGCTACATTCGAAGATGAACAATACGGAATTTGTATTTACTTCGTTGGATAATGTATGAAAATGGTCGAAACTCGGGACGGAGAAAAAAAGCTCGTCTTCCACCTTTTTTAAAAATTTATTTATTGACGCAGAGGTTTTGGCGCCAGTATTTATCTTTGTGTCTACAAAGCATGCTACATATATTCGACGGCAGAAGTTAGTTGTGGCGGCACCTACTAACATTTTTCAGAACTTCCGCTTGCTTTGCACTCGATTCTAAGCCGCAGGCGGTTTTTTGAATTACAAAAACAGGAGAAAAAGTGCGGCTTAGATTCGAGTAAATACGGTAAATGTCTGCTTCTTTTGGTTAGATGTGACATTATACGTTGGTTGACTATACCATGAATCCCATCAAACATCAATTTATGTAGGAGTATATCGTGATTCGCACAATCAAATACCTTAGACAGGTTGCAGAAAATACGAACCGGTGCTATTATATTATTTAATTCTTGTAAAATCTAGTGAGTGAACGTGTAAATAGCATGCTCAGTAGAGCAACGCATCTGAAATCGAAACTGCGATTTGCTGAGGTTATTATTGCTGCTAAGGTGATAAACTACTCTAGAATACACCGCCACCTGAAAAACAATGTAAAATGATATCAGTCTGTCCAAAGTGGTCCAAAGACTGGAAGAAAAAATATAGTGAACAGATGAAATGGTATTGCAAGAAAAATATGAATAACAAATAAGGAATCGGAATTAGCTCTTGGTCCTTAGTTGGCCCATCCGAGAAGAAAAAAAAAAAAAGCTTAAGTTATGCACTTGCCGTGACGTGCGGATGAGCGCATGGGAAACATTGTTTCGAAAAGTAATGGAGACGTCAGTATAGAGAAACAAGCCGTAGCATTTCAGACTGAGGACACCGATGGATGTTTAATTTGTCTGGAAGTTTCACTGGAAATTATTCTCCTCGCAGTCAAAGTTGTAAGTTGTCCTTTTGTGGTAATAAAATTACAGAGTCGAATGTTAGATTTTTTGGTGAGAGTTTTAAGATTTGTGGACACTGACAGTCAAAAGAACTACTCCCCAAGATGGATTTTTTTCAGTTTGCTCCGCGTTTACGTTACGAGGTATTCTGTTACAGGAGCAGCTAGACTAGGGAACGTCAGGACGGCGTTTGTAGCACTCCACGGTCTTAAACGAGCGAGTTCCTCTTCCACGCCGTATTACATTTCTCGGGAGCAGTGAAGCGAAAACCCGTCCAGAGTTGAAAACAAATGTCCGCGCTTGCGCCGGCTCCGCCGTGGACCGACT
This sequence comes from Schistocerca piceifrons, assembly GCF_021461385.2. NCBI lineage: Eukaryota > Metazoa > Arthropoda > Insecta > Orthoptera > Acrididae > Schistocerca > Schistocerca piceifrons. The sequence goes on along the minus strand of NC_060138.1, from coordinate 987,760,364 downwards.
GCACAACGACAGAGACCTAGCTCGAAATTCTTTTGCCCGAGTCCTCCCCTCCACCACGGCTGTCAGCGGTTGGAATGTTGCCCCCGCCACATTTGCCTGGCAGAGCTGAAAGCAATTTTTAGAGCGCAGTACTACGTTCGCCTGGGTGGGTTAACAGCACGCAGTAATCGAACTCTTCCTACTTCATACACAGCGAGGGAAGCGTAATTCGGGAAAACTGCGTCGCGAAGCAGAGGGCAGAGTAATGAGGTGGTTAGTAATGCCTGGCTCAGAAGCTCCATGATTATATTTCTGGGCATCTTACTCTAGAAACTAGGGAGAAACCGGTAGCATTAGCTTCAACAAGTGCATCTGGAAAGACTGCACTTGGATCAAGGCATCAGGTTTCGAGTGTATCCTCCTGTCGTTGCACACAGAGTTTGTCGAAACCATGAGTGACTATCAAACCATATTTGCTTTTTCAGAGCTGCTCAAAATAAAGTCGTTAAGACAACGTACTTTTTCGATCTAGTTTTTATTTAGGACGAATCTACAGACATTAAAATAGTACAGATTTATAGACTTTAGAATTTTGCGATGTATAATATTATGTATAAAGGTCAGTCCTTACAAATATCTACTTAACCACAGCTGCGGTAGGAAGACGCAAATGGAAGATACACTACTGGCCATTAAAATTGCTACACCAGAAAGAAATGCAGATGATAAACGGGTATTCATGGGACAAATATATTATTGCCATTCGTGCACCCAGGTTCGTCGTTGAGTACACCATCGCAGGCACTCATGTTTGTGATGCAGCGTCAAGGGTAACCGCAGCCATCGTCTCCGAGCTGATAGTCCATGCTGCTGCAAACGTCGTCGAACTGTTCGTGCAGATGGTTATTGTCTTGCAAACGCCCCCATCTGTTGACTCTGGGATCGAGACGTGGCTGCACGATCCGTTGCAGCCATGCGGATAAGATGCCTGTCAACTCGACTGCTAATGATGCGAGGCCGTTGGGATCCAGCACGGCATTCCTGAACCCACCGATTCCACGTTCTGCTAACAGTCATTGGATCTCGACCAACGCGAGCAGCAATGTCGCGATATGATAAACCGCAATCGCTATAGGCTACAATCTGACCTTTATCAAAGTCGGAGACGTGATGGTACGCATTTCTCCTCCCTACACGAGGCATCAGAACAAAGTTTCACCAGGTAACGCTGGCCAACTGCTGTTTGTGTATGAGAAATCGGTTGGAAACTTTCCTCATGTCAGCACGTTGTAGGTGTCGCCACCGGCGCCTGCCTTGTGTGAATGCTCTGAAAAGCTAATCATTTGCATATCACAGCATCTTCTTCCTGTCAGTTAAATTTCGCGTCTGTAGCACGTCATCTTCGTGGTGTAGCAATTTTAATGGTCAGTTGTGTATTTCATGTCAATAAATGCGAAACATCGGAGCATTATTGTACACTACCGTCTGCCATATTTTCAACAATAAAACAATCCACGTGACTGATGGAAACATTTTATCACAGATTAGATACGTGACAGGGGACAACTGATCACAGACAACAAAGATCACAGACTGGACACGATCTCTGAATTGTGGAATTCGGTATGGTGTGATACCTCTACGTGCTGCATTCATAGTAATGTGGAATCAACGACGGCCTGGTTAGTTGATGGCGAATTGCTCTTTCCGAAGTTTGTGTGCCAGTCCACAAATAACATTGCCTCACAAAAAAAAGTGGAGCACCCAGAAGGTGAAGAGGAAACGAAATGAAATTTCACGAGTTGTGAGGATATGTGATGTAATTTAAGCGATTACAAAATCAGATTAGATTTACAAAGAACTTCGCAATATGAGTCCACTTATCAGTATGACCTGCACCCCCTCTGGTGCGGATGCATTCTTGATTCGGTAGGGAAGGGTGTCATAAAATCGCTGGTATTCTCTCCTGATGCTAACTGACCCAAAAATGTTGCAACTGGTCCTCAATATTCTGGTTAGAGGCACTAGGATGGAACTGATATCCCACACACGTTCTTTCAAGGACAGATCTGGGGATCTTGCTGGCCACAGAAGCTCCTCAACATCACACAGAGTTTATAGAGGCAGGTGTCATGCGTGTAAGAGCATTTTCGTTTGATAAGTGGCACCACGATACTGTCGCATGCGAAGCGGCACTTACGTGGTTGGCTGGAATCCTGACACCGAGTATGCTTGCCCTCACATTCACACACAGTCTAATATCGTGTCACTGTCAAATCTGAATCCCCCAAAAATCTTGATACTGCGCGATTCCACCAGCCTGCCAAATAGAGAACTACAATCAGGTCCACTTCAAACCCTGCCAAGTGCCGATAACACTGCATTACATAAGCAGACGACGTCTCTTTGTCCTTTGCAATGGTCACTCAACACCTGACAAATGCCGCCAATTATTGTCCTGTTGAATTATGGAATGTGGAATTAACTGATGAAAGAATAGTACCTCCGTCTCTCGAACCTCCATAGTATGGTAGTTGCTGCTCAGATTACTTTCAGTACGTAGAAGTTCTGATCGCACATTGTTTCCAATGATAACCCAAACTATTAAATTTGGCTTTAGACTGCATTGCTGCTCTACATTGCAAAATGCTAGGTTGCGGTCATAACTGTATCGTTTAAGATCTATGCAACCATCGCTGATGGACTGCCTGAATCGCGAGTACCACGAGTGCAGCTCGCTGGAGAGGCCGTTGAGCTCTTGACGCTGACATGTTCTCACCTGTCACAGTGTTCCAGAGTGTACGATTCGCTACGATCTTGCGGACAAGTCTGCGATCATCCAGTTCTGTGGTCACACTGCACGTTCCAGTAGCCACTCGTCACTCTGCGTGGTACTCTTCTCTCCGGTTCCGCACACACACACACACACACACACACACACACACACACACACACACACACCTTTTACGAGCCGAGATTTCAAGGTATTCACGGAAAACCGATCACTCAGCTTCGAATTCGATCACATGCTGATTTGCCCCCTTTGACGTATAGGAAACGCATCGGCACTGGTGTTCACCTTTCCACCCTGTCTGCCAACTCGTCGTGAGTCTGACTGATCTACCAATGACGCTTGCGATCACAGAAACTGGGGTTCTGTTGAGCCTATGCATGCTGCGCCTCAGCAACTTATTGATGGTAACCCTGTCCTACAAATCCTCCGAGTCCAGAATCATTTGGGTCGGAATACCTGATTCCAATTATTTCACAAACGTCTATGCAGAACAGTGCTGCGACAGTCACTGATTCTCGTCAGAAAATGAATGGGGATAGAAAAAAATCAAAACAAGCACTTAGCCGTAAGTGAAATCTAAGGATTAGTTAAGACTTCAGCAACTCGTTCGACGCAGAAATCCTCATAGCGTTATGTAGGTTTCAGAAAAATTGTGGGTCCAAACAAATGATTATAAAGAATCCTCATTGATTGCAAATTGAAACCGGATGTTGACCTAGGTTTCGGCGCGGATAACCACGCCTTCTTCGGGACACACTAAAGCTACAAACTGCCTAAAGAGGCATGGTCCAACGCCCTTTTGGGCGTTCTGTATGTTGGTTATCCGCTCCGAAACCTAGGTCAAATCCGGTTTCAATTTGAAATCGAGGAGCATTTTTTATGATCTTTAAATTATTCACGATTGCTGACGCGCTGCAATGTTAAAAGTTCTCAGATCCAAACAAAGGCCTCAACAACTGAAGAACTTGAACAGAAGCATACGAAGAAGTAAAATACTAAATGATACGACGTACTAGACGAACGTATGCAGGTAGAAATGAATTTGTAACGTAAACTTCATGTTTTCTTATGACCCGAAAGCTTACAGTGTCCTACGAGTGACGACTGTCAGCCTTTTTCCCGGGAGACCCCTATGTCGCTTCACAACAGTTCGAAGACCCTGCAGGGCTGCGACGTGAGGTTTTATGTGTTTCTGTCCACCAGACGTAAGCTGAACCAAAGCCAGATATTTAGACGGAGTAATTATAGTCTTTTCTCCGGGAGAAAAAATGAGCATTTAAGTGCTCTCTTTCAAACTGTACTGAAATGTCGCTTTAAGTTCATACACGACTCTTAAGCTAGACACGGTTCAAGAACGAAGTCGAAAAATACAACTGATACTGAATTTAAGAAAAGTACTCAAGTAATCAATTGCGATTACTTTATAAATCACGACATATGACACGAACAGTTACATATTGTCTAATGGAACAGCGTGAGTCTCAACACAAGATTAGCTTGAGAAAAAATTAACTATGTGAATTCTGAATAAACGTGACACCAGCTTAAATAGAACATGGATAATTTTGAGATGACACATCACTCTGTTACAGAATCCTGGCCATTACAATTTCATCCCCATTAAAAGTGTATGCAAAACGTCAAACTGGAATGAAATGTACTACGTGGTTGGGTATGCAACTGGTTAGCATTTCAGTGCAGCCACACAACGTAGATAGAAGTTACGTCATCTACATTCTTTATAAAAGGATAGATTAGGCACGGGTGTCTCATTCAGAAATAATCAGAGAGAACATCGGAGTGATGTCTCGTCTAAGAAGTAGAAACGTCTAAAGGCATGTGCTAGAATTCTACAGTAGCAGGATCGTGACATACCGTGACTACGAATATCTTTTCACGACACAACAGCTCGCGTTGCTCACGCTTGCCCACAACTGTCATGACAACACGGAATCATTGGCTTCAGTAGTACCATACTGAACGCCATGCAGGAACTCAATGGCCTCATATGACTAGCGCCCAAGAGGAACATCATATTGTTCGCCCAGCCGCGCGGAATCGTACAGTCATGTCACGTAGCTTGAGTCTTGAAATGGGATTCTTTCGAACAAAACATCCACATGGACATCGCAGTCACGTCTGGAGCATCACAGACTGTAAGTATGGCAACGATTCTTGTGGCTTCCCTTGACGCGATAACAGTCATGCGAATATGGAATCAGTTGGTTTGGTAGGGCCACACTCAACGCCATGCAAGATTTCAAAGGTCTGACACTAATAGCATCATAATGGACATTTCGTTGTGAGGAGGCTCTGAGTAAAACGAAGGTTGCCAGATCATTCGTCATCGCCGTAACGGCCCTCCAAAAGCCGTTAAGTTATGGGGTGCTATTAGGCACACATTATGATAAGCTCTAGCATGCATAGCCGGTAATTTGCCTCTCCGAATAGCAGCGCCGTTTGAAGCTCCATGTCACGGATTGCGCGGTCCCTCCAGCCGGAGGTTCGAGTCCTCCCTCGAGCTTGGGTGTGTGTGTGTTGTCCGTAGCATAGTTCAGTTAAAGTAGTGTGTAAGTCTAGGGACCGATGACCTCAGCAGTTTGGTCCCTTAAGAATTCACACACATTTGAACATTTTACCCGGTAATTAGATCAACAATCGTTAGATTTCCGACGTGTTAAGAACATAGATTGCACTCTTTCTTCGAAATCTTACATTATCTAACACCGCACGTCGCCCGTGTTCTGCAGTTAGAGTTCGACTGTTACCCTAGTGGAGCACGTTCTTTACATCTATCCCGGGTTCGATTCCCGGCGGGGTCAGGGATTTTCTCTGCCTCGTGATGGCTGGGTGTTGTGTGATGTCCTTAGGTTAGTTAGGTTTAAGTAGTTCTAAGTTCTAGGGGACTGATGACCATAGATGTTAAGTCCCATAGTGCTCAGAGCCATTTGAACCATTTTTTTCTTTACATCTATCGCCCATTGTAACCAATGGAGAGGATACAGTGGTTAGCACATTGGACTCGTATTCGGAAGAACGACAGTTCAAATTCGGTTCTAGACATCCAGATTTAGGTTTTCTGTGATTTCCCCAAATCGTTCCAGGCAAATGCCAAGATGGTTTCTTAGAAAGAGCATGGACGATTTTCTTCCCCATCCTTGTTACATTCCGAGTTTGTCCTCCGTTTCTAATGACCTCGATCTCGACGAGACGTTAAATCTTAATATTCCTCCCTTCCTTCTCACCAACATCCGTTTGGTTGGTATATTACTTCGGGGATTAAGACACTAAAGTGCAAGATCATCAGTCCCTAGTTCGTGGAATAATTCACCCATAGTTGTTGACGTCAACCATAAATCAAAAAATGTTCAAATGTGTGTGAAATCTCATGGGACTTAACTGCTAAAGTGATCAGTCCCTATGCTTTCACACTACTTAACCCAAATTATCCTACGGATAAACACACACACACGCCCATGCCCGAGGGAGGACTCGAACCTCCGCCGGGACCAGCCGCACAGCCCACGATTGAAGCGCCTTAGACCGCTCGGCTAAGCCTGCACGGCAAACCATAAATCTGATCGAATTGTGATACTATGAAAAAATCGAGGTATTGCGGGAAATACTGATACCAGAGATAGGAAATAGCTTCGTGAGAGTTAAAATGATGCGCGTCGGACAGGTCTGCAAGCCAGAGAGCTGACGACGGCGCCCCTGGTCTCATTCGCGACGAGAGGCACTCCCCCAGCGTGTGAAACCCCTCCGACCCGACGCTTGGATATGACAGTACCGGAATAAACAATTCCTTCTAGTCAGGTGAAGAGGAAATCCGTAACAGTAAAAATGAAAAGGCTAAAGGCTAAAAGTGTAATGACAACCAGCAATACCGACAATAGTAAAACAAGGTAGATGAGTGGGTGGACGCAGTCGAGAATCCCTCGTGGCTCATAATCTGGTCATGGGTTGTGGAAAGACTGGCAAGCCACCAATCGCCAGCCAGTACGGTTGATGAACTCTGGCGTTGAGTTGAAACAGTATGGAATGATGTACCCGTATCTGTCAGCCTCATTTTGACTTGATGCCTAGCCTGGGTAAAGCCATCGTGTCTGCCAGAGATAGCAGCACTGGTACAAAATTAAACATCCTTTATGTCCCAAAGTACAAACTGAATCATATAGTCTTCCTACTACACAACAAACACGCATTTCGTAAAATTTAGATATCTGCTACCCTTCCTGGTGTTGCAGTTTTAACGGCCAGCAATGTACCTTCCGACGAAATGTATCTGTGGAATGGCGGTTTTCTTTCTACTTATGCATTACCAATACGAGATGGATCTTTCTGGGCAAAATGATATTCCACCGGGAGTGTTTTAGACCGTCATTTTTTTTAACTGCAGACTTATGGATTCATTAATTTACTTCCAATAAAATTTATAATCTTCAGCTGGAGCTCATCTCTCCATGATCTAGATCTTACAACATGTAATAAGATTTGTCATACAAAATGTGTATTTTAGAGGATTTGTGGCGGCAGTAAGCTTGAATCTAACCATGTTGCTTCCTTCAGCTGTCTCTGTTTTAAGTACAGTGACAAGGATACAATTTGTAACGCATCTACACTAATTAACCGTTAAAACAATAACATAAAATATTCAGATTATTGTTGTGAATTCTTAGAAATTTTTTGCTTCAACTATTTCTTGTAAATTCTAAGTTATACGTGGGTGGGTAATTACAATACTGTTGTATTTGTAGCAACACACATGTGTAGACATAAGTCAAAGGGAATGATAATGTAAAACTTGACGTACAACCTCAAACTGATCAGCATCAATAGTGTCTCGGAAGTGAAGTGCAGATGACGTGGATGGCGCGAAAAGTTAACACGTGCATTGGAATAGATAAAGACAGAAGTCTTGCTATGAAGCGAAGCAGTGCTCTGTGATAATTACTTTAAGTCAGTTCGTGATAACTTCCGCATGAGTGCATAACGTCAGTTCGTGACAACTACCGTGGTTGGAAGCATATTGGCGTGTGCTCTCATGAATGTGTGGCTAATATGTACAACATGCAAGAAGAATATTAGAGCGGATGTACTGTGGAGGTTTTCTGCTCTAAATACCAAGTACCAGCCTGTAACAAATTGCCTACATCACGTACAGCACTTAAGTAGAACTTCAATAGGATGACGTGCATATGAATACGCGAGTTCTATTACATGGAGCCATATCTAAGATCAGCCGCGAACTGAGGACGTAATTCGTCAACCACGGCCAGCAAAAGGCAAGATCGAAGCCTTGTGTATATTATTTTTCTAACATGTGCTGATTAATAACTTTTGCTAGTTCTGAACAACATAAATCATAAAGAAATTAAGTGTTTGCTAATGAGTAGAAATTAGCCTACCAATCCTTTCACTTTAAGTAAGTTTGTGTGTGCCTAACTAAGGAAGTAATCAGTAATAGTGCTTCACAGTAAACTGAAATATTTTACACTTCCAAAGAGGTTACCTTCTCTCGTTTTATATGAACAAGTTCAGACACCAAAGGCCATTAGCCATGCAGAAAGTCAGTACTTTTGCATGGGATTATTAGAACGAGAAGTAACTACTTTTATGCAATTGCTACATACTCTAACAGCAATAATAAATACTTCTTTGAAGTGTCTGACAGAAAGAGTGTTTTGTCTTGCATTTCCTTATTAATAGCAAAAGTGGTTGTTTCACTGCTTATTAAAGTTCATGAAAATATTAACAGATGTAAACACTATTAACTAACTGATAATATAATTGCTGTTGGTATTACTGTTTGAAAGTGTACACGACAGAGAAGTAATTAAGTAATTACAGTATTAGGATGGAAGTAAATGAAATAGTTTGGTACTGCAACACTTTTAGCGTAAATGCACATCTTAAAGTTACTGTATGACTGTTGCTTTTGCTTATACAAGACAGGCTGCACTGACCTCCAGTGGGTCCGTGAAGTTAAACCAGTTTTGTAGCCACACGTTATTTAAAAGTAAATGCATTACGTTAACAGTTCGTTGAATCGCTGCAAAGAAATAACTTTTACGTTTAGTCAGTATTTTAGTTAATACAGTACTGGATTTAACACAGACAACAATAAATATTTCATCGTGTTTTAAGTTACCATAACAGCTTTCCAAATCAGCCAGAGCCTATGTCTGTTTACGCAAGGTTTATGGTACTTTTCAAAATTAATGTCAACTACTGTAATCAGATTCTGACACAGTCAAGCTTTTCAAATTAAACACTTTCACAGTATTTTAGCATCATTAACCTTTCAAGTGGATGGTTTGACGGAAAGTACTGGCTTCTGTCTGATTAGATGTGTGTACTGCATTGCCACAAACTGTACAAAATAAGACAGATACGCAAGTTGCAAGTGATGGTGCTTATTAACGACCAATCTGGAGCGTGTCATTCTGTCTTCGGACACTGACTGCCGATTTGCTACCTAGTTCGCAGTTTAGGCACACTATATACATTTCAGGAGTTAACTGATTTGCTGCTGTGTGCCAGAAGCAGATCTCGTTTATTAATTCTTTTCTTCATCTGAAGTACTTCACTGCACTACTTTTCTTTTATTAAACACAGTGGTTTCTTCAAAACTGCTTTGCAAAGGCAACTGTTTATTTATATTAATGAGAAACATTAATTAATTTCATTAAGCGCGCGTTACTAATTGCTTATCTGAGATTTAGAGAAAATTAAATTTACTGTCATAGCGAACAGAAGTTATTAAGACTGAATTAAGTCCACAAGACTTGGATTTGATTGATAGGATTAGTTCTAAATTTGGATCTTCAGATTTGGTTAACGGTTATAGGAGAGATGGAGACAGTGCCGTTAGAAATTGTGGTGTTACGATAACCTATCGATCAGGATTGGTAATCCACAAATGTTGTCATAATGTATATCCGCGGAAGAATGCTCCTATCGGAACACAAAAAGGCGAGTTTAAAAGACTCTGACTGAAAATTGGGGTACCAGCTGCCTCATTCTACCTTCACCAGCGCCTTTAAAAATTTTCGCAATAGTTTTGGCATGCGAACATATTCGCACTCCTTTTAATATGGAACTCACCTCTCACTCACACAATCTCCCCTAATTACAGCTCGTTCGCACCCACTAGTTCACCGCTGTAGATGGCTTAGATTCATCCACTGTCATTTGCCCATTCTTATTCATTCATTCAGCCCAAATCATTGCCATTATCTCTCTGTGTCTCTCTGTCACTGTTTACTGCCTCATAGGCACAGTCTCTTTCATTCTGTCTCACTACTACTGCCTCCTCTTAATGTCACTGTCTCCCTCTTGTGCTCTGTTACTGCTACTGTCTCACTCATTCCTTCCCACCGCTGCTTTCTCCTCTTACTGTCAGTCTCTCTCTCTTCCTCGTTACCACTGTCACAGACTGTCTATCATTATCACTCGTTCTCACCCACTTCCACTTTATCCTTCTCTTTATTTATCTTCCAAAGGCACTGTCTACTTCACTCTTTTTCCTAGTACTGATTTGTCACTGTCAACTATGTACCACTGCCAGTGTGTCCCTCTCTTTCTCCCACATAAAAATTGTCTCCTTCTCTCTTTCTGTACCACAACCATTATTTACTATAATCCATTATAGTACTGATTTGTCACTGTCAACTATGTACCACTGCCAGTGTGTCCCTCTCTTTCTCCCACATAAAAATTGTCTCCTTCTCTCTTTCTGTACCACAACCATTATTTACTATAATCCATTATTTATTACTTTTCCGTCTTCCTCCCACTGTCATTGCCTCCTTCTCTCTCAGCATGAACAGGTACGAATATGCTCGCGTGCCAAAATTTTTGAGAAAATTTTCTATAGGTGCTTAGGAAGGTAGGATGAGGCAGTCGGTACCCCGCTTTTCAGTCGGACTATTTTAGAGAGGAGCATATTCGCCTTTCAGTGCTCCGATAGCAGCATTTTTCCGCTCGTTCCCTGCTTTTTCCCGCCTCAGTAGGGCATGTCACCCATGTGAAAAGAACTTCGTGGGTCACAAAAATTTTGATAGTTTACTTAAGTGAAACTGAAATAACGCAAATTTAATTTTACACCTCACACTGAATCTTACGTGCGCAAAAATTTTGCTTATGCTTCAGTACTGCAACATGGGATTCCCAGAACCATTTTGCGATAACAGAGATACTTTACAACATATTTCTCCGTGCTACATCAGTTTATAAACTGTGTTTCTCCTCACACCGTATTTTACAGGTACAAGTGGGATAATTTTAAAACTCTGTATCTAGGAAACGGATAGAGATATCAAGAAATTTTCAAGGTCGTTCAGGACCGGGTTCTTAGGAATATGTGTAAAAATTAAAGTCATTTCCTGCGCCGTCTTGGAACTGAGGCTCGGTTTTGGTACCTAAAAACCATGTTTTTGGGGAGTTTCTCGATAATGGACAAAGAATTTTGAAAACGGGAAGATTGCACTTCTAGATAAATACCTAAAGAATGTAATGTTAAAATTTTAGCAGTTTTCTACCGTTATTTATTATTTATATTTCGCCTCAAATCAGATTTTACGTGTACCTATAAAGTAATTTTGAAACTCTGTATCTCTAAAATGAATTAAAATATCAAGAAAACTTTCCAGGTTGTTCGAGATCGGCGTCTTACGAATATATCGTAAAAGTTTCAGCCATTTGCCGTGCGTAACCGTCTTGAAACTTTTAGGGTGGGGGGAGTTTCCCCGGCACTGCCCAGGAACTAAATGCCTCCATAAGTGCCCTAAGGCCCACTCTAGACCACATCAAATGCAGAAAGAAACAAGCGATTTGCTTTATTTGCCTAAGGAGGAGGAAGTGTGAAATATTCTTACTTTCATAATGTACTATAGTACAGTGAAACTAAGACAATCCTTCTGTTGGTTATACAAATTATCCCTGACGAAAGGGCTATCCAAAGCACTTGAGTCTACTTTTCCATCATTAATAGAACCCGAGTTATGAGCCCGGAAGAATTCCATTTTTATGCGCTGCGCTTTGGAACAAACACTGTAGCGCCAAAGAAACTGGTAGAAGCATGTGTATTCAAAATATGTAAACAGGCAGCATACGGCGCTATATATGGGCCTTCTAAGCCGAAGGGCCACTCGTGTACCCTTGATGACTGCACGACACAAAGCTTTACGCCTCGCCTGGGCCCGTGAATAGTCGGCCGCTGTGGCCGAGCGGTTCTAGGGGCCTCAGTCCGGAACCGGGGTGCAACGGTTCGAATCCTGCGTCGGGTATGGATGTGTGTGATGTCCTTAGGTTAGTTAGGTTTAAGTAGTTCTAATTCTAGGAGACTGATTACCTCAGATGTTAAGTCCCATAGTGCTTAGAGCCATTTGAACCATTTTTTGACTTGGCCCGTCAGCACCGACATTGAGCTGTTGATGACTGGAAACATGTTGCCCGGTCGGAAGAGTCTCGTTTCAATTTTTATCGAGAGGATGGACGTGTACGGGTATGGAAACAACCTGATGAATACATGGACCCTGTATGTCAGCAGGGAACTGTTGAACCTGGTGGGGGCTAATAGTGTGGGGCGTGTGCAGTTGGAGTGATATGGGACCCCTGATACGTCTAGATACGGCTCTGGAGGTAACACTTGCGTAAGCATCCTATCCGATCACCTGTATACATTCCATGTCCATTGTACATTCCGTCGGACTTGGACAATTCCAGCAGGACCATGCGACACATCCGCCCCCTCCCATCAGAATTGCCTACAGAGTGGTTCCAGGAATACTCTTCCGAGCTGAGGCACTTGGCACTGGCTCTGAGCACTATGGTCATCAGTCGCCTAGAACCTAGAACTACTTAAACCTAACTAAGCTAAGGACATCACACACATCCATGTCCGAGGCAGGATTCGAACCTGCGACCGTAGCGGTCGCGCGGTTCCAGACTGTAGCGCCTAGAACTGCTCGGCCACTCAAGCCGGCTGAAGCATTTGCTCTGGCTACCAAACTCCTCAGACATAAACATTATTTAGCATATATGGGATGTCTTGCAACGTGCTGTCCAGAAGAGATATCCGCCCCCTCGCACTCTTACGGATGTATGGATAGCCCTGCAGGGTTCATGGTGTCAGTTCCCTTCAGCACTACTTCATACATTAGTCGAGTCCACGCTACGTCGTGTTGCGGCACTTGTGCGTGCTCGCTGGGCGCCTACACGATATTAGGCAGGTTCTTTGGCTGTTCAGTGTATTACGAAGCGCTTTTTGTCGCATGCATGCCGGTAACTGGATACAACCACTGTCGCTAAATGAGAGAAGAAGAGTACCTGAAAACTACGCAGCACAGAAGCCACTTTGGCACAGTGATAGCGAGTACACAAACCTTGAATGGTGCGAGGTGCGGCTGACAGCGTACGTAGAAAGTGAAGTCGACATAGCAGCACTCTGCTGGGTCCGCCTGCTGCTGCTGCTGCCGCTGCAGCAACGAGTCCTTGCCGCCGTTCATGCTGCCGTAGTAGTAGAACTTGCCAGCGTGCAGTCCGTAGCCACTGTACATCGTGGGCGGCACCACCGGCCCCACCTTCCACGTATTTTGCTTCCTGTGAGGAGGGCCACAGTATGGGTGTAAACAATGACGACACACGTACAACCCGTAGTATCACTCACACCTGACGATTTCCTTGCGATATTCAAAATGGTTCAAATGACTCTGAGCACTATGGAACTCAACATCTGTGGACATCAGTCCCCTAGAACTTAGAACTACTTAAACCTAACTAACCTAAGGACATCACACACATCCATGCACGAGGCAGGATTCGAACCTGCAACCGTAGTGGACGCGCGGTTGCAGACTGAAGCGCCTAGAACCGCTCGGCCACACGGGCCGGCCTTGCAATATTGATGACGCCTCGAGAGTAAGTGTTTTGCAATAACAAAAAAAGAGGCACCAGCATCTTCATAAAACCGTGTCTGGAAACAGTTTGTTAACATTCGAAAACCACTCTTCAATTTGATTGTTGTTCAGAATGAATTATAAATGAAGAAAAATATTACACACCCAGCGTCATATATTGAGATATAAACACACAATATTTTTTTTCTTGCTTCTGTGTCCATAGATGATAACAGAATCGAATTTCATAAAATGGAGAAATCTAGAGGAACCTTTTCATTGTTCCTGCGTACTTGCACAAGCCAGAAGGAAAGAACGGCGAGCCTGCACAACAGCCACGTGTTGTACAAACGGCTCGAGCTGGCTATAAATGCTTGCAGAACATTTGGCTGTTCTATTGCATCAGTCCTTCCTATACTAGTTATGTTGGATGCGACCGGACGGGTGACGTGATTTTCACTTACACTTGTTTACTTCATCGCTTCTTTTAGTCACTGGCATCCTCAGTGCCTCTCTTCGAATATCAGATACCTAACATCATTCCCCATCTGCAATATCAGATCGGCTATGTCCAGCCTTGTGGCTGTACCTTTGCATAACACTGTGTTTATCCCTATTCCCTCCTCCATTTCAGCTATACGGCTATCGAACATATGGGTCTGTAACATGCTTCTTATGCAAAATACTGTAACAGTGCACTGGGAAGGAAATTAAAACTTTATCTGTCACCAGCGGCATAGCTTCCCTCTCTGCATATTCCAGTTGTTTTCCCTATGTCCAACTAAACCAGCATGTCTGTAATTTTGTAAATTACCTTTTCTTCTCTCGTCCCTTTCTATTTCACTTTTTTCTTCCCGTCTCACCAGTTAATCTCATCCAATTATTTATTGCTCTTTTTTCGGTCGATCAACTTCTCCTCCACATTGACGTCTTTTGTACTGTTACTATCCGTGTCTGTTAGATGTGACCCCTCATATTCGACCAGAAAGCAATTACAAAATTGCTTAATGTTGTAAGGCTAACATAGACACATTACTTTACACTTTATCAATATTATTATTATTATTATTATTATTATTATTATTGTCAGCTGAGGTACCCGACTTCGCTCAGGGAGTTGATATGAGATTGTGTGATAGCTGGAAGAAAGAATAAACTTTTAAGTATAAGAGGTAAAAAAAATACGGATAACATATTCTAAATGTTTACAGTACTTGTCAAAATATACGAGGTAAAATTTTTTTATTGAAAACATATTCTAAATATTTACAATAATTGTTTATGAGCAACATCTTTCATCTTGTTATCCGGGGTATATTTGTACAAATTTTTCGAATTGCCTACTCGAGAACAAGCTACGTGTAGTTGAGCGTGAGAGAAACATGAGTATTTGAGGTTGATGCCGCTATATTTTAAAACTTGTACTTGCGCTTTGTTAATTGTTAAACGGTGTGTGTGTTTGATTGGAATCTGATATCTTTTAAAATGGTTCAAATGGCTCTGAGCACTATGGGACTTAACATCTGAGGTCATCAGTCCCATAGAACTTAGAACTACTTAAACCTAACTAACCTAAGGACATCACACACATCCATGCCCGAGGCAGGATTCGAGCCTGTGATCGTAGCGGTCACGCGGTTCCAGACTGAAGCGCCTAGAACCGCTCGGCCACTCCAGCCGGCGGTATCTTTTAAATTCGAATGGCAGTTCGGTAGAGATCAGCAGTATGTAACGGAACTGAAATGAGGGTAGGCTGCCAGTAATTTGGAGCCCGCGCGTCGGAAACGGGCGCACTGGTGTGAGACTGCCAGGGAGTGCACCCTGATGCCATCTATTGGCGAAGCCGGGAATTAGCGCTACCTGTCAGACAATGCATTAAGCTCTCGGAGTCAAATATATTCTTTTTCTTGGTAATTATAAGTTATTACTGTATAACCTAATATTGTAAAGCGCTAGTAGTAAATTATTATGACTGGTATGAACTCCAGGGTAATAAATATAAATTTTCTTAAATACTAAATTATTTCAGTTAAAAGGTGGTAGGGGAACGCCCCCACTCTTGGTGATACGAGCGTAGCTAGGGGTAGCTGGAGACACAGGGACTGAACAATGGAATGACCTGGGGAGTGTTGACGTGATCGGACGTGTGTAACTGTGCTCACGCAAAAGTGATTGTGCAACAGCGAAGAGGCGAATATCGTCGCCGTTTGTGGAGTAAAACGCGACGAATGGTTATCGAAGCCGCCTCCATGCCACTGGGGCTGATTGTAAGAGTTCCTGCGTCCAGATTTTATGGCGGACGTGCAGTAGCTTATACGAGTGCTACGGCTCGTAGTTCCAGCCGCCATTAAGGGCATGAGGCGTGAAGAGCTGCGTTAGCCACATGCATCTCACCACCAGCACTGACACGTCTACCCTAAGCAAGACTGCTTGCAGTTGTTAATTCGAACTTTTTATAAATGTAAAAGAAGAATACCAGTTTTCTTTTATGCAAGTACAGAGGACAGAATATAGTAATGAGTAAAATTACGACGCATGTTGTTCATTGTAAAGTGTAGTAACCTCAAACATAGTATAGTGAAATCAGACTGAGGCCACCATCGCCTCTTTCATTTACAATTCTTTTTGTTGTAGAATACTTTAGCGTATAAGAATGTTGAAAAGAGCATTGGTCACACCAGAATGAGTCACCTATTTATAGTTACTTAAATTTTTCTAAGTAACCTTTCAAGTAAAGTCACTTAAGTAATTCGATATCAGTTGTCCGAAGAGTAATATCCAAAATCATTACATAAAGTGAAGGATAGAATTTTGTTAACCCAAGTTGCATAAATACACTCCCAGAAATTGAAATAAGAACACCGTGAATTCATTGTCCCAGGAAGGGGAAACTTTATTGACACATTCCTGGGGTCAGATACATCACATGATCACACTGACAGAACCACAGGCACATAGACACAGGCAACAGAGCATGCACAATGTCGGCACTAGTACAGTGTATATCCACCTTTCGCAGCAATGCAGGCTGCTATTCTCCCATGGAGACGATCGTAGAGATGCTGGATATAGTCCTGTGGAACGGCTTGCCATGCCATTTCCACCTGGCGCCTCAGTTGGACCAGCGTTCGTGCTGGACGTGCAGACCGCGTGAGACGACGCTTCATCCAGTCCCAAACATGCTCAATGGGGGACAGATCCGGAGATCTTGCTGGCCAGGGTAGTTGACTTACACCTTCTGGAGCACGTTGGGTGGCACGGGATACATGCGGATGTGCATTGTCCTGTTGGAACAGCAAGTTCCCTTGCCGGTCTAGGAATGGTAGAACGATGGGTTCGATGACGGTTTGGATGTACCGTGCACTATTCAGTGTCCCCTCGACGATCACCAGTGGTGTACGGCCAGTGTAGGAGATCGCTCCCCACACCATGATGCCGGGTGTTGGCCCTGTGTGCCTCGGTCGTATGCAGTCCTGATTGTGGCGCTCACCTGCACGGCGCCAAATACGCATACGACCATCATTGGCACCAAGGCAGAAGCGACTCTCATCGCTGAAGACGACACGTCTCCATTCGTCCCTCCATTCACGCCTGTCGCGACACCACTGGAGGCGGGCTGCACGATGTTGGGGCGTGAGCGGAAGACGGCCTAACGGTGTGCGGGACCGTAGCCCAGCTTCATGGAGACGGTTGCGAATGGTCCTCGCCGATACCCCAGGAGCAACAGTGTCCCTAATTTGCTGGGAAGTGGCGGTGCGGTCCCCTACGGCACTGCGTAGGATCCTACGGTCTTGGCGTGCATCCATGCGTCGCTGCGGTCCGGTCCCAGGTCGACGGGCACGTGCACCTTCCGCCGACCACTGGCGACAACATCGATGTACTGTGGAGACCTCACGCCCCACTTGTTGAGCAATTCGGCGGTACGTCCACCCGGCCTCCCGCATGCTCACTATACGCCCTCGCTCAAAGTTCGTCAACTGCACATACAGTTCACGTCCACGCTGTCGCGGCATGCTACCAGTGTTAAAGACTGCGATGGAGCTCCGTATGCCACGGCAAACTGGCTGACACTGACGGCGGCGGTGCACAAATGCTGCGCAGCTAGCGCCATTCGACGGCCAACACCGCGGTTCCTGGTGTGTCCGCTGTGCCGTGCGTGTGATCATTGCTTGTACAGCCCTCTCGCAGTGTCCGGAGCAAGTATGGTGGGTCTGACACACCGGTGTCAATGTGTTCTTTTTTCCATTTCCAGGAGTGTAGTCTTGGTAGTAATTACAAAGCCAACTCACAGAAATTGAAAGAGTATTTGCTTTGTAGAATCACCTCGAATGATCAGAAATAGTAATATTCAGAATTAATTTTAAATTCAACTCAAGCCGTTTCACTTTGAAACGAGCCAAAAATTGATTTATTCTTTTGCTCCTTCAGAGCTAGCGACCGTACTTATAAGTATTTTCAGGAGGATTCGACGGTAAGTCTGCTGCTCTCGTCGTGCTGATAGGATTATCCACTGCTGCTAGCAGTGGTGATTGGATACATAAGCTCACTACCAAGTTAAGTGGGTCAGGTAGGCAGTGTTACCGTCTGAACTGTAGGGCACTGTAGGCCGTGGATCGAACCCGTTCAATCATCACAGCTCTTTGGGAAATAGTCCGGTTAGGAGTGTGCTAATCATTAGGTAAATACTGGCGAGTAACGGTCAAAATGTACACGCAAGTGAATTTAGCAAGGTCCACGTAGCACATAGTTAATGTGGTGCAATGGCGACGGTAGGAGTGGAGTAAAAGTGAACTGAGCTTGTGGCAGCTGTGCTGTATTCAAATATTAACAACGTGAATTCATTACTACCTCTTACTATTAGGACTGAGCTATTTACGGTTAAAATACGTAGCAGTAAGCGCAAAGGCGTGACAGCTACAAGTCCGTATTGGTTTTATACATACGGAATTAGGAAGCGGGTCAATCCATCAGTGGAGGGGGTTAAAACAACCGAGTCAGTTGAGAACATACCCCATTTACTGATGGAAAGATTCGGCGGTTCGGTCGCAAGTAGTATTCCGGGGATAAGTAGTGTGTGTCCTCTGTACTTTCCACTCATAGGTTCGGCTTTGTTGATGTTATTCGATAACTGTTTGACGATCATCCCTGTTCCATTACATAGTTTTCATGAGTTAAGATTTATGAATAGTATGGTCGGAGATCCAATTTTAAATCAAAGGCAGTGTAATGGCATTCCTGCTACTTGCAAAGAGTTTAGGGAAGTTCACACTTTCTTCAATGTTTACCATCGTGTCGATCGGTTTGTGTATTCCTCTGCACCGAGAATTTTCTTTTGAATATTAATCGTGGACAATATTATTTTTAGTTGCCAAAATTGCGCTTTTCGGATTGATATAGCAGTGAACAATGTTTGGATAAATTTTGTCGATGAGTTCGTTTAAAGCAAGCTATGTTGCTGAAATCATTGTTGTGTTTAATGAGGCCGGTCGTCTGGGCAGTAGGATTTGTGCCTTCGCCTATTTATAAAAGTTGTCGAGAAAAATATGCTGTTGTTTCGTATTTCGATAGTTCAACTCTCATTCTTTTGCTAGTCGCAGTATTTGTTTGTGTGGCACGCAATGATCTCGTCTACTGGTGTTCACTTGGGGTTAACTAGACGAGTTTGTCGGAAATCACCTGAGAGTATGAGTAGAGCGCAATCCATCACTTCAGAGTTTTCTCGCAAGTCTTGTAATGTTCCTCCCATGGCTTCGAGTGATTTTTTTTTTTTTGCGTCATTGTGCTTTCGTCCCAGAAGATAATTTCAGCTTGCTTTAGAAGCTCATCCCGTCCAGAGGCTCCTGAAATTTTATGTACACGGAATTGTTATTCGGCTATATTCAACCGTAGTTATAGGGCGGAATGGCCAGTTCGTCCTCCTTCCGTAAGTATGGCTGCAATGCCGGATGACACCAGTGCAAGAGCGATGTATTGTTTATCACGTATTTCCGCCAGCAATAGATTTATTAGAAACGTTTTTCCGATGCCGCCTGGTTCATCAGAGTAAATAAATCCGCCAGTATTGTTGTCGATCTGGTCCATGATAATGTTGTAAATTTCCTTGCCGGCCGAAGTGGCCGAGCGGTTCTAGGTGCTTCAGTCTGGAACCGCGCGACCGCTACGGTTACGCTGGGTGTAAAGTACGGCTTGCAGCACGTATAACATGAAACATGGACCTTGCTGTTGGTGGGGAGTCTTGCGTGCCTCAGTGACACAGATAGCCGTACCGTAGGTGCAAGCACAATTGGGGGGGGGGGGGGGGCATCCGTTCAGAGGCCAGACAAATGCGTGGGTCCTGAAGAGGGGCAGCAGCCTTTTCAGTAGTTACAGGGGAAAGCTACCCATGCTTCTTCTATTGTAATCCTGTCCCCTGTTCTTAGCAATCGTTCCTTAATACTCCCTCTGAAACCCTCTACAATCTCTGGGTCTTTTAGTTTATCCAGGTTCCCGTCTCCTTAAATTCCTGCCTTTTTGCAGTTTCTTCGGTTTTAATCTGGAGCATAACGAATAAATTGTGGTCAGAGTCCACATCTGCTCCTGGAAATGTCTTACAATTTAAAATCTGGTTCCTAAATCTCTGTCTAACCATTATATAATCAATCTGAAACCTTCCAATGTCTCCAGGTTTCTTCCACGTATACAATCTTCTCTCATGATTCTTAAACCAACTTTTAGCTATGATTAAATTATGTTCTGTGCAAAATTCTATCAGGCGGCTTCCTCTTTCATCCCTTTCCCCTGGTCCATATTCACCTACTACTTTTCCGTCTCTTCCCTTTCCTACTATTGAATTCCAGTCACCCATGACTATTACACTTTCGGTTCCCTTGAATCTCTGAGTAATTTCTTTTATCTTATTATACATTTCCTCAGTCTCCTCCTCGTCTGTGGAGCTAGTTGGCATATATACATGTACTACAGTGGTGGCTGTGGACTTCGTGTCTATCTCAGCCACAATAATGCGTTCACTATGTTGTTCATAGTAGCCTATTTGCGTTCCTATTTCTTTACTCATTATTAAACCTACTCCTGCATTACCCTATTTGATTTTGTATTTATAACCCTGTATTCATCTCACCAGAAGTCCTGATCCTCCTGCCACTGAACTTCACTAATTTCCACTTCATCTAACTTTATCCTATCCATTTCCCCTTTTAAATTTTCTAACCTACCTGCCCGATTAAGAGACCTGACATTCTACGCTCCGATCCGTAGAACGGCAGTTTTGTTTCTCCTGATGACGACGTTCTCCTGGGTAGTCCCCGCCGGGAGATCCGAATGGTGAATTATCTTACTTCCAGAATAATTTACCCAAGAGGATGCCATCATCATTTAGCCATGCATTAGAGCTGCATGCCCTCATTAAAAATTACGGCTGTAGTTTCCCCTTGCTTTCAGCGAAATAGTGAAGCCAGCAGAGGATCAAGCAGGTAAAAAGACGAGTGCTAGTGGAAATCCTTGGGTAACACAAGAGATACTAAATTTAATCGATGAAAGGAGAAAATATAAAAACGCAATAATTGAAGTGGGTGAAAGGGGATAGAAGCGTCTAAAAAATGCGATCTGTGGGAAGGGCAAAATGGCCAGAGGACAAATGTAAGGACGTAGAACCATATATCACTAGCGCTAAGATAGATGCTGCCTACAGGAACATAAAAGAGACCTTTGGAGAAAAGAGAACCACCTATACGAAAATCAAGAGCTCAGATGGAAGCAAAGAAGTTCTAAGCAAAGAAGGGAAAGCAGAAAGATGGAAGGAGTATATAAAGGGTCTATACAAAGGAGATGCACTTGAGGGAGAAGAGGATGCACAGGAAGAAGAGAACGAAGATATCTACATCTACATCTGCATGGATACTCTGCAAATCACATTCAAGTGCCTGGCAGAGGGTTCATCGCACCACATTCACATTTCTCTATTATTCCAATCTCGGATAGCGCGCGGAAAGAATGAACACCTAGGTCTTCCCGTACGAGCTCTGATTTCCCTTATTTTATCGTGGTGATCGTTGCTCCCTATGTAGGTCTGTGCCAAAAAATATTTTCCCATTTGAAGGAGAAAGTTGGTGTTTGGAATTTCGTGAGAAGATTCCGTCTCAACGAAAAACGCCTTTCTTTTAATGATTTACAGCCCAAATCCTGTATCATTTCTGTGACACTCTCTCCCATACTTCGCGATAACACAAAACGTGCTGCCTTTCTTTGAACTCTTTGGATGTACTCCGTCAGTCCTATCTGGTAAGGATCCCGCACCGCGCAGCAGTATTCTAAAAGAGGACGGACAAGCATAGAGTAGGCAGTCTCCTTAATAGGTCTGTTACATTTCCTAAGTGTCCTGCCAATAAAACGCAGTCTTTGGTTAGTCTTCCCCACAACATTTTCTATCTGTTCCTTCCAGTTTAAGTTGTTCGTAATTGTAATGACTAGGTATTTAGTTGAATTTAAGGCTTTTAGATTAGACTGATTTATCGTGCAACCGAAGTTTAACGAGTTCCTTTTAACACTCATGTGGGTGACCTCACACTTTTCGTTGTTTAGGGTCAACTGCCACTTTTCGCACCATTCAGATGTCTTTTCTAAATCGTTTTGCAGTTTGTTTTGATCTTCTGATGACTTTATTAGTCGATAAACGACAGCGTCATCTGCAAGCAACCGAAGACGGCTGCTCAGATTGTCTCCAAAATCGTTTATATAGATAAGGAACAGCAAAGGGCCTATAACACTACCTTGGGGAACGGCAGAAATCACTTCTGTTTTACTCGATGACTTTCCGTCAGTTACTACGAACTGTGACCTCTCTGACAGGAAATCACAAATCCAGTCACATAACTGAGACGATATTCTATAAGCACGCAATTTCACTACAAGCCTCTTGTGTGGTATAGTGTCAAAAGCATTCCGGAAATCCAGAAATACGGAATCGATCTGAAATCCCTTGTCAATAGCACTCAACACTTCATGTGAATAAAGAGCTAGTTGTGTTTCACAGGAACGACGTTTTCTAAACCCATGTTGACTGTGTGTCAATAGACCGTTTTTTTTTTTCGAGGTAATTCATAATGTTCGAACACAATATATGTTCTAAAGTCCTGCTGCATATCGGTGTTAACGATATGGGCCTGTAATTTAGTGGATTACTCCTACTACCTTTCTTGAATATTGATGTGACCTGTGCAACTTTCCAGTCTTTGGGTACGGATCTTTCGTCGAGCGAACAGTTGTATATGATTGTTAAGTATGGAGCTAATGCATCAGCATACTCCAAAAGGAACCTAATTGGTCTACAGTCTGGACCAGAAGACTTGCTTTTATTAAGTGATTTAAGTTGCTTCACTACTCTGAGGATATTTACTTCTACGTTACTCATGTTGGCAGCTGTTCTCAATTCGAATTGTGTAATATTCACTTCATCTTCTTTTGTGAAGGCATTTCGGAAGGCTGTGTTTAGCAACTCTGCTTTGACAGCACTGTCTTCTATAGTATCTCCATTGCTATCACGCAGAGAAGACATCGATTGTTTCTTGCCGCTAACATACTTCACATACGACCAGAATCTCTTTGGATTTTCTGCCAGATTTCGAAACAAAGTTTCGTTGTGGAAACTGTTATAGGCATCTCGCATTGAAGTCCGCGCTAAACTTCGAGCTTCTGTAAAAAATCGACAATCTTGGGGATATGATGCTGCTTGAAGAATTTGACAAAGCACTGAAAGACCTAAGTCGAAACAAGGCCCCGGGAGTAGACAACATTCCATTAGAGCTACTGACAGCCTTGGGAGAGCCAGCCACGATAAAACTCCTCCATCTGGTGAGCAAGATGTATGAGACAGGCGAAATTACCTCAAAATTCAAGAAGAATATAATAATCCCAATTCCAAAGAAAGTAGGTGCTGACAGGTGTGAAAATTACCGAAGTAATAATGTAGGAACACGTGAGGCAATACTGACTCTGCGACTTCTCATAGAAGAAAGGTTAAGGAAAGGCAAACCTACGTTTATAGCATTTGTAGACTTCGAGAAAGTTTTGATAATTTTGACTGGAACACTCTCTTTCAAATTCTAAAGATAGCAGGGATCAAATACAAGGAGCGAAAGGCTATTTACAATATGTATAGAAACCAGATGGGAGTTGTAACAGTCGAGTTACACGAAAGGAAAGCAGTGGTTGAAAAGGGAGTGAGACAGGGTTGTGTAGGCTATCCCCAATGTTACTCAATCTGTATATTGAGCAAGCAGTAAAGGAAACAAAAGAAAAATTTGGGGGTAGGGATTAAAGTCCAGGGAGAAAAAATAAAAACTCTGAGTTGCCGACGATATTGCAATTTTGTCAGAGACAGCAAAGGACTTACAAGACCAGCTGAACGGATGTACAGTACCTTCAAAAGAGGATATAAGATGAACATCAACAAAAGCAAAACGAGGATAATGGAATGTACTCGAATTAAGTCGGGTGATGCTGAGGGAATTAGATTAGGAAATGAGACACTTAAAGTAGTAAAGGAGTTTTGCTATTTGGGGAGCAAAATAACTGCCGATGGTCGAAGTAAAGAGGATATAAAATGTAGACTGGCAATGGCAAGGAAAGCTATTCTGAAGAAGAGAAATTTGTTAACATCGAGTATAGATTTAAGTGTCAGGAAGTCGTTTCTGAAAGTATTTGTATGGAGTGTAGCCATGTATGGAAGTGAAACGTGGACGATAAATAGTTTGGACAAGAAGAGAATAGAAGCTTTCGAAATGTGGTGCTACAGAAGAATGCTGAAGATTGGATGAGTAAATCATGTAACTAATGAGGAGATACTGAACAGAATTGGGGAGAAGAGAAATTTGTGGTACAACCTGACAAGAAGAAGGGATCAGTTGGTAGGTCACATTCTGAGGCATAAGGGATAACCATTTTAGTAATGGAGGAAAGCGTGTGGGGTAAAAACCGTAGAGGGAGACCAAGAGAAGAATACAATAAGCAGATTCAGAGGGATGTAATTGCAGCAGTTACTTGGAGATGAAGAGGCTTGCACAGGATAGAGTAACATGGAGAGCTGCATCAAACCAGTCTTTGGACTGAAGACCACAACAACAACATTATTTTTTTGGGATTTTCAGAAGAATGCTGAAGATTAGATGGGTAGATCACATAACTAATGAGGAGGTATTGAATAGAATTGGGAAGAAGAGGAGTTTGTGGCACAACTTGACAAGAAGAAGGGATCAGTTGGTAGGACATGTTCTGAGGCATCAAGGGATCACCAATTCCTTCCACGGTAGACAAGAACTGTTTTTCTTTAAAAACAGTATCTCATTCTGTTTAAAAAATAATACATGTTAACTATCTTGATTGATACAAGATTGAAGACTACCAAACAACAAAAGTACATGCCGTTAAGCGTCCTATCATTTGCCGAAAACCTCGTTTCAATATCTGGAACCTCTCACGAAATAAAAGGGATATTATGCCTTACGAGACTCAGCCTGTATAACATATTTAAATCTTGAGGTTCTTCGTTGTCAAGTAAATGGTTAAATTGTTTGAAAAATTTTAAAACAGCAACTTCAGGTGAAAACTGGTTCTCACAACATGCAATGCAGAATGCGAATCTCGGAATACTTTTCCTCACTAACCATTCACCTTCACACAACCATTTGGCCTGAAATTATATTCTGAAATCATAATCGTCCGTTTAATATTGAAAATACTGTGAATAACAGCTAGTCTAGTGAGCATGAAAAGGCATCTTCGAGCAAGTACTGTTAGCGTACATGTACTTGTGTAAAGGGTAAAATTAGACTCGTTATGGAACCACCTCTCCGTTCGACCCAGGGCTGCTGTTGAAAGTCACTGGACCTTTATTCGAGAGGACCGCAAGAATCTCCATCCAGCCATCCTGATTTACACTTAGGTCCAAAATATTGTGACCACAGCCCATCGTGAGACTGAATACGCGACGGAGTAAAGAAAGTATACAGGCTATAACTAAATTCGTTTGACAGACGTTGATGACTTCTAGTGGGGACCAAGACGGTTAAGTTTAACATAGGAACTCATGTCCGGAAATTTACCATTTTACCGTTACACGCAAAATAACACAACACACGTTCACATCTCTGGCATTTTCGGCGCACTCACTAGGGTATTACGAATGTGTTGGCCCGATTGCTTGGCCTGCACGTTCTCCGACTTACGCCCGCTACATTGCTACCTGTGGGGTCACATGAAATCCTTGATTTTACTAGAAGATCCAATGAAACGTACCGTACCAGCGTGGGTTATGGCTGCAGTGGATACTGAAGGACCAGGAATTGGTAATCGTGCGTACTGGTACATGATATGGAAGTACCATGTCTGTGTTATCGTCTGTGTTCGTCACATCAACCCCTATTTGTAAGTGGACCGCCAGCCCTGTGGCCGAGTGGTTCTAGGCGCTTCAGTCTGGAACCGCGCGACAGCTACGGTCGCAGGTTCGAATCCTGCCTTGGGCTTGGATGTGTGTGACGTTCTTAGGTTAGTTAGGTTTAAGTAATTCTAAGTTCTAGAGGACTGGTGACCTCAGATGTTAAGTCCCATAGTGCTCAGAGCCATTTGGACCATTTTTGTAAGTGGACCCTGACAACAAGCAACACGAGGCACAGATACGTGTGTTGTGGTGCTTTGCGTGCAGCGAGAAAACGGTGAGTTTCCGTACTTCTGCATCTACATCTTCGTGATTACTCAGCTATTCACAATAAAGTACCTGGCAGAGGGTTCAATGCACCACCTTCGAGCTGTCTCTCTACCGTTCCACTCTCGAACGGCGCGCGGGAAAAAACGAGCACTTAAATTTTTCTGTGCGAGCCCTGATTTCTCTTATTTTATCGTGATGATCATTTCTCCCTATGTAGGGGAGTGCCACAGAATGTCTTCGCAATCTGAGGAGAAACTGGTGATTGAAATTTCGTCAGAAGATTCCGTCGCAACGAAAAACGCCTTTGTTTTAATGATTGGCATTCCAAGCCACATATCATGTCTGTGGCACTATCTCCCCTATTTCGCGATTGTACAAAACGAGCTGCCCTTCTTTGTACTTTTTCTATGTCATCCGTCAGTCCCATCTGACGCGGATCCCACAGCGCACATCAATACTCCAGAATAGGGCGGACAAGCGTGTTGTAAGCAGTCTCTTTAGTAGACCTGTTGCACCTTCTAAGTGTTCTGCCAATGAATCGCAGTCTTTGGTTGGCATTATCTACGTGATCGTTCCAATTTAGCATATTTGTAATTGTAATCCCTAAGTATTTAGTTGAATTTAGAGTCTTCCGATTTGTGGCTTATCGTGTAATCGAAATTTAGCGGGTTTCTTTTAGTACTCGTGTGAATATCTTCACACTTCTCTCTATTCAGGGTCAATAGCCACTTTTCGCACCATGCAGATATCTAAATCATATTGTAAATCGTTTTGGTCATCGGATGACTTTACAAGACGGTAAATGACAGCATCATCTGCAAACAATCTAAGACGGCTACTGAGATTGTCTCCTGTGTAGTTTATATAGATCAGGAAGAATAGAGGGCCTCTAACACTTCCTTGGGGAACGCCGGATATTATTTCTGTTTTACTCGATGACTTTCCGTTTATTACTGCGAACTGTGACCTTTCTGGCAGCAAATTACGAATCCAGTCACACAACTACGGCGATATTCCATAGGCACGCAGTTTGGATAGAAGACGCTTGTGAGGAACGGTGTCGAAAGCCTTCTATAAATCTAAAAATATGGAATCAATTTGACATCCCCCGTCGGTAGCACTCATTACTTCATGAGTATAAAGAGCTAATTGTGTTTCGCAAGAACGATATTTTCTGAATTCGTGCTGACAACGTGTCAATAATTCGTTTTCTTCAAGGTACTTCATAATGTTCGAATACAGTATATGTTCCAAAACCCTACTGCAAATCGACGTTAGTGATACGGGCTAGGACTTGAGTTGCTATGTTAAATTTAACCGTCTGGGTCTCTACACCAAGTCCTCGAAATTTTTAAATGGAATTATGTTACGCCCTGTATAAGGGCAGCAGCGACGAATATGAAATCATTATAGCTGCGATACGTGCTCCAAATTGGAAAAAGTCACTGACCTAAGCAACATCCACAAAGACCAGATGCTTACTGTCCGGCGTCTGGGAACGATCATCTCGAAAACAGCAATGCTGGCCACCTGATCGCGTGCTACTGTCGTGCAGATATATGGAAAGTGACTGAAGGACAACCACAAGTAGATGACAACGTGGTAGATGTCCACTCCTCATCAAAGAACGTGGACGTCGGAGACTTACTTGCTCCATAAAGCAGGAGAGGGGGCGATCTACGGCAGGCGTGACTAGGTAGTACATCTCTGGTGCAGGCACAGGTGTTTCGTAGCCCACCGTTCAGCGCACTTGTTCAGTAAGGGACTCTGCAGTAGACGACACTCGTGACTTCGTCACTTACGATTGCAGCGGCAGGGGATTATCGGTATTGGATCGCTGATAAATGGAAACGTATTGCCTGGTCGAATAAATCACGTTTCTTGTTACATCAGGTCAAAGCCGGGTCCGGACACACCGTAGTGAAAGCAGTATTGTGCTGTGGGGCACTCACCTCTCACCTGGGCGTCCATGGGACCTGTGGTAACAATCGAAGGTACATGGCAATTTTGGACTACGTCAACGTTACTAAGGACCACCTACATCATTTCATGCTTGATGTCTTCCCAGACGACGATAGCATATTCCTGCAGGATAATTGTCGGTGCCTCAAGGCCAGAATCTTGCAACAGTGGTTTGAGGAGCATGGCAGTGAACTCACGTCAATGTCTTTTTCACCAGATTTGCCTAATCCAAACTTGATGGAATACGTCTGGGACGGCTTTGGCCACCAGCTCTTTAACCACAGACCACCGGCCATCAATTTACAGGAATTGCGTGACTTGTATGGAGACATCTGGTGCCACATACCTTGGAAATGTATTCAAGAATCGTCGAATCCTTGTCATGTAGAATCGTTGACGTGCTCTGTTTCAAATGGTGTCGAACACGTTGTTAAGCAGGCAGCCACAATGTTTTCACCCATCAGCTTAGGTTTACCGTGGTTCACACAAGTTGCTCGAAATGAATGACAAAAAAGCTCCGAAGAAGACAAAAACTGAATCATTACTTCAGATTTTCTCTCCCTTCCGAGTCTGTTCTGAGCGTCTGCTCCGTCTCTGAAGACACTAAACCCTAATATTCCTCCGATCTTCATGTTGTTGTTGTTGTTGTTGTTGTGGTCTTCAGTCCTGGGATTGGTTTGATGCAGCTCCCCATCTTACTCTATCCTGTGCATGCTTCTTCATCTCCCAGTACCTACTGCAACCTACATCCTTCTGCATCTGCTTAGTGTATTCATCTCTTCGTCTCCCTCTACGATTTTTACCCTCCACGCTGCCCTCCAATATTAAATTGGTGATCCCTTGATGCCTCAGAACATGTCCTACCAACTGATCCCTTCTTCTTGTCAAGTTGTGCCACAAACTCCTCTTCTTCCCAATTCTATTCAATACCTCCTCATTAGTTATGTGATCTACCCATCTAATCTTCAGCATTCTTCTGAAAATCCCAAAAAATAATGTTGTTGTTGTGGTCTTCAGTCCAAAGACTGGTTTGATGCAGCTCTCCATGTTACTCTATCCTGTGCAAGCCTCTTCATCTCCAAGTAACTGCTGCAATTACATCCCTCTGAATCTGCTTATTGTATTCTTCTCTTGGTCTCCCTCTACGGTTTTTACCCCACACGCTTTCCTCCATTACTAAAATGGTTATCCCTTATGCCTCAGAATGTGACCTACCAACTGATCCCTTCTTTTGGTCAGGTTGTACCACAAATTTCTCTTCTCCCCAATTCTGTTCAGTATCTCCTCATTAGTTACATGATTTACTCATCCAATCTTCAGCATTCTTCTGTAGCACCACATTTCGAAAGCTTCTATTCTCTTCTTGTCCAAACTATTTATCGTCCACGTTTCACTTCCATACATGGCTACACTCCATACAAATACTTTCAGAAACGACTTCCTGACACTTAAATCTATACTCGATGTTAACAAATTTCTCTTCTTCAGAATAGCTTTCCTTGCCATTGCCAGTCTACATTTTATATCCTCTTTACTTCGACCATCGGCAGTTATTTTGCTCCCCAAATAGCAAAACTCCTTTACTACTTTAAGTGTCTCATTTCCTAATCTAATTCCCTCAGCATCACCCGACTTAATTCGAGTACATTCCATTATCCTCGTTTTGCTTTTGTTGATGTTCATCTTATATCCTCCTTTCAAGACACTGTCCATTCCGTTCAACTGCTCTTCGAAGTCCTTTGCTGTCTCTGACAGAATTACAAGTCATCGGCGAACCTCAAAGTTCTTATTTCTTCTCCATGGATTTTAATACCTACTCCGAATTTTTCTATTGTTTCCTTTACTGCTTGCTATCACTGCGAAATGCCAACAGCACACCACACCAGACTCACTGCAGGCATAGGTTTCAGCAGGCTGGGAGCCAGGACTACCTGTGGGGTTGATAGTTCTAACCGTACGCTTGTCAACACGTTTGCTAATATTCTGGACGAATCGCGACGGTATCTCGACCACACAACGATAGAGAGTACTTGAAATAGTGCGATATTGTAGCCGCCGTTAATAGTCGGAATAACTTATATTTCTGAATTACTGCCAGCGTCCCTCAGTTTATTTTCTCGAGACGTACAGTTGTCTCGAAATGGTATATGCGTATCGTGTGTTCTTTTTTTCAGACCACTGTTGAGTCCCTAAGCTGTTTGTTTAATTTATGCACTGAAACTTCCTGTCAGATGAAAACTCTTTGCCAGACAGAGACACGAACTTAGGACCTTTGCCTTTCGCTGGCAAGTGCTGTACCAACTGAGCTACCCTACCACGACTGATGAATTGTTGTCACAGCTTTACTAACAACAGTACCTGATTTCTCCACGGCTATGCCAAGTCTCTGGATTGTCCTTTCTTCCGAATGTGCTACTTTTTCAAGTTTCGCAGGAGAACTTCTATAAAGTTTGGAAGGTAGGAGATGAGGTACTGTCAGAGCTCGGCTCGTCTGTCCTTGGCTCAGTCAGTCTGGCTTTAAAAGACGAGCAGTGAGGACGCGCGCTGTTATTTCCGTCTGCGGCGTGCGCAGCCTACCTTGTTCACTTTGCGGACTAGGTTCCGCTTGCTTGTGAGCAGGAACGTGGGCAACCGCTTCAGGAAAGCTACACTTCGACTCATACAATATCAAATGCACTGGAAGTATAACGCTTCCTCCGTGATGAGGCAAAGATACGACCATCGGACATACTGGGAATACACTTTTCCATTCTTAATAGTGTCGTATTTGTCAAGGTCGTTGACAATGCGACATGCGACAAGATCTTGAAATCTGCTCAAGATGGCCTCCAGTTTTATAAGACTGACGGAAACGTCGGGGTCATCACGGTGGCGCACGTGGGCTTGGGCGTTCGTATCATACGCGTGTTTGAGCTGCCTTTCAATCTGCCGGTGGAAGTCATAACGGCCTTGCGGGCCTATGGCGAGGTTCACGGTCACATCACAGAACGTTGAGTGCAGTTCAATACGTGCCCCGTTTTAAACGGTTTATCACCAGGCGGCATTCAATCTCGCGGTAGGCAAAGATCAAATATTTTGGCTTGTAAGTGTAAATCAGAAAGGCTGAAATGCGGGTCCAGTGTCTTTCAACTGCAGTCCCTGACTAGGTCCGAGAGGTAGTTCCACAACAATCCTAACTTTCACCCTCTACAATGACGCGTATACGTTAACAGTACTTGCTAGATGAAGCCTATTCATATTCAGTAGATTAGCATGTAGGAGTACTCACAACCCAAGACCTACTGTGGGTGTAGCAAAGAGGGTCATCCCCGTTCGGAATGCCTGCAGCAGCGCATCACTCAACTGCCATCTGCTGAGACACCAAGAGAGACTACACCAACCGTATTACCTGTCACCTACGAGGCGGCCCTCACTTCACGGCCCACCTGTCGGCAACCAACAGAGCTACTGTCACGAGTGGAACCTGTACGTCCATCTCTGGAGTCTGGCGGAATGGAGGTGCCTGTGTCCCTCCTTCCTCCTACTACATCGGTGCCTGCCGACGCACTGTGGGAGGCTCTGATGGAACTTTCAACACTCATCGTTCCTACGACGCTTTGTGGCGGAACTTCAGGAATCTTTCCCGTCTTTCGATAAGGAAGGTCGGATGCGCAAGCATCGGTCACCAAAGAAGCACAATCGGCTGCGCCTCACGACCTCTGTGCGGGATACCTCGTCTCCCAACCTTGCTTCAGTGACCGATCGCGCTGGTGACACCTCAAGATGGAGAGAATTGGAATATTCTTCGGCAGACGGACCAGCAGTGGCAAGTGCGATGCCTGCACAAATCGACGATCTGGAAAAATTCCACCCCACTTGCTGCTCTGCCGCCACCGTCAGCAGTGTTTGCGATGGGCCGTATGAACACATCTGAGGCGCCGACGACATCGGCATGGAGCGACGGCGTCAAGGATGCACTGGACCTTGCGCAGGTATGTGCTTCACCCACGACAGAGCGATAAGCACATGGCAGCAACAATGGATTCCAGGGGCATCCAGAGAGCGGCGCTGCCTTCTGTCTCTCTTCTTCTGCTTACCAGCGGGTTTTCCCCACCCGGCGGGCCGCAGCTTCAGAAGTACCGAGTAACTACGATTGGCATCAACAACGTCAATACCCGAACGAAACACCAGCTTCTGAGGGAAAACATTCGGGCTTCCGACAATGACGTCACGCTGTTTCACGAGTTGCACTTGGCCGCCCTGGCAGTTGTGTCCGGTTACGCCCCTTTCGCCTCTCCTGGTGACGACCTTGGATGCGGAGTAGCCGCGTACGTTCGTGAGGGCGTATGAGTTGAAGACGCCGTATATCTGCCATCCGCGAGGGGTATGGCGCTCACCATGATGAGCACCCGCACTGTAAATGTGTACACCCCACTTGCTTGTGACCTTAAAAGAGACAGAGCTCAGTTTTACTCTGAGGAGTAAAGGACAACAGCCACAATTCAACCCCTGCCTGGAACTGTGCTTTGTAGTCCGTTACCTTTCCCTGTGTGATACATGGGAGATTCCACATGGCGATGCAAAAGACTATACATGTCAGACTGACCACTCTGCGAGTCACCTGGATAGGATTTATTTCTCCCAGGGGCTCGTCCGTACTATCCAAGATGCAGAAGCTAACCCTTGGCGTTCTCGGACCACTGTGCATACTTCAGCACCGTCCTCCTCCCCAGCAGACAAAGTGGCGCAGTCATATGCCGTGAAAATTAAACACTGCGCACTTTAACAATCCTGACTGTATGTGGCGTATGGTGGAGGTTTTGACAGCGTAGGAACGCTGGCGTCTAGCATATACGACGACGATGGCTAGCTGGCTGGAGTGCCCCTACCATGCGTTAGGGTGAGTCTTGATGCAGTTTGGCAGGGAGGTGTCTGTATTGAACGGTCATACAACAGACTTCTACTTCACTGTGCTTCGTGACCTTAATATGCAACCACACTATGTGGCCATTCAGATGGATCGCAACAGGATCAAGGCTCACATAGTTGCGCTTTTCCATCACAGATTGCAGGGAGTGCTAATGAGGACTCGCCTTCAAGATACGGCATGGCAGGAAGACCCCTCAATGCACCACACGGTGACTGACAGGGAGCACCGGTAGAAACAGTTGGTCTCAGAGCTCGTCACTCGTAGATGGCATCGAGCTACCAACCTGGCAGGTATATGGCTGGCCGTGTGGAAAGCTTCCGCCATATCTACCAGTGGGAATGACATGAAGTCCATGATTTTGAGCCAGTTTCATCCCACATCACTCACACCATCTCAGGCATCAAAGCGAAAACCCTGATGGAGGACATCACCTATGATGACGTCAAGGATGCGATTGCGAAGGGTGCTCCAAACAAGTCGCCTGGGGTAGATGGTCTCTCTGTGGAATTTTCTGGGCTTTCCAGGATTTCGTGGCGCCAAGGCTGACTGCGATGTTCCATGGACTGTTGACGACAGCCACCACAGTTCCACCTCCATTTGTCGAAGGCATTATCATCCCAATTCACATGGGCATACAGTTGTCCATCATGTCCCCCTACCCTTACCCATGCCGACTACAAGATAGTTGCTCGTGTTTTGGAGATGCGAAGCTATATTTTGTATTTTGATTTCTGATAAATTTCGTTTGAAGGCCTGCTGTTTCGGAATTTTTCCACACAATTTGTCATAAATAGTCTGATGGTCCTAGATCTTTTACAGCTACATAGCTCTTTTCGCTGTCCATATTTGTGGGCACATGGTCAATTAGGGACCCAGTCATTGTAGTAAACTTTGTTACAGTATCACAGCAGGTACATGCCAAAACTGTGATGGACATTTATAAGGTTACTATTAGTTTCACTTATAATATTTATGTTTACATTTATGGCTGCACTCAAAATTATGTTGACTTTTGTACTTGAGACTTTACCTAGAACTAATGTTAATTTATTGAAAGAAATGTCCACACTACCACTGGAAGATTTATACTCATAAATGATATGAAGCCCTGTTAATTCAAAAGCTGGTACTTCAAAGTGTTTGCCTTCTCATACTGTACTAAGGTCATGTGTTGATTTGTATTGCGTTCCTTCTCTGATATAAATGCATGATCCTCCACCGTTTGAAGCAGCCCTACAGTAAGTCTGTCCTTTCATAGGACGATAATGCTACATGTTGGATTTCAATATCTCTACGCCACTGTTCAGTGGCACAAACTATTGTGCAGTTCAAAGACTGCAGCTTAACTTCAACGTTTGTGCTTTATTTTTTTTTTTTTTTGATTGTATGTTTTGATGAAGGATTGTTAAGGATGTGAAATATCCCTCGCTAATTTTTCTAAGGATTTTTTTATGATGTGCAATATGTGTTTCATTTTGTGTGTTTGAACCTGTCTTGTGAGTGATGGCAATTTTTAAACTGTTGAATGTACTCTTTAGGCAGGGGAACCTGTTTTATGGAAACATCCCAAGAAAGAGCTACATACGCTGTCCTTAACAACAAGTATTTGACCATGTGTGGCCCGAAATCCATCCCTGTACTTTCGACAATCCTCTGTATCAGTCTTACCCTCCTAGTCCAGGTTAGGGGTAGGACGTGCCTAGCGAAACCTCATCTATTGCTAGTCCCGACATGCACCAAAGCAACAAGTGCAAAGTCATTTGTCATCAGTACCGTCTCCAACCCCACTGCAATCTGCCTCACAGCTTCATTGAAGTATGGTCGATAATGATGATGAACAGCTCAACAAACTGTATATTGGTGTCAGGGAAACTATCTTATCCAAGTCATCACTTATATCACCTATCCCAGTCCAAACTGTTTACCGTCCCACCCACTGACACTACATAGTGTTCTTATCAGGAATAGTGTACCAATAGCAGCCATGTAACACGGCGTAATAACAGTGGTTGTAAAAAGATCCCAAACTTTTTCGAACGGAGACGAGTATCAAGCATTGTCATTACAATCGGTTTCAAATCCCATAGCAATTGTGGTTGCCAGTGAATGCAGGTCTACCTCAACCAGTTTTCGAGCGAACCTTGCACGCAATTGGCTTGTGAAGTCGGGGGCCTTCCAAACGGGGCCTTGTTCACAGTGGCATGTAAAGCTGCAGTTCTTCAGTGTCCCAAACAGCACTTACGTTGATTGACTGGAGGAGTGTAGTGTGGTCCGACGATTTCCGCTTGTGCCTCTTTTCAAATGGTGTAATACGTGGAATGCATCGACGACCCAATGAAGATTTTTAAACTGCAGTGTGTGGGGGTTGTTCATACCGGTGGTGGTTCTCTGATGTTTTGGGGCTGTTTTTCGTACGATTACTTCGACCCATCAATTCAGGTTATGATATTGCAGTGCCCGTGATAGTTTGATGACGATGCACAGCGGCGACCACAGCCCTTACGAAACGTATCAGATGAATTCACAACTGACGACATATGGAAGTTGGGTTCTGACCGTCAGTCGTGCACGGGTAGCCATATGGTAAGACGAGCGCTCGCGATAAGCGAGAAATCGGGGTTCGAGTCCCGGTCCGGCACAAATTTTCATTGTCGTCATTCCATTCTACAGCTGATAGTAGTCATTATTCGCAACTGCGAATTCATATGATGTATTCAAGGTTATGGTGAACTTGAACCAGGAGGTTTATTCCAAGATTCTGTATAACCAAATGTTGCACTGTCTTCTCCATGTTTATTGTAAGAATATGCGTAGACACTCCCGTCCTCCCAACACAAATACATCCGTTTTCACAGGGCTGCACTCACACGCTCCTGGTTTGACGAACAATCATGCACCCCATCGGACCTCGAGTGGCCCGCTAAGCCACCCTTAGTCCCATAAAGAGATGTCAGGGACCATTTGAAACAACAGGTGAAACTTAGCACTAAATATCGCCGCAATTTGCTAACTCCGCTGGATCTAATCATGAATTAGTAGCTTCAGCTGGATACAGCATACCTGAAGAAATGCGTGGGATCTCTTTCATGCCGAACTAAGGACATTACCTAGGCTAGAGCTTGTGTTTCACCATATTAGCTCGATGAATCCTAAGAGTGGCTAATTTTTTGTCCAGCGTGTTTTGCAGCCTTTAACAAGCATTAGCTTACGATTGATCTGTTTTTATATACCGGGTGATCAAAAAGTCAGTATAAATTTGAAAACTTAAGAACACAGAATAATGTAGATAGAGAGTTAAAAATTGACACACATGCTTGGAATGACATGGGGTTTTATTAGAACAAACAAAAAACACCCCATATTGCAAGATGCGTGAAAGATCTCTTGCGCGTGTCGTTTGGTGATGATCGTGTGCTCAGCCGCCACTTTCGTCATGCTTGGTCTCCCAGGTCCCCAGACCTCAGTCCGTGCGATTATTGGCTTTGGGGTTACGTGAAGTCTCAAGTGTATCGTGATCGACCGACATCTCTATGGATGCTGAAAGACAACATCCGACGCCAATGCCTCATCATAACTTCGGACATGCTTTATAGTGCTGTTCACAACATTATTCCTCGACTACAGCTATTGTTGAGGAATTATGGTGGACATATTGAGCATTTCCTGTAAATAACATCCATCGTTGCTTTGTCTTACTTTGTCATGCTAATTATTGCTATTCTGATCAGACGCAGCGCCATCTTTCGGACATTTTTTGAACATTTGTATTTTTTTGGTTCTAATAAAACCCCATGTCATTCCAAGTATGTGTGTCAATTTGTACCTCTCTATCTACATTATTCCGTGATTTATTCAGTTTTCAAATTTATACTGACTTTTTGATCACCCAGTACATTGTTACACACCACTGCCCAAAAAGGTATAGGGTGAGTCAAGAAGAAAAAACAGATTTCAGTTGTTTACGAGGATGAGTCAAACGTAAACCTTAAATTTGTAATAACAAATCGAAATTTCGCGCCGTTATCCTTTAAGTTGGTAAGCGTGCTACAAACAGCGCGCAGAATGGCCTGTAGGAGGCAGCATAGTGCAGGTCCACACATGCCGTCGCATTATCAGTATAAACATGGCCGCCCCACTTGCGACTTGCACCAGGGAAGAACAGCGTTCTGTTATTCGGTTTTTGCGTAGTGAAAGTGTGAAACGTCTTGAAATTCATCGACGAATGAAGGTTCAGTACGGTGGTGCATGTTTGTCACAGCAGCAAGACTACGAATGGAGTAGGAATTTCGCAAATTGTGTGACTTCAGTGGAAGATGCTCCTCGTCCAGGTCAGGCACAAGGAGTTGTGACTATAAAGAACGTTGCAGCAGTTGAAGCCATGGTGAAGGAAAACCGCCGAATGACACTGAATGACATTGCAGCATGTTTACAGATTAGTCATGGGTCAGCACACCACATTGTCTATGATGTGCTCCAGTTTCACAAAGTGTCTGCAAGATGGATGGGTGCCACGGCAGCTGGCTCCTGACATGAGAGAACGACGTGTTGATGCTTGTGAAGGACATCTTCGGCGCTTTGAACGAGAAGGTGATGACTTTCTTGCAAGAATCGTTACTGGGGACGAAAACCTGGGTTCACTTCCACCAACCAGAAACGATGAGAGCGAGCAAGGAATGGCGCCATTCCTCATCACCAAAACCAAAGAAGTTTCGAACAGAACCATCAGCAGGGGAGGTTGTGCTGACTCTCTTTTGGGACGAAAAAGGCGTCATTTTGGAGCATTACATGCCTAGAGGGACCACTGTCACCAGCGCATCATATACAGATCTCCTAAAAAATCATCTGCGGCCTGCAATCAAATCAAAGCGACGTGGATTGCTGTCAGCAGGTGTCCTTTTGCACATGACAATGCAAGGCCCCACACTGCCCGTACAACAGTCGCAACAATCATAGACCAGCATTTTGAGTGTCTTTCTCATCCACCATACTCACTAGACCTTGCCCCAAGTGATTTCCATATGTCTGGACCACTCAAAGATGCAATGGGAGGAAAGAAGTTCCGTTCTGATGAAGAGGTACGCCTCGCGGTGCATCAGTGGTTGCGCGGACAACCAAAAGAATTTTTTTTCTGAAGGAATTTATGCACTTCGTAAGCGCTGGAGGACTTGCATTGAGCGTGGAGGAGAATATGTTGAAAAGTGATACAGCTTTGTACCACTTCTGCACAATAAATAATATTTAAAAAAATATTTAAGGCTTTCATTTGACTCACCCTTGTATCATAGACAAACTATGAAAGATAGTAACACATTGCGCATGGGTAAATAGAGGTTCAAAGATTTTTGTTCGCACAGACACTATACCATACACTCAACAAGAGCACCACACGTTGATGTTGTTAAGATAACGCAGCAACTCAACACACAAGTGATTCGGGGCACCTTCATGCATAAAAATGAAATCATTTGAATTTTCATGAAGTTGAGGAAACTTCCAGTTTTGCCCCATGTCCACGTATGACACTCTTGTCGCAGTTTCCATCTCAAAAAAGAAAGATCCATAAACTGTGTAAATGGAAACGACAAAAAATACATTGAGTTTCGGTGAGTCTCTATCATGTTAGACGAAGACGCCAGGATTTTTTACCCCCAAATTCTTACATTCTGGCGGTTTACTTCAGCGATAGATGAAACGTCGATTCCTCCGAAAACATGATTCATTCGGTAAAAGCGTCCTCTGCCACATCCTGGAAACATAAAATGCAAAACTCTTGCCTTCTGTTATGATCGTCGGAACACAACTGCTGCTGTAACTGCAGCTTGTAAGGCGTCGTATGGAGCTGTCATTTCAGAACACGCCACTCCGTTGTTTGAGGAAGTAGAAGTTCCTGGCCTGACTGTCTTGTGGAACTGCGAAGGTTACGGATACACTCGACATTTTCACCAGACATTCGTGGACGACCAGTGGTCGTCCTTTTGCATGTGCAATCAACTGCAAAGAATTTTCTATGCCAGCCATAAACCTGCTTGTACAGAGGCGGCTTCTAGCTCAATCGACGGCGGAATGCATCTTGGCCTTCACCAACGGATTGACTTCGCGCAAGTTGCAACACACATCCTCATTCTCTGGCAGTGTAATCGCTAAACAAACAGCAGCGCAGCTGTGTCAAAACTTTGAACTTTAATCTATCTAGCTGCATGCGCAATGTGCTTCGACATTGCTGGCCATTAAAATTGCTACACCAAGAAGAAATGCAGATGATAAACGGGTATTCATTGGACAAATATATTATACTAGAACTGACATGTGATTACATTTTCACGCAATTTGGCGTATAGATCCTGAGAAATTAGCACCCAGAACAACCACCTCTGGCCGTAATAACGGCCTCTATACGCCTGCGCATTGAGTCAAACGGAGCTTGGATGGCGTGTACAGGTACAGCTGCACATGAAGCTTCAACACGATACCACAGTTCATCAAGAGTAGTGACTGGCGTATTGTGACGAGCTAGTTGCTCGGCCACCATTGAATAGACGTTTTCAATTGGTGAGAGATCTGGAGAATATGCTGGCCAGGGCAGCAGTCGAACATTTTCTGTATCAGGAAAGGTCCGTACAGGACCTGCAACATGCGGTCGTGGATTATCCTGCTGAAATGTAGGGTTCCGCAGGGATCGAATGAAGGGTAGGGCCACGGGTCGTAACACATCTGAAATGTAACGTCCACTGTTGAAAGTGCCGTCAATGCGAACAAGAGGTGACCGAGACCTGTAACCAATGGCACCCCATACCATCACGCCGGGTGATACCCCAGTATGGCGATGACGAATACACGCTTGCAATGTGCGTTCACCGCTATGTCGCCAAACACAGATGCGACCATCACGATGCTGTAAACAGAACCTGGATTCATCCGAAAAAATGACGTTTTGCCATTCGTGCACCCAGGTTCGTCGTTGAGTATACCATCGCAGGCGCTCCTGTCTGTGATTCAGCGTCAAGGGTAACCGCAGCCATGCTCTCGAGCTGATAGTCCATGCTTCTGCAAACGTCGTCGAACTGTTCGTGCAGATGGTTGTTGTCTTGCAAACGTCCCCATCTGTTGACTCGGGGATCGAGAGGTGGCTACACGGTCCGTTACAGCCATGCGGATAAGATGCCTGCCATCTCGACTGCTAGTGATACGAGGCCGTTGGGATCCAGCACGGCGTTCGGTATTACCCTCCTGAACCCACCGATTCCATATTCTGCTAACAGCCATTGGAGCTCGACCAACGCGAGCAGCAATGTCGCGATACGATAAACAGCAATCGCGATAGGCTGCAATCCGATCTTTATTAAAGCCGAAAACGTGATGGTACGCATTTCTCCTCCTTACACGAGGCATCACAACAACGTTTCACCAGGCAACGCCGGTCAACTGCTGTTTGTTGTTGTAGGTGTCGCCACCGGCGCCAGCCTTGTGTGAATGCTCTGAAAAGCTAATCATTCGCACATTACAGCATCTTCTTCCCGTCGGTTACATTTCGCGTCTGTAGCACGTCATCTTCGTGGTGTAGCGATTTTAATGGCCAGTAGTGTATCTTTTTATAGTTCGTTTGTAATAAAGAATTAAAATCCATTCTTTCTTTTCGAACCAAACTGTATATCCTTTCCCTGTTTCTTTAACAGTTACCACACCCCTGAAGGCTCTCGTTCTGATGGCGCTCACTAAATGCTCTGTGCTCTGTGTGCGATTGTGTGTGTGTGTGTGTGTGTGTGTGTGTGTGTGTGTGTGGAGATAGGAAGTCTGACCTGAACTGGCGGTCGTACGTGTAGCGCTCCTCCTGCAGCCGTAGGCTGTTGCTCTTGGCGACGAGCCGGCGCACGCGCATGAACATGAAGCGCTGCTCGAGCCGCCACCCGAAGTGCGTGCGGCCCTGTTTGGGTCCGATGATGCAGGTGAACCACGACCGCTGCAGCCGGTAGCTAGCCTGTCGACAGCGGACACACTCTCAGTTAACACTTCGTCACTCTCAACGCTTGGTTCAGATATCAGTGTCGAGTTGCTGGCATTGATGTACTATGATAGTATGAACGTATTAAGCCCTCTCTAGAACATAGTACGTCATGAGGAGTTGTTGCACAATCTGAACTTGTTGAAAGGCAAAATATCAGCTTTCGAACTGCAAGCACACATGGCCGAGAGACGCACTGGAAAAAGCCATACGTCATGGCAAGGAGATACCAAGGCACTACAGCCAACTTCATAGCCCTTCCGTAAGCAGAGAGACTTCGAGCCTTGGGAAGGACCATGAAAGATTTCCTGAGACCCCGACAGCCATCACCTAATCTCTATACTTTGTTCAAATGCATCAAATGTCTCTGAGCACCATGGGACTTAACATCTGAGGTCATCAGTCCCCTAGAAATTAGAACTACTTAAACCTAACTAACCTAATGGTATCACACACGTCCATGCCCGAGGCAGGATTCGAACCTGCGACCGTAGCAGTCGCGCGCTTCCGGACTGAAGTTCCTAGAACCGCTCGGCCACAGCGGCAGACTATACCTTGTCAGGCATGATAACATATCCTCTGTGACTTTGAGTTATGGCCCATCTGCGCCAGGGGCTAACAATAGGCATGATATTACCAAAACAGTTTTTCTTCTAACACGAAGTACAACAATGTAGTGTGGCGTAGTCGAATGTAATTCATTGTTGTACAGTGAAATGTTGTGTATTATAGTGTAGAATTACACTGCCCAGTCACACTAATGTGACACTGCTTATGTTCAATGTCAACGTGAAAAGCCACTCACATACAGTGTAAGACGTCGTGGTAGCCTGACCTTCACTGCTTACATATTCCGCCTTCACAATCATTTTCCGCACATCAAGACGCTTCATTCGAACCCAAACTCGATAAGATAAAGTCAATGTTGTATGAATTCATGTAAACGATATCCGAATAACTAATAAATCGCAAGTGCGCACCGTGGTTGAAATACTCGAGGCTGGCGTACACACATACATTCCAGACACGACGGTCACAGGAGCTTTTACCAATCTACGTCGGCCGGTGACTGCCCGTAGAGCAGACAGCGTTTGCCCGAGTGAAAGGACGACCCCGTGTTCGGCTTAAAAGCTAATTCCGCTACATTTTGTGGGAGCGGCCAGATTACGCATTCTTTACACATAGCACGTAGTTTCAGAGATTTTCACAGGGTGACAGCAAACGCCAAACGCCGATACTACAGATTTCCGAATTGTTCGCCTTAAACGAAACGTCATTCTCCCGTTTTAGAAGAGCAGTGCCGACTGGCAGACGATATTTCTGACGCCTTGAGTTGAAGGAGTAATGGAAGAGACCGAAAGATATGCCCCTTCATGTCTGGCGTGGAGAGGGGCCGTTCTCTTGTCGCTCTTGGGGGGGCCGTTCTCTTGTCGCTCTTGAAGCGAGAACACGTAACGAGAGCGTGCGCGCCCGCACGTGTACTCAAAGAGTGAGGAACATGTCTCTGCTCAGTACTTCATTGGGAGAGCACCTCTGTCGAGAGCGAATCGAAGTGCGACTCTACATTGAGTCCTTGCGATTAAGCGTTGTTCACTGTGTTGGCTGCCACACTTATTGTGTGGTGTGAACGGACAGAGTTATAGTTAAACGCCTGCGAGCGAATTTTGAGTGGCATCGCGGTCGACTGGTTATCTGATCGGTGTACCATGCCAATAGTTAGACTAGGGACGAATAGGAGCCCTTGACTTCATCAAGGCGTAGGGAGAGTTTGATTGGCGAAGGTCAATCCAGATAGAACGAGAGTTATCTTCAAACTTCCTGGCAGATTAAAACTGTGTGCCGGACCGAGACTCGAACTCGGGACCTTTGCCTTTCGCGGGCAAGTGCTCTACCAACTGGGCTACCCAAGCACGACTCACGCCCCGTCCTCACAGCTTTACTTCTGCCAGTACCTCGTCTCCTACCTTCCAAACTTAACAGAAGGTCTCTTGCGAACCTTGCAGAACTAGCACTCCCGAAAGAAAGGATATTGCGGAGACATGGCTTAGCCTGGGGGCACACAGTTTTAATCTGCCAGGAAGTTTCATATCAGCGCACATTCCGCTGCAGAGTGAAAATCTCATTCTGGAAACATCCCCCAGGCTGTGGCTAAGCCATGTCTCCGCAATATCCTTTCTTTCAGGAGTGCTAGTTCTGCAAGGTTCACAGGAGAGCTTCTGTTAAGTTTGGAAGGTAGGAGACGAGATACTGGCAGAAGTAAAGCTGTGAGGACGGGGCGTGAGTCGTACTTGGGTAGCTCAGTTGGTAGAGCACTTGCCCGCGAAAGGCAAAGGTCCCGAGTTCGAGTCTCGGTCCGTTACACAGTTTTAATCTGCCAGGAAGTTGCATATCAGCGCACATTCCGCTGCAGAGTGAAAATCTCATTCGAGAGTTATCTTATTTGTCAGCAGCGAGCGGCGCAGACAGCAGTCATCGCAGCTTACAGTATTGTGCGCTATAGCTATTGCGAGCCCCATATTTCCTCCAAACAGTACTCTTCACTGCATTTCACACGCGACAACCTCGACTGTACCTCGCAACATTCTAACGGATAATTATTCAAGTTGAGTAGACGCGGCTCTCAGCCATTCTGCCAAGTCAATAACAATCTTAAACTTTGTATAGAAATTTCATTAGCGAATCCTATCCTTGAGTGGTAACTTCACATTCCGAAAAGAACCAGGATATAACGTGTTCAATTCATAACTAAAAGTGCCATTGTGATTTCTCAGAATTTTTGAAAAATAAATAATAATTTTCGTTAGTTTCATATTTTTCTTACACTTAGTAGCACTACTCCAGTACCCAAGTAGCCCACTAGTTATGTAAGAAATTTTGTGAATTTTTGTGTCATTTCCTTAGAGCGGACGACTCCAGAAGATATTTAGTGCTGAAAGTTTTTCAGGCATTTCTCTTTAGAACGTTAGGAGCGTCTGTCTGACTTCTGTAGTAGTGTGGGGGTGGAAACTGAATCTTGCAGGAGCCACAGGGTAAATGATACATCTCAGATTAATCTGTTGGCCAGAATGACAGAATAGCAACCCACACACTCACAACAGAACGTGACAGCACTAACAGTGGAATGCATATAAAGTGGGTCGGAGGAACGTGGAAGTCTGTGCAGTCGTTGTCGTAGTGCGGAAACGGAGCGATTTATCTGACATCCATAAGGGCATGATCATTGGCTTACGACCCAAGGGTGAAAGCATTTTAAAAACTGCTGAGTTTGTAAACTGTTCACATGCCTCCGTTCTCAAGTTATACCGCGGATGGCAAAATGGCGCTATCCAAAACCGGCGCCGAGGCAACTGTGATGCACCACCGGCAATAGATGACAGGGGTGAGCGATGCCTGTGGAGACGTGTACGGACGACTAGATGTGCAACTGTTGAGCAACTGGCCGCCCATATGAACCAAGGGGCTACCAACAGTGTCTCTGCAACGACCGTTCAGCGAATGTTACTGCGTATGGACCTCTTCAGTAGACGCCTGGTTCATACACCCTTGCTGACTGCTGTTCTTTGGCGACCAACCTGCAGTTTGTAAGTCAGCACCTCAACTGATCGACCTTCGCCTTTTCAGATGAATCGCCTTGTATGCTCCATCGGACAGATGGCCTTTGGTGTGTACAGCTCTGTAACAATCGTCTGAAGAAT
Source organism: Schistocerca piceifrons (assembly GCF_021461385.2). Taxonomy (NCBI): domain Eukaryota; kingdom Metazoa; phylum Arthropoda; class Insecta; order Orthoptera; family Acrididae; genus Schistocerca; species Schistocerca piceifrons. Next base: position 987,715,428 of record NC_060138.1, on the reverse strand, counting down.
CTACGCCGAAGGAGGGAGCTTTATTGAGTGGGGCATGTTTTCGTGGCATTCCGTGCGTGATCTTGTCTTTTTGGAAGGCACAGTGGATCAACATAAATATGCATCTATCGTAGGGAACCATGTCGATCCCTAAATACAGTTTGCTTTTCCTCGGCACTATGGGATCAAACAGTACGACAATGCAACGTGTCAAACAGCTCGCAGTGAACTTGCGTCGTTGACAGAGCACCAGGATGAGTTTGAGTTTACCGTACTCTCCCAGCCACCAGCCACCCCTCCCCCCTCCCCCCCGGGGTTTAAACCCCATTCAGAATCTGTGGGACCACCTCGAACGAGCTGTTCGCGCCATGGATCCTCAACTGAGAAACCTAGCGCAGCTGGTCACGCCACTGAGTCGGCGTTGCTCCACATTCCTGTCGGTATCTTCCAGAGCGGCACCGAATCTCTTCGTGAACCTCCCCACTGCAAAAGGTGGTTATTCAGATTTTAGACACGTGGCCACATTAATGTGGTTGGACCGTGTATAAATTACAAAATCTGTGATGTATCAATGCAGCAGAGTGCAGTAGTGCATGTGCATTTTGGATACCGGATGAGCATATATCTGTGTGCCAGAGGGTTTGAAAGTACCATGCAGATATATTTCCCATCAATGCGTAATTAATCTTCCTCTGTCTTTCTCTGTTTTTCTCTCTACTGACTTCTTTCCTACTTACTTAATTTCGTTAAACAGAGTAATTCAGATATTTACTAATGCATTTATTTAATTTTGTCTTAATTAGTGTGTGTTAAACCTGTTTATTCAACTTGATGAACAACATTTCGTCTGTTTTAGTATCTACAAATAGCTAAAAGGAAACAGTAAATTAATTAAAAAATAATTAATGTACAATGAAATTAACTCAAGTTTTCACCAAATCATGATGTCTGAAGTAGAGATATTGTTATTCGATAGCTAGAGAAGCACCATTTTAATCTACGTAGACATTTTGTCTTTTTCTTTGTGTTCACTCATGTAGTGAGGTATTGAACCAAAGAGATAGACAAGGATGCAGTTTGTCCCCAGAATTTTCCACTTTATATATTTGAGTTATGGTCAGGCCGTAGAAAGCAGAAAAGTACTGGAATCCAGTTAAGTCAGTGGACGACAGTAAACAGTCTTATGACTGGGTGTGGCTTTTGATGGCCATCACTAGACCGAGCATTTGATATTGATTATATTTAACTCTTATATCTTCCTGTATTGTAGCGAATTGCGTCGTTCACAGCAAAACTTGCGTGAGTTACGTGGCTTAAAACTTGCGTAGTTGAAGATAAACTGCATGAGTTGAAAGCCATTTAACTGAACAATGAAAAACGTTAAGACTCAGGTAGATTAATAGGTGATTTATAATTACATAGCAACATCAGACAATATCTGTTTCTGTTGAAAGACATAAGTAATCGAAAGCATATATAGAGTTCATTATCTATTGCAAACAGGGAAAAATAATGAAGTTCAAAATGAGTATGAAGGTCTACAACCTCTAGAAACTTTGCGAAACATGGACACTCACGAAAAGGAAATCTTCCAGGTGGTAGTCGATTGAGGTGACGTTATACAATAATCCGGCACTGTATACTTTCCTGAACTTGTTTGCAGTTTAAGGGGGGCATGTCTCTTGATGTCTAATCAAATGACTCTGGACCATGCGGTTCCAGAGAAATCGATGAAGACTCAGCAACTTGCCTCAATCCTGTTTATATAGGGGGCTGGCTCCACTACTGTGTTGAAGAAGTGCAGAGAAGACAGTTTTGCTCCTCCAGTCCACTGCTCGGCCAATTATGGACGTCTGGAGGGGTACGATCGTCCCTTCTTCTGGACCTTGAAATATTTCACTTCTTAGTGGCTGTGAAGCCCTAGTATCGTTTTGTATTTGGAGGGTGAGACCCACGGTCTCATTTCTAACATGGGATCGAACTCAGCTTGGCAGTGAGTACATCTGGCCAACTTGGATGTCTCAAAGTCTACCTAGCACAGGCCGTGTTACTCATTAATCGTTAAAACGTTCTGTAGAGATGCTTAGTTGTCTTAGGTCAAGTGGGCTGCCACTGTAGTGTCATTGCCTTCACGTGGTACATGTGAGTACTGACCAACTTGTTGAAAAATCTGCTGGTCGATGGCAAAAGGTGCCCTTCTTCGGAGATCTAATCCTATTTCATAAGTCTAATTTAACTCGGTTGTGTTTTTGGTGGAGGGTTGAGGAGCTGAGTCGTGGAACGACTAGAGAAGATTATTTGATCACCTTTTTATGTTGGAAAAACCTTCCACAGAGGAATACATTGCTGAGTGTAAAGATTATGACCACTGCCCTCCACGATGCTGAACGCCTCCTGGTGGCGCAGTAAGGAAAGTGGAGCAGTGGCGATTCAAGAATCTTTCTAGTGACGATACTGACAAAAGCAACTTTCACAAGGCTCAAATTGTTACGGCTCGGTTCCTGGGACGACCATCTCGTAAACGGTGAAGCTGATCAGCTGTACGCACGCTACTGTTGTGAGCATCTATGGAAAGTGGTTCATGGATAGTAAACTACGAGTAGGCGACAAGGTGTTGGACGTCCACGCCTCATCAGAACATGGAGGTCGGAGACTTGCCCGCTCTGTAAATCAGGATTGGCGGCGATCTGTGGCAGATCCTGCAAGAGAGTGCAATGATGGTGCAGGCAGAAGAAATTCGCATTGTTGAACACGAGAACCCACAGCAGGCGATCCCTGCGTGTTCCCATATTGATCCAACGACATCCTTAATAAGGATTTTTTTGGGCACAAGATCATTGACATTGGACGGTGCATCAGTGGAACGTGTCGTGTGGTCGAATTAATCAAGTTTCTGGATACTCCAAGTCGATGGTCGTCCTCGCATTCGCCGTCATCCAGGCAAACAGTTGCTCGAAACATGGGTCGTACCACGTTGGGGGAGTTCGACGCTATGACGGATATTCACCTGAGCTCAAGTGGGATCTGGCATAATAATCGAAGGCGTCATAACAGCTGTGGACTACGTGAGCATTTCTGCGGACCACCTGCGTTCTTTCATGCCTGATGTCTTCCTTATCGGCGGTGGTATCTTCCAGCAGGATAATTCATCTGCCCCGCAAGACCCGAACCGTGCTACAGTGGTTTGAAAAGAACGACAGTGAACTCGCGTTGATGTCTTGGCCACCAAATTCGTCTGATCTGAACCCCATGGAACACATCTGGGACGCTATCGGGCGCCGACTCCGCGTCCACAAACCTTTGACCCAACGTGCGAGAACTGCAGGACCCGTGCGTAGGCATCTGGCGCCATATACCTCCAAACAATTACCAAGGACTTGTCGAAAGCATGACACGCTAAATCACTGTTGCATCTTTTTCCAAAAATGGACCAACACGCTGTTCAGCAGATAATCATAATGTTTTGGCTAAGGTTGCGACGATTTTTAAAACTAGTTAGGTATATTTCGTACAGCACAACAATCTAAAGCAACTATGTTACAGGGTAGTTTATTCCATAGTCGTATAACTGAAATGGAAATGAGGTCCCATGCTTCTTGACAGAGAACAGGGGAACGATGCGGGAGACAAGCACCGCCGTACGAGGCAAGGTCCTAATGGTGATGGTCTACCGTTTCCTTCCTCCAATCGTAATGGGGATGAATGATGATGATGACGACACAACAACGCCCAGTCATCTCGGGGCAAGTGAATATCCCTGGCCCGCGGGGAATCGAACCCGGGGCCCAGTGCTCGGGAAGCGAGAACACTACCGGACTATAACTGCAATGAAGACGGAAATGGAAGTAGAGTCACTGCTATGCAAAGGTGCGGCCACGATGCTGGACGTATCCAGTCTGTATTGCAGTTACGGAATGACGATAAGTATTTGACATGGAAGGAGAAGTACCCAGCAAAAGGCAAAGGTCCGGAGTTCGAGTCTCGGTACGGCACACAGTTTTAATCTGCCAGGAAGTTTCATATCAGCGCACACTCCGCTGCAGAGTTAAAATCTCATCCTGGAAACATCCCCTAGGCTGTGGCTAAGCCATGTGTCCGCAATATCCTTTCTTTCAGGAGTGCTAGTTCTGCAAGGTTCGCAGGAGAGCTTCCGTAAAGTTTGGAAGGTAGGAGACGAGGTACTGGCAGAAGTAAAGCTGTGAGGACGGGGTGTGAGTCGTGCTTGGATAGCTCAGATGGTAGAGCATTTGCCCGCGAAAGGCAAAGGTCCCGAGTTCAAGTCTCGGTCCGGCACATAGTTTTAATCTGCCAGGAAGTCTCATGTTGCTTCTATTCTAGCAGTGTCTCACTGTGGGCAGCGTGAAGTCAAGTTCACTTAAAATGCGAGGTCTGCAGTTCATTCTGGAAGTTATATTTCTCTTTCCTGCATTCCTTTTTTCCTTCAAAAATTCAACAACAGGAAAATTCGTTCCACGCATGCCACCTGTCTTACCCAACATACTTTGCAGTAATGTATAAAGTCTCGATACTCTTTGTTCAGTTGCATCGAAAACTGTTGCAAATCACAGTGGAATAATACATGCGACTTCAGAGACTTTTCTGTTGCTACCACCAATTTCTTCACGTCCCGCATGCCTGGAAATTTAGCACGAAGTGCTTTTTGATACACAGAACAATGACTCACGTCTGTCGATCGTTATAATCTTATACTCTTCCACTGCAACTACATTTTTAAACTCTTTCTGTAAGGTATTGTAATGTCGCTTCATTGTAAATTTGCAGTACCCGCTGATTACGCGACTGTAAAACAGGTACTGAGATTCTCATTCGTCTCTTCTGTCATCCCCTTTCACTGTTAAAAGCTGACAACAGAAGCTAGAGTTTCTCTTTTTGTGCAAAGAGCCACTGGACCTATGAACGTCCGTTATACCACGAGCAAATAGCGAAGGGTAAACAGAGCTGACACCACGGGTCTGCCTAACTGAAAAGAATTCTGCCGACCAAAAAATGCCACACCGCAGTACTAAACGAAATGTCGCGCTATACCTAGTACTTCAGGGAAAGAACTAACAAAGCCCACACGGGCCGAGCTTCAGTCCACACATTCTCCTCCCGTGAAGTTTGGCCTGTCATGGACGGCTCTGCACTGCACCATTTATAATACAGGGTATTTCAAAAAGAATATACGTACTTCGAATGCATATATTTATTAAACTTTAAGAGATACGAATATGAAACTTAACACACATACTTAGAACCTCTCAAGTTCAGACTACAGATGTTCAATATATCCTCCATCAGCGACACGAACAATATCACATCGATACTCTAATTCCTCCCATACTCGGGCAAGCATGTCCTTCGTCACTGCTGTTATGGCAGTACGGATCCCGTTCTTCAACTCTTCCAGATTCTGTGGGAGTGGTGGTACATAAACGTTGTCTTTAACGAAACCCTACAGGAAGAAGTCAGAAGGTATCATATCCCGTGACCGAGGAGCCCAGCTGAGACATGCTAAGTCGCCAGCTCCTTGACGACCAATCCAACGGTTCGGTAGAGTTTCATTCTGATATTCACGCACTTGGCGACTCCAGTGACGGGGGTGCCCCGTCTTGTTGAAAAATGAAGTTGCCTTCGTGCAGCCTCGGAAACAACCAGTTTTGTAACATAGCGAGATACTGCTAACCGTTAACCGTGTTTCCATCAAAGAAGAATAGGCCGTAAACAGATGATCGGGATAGCGCACAAAACACATTGACTTTGGGCGAATCTCGTACATGTTCAGTGGATGCATGTGGGCTCTGTAGGCCCCATATTCGAGCATTGTGTTTGTTTACCTGACCACTAACATGGAAAATCGCTTCATCACTGAACACGATGCGTTGTGCGAAAGTGTTATCATTGTCAGCAGCATCAAGAATCTCGTTACAAAATTTCGTTTGTCACCTGGACGCAGAGCTTGTAACACCTGTAACTTGTACGGCTTCATAACCAACCGACGTCTCAAAACATGGCAAGTTGTTGTTGTAGGCAGTTGTAACTCCCGACTGGCACGACGAGTTCATTTTGAGGGACTACGTTGGAAAACACATTTTGTTCAGGAACATGTCCGCCCCCGGTAGCTGAGTGGTTGCCGGCACGGTAGCTAAGCGTGTTCGGTCAGAGGGCTGCTCGCCCTCCGCAAAAAAAGAAAAAAAAACTGAGTACATGGATCAAAGACGAACTGAAACGGGTGTCTTGCGACGTCCGCTCCGAGCAGATGCAACGATCGAAAACGAACAAAATGAGATTTATCTCTGTCCGCAGCTCGTGGTCGTGCGGTAGCTTTCTCGCTTCCCGCGCCCGGGTTCGCGGGTTCGATTCCCGGCGGGGTCAGGGATTTTCTCTGCCTCGTGATGACTGGGTGTTGTGTGATGTCCTTAGGTTAGTTAGGTTTAAGTAGTTCTAAGTTCTAGGGGACTGATGACCATAGATGTTAAGTCCCATAGTGCTCAGAGCCATTTGAACCTTTTTTTTTTTTGAGATTAAAAAAAAGAAGAAAGTGGTCAGCGCGACAGACTGTTAATCCTAAGGGCTCGGGTTCGATTCCCGGCTGGGTCGGAGATTTTCTGCGCTCAGGGACTGGATGTTCTGTTGTCCTAATCATCATCATTTCATCCTATCGACGCGCAAGTCGCGAAGTGGCATCAAATCGAAAGACTTGCACCAAGCGAGCGGTCTACCCGACGGGAGGCCCTCGTCACGCGACATTATCATTATTTTCAGGAACATGAGGGCGGCCAGGACTTTTTCCTTTACATACACATCCTGTAGTCGATACGATCTGCGAATTTTCCACCCATTCGGAGGATCAATTTAATACCTCCACCTGTAACGTTTTTGCACTGTAATCACGGAATTGCACTTTGCAAACTCGAGAAAACAAAATTATTTCTTCTGTGATGTAGCCATTTTAAACATATGACAGTTACCAAGCAAAACAGAACTCAACTGGCATCTAGCTGCTATTAATATAAACTAGACTATGTAATCGTTTCCCCAATAGTCGAGCCGAGGCGCAACGATCGATAGGTTGGACAAAATAATACTTTGCAATACGTAAATTCTTTTTGAAACACCATGTATATACACTGATGTGCACTATTTAGGCACGAATGAATTTTCGCATGATGTGTCACTGCCAAGTAACATAGCTCAATGACACTTGGACCACAGAAAGAACTGCTACAATATAGTACACTACAGTACAGTACAGTACAGTACAGAAGGTAACTGAAAGCAATACGCATTGAGACAGACAGAAATGATACTTTTATTCAAAAACAATAATTACAATGAAGTCACCTGATTTATGATTGTTCCCAGGACATTAAAGAAGCCGCTACATGAATCTTAACAGGGTATGTGATCCCCACGGAGAGCAGTGCATGCTCTGCAACGTGCTCCCATGCTGGCCACAAGGTTGGTAAAGATTTCTTGCAGCAGGGCGTTCCACTCCTCCATCGGAGCTGTTGTAAACTGCTGGGTGGTCTTTGGTGCGTGTAGACTAGCTTCAGTTTGCTCCCCAACGCATTCCACAATTACTCGATGGGATTTACGTCCACGGAACGGGCAAGCCAGTCTTATTGCCGAGTGTCTTCTCGCTCCAACAGCTCCGCCACGTGGGCTGTTCGATGCGGTCGCGCATTGACATGCATAAAAGTAAAGTCAGGGCCGAGTGCAGCTCTGAAAATCCGCCATGGGGAAGGATTACAGTGTCACAATAGCGCTGTCCACTGAGTGTACCAAAGATATGGCGTCACTACGAGAATGTTACATTATGCCTCTCAACATCATAACACCTGGACTACTAAAACGATTATATTCGACAATGTTCCTGGATGTATTACGTGTTTCCAACTCGCTTCGTATGAGGCTACGTCCAGCACTGTCGAATACGATGGTTTTGGTGATCTAGATATTTCAGAGTAGATAGGTATTAGGTTACAAGGGCGCAATGACCTTCAACACTTGTGAACGTTATTGTGACACAGTATTAATTCCCCTTGTCCGTCTTTTCAGGGGTGCATTCGGCCCTGATTTCATGTTTATGGAAGGCAATGCGTTAGCGCAACGACCAATGCAGGTGGAGGATCTCTTGCGGGTGCAGCCCAGAATCCTCCCGAAACCAGGTAGGTAAGCAGGTAACAGGACCGAATCCTCCCAAACTGACACATTGTATGTTGTATTATAGACAAGAATATAATTATCTCTGCCATGTTTCTTATCTGCTTCCCCTACCCCTCCCATGCTTCAAACAAAAAATATTGATTCACTTATGCACGTTTTGCGCGTCACCTTGAGCGGGACTTAGTCGCTGGCGCTGTGCCGGCTGGACTTTTATCTCAATAACATAAAAGATAAAACTTTTAAACATACAATACACGCGAAAAATGTTTACGTCTTCTACTGTAACTTCATATGCTTTCCTTTGCCTGCTTGGAGTATTCATAACGTTTAGAACTGCTACCTGCTTCAAACGGAAAGATTTGGTCCCATCGTTTTTCAGACCCATGTGGGCTTGGGAGGATTCGGTACCATTTTTCTGACCGCGGGAGGATTCGGGACTGTGACCGCTCTTGCAATGAGTGGATATTAGGCGAATGGGCTGGCCTCCCTGTTTCTCCGACTTAAATCCCATCGAGCAGATGTAGGATGCCTTGGGGAGACACTTTGAAATGCGTCCACATGCACCAATGACCATTTAGCAGTTATCATCCGCCCTGGAGGAGGAATGGTACGCGCTACCATATGAAAACCTTATCAACATTGTGGATAGTACGGGAGGACGTTGCACGGCATGCGCTGCCGTCCTTGGTGATCACAGACCATACAACGAACCATGTCCTGCATTTCTTTAATGTCAGTGGTACCATCATTAATCGCGTGACTACAGTGTAATTATTGTCTTTGAATAGAAGTGTCTACACCTATATCTAAGTCTACATACATACTCAGCAAGCCACCTTATGGTGCCTGGCGGAGGGTACCCTGCGCCACTACCATTCCTGTTACACTCGCAAACAGAGCAAGGGAAAAACGACTGTCTGTATACCTGCACATGAGCACCAATTTCTCGGGTCGTATCTTCGTGGTTCTTATCCGAAATGTGTGTTACTGGCAGTAGAATACGTCTGCGGTCAGCTTCAAATGCCAAATCTCTAAATTTTCTCAATATTGTTCTTCGAAAAGAACTTCGCCTTCCCTCCAGAAATTCCCATTAGAGTTCCCGAAGCATCTCCATAACACCTGTGTGTCGTTCGAACATGGCGGGAACAAAAGTAACAGTCCACCTTTCAATTTCTTTGATGGCTTATTTTAATCCGAGATGGTACAGATTCAAAACCCTCAGTAGTACTCAAGAATAGGCAACACTAGCGTCCTATATGCGGTATTCTTTACAGATTGACTACACTTTCTGGAAATTCTCATAATAGACCTTCCCTACCACGATCCTCACATGCTCGGTCCAATTCATATAGCTTTGCAACATTACGCCCAGATATTTAAACGACATAGCCGTTGTCAAAGGGTTCAAATGGCTCTGAGTACTATGCGACTTAACATCTGAGGTCATCAGACCCCTAGACTTAGAACTACTTAAACCTAACTAACCTAAGGACATTACACACATCCATGCCCGAGGCAGGATTCGAACCTGCGACCGTAGCAGCCGCGCGGTTCCGGACTGAAGCGCCTAGATCCGCTCGGCCACAGCGGCCGGCCATGACTGTGTCAAGCGGATCACTACCGATGCTGTATCCGAACATTACTGGTTGTTTTTTTTTTCTACTCGTCGTATATTTTTCTACATTTAGAGCTAGATATCATTCATCACATCAAATAGAAATTTTTTCTATGTCATCTTGTGTCTTCCTACAGTCATTCAATTTCGACACCTTCCCGTACACCACAGCGTAATCAGCAAACATCCGCATATTGCTACCCATCTTGTCTGCCAAATTATTTATGTATGTAGATAATAATAGCGGTCCTGTCACACTTTCCTGTGGCACTCCTGACGATACCGTTGTCTCTGACAAACACTCACCACCGAGGGCAACATACTTTGTTCTATTACTTAAGAGGTCTTCGAGACACTCACATATATGTGAACTTATTCCATATGCTCGTATCTTCCTTAACAGTCTGCAATGGGGCACCGTGTCAGATGCTTTCCGGAGACCTATAAATACGGAATCTGCCCCGTTGCCCGTCATCTGTGTTTCGCAGGATATCATGTGAGCAATTGGCAAGCTGAGTTTTAAACGAGCGACGCTTTCTAAAATCATGCTGATTCGCGGACATAAGCTTCTTGACCTCACGATGATTTATTACATTCGAATTGAGGATATGTTCAAGGATTCTGCAGCAAACCGACGTTGGGATATTAGTCTGTAATTTTGAGGGATCGTTCTCTGCTGTTCATATACATAGGTGTCACCTGCGCTTTATCTGGTCGCTTGGGACTTTGCGATGGGCGAGAGGTTCGAGATAAATGCAACCTAGGTGAGAAGGGGCCAATGCCGTAGAGCATGCTTTTAAAACCGAACTGGGATCCATCTGGATCTAGCGACTTATTTGTTTTTAACTCTTTCAGTTGTTTCTCTACGACAGGAGTGCATATTGCTAAGTCATCCATAAGGGAGTCTGTTCGATGGTCAAACGACGGTCTCTTTGTATGATTCCCCTGTTTGAACGATTTCTTAAATGCGAAATTTAAAACTTCGGCTTCCGTTTTTGCTGTCTTGAAGTGCCAGACCAGAGTAATCAACGAGTGACCAGATGGAAGACTTAGACCCGCTTAACGGTTTTACATACGACCAGAATTTTCTCGGGTTCTGGCCGGCCGAAGTGGCCGTGCGGTTAAAGGCGCTGCAGTCTGGAACCGCAAGACCGCTACGGTCGCAGGTTCGAATCCTGCCTCGGGCATGGATGTTTGTGATGTCCTTAGGTTAGTTAGGTTTAACTAGTTCTAAGTTCTAGGGGACTAATGACCTCAGCAGTTGAGTCCCATAGTGCTCAGAGCCATTTTTTTTCTCGGGTTCTCCGCCAGATCTTTTGCTAAAATATGACAGTCGTAGTTGTATGCTTCGCGCATACACCTTTTCACAGATGCACAAATCTCTACTAACCTTTGCTCGTCGGCATTTCCGCGTTCTCATTTGAACCGATAGGGCAACAGCTTCTGCTTTCTCAGCATTCTCCGAATTTCGTTGGTAAACGATGGCGGCTCTTTTCTGACCTTAATCCACTCATTAGCTACATAATTCTCCAGACCACGATTTACAGTCTCCTTAAACTTTGCCCATAATTCCTCTACGTCCATCTTACTGGAAGTAAGTGATGGCAGTCCACAGTCTAAGTGAGACGCTAACAACACCTTACCTGTTCTTTCTAGCAGAAACACTCTTCTAGCTTTCTCAGTTGATTTATTAACTTTCGTAACCATAGTTGCATGCTGGCAACATGATCACTAATCCCCGTCTCTACGCTGTCGCTGTCGATAACGTCCTGCCCGTTTGTAGCTACATGATCTAAGATATTTCCATTGTGTGTGAGCTGCCGAACTAGCTGCTCCTGACAGTTTTCAGAAAACGTGTTCAAAATTATTTCGCATGGCTGGCTGTCTGTCCGCCCCTCCCCCCCTTTCCCCCCGCAATAAATCCATAGAGATCCCAGTCTATACACGGTAGGTTAAAGTCACCTCCAACTAGTATTGCATGATCTGAGTATTTACGCGCTACTGACCGTAGACTTTCTTTGAGTTACTCTTGAACTGTCACAGAGGAATCGGGTGGCCGGTAAAAACATCCAACAATTAACTCGGTTTCGCCTAGCTGTGTTATACGCTACCAGATAACTTCACTGCTACATTCAACTTCGAACTTAATAGAGACACTATTTCTGTCAACTGTAATGAACACCCAACTCCCTCCTAAGACGTCTAATCTGTCTTTTCGATATACGTTCCATGACTCGCTAAATATCTCGGAGCTTTCCACTTCGGGTTTCAGCCAGCTTTCGGTCCCAAAAATAACTTTAGAGTGAGAACTTTTCTGGAGAGCAGTAAATTCGGGAACTTTGTTGTGAATGCTTCAACAAACTACTGATAAAATTCTGACTGTCGAATTGTCTTCAATATGAAGGGGGTTAGAATTCATTTTCCGGCGAGTGTTCGTCAGATACCTCAAACTATCGCCTAGCCTAAAAAACCCTCATCTGCGCTCTGTAACTACTCTGCTACCTGTGTAGTAGCTTCCTTTGTGTAGTGTATCCCCGATCTACCAAGAGGACTACTACGATTCCCCACCCAATAACTCAGTTCAAGAAATATGCAGCCAAGACCGTCACAGAGTCGACGAAGTTTTTGGTTGACACCCTTCACTTGGCTCCAAAGCAAAGGACCCTGATCAGCTCTGAACTCTGGGAACAATGCTGCAAATTGCTATCTCTGCTTGCACCCCACTCGCAAGACCAGCAGCCTTCACCACGTCTGCCAGCTACTTGTATAAACTGATAATGGCCTAAGAACCCATGCAACAGGCTTCGTTGATGCTGACGTGGACCACAACTTGAGACAACCGTGCCCTGCATGTTCGATAGCTGCGGGCAAGGCCGCCTCCCCATCTCGGATGACTCCCCCCCTCCCCCGGGCAGACATATCGAGTGCACATTGCTTTCTTTCCAGCCCCCAAGTACTGTCTTCCTAAGGGGCTCCATAACGCGCCTAACATTGGAGCTCCCAGAAAATAGCAAACCCCTATCCACGTGTGTTTGATCGGACGCTGTTGAAAGAACAGCCGCCTGTTCACTCACAGGGCGAATAGGTGATGCCAGACGGCCACCCGCCACATTGACCCTTCACCTCGAGCGACGGGAACACATTGCCACCTGCCAATCCCCTTGCTGTGAGGGGAGATCAGCCACGTTGGGTACACCAGCAGATGCCTCAGCAGCCCTAACCCATAGGCAAAACAAGTGACACCTGGCGAGTCTCATACAACGCACCTGATTCACCGTCACCGCTAAATCAAGAGGCGCAGCATGAAGCTAACCGACCGTAGTCAAAAGCACGATCAGCTGTTCGCAAACTGTGGCCAGCTTCTTCTGCTTCCGCACACAGCAGTCACTCATCCTTTCCGTCGTAGCAGAACTAACTGAAGAAGTAAGCCTTAAAAGCAGACAGAAATCTAGTTATGCAACTTGCTACCCTCCTGATGTTTCACCAATGGAAGCTGATGCCTTTGTGAGCTATATAGCTGGCTGTTCAGAAGAAATGAAAACTGCGCTACAGACTGCCAGATTTTACACTTACAAAAAGCGATGTTAAACATCGTAAACAGAAAAACGCGAACGAAATTTAAGAAGAATACTATGAATAAAACACAGGAAAAGATAAACACGTAACTTGTCGCTCTGGAGATACGTATCAGCCGAGAGTTGGAGCCTGTATCATTTCTGTTCGTCTCATTCCATATTTCTTTCATTTACCTTCTGTACTATACTACAGCAGTTCCTTCTATCTGTGGTCCTTGTTTCACCCGGCTATGTTACTTGACAGTGACATATCGTGCCAAAGTTATTTTGATTCTAAGTTTTGCACATTACTGTATACAGTAAACAGTAACAGTCCTATCACACTTCTTTGGGTACTCCTGAAATTACCTTATATTAGTTGATTTTTTCCGTTAAGAGCGATAATTTGGACTTTAAATAATTGAATCATTTCTTATGTAAAGAGCATGAGTCCACTTTTTACAAAAATTGAGAGATATGTAGTTGTGATGAAAACGTCATGAGTTTCTATCTTTAAGACCAAGAATGTTATTTTCAAAATACTTTGTTGGTATGAGAATGTCATGAGTCCGGGACTCGTGGCGTTTTAACACATCTTCTCAGTAGTATCGTATAAAACTTTTAAAACATTAGAAGTATCGCACAGTTTATTTCCGTCCATTAAGTTAGAAGGAGAAGCTCACATTAACCACAAAAGGCAACCAATTCCTACAACTGCAACAGGGAAAAACTGCAATTAAGTACGAATTTAAAACTAAATGTTAAATACACGTTTCGTAAAATATGTATAATAATATATTAAGTCTATGCTTTCTCTGTTTATTGTTAATATTGCTTTATTTTATTGTGGCTGTAAACTTGACTGTTTTGATGTCACTGATGTGATCGACAGATCCCAGATGCTGCTAATGGTTAAGGAGTTCAGGACCAAGGATGCACAATATGAATATCTACAGAGACTAGTGGAAGTTACGCGCAGACGCACAAGAAAGGATATCCCTAAATCTGGGAGAAGAACTCCAATGCCATGTTCGCGATCAGGGAAAAAGAATTTAATTAAGTGAAAAAGCATTTATTTCATCTCGTGGACTAAAGAGTGCAGCGGGGTTCTAAGATGGGAAACCTTTTGGGTTTAGGAAAAGCCCCCATAGATGAAAGGGACTGATCTTTGGAGGCAGAATCAGAGCTAGGAATGTGATGTTATTGATAAACTGAAGGAACACACTAAAACGTTTGAGATAAAAGTAACAGTAATTGAAGGCAGATTTGAATGTACATTCATGAATTCACTATTTTTGGAAAAGTACCTTGATATGGACGTAAAACATGAATTTCATTTAAAGTTTTCCACGAAAATTACAACTACAGGTTTGGTCGACCTCAAAAATATTTCTGTGGCGTCTGTGAGAAGCTCGAAACAGCCGCGCGGAGTGGCTGCACGGTTAGAGGCGCCATGCACGAATTGCGCGACCCCTCCCGCCGGTGCACAGTGGTACAGAACGACCGATTCCCTGGGGGTATGGGGCATTGAGATCGTATAAGCAGAGGTACAATATTGTATACCTGCTTCCTTGCGACAGTCGTAAGTTGCCTCTCGTAGAAACACACGCGCGACGCTCCAGTGCCCTGTTATACAGTGCTTCATAAAACCATACAGAATTTTACAACGACGCGTCCGATTCCTATTTTCCAAAATGGAAAATGTTTATGAAGGTTGTAGAAACATTTTTTGTACTTCAATTTCCGAAAATTTTTGTTAACATTTATTAAACGTTATGATGAAGGTAGTCGTGATTATCATGTTGTTTCGTTTCTTTAGAAATACATTTGTGTCCTCCTTTATATTAAAGACATTCATATTATCTCTCATGGTTGCCCAGGACAAAACCGTAACAACACAGTGGACAGATTCCTAATGGCTTTAGTAGTCCTTGGTATGTTTGAAAAAATATTTCAGTACTTCCCTATCCGGGGGCACTCTTTCCTACCATTTGACAGGTTGTTTGGAGAAGTAAAAAGCTGCAACAAATTGACAGAGCTTATGCGGTCAAAGAATATATTGAATTTATTCGTCAATCTTCCGATAAAAAGAACACTTTCAGTTTCAGATGCCTTGAAGATAACGACATTCTAAAGAACTTTAAGGACGGGAGTATGGAAACAATGGGAAAAATAGGTCACGGAAAGTCAACTTTAATGTGTCACAGAACACTACAATTGAGTATGACAGCCACAACCCAGGGGTATTAGTAACCAGATCATTCGTTGACGGATTGACTCAAAATTCTTTCAGGATTTTAAAGCCCTGACCAACTTTAGACAACCAAAAACCTAAGAAAATACAGATAAATGTCCTTTGAACTAGCTTAAGTTAAGCGAGATAGTAAAACTTAAATCGTACATCCCAAAGGAGCAGAAAGACTTATGTTGATTTATCCATTTGGCCTACAACAGCTGAAGAAAATGAAAATATATGGAGGCTACATATGTTGTTGCAAACGTAATTATTCTGTCATAATAATTATGTTCATAATATCGTTTGTAATTTGTTTTTATTAATACATTATCTCAACATGTTATCATTATTCTTCTCTTTATTTCAGTTTGGTTCGAAAAGTTCATGAGTTCAAGATCAAATCAAGTAAACTGGAAGAATATGAAAATGGAAACTGATGTTTTATGGATGCAGATTTCATGGTTTTGAGGCATTCCAGTGGAAACACATCCTGGGACTTCAAATATTTTATAATATAGGCATAAAACAGTTGTAATTTTTTTCGAATTTAATAAAATCTTGTTTTATGGACTCAAGAATTTTTAGTAATAACTATTTCAATTCAACCTGGTACTCTCCCAAATTAGTTTCAATAGTGAGGCTTCACTGTACTTTTGAAGGTGTAAGTATAAGAACGCAAAGAAAGCCAATAATATGTGTGCCAACTAGCCGCGCTGCCCAGCACAGTTTTATCCGCTTGTGGGTGCATGCAGAGAAGGTCTGTTAGCCTGCTAGCAAGGTGCAACAGTGCCATTAAGGGTAGAAAGTCCCACGTGCTGTATTGGCTCTGCACTTTTGATTTTGTAGAAACCATTCGCTAAAAGAAAATTGATTTTTGTGTTACTAATAGTTTTATGATTCACCTTCATCCTCAAGTGCTCGTCGTTTCGTTAATCGTTACAGTCATGGCTATCATTCGCATTTAAGCAAGACACTGTGCGAAGTTCCTGATGTTTGCAATGAAAAATAGGAGACACCATGATTTTGCATTTGGTACACATATATGTTATTGAACGCAGTTTTCCGAAATTCCTTCACCAGGGAAGACGAATGGAATATTCCAGAATTTGAAACACGAACAGCTGCTAGCATGAGTTTCTTAGAAGTAGATACCTTAGGGGTTGCGAAGCAACTCAAATCGCTTGATACGGGCAAGTCTTCAGGTCAAGATTGCATACCGATTAGGTTCCTTTCAGATTACGCTGATACAATAACTCCCTACTTAGCAATCATATACAACCGCTCGCTCACCGATAGATCTGTACTTACAGATTGGAAAATTGCGCAAGTCGCACCAGTGTTTAAGAAGGGTATTAGGAGTAATCCATCGAACTACAGACCTATATCATTGACGTCGGTTTGCAGTAGGGTTTTGGAGCATATACTGTATTCAAACATTATGAATCACCTCGAATGGAACGATCTATTGATACGTAATCAGCATGGTTTCAGAAAACATCGTTCTTGTACAACGCAGCTAGCTCTTTATTCGCACGAATTAATGACCGCTATCGACAGGGGATCTCAAGTTGATTCCGTATTTCTGGATTTCCGGATAGCTTTTGACACCGTTCCTCACAAGCGACTTCTAATCAAGCTGCGGGCCTATGGGGTATCGTCTCAGTCGTGCGACTGGATTCGTAATTTCTTGTCAGGAAGGTCGCAGTTCGTAGTAATAGACGGCAAATCATCGAGTAAAACTGAAGTGATATCAGGTGTTCCCCAGGGAAGCGTCCTGGGACCTCTGCTGTTCCTGATCTATATAAATGACCTGGGTGACAATCTGAGCAGTTCTCTTAGGTTGTTCGCAGATGATGCTGTAATTTACCGTCTAGTAAGGTCATCTGGAGACCAGTATCAGTTGCAAAGCTATTTAGAAAAGATTGCTGTATGTGTGGCAGGTGGCAGTTGACGCTAAATAACGAAAAGTGTGAGTTGATCCACATGAGTTCCAAAAGAAATCCGTTGGAATTCGAATACTCGATAAATAGTACAATTCTCAAGGCTGTCAATTCAACTAAGTACCTGGGTGTTAAAATTACGAACAACTTCAGTTGGAAAGACCACATAGATAATATTGTGGGGAAGGCAAGCCAAAGGTTGCGTTTCATTGGCAGGACACTTAGAAGATGTAGCAAGTCCACTAAAGAGACAGCTCACACTACACACGTTCGTCCTCTGTTAGAATATTGCTGCGCGGTGTGGGATCCTTACCAGGTGGGATTGACGGAGGACATCGAAAGGGTGCAAAAAAGGGCAGCTCGTTTTGTATTATCACGTAATAGGGGAGAGAGTGTGGCAGATATGTTACGCGAGTTGGGATGGAAGTCATTAAAGCAAAGACGTTTTTCGTCGCGGCGAGATCTACACTCCTGGAAATTGAAATAAGAACACCGTGAATTCATTGTCCCAGGAAGGGGAAACTTTATTGACACATTCCTGGGGTCAGATACATCACATGATCACACTGACAGAACCACAGGCACATAGACACAGGCAACAGAACACGCACAATGTCGGCACTACTACAGTGTATATCCACCTTTCGCAGCAATGCAGGCTGCTATTCTCCCATGGAGACGATCGTAGAGATGCTGGATGTAGTCCTGTGGAACGGCTTGCCATGCCATTTCCACCTGGCGCCTCAGTTGGACCAGCGTTCGTGCTGGACGTGCAGACCGCGTGAGACGACGCTTCATCCAGTCCCAAACATGCTCAATGGGGGACAGATCCGGAGATCTTGCTAGCCAGGGTAGTTGACTTACACCTTCTAGAGCACGTTGGGTGGCACGGGAAACATGAGGACGTGCATTGTCCTGTTGGAACAGCAAGTTCCCTTGCCGGTCTAGGAATGGTAGAACGATGGGTTCGATGACGGTTTGGATGTACCGTGCACTATTCAGTGTCCCCTCGACGATCACCAGTGGTGTACGGCCAGTGTAGGAGATCGCTCCCCACACCATGATGCCGGGTGTTGGCCCTGTGTGCCTCGGTCATATGCAGTCCTGATTGTGGTGCTCACCTGCACGGCGCCAAACACGCATACGACCATCATTGGCACCAAGGCAGAAGCGACTCTCATCGCTGAAGACGACACGTCTCCATTCGTCCCTCCATTCACGCCTGTCGCGACACCACTGGAGGCGGGCTGCACGATGTTGGGGCGTGAGCGGAAGACGGCCTAACGGTGTGTGGGACCGTAGCCCAGCTTCATGGAGACGGTTGCGAATGGTCCTCGCCGATACCCCAGGAGCAACAGTGTCCCTAATTTGCTGGGAAGTGTCAGTGCGGTCCCCTACGGCACTGCGTAGGATCCTACGGTCTTGGCGTGCATCCGTGCGTCGCTGCGGTCCGGTCCCAGGTCGACGGGCACGTGCACCTTCCGCCGACCACTGGCGACAACATCGATGTACTGTGGAGACCTCACGCCCCACGTGTTGAGCAATTCGGCGGTACGTCCACCCGGCCTCCCGCATGCCCACTATACGCCCTCGCTCAAAGTCCGTCAACTGCACATACGGTTCACGTCCACGCTGTCGCGGCATGCTACCAGTGTTAAAGACTGCGATGGAGCTCCGTATGCCACGGCAAACTGGCTGACACTGACGGCGGCGGTGCACAAATGCTGCGCAGCTAGCGCCATTCGACGGCCAACACCGCGGTTCCTGGTGTGTCCGCTGTGCCGTGCATGTGATCATTGCTTGTACAGCCCTCTCGCAGTGTCCGGAGCAAGTATGGTGGGTCTGACACACCGGTGTCAATGTGTTCTTTTTTCCATTTCCAGGAGTGTATTTACGAAATTTCAGTCACCAACTTGCTCTTCCGAATGCGAAAATATTTTGTTGAGCCCAACCTGCATAGGTAGGAATGATCATCAAAATAAAATAAGAGAAATCAGAGCTCGAACAGAAAGGTTTAGGTGTTCGTTTTTCCCGCGCGCTGTTCGGGAGCGGAATGGTAGAGAGTTAGTATGATTGTGGTTCGATGAACCCTCTGCCAAGCACTTAAATGTGAATGGCAGAGTAATCATGTAGATGTAGATGTAGATGAAAATTAGCTGATATATTACATTTTTCTTTAGGCTTGGAAGGAAGCCTCTACTGCCAGTCGCGAGAAAATTGACTTTATGCAGCGCACTGATTTCCCATTGCGTAAGCCAACGATAAAGTCAGAATGAAATATTCATAACGTCCTTGGTATCTTATAAACGGTGAGATATCTAAAGAGATTTTGCCAATGATAGCGCGTGAAGAAAAAAGTATTTTTTAATGTTATTAATATGCGAAACTTCATTATTTACCATGTTAGCGAGGTAACTACAGATTTTCCACTGAGGCAACATAATTTTTAAGGGCCATCTATAACTGGCAAAACGAGAATTGTTGTGGGTTTTG
The DNA here is from genome assembly GCF_021461385.2 of Schistocerca piceifrons. Classification (NCBI taxonomy): domain Eukaryota; kingdom Metazoa; phylum Arthropoda; class Insecta; order Orthoptera; family Acrididae; genus Schistocerca; species Schistocerca piceifrons. The sequence goes on along the minus strand of NC_060138.1, from coordinate 987,695,442 downwards.
CAACAACATAAGTGAAGAAATTCCACTTTATTTTCAAATCGAGGATGTGCTTTTTCATAAGCTATTAACCTGACTTGTCCTCAGTTCCTTACCTAATAAACTACTGTTTCAGCATTCTGTCGCAATGACATTTTTACTAGCATGTTATTGAATTGACACTGTGTGAATGTTGTTGAAATTTGGCAAAAGAAGCACATTTTAATATAGCGACTAGAAAAAGATGTATCTTTAGTCAAAATTCGCCACTGACGACATTTCTCTGAAGAATAAAATGGATAAGAAATCTGAGGATATTACTCGCTCCATTTATTGCAATTTCAGTGGATCCTGTACACCAGCGTGTTTTCAATTATGAATAGCTGGTACTAAAACTCATCATGTAACTTTCTTTCTAGACGTTAATGATCTGAGAAATATGAAATAATTTACACCAAATAGCATGCCATTGTATTGATCCTTTGAGTGATGGACTAAACATATTCACTTCAGATATCTTCTCGTTTGCTAAAGATATCGATTTTTCCCTTGACAGATAGTCAACAGGATTTTCAAATCCTCAGAGAGATCACAGTTTCAAAGCTACAAAATATATTGTCTCAACAAGAACTGTTATTCCAGAGCCAAAAAGGAGAACAGTTCTGCTCGTAAAAAAACGTAGTTAATTACTGTCATGAGCCACTTCCAACTTCTCATAAAGATATTAGTTGGTTGTGTCTTTAACATATTGAAAGATATCTCAAGTGAGAAATTCACTTTGAACGGAAATGGAACAAAATTATGGTGCGCTGTCTACTGTGAATTATTTTCATTTCTTTCAGGTCATAGAGATGTAAAAACAATAGTTTGAAAAGCTTCAATATTAAAAACACACTGTGTTGCAGAACTCCGCTGAAACTGAACAAAAGCAGCTATTTATTTTCCCCTGATTTGTTAAACATTTGTGGCTTTCAATATGAAGCGTCATCAGTAGCGAATTCTGAGTAATACCTACGTTTCTCTTGTTGCTTTGTTAAAATTTCCTTCTTTTGCCAAAAAACAGTATACAAAACATCACCTCACTAGCACGCTAGTACAGATGCAATTGCGACAGTATCCTGAAACAGTGGTTTACTAAGGGAGGAGCTGAGGATAAGTCAGAACATCCTCGGTATAAAAATAAACATTAATTATTCAGTTATATTGTAGCGAAACACGCAGCAGTTCTCGTTTCACCAGCTTCTGATGTGCCTTAAAAATAACAGTTTCACTGGAAAATTCTATAGATGCTTAAACAACGTGATAGAAAATGAAGTTTCGCGTATTAGCCATATGGAAAAAAATGCTCTCCTCTTTATGTGCTATCGTTTACGAAAATCTGGTTCCGATATCTCATTCATTTATGATCTTAGGGATGTTATGAACATTTCATTCTATCACTGGTGCGTGTACGGAAAAGAGTCCGTTACACAAAACGAATTTTCTTGAAATTGGTGATAGAGAGCTCCTCCCAAGTATAAAAAGGAATTCAGTGTGCTAGGCAAATTTCATATGCAGCAACGTATGATGTAATATGCACCAATGCAAACCATAGCGACCCCCATTTTTCATTCTGAATTCTTTGAATTTTGCAGTCTTACTTAAATGCGAATTATTTACAATATCTATGACCGTTAACTTAACCATGATGCTGACATATAAAGCGATAAGTAACGTAAAAATTATTTTTTTTCATCCAGTAGTCTGTAAAATCGCTTGAGAAAGCTTCCCAGGGCGCACACAGCGCTTCGCCAACCGGCGTGCAGAAACCAGGATAATAATGTCTCGTACATTCCGGCTGGCCAGCAGGCGCTTGTCTGTACCAGTTAGTGCTGCCACCTGGCTGCCACTGTGTGCTGCGTCATTAGATAAGACGGGTACATTTTCCTCGCTGGTTCTAGGCGACTCGAGCTGGCGCCCCGCTGAGCAAGTAACTCGCTTTCTTTCTGTGCCCACCTGAAAGCCATCGGCACACGGACCACGCACTCGACCTTTGAGTGTGCCGAATTACTGACGTCATAGTCTGGTAAAAGCACTTTGGGAAGTCTTCCCGAACGTGCACGGCAATATCTAGCATGTCAGATATTTTGAATGTACGTTTGAACGTTGACCAATGAGACAGAAGAACTTCACCTATGTCACGAGACAGCATCTCTCTGTAGTACACAGCGGCGAAACGCTATTCTGGCTTTCAGTGTGAAACCCATATGTATATATGCCGTTTCTAAGCACCAGCAGATTGCGGATCTCTCGAAAACTGCCGTTAATGGTGCGATGTGTTGTTGGTTGGTTGATTCGGGGGCGGGAGGGGGATAGGGAGGGGGGGCGGGGGGGGGGGGGGTTCACCAAACAGCGATGTCATCGGTTCCGTCTGATCAGTGAAGGAAATCGGCCATGCCCTTCCAAAGGAACCATCCCGGCATTTGCCTGAACCGACTTAGGGTATTCACGGAAAACTTGAATCATGATGGCCGAACGCGGGCGGGTTTGAAAACGCGGGCTCGTCTGAACCGTCGTCCTCCCGAATGCGAGTCCAGTGTGCCAGCCACTGATCCACCTCGCTCGGTACGATCTGTTGTAATAAAATGTTGTTAAGCGCTATATTGTTGGTTAAACAACTATCGTAACTTGCGTGTTATGAAAGTATGTCGTTTAAAGACAACGGAAATTTGAGGATCTATCAAAAATGGATTGTACTTAATATAATTTGTGAACATATCTACAATGAAAGCTTTCAGGACATGGTAAGAGGTAAAGAATGGTTACAAACTGTTTAGGATCGATATAGCGTAATGAGTAAAAACGCAAATAAATAATAAAATTCATGATCTGTTTCTGGTTCGTATCCGACTGGAACCATACTTTTTTTTTCTAATTAACCTTCGCGTTTTCTGATAGTTCTAATACGTCCTTATTAGTTTAATAGAAAAATATTCTATAATATTTGATGTTATGTAAATATAAGTGCGCTCCTTCTGTGGAATAACTTCATTTGATTAGCTTTATCTACAAGACACCTTGCACTGCTTGCAGTAAGGTATTTCGAACTTTCTCGTTTCAAGTTTTGTATTTCACGTGTAAAGATTCTGCTACTGAATAGGAACAGAAAAGAAAAGAAAAGCACTGACAAAAAACATTAACGTGACCGCTGTAAGCGTCAGCAAAAGATGTATTTTACTATGACGGAAGGTTGTAACAAATGAGGAAAATCTCATTCAACATTTTGCTCAATTAATAGAGGGACTCTGCCTTTAGTTCTCATGGAGAGAAGACGTTTTTCTTACGAATCAATGTGTTGCCTGAATCATAATCCTATGAAAATACCAAGTCTGAAAATTCGTTTATGTGCAAAACCACGAAAGTTTTCTTCTGCGCGTCAACTCAATGTCAGGTCAACAAGCGGCCTGCATCGGAAGAAGAAGCCCGGTTAAGAACTGTTATACACACGGTCATGAGATAAATACTTATGGCGGAAGAAGATGAATATCACCAAGGACACCAGACACAATTTACGGGATCTGTGAATTAAACGTGGAAAAAAAAAACAATTTGTTCTTGTAAAAACTCATAAAAATCAAATATGCCAATAGTAAAATCAATATATATATCTCACGACATAAGCGTCAAACGAAACGAAAGAACTACAAAGAACGAAACTTGTCTAGCTTGAAGGGGGAAACCAGATGGCGCTATGGATGGCCCGCTAGATGGCGCTGCCATAGGTCAAACGGATATAAACTGCGTTTATTTTAAAAATAGGAACCCTATTTTTTATTACATATTCGTGTCGTACGAAAAGAAATATGAAATTTTTAGATGGACCAATTTTTTCGCTTTGTGATAGATAGCGCTGTAATACTCACAAACATATGGCTCACAATTTTACACGAACAGTTGGTAATAGGTAGATTTTTTAATATAAAATACAGAACGTAGGTACGTTTGAACGTTTTATTTCGGTTGTTCCAATGTGATACATGTACCTTTGTAAACTTATCATTTCTGTGAACGTATGCTGTTACAGCGTGATTACCTGTAAATACCACATTAATGCAATAAATGCTCAAAATCATGTCCGTCAACCTCAATGCATTTGGAAATACGTGTAACGACATTCCTCTCAACAACGAGTAGTTCGCCTTCCGTAATGTTTGCACACGCATTGACAATGAGCTGACGCATGTTGTCAGGCGTTGTCGGTGGATCACGATAGCAAATATCCTTCATCTTTCCCCACAGAAAGAAATCCGGGGACGTCAGATCCGGTGAACGTGTAGGCCATGGTGTGGTGCTTCGACGACCAATCCACCTGTCATGAAATATGCTATTCAATACCGCTTCAACTGCACGCGAGCCATGTACCGGACATCCATCATGTTGGAAGTACATCGCCATTCTGTCATGCAGTGAAACATCTTGTAGTAACATCGGTAAAACATTACGTAGGAAATCAGCATACATTGCACCATTTAGATTGCCATCGATAAAATAGGGGCCAGCTATCCTTGCTAGCATAATGCCGCACCATACATTAAACCGCCAAGGTCGCTGATGTTGCACTTGTCGCAGCCATCGTGGATTTTCCGTTGCCCAGTAGTGCATATTATGCCGGTTTACGTTACCGCTGCTGTTGAATGACGCTTCGTTGCTAAATAGAACGCGTGCAAAAAATCTGTCATCGTCCCGTAATTTCTCTTGTTCTCAGTGGCAGAACTGTACACGACGTTCAAAGCCGTCGCCATGCAATTCCTGGTGCATAGAAATATGGTACGGGTGCAATCGATGTTGATGTAGCATTCTCAACAACGACGTTTTTGAGATTCCCGATTCTCGCGCAATTTGTCTGCTACTGATGTGCGGATTAGCCGCGACAGCAGCTAAAACACCTACTTAGGCATCACCCTCTGTTGCAGGTCGTGGTTGACGTTTCACATGTGGCTGAACACTTCCTGTTTCTTAAATAACGTAAATATCCGGCGAACGGTCCGGACGCTTGGATGATGTCGTCCAGGATACCGAGCAGCATACATAGCACACGCCCGTTGGGCATTTTATCACAATAGCCATACATCAACACGATATCGACCTTCTCCGTAATTGGTAAACGGTCCATTTTAACACGGGTACTGTATCACGAAGCAAATACCGTGAGCACTGGCGGAATGTTCTACATCTACATCTACATTTATACTCCGCAAGCCACCCAACGGTGTGTGGCGGAGGGCACTTTACGTGCCACTGCCATTACCTCCCTTTCCTGTTCCAGTCGCGTATGGTTCGCGGGAAGAACGACTGCCGGAAAGCCTCCGTGCGCGCTCGAATCTCTCCAATTTTACATTCATGATCTCCTCTGGAGGTATAAGTAGGGGGAAGCAATATATTCGATACCTCATCCAGAAACGCATCCTCTCGAAACCTGGACAGCAAGCTACACCGCGATGCAGAGCGCCTTTCTAGCAGAGTCTGCCACTTAAGTTTGCTAACCATCTCCGTAACGCTATTACGCTTACCAAGTAACCCTGTGACGAAACGCGCCGCTCTTCTTTGGATCTTCTGTATCTCCTCTGTCAACCCGACCTGGTACGGATCCCACACTGATGAGCAACACTCAACTATAGGTCGAACGAGTGTTTCGTAAGCCACCTCCTTTGTTGATGGACTACATTTTCTAAAGACTCTCCCAATGAATCTCAACCTGGCACCCGCCTTACCAACAATTAATTTTATATGATCATTCCACTTCAAATCATTCCGTAGGCATACTCCCAAATGTTTTAAAGAAGTAACTGCTACCAGTGTTTGTTCCGCTATCATATAATCATACAGTAAAGGATACTTCTTTGTATGCATTCGCAATACATTACATTTGTCTATGTTAAGGGTTTGTTGCCTCGTACTTATACGTTTGTGACTATTACAGTGCCATCTATCACAAAGCGAAAAAAGTGGCCCAACTAAAACATTCACATTTCTTTACGTACTACACGAATATGTAATTAAAAATGGGGGTTCCTATTTTAAAAAACGCAGTTGATATCCGTTTGATCTATGGCAGCGCCATCTAGTGGGCCAACCATAGCGGCATCTGGTTTCCCTCTTCAAGCTAGACGAGTTTCGTTCTTTGTAGTTTTATCGTTTGACGTTTATTTCGTGTGATATTTGTCCCGGTCACTATCAATGGACCACAGTATATATATGCACACAGTGATCAAGTTAGACAGTCTTTAAGGTTTTACTAAAAAGTGAGGATGATAAAAAATATTTAATCTTATGTGGAGAACGATTGTAAATATGCATACACTGTTTGTAATGGGACTTTTACAAGCCGATGTCCTTATTGACTGGAATTGTACTATCCTTTTTGCCTCATAACATGTGTTTTTATGTCTACTATGGAGAGAACAACATATATAGCATATGGACAAAGGAGGAAATGTGCTTTTTAATGCAGCTAACGTAGGAATTTTACGCCCGTCCATTTCGTAAACAGTGTGATTTACGAATCAGTTACAGCTGCCTCTGGAACGCGCTGCCATCGTGTGTATCACATTGAGGCACACGTATCGTTTCTGATTGTTAGGCAGCACTTTGCACTCAGCGCGCTCAGTGTTTACGTTCGAGAGCACGGTCCGTGTGCCGACGGCTTAACGAACCACTGCGCACCTTGATATGCAAGTTGCCCGAGTCGTCGCAGCGGACCTCGAACTGGTTGCAGGCGCTGGGCCGCGCGCAGTCGAGCAGGTCTAGCAGCTTGGCGCCGGCGTCGGACCAGTGGCGGTGCAGGTGCGGCTCCTCCTGCTGCTCGAAGTGGTCGAGGAAGTCGTGGCAGGCGTTGGTGAGCCGCCACAGCGCCGACGGCCGGCCGCTGAAGAAGGCGGCGCCCAGCGCCGGCGGCTGCACCGAGGCCTCGCGAGACAGCCGCCAGAACTGGTCCAGCAGGCGGCCCGCGGCCTTCGGCAGGCAGGCGCGCTGCGAGTACCGCCACGTGGCTGCCTGCACCTGCCGGAACTGAGGCAACAAATACCCCTGCCCGCTCACTCACCGGTACAACGACATGCGTAGCAAGAGTCTGTCTGAGCTAGGAGGTGGGGGAGAGACAAAACTAATCACTGTTCACAACTAATTTAAACTCAAAACTAATCAGAACACACTAGGGCAGTTATATACCACCTGCAATATACACTACTGGCCATTAAAATTGCTACACCAAGAAGAAATGCAGATGATAAACGGGTATTCATTGGACAAATATATTATACTAGAACTGACATGTGATTACATTTTCACGCAATTTGGCGCATAGATTCTGAGAAATTAGCACCCAGAACAACCACCTCTGGCCGTAATAACGGCCTCGATACGCCTGCGCATTGAGTCAAACGGAGCTTGGATGGCGTGTACAGGTACAGCTGCCCATGCAGCTTCAACACGATACCACAGTTCATCAAGAGTAGTGACTGGCGTATCGTGACGAGCTAGTTGCTCGGCCACCATTGAATAGACGTTTTCAATTGGTGAGAGATCTGGAGAATGTGCTGGCCAGGGCAGCAGTCGAACATTTTCTGTATCAGGAAAGGTCCGTACAGGACCTGCAACATGCGGTCGTGGATTATCCTGCTGAAATGTAGGGTTCCGCAGGGATCGAATGAAGAGTAGGGCCACGGGTCGTAACACATCTGAAATGTAACGTCCACTGTTGAAAGTGCTGTCAATGCGAACAAGAGGTGACCGAGACCTGTAACCAATGGCACCCCATACCATCATGCCGGGTGATACGCCAGTATGGCGATGACGAATACACGCTTCCAATATGCGTTCACCCCGATATCGCCAAACACGGATGCGACCATCATGACCCTGTAAACACAACCTCGATTCATCCGAAGAAATGACGTTTCTCCATTCGTGCATCCAGGTTCGTCGTTGAGTACACCATCGCAGGCGCTCCTGTTTGTGATGCAGCGTTAAGGGTAACCGCAGCCGTGGTCTCCTAGCTGATAGTCCATGCTTCTGCAAACGTCGTCGAACTGTTTGTGCAGATGGTTGTTGTCTTGCAAACCTCCCCATCTGTTGACTCAGGGATCGAGACGTGGCTGCACAATCCGTTACAGCCATGTGGATAAGATGCCTGTCATCTCGACTGCTAGTGATACGAGGCCGTTGGGATCCAGCACGGCGTTCCGTATGACACTCCTGAACCCACCGATTCCATATTCTGCTAACAGTCATTGGATCTCGACGAACGCGAGCAGCAATGTCGCGATACGATAAACCGCAATCGCGATAGGCTACAATCCGACCTTTATCAAAGCCGGAAACGTGATGGTACGCATTTCTCCTTCTTACACGGGGCATCACGACAACGTGTCACCAGGCAACGCCGGTCAACTGCTGTTTGTGTATGAGAAATCGGTTGGAAACTTTCTTCATGTCAGCACGTTGTAGTTGTCGCCACCTGCGCCAACCGTGTGAATGCTCTGAAAAGCTAATCATTTGCATATCACATCATCTTCTTCCTGTCGGTTAAATTTCGCGTCTGTAGCACGTCATCTTCTTGGTGTAGCAATTCTAAAGGCCAGTAGTGTACTTAAATGAGAGAGTATAGTTTGAATGAAATTGGTACAAACTCGTAATATTCAACTGCGAGCAACTAGAGGATGCAATAACCTCTACCAAGAATAGAAAGGCTCCAGGTATAAACCTGCTAAAATATGCACCTAATACTGCAATAACAAAAATAATCGACTTTAACAATACCAGAGAAGGAAAGCTGCTACTCACCACATAGCGGAGATGCTGAGTCGCGATAGGCATAATAAAAAGATTCCCACAATCAAAGCTTTCGGCCATTAAGGCATTTGTCAACAGTAGACGCACATACACACATGCACACACACACTCACACAAACGCAACATGCACACACGTCTGCAGTCTCAGAGAGCTGAAACTACACTGCGAGCAGCAGCACCTCTGCATGATGGGACTGGCGACTGGGTGGGGGAAAGGAGGAGGCTGCGGTGGGGAAGGGGAGGTATAGTATGGTGGGAGTAGCGGACAGTGAAGTGTTGCAGTTTAGATGGAGGGCAGGAGAGAAGGTGTGGAAGGGTGAAGGGGTAAGTAGAGGAAAGGAGAGAAATAAAAAGAAATTAAAAGACTGGGTGTGGCGGTGAAATGACGGCTGTGTAGTGCTGGAATTGGAACAGGGAGGGGACTGGATGGGTGAGGACAGAGACTAATTTAGGTTGAGGCCAGGAGGGTTGCGGGAACGTAGGATTTATTGCACGGAAAGTTCCCACCTGCGCAATTGAGAAAAGCTGGTGTTGGTGGGAAGGATCCATATGGCACAGGCTATGAAGCAGCCATTGAGATGAGGGGTATCATGTTTGGCAGCGTGTTCAGCAACAGGGTGGCCCACTTGTTTTTTGGCCACAGTTTGTGTGTGTATGCGTGTGTGTGTGTGTGTGTGTGTGTGTCTACTGCTGACAAAGGCCGTAATGGCCGAAAGCTTTGATTGTGTGAATCTTTTTATTGTGCCTATCGCGACTCAGCATCTCCGCTGTATGGTGAGTAGCAGCTTTCCTTCTCTGGTATTGTCACATTCCATCCTGGATTTTCCATTGTTCGATTTTAACAATATGCGCTTTCAAAGTGGTTATGCTCACGAAGAATGGAATGTGGTCCACATATGCCCCACTTATAAGAAAGGAAACAGACATAAAAGTCAGAACTATGGAGACAGTCTTTTGGTTTTTTAAATGCAAGTTATAAATCGTATCCTACAATTTTAACAAAATTACCATCACCAATCGCTGAAACTATATTACAAGGGCAAAGGAAGATCATCCCCTGACTGTATCTTCACTGTGACAAAACTAACACGAAAACACTGTGAATTCAATTTAACAACTTTTCTTACCTTCACTGATTATGAAAAGGCGTTTGATGATGAAAACCGAAATAAACGGTGGTAAATTTTAAGAAACAGAAGAATACCGTCTCATCTTGCAAGTACTGTACGAGGTTTATACAGGGTTGTTCAGCTGCTCCTATGACTGGCTTTATGCAACCCACAATGCCTTCAAAAACGCCGTGCAAGATTTTCGTATTCTCTCGCTAACTAGGTGCAAACTATTAGTCCTACAGGAAAATGAACGGGACTCTTTGTGCGAAATCTAATTTAGTTAAATTTTGTATTGGTATCTGTTTTCGCTAGATGCCATAGTTTCAGAATTATTCAAGAAAAACTTATAAAGGTGTCCTTGAAATGCGTTTTTCTCGAATAACTTAAAGACCGTGTCCTCCATCGAAAATGTATCCCAGCACAAAATTAAACTATATTAAATTTCCTACGAAAGGTCGCGTTCATTTAATTCGTAGAACTAGCAGTTTGTGCACAGCGAGCGAGAGAATACGAAAAATCTTTCTTGTGGTATTTGAAGGCGTTTTGGGCTGTACAATACCCATCGGTATGTGTAGCAAAATCGCTCTGAATATGAATAACAAAATACAAATAACAACAGTGGACAGCAGAGTTAAAATGGCAGAAATAAATCAAGGAACTAATGCACACGTCAACGATGGGACACTAACACTTGCGAGTTAAAATCTAAATTGACAAACAGATCTTAGAGCACGTTTATATATTTAAATATTTATGGAGCAATATTACATCTGGGCCATATAGTTAAATATAAAATGTGTTATATCTATTTAACTATCAAACAGAGAACGTTGCGGAACAAAGACTGCAGAAATAAATTACTGAAGTTCTACATGATTATAGCTATACCTGCTCTGCTCTATGGATATGAAAATTGGTCTCTTAATAAGAGGGCTGAAAAGATAATAGAAACATGTGAAATGAACTACCTTGGATACTTGCCTGGATAGAGTTTGATAGAAAGAAAAATGACGACATTCGACCTGAACTGAATACGGAAAACAAATCAGTATTAGACAAGGCTGAATGAACACACAAACCATATGCCAGACGAGAGAATCGCTAAAACATTATAAACCAAGAAGCAAAATATAGTTAGGGAGATAAATGAATAGATGACTTCACCAATTTTGAAGGAGATGAAAGGGACTAAACGGCCAACTCTTGTAGATAATTACACCCAACATTCAGATACACACAAATTATTTCTGTATTCACATGTTTAGTAGTTCCTGTCATCGGCTGGTAGCACAAGAACAAACATTGATAACTGAAAGTACAACGTTGCTAGAAGTTTTTAGAACCGAGACCAGTATGACAATTTCAGTTGCAAGGAAAATAGAGAAACAGTTCTGAGATCTCGCGATTAATGACCCTAGGTCACATGTTCTGGCTTTCTTCAAACTGTAACTAATAAGGTAAATGTAAGTGGATATAAGCTCTCTGCACATGTAATGAGAGAAAATATGGAGAAAGGAGAAGTTGCCATATATGTCAAAAGTTATCATTGTGCAAAAAGTATAGAAACAAAAAAGTTTTGTGTAGAGAAACATATAGAAGCATGTGCCTGTGAGCTTAAATTAAATAAAGGCACATTTATAATTGTAACTGTATATAGGTCCCCATCAGGAAATTTTCATCTATTTCTGAAAAATTTGGACTCCTTGTTGTGCTATCTGTCAGACAGGGGGAAGTAAATTATTATTTGTTGGGACTTCAATGTAGATTCTCTGAAAGAGGGTAATAGGAAAAATGACCTTGAAGTATTACTCGGTTCTTTTAATTTGACACCCGTTATTGATTTTCCTACTCGGGTGGTAAAGGATAGCAGCTCACTGATAGATAATTTCTTTATAGACCAAGATAAGTTTAACCAGATAAATGCTCAGCCTGTTGAGAATGGTCTTTCTGATCATGGTGCACAGCTAGTTACAATATATGACATAGCTCCATTCAGCAATACTAAACAGTCCTCCAAAGTAGTACGTTCAGTCAACAATTTAACAATTGCAAATTTCAGGGAAAGCCTACAGCAGTTAGACTGGGATGAGGTGTACCGTGAACCTGATGCCAATTTAAAATATAATTTATTTCATGACATTTTTGTAAATGCATTTGAAAACTGCTTCCCCAAGAAAATAGTTAAATATACTCATAAGAAACCTTGTAACAAACCATGGCTTACTAAGGGTATAAAAATATCTTGTAACCAGAAAAGGGAAATGTATCTGACAGCAAGAAAGAGTAGTGACCCAGAAACTATCAAACATTATAAAAACTACTGTGTTATATTAAGAAAAGTTATTAAAAAATCCAGAAGTATGTGTATCATGTCTGAAATCAGCAACTCTGATAATAAAATTAAAACAATTTGGAATATTATTAAAAGAGAGACAGGTCAACCAAGAGCACAGGAAGACAGTATTACCATCAAATTGAATGAAAACTTTACGAACAAAAAGTCAGAAGTTGAAAATATTTTTAATAATCGTTTTTTAAATGTTGTGGATATAGTAGGATCCAGGTGTTCATTAGAAGATGCTAGGCTGTTAATGGAAGAGGCCATACCTATGCAATTTGATACAATTGAAATCTCACCCACTTCTCCCTCTGAAATTAGGAAAATAATAAACTTGCTTAAAAGCAAAAACTCACATGGAATTGATGGCATTTCCAGCAAAATACTAAAAACTTGTTCTCAACAGATAAGTAAGATTCTCAGCCACCTGCGTAATAGCTCTCTGGAACAGGGCATTTTCCCTGATAGACTGAAATATGCTATTGTTATACCTTTGCATAAAAAAGGGGATAGATCTGATGTCAACAATTACCGTCCAATCTTCCTTCTAACAGCTTTATCCAAAATTTTTGAGAAAGTAATGTATTCAAGAGTAGCTTCACATATCTATAACAATGAAGTACTAACAAAATGTCAGTTTGGTTTCCAGAAAGGTTTTTCAAAAGAAAATGCCATATATGCTTTCACCAATCAAATTTTGAATGATCTGAATAACCGAACACCACCCATTGGGATTTTTTGTGTAAATCATGAAATTCTGCTGGACAAGCTCAAGTATTGCGGCATGAGTGGGACAGTGCACAAATGGTTTAATTTGTACCTAACTGGAAGAGTGCAGAAAGTTGAAATAAGTAGTTCTCATAATATGCAAAGATCAGCACATTCCTCAAACTGGGGAACTATCAAGAACGGGGTTCCACAAGGGTCAGTCTTGGGTCCTTTGTTGTTCTTAATATACATTAATGACTTGCCATTCTATATTCATGAAGAGGCAAAGTTAGTTCTCTTTGCTGATGATACAAGTATAGTAATCACACCTGACAAACAAGATTTAACTGATGAAATTGTCAATACTGTCTTTCAGAAAATTACTAAGTGGTTCCTTGTAAACGGACTCTCACTGAATTTTGATAAGACACAGTACATACAGTTCCATACAGTGAATGGTATGACGCCATTAATAAATATAGACCTTAATCAGAAGCATATAGCTAAGGTAGAATATTCCAAATTTTTAGGTGTGTCCGTTGATGAGAGATTAAATTGGAAGAAACACATTGATGATCTGCTGAAACGTTTGAGTTCAGCTACTTATGCAATAAGGGTCATTGCAAATTTTGGTGATAAACATCTTAGGAAATTAGCTTACTACGCCTATTTTCGCTCGTTTCTTTCATATGGCACCATATTTTGGGGTAATTCATCACTGAGGAATAAAGTATTTATTGCACAAAAGCGTGTAATCAGAATAATAGCTGGAGTCCACCCAAGATCATCCTGCAGACATTTATTTAAGGATCTAGGGATATTCACAGTAGCTTCTCAGTATATATACTCTCTTATGAAATTTGTTGTTAACAACCAAACCCAATTCAAAAGTAATAGCAGTGTGCATAACTACAATACTAGAAGAAAGAATGATCTTCACTATTCAAGATTAAATCTAACTTTGGCACAGAAAGGGGTGAATTATACTGGCACTAAAGTCTTTGGTCACTTACCAAATAGTATCAAAAGTCTGCCAGATAACCAACAAGTATTTAAGAAGAAATTAAAAGAATTTCTGAATGATAACTCCTTCTACTCCATACAGGAATTTTTAGATATAAATTAAAAAAACAAAAAAATATTAATAAAAAAATAAAAAATAAAAAATAAAAATAAAAAACACAAAAAATGAAAAGTTGTTATGTTAACTTAAGTATGTTGTTAAATTAATTATGTCATGTATTGGAAAATTTGACTCGTTCCACATCATTACGAAATATCGTATCCATGATCCATGGAACTAGTATTAATCTAATCTAATCTAATCTAATCTGATACTGAACTGATGCTTATGTCTGTGTGGCAGGGAAGGATGGTAGTGAGGTTTGCGATCGTCATTTTTTTCTGTGTGGGAAGAGTTTCCCTGGGGATGCCCTTGTACTTTGTGTCACAATATGTAAGGAACAACCAAACATCTCATTACTAGGGTTATTTCATTAATAACGATACATTTTTATTAATTATTTATTTCAGGGTACCTTTTAGAGTCTTCTATTCAGGCTTCCTACTTTTTAATGACTCCAGCAGTTGTGGTGTGCTTACCATTAACATTCAGCAAAGTTAAAAAGTGGTCAAAAGTGGCTCCATATATATATATATATATATATATATATATATATATATATATGTGTGTGTGTGTGTGTGTGTGTGTGTGTGTGTGTGTGTATGTGTGTGTGTGTGTGTGTGTGTGTGTGTATAAAACCTCTGCCTTTGCGACGGTGTTCCGTTGCAAAACAGGTGCTAATCCTTTCGTTTAAATGTTATAGATGAGAGTATTTTGATCCGTGATTATGATTTACGAGCACTGCACTGAGCTCATCTTAAATGTACTTAAGGCAGCTGATTTTCGTCGTAGCCGTACTCTGCCAGTGTCCCGTACCAGTAGGTACTGTAAAGTCCACGTGTTTAGTGTCCTGTGACGCTGTTCCTGCGCCCATGGTAATCGCTCTGCTCTGTGACGTGCAGTGAGCAGAGACGTATAGCGAAGTAACTTCTGTACCCAACAAAGAGGCAGTGGACCGACTGCTCACCGATAATCAGGATCGATAATTGAACTGGCGAGTGATTCTCTGTGCTGTGGTTATGTACATCTGCTGTTACATTCTAGAGTAGTTGACGACGACGAGATTGTCCTCAGCATTGGGCTCTGAGAGCAGCGACTTGCCCCGAATCGAGGTACTCGCAGTTCCCCCATGGCGCGAGTAACGTCTCACCCTTGCTGGACTTGATGTATTGTATACAGTTACGCACGGTTTAATGCTTTTCCAACCGCGAAACACTCTGAACTACTTCATTCGCCGCAGCATCAGAAGAGCTCCCTCTCTCCAGTGGCGAAGTTGTTGACTGGACATTAAAAAAGGTATGCTTCATGGCCTTAGGTAACATTAAGGAAAGGTTGCCAGTACCTCACGATCTGGTTGAAGTTCAGGCAACAAGCATGCGCGAAACCATTTCTCATAGCCACTGGTAAAGGTGACTAGGTCATTCATCTAAATCTCCCGCACAAATAAAGAATTTTCAGCTCGGAAGGCACCTGGAACTATAACTTCATATGGCGTAACTTTTACTGCCATATCACACAGAAGTTAAAAAACGACCTACTGTTGCGTAGCAGATACTTTCAGAACTTAAGATGGTACATTAGCCAATGTGGTTTGGCAACTATGTAGGCCATTTGTTATTAATCGTTGTATCCTCGCATTGCCAATGGCCTTGCCGCAAAGGTAATACCGGTTCCCGTCAGATCACCGAAGTTAATCGCTGTCGAGCTTGGATGAGCGACAGTCCGAGTCTGCCGAGCGCTGTTGACTAGTGGGGTGCGCTCAACCCTTGTGAGGCCGATGGAGAAGCTGCTTGACTGAGAAGTAGCGGCTCTGGTCATGAAATGTGAGAACGGCCAGGAGAGCCGTGTGTTGTCCTCATGCTCCTACGTATCCGTACTCACTGATGCCTAACGCCTGAGGATGAGACGGCGGTCGGTCGGCTCCCTTGTGCTTACCGAGGCCTGTTTGGGAAGAGTTTCCTCGCATTCGTGGTCATTTAGTTGCAGTGGACAGCACCTTGTAACTTATCCCCAATCCTTACGAAGTCAGAACCAACGAAAGTTATTTATTTTCATCACTGAAACTTTAAATATAGCTACCGGAAATGTATGGTAGCGTCGTTAGGAATACTCGTGATTAACAACCTCGAACAATTCATTCGACGATGGTACCTTATTATAATTTGAGTACTGACAACGAAAGTCAAGGCCGTGTGACCCACCGATTTTGACGAAAATCAGCATAGTGATCAAGGACCACTGCAGATTAATCCTGTGAAAGCTGAAAAGGGTCTGCTTTCTCGCTTCCTCTCGTTAACGCAATAAGGTGACTCTTGTCTGTCGGCTCCCCAGAGGCACACGAACTGGGATGACAGAAATATCTTGACTAACGATTTTTCCATGATGATGTTGACTATAAAAGAATATTATGTGGCTTTACTTGGTTCAAATGGCTCTGGGCACTATGGGACTTGACTGCTTTGGTCAACAGTCCCCTAGAACCTAGAACTACTTAAACCTAACCAACCTAAGGACATCACATACACCCATGCCCGAGGCAGGATTCGAACCTGCGACCGTAGCGGTCGCTCGATTCCAGACTGTGTGGCTTTACTGTTTAGGTCTATTTATCCAGGTAATTTACTGTAACGGGGTGGTAGAAATGGGAAATGACGATATGGTTCGTGATGACTTAGTGCTGTAATTCTCACATACACTGAAGAGCCAAAGAAACTGGTACACCTGCCTAACATCGTGTAGGTCCCCGCGAGCACGCATAAGTGCCGCAACTCGACGTGGCATTGATTAGACTGATGTCTGAAATAGTGCTGGAGGGAACTGACACCACGAATCCTGCAGGGCTGTCCAAATGGTTCAAATGACTCTGAGCACTATGGGACTTAACATCTATGGTCATCAGTCCCCTAGAACTTAGAACTACTTAAACCTAACTAACCTAAGGACAGCACACAACACCCAGCCATCACGAGGCAGAGAAAATCCCTGACCCCGGCGGGAATCGAACCCGGGAACCCGGGCGTGTGAAGCGAGAACGCGACCGCACGACCACGAGATGCGGGCCAGGGCTGTCCATAAATCCGTAAGAGTACGAGGGGTTGGAGAACTATTCCGAACAGCACGTTGCAACTCACTTCTGGGGAGTTTGGTAGCTAGCGGAATTGTCTGAACTCAAGAGTATTCCTGGAGTCACTCTGTAGCAAATTCCGGACGTGCAGGCTGTCACATTGTCCTTCTGGAATTGCCCAAGTCCGTCAGAATTTGGACAATGGACATCAATGATGCAGGCGATCAGACTGGATGCTTCAGCACGTATCACCTGTCAGAGTTGTATCTCGACATATCAGGTGTCCCATATCATTCCAACAGCACACGTCCAACACCATTCCAGAGCTTCAACCAGCTTGAACAGTCCCGTGCTGACATGCATGGTCCATGGATTCAAGAGGTTGTCTCCATACCCGTACACGTCCATCCGCTCGATACAATTTGAAACGAGACTTGTCCGACCAGGCAACATGTTACCAGTCATCAACAATCCAATGTCAGCGTTGGCTGGCCCATGCGAGAAGTAAAACTTTGTGTCATCAAGGGTACACGAGTGGGCCTCCGGCTCCGAAAGCCCTTATCAATGATTTTTCGTTGAATAATCCTCACGCTGACTTTGTTGATGGCCTAGCATTGAAATCTTCAGCAATTTACGGAAGGATTGCACTTCTGTCATGTTGAACGATTTTCTTCAGTCGTCGGTGGTTCCGTTCTTGTAGGATCTTTTCCCGGCCGCAGCAATATCGGAGATTTGATGTTTTACCGGATTCCTGATATTCACGGTATTCTCGCGAAATGTTCGTACGGGAAAATCCCCAGTTCATCGCTATCTCGGAAATGCTGTGTCCCGTCGCTCTTGCGCTTAACATCTCTGTATTTGAATACGCATTCCTTTTGGTTGATGATATTCTTAATGAACGAAGTGAAATGAATCACGTGATTATTCTTAGGCTTATTGGGAAGATACGTCATGAGGAACCGGGGATTTCATGTGCTTTGCAGCAGTTGTGTTGGTGGAGTGAAGTAATCAGTGTCCTATCGAGTATTTTTTGCTTGTCTATGTAGTTTCTTTATTCAATTTACTGAAGAAGGTATGTGGAATGGGATAGAGATTTTTTTTTTTCAAATGCGTTGAGGATAGAGCACATCATCATTTAGGCAGATGCTTTGTATATTTTTCATGAATATAGAAATGGTTACGTTTTAACCGAGAATTTTCATGACAGCGTACGAGGTTGTATTCTTCTTCTGTGTGATGAGATTTTTAGGAATGAGGGTCACTATTCTTAGATGGAGATCATTCCCTACTCAGACGTGTAGTTATGCGTGATCTGACATTGTGTTCTGATAGAAGCAACTCATTGCTGTGTAGAATTATATTTTTTGATTAATTGCTCATATTGGATGCTACTAGTTGTTGAATGAGGAATTTTTTTTTTTTTTTTTTTTTTTTTTTTTTTTTTTTTTTTTTTTTTTTTTTTTTGCAGCCCATCAAGCCAGTTTAACTTTTGTGGTTCATTATCCATTGGTCTATATGATTCTCAACATAGTGTGTAAGATTTATCACTTATTCTGTCATTAATGGCTAAGTAAGATAAAATTGAGGGATAATTTATGAAACCTGATTATGAGATGAGAATACCATTATGCCCTTACGGAATTGGTTCTTTTTTGGTGTATATGTGCTTGGCGGGTACAGGATCCCGAGCAATGGCAGTAATATTTCAATCTCTAGTTCTGTTTCTCGTTCTATTTTGTGTATATGCCCATGTAGTTCTTTTATCAGTCGATCTTGGTAACACAAAACAGAAAACAAAGGTGACTGAATAATGTTTGTCATGTCTTTGATTGACTAAACTGATTTAAGAATTGGTTATGAATCAAATTGGAATTATCTGTGTTGTTGAGTTTCAGGGAAGGAATGTTCTGTCCTCAAGATCATGTGACGTGGTTGGGCAATGAAATTATTACGTTATTTTGTCATAAGCGTTGTTCCAAGCTGTAGCCTCTATCTCCCTCTTGAATAGTCGAGATGTGATCTTTGTTGTCTATTGTTTCTCTTCAATTAGATGTGGTTACGTAGTTTCATCTTGTGGGTGCAGTGTATCAGGTGTGGCATTTGACAGGACAAGTTAACCAGTGTTCAAACTTAGCTGGGAATTTATTATGGCTAGTATGTGATTCTGGACGCCACGAACCACGTGTTGATTGTGAACTTATGTATATGCACGTTGCGAAATGCAGGCGCTGAAGATGATGATAAGGGCATTGATTTTTACCTGTTCCTGAAGCGAGAGCATCAAGCTATTACTTCACGTATTGTGATTTGTTGATTCGAGGCAGCAGGCAACCATTTCATTTGTTGAAGTAGAAAAAAAGGAAAACATTCATAGTCTAATAAAGATAAACAAAACCTTTTTCTTGTTGGTATTCATGGGATGTCTGCCTTAGGTGATACACGAACTCAAGGATATTATTGAATTTCTTACTTCCAAAATGTTAGCGGCCACATTATGATGGTGATCTTTCTGGAATATCAATCGAATGGATTAGTTGAATGGAAGTGATCCCCACCAGATAGCATTAGCGATTAGAGTTACCCATGGAGACCAAGGGATTGCTCAGGGTGAAAAGCAGTGAGTAAAAGTGTAAAGATCCTCTCCTCCCTGAGTTTCGTGAGTCACCAATCAATGTGAACCACCGCCTTAAAGTATCAGGTTATGGATAGATGAGAAGACAAGGGAAGGTATGTGATGTTTTGAAGAGCACTGTGATACATTGAATTTCTTGGACCAACTTTGGATCTTGGTTTAAATTACGAGGTAGCATGCTGAACTTTCATGTGTTTGATTAAGATGTTGCAGGACGATGGAAATTTTGTGATCTTCATTGCTCACATGTTGTTTTCACTCACAGCTACACAGTGGTGTTTTGTGAGGTCTGGACCGACAAGCAGTCAGATGGTCTTCCACTCTCAACCGTCCAAGCAGCAGACGCGCTCGTATTTAAGTAACAGTGTACACAGTTATGTATGTGTATACCAATGTATTTTTAAATGAATCTGTCTAATTTCCTTGGATTTAAAACCATATAAAATAGAGAGGCCAGTTGTTTGTAGTATTGTTATATAGCTTTTTTTTAATGAAGGCGCTGCAGTCACGGACTGTACGGCTGGTCCCAGTGGAGGTTCGAGTCCTCCCTCGGGCATGGGTGTGTGTGTTTGTCCTTAGGATAATTTAGGTTAAGTAGTGTGTAAGCTTAGGGACTGATGATCTTAGTAGTTACGCCCCATAACATTTCATACACATTTGAAAATTTTTTTTGAAGACTGACTTTGCCCGCCGTCCCAGGAAAATGACCTTGTATCTGTGACTGTCTGGAAATTGCTGATTATAAGTCTACGACCTGGAGAAGTGGCGAGATTTCTTGATGTCTGCCTTATACGTAGCAACTGTTTTCTCATTGACAGATCGAGAAATGACAATATAGTGTTTTCTTCTACTCTGCAGTTCTACGTGTAAATCTGAAGAACTGTACCTGTTCATAATGTGAAAAATGAGGCAAGGCCCTTGAAATCGTATATTAATACTGAAGTAGATGTTAGTGGACCACAGCTAGTTAGAATGTGTATGTTGGATTATTTCAGGCGAATTGGTACAAATTAATTTTTAGTTAGCTGGATTGATTTAGAGGTGCTAGATTAATGAGTTGATAAGCGTGGATCGAATCAGCTGTAGTCTGTTCTGTTGAACTTAAATTGTCTTTTTTATTCTTTTTTCTTTTGTACACTACAAATATTTGACGTGACTATATTTGTGTTTTCTTTTTCTTTTTGAGCATACTCATTTAGAGTGCCAACCATTGCCCTAACCCCTTTGCGAGAAAATTTTGTGTCTGTGATTAGTTATTTATTACAATGTTCAAACGTAAAATGTGTATAAGAGTATAATATGGTAATACATCTCTGCCGATCGCCTACGCACACCGGCCACCTGCAAAACAGGTCCGTCAGGCTAAATCCTGTCTCCCATTGCAGACATTGACTATCAGGGATTAGTGTTTAACTCCAGAAACAATAATTGACTCACTTGTCATTATCTGGGATTACGTCGACAGCCGTCAGCCTCATTTCAGTTAGTTTAAGTACTTTCCAATATCGGCCTTCCGCGAGAACTAATTAGTTGATGTTATAACTGTGGTTTTTATTAGAACTGGCCTTCTGCCAGGAGCTATTTTGTTATCTGGATATTTAGCCAGAAATTATTTGTTCTGTTTGTAATTCGGCCTTCAGCCAAATTATTGTTTTTTATTTAAGCCTTCAGCCAACAGTTCACCACCACTGGAAAGTGACCTTTCTTTACTTGCAAGGAATAAACTTTGTTCCTTTTGTGTCTTGACGATCTTGACAATCTTCCTTGTGCGCTGACTGCGAATATAGTAGACCAGAACCTAGTGGACATCCAAATACACTCAAAGACAAAACAAGACGACGCACCACGAAGGAATTATCCGAATGGGTCAGAAATCAATAGATATGGTACACATGTACAAACAAACAAATGATTACAATTTCATAAAAATTGGATGGTTTATTCAAGAGAAAGAGCTTCGCAAACTGAGCATGCCAATAACCCATTGGTCCACCCCTATCCCTTATGGAAGCAGTTATTCGGCTTCGCATTGAATGAGAGAGTTGTTGGATGTGCACCTGAGGGGTATCGTGCCAAAAACTGTCCCAATGGCTCGTTAGATCGTCAAAATCCCGAGCTGTTGTAGGGCTGTGCCCATAATGCTCCAAACGTTCTCAAATCGGGAGAAATCTGGCAACCTTTGTAGCCAAGGTAGGGTTTGCAAGCATGGACACAAGCTATAGAATCTTCCGTTCTGTGCAGGCGGGCATTATTTTGCCGAAATGTAAGCCCACGATGGCTTTCCATCAAGGGTTACAAAACGGGGCATAGAAAATCATCGTGATGCTATTGTTCCGTAAGGGTGCCGCGGACGACAGCCAAAGGGTTCGTGCTGTGAAAACAAAGGGCTTACTTTTCAGCAAGATTATGCCTTTCGGCCCACGGCGAGAGTTTCTACGGCTCCTCTTCGTATTTTGCAAGCCCTACCTTGACCAGCAAGGTCGCCGGATCTCTCTTTAATTGGGAACGTTTGGAGCATTTTGGGCGGGACCTCGAACAGCTCGGAATTTTGACGATCTAACGCGCCAGTTGGACAAAATTTGTTTGTCTGCATATGAATATATTGTGTTATAGAGTACATAGTTACATTTTACTTCAGAATTTTGGATGATGACACGAAGTTCCATAATCGTGTATGTAATCGCTTTTGAGCCCCATTATTACACACGAAGTTATCATATTCAGAGGATTCGTCGAAATTAACCACCATAATCGCAAACCAAGTTTGCATTCCATCACGCTGTCCGCCCCCGGTAGCTGAATGGTCAGCGTGACGGATTGTCAATCCTCTGGGCCCGTGTTCGTTTCCCGGCTGAGTCAGGGAATTTTCTCCGCCCAGAGCCTGGGTGTTGTGCTGCCCTCATCATCAACCTGTGTTGTGCTGCCCTCATCATCAACCTATCATCCTCATCGACTGCAGGTCGCCGAAGTGGTGTCAAAGTGAAAGACCGGCACCCGGCGAACGGTCTGCCCGACGCGGGGCCCTAGCCATACGATGAAATAAATAAAATTCCATCGCATATTCAATGTCAAATATGTGCGTGAAAGAAAATCGCTTTCGTCCAGGATGCTTGGTGGATAGAATTTCACTGCTTTCCCTGCTTCTATGATGAATATCATCTGATGCACAGTAAAATCTTACCGAGACAAGAAGGAAATAAGAGTTGTGAGGAAGAAACTCTGTTACGTTTCACGATTAAACCGTTGAATCGTTTTCGATGAAATTTAGTATGGAGATACCTTGAACCTTGAACCCTAAGGAAGACCATAACGTACCTTAGAAAAAAAGATCCCTACGAGGGTGAAATAGGGGACGAATCTTCTTTTTTTTTTTTCTTTTTTTTTTTTTACATCATCGGACAAGGCATACTAAAAATTATTAAATTTATTCCATAATATACTCATTCTATAATATATAGCTACTTGAATAGCATGATACATAGATGCACATCCCGCACATGCCCCAACATAGCACCACTCGGCTGCAACGCTGCACGTAGTGCATTACGTTTCGTTGGCTTAGCTGAAAGGGGGCAAACATCACGGGTTACGCTTACCCAAACAGGCAAACACGTGAGGGCGTCTGACGTTGCACGTACAATTCCTCCTTACTCACTGTTACTCATCATAACAAAACACTTGACACACAAATGCAAGCATGGGCAAACAGCTAACAATCGCAGAGATCTTTGGTAACTTTTTCATCTCAGCAGTCCTATAAGCAATACTGTTATGAGAAAAGCACAGAGGAAACTAAAGGGATGTACAGTCTACATTGAGTAGCAAACAGGAGTCGTTTAAGACCATTGGAAATATGATGGTCGCTTCTTTTCATTTCACTATACATTGAGGTGACAGGAAACATGGGATACCTGCTAATATCATGCCGGACGTCATTTTGCCAGGCTAGTGCAGCATCTCGACGTGGCATTGACTCAACAAATCGCTGGAAGTCACCTTCAGCAATATTGAGCCATGCTGCCTCTACAGTCATCCATAACTGCGAAAATGTTGCCAGTGCAGTATTTTGTGCACGAATTGATCTCTCAATTGTCCCATGAATGTTCGATAGGATTCATATCAGGCGATCTGGATGGCCAAAACATTCTCTTGAATTGTCCAGAATGTTCTTCAGACCAGGCACAAACAACTGTGACCCCGTGAAACGGCGCATACTAACCCATAAGAATTCCATCATTGTTTGGAAACATGAAGTCCATGACTGGCTGCAAATGGTTTTCAGGCAGTCAAATATAGCCATCTGCAATCAGTGAGCGGTCCATCTGGACTAGAGGAGCCAGTCCATTCCGTGTGAACGCAGCCCACACCATGATGGGGCCACCACAGTGCCTTGTTGATAACTTGGGTCCAGGTCTTCACGGTGTCTGCGTCACACGCGAACCCTGCCACCAGCTCTTACCAACTGAAATCAGGACTCATCTGACCAGCTCACAGTTTTCCTGTCGACTAGGGCGCAACCGATATGGTCACGAGCCTAGGGGAGGCGCTGAGGCGATGTCGTGCTGTTGGCAAGGCACTCACGTCGGTTGTCTGCTGCCATTGTCCATTAATGCCAGAATTCGCTGTCCTGTCCTAACGGATACATTCGTCGTACGTCCCACATTGATTCCTTCGGTTATTTCACGCACTGTTGCTTGTTTGGTAGCACCGACAACTCCAGGCAAATGCTGCTGCTCTCAGTTGTTAAGTGAAGGCCGTCGGCCACTGCTTTGCCTGATGAGAGGTGATGCCTGCAATTTGATATTCTCGGCACGCTCTTGACACTGTGGATCTCGGAATACTGGATTCCCTAACGATTTCCGAAACGGAATGTCCCATGCTTCTAGCTCCAACTATCATTCCGCGTTCAGCGTCTGTTAGTTCCTGTTGTGCGGCCGTAATCACATCGGAAACATTTTCAGATGAATACCTGCGTACAAATGGCAGCTCCACTAATGCACTACTCATTCATACCTTGTGTACGTGATACTAACTCCATCTGTATATGTGCAAATCGCTATCCCACGACTTTTGCCACCTCAGTGTAAAATACGTTTCATTTAAAATAACGTTAAATTTCGCAACAGCTCTCATTCTTTTGCCTAGAAGTATCGCCAAAATTGTGTCTTATACCCAGTGATATAGAAGTTGCCATACAAATCTTGGCCACTGCCCCAGTTAGCAAGAGTTTTCGTGTTCTAGTAGAAACGTTTTCTGGCAATGGTCTCAGGCAGGCCACAGCAGCCAACTCAGAGGTATGCAGTTTGGTGCTGCAGTAATGTGAGCATAGCCTACTCCAATGCAGTGGTCTATCATAGTAGTGGACTGAATTCCTACGTGCTGCAGCATAAACCAACATTTCACAATCCACTAGATGAGAGGACCTGAGCTTTCGTCACAACCCATCTGGTCAGAACAAGTACATATGCTCCCAGTACAGCCAGCTTCAGTCAGTCAGTGCCATGCATTTGTCCGGTGCATTCACCACGTCAGTCATCAGATGGATAAGCAGACAAGCAGCTGCAGCTTCATCTAGCAGCACCAACAACTAGGTGAGTCCGCTGGTTTGTGTGCTTTCATTCTGGGCTTTGAACTGGTACAGGGTGTTTCAAAAATGACCGGTATATTTGAAACGGCAATAAAAACTAAACGAGCAGCGATAGAAATACACCGTTTGTTGCAATATGCTTGGGACAACAGTACATTTTCAGGCAGGCAAACTTTCGAAATTACAGTAGTTACAATTTTCAACAAAAGATGGCGCTGCGGTCTGGGAAACTCTATAGTACGATATTTTCCACATATCCACCATGCGTAGCAATAATATGGCGTAGTCTCTGAATGAAATTACCCGAAACCTTTGACAACGTGTCTGGCGGAATGGCTTCACATGCAGATGAGATGTACTGCTTCAGCTGTTCAATTGTTTCTGGATTCTGGCGGTACACCTGGTCTTTCAAGTGTCCCCACAGAAAGAAGTCACAGGGGTTCATGTCTGGCGAATAGGGAGGCCAATCCACGCCGCCTCCTGTATGTTTCGTATAGCCCAAAGCAATCACACGATCATCGAAATATTCATTCAGGAAATTAAAGACGTCGGCCGTGCGATGTGGCCGGGCACCATCTTGCATAAACCACGAGGTGTTCGCAGTGTCGTCTAAGGCAGTTTGTACCGCCACAAATTCACGAAGAATGTCCAGATAGCGTGATGCAGTAATCGTTTCGGATCTGAAAAATGGGCCAATGATTCCTTTGGAAGAAATGGCGGCCCAGACCAGTACTTTTTGAGGATGCAGGGACGATGGGACTGCAACATGGGGCTTTTCGGTTCCCCATATGCGCCAGTTCTGTTCATTGACGAAGCCGTCCAGGTAAAAATAAGCTTCGTCAGTAAACCAAATGCTGCCCACATGCATATCGCCGTCATCAATCCTGTGCACTATATCGTTAGCGAATGTCTCTCGTGCAGCAATGGTAGCGGCGCTGAGGGGTTGCCGCGTTTGAATTTTGTATGGATAGAGGTGTAAACTCTGGCGCATGAGACGATACGTGGACGTTGGCGTCATTTGGACCGCAGCTGCAACACGGCGAACGGAAACCCGAGGCCACTGTTGGATCACCTGCTGCACTAGATGCGCGTCCCCACTCTGTGGTTGCCGTACGCAGTCGCCCTACCTTTCCAGCACGTTCATCCGTCACGTTCCCAGTCCGTTGAAATTTTTCAAACAGATCCTTTATTGTATCGCTTTTCGGTCCTTTGGTTACATTAAACCTCCGTTGAAAACTTCGTCTTGTTGCAACAACACTGTGTTCTAGGCGGTGGAATTCCAACACCAGAAAAATTCTCTGTTCTAAGGAATAAACCATGTTGTCTACAGCACACTTGCGCGTTGTGAACAGCACACGCTTACAGCAGAAAGACGACGTACAGAATGGCACACCCACAGACTGCGTTGTCTTCTGTATCTTTCACATCACTTGCAGCGCCATCTGTTGTTGAAAATTGTAACTACTGTAATTTCGAAAGTTTGTCCGCCTGAAAATGTACTGTTGTCCCAAGCATATTGCAACAAACAGTGTATTTCTATCGCTGCTGGTTTAGTTTTTATTGCCGTTTCAAATATACCGGTCATTTCTGAAACACCCTGTACCTCTGAGGTGAGGCCTCTTCTTTTCTACCGTCGCCTCTCACTTCAACCAACCTTGGTGAGGCTTGATGATACGTGGCAGTTCACGCACAAACTGTCAAGTAACCTATTTTCTAACTTAATATGCAGATCCCAGTAGTCAGTATAGTCAGTTCTTTAACGCTGCATGTAAACTGAAAACAATATACATTGCCACCAGTGATGGCATTGCTAACTTCTTCTTCATGTCTGTGTCTCTTACTATGGTGAGGGAGACCTGTTATTGCGGCACTTGGGAATTTTCTAGCTTCCTCGCATCAGCAGAGTTAACTTAGAAAGACAGGAGTGTCATAAAGGTGTTTGGTGCTTAAAGCCATCTTCGGTCAAGTATAGAAACAGGAATGATATGCTATGATGCCTCAATAGCAGAAGCACAAAAGAGGCTGGTCTGCTTCCCATAGAAACTGCATTGTGCAAGAAGCTAAAAGGAATCTTTTTTAGCTACATAAGATCTGAAGACCAGGTGAAAACATAGAGCTTCAGAGACTGGGACCAGCTGTTGAATGCTGCTGTGCCATGCAAGAATGATTTTACAAATCCTAATAAGGGTTCAGTGATTGGCTCACAGTAATTATTTCAGTAGAAGGGAGACATTCCCATGCATCCATACATGCAAGGCCTTTGGTTGGCTATGGCTGGTGTGGTGTCACCGCCAGACACCACACTTGCTAGGTGGTAGCCTTTAAATCGGCCGCGATCCGCTAGTATACGTCGGACCCGCGTGTCGCCACTATCAGTGATTGCAGACCGAGTGCCGCCACACGGCAGGTCTAGAGAGACTTCCTAGCACTCGCCCCAGTTGTACAGCCGACTTTGCTAGCGATGGTTCACTGACAAATTACGCTCTCATTTGCCGAGACGATAGTTAGCATAGCCTTCAGCTACGTCATTTGCTACGACCTAGCAAGGCGCCATTATTATTTGCTATTTATCTTGTGATCCATGTACCGTCAAGAGCGATGTTCACCAATCATGGATTAAAGTTACGTATTCCAGAAGCTACGTACGTTTTTTACTAGTCTCATTTCAGTGTCCTGTTCCAGACCTCACGCCAGCCTGCGTGAGCTTAACGCGTGCCTTTCGGCTACCGGTCATAGTGGATTGGCTGTCTGGCCAGTCCACAACAGCTGGAAATATAGCTTGTAGTGGGAGATTTTCTGCCTTCCTCCCCACACCATATGTACGTTATCGGTTAACCATGACAAAATCTGTAAGAGTAGGAAATTACTGAAATTGTTTATAAAGTTATTATTGGCCGAAACTTGCACAGTCTGCTGCGATTGCCCAGCGAGATTCCGACGCTAGCAGAACTAGCTAAACTTCATAGAGTAAAGTCAGAACATATTTCACCTTAGTATGCCATAGAGATCACACTTGCCGCAGAGAGATCAAGGAAGACACTTGCTCCAGGTCGTTGCAGAGAACTGAAGAGATAGATATCTCTGACTTAGAGTGAAGTACAGGGACTGAAAGTATTGGTGTTATTTCTGTGCTTTTCCAGAGATATTGCTTCAAATCACTAACCCTTTTCACCGTCATTGACTGCATGATATTGTTTATACTGCGCTTTCGTGTGTTCACCAATGTGTGCGAATGCTGCAGTTCGTATCTGCAACCTCTTGTCTACTTATTAAATATTTCTATGCTTGATTCAGTGGGTTAATCATTTTGTTTGGTGTCTTACGGCAGTAAACCAAATTGTGGTAGTGACTACTAGTTTCTACGGTCGCAGATTCGAATCCTGCCTCGGGCATGGATGTGTGTGATGTCCTTAGGTTAGTTAGGTTTAAGTAGTTCTAAGTTCTAGGGGACTGATGACCACAGATGTTAAGTCCCATAGTGCTCAGAGCCATTTTTTTTTTTTTTTTTTGACCACTAGTTTCCTTTCACAGCTTGATGAATCCTTGATGAGGTATGGTACCCATATTTTGATGTTTAATTGGCCACATCGAGTAATTTTCGCTTGAGAAGACATTATCCATTGCTCTACATTGTTTCTCTTAAATTTGCTTGACCTTATGAGGAGCTTCCCTTTACTGCATATCTCCGAGGATCAGCTCCTTAGCATCTTAGGACTGTGCTAAACATCTCACACTGAGTTAGACTATGGGTGTCTCCATGCCCCTGCCTGGCTGTGGTCACAGTACGCCAGTCCAGCCACAAGCACACTGTGCTGCAAAGGCTACACCCGTCTCGCATCAGTAAGGCTGCCTTTGTCTTCAGTCATTGTTAAGCTGTCTCAGCATTCTGCTGCTTCAGCTGCCACAGCTGCCTACCTACTGTACGTCGAGTAATAAAGAATGTTTTATTGAGCCAGGCGTCTTGACTCCGCACTATTGCAGTACTGGAAAATCCCATCGTCATAGCCTCCCGCACACACCATTCCTGGGCAGAAGTCACCGTACTGCAACACTACTAGCAATGGAGCGGTCAACAGAAACATAACGCCATTACACCTGCAACTGTTCGAAATCACTAATTTTACGATTGCAGTAATCCATTATGTATACTGTAGAACACATGGTAGTGTATAAACTGAATAGAAAGAGAGTCACTTATATATATTTTTTATATCCACAAGTTAGTTTTCTAGCCTTTTCAAACTCATCTGCAGATGGGGTAAGAAGATCTTACGTATTTATTGTTGTACCTTCATGCTGGGTACTGGCTCTGTGACAAGAAGATAGGAAACTTTTTAATGTGTCGCCTTCGATGTTAGCCATATAACAAGCTGTATCCAAAGATGAATTTCTTTACTTACTATGGTGGTACGGGAGGTATTGTTGTTAACATCCAGCTGACAATATCAATTTTCGCCGTCTATTGGCCATAGAATTAATCAGTATTCACAATAAATACAGAGTCCCCCATAAACCCGCCAGTTTCAGCATGAGCTGTACGAATATCTTCACTCAAAGGTACGTCATTTTTCACTTGCACGCAGTTCTTTGGCTTTTTTGTGTATAATATAATCGTTATACAGCTAAACACATTGATTTGTACTGCTGTTAACATGCATGTATTAACATACTACTAAATGCAAGATGAATCATCTAAAACTTGCACCGCAAATATTGCGAAAATGGGAAGTCGTGTTGATGTGTGGTTCTCACAGAATGGATTGGTAGTCAGGAGCTTGTATTATTTTCGAATAAATAGATTATAATAAATCTTATAAAATGTATTTCTTGTGCAAACATACACTTTTTAAACAGAACAATGCCTATTGGTATACTAAAAGTAGGACAAATTAGAATGTCAGTAGTGTTTGTTGCAGGATTCTAGTGCAGTGATTTACGAGATATCGTATTTTGAAAAGTTCCTCCACCGCCACCTGTACAATATCAGAAGTAGCACACACTAGAGAACAACACAAGTGCAGACACTAGTTATGTGGATTCTGACCATTAACGAGACAATTTACCATCACAGGTTGTGTTTAAGATTACCACTGGCTGCGGCAATAAACGCTTCTAGTCTAATATGGAATGACTGCTGCACAAGCGCTACCATTTCAGCGGAGATGTCCTAGCAGACAGCAGTATTATGTCATTAACATCATCGGGTGTAATTGGTATGTCCTTGTAGACAGCGTCTTTCAGGTTTCCCCTCCAACAAACGTCTACAGGCATCAAATCCGGCCAAGGTATATGTCTTCTGCATCCAACCCAACGATTTGGAAACAATTCGTGAAGACAGGCTGTAGTACTTCGTGTACTACGAGATGGAGAGCCATCATGCTGGTGCCAAAGGTTCCTGCTAGTCTGCAAAAGAACTTCTTCTATCATCTGTGGAAGATGGTCTGTTTGGAGGTCGCTATACTTGTGCACATTCATTATTCCGCCTGTGAAAAACAGACCTATGAGCTGATGATTCACTATGCTACACCACACATTTAAACTCCGTGGAAGCTGACGTTACATCTGAAAAGTCAAGGGGGATTGTCAAAAGACAAATGGTGCATGTTTCGGTGGTTTGCCTGGCCATGATTGGCTTCATCACTGAACAAGTTACAGGAGACACCTGTAGTATCATGTCTTAATGCCCATGTACGGAATTAACACGGTTCATTTTATAACCGTTTCAGTGCAGCTCTTGATGGAGAGAGATGTGGTAGGGATGGAACTCATGTCGATGGATAATCGTAGGACACTTGCCCGACTAATGCCACTTCCTCGTGCAATTGCGCGGGAGCTAAGGCGCGGATCAACTGCAACAGCAGCAAGAACATTAATTCTCCCCTGTACTGTTTCTGCGTCAATTTTTTCTTCTATTACGATATATAGGTAATACACTACCACTTTCACGTAACTGATTGAAGAGGTTGAAAAATAACTGCAGAGATGGTTGGTAGCTATTGGGATATCTTGCCGCACACACTGCGTTCTTCCTATACTCTTCAAACACCATGAGCATGTCGGTTTTTTCTACAGTAGTAAATTCCATCGTTCACTTACAAACTTTTGCTTGGACTGTCACACACTGGCCGGCCGCGGTGGTCTCGCGGTTCTAGGCGCGCAATCCGGAACTGCGTGACTGCTACGGTCGCACGTTCGAATCCTGCCTCGGGCATGGATGTGTGTGAGGTCCTTAGGTTAGTTAGGTTTAAGTAGTTCTAAGTTCTAGGGGACTGATGACCACAGCTGTTAAGTCCCAGAGCCATTTGAACCATTTTTTGTCACACACTAACTGACTATCAAGTCGCAGTGCACTCAAGGAACACGCAAGCACACTGTAAGCAAGCATTACAAAATCGTACCTACAACTATGCAGGTTGAATGGCACAACAAGTGGTGGTGTGGAAACTTTTCAAAATATGATGTCTCATAAACGGCTCCTGCAACAAATATCACTGACTTTCTAATTTACCCTACTTTTAGTTTCTTAATATCAATAGGCGTTGTTCCATTTAAAAAACTGTATGTTTGCACAGAAAAACACTTTATAACTTGTATTACAATTTGTTTATTTGCTAACAATGCGAGCCCCTGACTACAGACCTATTCTGTGAAAATCGCACATCATTAGCGCTTTCCGTTTCCGCTATATTTGGGGTGCAAATTTTAGGTGATTCAAACTGTATGTAACGTCTGGACGCCTCGTCTGAAGATGAGCTTGAAATGGCCAGAAAACTAGTTTATGGAAATTAAAAAACCATTACATAAGTGAATGCCCAGAGTTAGCTACAATTATAGTACCCAAAATCAGAACCTCACTTTGTTTTTGATTTTTAAAAAATAGACAATAATAAAAAATTATGTTTTAAATGCATGTAATATTTATTTTATATTATTTACCATTAAATTTTACTCTTAGAAAATATAATTAAAAATCATTATAGAAGAATTATTGTCCAAATCCTAACACTTAGCAACTCTGAAAAATAATTGCCAGTGTCGGACCCCTTTTTAATATAAAATAACTGTAAAGAAAATCAGGGAAAGTGACGCTTCAGAGAAAGAGTAACCCAATTTTTCGCAGCACCTTCGTCTTTGAAAGGCCGTTCAGTGTTATTTCTCCCCGACAGTTGTACCGCCATTCAGCACAAGCGGTTACGATTAGGCCCAAAGAAAGAAAATTCCATAACAAAACAACAATACACCAGCTCTTCATCAAGATCCTTACGCTACATTGCAGGTCTGCCTCTTTTTGTATCTGGTGCTTCCTCGGGTACTTCATGTTGGATAACCTCATAAGTGTTATTTTTGAACATTAAACTGTGTGCTGCCCTCCTTTCAACCCAATATCTATTTCGTAATTGCATCAGTAGCTTTAGTCGTCGTAGACAGACTCCACTCTCTTTGATCAACCTTCACCATTATCCTCTTTAAATCTGCAGGAGAAGGTCAAGCGGACAAGAATGTAGGGTAAAGTCGTACCACAGCCTAGGTCGTACTCCTGTAATATCTCAGTATCCCACGCTTATGAAATGCGATGTCAAGTGGTGTAAAACCGTATTAAACAGTCGTGCGAGTAACCATAACTATGTGTGCGGACCCCTGGCTATTGTGATAGAAAAATTGTTAAGTTAGTTTCTTTGGCTTTTTTTGTTACATTCTCTCGCTCATTTGTAAACGATTTCAGAGAAGAATGTGACGAAAAGTAATTGTTTCGTATCACGTTTTCGTGGTTCTCTGCCATTCGTTTAAGAATAATCATACGGTGGGAAACTGAAGTCGTGCCTGTAATTCTTGTTTGAAATGGTAGAGTTCTCACTGCCTAAGTCGTACCTGTAGAGAATTCGTTAATCGTATAGGTAAGGCTTAGGCGTGAATGAAAATCACGTACCAATTAAAATTGTTTGAAGAAATCGTACAATAAGTGGCAGGAGGGGGACATGGAAGAAGCTTTACTGGAACATTGGAATGGTGAAACTGGATATAATGAAGCATGTAGAAGATATACCAAACCTATAAAACATCAAAATTGGGAAGATCTAACAAAGTGGGGCAGAGATGGAAGACGAATTAGCACGGCATATAATTAATTTAGAGTCTAATTTCTTCGAACTGACTATTGCTGAATTAAGGTAACTTGAATATCAATTTGCTGAGAAATATCATTTACTGCATCGCTTCAAAAAACAAAAAAAGACATCATTAATAAATGGTATTACAGGTTTATGAAAGATCATCCTACTTTGCCCTTGCGAGTACCCACAGTATTATCGATAACACGAGTGAAGGAGTTCAATAAAGAGCGTGTTATTCATAAATAAGAGGAAATACTAGATAAACAAACGTTTACAGCTGACCAAATATATAACGTGAATGAAACCGTATTATCCACAGTACCCAAATCATCTAAGGCAGTTGTCCGAAAAGGCAAATATGAAGTGGGCGCCATCACAAGCGGAGACAGTGGTCTTACGACGACATATGTATGTGCAATGAATGAAGCAGGCGAATTCATACCTCCAATGTTAATATTTAAGCACAGAAGAATGATTGATATCTTTGAAAGGGTAACTCCACCAAACACAACATTTGGATGAACGACAAATGGATGAATAACATCAGAACAGTTTGTCCGATAACAAGAACATTTCATAAAATGTACTAAAGTAAAAAAGGCACCGGAAGCAAATTTTGTTTTTACTGAATGGACATAGCACAGACACCAAAACTTTAGAGGCAATTCAGCTGGCATGTGTTTATAATATAATTATGCCATCACTTCCTGCTCACAGGCCGGCCGAAGTGGCCGTGCGGTTAAAGGCGCTGCAGTCTGGAACCGCAAGACCGCTACGGTCGCAGGTTCGAATCCTGCCTCAGGCATGGATGTTTGTGATGTCCTTAGGTTAGTTAGGTTTAACTAGTTCTAAGTTCTAGGGGACTGATGACCTCAGCAGTTGAGTCCCATAGTGCTCAGAGCCATTTGAACCATTTTGAACCTGCTCACACGGCTCATCGGCTACTGTCATTGGACAGACCATTATTTAAAACATTAAAAACAGCCACAACGACGCGGTACCCTCGCAGTTACTTTCAGATCCTTGTAGTGCCATGAAACAAGCTAATATTGCAGAACTCCTGGGTAATGCATACCACAGATCAGTTTGTATGGACATATCAACAAATGGTTTTAAGACAACAGGCTTGTGGCCATATAACAGAAATATCGTCAAATAAGAGGACTTTGTAGCTACTACTCTACGCATCGTTGAACAATCAGATCTAGAATCGGCTGATGGAACTGAAGTAACAACACGAAAATCTGGAAGGCCACCTAACGTTGCCGGCCGGTGTGGCCGAGTGGTTCTAGGCGCTTCAATCCGGAACCGCGCTGCTGATACGGTCACAGGTCCGAATCCTGCCTCGGGCATGGATGTGTGCGATGACCTTAGGTTAGTTAGGTTTAAGTAGTTCTAAGTCTAGGGAACTGATGACCTCAGATGTTAAGTCACATAGTACTTAGAGCCATTTGAACCATTTGCACCGCCTAACGTTGCAACACTACTTAATGATCAGCCTGGACCTTCTACAGCGTCGCAAGAAAGTGGACCCGAAAACAGTATGGCAATTACCAGTCAACAAATAAAGTCTTACTTGAATAATTTGTCCTATCCCGTATAAAACAAGAGTTGTCAAGAAAAATACGAACCGACGTAAGCCTACAATGGAATTAACATCAAGTCCTTACAGGAAGGACGTAGAATTCAAAGGAAAGGCAAATAAAGAAATAAATCCGTGCAGAAACCTATAAAAAAAAGAGAAAGATAGATGAATACTTCAATGTTGTTGTTGTTGTTGTGGTCTTCAGTCCTGAGACTGGTTTGATGCAGCTCTCTATGCTACCCTATCCTGTGCAATCTTCTTCATCTCCCAGTACTTACTGCAACCTACATCCTTCTGAATCTGCTTAGTGTATTCATCTCTTGATCTCCCTCTACGATTTTTACTCTCCACGCTGCCCTCCAATGCTAAATTTGTGATCCCTTGATGCCTCAGAACATGTCCTACCAACCGGTCCCTTCTTGTCAAGTTGTGCCACAAACTCCTCTTCTCCCCAATTCTATTCAATAACTCCTCATAAGTTATGTGATCTACCCATCTTATCTTCAGCATTCTTCTGTAGCACCACATTTCGAAAGCTTCTATTCTCTTCTTGTCCAAACTAATTGTCGTCCATGTTTCACTTCCATACATGGCTACACTCCATACAAATACTTTCAGAAACTACTTCCTGACACTTAAATCTATACTCGATGTTAACAAATTTCTCTTCTTCAGAAATGCTTTCCTTGCCATTGCCAGTCTACATTTTATATCTTTTCTACTTTGACCATCATCAGTTATTTTGCTCCCCAGATAGCAAAACTCCTTTACTACTTTAAGTGTATCATTTCTTAATCAAATTCCCTCAGCATCACCCGACTTAATTCGACTACATTCCATTATCCTCGTTTTGCTTTTGTTGATGTTCATCTAATGTCCTCCTTTCAAGACACTGTCCATTCCGTTCAACTGCTCTTCCAAGTCCTTTGCTGAATTACAATGTCATCGGCGAACCTCAAAATGGTTCAAATGGCTCTGAGCACTATGGGACTTAACAGCTGGGGTCATCAGTCCCCTAGAACTTAGAACTACTTAAATCTAACTAACCTAAGGACATCACACACATCCATGCCCGAGGCAGGATTCGAACCTGCGACCGTAGCAGTCACACGGTTCCGGACTGCGCGCCTAGAACCGCGAGACCACCGCGGCCGGCGGCGAACCTCAAAGTTTTTATTTCTTCTCCATGGATTATAATACCTACTCCGAATTGTTCTTTTGTTTCCTTTAATGCTTGCTCAATATACAAATTGAATAACATCGGGGAGACGCTACAACCCTGTCTCACTCCCTTCCCAATCACTGCTTCCCTTTCATGCCCCACGACTCTTATAACTGCTATCTGGTTTCTGTACAAATTGTAAATAGCCTTTCGCTCCCTGTATTTTACCCCTGCCACCTTTAGAATTTGAAAGAGAGTTTCCAGTCAACATTGTCAAAAGCTTTCTCTAAGTCTACAAATGCTAGAAATGTAAGTTTGCCTTTCCTTAATCTATTTTCCAAGCTAAGTCGTAGGGTCAGTATTGCCTCACGTGTTCCAATATTTCTACGGAATCCAAACTGATCTTCCCTGAGGTCGGCTTCTATCAGTTTTCCATTCGTCTTTAAGGAATTCGTGATAGTATTTTGCAGCTGTGACTTATTAAACTGATAGTTCGGTAATTTTCACATTTGTCAACACCTGCTTTCTTTGGGGTTGGAATTATAATATTCTTCTTGAAGTCTGAGGGTATTTCGCCTGTCTCATACAATTTGCTCACCAGATGGTAGAGTTTTGTCAGGACTGGCTCTCCCAAGGCCGTCAGCAGTTCTAATGGAATGTTGTCTACTCCCGGGGCCTTGTTTCGACTCAGGTCTTTCAGTGCTCTGTTAAACTCTTCACGCAGTATCGTATCTCCCATTTCATCTTCATCTACATCCTCTTCCATTTCCATAATATTGTCCTCAAGTACATCGCCCTTGTATAAACCCTCTATATACTCCTTCCACCTTTCTGCTTTCCCTTCTTTGCTTAGAACTGGGTTTCCATTTGAGCTCTTGATATTCATACAAGTGGTTCTCTTTTCTCCAAAGGTCTCTTTAATTTTCTTGTAGGCAGTATTATCTTACCCCTCGTGAGATAAGCCTCTACATCCTTACATTTGTCCTGTAGTCATCCCTGCTTAGCCATTTTGCACTTCCTGTCGATCTCATTTTTGAGACGTTTGTATTCCTTTTTGCCTGCTTCATTTACTGCATTTTTATATTTTCTCCTTTCATCAATTGAATTCAATATTTCTTCTGTTACCCAAGGATTTCTACTAGCTCTCGTCTTTTTACTTACTTGATCCTCAGCTGCCGTCACTACTTCATCCCTCAGAGCTACCAATTCTTCTTCTACTGTATTTCTTTCCCCCATTCCTGTCAATTGTTCCCTTATGCTCTCTCTGAAACTCTGTACAACCTCTGGTTGGTTCAAATGGCTCTGAGCACTATGGGACTCAACTGCTGTGGTCATAAGTCCCCTAGAACTTAGAACTACTTAAACCTAGCTAACCTAAGGACATCACACACATGCATGCCCTAGGCAGGATTCGAACCTGCGACCGTAGCGGTCGTGCGGTTCCAGACTGTAGCGCCTTTAACCGCTCGGCCACTCCGGCCGGCTACAACCTCTGGTTCTTTCAGTTTATCTAGGTCCCATCTCCTTAAATTCCCACATTTTTGCAGTTTCTTCAGTTTTAATCTACAGTTCATAACCAATAGATTGTGGTCAGTGTCCACATCTGCCCCTGGAAATGTCTTACAATTTGTAAACTGGTTCCTAAATCTCTGTATTACCATTATATATACTATCTGATACCTTTTAGTAACTCCAGGATTCTTCCATGTATACAACCTTCTTTTATGATTCTTGAACCAAGTGTTAGCTATGATTAAGTTACGCTCTGTGCAAAATTCTACCAGACGGCTTCCTCTTTCATTTCTTACCCCCAATCCATATTCACCTACTTTGTTTCCTTCTCTCCCTTTTCCTACTCTCGAATTCCAGTCACCCATGACTATTAAATTTTCGTCTCTCTTCACCACCTGTATAATTTCTTTTCTCTCATCATACAGTTCATCAATTTCTTCATCATCTGCAGAGCTGGTTGGCATATAAACTTGTACTACTGTAGTAGCCGTGGGCTTCGTGTCTATCTTGGCCACAATAATGTGTTCACTATGCTGTTTGTAGTAGCTTACCCACACTCCTATTTTTTTATTCATTATTAAACTTACTCCTGCAATAGTCCTATTTGATTTTGTATTTATAACCCTGTATTCACCTGACCAAATGTCTTGTTCCTCCTGCCACCGAAATTCACTAATTCCCACTATATCTAACTTTAACCTATCCATTTCCCTTTTTAAATTTTCTAATCTACCTGCCCGATTAAGGTATCTGACGCTCCGATCCGTAGAACGCTAGTTTGCTTTCTCCTGATAACTACGTCCTCCTGAGTAGTACCCGCCCGGAGATTCGAATGGGGGAATATTTTACCTCCGGAATATTTTACCCAAGAGGACGCCATCATTATTTAACCATACAGCAAAGCTGCATGCCCTCGCGAAAAATTACGGCTGTAGTTTCCCATTGCTTGCAGCCGTTCGCAGTACCAGCACAGAAAGATCGTTTTGGTTAGTGTTATAAGGCCAGATCAGTCAATCATCCAGACTGTTGCCCCTGCAACAACTGAAAAGGCTGCTCCCCATCTTCAGGAACCAACAGATACCCTGCCGTTGTGGTTGCACCTACGGTACGGCCATCTGTATCGCTGAGGCATGCTAGCCTCCCCACCAACGGCAAGTTCCATGGTTCATAGGGAGAGGGAATACTTTAATAAGAACTAAAAAATAAAGGATACATTGAATTCTTTATGTCAGTTGTGGACGGAAGATCGAGAAGAAGACACGACTCATTCTATGAAATCTAAAGATTGGCTACTGACCTGTGCGCTGGCGTGGAAAGTAAAACTAAGAAATATTTCTACAATATCTGGTGTTCGAACCAACTGATCTTCGATAAGCCAATTTAAGAGATTTAATTTGTTAAGAATTTATATTTTGATTCCTATGCATAATTTCAATATTAGCTATGGAAGTAACGTTACGTTTATAGTTGTAATTTGTTATTGTGAAGTTTTGTTACTACTTCATAATTTTATTATGTCGTCACAGACTTCGCATCCTAAGTATGACTTAGGCTACAAGGAGTACGAATTAGGAAAGCTGGCTGATAACTTAAAAAATAAAGACTCAGTGTACGCAAAACAAATTGTGTTATTTAAATTACCCTACCAAATACAATAATTCTTCCTCAAGGGGTCCGTCTTGAACAACCTTACCGACAGGCAGGCTTGAAACACGGGAAAGTAAGGGATGTGATTTAACAAACATCTAAATAATACATTTGATAATAAATATTAATCTGAAACCACCATCATTCAAAAACAGGCTTGCCTGCTAGTATCTAGAAGAAATAACGAAAAATTAGGACAACGTAAAACTTTTTCCATTGTCTAAACATGTAACTGCGAAATGATTAGCAACAAGTGAATCGGGCGGCTTGGGAAATACAGAGTGGTAGATACCTAAACTACTATTTACTCTTGGTCCCAGTAGAGAATGCAGCCCCAAGAGATCCGGGGCCGGTTGGTGGAGGGGGGGGGGGCAGGGGAGGGGGCGGCTCCGCTTTGGTATAGGGGAAGGGGGGAAGCCCAGTTTAAGGTACTTTCCTCTGTTTGTACTCAACTATTTCTCCGGTTATGAGAGTATTCTAACGATTCCATATCGCCGGAATCGGCTCCTGTATCGTGACCTTTGAACTACATTTTTTCGAAACGGAAGTGGAGTGACTTAAGCCTTTTCATAGGAGTCAGTTTCGGGTGGTCGACGATCAGTAAGCCGAAGTTCGTGTAAATCGGTGGGTCTCCGGATCTGGTACCCCTGGAAAGATAATGCCTCTCCTAAAGGTAGCTTTTCGCAGCAGCCTTGCTGAGCACTGCGGCGCACCTGGTCGTGTATGGCGCGCAGGGCGAGCGCGGCGGCGGCGGCCGGCTGGTCGCAGTGCGCGCGTCCCTCCAGCAGACGCTCCAGCAGCTGGAAGCGCCGGCCCAGGCGCCACAGGTCGGCGCGCAGCAGCGCCGCCACCGCCGCCTCCAGGCGCCGGCACACCGGCCGCACCCGCTGGCACAGCTCCTCGCGATCACACAGCGACAGCACCCTCTGCAGCACCTGCAACGCACCTCCACTGCTGGGACGCTCCGAGACACCAGGTGACCTGCCGACGCTGTTGTGTACCAACGTGCGTTTCAAAACCGGGATTTGGTCTGGTGAAAGCCTACCAAAGTCGAATATCGCGTCTGATCCATGATCCAACGATATCATAGCGAGTGTCGTCATATGTGCACAAATAGTCATAGAGTAGAAGACAGGCAACATTTCTTTTGCTACCACACTGCTGGCCACTAACACTGCAGCATTAGGAAGGATAGCAAAAAACATGAAATTTTACCCTATTCCATGCTCACTATAGAAGGAAGAATGCATGACCAAATCTATCGGGACTTCGAGAATATACAGTGTCAGAAATTAAGAACACAGAACTACCACCTCTGGCAGCACCAACGGCTAAAATTCAGTTGAGCTTCAAACAGAATTGAACTTAGATGACAGATACA
Source organism: Schistocerca piceifrons (assembly GCF_021461385.2). Lineage (NCBI taxonomy): Eukaryota > Metazoa > Arthropoda > Insecta > Orthoptera > Acrididae > Schistocerca > Schistocerca piceifrons. Next base: position 987,654,675 of record NC_060138.1, on the reverse strand, counting down.
GGTACCGCATTCCATGGTGCTTCAGCCATATTATATCAGATGTAGTGGCCGGCCAAAGGCGGTAAAGGCTGTATCCAAATGATTCAAATGGCTCTAACCGCTATGGGACTTAAAATCTGAGGTCATCAGTCCCCTAGACTTAGAAATATTTTAACCTAACTAACCTAAGGACATCACACACACCCATGCCCGAGGCAGGATTCGAACCTGCGACCGTAGCAGCAGCACGGTTCTGGACTGAAGCGCCCAGAACCGCTCGGCCACAGCGGTAGCCGGCGGTGTCCCCGTCTCTCAATAATCAAGACTACGTGTTTTCAGTTTTCCATCAGTGAGATCTGAAGAAATGCTGGTCAGGGTAACTGTCCGACAACATCACTTGTAGTAACTGGCAAGTGGTGGGATCCAGTCTCTCAGCAATCCAAGACCATACGTTTTCAGCTTTCAGTAGGTGAGAGATCTGGAGAGCATGCTAGCCGGGACAATATTCCAAGAGCCTCTATATTGAAGTAGGATTGGATGGCACAGGCCCTCTTGTTAATTGACATCTCGCTTCCCGCTCCCGGATTCCCGGGTTCGATTCCCGGCGGGGTTAGAGATTTTCTCTGCCTCGTGATGACTGGGTGTTGTGTGATGTCCTTAGGTTAGTTAGGTTTAAGTAGTTCTAAGTTCTAGCGGACTGATGACCTTAGATGTTAAGTCCCATAGTGCTCAAAGCCATTTGAACCATTTGTTAATTGACAGTCATGGAGACCATGCCATAAATATAATACCAGCTGTCCAAATTACTGCCCAACTGCCTTGCCGCAATGCTAACACTGGTTCCGGTCAGATCATCAGAGTTAAGCACTGTTAACCTTGTCAAGCACTTGGATAAGTCACCGTCTACGTCTGCCGAGAACTATTGGCAAGCAGGGTGAAGCCACCACTTGTGAGGCCAATTGAGGAGCTGCTTACCTGAGAAGCAGCGGTTCTAGTCACGAAAACTGAGAACGGCTGGGAAAGCAGTTTGCTGACCACATGCCCTTCCACATCTGCATCCAGTGACTCCTATAGACTTAGGATTACACGACGGTCGGTCGGTACCATTGGACCTTCAAGGCCTGTTCCGACACTGTTTTTTGTTCAAATTAGTGGCTAGGTGATCCAGAGGAGATGACGTTGTGCACCCAATGGCATTTCATAGTTTCATACCAGGCGTTGGACTCACATGATGATGGAAATGGAGTCTCGTAACGTTCATTCTCTTCAGACCCTTGACTTGAGAATATGTCCATAGTGATGCTGTCTGCAGTACCGGGACTCGTCTGAAGAGAGGACTCGGTAAATCTTCTGCATCCATTGTAATCATTGGACATACCATGCCTGGGGCACCTCTCTCTTCTTTCACGTCAAGGGAAACTGCAACCATTTCCACCTTACTGGCAGTCCAAGATGCTCCAGTCGTCGTTGACGTCGTCACACTGGAAACAGTCCAGTTTTCTTACACACAGTACGTTACGTAGCTATACGATGCTGCATAGCCGAACGAACAGTATGTCTGTCCTCTCAGACGCATTGCGTTCAGTATACCTCTCGAAAAGCCATCGATTCCGTATTCGCATGACAGTTGTGGAATTCCGACTAAAGCGAGCAACAATATCACGCAACGGTAAATTGTAGTTTCGACGGGCCACGACCCTGACTTGTCGGATTCCGACACACGCTGCTAGACGTTTCTCCTCCTTACAAGAGGCGCAATGCTATCTACTCACAATGAGAAATCAGCTGCATAATCTTTCCTTATATTCAGATTGTAGATGATGCAACTCCTATCTGCTTTGTTCGGGTGTGCTGAAATATTAATCACTTGCATATCCAAGCACGTAGTAGCTTCATAACAGTAGCGTTTGTTGCACGTCGTGTCATGGTGTTGCAAATTTGGATGTATTCAGTTTCCAAGCAGTATCAGAATATAAAAAGTGCAACATTCCAAACGTAACAGTCTTATATGAGAGAATTTGCACGCAGCCGCTGGCTGTCAGTGTCAACTAAAGGCCACGTGGGGACGTCGGACAGAGAATGGAGGAGGGGACCAGGGGCGACGTAGTAACACCAGAAAATACCCACAAAGCCTCCGCATAGTTTGTTTTATGATGATTTCTATTTCGTTTTAAAAGACATTTGACAGTTACCAGCCACATACTATTTCTCGAACAGTACCATATCACGTGTTGGAACTAGCTTTTTAAATGTAATGCTGCACTCTGCTGCATGTTAGTACAGTCTCTGCACTGCCCTTCGACTCTGATCCATAATCCAAGTATCAGACCGTCTCCCCGGCTTGCCTTTCTTTGACAACTACACTGAAGGGCCAAAGAAACTGTTACACCTACCTAATATCGTGCAGAGCCCACTCGAGCACGCAGAAGAGCCGCAACACGACGTGGCTTGAACTCGACTAATGTGTGAAGCAGTGCTGAAGGGATTTGACACCATGAATCCTGCAGGGCTGTCCATAAATCCGTAAGAGTACAAGGGGGTGGAGATCTGTTCTGGAAACCACGTTGTAAGGCATCTGTTCCGACACTGACAATGTTGAGTGTTTATGGAAAAAGTTCAAGGCAATCGTAAAATGCGTTTTAGACAGGTACCTGCCGAGTAAAACTGTGAGGGACGGGAAAAACCCACCGTGGTACAACAACAAAGTTAGGAAACTACTGCGAAAGCAAAGAGAGCTTCACTCTAAGTTTAAACGCAGCCAAAACCTCTCAGACAAACAGAAGCTAAACGATGTCAAAGTTAGCGTAAGGAGGGCTATGCGTGAAGCGTTCAGTGAATTCCAAAGTAAAATTCTATGTACCGACTTGACAGAAAATCCTAGGAAGTTCTGGTCTTACGTTAAATCAGTAAGTGGCTCGAAACAGCATATCCAGACACTCCGGGATGATGATGGCATTGAAACAGAGGATGAAACGCGTAAAGCTGAAATACTGAACACCTTTTTCCAAAGCTGTTTCACAGAGGAAGACCGCACTGCAGTTCCTTCTCTAAATCCTCGCACAAACGAAAAAATGGCTTACATCGAAATAAGTGTCCAAGGAATAGAAAAGCAACTGGAATCACTCAACAGAGGGAAGTCCACTGGACCTGACGGGATACCACTTTGAATCTACACAGAGTACGCGAAAGAACTTTCCCCCCTTCTAACAGCCGTGTACCGGGAACGGAAGGTTCAAAATCATTAGAAAAGAGCACAGGTAGTCCCAGTCTTCAAGAAAGGTCGTCGAGCAGATGCGCAAAACTATAGACCTATATCTCTGACGTCGATCTGTTGTAGAATTTTAGAACATGTTTTTTGCTGGAGTATCATGTCGTTTTCGGAAACCCAGAATCTACTATGTAGGAATCAACATGGATTCCGGAAACAGCGATCGTGTGAGACCCAACTCGCTTTATTTGTTCATGAGACCCAGAAAATATTAGATACAGGCTCCCAGGTAGATGCTATATTTCTTGACTTCCGGAAGGCGTTCGATACAGTTCCGCACTGTCGCCTGATAAACAAAGTAAGAGCCTACGGAATATCAGACCAGCTGTGTGGCTGGACTGAAGAGTTTTTAGCGAACAGAACACAGCATATTCTTATCAATGGAGAGACGTCTACAGACGTTAAAGTGACCTCTGGCGTGCCACAGGGGAGTGTTATGGGACCATTGCTTTTCACAATATATATAAATGACCTAGTAGATAGTGTCGGAAGTCCCACGCGGCTTTTCGCGGATGATGCTGTAGTACACAGAGAAGTTGCAGCATTAGAAAATTGTAGCGAAATGCAGGAAGATCTGCAGCGGATAGGCACTTGGTGCAGGGAGTGGCAACTGACCCTTAACATAGACAAATGTAATGTATTGCGAATACATAGAAAGAAGGATCCTTTATTGTATGATTATATGATAGCGGAACAAACACTGGTAGCAGTTACTTCAGTAAAATATCTGGGAGTATGCGTGCGGAACGATTTGAAGTGGAATGATCATATAAAATTAATTGTTGGTAAGGCGGGTACCAGGTTGAGATTCATTGGGAGAGTCCTTAGAAAATGTAGACCATCAACAAAGGAGGTGGCTTACAAAACACTCGTTCGACCTATACTTGAGTATTGCTCATCAGTGTGGCATCCGTACCAGATCGGGTTGACGGAGGAGATAGAGAAGATCCAAAGAAGAGCGGCGCGTTTCGTCACAGGGTTATTTGGTAAGCGTGATAGCGTTACGGAGATGTTTAACAAACTCAAGTGGCAGACTCTGCAAGAGAGGCGCTCTGCATCGCCGTGTAGCTTGCTCGCCAGGTTTCGAGAGGGTGCGTTTCTGGATGAGGTATCGAATATATTGCTTCCCCCTACTTATACCTCCCGAGGAGATCAAGAATGTAAAATTAGAGAGATTAGAGCGCGCACGGAGGCTTTCAGACAGTCAAATGGCTCTGAGCACTATAGGACTCAACTACTGTGGTCATCAGTCCCCTAGAACTTAGAACTACTTAAACCTAACTAACCTAAGGACATCACACACATCCATGCCCGAGGCAGGATTCGAACCTGCGACCGTAGCAGTCGCACGGTTCCGGACTGCGCGCCTAGAACCGCGAGACCACCACGGCCGGCTCAGACAGTCGTTCTTCCCGCGAACCATACGCGACTGGAACAGTGCCCTCCGCCACACACCGTTGGGTGACTTGCGGAGTAAAATGTAGATGTAGATGTACCCAATAATGCTCATGTTTGGAGAGTCTGGTGGCCAGCGGAAGTGTTTAAACTCAGAAGCGTGTTGCTGGAACCACTCTGTAGCAATCCTGGACGTGTAGGGTGTCGCATTGTCCTGCTGGAATTGCCCAAGGAGTCCCATGTCACTCCAATTGCACACGCTCCACACCATTACAGAGCCTCCACCAGCATGAACAATTCCCTGCAGACATGCAGAGTCAATGGATTCAAGAGGTTATCTCCATACTCATGCACGTCAATTCGATCGATACAATTTGAAACGAGACTCATCCGACCAGTAAACATGTTTTCAGTCATCAACAGTCCAACGTCTGTGTTGACGGGTCCAAGCAAGGAGTAAAGCTTTGTGTCGAGCAGTCACCAAGGTTACACGAGTGGACCTTCGGCTCCGAAAGCCCTTATCGATAATGTATCGTTGAATGGTTCCACACTGACACTTGTTGATGACTCAACATTGAGATCTGCAGCAATCTGCTGTAGGGTTTGTAGGGAAGCAGCCTACTCACGCCGTAGTAAATTCACAGCAGTCTTTCCATTGTGTGCCAGCCTAGTCCGTTGTAACTAGCTCTGACGTCATAAATGTTGCGCAATACTTTAAAAATCAAGCAAATAACCTGAAACGGTTCTAGCATGTCAGGAGTAATACTAAATTAATATGTGTTGAATATCAGTTCGATAACTTTAACCATTTTCGAAATTTGGACGTTTTCTGTAAAAATCATTGGCGCAACAAAAAAGAGCTAGAGACTTAAAAATTTATATTTAGATTCCTTTTCCATAATAATTTAATAGAAGCAGTACTTTGGATCTCACAAATTAAGATTTTTGTTGAAATTCATAAGTTTCTCATTTTTTACTTAAAAATTAAGGAAGCAAGATAGATTAAGTAGGCTAATAAATAAGGCTAGGATGTTTATATTTAAGTAGAATGGAGATCCACTATAACCATAAAGATGTGAGAAGTTTCATTTGAATAACTATAAAACTATAGCGATAGCGTATCTCCAAAGGGCAAGTTCAGAGCTCGTCTACTGCGTGCAGTGTAATTAAATTAATTCTCTCGCCCAAAATATTTAACTTAGCCACGTCAAACTTTTATTATGATTACTTACCTGTGTGCTGAATGCACATTTAAATTGAGAGCTTCATCGGCCATTAGCAAAAGAAGTATGATTTATTCGGTAACTTAGAGTGGTACATTACTAGCCCAGCGGCAGTCGGGAGAGCCGATTTGATCAGGCGTCCCCGTAGCCGTCCACACCGCGGCTTTATATAAAAGAACGCTGCGAGAGGAAAAAAGGCCCCAGTTCTCTCCAGACGCTGAATAGCACACCATCTGTGTCGGGAGTCGCGTCGCGTCGGTATCATTGCTATAAACAGCCTCGGATGCCGTATTAAGTTACTCGGGATACGCGTAACCATGAAATCATTTTCGAGTGAAGTGTTAATTCTGGGATCATTTTAATTATCTAGCTTCAATTTGCGTATGTCGTATTTTCACGTGCCGCCGCGGGACAGACATTCTACCATTATTTAGCGTGGCGTTCGATGAACCTAATCATCAAATTATGGCGAGCATTCATTTAAACATTTAATTTGGACAGTTATAGTTGCATCAGCGCAATAGACTCTGAACTGCTCTGTTAGTCAGATTGTGTGGATTCTTTTTTTTTTCATCTGTGAATTTCACAATACAGAGAACTATTTTTAGAAAATCGTTTTTGATTATGAATCCCAGACAATCTCCTAATTTCTCAGAGCTATAAGCTGCAGCTATAAGTGTGTTTCTCAGATGAAATGGGCACTAGGAATTCTAGTTACAGGCTTCACGTTTTGCTAATCACTTTCTGGTTGCCAATATTGTAGTTAGAGAGCCAGTGTTGAGAATGGCAAAAGACAGCATAAATAATAGGAACATTTATACAACAATTAATTCCACTCGCCGCCCCACATATGGTTAAAATGGCAGGGAATGTTTCTACATTCTACAAAATTAAATGACAACATTCAATTCCACCCGCCGCCCCACATATGGTGCATCGGCCGGGAAGAAACTGAGTAAAAGTGAAAGTGATTTTTAACTATTCGGATTCGCGAGTGAAATGCGACACGCAACTGAGTAATAGAACAGTGATAGTGTTACGTGTGTATGTGGACGACGCAATTGGATTAACAACACATCTGGATTGACGGAGCTGGCACTGAGTCTAGCGGCGCTGCCGGCATCGCGAGAAGCCAGTTTCGCCTCACCGCAGTCGTCCACCGGATCATCCGGAGCCGTGCCTGCAGTTGAGGGCCACGCAAACACACAACAGCCGTCGGAGTGCCGTCTGCAGTTCAGCGCGCTGCGTCGCATCAGTAATCCTGGTAAGCCGCGCCAGCAACGCCATACGTCGGGCAGGAGGAACTAAGTTAAGTGAAAAGCTGTTAAAAATTTTACTAACCTGCACTGAAAGACTGTCGGAAATGGAACTGCCAGAAGAAACCGATGTTAAACGTAAATTAGAACCTATGTCTGTTGAAGGAAATGTAAATCCAGACAACTGTTCAGGTGTAAATATGCATGAAAGTAGTAATGTTAAAGTGAAATATGAAGTATTGTCTCCTGACAGTAGTGTGGGAATGGGCAATGATTCAATAACAGAGACCCCTGTAGTAAAGCAGAAATCAGAAATTGTTAATTTATTGGATGATAGTTTATCTGATGAGTTAAAAACGAAACAGCCATCAGAGGTGGTAGAGTTTAAACAGGAGAAGTTAGATATGACTGATCAATCAGAAGTTTCATTTAGTTTTGATGGTTCTGGTGTTGGAGCTAGTTTTTCGTCACCTGAGTGTGATAAAAAGTCAGCTAGTGAGCATCCCAAAGATACTGGGGCTATTGATTTAAATATTATATTACAAGCAATAGCTAGCAGTAATGCTGAATTAAAGTATGAGATTGTGGCCAGCCAAACTAATTTTAATAAACGATTTGAGGTAATGGACAATAAATTAGAATCCAATAAAGCTGAATTGGAAACTTCCTTCAAGGCTGGTTGCAATAAGTTGAAAGAGGATCTGGATAGTTTAAATTATAAAATTGATTACAACCATGAGGATATTAAGAAAAAGGTTGCTCAACAATTTTCTGAAATGTATAAAACAGTAAAATCCGAAGTTGCTGAGGTTCGCAAAGACTTCCAAATGGAAGATGCGAAGCTGGAGCACAAGTTAACAGAAAAGATCGAGGCGGAATCTGAACTGTGCTCAGATAGGTTTAAAGATGTTAATATAAAAGTAAACATATGTCAAGCAGAAGTAAATGCAATCAAAACTGATACTACTCATATTGTGCAAAGAGTAGATAATGTTGAAATGAGAGTAGAAAATATTAGTACTAACATTGCTAACATTGAGAGTAAAGTAGCTTCAGTAACTTCTGGTAATGGTAGTATGCAACAAATTGTAGCTGCAAACGCCGCTTTTATCGGGTGTCGGCAGTTCTTGCGGTTCAACCCAGATAAAAATATCCACCCGCTAGATTTCTGGAAGATTTTGAAGATGTGATTCCACCAATTTGGTCTGAACGAGAGAAAATCTCATTTGTTAGAAGCCATTTAGCAGGTGACGACATGCGTTGGTCAGCTGATGTTATGTTGAAGTGTAAAACATTAGCGGAATTTAAAATAGCTTTCATTTATGAGTATTGGTCTAGCAATAAGCAAAATGAAGTGTTGAGAGAATTTTGGAGTGGAAAACGCTTCAATGTAGGCAAGGAATCTATTAAAGAGTTTGCTAGGTCATGGATCTCACGTTTGTCACATTTGGCCGAAAAGCTAAAACCTGAAATGATAATAGTAGGTCTTGAAGCCAAACTGCCATGGTATTGGCAAACTAGAATTATATCTGCCCCTAGAGACAATCTGGATCGTTTCATTGAGTATTTGGAACGTGTAGAACGTGTTGCTGTCAATGAGGAGCAAGCACATAATAACAGAAATGCTAATAACACTAGTAGTAATTTTAAGAACGAGCAGAATGGCAATGTAAACATCAGAACAGTAGGTGTTCGCCATCCTAAGAGAGGTAGGAATTGGAGAAATAATTATCAGAACCAACAATGGCATCCAAATGATAGTAATTTTGTTCTGAACAAAATTATGCGGGTAAACAACAGTGCGGAAAGCAATGCTGTGCCAGTTAACTATAATGCAAATAAAGGAAACAGTACTAGGCCGAGGCAGGAAAACTAGTTCCCGTCTATTAGGACACTAGCGCTCACCAGGCGGTTACTTTTCCTAAGCCAGTAATTACAGTAATTGGTAAGACAGATCAGAATACTCAAACTGAACATGTGGATGAAGGGTCGGTAGCATCTAAGGATACAACAGAAATATTAGATCACTCACAGTATTTGATAGATACAGTGTTAGAGACGCTTTCTAAGTGGGAAGAGAAAGAGAAGGCGCAGCAGTGTAATGGTAGGCAAGAGCTACAAAACACAGAATTGTCAGGTGTAGAAGCAGAAGAAATTCATGCTTATACTTACGATGAGGGTGATGTGCTCTTATCTAAAGTGTCTGTACAGGATGTTGATACTGTACTAATAGATTTAGGACAGGAGGTAAGTGAGAATGTAGAGGGTAGCCTGTTGGGGGTCGATGAACCCAGTAGCTGTGACCAGTTGTCACTGGAGAAGGAACCCGACGAAAATAGTAAAAGTGGTTTAGCTGCAACTAGTGTTATGCCCGGTCTGGAGGCGCAGAATCGCTCGGACTACAGTAATTTGGGTTATGTTCAGCAAACTAAATGTAATGAAGTCGTGCGGTGTTTCGATTTGAAATTAATAGACCGACTGGAAAAGGCAGCTGAAAATGTAATTCAGGAAACCCCTACACACTGTGACCTAAATGTAATGAAGACAGATGTCGATCACTTTAGTTGGAGACAAATCCAAAAGGAACTTTGGATGAGTTTGAGGAACCACCTGTACAACCTAAAATAAGCCACCCTATAATAACAGTGAATATGTTGGGTATCAATGTACGTTGTCTCTTAGACAGTGGAAGTGAGGTGTGAGTGCGATATCTCAGTCCTTCTTTGATGCATTACCTGGTAAAGACAAGCTTACAGTAATGAGGGTATCAGGACTAAGAATAATTGGTGCTACTGGCAAGGTGTCAAAAACGGTAAAGGAAGAAGCTTTGCCGCCCTTTAACATTAATGGTAATTTAATTGATCATCCATTCTTAATTGTAAACAATCACAGTATTGAGGTTTTAATTGGCATAGATTTCTTGTCGAAATATCAGAGTGTTGTTGACTTTGAAAGAAGCCAGTTAAAAATGGTCTTGCCGATAACCGGAGTAATTATAGTACCTTTTAGTGATAAATATGTAGTAACTAATGATGAAACTTGGGAGCTGCCTATACGAGTTCTGAAAAATAGGAGATATTGGGACGAAAGTGTTAATCTTAGTAACAGTAAGCTAAACACAGAAGAAGAAGAAGCAATTATTTTGGACAAAATAGAAGCTAAATTGCAGGAAATCGATAAAATTTCAGCTAATCAGAAGGAAGAACTGAGACAAGTTTTAAAAAGGCATCATAAAGTATTTTCAGATCGACGTGGCGTGGTCAAAGGTTATGAATGAATGCTGTAGGGAAGAGGTTGTGCTGTAACCTCTACACAGTGTGGCAGCTGTGCAGTCCCAGCTGTGTGAGATCTTCTTTCCATTTCAGGTCTCACTCGTTCTTCATCTTTCCTATCTACAAAAATTTCGACCCGTTCTTTCCAATACGAAAATTTTATGAAACTAATGAATTCTGTAGGGAGGAGGTTGTTCTGTAACCTCTACACAGTGTGGCAGCTGTGCAGTCCCAGCTGTGTGAGATCTTCTTTCCCATTTCAGGTCTCACTCATTCTTCGTCTTTCCTATCCACCAAAATTTCGGCGCTTACTCTCAAATACTAAAATTTTCCGTCATGGCTACCAAGCCATGAGTTCTGGAACCATTCTAACCACCGATTAGTGAAGAAAAAAACCTAATGTGACAAACCTAACAGTGACATAAACAATAGAGAAGTATGACGTAATTAAGATACAAATGTATTTGAGTAACAATTATGTATAGAACCCTGGTAATATAGTAAGTACAAAGTGTTGTTTTATTGGAAATGGTCCCACAATAATATTTTAAAAAAGATATACAAATTCATGTACAAGCAGGATCTGAAGTGGCAGTGAAACCTATTGTATGCTGTAGAGCTAACTAATTAATAGTAAAAGAGAGTGCTTAGTGTTATGGAAAATATGCAGATAAGTTGGAAGAATAAACTCACCTCGTGTAGCAAGGAATGGCACTGTAATAGAATTGAACAGTGTTTGTGGTTGAGACGTGAAGGACACGTCCCTGAAGTCTTTATAAGGTTGGAGCTGCCGTTATTTGGTGCAGTGTGTGACAGGACACACCTACACGTATTGAGGTTATGAGTTGGAGGCGTGAATGCGACCATAGGTACCCTAATGTTAGATGAGACAGAGCAGCTCATGGTGTCCTATAGGTTTAAGGAATTTAGCATTACGCTCGTCCGTAATTACTTAATGCATTTTAGTGGTAGGTCGAGAGAGACTACCTGTGGTTTCAGCGTCCGATCGAGTGGAAATGGATTGCCACGTGAGCAAACTGATCAGCTGCAGTACACTATAGATATGAAATAAATGTGCTATCCTATGCTTTAAATGTTAATAGAGTGAGTGTTAAATAAGTACATACACTAGCATCATAATTGAATAACATAATGACAGACATGAAACATTATTTTTAGCTCAGCATAAATACACTTCGATGAAGTAAGTACACAACTGCAGATGTGGAACTGACACAGCAGCAGAGGACCAATAAGTGGATTTAGTAGTCAACTAAACGTAGCGTGTTTTGAACACTCAGAACTGTACTATTACCACAAGTTACTCACATGTACAAAGAAGCTGAGAAAACAACTGCTAATCAAATATACTCATACTATCTCTAAGAATAAGGTAATCGAAGATGAGTCAGCTAACTAAATGAAATACAAATGTATCAGGAATGTACCGAGCATTGGTTCAATGTTTCGGCCCAGAAATAATAAATTGAAATTAAATAGGATTCATGATTGTATGCCTTGAGCATAAATTTTCTCTAGTACGTTACTAACGGCGTTTTGAGCCATTTGTTTACCGATTTTATGACAATTAAGTAACCAAAAGAGTAAAATTAAAAAGGTTCAGTTAACTTTGTTCCAGTAACATATTGAAGAATAAAATGTATATATCCCCATTTCATTGTGACTGACCCTTAGATATTAAGTGAACAGAGTCTGAGGCACTCTTTTTGTTTGTTCTACAGGACAAACCAGATAATGGCAGCCTGGTAGCTGCGTGAAAGCGTGGAGTGACTTGGACACAACTCACAGTGACCCCTCCCCTTTCCCCATGTAATTTAGAATGAATGTGAAGGACGCACACCATAGCAACTTCCCCTCCTCTACCCTTGTGAATGGAAATGTAGAACGCCAGCCAAAGCTGCTACAACCACGTGTGTAAAAATGATTTGTGAAATTTTCTTTCAGGTTTGAAAAGACTGCTAAGATATAATCATCTGTTTATGTACCTTGAATAACTGTGTTATTTTCTTTGAATTGTGTATGTAAAAATGTATTTAATGGATTTAAGATTTTCATAATTTTACATATTTTGTGTGTTTGTTTGTCTAAGGCAATATGTATGCCAAAGTGTTTCATTGATTTTGCTTAAATTTTGAGGGATAATATTGCTTAAGATGCAGTGAACATGCCAGTAATTTAGATAATTGAAGTGGGTAATCAGTTTTCTTTTAATATCTCTATATGTTACATTTCAATTTTAATTTTTCATAGGGAGTTAAGCTGTACTCTTGCTTCCCTTTTCGTAATTAATTTTTTTTCATTCATTAACATTCCAAAAAAAATTAAGTAGAGGGTGATGTAGGGAAGCAGCCTACTCACGCCGTAGTAAATTCACAGCAGTCTTTCCATTGTGTGCCAGCCTAGTCCGTTGTAACTAGCTCTGACGTCATAAATGTTGCGCAATGCTTTAAAAATCAAGCAAATAACCTGAAACGGTTCTAGCATGTCAGGAGTAATGCTAAATTAATATGTGTTGAATATCAGTTCGATAACTTTAACCATTTTCGAAATTCGGATGTTTTTCTGTAAAAATCATTGGCGCAACAAAAAAGAGCTAGAGACTTAAAAATTTATATTTAGATTCCTTTTCCATAATAATTTAATAGAAACAGTACTTTGGATCTCACAAATTAAGATTTTTGTTGAAATTCATAAGTTTCTGGTTTTTGACTTAAAAATAAAGGAAGCAAGATAGATTAAGTAGGCTAATAAATAAGGCTAGGATGTTTATATTTAAGTAGAATGGAGATCCGCTATAACCATAAAGATGTGAGAAGTTTCATTTGAATAACTATAAAACTATAGCGATAGCGTATCTCCAAAGGGCAAGTTCAGAGCTCGTCTACTGCGTGCAGTGTAATTAAATTAATTCTCTCGCCCAAAATATTTAACTTAGCCACGTCAAACTTTTATTATGATTACTTACCTGTGTGCTGAATGCACATTTAAATTGAGAGCTTCATCGGCCATTAGCAAAAGAAGTATGATTTATTCGGTAACTTAAAGTGGTGCATTACTAGCCCAGCGGCTAGTCGGGAGAGCCGATTTGATCAGGCGTCCCCTTAGCCGTCCGCACCGCGGCTTTATATAAAAGAACGCTGTGAGAGGAAAAAAGGCCCCAGTTCTCTCCAGATGCTGAATAGCACACCATCTGTGTCGGGAGTCGCGTCGCGTCGGTATCATTGCTATAAACAGCCTCGGATGCCGTATTAAGTTACTCGGGATACGTGTAACCATGAAATCATTTTCGAGTGAAGTGTTAATTCTGGGATCATTTTAATTATCTAGCTTCAGTTTGCGTATGTCGTATTTTCACGTGCCGCCGCGGGACAGACATTCTACCATTATTTAGCGTGGCGTTCGATGAACCTAATCATCAAATTCTGGCGAGCATTCATTTAAACATTTAATTTGGACAGTTATAGTTGCATCAGCGCATTAGACTCTGAACTACTCTGTTAGTCAGATTGTGTGGATTCTTTTTTTTTTTTTCATCTGTGACTTTCACAATACAGAGAACTATTTTTAGAAAATCGTTTTTGATTATGAATCCCAGACAATCTCCTAATTTCTCAGAGCTATAAGCTGCAGCTGTAAGTGTGTTTCTCAGATGAAGTGGGCACTAGGAATTCTAATTACAGGCTTCACGTTTTGCTAATCACTTTCTGGTTGCCAATATTGTAGTTAGAGAGCCAGTGTTGAGAACGGCAAAAGACAGCATAAATAATAGGAACATTTATATAACAATTAATTCCACTCGCCGCCCCACATATGGTTAAAACGGCAGGGAATGTTTCTACATTCTACAAAATTAAATAACAACATTCAATTCCACCCGCCGCCCCACATATGGTGCATCGGCCGGGAAGAAACTGAGTAAAAGTGAAAGTGATTTTTAACTATTCGGATTCGCGAGTGAAATGCGACACGCAACTGAGTAATAGAACAGTGATAGTGTTACGTGTGCACGTGGACGACGCAATTGGATTAACAACGCATCTGGATTGACGGAGCTGGCACTGAGTCTAGCGGCGCTGCCGGCATCGGCCTTCGAGTAAGAATACAACTTCAAGAAGGAGAGAACCCTAGCACTACTCACCACCTTCTTCACATAACTGTAATAAAAATTCATGAAATGTCTTCGCCGTTGCGAATATGAAGAACCACAGCTGTAAAATCGAATGGCGACAGTGAAAATTTGTGCCGCATCGGGACTCAAACCCGGAATTCCCGCTTATTGCGAGCGGTCGCCTCATCATTAGGCCAACCGAGCACGACTGTTTACAACTTGCACTCGTACATTCATTATGTGTATTTCCGTACGGTGGAGACATTTTAATCGAGAGTCGCTGGCTTGGGTCGGCGAAAAAATGTGCTATTGTAGGATCTGTTCAGAATTGCAATGAAGTGTTCCTTCGGATATGCATGCATGCCCACAGGAATATTGCATCGCAATTTAATGGAAGAGGGTGGACGGATGCCCTTCCTGTCGCCGCCCTTTCCCCTCTTGAAGGAATTTGTGTGACCCATCTACTTGTGTCTAGTATTAACCAATGTGAAAGTGTAAGAACGTGTTTCAAATGTGTGCGAATCGTGTAAATGAGGTGGGACGTGGGTACCATCTCGGTATTGCGGGAAACCGCCTAAAACCCACATCTTGGTTAACTGGCAAACCAGCTCCTGTCGTTATTCCGCCAGGCGGATTCGATCCGGGACCGGCACTCGGCAATCACGGAAGAGGCGTGCTAACGCACCCGGCTATTCGGGCGTCTACCTGTCTTCAACAGTTGGCAGAGACAATTACTGCAGATGTCGGCAGTCTTCTTTACTTAATGATTAAAAAACAACATACTTCCAATTTTCCGCTGCTTTGAATACTCTGTTCCATCCAAAATATTACATAACTTTTAGTGATTAACTCCGCGCCAACATCAGGTGCCGGGGCAATTGACATTAACATTTTCTACGCGTATCTTCATTCTGGCTTGTCATCATGTGCGGTGTTAATACCGCTGAAACTTAATCCGTGCCATTTATAGAATTCCTCCCTTGCTTTCTGCTTAATGTGTACGGCCTCAGCAATACCAATCCATTAGAAATAAAACGCAGGAACCAGTACGCTTTTCGAATCCGTGACGTCAGTCGTCTAGATGAGAATTGAGTACTATCTATCTAAAGATCTCACTTGCTCCTCTCGGCACGTCTCCCTTGAGCCTAGGATTCCGAAGCAATCACTCCGAGTCCTTCCACTACGAAGAGGTGTCCAGTACAAGCAAGAGGGGACGTCAGCTGGACAGGGCTTTAGACTGCCTAAGGCCAAAATATATTTCTACAGAAATGTAAAATATACCAAATGAAAGCAAATATTTATACAGGCTACTAAAGTATTGACCATTAGGTTGCCCCTCACAGAGTCATTACACATAATTCCTGATCAAAAAGCATGTCATTTCAAAGGCTACGGAAAATGACGACGAATTTGTGTGGATAGACTTCACTTTTAGGTCTTCGTAATTATTCGACTGACGCGTAGCAAACCGTCACAAAAGCTTCGGATTTGGAAAAAAATTCTTTTTAAGGTCTAATTAAGCAAGAGTAACTTGATTATTTAATTTAGGTAAATACCACCGATGTACGAACCTATGATAAGATATAAGAGTCAGATTCAGTTCTACGTACGGAGACATAACAATTTCTATGTGAAGAGGCCATTTACAGAATTACGTGCATCTTAACTAAACTGCGATGATGCTTAAAAATTTTAAAATATCTACACGAAGTAATGCAACACTGACTAACGCATTAACTTTTACTGTCACCAAAAGACCGGTACATCTCCCTTTTCTATGCACACGCTTAATCGTGACTGGCCGTCGTACGTCTTAAAACTCGATAAACCGAAAGTGGTCTTCATTTCAGGACTATTTGAGACTGTACAGTACCTCAAGCAGCTACGTGACACAATTTCAGTCACTTAATACTCCTTACTCTTAGTGAATCTAACTTTCGTTGTAAGCCGGCCGCTGTGGCCGAGCGGTTCTAGGCGCTTCAGTCCGGAATCGCGCTACTGCTACGGTCGCAGGTTCGAATCCTGCCTCGGGCATGGATGTGTGTGATGTCCTTAGGTTAGTTAGGTTTAAGTAGTTTTAAGTTCTAGGGGACTGATGACCTCAGACGTCAAGTCCCATAGTGCTTAGAGCCATTTGAACCATTTTGTTGTAACGAAAGAAATGAAACATAAGGCACTTCGATAGACCAGAATGATGCTTCACTTGCATACGACCTAAGGAGAAGCTTCACATTTACCAATTCTACTATTACCAGTGTCCTGAGGACCAAATTTCCTGCAGACGTTATATGTATCACTTGTATTAGATCGATTTTTTACTATTAAATCTCGTTGCTTATAACAGAAATCGCATCTAGAGTTACGAGTAGTAAGGGCTTGGTTATCTAATCCATCAAAAGCGGAGTTACATGAATGAAATCATCAAGGTAGAGTGGAAGAGGTACAAACTCTATAAGCTCGCATTGTGGTCCATCGTATCAACATTTGCAATTGACCCGGGCATAGGTCATTTCTGCTGATTAACGTCCAGCCATGATACACAAAAATAATAATCAACAAACATTTTCTTTCAGTAATCAGCAAACTCCAAAGTTTTCCTACTCCTTGGTCTTAACTTTTGGGAGAGATATAAGCCTAGCGTCCATGATAAGGCAGCACCTCACTGGAAACACATTATCCGGACAAATGCAAAATGATGCATGAGCCGGTGTGGAAAGCGACATCATAGAATTGTCTTGACACATGTATCGTGTAGTTTTCCGATTACGGACTACAAGTGCTTGGATATCTGGTGGACGTTATCTACAGTCGTCCTGAACAACATCATTGGAATTTGTAAATATGGCCCCGTTTTTCATGGCTTGGAGCTTTACAGTACAAGTCCACGAGTCGAGCGTAAACAAGAAATGAGAAAATACAGAGCAATTATAAAGGCAGTGAAACATTTTAAAACATCAGCGTGGATAATAGCTAACATAACGTAGCAAATGATAAAGTACGTGAAAGAAAAACTCTCAAAGTTTATTCGAACGTGGTGTCGACAATTTAGTTTGGAAAAGGACGCCACCGAGCGCGTCTGCCGAAAATGGAGGCGAATCAGACATAGAAAGCATTTTGCGTGCTGCAGTTGCCCTGTTGCAAATCGGCAGTAAGTATGCAAAGAGCTTTCCGTAGCAAGTTGCACGAGACACCACTAGTTTACGACAGCACAGACGAGGCAGATTCCGTCGAGCGGAGACAGGTCGTAAAAAGTCGCACGAATCAGCGTAAGGAATCACTCGTGAGTTACAAAGTGCTTCCCGCAGTCCAGCTAGCACAATGACTGTGCGTAGAGAGTTAAAAATATTGGCGTACAATGGTTGAGCACACCCTCATAAGCCGCACATTTCTGTAGTAAGTGCTAAGCGAGGCTCGAGATGGTGTTAAGAGCGACGACATTGAACAGTGGATGAGTGGAGTTATGAGCCATGGTATACCGTGTGACAATCCGATGGGAGGGTGTGGGTTTGAGGAATGTATGGAGAACGTTACCTAACATCATGTTTAATGCCAACAGTGAGGAACGCAGGAGGTGGTGTTAAAATACTGGTTGTGGTCACCTGGTTGTGCTTAATAAAACACTGAATGTGGGAGGATGTGATCACATTTTGCAGCACTGCGAACTGCTTACAGTAGAAGAAGAGTTCGAGGGTAATGGTTATTTTCTATCGGCATGACAAAGCACCATGTCATCAGGCAGCATCTGTGAGGCATTGGTTTGTGGGCTGTTACACTCCTGAATTCTACTGACCTGCCCCGAGTTCCGACGTCTACCTAATGGACACTTTTGGGATGAGTTATTCAGCCCGGAACCGCGCTGCTGCTACAGTCGCAGGTTCGAATCCTGCCCGGGCATGGATGTGTGTGATGTCCTTACGTTAGTTAGGTTTAAGTAGTTCTAAGTCTAGGGGACTGATGGCCTCAGATGTTAAGTTCCATAGTGATTAGAGCCATTTGAACCATTTGAATGAGTTATACGTCGAGTTCGCTCCATACCCCTGTGTCCAATGTCACTACCCTCTCTGGTTTCGGCGCTTGAGGAAGAATGGGCTGCCATTCCTCAGCAGACTTTCAGACACCTCACTGGAGGTTACATCTTAATGGTTCCTCAAAATGGATTGTTAACATCCTGTCTTTATTAGATACAAAAAATGGTTCAAATGGCTCTGAGCACTATGGGACTCAACATCTGAGGTCATCAGTCCCCTAGAACTTAGAACTACTTAAACCTAACTAACCTAACACACACATCCATGCCCGAGGCAGAATTCGAACCTGCGCCCGTAGCGCTCGCGTGGTTCCAGACTGAAGCGCCTAGAACCGCTGGGCCACACCGGCCGGCCTATTAGATACAAATGATGTTAGTTGGTTCCACATGTGATCTGATGGATTGACTTGTATGCTCCATGCCTTGCAACATATTAATTGAAGTTATCTGAATGTAAGTAATAGGTTATTTCTACAGTAAGGGCCACACGCAGGGGCCGTGAGCTGGACGTCACCGTGAACCCTCCCGCCATGACGCATTGCATTGAAGCTTATAGGCACACGGCACACACATATAAATAACCCACCCCCAGGTACGAATGTAATCGAGGTTTTCAAAGTTTTAGTGTGTTATTATAATTGTTGTTATTGTTACTGTTAAGCTTTACATTAGTCATATGATTTTTTCTTATCTAATGCCTCCGAACGACGTCTTTTTCAAATTTTGTTTATAAATTTGAGTTTTTAACACTAAGGCTTAAATCAATAAAATCTGGTGTACCACCACTACATTGCCTGAGTCTTCTTTTGATAGTGACTTCACTAGGAAGAGGATATTTCAGTACGTCTCTGGCAAAAGGTATCGCTTTATGAGGCAGGCAATGTTATGTCGCAGTCTTTGCAGTATCTCTAGATGACCGCTTAGCACCCTGTCCTTTCGTAATCACTTGTTGTTGACAGTCACAAAAAGAGCCCTGAATCATTTTTTGAACATGTTTTAATTTCATGTAACTCAGCGCTACACCGAGAGAGAGAGACGATACTGTACATCTGAATTCTTTTGCCTAAGATCTTTTTTTTTTGTTTCCATAATTTCTAATTGTTGGCGTAAGCACACATTGTCGCATTTACAAAAGTGTTTGTTTTTACGGTTTATGTTTTGTCTAGAAGTAATTTCTTCATTGGTTGGTAATATATTTATCTGAAAAGCAAATGCTGCTTCCTTACGGCAGCTTCGTTTTTGTGGCGGTGTATTTCTGTCACTATTAGTCTCATTACTAAACCCTAAATTAGCATCAGAGGACGGTCGATTTAGAGTTGGAATAACATCAGTTTTCAACATGCTTCCTAATCAGTAAAATATATCAAGCAGACACGAGCATTTTCAACTGAAAACCAATCTGCTCGTTTACAAGCATTCATCCATTTTAGTTTTGCCTCATTGTTTTTAGGAAATATACGAAACTTAATTCCTAAATTACTTCGTTGTCTGCTGTAGTTAGTACAACTGGCGATCGCGCAGCAAACCAATATTTTTCACTTAAAAACTTACTCTATAAAATCCCTTCCGCTCGTAAAAGCAATTACTACACAGTACGTTATGGCAACTGCGGAACGCTGGTTGGGTGCATTCTCAGGCTAGCGACGCCTTGTGATCTCTACTGTGCATTCTAGTATCTTTGGTTGTATCTCATGTTAAACTGAGAACGCTGCCATTTGGAGTTTTTATAATCGTTACATCTTTCATTCTGTATTTGTTTTGGCATGTGTATAGGCTGCTTCACAA
Source organism: Schistocerca piceifrons (assembly GCF_021461385.2). NCBI lineage: Eukaryota > Metazoa > Arthropoda > Insecta > Orthoptera > Acrididae > Schistocerca > Schistocerca piceifrons. The sequence continues at coordinate 987,634,341 of NC_060138.1, read as the reverse complement.
TGACTAAAAAGTCGAGATTGGCCAGTAGCAAATAAGTTTCAAAACTGTACAGCACATAACGGACAATGTTTTCATTTGAAAAATATTTCGGAGTTGTGCACTCATGTGCAAACAAAATTAACTACACTTCATGTGTATAAATTCTAGTTTTCTAGTATCCCGCCAACAAATCGAAGTCTAGCTTTTGATTTACCTTCAACTGAATCTATGTGATCGCCCGCGCTCTGATCCCGCATTTTGATACTCTGGTATTTCCTTGACTTAGTTAACTTTATTTGTGGCTGAATAGTAGTATGTTCGGAGAGTAGTGTATTTCAGATTTTGTTAAGCATGCAGTTTTCATTTCTCTAGATAAAGAATTAGAAACCAGACTTTACAGTTGGTTGATATTTGGTACACATTTGAAAGCTATGCTTTACTACGCCACTTAGAAACCATCTTTTTGTAAAAATTGTTTACCGACACAATGCGTCTGTTTGTTGATCGTTCTCCTGTAACGGCCACCGGAGAACTTCAATCAGTTTATGATTGCTTGGGAAATAGACAGGCAAGGTGAAACCTGTGGAAAAATTGGAAGTGGCCTACACAAATATAGAAAGTGGATTAAAAATTATACTCATGTAACAGTGACCCTGTCCACTACCTAACAGAACTGAAACTGCGTAACGAAGCGTCTCTTCGTTCTGGGAATCGTAGCTTAACCCTTTCACGCACAACAAAGGTTGGAGACAATAAAAGAATTGGGACGTCGCTTCAAAAAACTGAATTTAAACATGATATTATGTAGACAAATAAACATATTTCAAATATTATACCTTTTCGTTTTCATTACAGAGGATGTGCCACATGATCTCGCATTACCAACGAGAGTTTAGATGATCAAAGGCTTTTTTTTACATTTTTTAACTCACTGATACAGATAATAAAATGGTGCGAGAGCGATTTTCAGCCGTGGATTTACCTGGAATCCCCGGATGAATTTTTGAACACGCCGTACTTCTGTCCGGTATCAACACGTTCACGAGAAGCTTATTTTATCGTCCCCCGTAATGAAATTACAATGAAATATTTTATCACAATTGTTCCTCTTTGTTACCAATGTTACCCTTCATGGTGCGAAATGAAGTAGCTCAGTTCTGGCTGATATCTACGTTTTCGTATATATTTTGCACGCTACAGTTCCCGTGGCAAAGATTGCACAAAGACAACAGTGTTATATCAGAGTAAACACCCCCCCCCCCCACAAACACACACACAAATCGTTCTCCAAAGAACAATATATTCAAACAAACCTTTGGAAGGGTCATCGAACATACGCACCACACTAAAGGCCTATATCTCTGCTGTCAGTCGGTTGTAGAATTTTGGAATATGTTTTATGGGCTCGTATTATGACATTTCTGAAGACCGAAAATCTCATCTGTAGGAATCAACATGGGTTTCGTAAACGATCTTGGTTCAAATGACTCTGAGCACTATGGGACTTAATATCTGAGGTCATCAGTCCCCTAAGCTTAGAACTACTTAAACCTACCTAACCTAAGAACATCACACACATCCATGCCTGAGACAGGAAAAAAAGTGCGGAATATGAGGCCATCTGTGTGATTGAACGGAAGAGCTCCTAGCAAACAGAACACAGCAAGTTTCGTAGGAGAACTTCTGTGAAGCTTGGAAGGTAGAAGACGAGAGACTGGCCGAAGTAGAGCTGTAAGGATTGATTGGGAGCTGTGCTTGGTTAGCTCAGATGGTGGAGCACTTGCCCTCGAAGGCAAATGTCCCGAAATCGAGTCTCGGTGCGGCATACAATTTTAATCTGCCAGGAAGTTTCAGAACACAGCATATCATTCTCAAAAGAGGGAAGTGTTCAGGCGGAAAAATAACTTCGATCGTACCTCAGTGTTAAAGGTCACGATATAAAAGGTGAATCACCTAAATCATTGCGGAAAAGGAAAGTGCTGCTGATGTGCGGTTTTCACAGAATAAATTGGTAGTCAGGGCCTCGTATTGTTTGCCAGTCAATCAGGATGTAATAATACTTACAAAGTGTATTTTTGTGCAAACACACACTAGTTTGAAAGGACCATTGCCTATTGACATTAAGAAATTAAAAATAGGGTAAATTAGAATGTTATTGGCGTTTGGTGCAGGATTCTAGTGCGAGTCGTTTATGAGATATCATATTTTGGAAAGTTCCCACTCCGACACTTGTACAATACATATGGTTGCACACGCTAAACAACAACACAAGTGCATACGCTACTTAGGTGAATTCTGACCAGTCATAGGTTGTGTTGAATATGATCAGTGGTAGTGGCAATACACGCTTCCGGGCTGGTATGGAACAATGCTGCACACGTTCTCGCGTTTCAGCAGAGACGTACGAGCAGGCGGCAGTAACAGGTAGTTGTATATCATCGGATGTGGTTGGTATGTCTTTGTAGACAGCGTCTTTAAGCTTAGACGTCAAACCCGGGGAACGAGCCGGCCAAGGTACATATCCTCTGCATCCAGTCCAACGATTTGGAAGCATTTCGTGGAGAAATGCTGTAATACTTCGTGCACTATGGTCTGGACAGCCATCATATTGATACCACAAGTTCCTCCTCGTGTGCAGAGGAACATCATCTACCATCCGTGGAAGATGGTCTGCTAGGAGGCTGAGATACTTGTGGGCGTTCACTTTTCTGTCGATGAAAAATGGGCCTATGGGCTGATGGTTCACTATCCCGCAGCACACGTGCACACTCCACGGATGCTGACGTTTCACCTGACGAAGCCAACGGAGATTGTCAACAGACAATAGTACATGTTTCGGCACTTTATCTGACCATGATTGGTAAAAGTGGCTTTATCATTAAACAAGATACACTCCTGGAAATGGAAAAAAGAACACATTGACACCGGTGTGTCAGACCCACCATACTTGCTCCGGACACTGCGAGAGGGCTGTACAAGCAATGATCACACGCACGGCACAGCGGACACACCAGGAACCGCGGTGTTGGCCGTCGAATGGCGCTAGCTGCGCAGCATTTGTGCACCGCCGCCGTCAGTGTCAGCCAGTTTGCCGTGGCATACGGAGCTCCATCGCAGTCTTTAACACTGGTAGCATGCCGTGACAGCGTGGACGTGAACCGTATGTGCAGTTGACGGACTTTGAGCGAGGGCGTATAGTGGGCATGCGGGAGGCCGGGTGGACGTACCGCCGAATTGCTCAACACGTGGGGCGTGAGGTCTCCACAGTACATCGATGTTGTCGCCAGTGGTCGGCGGAAGGTGCACGTGCCCTTCGACCTGGGACCGGACCGCAGCGACGCACGGATGCACGCCAAGACCGTAGGATCCTACGCAGTGCCGTAGGGGACCGCACCGCCACTTCCCAGCAAATTAGGGACACTGTTGCTCCTGGGGTATCGGCGAGGACCATTCGCAACCGTCTCCATGAAGCTGGGCTACGGTCCCGCACACCGTTAGGCCGTCTTCCGCTCACGCCCCAACATCGTGCAGCCCGCCTCCAGTGGTGTCGCGACAGGCGTGAATGGAGGGACGAATGGAGACGTGTCGTCTTCAGCGATGAGAGTCGCTTCTGCCTTGGTGCCAATGATGGTCGAATGCGTGTTTGGCGCCGTGCAGGTGAGCGCCACAATCAGGACTGGATACGACCGAGGCACACAGGGCCAACACCCGACATCATGGTGTGGGGAGCGATCTCCTACACTGGCCGTACACCACTGGTGATCGTCGAGGGGACACTGAATAGTGCACGGTACATCCAAACCGTCATCGAACCCATCGTTCTACCATTCCTAGACCGGCAAGGGAACTTGCTGTTCCAACAGGACAATGCACGTCCGCATGTATCCCGTGCCACCCAACGTGCTCTAGAAGGTGTAAGTCAACTACCGTGGCCAGCAAGATCTCCGGATCTGTCCCCCATTGAGCATGTTTGGGACTGGATGAAGCGTCGTCTCACGCGGTCTGCACGTCCAGCACGAACGCTGGTCCAACTGAGGCGCCAGGTGGAAATGGCATGGCAAGCCGTTCCACAGGACTACATCCAGCATCTCTACGATCGTCTCCATGGGAGAATAGCAGCCTGAATTGCTGCGAAAGGTGGATATACACTGTACTAGTGCCGACATTGTGCATGCTCTGTTGCCTGTGTCTATGTGCCTGTGGTTCTGTCAGTGTGATCATGTGATGTATCTGACCCCAGGAATGTGTCAATAAAGTTTCCCCTTCCTGGGACAATGAATTCACGGTGTTCTTATTTCAATTTCCAGGAGTGTACATGATACATGTGGAGTATCCTGTCTAGACTCTCAAGTACAGAAGTTAACACGATTTTCATAATCGTTTCCATGCAGCTCTTGATGGAGAGAGATGTGATGGGGTAGAACCTATGTCCATGGAGAACGCGGAGACATCTGCCTGACTCCTGCCACTTCCACATGCGATTGCGCGGGAGGTAACGTGTGGATCAACTGCAAAAGCAGCAGGAACATTAATTTTCCTCTCCTCTGTCATCACTTTGTTCCTTCTGTTACGTTGTTTAGGTGCCACACTACCACTTTTCGTAACTGGTTGAAGAGGTTATAAGTAACTACCGAGGCGGTTGGCTTCTATTGGCTATCTTGCCTCATACGCCGGACAAGAACGAACTGCATTCTTCCTACACTCTCCATACAGCATGAGCACGTCGGCTTTTTCTGCATTCGTTCTGCATGTTCTTTAGGACATGTCCGAAAGAACAGACACCATTCCATATAATTCTATAGTTCTGGCAAAACCGGCCATGACGTTCTTCTTCTGTGCGGATGCACACAAATTACCGAACTCTTACGGGACTTGGTAAGAATGTCTTCCACAAGTAATGAGTGTGTTGGGTAGGGACTCCACGAATGTAGTGTGTGGACATATAAGGTGAGAATGTGGGTCTCGCGGGAGGCGTGCGCGAGATAGTCCGTGCAGTCGCACTATCCTCTGTGCCCTCGGTGGGTCAGATGGGTTGCCGGCACGGTAGCTCAGCATGCTCGGTCAGAGGGTTAGCTACCCTCTGTACCAAAAAACTGAGTCTATGGATCAACGAAGAACCTAAATGGTTGTCATCAGACTTCCGCCCAGAACAAATTTAAGGAACAATATAGAACAAAATTAGATAAAAAAAGAATGGATAGAGCGTCTGCCATGTAAGCAGGAGATCCCGGGTTCGAGTTCCGGTCGGGGCACACATTTTCACCTGTCCCCGTTGAAATATATATCAACGCCCGTCAGCAGATGAAGGTATTAATATATAATTCCAGTTTCATAACTGACTAGCAAGCACACTGTTAGCAAACATAACAACATCGTACCTAGAATCTGCACAAGTTGAATGGCACAACCAAGTGTCGGTGTGGAAACTTTTAATTATACGACATGTCGTAAAAGACTCGTACTATAAGCGTGAAATAAACACCATGACACACTAACTTGCCCTACTTTTAGTTTCTTCACGTCAATAGGCAATGTTCCATTTAAAAAAGTGTATGTTTGCACAAAAAATACACTTTCTAACTGTTATTATAATCTGCATTGGCTAACAATACGAACCCCTGAATACCAATCTATTCTATAAAATCACATATTAATAGCGCTTCCCATTTCCGCAATATTTGTGGTGCAAGTTTTAGGTGATTTGCTCTGTATATAAATGACATAGTAGACAATGTCGGAAGTTCCATGAGGCTTTTCGCGGACGATGCTGTTGTATACAGAGGAATGCAAATTCCAGAAAACTGGAGCGAAATGTAGGAAGACCTATAGAGGATCGACGGTTGGTCCAGGGAGTGGCAACCGAACCTCAACATAAATGTAAGAAAGACCGCTTGTTGTATGATCACACAACTGAATAACAATCACTGTAAGAATTACTTCCAAAAAATACGTAAGAGTATGCATACGGAGAGATCTGAAATGGAACGACCTCATAAAATAAATCGAGAGTAAAGCAGATACCAGGCAAAGATGCATTGGAAGAATCCTTAGGAAATATCGACCATCAACAAAGAAAGTAGCTTAAAAAGACTAGTTCGACCAATACTTAAACATAGCGTGACACTATGGGATCCACACCAGACAGAACAGATAGAGGATATAGAGAAGGTTCAAAGAAGAGCAGCACGTTTCATTACAGGATCATTTACTAAGCGCGTAAGCATCACGCAGATGCTCAGCCAGCTCCAGTGGCAGACGCGGCAAGAGAGACCTACTGCATCACGGTATGGTCTACTGTTAATTCTGAGAGCGTATGTTCCTAGAATAGCAACAAGTATATTTCTTCGTCCTATGTATATCTCGTGAAAAGACCATTAAGGTAAAATTCAAGAAATTCGAGTACACACAAAGGTTTACCAGCAATCGTTCTTTCCGCCAACATTACGCGACAGGAATAGCAGAAGGTGAAAGTGACAATGTTACACAAAGCATCCTCCGCAGCAGACCATAAGATGACTTGAAAAATATAGATGTAGATATAAATACATAGTTTCTAACTATAATACAATGTAGACTGGCAATGGCAAGGAAAGTTACCTCCCGCGCAATCGCATGTGGAAGTGGCAGGAGTCAGGCAGATGTCTCCGCGTTCTCCATGGACATAGGTTCTACCCCATCACATTGTCTAAGCTTAAAGACGCTGTCTACAAAGACATACCAACCACATCCGATGATATACAACTACCTGTTACTGCCGCCTGCTCGTACGTCTCTGCTGAAACGCGAGAACGTGTGCAGCATTGTTCCATACCAGCCCGGAAGCGTGTATTGCCACTACCACTGATCATATTCAACACAACCTATGACTGGTCAGAATTCACCTAAGTAGCGTATGCACTTGTGTTGTTGTTTAGCGTGTGCAACCATATGTATTGTACAAGTGTCGGAGTGGGAACTTTCCAAAATATGATATCTCATAAACGACTCGCACTAGAATCCTGCACCAAACGCCAATAACATTCTAATTTACCCTATTTTTAATTTCTTAATGTCAATAGGCAATGGTCCATTCAAACTAGTGTGTGTTTGCACAAAAATACACTTTGTAAGTATTATTACATCTTGATTGACTGGCAAACAATTTGTTAACATCGAGTATAGATTTAAGTGTCAGGAAATCGTTTCTGAAACTATTTGTATGGAGTGTAGCCACGTATGGAAGTGAAACGTGGACGATAAATAGGTTGGACAAGAAGAGAGTAGAAGCTTTCGAAATGTGGTGCCACCGAAGAACGCTGAAGATTAGATGGGTAGATCACATAACTAATGAGGAGGTACTGAATAAAATTGGAGAGAAGAGAAATTTGTGGCACAACTTGCCCAGAAGAAGGGATCGGTTGGCAGGGCATATTCTGTGGCATCAAGGGATCACCAATTTGGTATTGGAGGGCAGCGTGGAGGGTAAAAATCGTAGAGGGAGACCAAGAGATGAATACACTAAACAGATCCAGGATGTAGGTTGCAGTAGGTACTGGGAGATGAAGAAACTTGCACAGGATGGAGTAGCATGGAGAGCTGCATCAAACCAGTCTCTGGACTGAAGACTACAAACAACTATTATACTTGTCTTAGTTTGTTAGAACTTAAGATTATACCTCTTAATGAGTAAACTGCGACAGCATTTTAATTTTTTTAATTTTTAAACTGCGTCACTAATTATATGAAATACTGATAATCAAATTTTTATTGCCCCTCGTAGCCTTTAGATAGGCAACCTGAAACTGAAAACGTGCACCATCAATCAAGGACCACGAACCGGGTCAGCCGTTGAGTAAAATCAGATAAGGTGCCTCAGTCGTCCCTAAGGGAGCTACGGTCTCGCATTGCACCTGTGGCCTCCAAGGTCAGATTTTTAACTTCGGTGTGGGGTGTGAAAAACGCCGTCTATGTGTGCCCCCTTGCGCCAACTTTAGGACAACTGCACAGCCACTCCAGACACACATGCAAAAATATGAGACGCGTCTGATCCCAAATGCAATTGTAAAAAGTATCCCAAGATGTATTTGTGTGAATATAAACGATTTACCCTTTTAAAAACGGATGGTTCTTTTGAAAATTTACATTTGTGGTCCCATGCATAAGTTAAAATTCATCCCAAGCCTCCTCATTCTTGTAGAAGACATCGTCATCATCAATACTCCGCCTTTCTTCTTATTAGCTTGTCTCCATTTTTCCTGTTCTGCATCTCGGAGTAGCTGGAGCCATGTTTGGTTTCTCTTCTCCTTTATCTGGTCCATACATCATCTCAGTGTTCTTCCCTGCAATACTTTCCCTTCGACTTAGATATGGATGATCATTTTTTCCAGGCTGGTCCCGGCGGAGGTTCGAGTCCTCCCTCGGGCATGTGTGTGTGTGTGTGTGTGTGTGTGTGTGTGTGTGTGAGTGTGTGTTTGTGTGTGTGTGTGTGTGTGTTTGTTTGTCCTTAGGATAATTTAGGTTAAGTAGTGTGTAAGCTTAGGGACTGATGACCTTAGCAGTTAAGTCCCATAAGATTTCACACACACATCATCTTTTCCAAATTATCCTCCTGTGGTCGAACTACGTGATCAAAGAACTGCAGGATTCGCTGTAAACAAATACTGGAGTACCTCTTCTTCAGCCTGAGTTCCTGAAGGATTGATTTGCTGAGTTCCTGAAGGATTGATTTGTTGTTTCAATTGTCCAACCATGACATTTGCAGCAACCTCCTGGATGTTCCCCCCCCATGAACCATGGACCTTGCCGTTGGTGGGGAGGCTTGCGTGCCTCAGCGATACAGATAGCCGTACCGTAGGTGCAACCACAACGGAGGGGTATCTGTTGAGAGGCCAGACAAACGTGTGGTTCCTGAAGAGGGGCAGCAGCCTTTTCAGTAGTTGCAAGGGCGACAGTCTGGATGATTGACTGATCTGGCCTTGTAACAATAACCAAAACGGCCTTGCTGTGCTGGTACTGCGAACGGCTGAAAGCAAGGGGAAACTACAGCTGTAATTTTTCCCGAGGGCATGCAGCTTTACTGTATGATTACATGATGATGGCGTCCTCTTGGGTAAAATATTCCGGAGGTAAAATAGTCCCCCATTCGGATCTCCGGGCGGGGACTATTCAGGAGGATGTTGTTATCAGAAGAAAGAAAACTGGCATTCTACGGATCGGAGCGTGGAATGTCAGATCCCTTAATCGGGCAGGTAGGTTAGAAAATTTAAAAAGGGAAATGGATAGGTTGAAGTTAGATATAGTGGGAATTAGTGAAGTTCGGTGGCAGGAGGAACAAGACTTCTGGTCAGGTGACTACAGGGTTATAAACACAAAATCAAATAGGGGTAATGCAGGAGTAGGTTTAATAATGAATAGGAAAATAGGAATGCGGGTAAGCTACTACAAACAGCATAGTGAACGCATTATTGTGGCCAAGATAGATACGAAGCCCACACCTACTACAGTAGTACAAGTTTATATGCCAACTAGCTCTGCAGATGACGAAGAAATTGAAGAAATGTATGATGAAATAAAAGAAATTATTCAGATTGTGAAGGGAGACGAAAATTTAATAGTCATGGGTGACTGGAATTCGAGTGTAGGAAAAGGGAGAGAAGGAAACATAGTAGGTGAATATGGATTGGGGGACAGAAATGAAAGAGGAAGCCGCCTGGTAGAATTTTGCACAGAGCACAACATAATCATAACTAACACTTGGTTTAAGAATCATGAAAGAAGGTTGTATACATGGAAGAACCCTGGAGATACTAAAAGGTATCAGATAGATTATATAATGGTAAGACAGAGATTTAGGAACCAGGTTTTAAATTGTAAGACATTTCCAGGGGCAGATATGGACTCTGACCACAATCTATTGGTTATGACCTGTAGATTAAAACTGAAGAAACTGCAAAAAGGTGGGAATTTAAGGAGATGGGACCTGGATAAACTAAAAGAACCAGAGGTTGTACAGAGATTCAGGGAGAGCATAAGGGAGCAATTGACAGGAATGGGGGAAATAAATACAGTAGAAGAAGAATGGGTAGCTTTGAGGGATGAAGTAGTGAAGGCAGCAGAGGATCAAGTAGGTATAAAGACGAGGGCTAGTAGAAATCCTTGGGTAACAGAAGAAATATTGAATTTAATTGATGAAAGGAGAAAATATAAAAATGCAGTAAGTGAAACAGGCAAAAAGGAATACAAACGTCTCAAAAATGAGATCGACAGGAAGTGCAAAATGGCTAAGCAGGAATGGCTAGAGGACAAATGTAAGGATGTAGAGGCCTATCTCACTAGGGGTAAGATAGATACCGCCTACAGGAAAATTAAAGAGACCTTTGGAGATAAGAGAACGACTTGTATGAATATCAAGAGTTCAGATGGAAACCCAGTTCTAAGCAAAGAAGGGAAAGCAGAAAGGTGGAAGGAGTATATAGAGGGTCTATACAAGGGCGATGTACTTGAGGACAATATTATGGAAATGGAAAAGGATGTAGATGAAGATGAAATTGGAGATACGATACTGCGTGAAGAGTTTGACAGAGCACTGAAAGACCTGAGTCGAAACAAGGCCTCCGGAGTAGACAATATTCCATTGGAACTACTGACGGCCGTGGGAGAGCCAGTCCTGACAAAACTCTACCATCTGGTGAGCAAGATGTATGAAACAGGCGAAATACCCTCAGACTTCAAGAAGAATATAATAATTCCAATCCCAAAGAAAGCAGGTGTTGACAGATGTGAAAATTACCGAACTATCAGCTTAATATGTCACAGCTGCAAAATACTAACACGAATTCTTTACAGACGAATGGAAAAACTAGTAGAAGCCAACCTCGGGGAAGATCAGTTTGGATTCCGTAGAAACACTGGAACACGTGAGGCAATACTGACCTTACGACTTATCTTAGAAGAAAGATTAAGGAAAGGCAAACCTACGTTTCTAGCATTTGTAGACTTAGAGAAAGCTTTTGACAATGTTGACTGGAATACTCTCTTTCAAATTCTAAAGGTGGCAGGGGTAAAATACAGGGAGCGAAAGGCTATTTACAATTTGTACAGAAACCAGATGGCAGTTATAAGAGTCGAGGGACATGAAAGGGAAGCAGTGGTTGGGAAGGGAGTAAGACAGGGTTGTAGCCTGTCCCCGATGTTGTTCAATCTGTATATTGAGCAAGCAGTAAAGGAAACAAAAGAAAAATTCGGAGTAGGTATTAAAATTCATGGAGAAGAAATAAAAACTTTGAGGTTCGCCGATGACATTGTAATTCTGTCAGAGACAGCAAAGGACTTGGAAGAGCAGTTGAATGGAATGGACAGTGTCTTGAAAGGAGGATATAAGATGAACATCAACAAAAGCAAAACAAGGATAATGGAATGTAGTCTAATTAAGTCGGGTGATGCTGAGGGAATTAGATTAGGAAATGAGGCACTTAAAGTAGTAAAGGAGTTTTGCTATTTGGGGAGCAAAATAACTGATGATGGTCGAAGTAGAGAGGATATAAAATGTAGGCTGGCAATGGCAAGGAAGGCGTTTCTGAAGAAGAGAAATTTGTTAACATCCAGTATTGATTTAAGTGTCAGGAAGTCATTTCTGAAAGTATTCGTATGGAGTGTAGCCATGTATGGAAGTGAAACATGGACGATAAATAGTTTGGACAAGAAGAGAATAGAAGCTTTCGAAATGTGGTGCTACAGAAGAATGCTGAAGATTAGATGGGTAGATCACATAACTAATGAGGAAGTATTGAATAGGATTGGGGAGAAGAGAAGTTTGTGGCACAACTTGACCAGAAGAAGGGATCGGTTGGTAGGACATGTTCTGAGGCATCAAGGGATCACCAATTTAGTATTGGAGGGCAGCGTGGAGGGTAAAAATCGTAGGGGGAGACCAAGAGATGAATACACTAAGCAGATTCAGAAGGATGTAGGTTGCAGTAGGTATTGGGAGATGAAAAAGCTTGCACAGGATAGAGTAGCATGGAGAGCTGCATCAAACCAGTCTCAGGACTGAAGACCACAACAACAAACAACCTGGATGTTCACATCACAAAAGCCACGTTCCAGTCCCATAAAAGAAAACTGAAAAGACCAGAGATTTCAGCTGACTTCATTCCGTAAGTGTGGTTAGGGCTCGGCCTTTCCAAATCACTGTCTGCTTCGATGCAGCAGCCCATCCCCCCCCCCCCCTTTTCCCAGAATAATTCTACTCCGTATATTCTGTGCAGAGCCACCCACTTTCTGACTAATGAGCCCAGCTAGACAAAGTGATCAATTTCTTCATATTCTGATAGCAAGTCAGTAGTTGTCGATTTTCATGACTTTGATCTTTTTCTTATTATCTGACAAACCAAGCATCTTACTTTCTCTCTTAACCCTATGCGGCAGTTCATTTCCACTTGTGATTCTGCGCACAGCGCGGTGTCATCAACAAATATTAAATCACTGTTTCTTCGTCCTACAATTCGGATCCTGCCAGTCCGGCCATGAAGACTTTTTCTCTTAACATATTGTCCTAATATTTGTAGCTACGTGCACATGTTGTTGTTGTTGTGGTCTTCAGTCCTGAGACTGGTTTGATGCAGCTCTCCATGCTCCTCTATCCTGTGCAAGCTTCTTCATCTCCCAGTACCTACTGCAGCCTACACCCTTCTGAATCTGCTTGGTGTATTCATCTCTTGGTCTCCCTCTACGATTTTCACCCTCCACGCTGCCCTCCAATTCTAAATTGGTGATCCCTCGATGTCTCAGAACATGTCCTACCAACCGATTCCTTCTTCTAGTCAAGTTGTGCCACAAGCTCCTCTTCTCCCCAATTCTATTCAATACCTCCTCATTAGTTATGTGATCTACCCATCTTATCTTCAGCATTCTTCTGTAGCACCACATTTCGAAAGCTTCTATTCTCTTCTTGTCTAAACTATTTATCGTCCATGGTTCACTTCCATACATGGCTACACTCCATACAAATACTTTCAGAAACGACTTCCTGACATTTAAATCTATACTCGATGTTAACAAATTTTTCTTCTTCAGAAACGCTTTCCTTGCAATTGCCAGTCTACATTTTATATCCTCATCAGTTATTTTGCTCCCAAAATAGCAAAACTCCTTTACTACTTTAAGTGTCTCATTTCCTAATCTAATTCCCTCAGCATCACCCGACTTAATTCGACTACATTCCATTATCCTCGTTTTGCTTTTGTTGATGTTCATCTTATATCCTCCTTTCAAGACACTGTGCATTCCGTTGAACTGCTCTTCCAAGTCCTTTGCTGTCTCTGACAGAATTACAATGTCATCGGCGAACCTCAAAGTTTTTATTTCTTCTCCCTGGATTTTAATACCTATTCCAAATTTTTCTTTTGTTTCCTTTACTGCTTGCTCAATATACAGATTGAATAACATCGGGGATAGGCTACAACCCTGTCTCACTCCCTTCCCAACCACTGCTTCCCTTTCATGTCCCTCGACTCTTATAACTCCCATCTGGTTTCTGTGCAAATTGTAAATAGCCTTTCGCTCCCTGTATTTTATCCCTGCTACCTTCAGAATTTGAAAGAGAGTAATCCAACCACATATACTGTTCAAAAGGCTTGAAATAGTGCCATCAAGTTGATTACTGCTTTGCTATCAGAACAGAGATTTCTAATAGGGATAAGAAGGTTATCAGGAACATTCATTTCTGCTAAGGCGTTGCTACTATAGTCTTGTGAAATTACATGAATCTATTTGAAACATCCTGTATAGACACAACTTTACAAATATTTGAACACAAGCGTAGGTGTCACAGATCGTAATTAATCTTGCATTGCCTCAGATAATACACTAAGGCCCTTCTTCCCACGTTGCATATTTTTTTATACGTTCTCTCGTAGACTGAACACATATTTCTCCCGCAGAGGCTGCCGTTCACCTACGGAAGCAACGCACACTGACAGCGCGGAGCCTGTCGAACACGCTGGTCCTCCTGTTTACACGGCTGACACGCCGGCACAACACCATTAATCGCTGCTGGACAAGCGCTGACAGGCTGACCTGTTGATAACCACCCTTTACGTCATCACGCGCCGCACCGCCTGGCAACTATTGAAACCTAAACACGAGACCAACGAGAACGAAACTCTTAATCATTACTTCAACACCGAAAAACAAAGGAGGACGGTCATTAGGGAATGGTCACTATCTGTCGAGGAGAACACGGCAAGTGCCATAACACGATTTCTCAGAAAATTCGGTCAGAGTAAGAGGGGTCACAATAAGCGAACACGTCTCTCAGCTATTCCATAGACACTCGACCATTTCTTAGAAAACGACGGTCGACGTTTTCGAGGTACCTTATGTGCCTCTTGGCGAGTAAATAGTTCAACCGAAGCTGTGGCACAGTGGCTTTTGCGCCCCGTGTTCGAAATACGATTTCTTTTCTTTTAATTAATTTACATTTCCGTAGAAGATTACTACACGAATGTTTTCCAGTGATACTGAAACAGCGTAGTCCTTATTCGTCTGCTAACTGTACGTCTGGTGAATGAACTAAACAAAAGATCAATAAATGAATGAGAAAATTATTTGAAAATGCTTTCGGTGAAGTTCCTGTACTTCATGATCAGTTGTAAGAGCCAGTTTTCGGTAAAGTGATCCAAAATGAGTGTTTTGCCGTGAAATTATTTCCAATGCGTGAAATCTCCAGTAATGTTAACGGCGTTTCTTTCCCGAGTGAGATTTCATGCGAAGAAATATCTACGTGGCAAAATGGCTCTGAGCACTATGGGACTTAACATCTGAGGTCATCAGTCCCCTAGAACTTAGAACTACTTAAACCTAACTAACCTAAGGACATCATACACATCCATGCCCGAGGCAGGATTCGAACCTGCGACCGTAGCGGTCACTCGGTTCCAGACTGAAGCGCCTAGAACCGCTCGGCCACTGAGGCCGGTTCTACATGGCAAATCTGCCTATGCGTGATGCTCGTGGTGGTCGGAATTCCTACCCTTTGAATGTTTCTACGTTCGGTGTCATCCTGAAGAATAAAAATAAGAATAAAATGCAGGAGTTTACATAAGAATATGAGAATTTAAAAAGATAGTAATCCTTCAAAAAACTGTACACTCATTTTCTATACAATGGCACTTATTGTGAAACCCAGTTGCAATTTTATAATTAATGTAATGCCCCTGTATCTCCTAACCTGACAAGAAATATTTGTGTAGTAGCCTTCTATGGACATGGGTCGATAAATGGAAACAGTAATAAAATAAAATAAATACAATGAATAATTGGGTCCCGAACACTGAGCGAAAAAGTGAGAGGTCGTGATGCTAGCCACTGCACCCTGATTTCGGCTGAGACCATCGCCCCCTAAAAAGCCTCAAAACTAAGTCGAAAATTTTGACCGTCGTTTTCTCAGAAACAGTCGAGTATCTACGGATAAGCCGAGACACGAGTTTGCTTATTTTGACTCCTTTTACACTCAGTGAAATTTTTGAGAAATCAGGTTACGACAGTTGTCGTGTTCTCCTCGTCAGTTGAAGAATTGTGGGGAAGGAATCGGGCATAGCCTTACCAGAGCAACGTGTCTAGTATTTTCTGAGCTTTGTTTAACTAGACATGTTGACCGCGAGGAAATTTGAACCTTTCTGCACCAAAACGCTGGCTTCAACACGGCTCAATATTCATATTGTGTTGCTTTAGATGGCGATTTCTCCCAAAGAGGAAGGGACGAAAAGTAAATTACGAGTATTTTACAAGTACGTACTCTACCCGCATTCTATAGTACGGGAAAAATTCTTCATCCGTGATCAAGTGACGAGTACACTCTGTCATGCTTGACAGCATTTCATAGCATACACATTTAGATAATTACTTTCAGCTAACTTTTAACTTTGAAACTGCTTTTCTCGTTATTTACCTTAAACTACATTACTATCCATTAAAATTTTAGCACCAGGATGGACAGCAAAAAATTTTAATTATTGTATGTGTACGCTTTAGGAAGAAGATTACATGATTATATTTGTAGGTGATTTGGGGGTGTACAGTGTGCGAAATTTAGTACACAGAGCTGCCACCTAAAACAGCAACAACTCTAACTCAGCTGGGTCTCAAGTCGAACTGATCTTGGATGAAAGCTACGGGTCTTAATTCCATCTTGAATTAAACCTATGCCATAGACCCTCAATCATTAGTTAGCACATTGGACTCGCATTCGGGAGGGCGAGGGTTCAAACCCGCGTCCGGCCATCCTGATTTAGGTTTTCTGTGATTTCTCTAAATCTCTTAAGGCAAATACCAGGATGGTTCCTTCCAGAGGGCATAGTTGCTTCCCGACTTCATCCTTCCCTAATCCGTGCTTGTGCTCCTTCTCTAATGTTAATCACCAATCTCTTACTCCTCCTCATCCTCCTCCTCTTCCTCCAGACCATTAATCGCAGTGGACAGAGTGTGGTGGCATCCCTCTCTGAATCTCATGACCTGATGTATTCAGTGGGTGAGAGACCTGGAGAACGTGCCAGCCAGGGGAACAGTCGAACACCCTCTGTATCGACGTAAGTCAGAACAGTCCAAGCAACTTGCGATCTTGGGTTGTCTTGTTGAAAGATAACATCATAGAGATCAAATGGCTCTGAGCACTAAGGGACTTAACATCCCAGGTCATCATAACTACTTAAACCTAGCTAACCTAAGGACATCACATACTTCCATGCTTGAGGCAGGATTCGAACCTGCGACCGTAGCAATTGCGCGGTTCCAGACTGAAGCGCCTAGAACCGCTCGGTCACACCGGCCGGCCCATCATAGAGATCACGTCACAAACATAACACCTGCTGTCCATCTTACTGGCTATAAGTTGTGTACCCACTTCCCCCCCCCCCACTCCTCTCCTCCCTCTACTATCATGACAGGTGCTAACACCCGTATGAAGATGACGTGCATCTGGCAACATTCGTTCTCTTCGAGACACTACGTACTGATTCGTCAACAGTGTTGCATGCTGAACTGGGACTGGTTTTAAAAATGATGTGTTGTCGCTCTTGTCCACAGTAGTAGTGGGGCGCATGACTGTCGGCACGCCCCTCTCTGCTGCTGCGTCGAGACAAGCCGCAGCAATGGTCGCCGCAGTGCTCCAGGAGTGATCGCACTGTCAATGTGGGTACTCAGCTCGTCGCATACAAGTCCATTCACTGACTTGAGGTACATGACATGGCAGCACAATCCTGTACGACTGGGTGAACAGTATGTCTGCCCTCTCAGGTGCTAGTCACATGGCATCATTGATATCTTGTCTGGCGTTCATAATTGCCCTCCTAAACCATGTGATATGCACGAAAATCGTGTGATGCAGACCAACGCGAGCAGCAATACGATGGAACGATAAACCATAGTCTCAACGGTCCCATTATACTGCTGCCAAAATCTGACATATGTTGGTAGACTTTTCTACTTCTGAAATGCGACATAATAACATGTTCCTCTCACAAACAAACAACATTCAAATGTGGTCTCTGAATGAGAAACTCGATGTGCAATCTTTCCTAATATACAGACTGTAGATGACGTTACTCCTATTGTGTGTAGTTGTGCTGGAATGCTCGTCATTTGCGTATCCAAGCCCATCGTAAACTTCATGACAGTTTGACATAGTTATACGCTGTCTTACAAGTGTTGCAATTTTAACTGCGGTAAATTCATTTCATCGGCTATAGAAGAACATTTGCTTTCGTCGGCGCAGTACTCGCAGAATTTGCACTATGAGAATGTGCATCTAATTACAGAATTGCATGAAGTTTTATTATTTTTCAGATATGATTTCTTTTTTGCTCTTATGGATCAGGTTAGGAATTAAATTTAAGTAAATAAACTGTTTGGCATGGTTTCGTTAGAATCAATACAGATAAAGAAATAAATGGGTAAAAAATAAAACTACTGCCTGCTGTTGCGGTCTTCAGTCCGAAGACTCTTTGATGCATCTCTCCATGCCACTCTATCCTGTGCAAGCCTCTTCATCACCGAGTAACTACTGCAACCTACATCCTTCTGAATCTGCTTACTGTATTCATCTCTTGGTCTCCCTCCACGACTTTTATCCTCCATACTTCCCTCTAATGGTGATTCCTTGAGTTCTCAGAATGTGTCCTATCAACTGATCCCTTCTTATAATCGGGTAGTACCAGAAAGTTTTCTCCCAGATTCTATTCAATACCTCCTCATTAGTTACGTGATCTACCCATCTAACCTTCAGCATTCTTCTGGAGCACCACATTTCAAAATCATCTGTTCTCTTCTATCAAAACTGTTTATCATCCATGTTTCGCTTCCTTACATTAGAACTTCCAACTCGTTTATCGGGGTGACTACCTTTAAAAATCACTCCACGGCCGTTCTTAGTAAGTAATGTTATACGTTCATGAACAGTTTAATTACCGAGCGAGGTGGCGCAGTGGTTAGCACACTGGATTCGCATTCGAAAGGACGACGGGTCAAAGCCGCGTCCTGCTATCCTGATTTAGGTTTTCCGTGATTTTCCTAAATTGTTCCAGGCAAATGCCGCGATGGTTCCTTTGAAAGGGCACACATAGCTGTATGGTCCCCTCCCCCAAATCAGCCTACCAGCCAACAATGCAATTACTGGTATCTGCTGTGTCGGAGAGACAAAGCAAGCGTTGAATGGCGAATTGAAAAGTTCTGTCTGTCATGTGACAGGAATGTCGATACACTTGTCAGTGGCCATCGGCATGACGGCCGAGGACAGCATTAGAAGACACATGATTTCTGCGCATTTAATGGCAGACAAATCATGGGTACTTCACTCATCAGACACTTCATCGTCGAAGTCGTGCAGGTATTAGACTTGCCAGCAGAGCACATTTCCGGCATGTGGTGTACGCATTCGTTGTGTAGAAATACTGATACAAGGCGATAACTGTCTTTGATTCTTACCAGCAAATATTACGGGAACGTACTGTTCTTTCATATGTATACCACTGCGAAACAACAGCACCCAGGAGGTGCGCTGCAGCTTTAGCAATACAATGCAGTAGACATTGCTGTCAGATTGTGTGAGAATGAACTGAGGAACACGAAACTGACACAGGGGTACTTTTTGGTCGCCACCTCATTGGTGCTGGAACACCAGCGAGCGAAACACGAGCGAGGTGTCTCAGTGGTTAACACAATGGATTCGCATTTGTAAGAAGCATTGAGGTTTAAAATCCTCCTTTTCTGTTGCTTTCTACGCATGTGCAACCCAGAGTGGAAACTCGTATTATTTCTTCCATTGTGCTACGCCTATAACCGACGCCAACTTGATCCGTATCCCGTTTAAAATCTAGTATTTTTACCTACGTGACTGATGACAACTTTAGTGAACTTCTTGTACATTACTAAAAGAATGGTGATATATCTAGAATTTTTATACCTAGTCTGTTGCGTTTCTCGAAGGGAACAATTGCAGCGTTGTTCCAGATATGTGGTAATGTCTCCCTCTGGATGCATTCTGTAAACTATTTTGCGAATTCCTGTTGTATTGCTTTGCTTCCAGTTCTAAAATGAGTACTGAAACATCCTGATCTCCAGGCATATTTCCTTTCTTTAAACTTCTAATGGCTTTACACACCCTACATAGCCTTATTTCTGGAATGTCCTTATTTTGATTATTAACTATCAGTTTTAATGATTCATCCCTTGAACGATACAATCATTTACAGAAACCTTAAAAATTATTTTGCAACTTTTCTCTCTGCTGGTAGTTACTGTGCAATCTACCATCTTAAATAACGAAATGTGGTTCCTGCCTAGTGCAAATTCGGTTTTTTTATTCGTACTATTCTTGTCTTAAATAGTTTCTGTTGGCCACTTTTCACCGGTTATTCTGGCGTCCTTTACAAAGCTTTACTAAATAAAATGATATTAAGTCGTTTTCCTATTACTGTCTGCTTGAAACTTTAAGTTTCTCGATAATGTATGCCTTTTTTCATTTGAGATTTTCATAAATTTTGCTTTATTTGCACCAGCAACCTTTTTTGTTCTTGTGCGAAGTACCTTGGTTACAAAATTGCCTCTTGGGTCTATTTCTATACAATCTTCATTTACCAAGATACTAACTTGTTCCTGAATTTAATCCAATATACCTCCCTATCCTTAAATAAATTCTCATAATCTATGTCCTTGACTTCATGCCTGATCAGTCTGTTTTACTCTACCATTTTAACTATTTTGCCACAGCGCCTCACAATCTGCGATCACACGCAGTTCGAAAGATGTTTAGAACCGTCATACCCTGTGCCATTTATTTATTATTTAATAATAGAAACAAACTTTCTGAAACATATCTCCAAATAAAGCTTTGAAAAAAATTTGTAGTTGTACTTCAAATTCTTTTCCTATACAACACTGTCAGAGGTTGTCTACCTCCTCATCACAACGTGAATTCAATTTCGCATAGTCTCAGCTCATATATGAATGTAATTGAATTTCAGAGCGTGGGATCAATAACGAGAGTTCGCATGCCGATAAAATGTCAGAAGAGCACTCACGTCACCAGTCAATACCGTTATTTGGCAATCATTGAGCCTCGTCACTCATAACACATTTAGTCGAGAGAGTAACAGGCATCGGCTCATCACGCTGTCTGCCGTGCGGGTTGGTGTGCAGTCCATCATTTTTTTGTCCCCATCAAGTCATCAATCATAAGAGTACTAAGAGTTGCACGGAATTACCGTCTGGACTGAACACTGGAACCTCCTTTAGATGGTGCCCTTAATCCTCATTGAAATGTAATGAAAGAGTACCCTCCTCTCTCCGCCCTTTCAGTAGAGTCATATTTGCAGCCATATATTTCAAAAATTGGGAAAACTGAGCTGCCAAAAAGAAGACGGAATAGCTGTTAATGGAACATGACAAACCTCCTCCGTTACCGCTGATAACGTAGAGTTTGCCTCTAGTGTGGATAAATTTCAACTAAAGGAGGAATTTATAAAGCGAGTGAAAGTATCGGAAATTTAGACAACATTGTCTATGGTGTGCAGCGATCTGTTGCTAACTTCGATTAAAACAACAGTCGAGATCGCAATAACATTTGTTTATTATTACTGGTTTTGGCTTTAACGTAATAATAAACAAATGTTATTGCGATCCCGACTGTTGTTTTAATCAAGTGAAAGTATGTCCAAAAACCAATTATAATAAAAAGAAAATTATACACAACCTACACATCGAAAACAAATTATACAAATTAACAGTGAGGTCATAGAATCGATCGATGACTTTTGTATATAAGGCAACTGGAAACACCGACCGAATGGACAACAAAAGAAGTAAACAGAAGAAAAAAATCGGCCAGGTGCGAGTAATACTCGCGCACTGAGGGTTCCGTACAAACTTAATTACGTATATAGGGTGTTCATTCATTCTGTGTACCCAGAATTTCGACAATTTTGGCTGTTATCGACATTGATACTGGTAAGATATCAGTCCCACAGATTCCAAGTTCTTCAAGACTATTTTAATTTACACAATAGAAATGTGACACCAAACCATGCATCAAGCAGGTGACCATTAACTATAATAATCAGTAGTTCTGCATTCAGGCTGATTGGACTGCAGTGGCAAAAGTGAAATATCAGGCAAAGAATGACTAGTCTGCGAATATTTGTTTCACATACAACTTGAAACGCCATATCCATGTGCAGTAATCGCTCCTGTATAAATGATAATAGATAAATTCCGAATGGCGTCATATGAGCAATAGAGTGATTCCTTCCATGATGTTTGACTTTTACCATCGCTATCCAGTCAGTCTGAATGCAGAACTCCTGACGGTTTTAATTTCGATGATATAGTTACAGATTAACAGTTTTCGGAATTTTTCGTTTACTTGCCAAATTTCATGATTCTAGGCCAACGGAAAGTACCGTATAGGCTTTGATGAGTGAGTTTGCGAATATCAAAAAAGTGACATAAACGGCAGTACCTTTTGACTGCATTAACTCAGAAGCTTCTCAATTTTACACCGTCAAGGGACCCTAGGCCTTAGTATTTGACATAAATTTGAACTTGACACATTTACCTGTTCCTAAGAAAACGGGGTCTTGACACACGGACGACCAGATATACAGCCATATAAGAAATCATAAAGTT
The DNA here is from genome assembly GCF_021461385.2 of Schistocerca piceifrons. Taxonomy (NCBI): domain Eukaryota; kingdom Metazoa; phylum Arthropoda; class Insecta; order Orthoptera; family Acrididae; genus Schistocerca; species Schistocerca piceifrons. The sequence continues at coordinate 987,612,207 of NC_060138.1, read as the reverse complement.
TTTCGTGTGATATAATTACAAATTAACACTTTTCGGATTTTCTATTTCGCTTATACTGTGAAACCTTCCTTCTTGCCTAATTTCATGATTCTAGGGCAACGGGAAGTAACCTATAGGTTTTGATGAGTGACCTTGCGAGTATCAAAATCTATGTGTCATAAATGACTGTATCTTTTGATTGCAATGACTTAAAAACTTTAATGTTTGACACCACCAAAAGGCCAGGAACCTCAGTATATGCCCTAAATTTCAACTTGATACGTCCACCCGTACCTGAGAAAAATGGTTTTTAACAGTAGGACAGACAGACGGACAAAACAAAGCGATCCCATAAGGGTTCCCTCTTTACCGACTGAGGCAAGGAACCCTAAAAATAACCAAAAGTGCTTTTGGTAAATGAAATTTAATTTCCAAGGCTATGGTCTCAGCACGTCTTCAAACGAAATGTTTACAATAAGTGTTTACTATCAATTTTCAACTTTCCGTGCAAAATCTATTCAAATATTAAGGGTTGCTCAGCGAATATATGCGTGTTGGGAATTATTAGAAGAGACAGGGAAACAAATACACTGTCTGGCTACAAAAATGAAGCAGCTGGAAGTCATCGCCGGATGTCAGTGTAACTTCATACACGTTCATACCATGGGTAAGTATGAGAGGTTCCACGCCCACTTTTGCATGTCTCCTCTCATTTTCATCAATTTTATTAATGTTCTATGTCATTGCATGGCAGTAACAGACCGAATAAGGTTATTGTAGTGAGAGTATTTGTACTGAGAGCTCACAAAATACTTTTCACTTGATTCCTAAACATGTTGGTTTACTTCTGTGGGTGGCCTGGGCAAGGCGAGCATCGTAGGACGCGGCACACTGCGTTTCTGATTGGGAGCTGCACTTCCCTGAATTCTGAGGGGTTCGTACGATAGGTTTAAGGGCCTGGCGGAACGACTGACGCCGGTTGAGTTTCGCCTATTGTATGCAGAGCGAAACGACCTGCGATACATCTTAGTGTCGCCGCATTTTATGTGTTTGCCGATCGGGCGCGTCCAGAACGAAGATTCCTGGCACTGACTGACTGCATTGTCCTCATGATTCTGAGAATACTTGTGGACGTTGCCCTGCTGTGTGCTACTGTCTGGGGCCGGATGGCCGGTGGTCTAGGCGGGTGGTTTTTGTAGTCGGTCAAACGGCAAGTTCAGTGCCCTCAGCTGAATAGTAGAGGCATGGTTGGTCAACTTAAACTGAGGCTAGTTGACGCCATAAAACCCTGCTCGAAATTGGAGGGAACGGTCGCTATTGGCGCGAATGATGTTCCGAGACAGTGTGGGGGAATTTTGGAATCAGCACTGAATGCTGATTCGCTGTTTTCGAGGAGAGTAGGGAGTTGAGCAATGCTGGATTCGCTGCTTGCATCGCATCACAGAGAGGATTCGGGATCTGATCTTCGTCAGAGTCGGACGGTCTTGCGACTTGGTCGCTCGTTTTCGGAAGAACTTAGAATTCTCGGATAGCCTTCGAGGCCACGGGTTGACACAGAGTTGCAGCACGGCAGAAGTCTGCGCATACATCATCAGGACGCTGCCTACCGACGACGTGCTGCAGATTTCAGTATTGGTACAGTATTTTGCGGCTCTGGCGTTTTAGGACCTTATCAGTTTTATACTGAATCCCTTAGCAGCACGCCCGCTCGCTTTGCTACGGGTCCACCTTGCTTGCTTCTCCATGTGATCCCATTTCAGCTCTCACTACTAATTGCGATATTGCTATGTAGTTGGAAGATTAATATTTGATTCATTAGGATCTCCAGTCATTATCGTCAATCGTTTGCATCACAGAGAGTAGGAGCCCATTGTTCTCGAGCCAACTCTTATTCCCATAATATTTCAGTATACCCTATCCTTTAACCTACTGTGTGTGTCAACAAACATGTGCATTTATGTTCTGATACATAATAAATCTCGTTGTGATATTTAATCAGCATATCATGTCGTAGATATAGGCAGAACCCCATTTCCTGTTGTTTATTGTGATAAAGTTCTCTTTTTTGAGTAGATTACGATGTTTATTAAATTATTGTGAGTGTGCACGCCTTATTTTACCAACTAGCAGGGTCCACCATCATTTCCTTCCGTTACCGTTGTGCACATAATTAATTAGCTGGTAGATAAGGAGGGGTCGACTGCACGTCTCGTTCTCATGCAAGATTCGTCTGAATTAAAGAGGAACAAACTCTTCTCCACCCCGGTACTTCACAAGTATGTATATTGTTACAGTTCTACTTCTCTCTGCCAGATAGAACGACCACCAGAGTGCGTTAGAGTTGCTTGTGTCCAATGTTACACCAGGTCTGGTAGAGTGTATAAGGAGCGTGAACAGCGTCAGATGTTGCGTGCTCTCTGGGCAAGACACGGAGATGCCAGTGTGAGCAAGTATTGTCAATACCTGGCATAATTTGAAAGCAACCTCACTGTGGGTCTTCATTTGGCCTGCTGGTCGAATCGTGCAATATCCAGATTCGTATGTGACAGCGGATCGATGCTGTGCCGAATAAGGACGTGGGGGCAGGCATATTCATCGTCAAGATTCCAGGTGATCACGTTGGACCACCACAAGGGAGGAACCCCCTGTTGAGCACCAAGAACATCTCAACCCTTTCACATCTCCGCCTGCCATCCCAAAATAAGTAATAGACACTTTACAACATTCTGTCTCAAAATTGGAAATTTGTGGTAAGGTCTTATGAGACCAAACTGCTCAGGTCATCGGTCCCTAAGCCTACGCACTACTTAATCTAACTTAAACGAAATTACGCTATAGACAACACACACACCCATGCCCGAGGCAGGACTCGAATCTCCGATGTGCATTCTGTCTCATCCCGCACCACTGGTAGGAGGCTAGCGGCGGCCGAACTAGGGAATTACTGTCCCAAGCACGGGCTGACGTTAACGCCATAACACAATCGATGTGTTTTGGCCTGCAGTTGTGGCCGAGCGGTTCTAGGCGCTTCAGTCCGGAACCGCGCTGTTGCTTGGTCGCAGGTTCGAATCGGCATGGATGTGTATGATGTCCTGAGGTTAGTTAGGTTTAAGTAGTTCTAAGTCTAGGAGACTGATGACCTCAGATGTTAAGTCCCATAGTGCTCAGAGCCATTTGAACCATTTTGATGCGTTTGGAGTGGTGCCGATGACCTAGAAGCATAGACTGCTGATAAATGACGTACCATTGTGTTCAGCGATAAATTCCGGTTCTGCACCACCACGGATAAATATCGATGGCGAATATGGCGGTGACGTTGGCAGAGGTCCCACTATTCTAATGTTTTGGAGAGTTACTGAGGTGTTATTTCTCACATCAAGGTGTGGGGAGCCATCGAGCATGACTTCAGGTTACAGTTGAAAGTGACTGAGGGAAGTCTGACAACGGTACATCAAAGACATCGGCATTTTATCTGTTATCTCTCATGCGACAGTATCGTGGTGCCATTTTTTTCAATCTCACGGCACTCGTCACACATGGAAACTGTCTGTGTGATTTCGTGATGTATTGTACTCCAGTGGCCAACAAAATCACCACATCAGTCCTGTTTTACTCCCGTGGCCAGCAAGGTCCCCAGATCAGTCGCATACAGACCATATGTGGGACCTGATCGGACCTCAACTGTCCCACTCACAGTATCCAGAATGTCAACGACAACTAAAAACAGTTGTGAATCATTTTGTCTCGCAAGAGGTCACAACGGCTTTATGATACCGTTCCCAACCAACTCAGCACATACACCTGGGCCAGGAAAAAGCAACGTCGTTCTGATAAGAGGGCTCATACTGCTGAGTGCTTTGCGGTTCTGATCAACTTTATGGTAACCGCAATAACATCAAATACCTTCTCAACCAATGAAGTTTCATTTCGTTTCTTTCTCCTCTTCTGGGTGCTTCACATTTTTCGCCAGGCAGCGTATGGATCAGGTTACACACTGGACTGTAATAACGGAACATGCGCAACAGTGCACGGTACCAACAGTTTCCAAAACCGCGCGATCGAAAATACGATTGTTTTGGGGGAGGGGGGGGAGAGGTGGAGAGGGGATGATGTCACGGGTTCTACTGATCACAGACAAAAGGCATCAATGTTTTCCATAGCCGTGGCCTGGCGACCATTTGTATACCTATCAGAAGAACGGGCGTACACAGCTATCCAACAGCACAGGGTCAAAATTTAAACGTTACACATTTCCTCCATCCCAAGTAAATTGAACGAATCGGTTGGTTCTTTTGCATTAGATGTCGTCTAGGGTGGACCTTAGGCAGCTTATATGAAAATACCATGTGCCCGTTAGCCGTTCCGGAGAAAACCACTAGAAACAGTTATTTTTGGGTCCAACAAGTAAGTACCAGTTGCGAGGATGACACTTCTATAATTTCTTTTCATGGTAGATCGTCGAAATTTTTACCATAGCTGCTTAAGACGATATTTTTGTGGAACTTCGAAGCTTTTTTCGATATCATTATCGGTTACCGAAATCTAAAGGGGAAAGTCACCATACTTACGCACAAAACTGTGGAGAAGGTCACTCCTATAATTTCTATTGATGCCAAACTATCGAACTTTTTATCATTTGTTCTTAAGATGATTATCTCCGGTACCCTTCAAACTTTTTTTAGATATCATTACCCATTACGGAGATCCAGAGGTTCTAAGTCACCCTACATATGCGCGTCATATCAGGTCTGAGGCGTAAATATAGTTTTAATTGGCGTAGTGAATACGTTGAAAGCGTTTTGGGATCCGCGCAAGGGTTCTGAGGTCAACAAACTATGTTTTTAGTCAGTATTTTTTCACGGCAATATTAATATGACCAAAGTGGTAATCAAGTGACAAAAAATGGGCTAAAAATAATCTTAACATGCCTCAATTGAATTGCCAAAAACTACGTCAAACTGGAATGACTGCAAATTCAGTAAAATATTTGTAACAACATTTTTACTCTGTTAAGATACAAACCATCAATCAGGCAGTTTTCGATCAACTGCGATCGATGAGCAAAGTATCCAGAAAAAATATAAAGAAATGATTTTGTATTAGGCTTATGCGCACATGCTTGTTGTTTGTGTGTGTCATACTATACAGGGTGGTCCATTGATAGTGATCGGGCCAAATATTTCACGAAATAAGCATCAAACGAAAAACTACAAAGAACAAAACTCGTCTAGCTTGAAGGGGTTGGCCCGCTAGATGGCGCTGCCATAGGTCAAACGGATATCAACTGCGTTTTTTTTTTTTTTTAATAGGAATCCCCAGTTTTTATTACATATTCGTGTAGTACGTAAAGAAATATGAATGTATTACTTGGACCACTTTTTTCGCTTTGTGATAGATGGCACTGTAAGACTCACAAACATATAAGTACGTGGTATCACGTACATTCCACCAGTGCGGACGGTATTTGCTTCGTGATACTTTACCCGTGTCAAAATGGACCGTTTACCAATTGCGGAAAAGGTCGATATCGTGTTGATGTATGGCTATTGTGATCAAAATGCCCAACGGGCGTGTGCCATGTTTGCTGCTCGGTATTCTGGACGACATCATCCAAGTATCCGGACAGTTCGCCGGATAGTTACGTTATGTAAGGGAACAAGAAGTGTTCAGCCACAGGCCAAACGTCAACCACGACGTGCAACAAATGATGATGCCCAAGTAGGTATTTTAGCTAGTGTCGTGGCTAATCCGCACATCAGTAGCAGACAAATAGCGCGAGAATCGGGAATCTAAAAAACGTCGGTGTTGAGAATGCTACATCAACATCGATTGCACCCGTACCATATTTCTGTGCACCAGGAATTGCATGGCGACGACTTTGAACGTCGTGTACAGTTCTGCCATTGGGCGCAAAAGAAATTACGGGACGATGACAGATTTTTTGCACACGTTCTATTTAGCGACGAAGCGTCATTCACCAACAGCGGTAGCGTAAACCGGCATAATTTGCACTATTGGGCAACGAAAAATCCGCGATGGCTGCGACAAGTAGAACATCAGCGACCTTGGCAGAAGGAAAGATAATTTTATCGATGGCAATCTAAATGGTGCAATGTATGCTGACTTCTTACGTAATGTTCTACCGATGTTACTACAAGATTTTTCACTGCATGACAGAATGGCGATCTACTTCCAACACGATGGATGTCCGGCACATAGCTCGCGTGCGGTTGAAGCGGTATTGAATGGCATATTTCATAACAAGTGGATTGGTCGTCGGAGCACCATATCATGGCCCGCACGTTCACCGGATCTGACGTCCCCGGATTTCTTTCTGTGGGAAAAGTTGAAGGATATTTTCTATCGTGATCCACCGACAACGCCTGACAACATGCGTCAGCGCATTGTCAATGCATGTGCGAAACATTATGGAAGGCGATCTACTCGCTGTTCAGAGGAATGTCGTTACACGTATTGCCAAATGCATTGAGGCTGACGGACATCATTTTGAGCATTTATTGTAATAATGTTATTTACAGGTAATCAAGTTGTAACAGCATGCGTTCTCAGAAATGATATGTTCACAAAGGTACATGTATCACATTGAAACAACCGAAATTAAATGTTGAAACGTACCTACGTTCTGTATTTTAATTTAAAAAACCTACCTGTTACCAACTGTTCGTCTAAAATTGTGAGCCATGTGTTTGTGACTATTACAGCGCCATCTATCACAAAGCGAAAAACGTGGTCCAACTAATTCATATTTCTTTACGTACTACACGAATGGGGGTTCCTATTTTAAAAAAACGCAATTGATATCCGTTTGACCTATGGCAGCGCCATCTAGCGGGCCAACCATAGCGTCATCTGTTTTCCCCCTTCAAGCTAGTCAAGTTTCGTTCTTTGTAGTTTTTTTCGTTTGACGCTTATTTCATGAGATATTTGGTCCGGTCACGATCAATGGACCACCCTGTATAAATGTGTGACGTGAATAAATAAACCATAAAAAATTTATTGACATATAAATTCATTTTATATAAGCAGCATCAAAAATTTTTGCACGCGACTACTTTGGCGCTTTTTTGTGCTGAAAGAAAGAGTACCTGAGGAAAAGCGACGGTTGAAGAGAGAGGACAAAGTACTAGAGGGAGAGCAACAGAGAGGAGACATGATGGTGGCCGGCCGCTGTGGCCGAGGGGTTTTAGGCGCTTCAGTCTGGAAACGTGCGACCGCTACAGTCGCAGTTTCAAATCCTGCCTTGGGCATGGATGTGTGTGATGTCCTTAGGTAAGTTAGGTTTAAGTAGTTCCGAGTTCTAGGGGACTGATGAACTCAGATGTTAAGTTCCATAGTGCTGAGAGTTATTTGAACCATTTGAACATTATGGTGAGTGACAGAAAGTGGACGTGAAATAGAAACGAAGATGGTTGAAGATAATAGCAGTCGGAGCCAAACAAAGAGGAGATATTAATGCTCAGCGGGATACAATGGTAGTAAAAGAAAAAGAGAGATGGACGGAGATAAGAGCAGCGGGAGCAAAAGACAGAAGAGACAGTGGAAACGAAAAGTACAGACGAGTGGAGAGCAAAGAAACGCATGGACAGGAGGAAGGGGCGGGGGGGGGGGGGCATGTAGACCCTCCTAGATCGGCGGGCTTTAACACGTGGGTATTGGAGACGGTGCACACTGGACCGAAATTTTAAGGAGTCATCTACAATCACTTAACGCACAACCTTCAACTTCGCGAACGAAAGGTAGCATCGTGCGCGAAGGAAAGAAAAACCTTCGCAATTATACGACTGAACCTACACCTCGTGGTGTCACAGGCAGCCACGACATACGGTAATCGATCAGTCAATTTCTCCTAGACTTACTGAGGTGCATTACTGGACCGACCGTCGTCCTCTTGTTATTCCCATGGCGTATCAGCAAGATTTAAACTAACGTACCTCGGGCGGAAGCGATAGAAGAAACGGTTCCACTTGGCTCGGAGACGCGCGTTCTGGAGTTAGCTGGTGACAAAGCCGCTTGCTCTTCATGCTATCTGGATAGAGGAAAGGCTCTTCATAATTTCATGACTCCGCATAAATTACAAACGCAAAAAAATAAAATGGGTTATTTCAAACCTTGTCCCGTTTGTGATAGGATTATGGCGCTGGTGCAGTTAATTACTATTATGACAAGATTTCAGACAGGTCAGACGTGAAAAACGGTACCGAATAAACAGCTCATTGAGTCATTGCCCAGCAACGACTTGAAAACAATGGCAGGAAGTAGACGAGAAAACCGCTCAGCTACGACTGTGAACAACGCTTCACATATCACGACAAATTAATCAAAGAAATAATGTCAAGAAAGACCAAAGTAAGCTACATTCTGACATTCAAACAAGACTGTAGCTGAAAAACAACCGTTATTGTGCTACTTGTCAAGCGCATAATTAGGACTACTTTAAAAAGTGTGCGAAACAATATCGCGTGTGGGAAAACACATTTACGAGAATTTATTTACTCACTGTAATACTATTGAGCATTCTAAAACCGTCACAAAAAAGTTTGAACGACTGACAACACATTTTAGGTTTCTCACAAGTCCATACATCCGCTTTTCAGGCCGATTCATAGCGTAAATTACAAAGAGAAAAGAGTTTCTTAATGTAAGAGTGAGAATAAAACATCCAAAAACAGTTTTCCTTCATATCGCGTTTTGTCAATGTCAGACTTTCACCGACGTTTCGGTCGTCAATTACTCTAAGTCAGACCTGTATTTTTCTCACTTTGTCCTTACCATTGATTAGCGGTGCGCGTTGTCTGACCTTCCATTGGAGGAAGAGAATCGTTCAGAAACCACATTCTAGTTAACCTGTTCGTTGATCTCTGGTCGATTCATAAATAGTGTATAATATCTTTAACTCAAAGGTTGAAATATACCGTATTATACGGTCGAAATGAAAAGCCACGCAACGAGATAAATCCATTAGCAAAGTCTGTTTAATGTATGTTGGAAAATAGTTAAATATGCAAAAAGCAAATGATATCAAACAGCACAAGCAGGAAGCTTTTTGCTTAGGTTAATGAGAATTATGGGGACTCTTTTTCCCTTTGAAAAATTAGCTGATTAGGACGACTCTGTCAGCCCGCATTCCAACTTCTGCATTCGGCTTCTCATACACAAATTGAAAAGGTATAAGAAAGCTTACAACTAAAAAGATGAAGAAACTAAATTCGATTACCTGCTTTCTGACTAGAGGAATTAACATATACAAAAGGAGTACAATGTCGAAAGAGTAATGAAATAAAACACGTACCTATCAACAGAATACAATGGTCGCAATGAAAACCATTCTACAGTTAATTTCCATATTGGGATTTAAGTTTGTACAATGTACTAATAACGGCACTGTCTTCCCAAACATGTTCATTTACTTTGGTATCCTCCTCAAACGCATTTATTGCAATGGTTTGCTCATGGCAAGCAGGCACTGCAATTACAGAAACAAGAAACAGACAATCCCTAAACACACGTTTCACCTACAAGGCTGCATTGCATTTAGTACGAACAATGGAAGTATTTTTGGGTTACGTCACGAATGGGACGATAAATCCCCCATTGAGAGGGAGCAGTCACCAGAAAAAATGGGAACACTACACTGTGAGGTTACAAGGACAAAGGACAAGGTGCAAAGTTCTTTTCTGCCAGTGAAATATTGGGTATTTTAGGTGGAAACAGGCGCTTATTTTTCAACTCAGTCTCCTTTTAGATCAAAGTACTTTCCCTAAAAATTTTCCAGTAGGCAGATTCTGACCTTGATATCCGTTTCTGGTAGATCTACAAAGTATTCACACACACATGCTTTAGGCCCGTCCATGGAATCAAATCTTGTTTTAGCAATAACAAAAACTTCTTTAAATGCGAGGCTAGGTGAAGCTCAGAGGGTTCCAAACTTGGTGGACGCTGTGAATGTTCCTTCCATTCGCACTGAAAATCCCTCAGATCTCCCATGTCAACTTCTATTCGAAATCAGGCCTCCTTCCACGTATTTTTTAATCTAGTTAATCAGTAGGACTCGGATAGTATTCACGATTTATTGAACTGTCCTTTGCAAGGAACTCAATCGGAAGAATTCATTTACATCTCAGAATTTCTCTTTCCATCAATTAAATTCAATACTTCTTCTGTTACCCAAGGATTTCTACTAGCCCTCGTCTTTTTACCTACTTCATCCTCTGCTGCCATCACTACTTTATCCCTAAAAGCTACCCATTCTTCTTCTACTGTATTTCTTTCCCCCATTCCTGTCAATTGTTCCCTTATGCTCTCTCTGAAACTCTGTACAAACTCTGGTTTAGTCAGTTTATCCGGGTCCCATCCCCTAAATTCCCACCTTTTTGCAGTTTCTTCATTTTTAATCTAGAGTTCATAACCAATAGATTGTGGTCAGAGTCCACATATGCCTCTGGAAATGTCTTACAATTTAAAATCTGGTTCCTAAATCTCTGTCTTACCATTATATAATCTATCTGAAACCTTTTAGTATCTCCGGGATTCTTCCATGCATACAACCTTCTTTCATGATTCTTGAACCAAGTGTTAGCTATGATTAAGTTGTGCTCTGTGCAAAATTCTACCAGACGCCTTCCTCTTTCATTTCTTAGCCCCAATCCATATTCACCTACTTCGTTTCCTTCTCTCCCTTTTCCTAATACTGAATTCCAGTCATCAATGACTCTTAAGTTTTCGTCTCCCTTCACTACCTGAATAATTCTTTTATTTCATCATACATTTCTTCAATTTCTTCGTCATCTGCAGAGCTAGCTGGCATATAAACTTGTACTACTGTAGTAGGCGTAGGCTTCGTGCCTATCTTGGTCACAATAATGCGTTCACTATGCTGTTTGTAGTAGCTTACACGCACTCCTATTTTTTATTCATTATTAAACCCACTCCTGCATTACCCCTATTTGATTTTGTATTTATAACCCTGTATTCACCTGACCAGAAGTCTTGTTCCTCCTGCCAGCGAACTTCACTAATTCCTACTATATCTAACTTTAACCTATCCATTCCCCTTTTTAAATTTTCTAACCTACCTGCTCGATTAAGGGATCGGACATTCCACACTCCGATCCGTAGAATGCCAGTTTTCTTTCTCTTGATAACGACGTCCTCCTGAGTAGTCCCCGCCCGGAGATCCGAATGGGGGAATATTTTATCTCCGGAATATTTTACCCAAGAGGACGCCATCATCATTTAACCATACAGTAAAGCTGCATGCCCTCGGGAAAAAATTACGGCTGTAGTTTCCCCTTGCTTTCAGCCGTTCGCAGTACCAGCACAGCAAGGCCGTTTTGGTTAGTCTTACAAGGCCAGATCAGTCAATCATCCAGACTGTTGCCCCTGAAACTACTGAAAAGGCTGCTGCCCCTCTTCAGGAACCACACGTTTGTCTGGCCTCTCAACAGATACCCCTCCGTTGTGGTTGCACCTACGGTACGGCTATCTGTATCGCTGAGGCACGCATGCCTCCCCACCAACCGCAAGGTCCATGGTTCTTGAGGGGGGAAGGGGGGGGGGGATTTAAAGACATGTAACGTCATAAATACTGATATGCGTGAAAAAAATGCCGCATCGTGCATGAAGTTTTAATACATTTGTTCTTTACTACTAAGACATTCCTACAGTAGAATCAAAATAAGACAATCTCTGACACGTAGCAGCGCTTTTGACGGTTTTCAATTGCAAAGTGCAGATGGCTTTAGGCGAAAACAATAGCTGTCTATAGGCCATGAAAAGGCGTTGCCATAGGGGTGCTTACAAAATCGCGTTGTAGACACGCGAAGCAGCTGCGCCCAGCATACAGAATCTGCCCGTGATCATCTCACACCGAATCTACTGCAGGAGTATATATAAGATTTCATTTCTAACAGGAAATTGGCAAAATGAATACCCAGGCAATGCCTATCGTACTTGAGGGTGGTTACAACACACTGTTTGGTGGAGATAACGGGTTCTCCAAAACGTCTGCATCACCGTGGGTCCAGTTCGGCAACGTAAAAGGCGTCGCCTACGTTGAAAGGAACCGAAACACAAGCAGTCCGTATATTCGGAAGATCAATGGTTCCAATCCAGCAGTAAGTCAGATGCACAGCAGGTCCCCATCAGTGTTCTCCGGAGATGCTGGTCAGGACTTGATGAAATGATGGGAAGGATTCAACCGAGTCGCCAAATAGAATAGGTGGGATGACACTATGTGGTTGGCAAATGCGTTCTTTTCCTTGGATGACATAGCCACACAGTGATTTGAGAAAATCGGAAAGTAGCTCAGTAAGTGGGACAAATTTCAGGCCGAACTGACGAAAACGTTTGGAGACAGTCAGCAATAAGTCCGCTTAGCGTGTAAGGGATCCCTGATCCCACAAACATAGATGTTAGTATCCGACACCCAGGTCGATAGCAGACAGGAGTCGATTGTCGAGGGCTGCAGAAGGCAGTGAGATCAGTGACGAGTGAAAGCAGTACTGGGAAGATTGGCAAAAATTAAAAAAATGGCGGTCAAGCTGAGTACTGTGTCAATAACGGATGTGCCGAGTGAGGGGTAAATTATAAATTCACAGGTGTGACAAATGAGCGCGTCCCCTTATCGTAGTGGAGTTGACCCTCATCAATACCGATTCGCGAGTGATATAAAACCAAAAGTGACAAGGGCCGAATAACGTGATTCGCGTCTACCGCGTCAGCCTGCAACAACCATGGATTGCAGTGAGGATTGTCGTGAATGTTAACCATGATCATTCCGTGTGAAGAAGTACTTAAAATCACCAACCAATAAAAGATATAACCGTAATTAAACGTAATTAAACGAAGGTAGCAACTGCCTCAGAATTTGTGCATTAATAGAAAATGCATATCAGTTTGTATATCGCGACCTTTGTGGTATTTAATAATAGAAAAACTTTCAATCATTAACTATTCCTTCTCAGAACAACCGCACTCTATTGAAATACCCCCGAAACTACAGCAGAAAAACCGATGGCTTTCCATCCATTAAGCACACGGTCATATATTCATAATAGTTAACTGTTTGGCGGCTTCGGTAAATCACACAAAATCCAATAAAGGATATAACGGGGGTGTTCCAAGCGGAAAGACAAATGAAGAACAGTGGCCAACGTCATGTAGGGAGTTACATAAAATATCTTTTGGCTCTCTGCCTCACTGTAAATCCAAATACGACAGAAGCTCGCAAAATGTCTAACGGGATGAAAGGAGTCACATAAGACATGTACCAAACACTTCTGGTAAAGTATGTCACAAGAGCTGATCAATATATTTAGTGACGACAGCGCATCGAGGAAACTCAACAGAAGAGAATAGGGTGAAAGAGATATAACCGACTCCCGAATGTGGTCCCTGAGGTAGTTGTGGAAGACCACCATGTCTTCGACTTTCCCATAAGCCAGGTTTCAAGAGAAGAGATAGCGGCATTTTGTGGCAGGTGAAACCGTCGGACCGACTAAGCAAGAGATAGCAGCCGTGAATGTCGACCCGATACCTCAACAGGTAACAGAGAATCTTGGAGCAGAGGTGTATCGAACTTAGCACCAACCTCCGCCACCAGCAGAACGCATCAGGAAGAATGGACTTGGCCAACTCGGACTTATACAGCAGGCATCAAACGACAATCCAGCACCTGCACGTACAACCAACTCCTACGCCAACTACACGAGGTGACAAAAATCATTGGACAGCGATATACACGTATTCAAATGGCGGTATATCGCATGCACAAGATATAAAAGAGAAGTGCGTTGGCCGAGCTGCCATTTGTACTCAGGTGAGTCATGTGGAAAAGATTCCGACGTGATTATGGTCGCAGGACAGGAATTAACAGACGCTCAACGCGGACTGATAGTTGGAGCTAGACGCATGGGACATTCCATTTCGTAAATCGTTAGGAAATTCGGTATTCCGAGATCCGCAGTGTCAAGAGTGTGCCGGGAATACCACAGTGGCCGACGGCCTCCACTTAACGACCAAGAGCAAAGGCGTTTGCATAGAGTTGTCAGTGCTAACAGACAAGCAACACTGCGTGGAGGAGAAAAAAAGGCGGAAATCAATGTGGGACGTACGACGAACGTATCCGTTAGGACAGTGTGGCGAAATCTGGCTTTAATGGGCTATGGTGGTAGACAACCGACATGAGTGTCTTTCTTAACAGCATGACATCTCCTTCAGTATCTCTGCTGGGCTCGTAACCATATCGGTTCGATCCTAGACAACTGAAAACCCTGGCCTGTTCAAATGGTTCAAATTGCTCTGAGCACTATGGGACTTATCATCTGAGGTCATCTGTCCCCTAGAACTTAGAACTACTTAAACCTAACTAACCTAAGGAAATCACACACATCCATACCCGAGGCAGGATGCGTACCTGCTACCGTAGCAGCAGCGCGGTTCCGGACTGAAGCGCCTGGAACCGCTCGGCCACAACGGTGGCCTGGTCAGATGAGTTCCGATTTCAGTTGGTAGGCGCTGATGGCAGGGTTCGAGAATGGCATAAGCCCCATGAAGCCGTGGACTCAAATTGTCTGTGCGGCACTGTGCAAGCTGGTGATGGGTCCATAATGATATCGGTTGTTTTTACGTGGTATGGACTGGATCTTCTGGTTCCAACTGAACCGATTATTGACTAGAAATGGTTATGTTCCACTACTTGGAGACCATTTCTAGCCATTCTTGGACTTCATGTTTCCAGACACTTCATTGGGCCACAATTCTTCGTGATTTGTTTGAAGAACAATCTGGACAATTCGAGCGAATGATTTGGCTACCCAAATCGCCCGACATTAATCCCATCGAACGTATTTGGGTAAAGTCGAGAGACCAGTTTGTACACAGAATCCTGCGCCGGCAACACTTACGCAATTGTGGACGGCTACAGAGGCAGCATAGCTCAGTATTTCTCCAGGGGACTTCCAACGACTTGTTGAGTCCATGGAATGTCGAATTTATGCGTTATGCCTGCCAGAAAGATGTCCGGCACAATGTCAGGAGGTATTCCATGACTTTTGTCACCTCCGTGTATTACGCCCCATGCCCCATAGCATAACAAACATTTGGGGTGCAGAGAGCAACACGCTGGTGTATTTCCTCTGTGGACGCCTTGGAAACGTTGCGCACAAAGAAAGAAGGCGAGTCTGCCACGGCTACCATGCCGCAACAGACCTGTTCATGCCAGTCAACTGTAGGTGATTTTAGTCGACACGTGGGGGAAAGCCAATCGCCATACCCTGAACGAGGTAGCTCCCCCATCACACCGTAGCCGTTCCCTGTCGCCGTATGGAGGTATTAGCCGCGCACCTAGCCACCGACTTCAAGAAGGCTATGAAATGATAATTAAATCAAGACCCTAACCTGTCGACAGGCGTTGATATGCATCAACAGGGACAGTTGAAAATGTGTGCCCCGAGCGGGACGCGAACCCGGGATCTCCTGCCTACATGGCAGACGCTCCGTCCATCTGAGCCACCGAGGGCACCATCTCCATATATAATTAAGGGTAACCGGCCATTGACCTTCCTCTTCTGTGCGGATGCACACGCATTGCCCGAACTCTTACGGGACTCGGTCAGATTGTCTGCCGCGAGTAATGAGTGTAGTGGGTAGGGGCACTATGTAGTGTGTGGACATTAAGTTGGGAATGTGGGTCTCACGGGGAGCGTGCAAGGGATAAATCCCTCAAGTCGCACTATCCTCTGTGCCCTCGGTGACTCAGATGGATAGAGCGTCAGCCATGTAGGCAGGAGATCGCGGGTTCGAGTCCCAGTCGGGGCATACACTTTCAACTGTCACCGTTGACGTATATCAACGCCTGTCGACAGCTTAGGGTCTTGATTCAACTATCATTTCACTCTAGAGAGCTGCATAGTCACTGATGGTATCTGTTCTTTCACACATGTCTGAAAGAACAGATACCATCTCCATATATCAAGGAAACTAAGTGAGGAGACCTCCAGCAGAGGTGAGGCTGCCACAGACGAAAATATTCCGTGGACAACAGTAACCACAGTGTCAGGAAAATTCACTGTCGTCATCATCGTTGGCCAACCTTTGGGCGCTAGTCGACTCAAGGGCCTCGTTTTCTGTAATGTCGGATGCTTATCATCGTCAGCTAAAGAAGACTATGTTCAGTCATACGAATGTAACTATGCTGGAAGTCACAAAAAGGAAGTACGTCCAGTCAACGTTAGAAGATGTCCATTGTTCTTTTTATCATATTTACTTTACGCATTGATGCTATCTATCGTCTGATTATTGTCTTATACTGAATTCGGATTTTATTAAAATATGGGGTACATTTTCCGCCGTATACCTTGGACGTTATGAACCCACTTTTTTTTTTACCATGAGGTGGCAGTTCCTCTCTGCAAGTTCCACTGAGTGCAGTGTCGTCTCGAGTCATTTAGTGACTTTAAAGGAATTTGGTACAATGTTTCATCAGTAAAGCGCAACGGAATCTAAGTAAAACAACCATCAGTTGTATAATAGAAATTTGTGCCAGACCGAGACTTGAACCCACATTTCCCGCTTATCATGAGTGGTTGCCTTACCATTATGTTATCCGAACACATTTCATGGCCAGACCCAAACTTCCACATGTCGTTTACCATGCGTCTAAAACCTGCACTCGTACGTTCATTGCGAACATTTCCATACAGGAAAGATATTCTAATAGGAAATCGCTTGCCCAGTGTTGGCGAATAAATACGAGTGCAGGCTGTAGGCACTTGATTGACGACGTATGGAATTTTGGGTCTGGCCGTGAAATATGTTCAGATAGCCTAATGGAAAGGCACCCACTCGCCATAAGCGGGAAATCCAGGTTCGAGTCTTGGTCCGGCATAAATGTTCATCATCGTCATTCAATTAAACAGCTGATGGTTGTCCATATTCGCAACTGCAAACACGTTTCATGTATTTCATAACGGTTGCAGTCGCAGCAGTGCATATTTCTTTGGAGATGCATGCATGTCCGAAAGAACATTGCATCGTACTTACGAATAACACAGGTAATGAGTCCAATATTGTACTAACTAAGCGGCTTCAGCATGACTGATCAGGAAGTGAAATCCATTAATCATTTAAAAACATATTTTTCAAACAGGACAGCTATTGTCAATAATCACGGCAAGTATAAGAGAATGGTGGAATGTGAGTGGCGAAAAAGACTAACGAACTACATTCTATGAAAAAGAACATTTATTATCCTCGATCTTAGCAATTCTTAAACATAACAAAGTCGTCTTAGTAAATACACTACTGGCCATTAAAACTGCTACACCAAGAAGAAACGCAGATGATAAACAGGTATTCATTGGACAAATATATTATACTAGAACTGACATGTGATTACATTTTCACGCAATTTGTGTGCATAGATTCTGAGAAATCAGTACCCAGAACAACCACCTTTGGCCGTAATAACGGCCTTGATACGCCTGGGCATTGAGTCCAACAGAGCTTGGACAGCGTGTACAGGTACAGCTGCCCATGCAGCTTCAACGCTATACCACAGTTCATCAAGAGTAGTGACTGGCGTATTGTGACGAGCCAGTTGCTCGGCCACCATTGACCAGACGTTTTCAATTGGTGAGGGATCTGGAGAATGTGCTGGCCAGGGCAGCAGTGAACATTTTCTGTATCCAGAAAGGCCCGTCCAAGGCCTGCAACATGAGGTCGTGCATTATCCTGCTGAAATGTAGGGTTTCGCAGGGATCGAATGAAGGGTAGAGCCACGGGTCGTAACACATCTGAAATGTAACGTACACTGTTCAAAGTGCCGTCAATGCGAACAAGAGGTGACCGAGACGTGTAACCAATGGCAGCACCCCGTACCAATCACGCCGGGTGATACGCCACTATGGCGATGACGAATACACGCTTCCAATATGCGTTCACCGCGATGTCGCCAAACACGGGTGTGACCTCAAGATGCTGTAAACAGAACCTAGATTCATCGGAAAAAATGACGTTTTGCCATTCGTGCCTCCAGGTTCGTCGTTGAGTACACCATCGCAGGCGCTCCTGTCTGTGATGCACCTTCAAGTCAACCGCAGCCATGGTCTCCGAGATGACAGTCCATGCTGCTGCAAACGTCGTCGAACTGTTAGTGCAGATGGTTGTTGTCTTGCAAACGTCCCCATCTGTTGACTCAGGGATCGAGACGTGGCTGCACGATCCGTTACAGCCATGCAGATAAGATGCCTGTCATCTCGACTGTTGTGATACGAGGCCGTTGGGATCCAGCATGGCGTTCCGTATTACCCTCCTGAACCCACCGATTCCATATTCTGCTAACAGTCATTGGATCTCGACGAACGCGAGCAGCAATGTCGCGATACGATAAACCGCAATCGCGATGGGCTACAATCCGACCTTTATCAAAGTCGGAAACGTGATGGTACGCATTTCTCCTCCTTACACGAGGCATCACAACAACGTTTCACCAGGCAATGCCGGCCAGCTGCTGTTTGTGTATGAGAAATCGGTTGGAAACTTCACTCATGTCTGCACGTTGTAGGTGTCGCCACCGGCGCCCAACCTTGTGTGAATGCTCTGAAAAGCTAATCATTTGCATATCACAGCATCTTCTTCCTGTCGGTTAAATTTCGCGTCTGTAGCACGTAATCTTCGTGGTGTAGTAATTTTAATGGCCAGTAGTGTAGTTCCTTGGAGGGGGGGGGCTGACAATCTCTCTTAACATACTTCTCTCAGCAAAGAATCGCGTCATCAGAGAGATAGGACACAGGTGCTCCTGTCAACGCACTAAAACTCAAACGCTCACTACAAGTGGAAAAGAGAGACACTAGAACATAAGTTCATCGCCTCACAGAAAATCCTAATAATTCCTAGGAGTTGCAAGCGGTTGCCATCAAACCTAGCCTGTGGCCATTTTTACTGCTCAAAAAATTCTGTAGAGCACACTGGAAAAATCTTAACGTTAGTGGATAGTGAAATTAAGTTGTCCTTGCAAAACCTAAGTTAAAATCAATAAAACTGACAAATGCAGAATTTAGCTACGTAAGTTCCTGGACAAGAGAATTTAATTACTGCAGGGATTACCTGCCGGGGTGGCCGAGCGGTTCTAGGCACTACAGTCTGGAACCGCGCGACCGCTACGGTCGCAGGTTCGAATCCCGCCTCGGGCATGGATGTGTGTGACGTCCTTAGGCTAGTTAGGTTTAAGTAGTTCTAAGTTCTAGGGGACTGATGACCTCAGAGTGCTTAGAGCCATTTGAACTGAAGAGGACCCAGTGCTGCACATGACAAAGACATGTTTGATCTGCCTAGTTGCTTTCCTCGTGAAGATGTTCACTCTTTAACACCCCAGAATCGACTAGTCTGTTCTCCTTTGTTCAAAGCTGCCTTGCCATTATTTTCCTTCGAAAAAGTCGCGAGACCTAGTCATCTGTGAAACAGATCTCCAACGTTCATTTGACGTCTCAGAGGCGTTGACCAATCTGGGCCTTATGTTAAATAGCTAGCCTCGCTACAGAGTCCACGAGAAAGCAGAAGAGCTGGGTGAGAGGCTAGTTCCTCACAATCTCGGAGCTTCCCACAATCTTACTCTGTGTTGGCCGTTTTCAGAAGAATACCCACAGTCGCCAGATCTTATCACAGGAGTGAATTCGACTCGCTATATACGCCAAACTTCAGACAGCCCACCACTTCATTCTCCAGGCGTTTCGTGGCCCCGACTCACAAGCTACGGCCCCTACCACAGTCGCAGTTATTGGACTGCTCTCTGGGCCTTTATTCTCAGAGACACTGGGGCCGTCACTTCTGCCAAGCGGACCAGAGGCTTACCGTTAGCCCGTCCCCAGTGCCCATGAATCTCATGGTTCGCTTCCAGATTCAGAAGGAAACGTTACCAGCACCAAGTTCTTTAGATTGCTAACTGAAAAAATGAAAATCGGTTTGGTCACTCACTGCAATGGAAGTAAACCTTTCCAATAGTTAATCTCATACCCGTGTCCATGTGACCTACCACTTTCTGATCCAATTATGCAACTGAATATTTATGAAAGATGAATAATTATGAAAAGAGACGCACCAAATGGCTTGCAATTTCTCATTTATGCTTGTTAGGGGTAAACCGTCACAGCAGCATTCTACCGAAATCTCCTAACCAGGTCGTGGGACGCTGTCAAGGCGTGTTTTTGCTCCGAGATAATGTCCCAGCCCGTTCTGCAATGGAACACAGTCACTCATGCTGTTTATTTGACCTATCAAATATTTCTTCGCCCCTAATTCGCCTAGCATGAAACACAACGTTTGCCTCTATTAACATATAAATAAACTATTGCGCCGTAAGCTTTGTTGGAATTATGACGGGTTGGATTTCGAGCTGGAACGTTTGCTTAATAGCCATAACTCAGACTTCTACAACAAAGGTCTCCGCCAAGTCATCCATCATGGAACATAAGTGCCGCTCTGAAGGATGAATATGTAAAAAGGGATAATACATTCACCAGGTTTCATCGCCGAAGCATGATTTTTTCGAAGTGATAATAAGAATCTTATGACCACCTCTCGCACTCGGTGAAGAAGTGTTGCTCAAAATGCATCTCATTAATGAGGAGCAATTTAACATTACTGCAACAAATGATACACAACACTCTGAAAATTGTGTGCCCATTATCAACAGCATTCTACTATGTTAGTACGTCCGTTGTGTCTCTATTTCATACAGTTCATCGCATTCTTCTTAATGCTGCGGTATGAGCTGTCATTCAGCACATCACCCAGAATTTGAAATATTTCTTCCTCATCTCCCTTCCCACGAACGCTTCTAAGACTTTTTATAAGTCACTCCTTCCCAGTTAATATAATTCCTATCTTGTTTCTTTTCCTTATTTTATCACTACCCTCCCTTTCTACTCAGAATCTATTCATTTTCCACTCTATCCACGAGACTTATTTTTTCCATCCTCCACCACATCCACATCTCAAAAGCCTCTATCTTTCTTCCTCAGTGTCCATGTTTCAGCACCATACATAACGCCCTATAAGGAGCCATTTACTCCTGATCCAGTTACATGAAGAATATAACTAAAACATTAATTATGGTATAAAATTGAATTTTCACTCTGCTGCGGAGTGTGCGATGATTTGAAATTTCCTGAGCTATTAAAACTGGGAGACTCAAGCCCAAGATCTCTGTCACTCATGGGCAACTGCTCTATCAACTAAGTTCTCCATCAACGACTCACGGCCTACCCTCACAGCCTTACTTCCGCTAGTACCTCATCTTCTACCTTCCAAACTTCACAGAAGTTCTCCTACAAACATTGAAGGACTAGCACTCTTGGAAGGAAGGATATTGTGGATACATGGCTCAGACACGGTCCAGGGGACTGTTTCCAAAATGAATTTTCACTCTACAGCAAAATTAACATTGATTTGTAACTTCCTAGAGATTAAAACTGTGTGCCGGCCCGGGCCAAGTTCTCCGCCGACTGAGATATCCAAGCATGACTCACGACCCGCCCTCAAAGCCTTACTTCTATCAGTACTTCATTTCTTACCTGTCAAACTTCACAGAAATTCTCCTGTGTACCTCGCAGGATCTGTCTCTACAATATTCTTTCTTCCAGGAACAGTAGAACTGCAAGTTTAGGCGGCAAAGCTTCTTTCACGTTTGGAAGACAGGAAATGAGATACTGGCGGAAGTAAGGCTTTGGGGGCAAGTTATTAGTCGTGCTTGGGTATCTCAGTCGGCAGAACACTTGCCTACGAAAGGCAACGGTACCTTCGAATGCTGAAATAATCACTTGTAATGCAGTACATCAGCACAGAGTGTGAGAGTGCCTACCGATGTCATATGACTGAAATAATAGATAGCAGAAGTGCTGCAGGTCATCTCGGTGAGCATCAGAATGTCATTACAGTCGAGTGGAGTTAGAACAGCAAAACATGCTCTCACAACTGAAGGCGGCTGCTCTTTCAACTGGAGCAGTTGTGCCTATGAAGTGTGTATCTTGGACTTCCAATGCATTGCACACCACACTCAGTCGTAAGACGACGCTGACGTCACTGCTTGAATACCACAAGAGTTGGAGCACCATCCTAATCCATGTCCCTTCGACTGTCGCCAACAGCTGACTGAGACTGGTCCTAGCTTGGTTTAGACACGCACTTTTCGATCGATGACGTCCAAACTTTACCAAATACGACTGCAAACCTCAAACTATTCTGACAAACTTCGTCTTGCAGAAGGTACAGGTCGACCACATCGTGTTTTTGGCGAACGAACAGATTCACGTAATTTCTTACTTTGTATATGTTTAAAGTCCCTCATGCACATAACAGTTTACATATTATTGGAAGTAAATCCAGAACGATACAGCCAATATTTACATATCACCGTAAATGTGCATAAATGACAGCTAAAGAGTACAAGTAGAAGGAAAAATACACCAGAATTCGATTACACCATTTAAAATATGCTACTACATGCTGTAATGTTTGTTTGGGTAAGTCATAAGATCGTCGTGGAAAGTAATTCCTCGCCTTCTGCCAGATACCTGCGATAGCTGTATTCACAGATCCGACGTTTGCTCTGAAACACCATATTAGTAACTTCTGGGGCCTCTAAAACAACATACGGCAACATAACACACAAGTCAAGATGGCATCTTCAAAGTTGTCGAAAATACGAGACAGGAAAGATCATAAGCGGAAATAAACTCCTCTGTTTCCTTGTACAACAGTCACAACACTTTTTGAAGGATGTATCACAGTCTGATATGCACAGTCGCCACACATACTGCTGCTAAAGTTGTTACCGTTTAGCGGCGCCTAGGGTCCAGACATATGGTCGTCAAACTTTTTTTCTGAAGGGGCAATGCTGACATTGTGGCGTGCCACGGCGGGCGGCATGCGTACCGATCTTTTAATTGGTAACCTACACAAATTAGTATGTTGTGTGTCCTTAACAGACTACAGAGATGGCGCAACGAGCTGGCCGCCAGTCCCAATCATTAAAAGCCGTTACCATTCGGAACACTCCGCGTCGACTATTCCCTGTTTCAGACTGCTGCTGCCCACAGGGAACCCAAAGTTGTGACACTGTAAATACCTGACGAAATGTGTGTGTGTGTGTGGGGGGGGGGGGGGGGGTCTGTGTGGGCCCTTGATTAACTGATGAATGACAGAAACTGCACTTTTACTTAAGTGGATTGTGCAACTTCAGACACGACCACAAATGTTTAATAATTTTTATGTCATTTTTCTTTTACCCATTGCGCTGTATTACTACAAACTTAATTTATTTTCATATTCCTTGCTATAAATAAACACCGCATCTGAAGATGACAATCTCTCAAATGTGCCTTCACGAATTCATGTTCCTTCAGCGTCAAAATTACACCGTAGCAGCTGATCGGCACCAATCGAGCGCGCCCTTGAGTTGTCTCGGCTGTTGGTTTCTAATAGCATTTAATGAAATATGGCTCACAATAGTGGGCCGCCTTGATTCGCGTTGCATGCGGCCCAGGGGCCGCAGTTTAACGACCACTGGTCTAGACGGCAAATAATATCGTGCAATGTTAATGACTTTTTCACCTGACTATTCAATAATATTGTCAATAATAATGTGAAATTATGCTCTACTTTTTGCATGCGGAAATAAAAGGTCGATGAAAAATTGATAAAAGGAGCGCGCAATAACACGTGCACTAAAGGATTATACTTGGGTAAGAGATAAATACACAGAGATAAATATCTACACATACTTTTATTCATAACCTTGCATTAATTAATTTTTTAAATATCTTCCTTCGTGGCCGTTCTCTATATTTTCTAAACAACAAATAATACGATACATCATCATTCTTCTGTTTTTGTACTCAGCTGCCCTAAAATCCCACAATACCGGCAACGACTTATGCATTTTTTCAATACTGTCCACAGACGGCACAATATTTCCAGGCAGCGCAGTATATTTCCGAAGTTTTTTAATGTTCTCAGTTTTATTAAGCAGCCTCTCAATCTCTACCTTAGACGGTCAATATTATTGGGCATCAGGGAAATATTGGCAATATTATTGACTATCTAGGCGCCGCTTTTAACAGCTGGTGCGAAACTAGCTCTCCAAGCGGTGAGAAAGCACGCAGTCACATCTGTCGTAAAGTTAATGTTTGTTTTTCATCCCATTTCTAATAGTTTCAAGTACATGGGACAAATTTCTGTTCAGATGGGTAATAAAATCACATATCCGATTTCTGTTGCTAATGCAGATAAAATGCGAAGTAATTCATCAAAACTGTCAACACTCATTCCAAAATACTGAAAAAAATTTTGCTGTTTGGATGTTGCAGAAGTTTATGGAACATTGTGTGGAACTTTCCAGTATTCTTTTTTATGATATTTTCTCTTATACCTCTTGAGTTCGCAAATATCGAATATGACACTTGGATTACAAAAACAGTTTCGTGACAGTCATCATCCGTGAGCGCAGTCCACTTTGACGAAGTAAAGTGACAATGACGGAATCTTCTTTTCACAGTGACAAAAATCACTTGTGCGCGCTAACCTTTATTCTTTGCAAGATTCCAGAGCAGTTCCAAGGGAGTTAGGCAAAGACGGTAATGAGATGCTTTGAGAGGAACAAATCCATTTTCTTGCGATATTTTTACGAGGGTTGGAACTTTAATAGTGGCAACTATTTATTTGCTGCTCGTACAAAATAGATACGTGTATCAAAGTTTTACTGACCTTCAAAGAAGTCACCGGTAGTGTGTATAGCCCGTTGCCAGCAGTGTGGAAGTCGTAGGGTACTCTTAGCAGTGCCAGTTGTGTTGACAGTTCGAGCGGCGCGGTCCATTGCCCGACGAATTTGTAGCAATTCTGAAGCGAATACCGTGACGTGTTTCCTTCAGTTTATAAATCGAGTTGAACTCACGACGGCTTAAGTCAGGGGAGTGCAGTAGGTGGTATAGAACTTAGCAGCCCCCATCAGTCAAACAAATCAGTAACAGCTTGCACTGTACTTGCTTGAGCATTGTCCTGCAAACTGATGGTCAGGTCCTGCAGAAAGTGTCATCACATCTGTCTCTAAGCTGGTCGTAGGTTGTGTTCCAAAAATGAACACCATAGAAACAGAATTGATGACACTTTCTGCAGGACCTGACCATCATTTTGCAGGGCAATGCTCAAGCTCAAGTACAGTGACTACTTTGAAGGCCAGTAAAACTTTGAAACACGTATCTATTTTTACGAGCTGTAAATAAATAGTTGCCACTATTAAAGTTCCAACCCCCGTAAATGAAATAAACGGTACAAGGGTTGTGCTTTTTAATTAAATCTTAAAATTTGCTTTTCCATAGGTATGGCCCATAATGTGTATTTTTATGGGCCAGTTATATTTCGTATTTTAGGGTCCAGAGAAAGGTGTTTTATTCTCCTATTAGTTAAGATAAGGAGCTTCCTTAAAAACTACTGTTCTTCTACGAGGTAACCACAGAATGAGTTGTGTCTCTACGTATTTTGCTCCTTCTTGCTCGTTTCTGAATGATAGTTTTGCTTTTTGAGCAGCATATCAGAAGTAAACCTGGAATGCTACGACACCTACCAAAATGTAGTCTGCATTCCCCACGACCTACGCAAAGCCAATAAATAGATTTCTGTATATATGTCTATTAGCCTTCGTTTATCACTTAGCATTAGTGAAGTGCACGACGCAACTAGAGACGCAAATGCTGATGCCCATTTTCTCTGATACGTCACATTTCAACAACCGGTACGTTTGTTGCAATGAATCAGGAACATAATACGCCGCAAAAAGAACACATTCGTGTACTGCCCCCCCCCCCCCCCCCCCCCACACACACACACACATTAACTGAAAGAACAGGGGACGTATAAGCATGTCAATGAGATTCTGTTGGGATATTTTTCATATTGAACCACAGATGAGAATACTTGTTCCAATACTGTTATCATTCAAAGAAACCTGATGAAATATCACTACTACTTAATTGGTGTATACGCACCCAGGAAAAACTACTCAACCTTCCTACGTTGTCAAAACGACTGCCATCGAGGCTCAGTTTTTAACTCTCCTTTATTTTAATCTAGCTACGAGATATGTACCTCATATTACCAGGCGTTAAAACTCTCCAGTATGCTGATGATCTCCGTCTTTTCCCTTCACATCATGATCATTCTTTCTTATTCTAGCTTTAGACACACACCAACCAACTAGTTTGATGTCAACAACCTAATGCTTCAACTGGTAAGTTCTCTTCAGTTACAGAATAATACGATCGACTAGAATAGAAATTTAGTGGGCCTTCTGGATCAGATTTGTTCTATGACTGTCAGGTCGCCTATACATGAAGGGGCAGAGGCAAATGCATGATATCATTATGCCCAACCCCTCTTCTAAGCCACATACCCTGTAAGTAGGCTGTTTAGGTTTTCTTATTGGTAACGCCACGTAGCGCTCGGTATGAAAATCACTGGTTGTGCTATGTGCAGCCTGTGGCTAGTTTGCATTGTTGTCTGCCATTGTAGTGTTGGGCAGCTGGATGTTAACAGCGCGTAGCGTTGCGCAGTTGGAAGTGAGCCGCCAGCAGTGGTGGATGTGGTGAGAGAAATGGCGGAATTTTGAGAGCGGATGATCTGGACGTGTGTCTATCAGGAACAGTACATTTGTAAGGATGGATGTCATGAACTGCTATATATATTATGACTTTTGAACACTTTTAAGGTAAATGCATTGTTTGCTTTCTATCAAATTCTTTCATTTGCTAACTATGCCTATCAATAGTTAGTGTCTTCAGTAGTTTGAATCTTTTATTTAGCTAGCAGTATTGGCGCTCGCTGTATTGCAGTAGTTTGAGTAACGAAGATTTTTGTGAGGTAAGTGATTTGTGAAACGTATAGGTTAATTTAGTCAGGGCCATTCTCTAGTAGGGATTATTGAAAGTCAGATTGTGTTGCGCTAAAAAATATTGTGTGTCAGTTTAGTGTTGATCAGAATAAATAAAGAGAGTAATGTCTGAGAACGTTCAGTTTTGCTCAGCTGTTTGAAAAGCAAATAACGTAAGAGGTTATCAGCGCAGTAATTCAATAATTTTTCTAAGGGGACGTTTCAACCCTTCCTAAGCCATGCCACACCTCTCCCCTTCCCTTTTTGGAATTACGTCAATTAGAGAGCTTCTAAGCCAAATTACATATTTGGATCTTCCAATAACAGATCAGTATTTTACTGTCAAATCACATTTCTCAACTCCTTCTTAAGCCCCTGCACTCCTGTCTTGGAAACAGACCAATCAGAGAGCTTGTAAGCCAAAGTACATATTTAGCCCGGCCACAGCTCAATATTTTACCGTCTAATCACATTTTGCAACTCCGTCTTAAGCCACATCCCATGTGTTTAGAAAATGGCCAATCAGACAGTTTCCTACAACAAGGATAGGAAGTGCATAGCACCATTGTCACCCAATGGTGTTGGCAGTTGCATAATGTCTGGATGGCGCCTTTGTCTTAACCTATTCTTATGGCATGCTCTGCCTTTTTTTTTAAAAAAATAGTCCAATCAGAGAACTACCTAGAGCAAGGATGGGTGGGCCTAACATCATTCTCGTCCTCTGGTATTGACAGTTGCATAATGTCTGTGTGGCGTTGCACAAATCTGCACCATTGTCAACGTTAGTTCGTTTCACACCCGGAGGCGTAAAATTGTGAAACATGGTAGACAGATTGGGTTTCATAAAGGAAAATCAACAGTTTCGGCTTCATTTCAATGGTTGATTGGTTGGTTGCTTGGACGGAGGGGACCAAATAATGAGGTCATCGGTTCCATCGGATTAAGGAAGGATGGGGACAGAAGTCGGCCATGTCCTTTCAAAAGAACCATACCATCATTTGACTGAAGGTATTTAGGGAAATCATGGAAAACCTAAATCAGGATGGCCAAACTTGGGTTAGAACCGTCGTCCTCCAGAATGCGAGTCCAGTGTGCTAACCATTGCGCCACCTTGCTCGGTCGTCATTTGAGTGTGTAAATAGAATCTCACTGTGTTTAGATGAAGATCAAAATCCTGTTGGTGTATTTGTGTCTTGTTCAAAATGGCTCTGAGCACTATGGGACTTAACATCTGTGGTCATCAGTCCCCTAGAACTTAGAACTACCTAAACCTAACTAACCTAAGGACATCACACACATCCATGCCCGAGGCAGGATTCGAACCTGTGACCGTAGCAGTCGCGCGGTTCCTGACTGAGCGCCTAGAACCGCTAGACCACCGCGGCCGGCTTGTGTCTTGTCTAAAGCTTTCGACCTAGCTGACCATGACATTTTAATAAGGAAACTTGACCGTTATGGGATTAGAGGAACACCTCTTAGTATCATTAAATCATACCTGCAAAACAGAAAACAAGCATCAGAAATACAATCCAAACAAAACAAAAATTATCAGAATTTCAACAAATAAATCATAGTGTGCCACAGGGTTCCATATTATGACCACTGTTGTTCCTGTTATATATAAACGATTTACCTCTAAAGACTGAAAGTGAAATGATTCTTTTTGCAGATGATACCACCAGCATTACCTTTGGCACAGATTTACAGGATGTAACAACAAAAAGCAAAATGATGTCTGAGTCTACCTCTCAGTGGCTCGAAACCAATTTGCTGATTATCAACAATGAGACAACTAAAGCAACATTGGTCAGAACAATAACAGAAGAACAATACAGGAATCCTCACAATTACAAGTACTGGATATAAATGTAGTTCAAAACAAAAAATTCTTAGGGTTCACCATAGGTAACTGTTTACTGTGGAAAGACCACTTTGCTATCATAACTAGCAAACTAAGTGACTATATAAAGTTGTGTTCCTCAACATAGCACAACTAGAATGAGATTTTCACTCTGCAGCGGAGTGTGCGCTGTCATGAAACTTCCTGGCAGATTAAAAATGTGTGCCACACCAAGACTCGAACTCGGGACCTTTGCCTTTTGTGGGCAAGGTCCCGAATTCGAGTCTCGGTTCGGCACACAGTTTTAATCTGCCAGGAAGTTTTATAACACAACTAAATGTAAAATAAACGCTGCTTGTATGGCAATAAAACTGTTCAGTTGTAGACAGTCTTTTCTATTCAGTCAATGAATTCATATTATATGCAAAAAAATTAGAAATAGCCCTATGATGTAATAGGATTAAAATGTATATAGGCAGAATGGCAGTAGATTCAAAACATGTACTTATGTATGGTATAATAGTATTAATCTGTGTATAAGTGGATTGAACAGTAGATGCAAAACGTGTTATTACGTATGGTGTTGTTGTATTTAAAAATGATATCCTATGACAATTAAATAGTGTATGTTATTACTACTATGTAAAACTGACAATGCAGATATGTGCTTGGATCTGGTCTATAAACGTATATCAAAAGATGCTCAATAAAATAAATAAATAAATTATACTACGAGAAGTACGAGTGTTACTGCTTTATTTTTGTTGATTTTGTTGCCGACATAGCTTGTGAGCAGAATGTCCCTAACCATAAGTGTCTTGACCCTGTGAGTTGCCTGACACACTTTTTAATATGAACACTTCATTCTTGGTCTTCCGTTCGTATTGTTCTTGGACTATTGTATATTACTCGTATAGCTCTGCAGCTTACTACATTTTTCTCAGAATTTCCGACCCTGTACCATTTTACATTGTTCTACACTTTCTCTAGATCGATAAATCCCATGAGAGCGTCCTGACTTTTCGTAACTCTTGCTTCCATTAACAAGTGCAACATCAGAACTGCCGCTCTGGTGCCTTTCTATTTCCTAAGGCCAAACTAACCGTCATGTAAGAGCTCCTCGATTTTCTTTTCATTCTTCAGCATATTATTCTTGACAGTAACATGGGATGCATGAGATGTTAAGCTGATTGTGCAGTAGTACTCGCATTTGTCTGTCGTGCTATCTTTAGGATTGTGTGGATGTTATTTTTCGAAAAGCCTAGGGTATGTTTATGGACTCATAGATTCTGTCCACCAACTTGACTAACTTTTTGTTCCCCCAATTATTTTCGAAATTCCAAAGGAATGTTATCAGTCCTCTATCTATCTTGCTTTTGATTTCACGGACAGTTGTTTGGACTTTCTGTGTGCGGAATCAGTCCTTGCAGCGACCATTTCCTTTTGGATTTCTTTGTATTTTTCCTGCAGCCATTTCGTCCTGGTTTCCTTATACTTACTATTTATTTCATACCTAAGTCTTCCCGGTCTTTCCCTGAATATTTCTGTACTTCTTTTTTTCTTTCTCAGGTGACACGTTTCTTCTGTTACCCAAAGTTATATTCTCCTGCAAGTATCTTCTATTCCTTCCCCTAACAGGGCAGTCCAATCTCACCTGCTTTTTATCTCACTTTACACACCGAATTACCCATTCAGTATCCCCATCCTTTCTCTCTCTCTCTCTCTCTCTCTCTCTCTCTCTCTCTCTCTCTCCTTATCTGCTTAACTGCCGTTCTCTAATTTCTATTCAGGTATGACATTGCCATACAAGAGTTTTGTCACTGCACTTCGACCGATGTCATGGCTCTTCTTTCTCTCTCTCTCTCTCTCTCTCTCTCTCTCTCTCTCTCTCTCTCTCTCCTTATCTGCTGCTAAGGAAGTCGGCATGTTGATTTGGTGCTGATTCTTATAACCATTCTGTCACTGAACTGCTCATAGTAGCTCGCTCTCTGCCCTACCTTCCAATTCACAGCGAATCTTACATCTTGCCATTTTCTGCTGGTGCTGATGCTACGCCATATTCACCTAGCTAGAAATCCTTCCATTTTTTTCTATTCATTGAATCCCCACTACACCTAGATTGAATCTTTTCATTTCCCTTTCAAACTTTTTATCTTTTCTGCAACATTCAAACTTCTAAAACTCCACACTGCGATAGAGAATGTTATCTTTTCATTAGTTAATCAGTCTTTTTCTCTTGGTTACCTTTCCTTTGGCAGTACGTTTCAATAAACCCAAGACAAAGTAAGAAAACAATATTGATACCATGTCCAGGGATTCATCGCCTACTGAGTGCATCTGGAATATGAGTGAATAATGTCCCTCTGTGCTGCACCTGATAAAAGAGTACTGTGATGTCTCTTGGGATTACATTCAAACAACACATGACAGAATGTCACATCTCACAGTTTCTGGTCAATAAAGGACGCAAAGGCCATACCATAATTTTTTTGTGGATGTTAAACAAGAATTATTCTACAGTGGATTATAAAGGAACCTAGCAGCACACATCAGTAGTGATAAACTATGAAGAACTCAAATACCAACTGATATTTCTCGTGTCTTGTGTTGGTATAAAGAATGAAAAAGAAATGAACAGGTCACTGACAACACTGGCTCGTTTCTTATCAGTAACATCGCTTCCAATGTGTCAGTGTACTCTGTCGACCACGGTCGAACGGCAGATTTAGGCAGAAACTAAACTGGTAGGTGGGGAGTCTTTCTGAACCAAACAACAGTTTTTTTAAAATATCAAGGTAAAATTAAAAGTAAATTTATTGAGAAAATTTATCAATTTGAGAGAGGGTATCTTACAAGGAAAACACATAGCATTCGGATTTTTGTAATTTTTTGTATTTATATAAATATAAAAAAAAAACAAAAATCCAATTTCCGTGTGGACTCCTTGTTAGCCTAAAAACAAATGAGCTAAAGTAACAAACGAAAATGAAAAACGAAAAAATTATAATTGTTCTGTTTACGATGCTAGAAGTGCAGCTACACACATTTTCATATTTTTATAATTAATTTTCGTGACTGTTGTTCAAACTGCCGTTCTCTAATTTCTATTCAGGTATGACATTGTCATACAAGAGTTTTGTCACTGCACTTCGACCGATGTCATGGCTCTTCTTTCTTGTCAACTTTCAGGAAAAATCGGATACATATGCTCACAAGGAAGATATGTAGAATGACTTGGTGTTCCATCATATTGAACTCTTGTGTGTAATTCTGGCCCGGCTGAATGGAGTGCTGCACACTTCTTATTGGCCATTTCCCGAATCTGCGCGAGCAAATCCCATGTCAGATGAAGCCCCTCCTCCATTTGTTATCGAGTCCTGAGTTATATAAGGAATGCAGTCGGTCCCTATAGTCAGTTCCCTTCTGATGAGGAAGATTATACATATCTTCGAAAAGCTTGTGACAGTACGAGGAAAAAATGTGAAAATGTTGTTGGGCTGTAAATTACAAACCGTTGGCTCCCGTTGTCATCACTTCCCTCTCCCGTGCGCCCTAGTAGTTGAAACTATGAAATAAAATTGCACCTGATGCCATTAACCACTAAAACAATTAATGACTATGCTTATCCAGGTCAAAATGATATTAAATGACAACTAGCTACTACAATGTTTCAATTTTGACTAATAAAAGTTTGTTGTTGCGGTCTTCAGTCCAGAGACTGGTTTGATGCAGCTCTCCATCCTACTCTATCCTGTGCAAGGTTCTTCATCTCCAAGTAACTACTGCAACCTACATCCTTCTGAATCTGTTTAGTGTATTCATCTCTTGATCTCCCTCCACTATTTTTACCCTCCACGCTGCCCTCAAATACTAAATTCGTGACCTCTTGACGCTTCAGAACACGTCCTACCAACCGATCCGTTCTTCTAGTCAAGTTGTGCCAATAATGTCTCTTCTCCCCAATTCTGTTCAGTACCTCCTCATTAGTTACGTGATCTACCCATCTAATCTTCAGCATTCTTCTGTAACAACACATTTCGAAAGCTTCTATTCTCTTCTTGTGTAAAATATATCGTCCATGTTTCACTTCCATACATGGCTACACTCCATACAGATAGTTTCAGAAACGACTTCCTGACACTTAAATCTATACTCGATGTTAACAAATTTCTCTTCTTCAGAAACACTTTCCTTGCCATTACCAGTCTACATTTTATATCCTCCCTACTTCGACTGGGACATTTAGCCATCGCGAGAGTGTTACAAATCTCATAGAAAGTTTGAAGTGGGACACACTTGCAGATAGACGACGCGCTAAACAGAAGGGGCTGCTCACTAAATTCCGAAATCCAATCTTCACCGAGGATGTAGAACATATATTATTACCACTAAGTTTCAAATCGCGTAATGACCATAATTCAAAGATAAGGGAAATGAGAGCTCGTACTGAGGCGTTCAGACAGTCGTTTTTCCCTCGCGCGATCCGCGAGTGGAACAGTGGGGGGGGGGGGGATATGACTTTGGCGCAAATTGTGCCCTCCGCCACAAACCGTTTGGTGGCTAGCGGAGTATATATGTAGATGTAGATGTAGAATCTTAAGTTATTTTGCTTCCCAAATATAAAAACTCACTTACTACTTCAAGTGTCTCATTTCCTAATCTAATTACCTCAGCATCACCTGATTTGATTCGACTACATCCCACTATCCTCGTTTTGCTTTTATTGATGATCATCTTATATCCTCCTTTCAAGACACTGTCCATTCCATTCAATTGCTCTTCCAGGTCCTTCACTGTCTCTGAATTGGCAAACCTCAAAATTTGTATTTCTTCTCCATGGATTTTAATTCCTACTCCAAATTTTTCTTTTGTTCCCTTTACTGCTTGTTCAATATACAGATTGAAAAACATCGTGGATACGCTGCAACCCTGTCTCATTCCCTCCCCAACCACTACTTCCGTTTCGTGCCCCTCGACTCTTATAACTGCCACCTGGATTCTGTACAAATTGTAAATAGCGTTTCGCTCCCTGTATTTGACCCCTGTCACCTTCAGAATTTGAAAGAGAGCATTCCAGCTTATTGGCTTTAAAACGTTCTGAAAAACTCATACTGGTGAAACCAACTACACTACTGGCTATTAAAATTGCTACACCAAGAAGAAATGCAGATGATAAACGGGTATTCATTGGACAAATATATTATACTAGAACTGACATGTGATTACATTTTCACGCAGTTTGGGTGCATAGATTCTGAGAAATCAGTACCCAGAACAACCACCTCTGGCCGCAATAACGGCCTTGATACGCCTGGGCATTGAGTCAAACAGAGCTTGGATGGAGTGTACAGGCACAGCTGCCCATGCAGCTTCAACACGATACCACATTTCATCGAGAGTAGTGACTGGCGTATTGTGACGAGCCAGTTGCTCGGCCACCATTGACCAGCCGTTTTCAGTTGGAGAGAGACCTGGAGAATGTGCTGGCCAGGGCAGCAGTCGAACATTTTCTGTACCCAGAAAGCCCCGTACAGGACATGCAACAGGTTCGAATCCGGCCTCGGGCTTGGATGTGTGTGATGTCCTTAGGTTTGTTAGGTTTAAGTAGTTCTAAGTTCTAGGGGACTGATGACCTCAGATATTAAGTCTCAGAGTGCTCAGAGCCATTAGAATCATTCTTCACCCTAGCGAAGATATTGCTGCAAGTGAGGATCCCATTGAGGTAAGAGGCTTTGACAAAGGCCAGATTATTATTATGCAGAGCCTGCAAACCAGTATCTATAAAACGACGAAGGCGGCCAAATGTTCACGTACCACTGTCTTAACGTACGGAAAGAGAGAGAACGACAGTGAAACTACCACTAGCTGCTAAATGGTTGGACGTCCACAATTCTTCAGAGAACGTGAGTTTCGGAGGCTTGCCTGCTCAGTAAAGTAGGATAACTGGTGATCTGTGGCCTCTCTGCCGAAAAAGCACAATGCTGGTGTATGCACAAGTGTTTCGGAGCACAACGCTCATTTTACGTTGTTCAACATTGAGCTTCGCAGCAGACCATTCCTACGTGTTCACATGTTGACCCAACGACATCGTCAATTACGATTTCAGTGGGCACGGGCTGGTCAGTATTCGATCGTCGATCAATGGAAACATGTCAGCTCTTCGGGTGAATCACATTTTTGCTGTATTAGGTCTAGTGTCCATAAACACCGCCACCGAGGTAAACTGCGGCTCGAAACGTGCAGCGCGCCGTGGACACAGGCAGTTGGAAACAGTATTATGCAATTAGAGACAATCTCCCGCGTTTACATGGGACCTGTGGTAGTAACCGAACATACGCTGGGAACTGCAAACCATCTGAATCACTTCATGCTTGATGTCTTCCCCGACGGTGATGTCATCTTTCAGCAGTATAATTGTTCATGTCTCTCAGCCAGAACCATGCTACAGCCATTTGAGGAGCATTATAGTCGGCTGACGTTGATGTCTCGACGACCAAATTCACCTGATGTAAATGCTATGGAATCCATCTGGGTCTTTATCGGGCGCCATCACCGCGTAGGCAAATCAGCGGCCTGTTATTTACGCGAATTACATGACCTGTGCTTAGATATCTAATGCCGCATACTTCCACAAACCTACCAACAAACTCTTGGATCCCTGATATGCAGAATCAGTGATGCATTTCGTTTCGAAGACGGACAAACAAGCTATTAGACAGGTGGTCATAATGTTTTGGCTCATCAGTGTAGAAGTGTAACATTTGTGCATTCTCAAACTCCATATGGGCGGTAGGTATTTCTCATCTTAATCTAAATGTGTATCAGTCTGGCAGAGTAACGTCTTAAACCTAGACAAAACAACATGTTTACAATGCAAACATAGTAAATAAACCAAATGTGTGTGTGTGATGGTTCCTGTGTGAATGTAACACGCTGTCTGCAATTTAAAACTAGTTAAATATCATGTCACTGAATCAGGTTTAATTATCCTCAGTGCTTGTGCTCCAATCTGAGCTGATCAACTATAACAAAATTTTGTGAGTTTTTTTTTTTTTTTTTTTGCATTATGTGCACCTGACATTCAGCCTGATGTTTGCAGTACTCTGTAATTTGTTCTCATTAATCAGTTCAGTTAAATTCGTAGCACAATTCACTCAACGTAGCACTGGTAGAGACGATCTGCGTCTTGTACGGTGAAAGCAAGCTCAGTGGAGGCAGCATTGCCGCGTTGCCCTTGCAACTTGTCAGCCAGCCCATTTTCTAACAAAGAGACAAACGCGACCCATTACGTATTTGATCCTTTAACACAAACTCGCCTCCTTAGCTGAGGCTATGAAAGTTCCACCCCTGGCAGACCGAACTCACACAGCTGAAAATTCATTAGGACAAAGATAGGCAAGTGCAGCCACAGTGCCGAGAACACGAAAAGCGATTGCAGTTTCTTACTTCTGATGCTGTGATCAATATCTTCACGCAGAAAGAACACCGTCCACAACGTAGCACAAGTCAGAAAATGGGATCTTTACCTCAGTCAAAGTACTCTCAGTGCAAACAATCAAGCAAACAAGTAAATCGACAAATCAGCTGTCTCCATACAAGCTTTAAAAACGATACAAAAATATCAAAACACACACTGTCAAACACCATAAATACACCAAAAACCACTAAATCCAGTGCCACCTCTGCACACCAAGAATTAATCCACAGGTTTAATTTGAATACCATTTCCCCCACAATAAAAATACATATAAAAC
Organism: Schistocerca piceifrons; assembly: GCF_021461385.2. Classification (NCBI taxonomy): domain Eukaryota; kingdom Metazoa; phylum Arthropoda; class Insecta; order Orthoptera; family Acrididae; genus Schistocerca; species Schistocerca piceifrons. Next base: position 987,575,696 of record NC_060138.1, on the reverse strand, counting down.
AAAAACCCAAAACTTAACTTCTGTCTATACACAAACATAATGAAGTTACAATGAACACGCTATCAGAATATGAACCACTGCTCACTTCTCAATGTACAGTCTTAGTTTTGGTTATACATCTTAGTCCCAGGAGATTTCCCGAAACTGTATAAGCTAAGCTATACGTACTCGTGTGTGGGCACTCTATAATCACAACAGATCCATGGTACAACTCAAATAGTTTCTTCATTTCTCTTCAAGTTCGTCTGTAAGAGGCCTGTCCCCCAGTTTGTATCGCACAGCCTTGCATCTCCCACTGCGCTGTCCTTGCCTTTCCTTGGTCTTCTTCTCCACATGCAGGTTTACTTATGCCTCAAGTTCCTGAGCAGAGATTTGCTCTCGTCTTGGGAAATACACTACCTGTGTCAATAGGTTCGTCGGTCTCTCACGCTTCTTTATTTCAAGAGGAGTGAGCCCAGTGGGGCAACTTTTGACACTGTTCGTGATATCCTCAAACGTCAGTGTATACTCGGCCCACTTTCAGTGTCAGTGGCTGCAATATGTTCTCGCAAGCGTGCCCAATTCCCTCATGTAGCGTTTAGCTAGATTTCCAGCTTTGATGCACACTGATGTCCGCACACGTTTAACACCTGCTTCAGTCATGAAGTCCTCCCATAACTTAGATACAAATTGCGACCTATTGTCGAACAATATGGCCTTATTCTCTCCTACGTTGGAAAAATAATCTTTTTCTAGTTTATTTCGCATTTACTTTGCTGATGGACCTCTTAGTGTATACAGTTTAACGTACTTGGACAATTGTCAACTACAAGAAGTACATATTTTACAAACCCACAACCTGAGGGAAGAGGTCCGAAACAGTCAATTGCAAGTAAGTCACGAACTTCATCAAATATAAAGCTCTGCATCTGTCCCTGCATTACCTGACGGCAACTATCACAAGCACTGAGCTGCTGCCCCACTCTCCTCGCCATGTTCTTCAACAGGACATAATCCTGTAGCACCTCCAGGAACTTCTGCGGCCCATAGTGCCCATGGGTCAGATGCGTATAAAGCTCCTACAAGCTGTTCTGGGAAAAACAGTTCCCATTCTTCCTTGTATTCATTTTTTTTCTCCGAAGCAAAACCCCTTTACAAATCTTGTAGAAGCGTCGCAACTTCTCATTTTCCTTAGCACCAAACAGATTCTTAACAAGCTTAGGATCCGGATCCCCATTCTGAATTCTGCGCATATCTTTCCAGATGCCTCGAACCTGTTTTGCGCCCTCAACTCCCTTTGCATATATAACAAACTACTCTGCCGTGCCGTTGCTTTCCTCTCAGTCTTCTTTGTCTATTAACAGGAGCTGCGACAAAGCATCTGATAAGACATTGTCGGCTCCTTTTATGTACTCCACTGTATACTGAAATTGCTTAAGTCCAGCTCCCATCGCGTCAACCTCTCATTCAGCAGCTTTCATTCTTGTAGGAAGCTAAGCGCTTCATGGACGATTAAGACGACCGTTCACGTCCCCCTAGGTATACTCGAAATTTCGTCAAACCCCACACTATTGCCAGCAGTTTCTTTTTGGAAATCTCATAGCCCCGCTCGTGCTTAGACAGCATGCCCGCTGGCAAATGAAATTGTCGGATATTGTCATCTCCCCCTCCCCCCCCCCTCCTCAATTATACTCTCTAGAACAACACCGTACCCACACCAAACCGCAAACTGTCTGTTACAAAGCAGAAAGGTAGCTTTGAAAACATAATCACAATCCTTCGTCCACAATTATGACACATTCTTTTTCAGGAGTCTAAGACAGATTTGGTGTTTGCTTACGAATTTGTGGTAATATGGACACATTCTTGGAAACGATTTTCGTTGTTTTCGGTTCCTGGGATTTGCACATCCCGCAATCGCCGCAGGATTGTCACTTCTACGTGTAACGCCCTCTGTCGATTTCCTAAAAAGTCCAGTTCATCTTTAACAAACACGCATTTTTTCAGTTTAATCCCTTTGTTTCCGAACGTCGAGAATACTTCCTCCAATTGACTACAGAGTTCTTGCTACGCGGTTACTACCAAAATGTCGTCTGCATACACTGTAAGGTGACTTATCAGACTTTTCCCAAAGTATGCTTCACTTCCCCTACAAAAACCACTACGGAAGTGCACAGACCAAATGGCACCACTTTGTATTGGTACCACCGACCTTCAAAGAGGAATGCCGTGTATTTACGGCTTTCTTCCGTGAGTGGTAACTGTCAGAATCCAGCTGTCAGATCCATTTTAGACATTAGTCGTACGTTCCTGAGTTCTGTATCAGCTCATTCATATTACCAGTACGGTCTCTTTCCCGAACTATGATTTTATTTATCTTTCTAACGTCAAGTACAGTCCTGATCGTATTGTCCCTTTTCTTCAAAACCACGACTGGGTTACAATACGCGTTCGTACTGAGCTCATAACTCCCCAGAGTCCTCTGCAATTCTGCCCTTACAGGGTCTCCGTTTGTCACAGTTATAACATTTGGTCGTACCCTAATAGGCTCATGATCCCTTACTTATATACAGTACACAAAATCTATGATCTTCCCAGGTCTGTCCAAAAACACATCCTGGTAACCATACAATAATTCAGATAACTCGCTTTTATTCTCTTCTCCTTTGTATCGCCCACCTCTAATGCTGTCAACTACATCTAATTCACTAATGCTTATTATCTATATATACACTAGCCACCAACCTTTCGCCGGAACCGAACTTTTAGACTTAACGCGCTTCCGATTTGCACCAGCGTTCAGCTCGACATATTTGGCCAAGAATTCTGTGCTTAGCAAAATATTTGTACACAATTTGATACTATAAAAAACCCATGCACATACATGACTTCATCCACATCTAACTCAAAGATGGCTTCGCTTTTAATCGTCTTACTGTATCTGCCAGTAGCCATCTTATTTTTCACGCAGCTTTTCACACAGCTGACACAATATACATCTTCACTACTTATATGATTAAAAAATGACTCTGAAACACAAATCACGTTGCTTCCAGTGTACACTAGACAGTCTACAGCTGCATTATTCACCAAAACATTTATGATAGGCTGAACCTCTTCTAAGTATTCTTTCCTCGGCTCAGTCTCCGCCAGTAAGTCGCACTCAATCTCCTTAAAACTATGACTGCACATACTGTTAATTACAGCTTCGCTAGAAGATTCAGTATCACCATTAAATACGTCGTCGAAAACAGCACGAAATTCCGGCTGAATTTCAGTTAATCTGCATAACTTCTTCATCACTTTAAACTTCTCAGTCGCCCACCTTTGTGGTAAGAACCGACTAACTAATCAGCCCTGCACAAAATCATTCGGCTGGAACTCATCCTCCTCTTTTCTGAGCCAGTCAATACATGTATCATTAACGGCCACTTGCTCTTCATCATTAACAATACGAAAGTCTTTACCTCATCACGGCAATCTTTGACACTTAAATTACTACCAAAATTACACTCGTCAGAACCCGTTGTGCCACTCACTGTATCTGTAATTGTATTTGCTGCAGCTCCTTGCTGTTCAGTATATAAACTGTCAGCACGTGTAAGGCTCTTTGGGTGCCTGATTACCGCTTCCTCTGCCGCGACTTTTTCCTTTTCCTGTATGCTAGCAGCACGAAAATCTAACACCAAACTGTATCAGGTCGTTAATGGTTCCTCGATCTCTGACTGTCCCTCTCTAGCGCTGCCCAACCGACACGATCATCAACCTCGCAATATTCCAGTTGAATAATACATTCACATAGACGTCTACTGATATTCTCTGCTTCTGCTTCTTTCTAAATTTACTATAATACTGCCTTCAGCATCTTCACGGTTCTTCGTTCCCCATTACCACCTCCATGTTGAACACTCCGATTTCCCCAAGATCATTACTATCATTGAGCCTTGTCATCAAGTCATCTTTGGTCCTCTTTCGGTCAAATTTAGTCCTCCCTTTGTGGACCACAGTCGGGAGAAAAACTAGGTTCCCGACTGCTGCCGCTGATTATTCCCATTTTGCTGCCCCTTAATGCATTGTCGAATACTTTCTGCTCAGCTTATTCCCACGGCCATGTGAAGTCAGCTGGGAATTATTCACATCACTCTGCAAGTGCTCCCGTTCAGCATCTAGCCAGCTCCCAACTCCTCTACCATTTCCGTATTTTCTTCGATTAGCGGCACCTCTGTTCCGGTACCACACTGCTCCATCCATTCGTTTCACGAACCCAAGAAATATCTCCATAGTTTTTGTGGGTCTGTGGACCAAATTCCATTGCAAATAATCTGACAAATGCCTTTTCAGAATTGAGAAGGCAGCGTATCCAACGGTCTCTCCAAATGCACCAAGTTTTGCACCTCAGACCCGCAAAATTCGCGCATGCTTCCACGGTTACTGCTGTAGCATGCGCCACTCAGAAACGCGTTCTGCAGCTGCATCTGCTTGCCTACACCCCAATACTTATTTCGCAGTAGCGTCTCAAACATGGCGCAATCAGTGAATGCTGCTACATTTTGCTTTGCCCATGTTTGCGCACCTAAGTCAAACTCCCGTTTTACGAGCTTGACCTTCGCCTCATCTGACACGTCCTCTACAAAATAATCCTTACACTATGTCAAGAAATCATGGTATCTTCCTTTCTCACTAAGATACTTTATCTTGAGGTGTGCCATGAAATGTTTAGTCCCTCCCTGGCTCACAACAACGTTACTTAACGCGACCTTAACGGATACGATTTCTCTTTTTCTTTCACCTGTCTTTTTAAGGACAGCAGCGTGCAGAACGCTCGTCTCAGATTTTACTGAGTCCAGCTCCATCTTCACCTCCGTCTGGCACTGAAGCGTATGCCCTATGCTGTTTGACATCAATGTCAGGGCGGACTCCGTCCCTTTCATCTATTTATTGCACTCTGTCCCTTCTTAAACTTTAAACAAATGATTGGGTGTTTTTTTTATTTTTTTTTTAAGCGACAGCATTTTTCCCACCAGTAAACAGAGTTCCTCTGCGATTTAAAGTGTTTCTATCATCTTTCTTTTCCTACCCAATGCATTAATTACAAAATTTGCACTGATTTCGAATTTGCAGCCGGCCGCGGTGGCCGAGCAGTTCTAGGTGATTCAGTCTGGAACTGCGCGACCGCTACGGTCGCAGGTTCGAATCCTGCCTCAGGCATAGGTGTGTGTGATATCCTTAGGTTAGTTAGGTTTAAGTAGTTCTAAGTTCTAGGGGACTGATGACCTCAGATGTTAAGACCCATAGTGCTCAGAGCCTTTTGAACCATTTGAATTTGCAGCATATAAGCCTTGATCAGTACACAGCAAAGCTCTTTCACGAACATTAATAGCTGTGCGGCCCATACATAATAAGGCTACAATCAGAACTGACAAAGTACTTACGAGTATAAATAAAACAGAAAACAAATGTGATTATTCAGTTCCTCTCGGCGTATTTGCGGATTGAACAGTCCATGAGTGTACTACCGGTCCATAGCGTCCAACGGACACAATATCTCAGCAATCAGACCTATCACCATCATCAGGTGCATTGACGACTGAGCTCTTGAGGGCACACGGCCAACTTATATCGCCTCCCCTCGCAAGCCGTTCCCACCACGGTTCGCACCTGCAGGTGCGCATCTGCAGTCGCGGAGACGCAAGCCGTCGGCATCTGTGGTAGCGTGGATGTAGTTGATCTGTCCCCCAGGGCGCCAGAATCGTTGTGTTAGCTGAGTGTCTTCTCAATGAGACCCAGTGCTGGTTGCCAAGCCTTGCTGAGGTTATAACTGCAGTCCCGAGTGATAAGATTATTCCTGTTGCAATTTCAGTATTTGGGGCTCTGTGCTAATACTCTGGCACATTTATATTCCTTTGAAGGTCTGTGCTAACACTCTGGTACATTTATATTCCTTTGCATGATTCTCTGACAAACAGTTGTCTGCGACCACCGACTTTTTGGGATACATTAGTCGAGAGTGCTGCTGGTATTCTCGGCATTGATCTTTGATGGTGCACACTGTTTGTCCAATATATTCTTGTCAAACTGCCACAGTATCCGATGCAACCCTGCCTTCTGCAGACCGCGGTCATCTTTGACACTCCCCAATAATGTCATGTTTTATTGGGCGGGTAAAGACAGGTCTTACGTGGTGTTTCTTCAGACCAGCGGTACATTGGCAGTACACCCGTGGACTGTTCGAAAATAAATGTTCAAGCATTACAGGAAAACTTTCAGTGTCCCATGTGGACAAAATTCATTGGCCTGCTTTGTTTTCCGATCACTGTAGTGTGAATACTATAACATTGCAGTCAGCTGAACGCATACATAAACAAAGACCGCCGAAGGGGGGAGGAGGGTGCAAGGGAACAAACTCTGAATCTCTGGGCAGCCAACCTACACCTGTGTTCTGCGTTTCTGAAGAAGTAGAACGCATGCACAGTCATGGGGATCGGTTAGCCTGTCTGCTGTTATAAAAACTGTATCCAACCCCTTGATGGACCAGGATTATTCTCATTTCGAAATTTTAAAAAATGAAAAAGAAAATGCACAGCCTAAGGCAAAGCGGAGTGGACAAAGCATTTGCTAACAGCTAACACACAACTGTTTGCTGTACGATATTGCAGTGCCTGTATTACTATGATTACGATGCAAAGTTCGTTTGGACATGCATGCATGTCCAGAGGAACAGGCACTGCCGCGACTACAGCCGTTATGGAATACATTAAATGAATTCGTAATGGCGAATAAGGACAATCTTCAGCTTTAGAATGGAATGAGGACAATGGAAATTTGTGCCAGACCGGGACTCGAATCCAGATTTCCCGCTCATCGCGAGCGGTTGCTTTACCATTTGGTAAGTCGTGCACGAATAGCCAAATGGTAAGGCAGGACCCAAACTTCCATGCGTCATCAACCGTATGTCTACGACCTGTATGGCAAGTGACTTTCAAGTACAACGTTCATGTCCAAAAGGACTTTGCATCATAATCAGAATAACACAGGTACTGCAATGTCGTATTTATCTGCCGATAACGGGCAAACGACTTTCAAGTACAATGTCTAACCTGTACGGGAATATACATAATGGATGCACGAGTACAGGTCGTAGATGCATGGTTGACAACATAGGGAAGTTTGGGTCTGGCCACGAGTCGTGCACGGATAGCCAAATGAAATGGTAACGCGACCGATCGCTATAAGCGGGAAATCCGAATTCGGGTCCAGGTCTGGCACAACTTTTCAGTGTCGTCATTTCATTCTACAACTGACGGTTGTCCTTATTCGCAATTGTGAATTCATTTAATGTACTGTTTGCTGTGGTTCGATGTCTCGCAAATGAGATAATTCAGGCCTGACCTCTAGCAGTATCTTATGAAACAATAGTTTAAAACACTCTCCACCTGAAACTGGCTCGTTAAAGTGTCCGTATAACTATAGCTAGCAAACAACACACGCATTTCTTTGGTTTAAAACGTCAAATCTCATGATGTTGCCATAGATGGTGTGTACACTATGTGATCAAAAGTATCAGGACACCTGGCTGAAAATGACTTACAGATTCGTGGCGCACTCGATCAGTAATGCTGGAATTCAATATGGTGTTGGCCCACACTTAGCCTTGATGACTGCTTCCACTCTCGCAGGCATACGTTCAATCAGGTGCTGGAAGGTTTCTTGGGGAATGACAGCCCATTCTTCACGGAGTGCTGCACTACAGAGAGGTATCGATTAGAGTCCCGCATGACCGAGTAAGCGAGCACAAAATACGAGATGGGACGAGCATACCCTAACTGGATAGGCTGCCCGCACATAGAAGCCGTGACCGTATACGTAGCACGTAACTTCAAACACATTACACGTGTCATTATCCGTGTGAGACTGCAGCCAGTATGGGCTTCTCATTTGCAGTGTGTCTCTCTCTCTCTGTAATCATGCACCGCGAGGAAGCCAGTACAGTAACACGTAAGATTGAAACCAATGTTTACACATTGAAGAAACGGGAAGGTCTAAAAAGCCAAGTATGGAGCACATGTTTGCTGGTTGTAGACGAAAACAGTGCGTCTACTGGGTACGTATCGTGCATAAACTGCTCCACATTATTGTGTTTCCAGTCGGGAACTACTCATTTAAAGAAACACAGTTGCTAGAAACCTCACAAAGATACAGCTCCTTCAGGCATACAGGCAGTAATAAAAAATAGTATTACAGCAAAGTGTGTTGCAATGTGTGCTAAAGATATGAAACCTTTTAATGCTGTTTCCGGTGAAGGTTTCAGAGAACTAGGCCTAGAATTAATACATCTAGGTGCGCATTATGGAGACGTTAACGTGGCAGATGTCATGCCACAACCCTCTACTATAAGCAGACATGTCAAAGAACAAGCTGATGTAATACGAAACAGCACAATGCCTTCTGTTATTGCGTAAGTTATTAATAAAACATGTGCTGCGACAGTTGATATGTGGACTGATTCGCATAATCAGGTGCAGTATTTGACGCTGACAACACATTACATTAACACAGATTGGTCACTTGTGAATAATGTTTTATTTACAACAAAATTCTCGGACGTTAAAAAGACGGGAGTAAATATTATAAAAGAAAGTGTTCTATGAATTTAGCTATGTTACGTACCCGTTCTTGGAAACGTTACTTTTGTATTAAAAGAGAGAGAGAGACAGAGATAAATACATTTTGTGTGTGTGTGTGTGTGTGTGTGTGTGTGTGTGAGAGAGAGAGAGAGAGAGAGAGAGAGAGAGAGAGAGAGAGAGAGGCGTTGGATTCGTACGGTACAGTGCAGCGAGCCGGGGCGAGGCGAGGTGAGACGTCATGCGGTGACCGGTCATGCTCGGTTATCCGCGTGTCCGGAATCCGGACAACAGACATGGGGCGAGTACGTGACCAAGCCGAGTCGTGTGGGGCCGGACACGAGCTGCTCGGTCCCCCCGTCAACAGGCGAGTCGTGACCGGTCAAACACTGAGCGTTGCAGCACTCTAGTATCGATGTCGGTCGGTAAGACCTGGTACGAACTCAGCGTTCCAAGACATCCCAAAGGTGTTATATAGGACTCAGGTCAGGACTTCGTGCAGGCCAGTCCATTACAGGGATGTTATTGTCGTGTAACCACTCCGCCACAGGCCGTGCATTATGAACAGGTGCTCGATCGTGTAGAAAGATGCAATCGGCATCGCCGAATTGTTCTTCAACAGTGGGAAGCAAGAAGGTGCTTAAAACATCAATGCAGGCCTGTGCTGTGATAGTGCCACGCAAAACAACAAGGAATGCCAGCCCCCTCCATGAAAAACACGACCACACCATAACACCACCGCCTCCGCATTTTACTCTTGGCACCGCACACGCTGGCAGATGACGTTCACTGGGCATTCCCCTTATCCACACCTGCTATCGGTTCGCCACATTGTGTACCGTGGTTCGTCACTCCACATAACGTTTTTCCACTGTCCAATCCTCTAATGTTTACGCTCCTTACACCAAGCGAGACGTCGTTTGGCATTTACTGGCTTGGTGTGTGGTTTATGAGCAGCCGCTCGACCATGAAATGCAAGTTTTTTCACCTCCCGCGTAACTGTCATAGCACTTGCAGTGGATCCTGATGCAGTTTGGAATTCCTGCGTGATGGTCTGGATAGATATCTGCCTATTACATATTTCGACCCTCTTCAACTGTCGGCGGTCTCTGTCAGTCAACAGACGAGGTCGGCCTGTACTCTTTGAGCTGTACGTATCTCTTCACGTTTCCACTTCACTATCACATCGAAAAAAGTGGACCTAGGGGTGCTTAGGAGTGTGGAAATTTCCGCGGAGCGCTCCATTCTGTTCTCTCACGATGTCTAATGACTACTGAGGTCGCTGATGTGGAGCACCTGGCAATAGGTGGCAGCACAATGCACCTAATATGAAAAACGTATGTTTTGGGGGTGTCCGGATACTTTTGATCACATAGTGTATCTTGTAGAGACTATTGAACCATTCTCAGCTGACATGGCATCAGAGAACTGAAAGAAAGTTGCATTCATGCACAGATCTTTATTTTGCAAACGCCTTATTAGTCACATTCTCTTTCCAAATTGGACGTGGGTTATTTCTTTGATATTCACGTGCAGAAAATAAAGTCATTTCCATCTCTCACCCGGCCGTTGTGGCCAATTTGACAAGCCTTGTGAATGTTACTGTGTTGCAGTACTGTATTAGGAATTGTAGTTTGTAGACTTGTGGTCTTATATGTTGAATCCAGCTCTTCTGCCATCTTGTACATAAACTGACGTCTGCTTACTTTTTCACCTGTTACTTCCTTATAGAGTACCTGTGCGCTAATAGCTACATAGTTCAAAACACTGAGAAAAATATGCATGGGCCATCTGCAACATCCACACTTCACAGTGTAAGGCCGAGCCATTTGGTCAATTATGTCAATGCAGCACTTTGTTTTACTGTAGTACACCACGGATTCTGGTAGCTTTTTAGGACGTCATTCATTGACATTAACAGTATCATGCATTGAACTCAAAAGGAGCAGATTTTCATTCTTTTTCCCTGATAGCATTTTAGAGACATATCACCTGAATTGTATAGTTGTGTGGAAAGCTATTCCGGCTGCTTTTCCAAATTGAGGGACTTTCCTTCTGCGTTTTTTCACAGTGCCTACAATCCTTGTCTCCTTAAGTTTCAAAATTTATTCAAGGTATTTGGTTGTGAAAAATTTTATCATGTAATACGTTCTTCCTGTGGAAACAAAGGGCTGTATGAGGCATATTGCGACATGCACAGCAAGAGGAACACCTATGGAGCACTGTTCATCTTTGCCTAGGTAAGGAAAACCGTTCATCAGATACATAGAATTTGTGTCAAATGAAAGCCAAAACTTCATTCCAAATTTTTATTGTTTATTGCTCATATATTGAATGAAAGAGCATATAGCCGTGCATGGTAAGAGTTGTCCATCCACAATGACATTTTCATTTGGAATATAATGCTGCAAGGAACTGGCAATGAAAGGATTCCACACAGGGGTAGCAGGTGCAAAACGATCTGTCCTTAGTCTCTGGGAACATGTGTCCTTTTCATCAAATCCCATAAACCACAAAATTGCAGTGGATTTACATCTGCTCATTGCATTCTGGAAAAATGCTGATCCACATGTATTCGACCATAACAACTTCAATCGAAAGCTTTTTGCTGCATATACACCTAGTAAATGTGTAAGTGATATTGTGGCTTCTATCGCATCTAGGCCAGAGGTCCAATCATCATCATCATCATCATCATCATGTAATTCTTGACGTGCCCTACTTTCCGTACACTTTTTTATGTGTTGAAGCATGCTGTCATCAATTACTAGCCTCCATGCATTAGAATATATACCCTTTCTGACAGAACTCTTCACATAGCCTGAAGGTCTCACCTAGTGCTGCCTTCAAGATATTCTGCCTTAGCTGTCTTCCAGGAACAGCTTCTGTAGGTGTGTTCCATCATTTGCTACCATATACACTCGAATAATCCGCACATGTTTTCTCCAGAACATAAAGACGAAAACCTGGGCTGTGCAGATTATTCGAAACAAGGTTGGTATTGTTCCGCCTCCAACGATATATCCCATTATACTGTTGCATTGTTGTGGCCTCAGTCTGTGACGCGTCAGTAGAGCGTTAGAAGTGAAGTATTAACGATGTCTTCAAACTTGTTAATTATACCTACAATTTCTCGTTATCACTCGTACACTGCAAAAGAAAAACTAAAAGTTATTGAAGAAGCCGGGAACATTGGACCGTACAGCGGGAAGAAAGTACCACGTGAGCCAGAGTTGTATTCGCGACTGGCGAAAAAACAAAACATGGCTTCAAGGAGCTAAGAGTAATCGCCGGGAATTTCGCAGCCAAAAAGCGGAGCATCCGGACCTCGAAAAAAGGCTCTGCGATTATGTAGATGAGAAGCAACAATACGGATGCGCGGAGACGAGTGAAACGTGCCAACTTAAAGCATTGGGTTTAGCCAAAGAAATAGGCATTACCAGTTCCAAAGCTATCCGGGGCTGGCTATCAAGATTTTTCAACCAAAATGGATTAGGATTCCGGAGGAAAACTACCATCGCTCAACGGCTTCCAGGCGATTACGAGGAAAAAATTGTGCATTTTCATCCTTACGTGATAAATCTGCGAGGCGAACAGTCCTATTTTGAGACGCCGCTCGACAACACCGCGAACAGGAAAGGAGAATCCAACACCATGACGTGAACTGGCGGCAGTAAGAAGCAAAAGTGTACAGTGATGTTGTGTGTAACTGCCGATGGACAAAAGCTACCACCTTAACTTATATTTAAAAGGAAAACTATTCCGAAAATATCAGTGAAAGGCATATTAGTGAGAGCAAATCCTACAGTGTGGATCGACAATGATTGTGTGATTGGCTGGATGACGCATGTTTGGCAACATCGTCCTGGTGCGTTACTGAATTTATGTAACATGTTGGTCCTGGACAGCTTCCGCAGATATACAGCTAAGGAAATGAGACAAATTACAAGAAGGGAAAACTGACTTGGTCTTTACCCTGGAGGCCTAACAACCACTAGATGTGGGTATAAACTGGCCATTCAAAGCTGCACTTAAACAGCGATATACGCAATGATTAAAACTGCAAGTTCACACCGAGTGGAAAAATCAAACGGGCCGGATTTGCCCCAGATTTGTGAGTGTGTGAAAAGAGTATGGGACTCCATTCCACAACCACTGCTGCAAAAATTCTTCAAAAAATGTCGTATCGCAAATTCACTGGATGGAACAAAGGATGACGTTCTATGAGAAGATGGTAACAACAACAATTATTCTCCCGCTAGTGATGACGATGAAAGTACTGATGAATAGAGACATAAGGAAACATACGTATCGACTAAAATATTTTATTGCACATATTAACATTAAATTCGCACCCCCGCTTTAAAAAAAAAAAAAAGAGAGAGTAGGCCTAGAGCCCAGCCTAGCAGGTTCCCCGGCCGCCCGCCCGCCTTATGGGCCAGCCTGCAGGCCCGCCGGCCGGCCAGCTGCACGCTGCTGAATCGGTTGCGTTTTACGATTTATCAACCTGCTCAACAGCATGAGAAGATTATGATGCGTTTCTTCAAACCAGTTGATATTATACGTAATTTTGAATGCATCATTACATTAGAATTTTTTGTTTGTTAATGAAACAAATTAAAGGAAAAAAAGAAAAAATTTTCCCTCCCTCAAAATTAGGGTGCACGGGTTACGCGAGGGTGCGGATTATTCGAGTATATATAGTATTTTACTACTTCCAATGGAAGGTCTTCCTTTTTCCTGAGCTTTTCCTTTCTCTCTGCCACAAACTCCTCTAATGCTGTTAACTGGGGATAAGAGCACCAAGTCATTTGACATACCTGAAAATACATAGTACAACAATTCAGTTACACATAAATAATTAACTTTGCATTATTATATAGCAAAATGAACTTAGAAAACCCCTATAATGCTTTCCAAAATACAAGTTGAAATACAATAGTAGTAGTAATAATGATAATAATAATAATAATAATAATGGAAGGCTATAAAAATGTACTTTCTATAGGTAAAGCAACATTGGTTTGCTTCTGTTCTGTCTGTTCTTGTTGTAATCACAGATTTTATCATCTCTCCACAGCTTCCTAATATCAAAGATAGCATGAATATTGTATGACTACATCCTCTGACTTTATTTCATCAGTTGCTTGTTTCAAAGACATATGCTGGTGCCTCAGCATCATCATCTACTCTCTTGCTTGGCTGCATTCCTCCTGCTCCTCATTTAACACACTGAAGAGGCCATTTCAACAGCCACTGAGGAAACAGGGTGCAACCAACTTCAAATTGTGGTGCACATTGAAGCAAATGATGCCTGTCATCTGGGTTCTGAGATCATACTTCTGTCATTCCAGCAACTGGCAGACAAGGTTGAGAAGACCCAGCCTTGTGCATGAAGTTTCAACAAAGCTAACAATTTACAGCATTGTCCCCAGAACTGATCATGGCCTTTGGTTCTGAGCCAGAGACTTCAAAGGTTCTGTGACAAACTAGGCTTCAACTTCATCAACTTGAGCTATAAGATTGGGAACTGTAGGGTCCCCCCAAAATGAGTCAGGTTTGCACTCAACATCAGAGGCTGCTACTCAGGCAGCTGACTGTGTGTGGGGTGCACATAGGGGTTTTCTTTAGATTAGGTGACTCTCCACCCAATCCAGATAATAGTAGGCACAGGAGACCTAGAAGTATCAGTGTAAGATTAGGATGGTTAACTGCAAAAGCATTCACAACAGAGTGCCAGAGTTTGAAGCATCTCTGAAAAGCAGTGAAGCTCACATAACACTGTGTGGAATGCTGGTCGAAACCTGAACTGATAGTGATATTTTTGGGGAAATTTTAGTGTATATTGAAAGGATAAGCAAATGGGAAACGAAGGTGATGTATTTGTCACAGTAGACAAGAAAGTCAAATTCACCGAGATGGAAACTGAAGCTGCATGTGAGACTGACTGGGCAAGACTCAGTATTGGGGATGGGCATAAAATGATAACTGGATCCTTTTGTTGCCCACCAAACTCATCTCTTGATATAACCGAAAACTTTAGAGAAAACCTCAGTTCACTTGTACAGAAGTTCCCCAATCATAATGTAATCATCAGTGGAGACCTTAATCATCCAACAATTAACTGGAAAAACTACTGTTTTGTTAGTGGTGGGCCTGATAATACATCCTGTGAAGCATTAACAAATGCCTTCACTGAAAACTACCCAGAACAGATAGCTCGGAACCCCACTCATGATGGAAATACACTCCTGGAAATGGAAAAAAGAACACATTGACACCGGTGTGTCAGACCCACCATACTTGCTCCGGACACTGCGAGAGAGCTGTACAAGCAATGATCACACGCACGGCACAGCGGACACACCAGGAACCGCGGTGTTGGCCGTCGAATGGCGCTAGCTGCGCAGCATTTGTGCACCGCCGCCGTCAGTGTCAGCCAGTTTGCCGTGGCATACGGAGCTCCATCGCAGTCTTTAACACTGGTAGCATGCCGCGACAGCGTGGACGTGAACCGTATGTGCAGTTGACGGACTTTGAGCGAGGGCGTATAGTGGGCATGCGGGAGGCCGGGTGGACGTACCGCCGAATTGCTCAACACGTGGGGCGTGAGGTCTCCACAGTACATCGATGTTGTCGCCAGTGGTCGGCGGAAGGTGCACGTGCCCGTCGACCTGGGACCGGACCGCAGCGACGCACGGATGCACGCCAAGACCGTAGGATCCTACGCAGTGCCGTAGGGGACGGCACCGCCACTTCCCAGCAAATTAGGGACACTGTTGCTCCTGGGGTAACGGCGAGGACCATTCGCAACCGTCTCCATGAAGCTAGGCTACGGTCCCGCACACCATTAGGCCGTCTTCCGCTCACGCCCCAACATCGTGCAGCCCACCTCCAGTGGTGTCGCGACAGGCGTGAATGGAGGGACGAATGGAGACGTGTCGTCTTCAGCGATGAGAGTCGCTTCTGCCTTGGTGCCAATGATGGTCGTATGCGTGTTTGGCGCCGTGCAGGTGAGCGCCACAATCAGGACTGCATACGACCGAGGCACACGGGGCCAACACCCGGCATCATGGTGTGGGGAGCGATCTCCTACACTGGCCGTACACCACTGGTGATCGTCGAGGGGACACTGAATAGTGCACGGTACATCCAAACCGTCATCGAACCCATCGTTCTACCATTCCTAGACCGGCAAGGGAACTTGCTGTTCCAACAGGACAATGCACGTCTGCATGTATCCCGTGCCACCCAACGTGCTCTAGAAGGTGTAAGTCAACTACCCTGGCCAGCAAGATCTCCGGATCTGTCCCCCATTGAGCATGTTTGGGACTGGATGAAGCGTCGTCTCACGCGGTCTGCACGTCCAGCACGAACGCTGGTCCAACTGAGGCGCCAGGTGGAAATGGCATGGCAAGCCATTCCACAGGACTACATCCAGCATCTCTACGATCGTCTCCATGGGAGAATAGCAGCCTGCATTGCTGCGAAAAGTGGATATACACTGTACTAGTGCCGACATTGTGCATGCTCTGTTGCCTGTGTCTATGTGCCTGTGGGTCTGTCAGTGTGATCATGTGATGTATCTGACCCCAGGAATGTGTCAATAAAATTTCCCCTTCCTGGGACAATGAATTCACGGTGTTCTTATTTCAATTTCCAGGAGTGTATATTGGCTCTAATGGCAACAAATAGACCTGATCTCTGTGAGAATGTCCGCATCAAAACTGGTATCAATGACCATGAAGTGGTTGTGGCAACAATGATTATCAAAGTACAAAGGACAACTAAGGCAACCAGAAAGATATATATGTTCAGTAAACTATAAGTAGATAAAAAATCTGTAGTGTCATATCTCAATGAGGAATCCAAAACTTTCAGCACAGCACAAGAGCATGTAGAGGAACTATGGCTCAAATTTAATTGACAATGCACTGGATAGATATGTACCCAGTAGAACAGTTCATAATGGGAAGGATCCTCCATAGCATACAGTCACTGTAAAGAAACTTCTAAAGAAACGGAGATTACTGCATAATAACTATAAAACAAAGCATAGGGCTATAGATAGAGATATGCTGAATAAAATGTGTTTGGCTGTCATGAGAGCAAGGTGTGATACCTTCAGTGACTACTGTAGCAGAATATTATCAGATGGTCTTTCACAAAAACCAAAGAAATTCTGGTTTTATGTAAAGGCTGTTACTATCACCACAATTAGTGTCCAGTCCCTAGCAAATGAGAGAGGAACTGAAACTGAGAGTAGCAGAGCAAAAGCTGAAATCCTGTGTTGAGAAACAGCTGAAATTTTTAAAACTAAACAAAGTTCCATGGCGCGATGGAATCCCTGTCAGATTCTATACTGAATTTGCAGCTGAGTTGGTCCCTCGTCCAACTACAATTTACTGTAGATCCCTCAAACAAAAGTCAGTGACCAGTTCTTAAAAAAAAGCACAGGTCACATCCATCTACAACAAGGGTAGCAGAAGTCATCCACAAAACTACCATCCAATATCCTTGACATCAATTTGTTGTAGAATCTTAGAACGCAATCTGAGCTCAACTATAATGAGGTATCTCAAACTGAATGAGCTCCTCCATGCAAACCAGGAAGGATTCCGAAAACACAGATATGTGAAATCCAACTTGCACTTTTCTCACATGGCGTACTGAAAGCTTTGGATCAAGGCAGTCAGATAGATGCAGTATTTCTTGGTTTCCGTAAAGCATTTGACTCATTACCACACCTACACTTATTTTCAAAAGTACAGTCATATGGAGTATCAAGTGAAATTTGTTACTGGATTGAGGACTTTTTGGTAGGGCTCACAGCATGTTATCTTGAATGGAGAGTCATCATGAGTTGCAGAAGTAGCTTCGGGTGTGCCCCAGGGAACTTTGTTTGGACCCTTGTTGTTCATGTTGTATGTTAATGACCTTGCAAACAATATTAATAGTAAAATCAGTCTTTTTGCAGATGATGCAGTTGAGAGAAGATGCACAAGTATTCAATCAGATCTTGGTAAGATTTCAAAGTGGTGCAGAGATTGACAACATTCTTTGAAAGTTCAGAAATGTAAAATTTTCCACTTCACAAAAAAAAAAAAAAAAAAATATATTATCTTATGACTAAAATATCAGTGAGTCACTGTTGGAATCGGTCAGCTCATAAAAATAGCAGCGTGTAACACTTTGTAGGGATATGAAATGGAATGGTTGCACAGATTCAGTCTTGGGTAAGGCAGGTGGTAGATTTCGGTTTACAGTCTACAAAGGAGACTGCTCACAAAGCATGTGTGTAACTGGTTCTAAAATATTGCTCAAGTGTGTGAGACTTGTACTAAATAGGACTAACAAGGGATATTGACTGTATACAGAGAATGACAGCACAAATGGTTACAGGTTTGTTTGATCCATGGGAGAGCATCACAGACATACTGAAGGAAATAAACTGGCAGTCTCTTGAAGACAAATGTAAACTATCTTGAGAAAGTTTCAAGAACTGGCTTTACATGAAGACTAATATACTACAACCCCCTACATATCGCTCACATATGGATCATGAGGATATGGTTAGAATAATTCGAGAACACACAAAGGCATTTAAACAATCATTCTTCCCACACTTCATAAGTGCATGGAAAAGTAAGAAACCCTAATAACAGGTACAATGGGATGTAACCTCTACCCTGCACTTCTTGGTCGTTTGCAGAGCATTGATGTAAATGTGCATGGATTATAAAAGGTTGTGTAATTTTATGTTGTAAAATTTGACTCAAATTATAATGTTTTGAACATTTACTTTAATCTTTTGTCATATGTTGCATGTGCAACATCATGCTGGATGGTTTTCATTTAAATTACCAAGAAGTAAAATCAGTATCTGAACCCAGAGGAAAGAAATTTCAATGAATAATAATCATCATTGGGACGTCAATGCATCACTATCTTAGGTAAAGCTGATGTTGACCAAGACCATTCTGTAAGTAATGTAAGTGTTAAGCATGAACACACTTCACTTGAAGTAAATTCACAGATGGGTGACTTTTCACGTGAAATGTAAGTACAAACAGATGGTCAACTAACCAATTTCCTTGCTTTATTGTTACAAAATTTTAAAGCAATAAATGACAACATAAACACACAATTTTTTTAAAAAAAATCAGTTGAATAGTAATAGATCTTTGACCAATTATTGGCACAACAGGAAAAACAATCTAAAGATCTGAAAGTACAATCTAGTGAAATGCTAATTTTACATGCTAATTTTAACACATTATCAATCGAGTAAAACACTTTAGCAGTTGATGTTTTGCAATTAAACAAAGAAGTTTAGCATGGTCTTGTGGAAGATGTACAGGCATTGTCTAAACATAAAAACAATTAAAGGGTAATGAAAAACCAGAGCATAAAGTTGATACTTTCATGGGAGAATAGGACACAAGAGTACAAAAACAGTTCAATGATCAGTGCAAGCACATTGTTAATGACTTTTCACAACGATTTTTGCACAAAGACATAAAAATCAATGATAAATTAAATTCTAAATTAGAGTGTGTTGTAAATGATTTTGTAAATGCCGCATGTCAGGGCGACAATACTGGCAAATTCATAAAATCCAAATTAGCTCAAATCAACCACTGACAATAAAGATTTGCCACAATGGCACGACAGAGTAACTGCACAAACAGTACACTTGCAACAAGAATTGTCTACAGCAAGAGTTTAGTTCAAGACACCGCAACAACTGCTAATAGAGTGCATGACACTTACAGCAGACCTACTGCTGCAGATCAATCCCATATGGTACCAAAAGAAATTTCAATAACTTATCACCAAATCGTACATCATATGAAGTGGTGACTGCGCTATCACACTTTCCTGTCTTGCTTGAGGAAAGTTTGCTCAAGCATCGGCAGTTCCAGGTCTTTATACCGAGACAAATACTCCACACCTGATTGTGTTTATATGAGCATTCATAGGTGTTTTACCACAGTCTTTGAGGGATCAGCCAAAGATCCACTTCATCACAGGGTACATACAGGCTGATGGAGACCCTTGGGCCAAGAACACGGCAGAACTCTGTCAAACTTACAAACAGTTTGAAACAGCATATTTATCTAAGTATTGATCAAGATGTCATCAAAAGAGAGATTCAGAAAACAGGTATTCAACCCAAAGCCCTTTCATACTAAACAAGGTAGTCTCCAAAGATACTTTGAGAAATATTTCAAAAAACTCGAGTCTATGTCTCACAAAGATGTATTAAGAATTCTGAAGGCAAAGTCCCTTTTAGATATTCGTGAGGAACTCATACGTGTACCAGAAGACAATCTAGAACATTTTATGAGGTACATGAGAAGAGTAACGACACATATTTTTTACCTACCAACAATATTTTTTCAAACAACAGTATTGTCCCCCTCAAAGTAGTGCCCTTCAGCAGCTATACCCAGCAGAGCAGTTGTTCCCAGACTTGGTAGCAGTGCTGAAAGGCTTTGAAGTGATTTTCTGGCTGGTTTAGGGTTTTATGGAGATGTAGTTAAAGCTGTGTTGGAACACTTCATGAGATCTATCATCCAACATAATATCTGACAAATTTACCTTTCTTTTTTAATCTGGTCGCCATTCATTAGAGTAACTCATGAATTAGAGCAGAACATAACTTCCCAAATGACATATGCCTCAAAGGCTCAACATGACATCCAAGAGTATAATACATTTTATTTGCCATACAACCATCTTCTTGTGTGTTTTCATTCTTGGAGAGTGTGGCTACTTTTTGACAGTCAAGCTACCACCAAACTGTGATGCCAAAATATAGAAGGCACCACCCACAACAGGTCAGGCCATTTACTTGTCGCCACACATTGCCGTTTTCTCAAATTCTACACCCCCTGTTTTAATGTCTGCCCATTTATTGTCTGCACATCTGAAAAACAAACACCCATCCACAGCATATGTTCCGCAACTTACTCCCTACTTGATATTTTTCTGTCAAGATCATCTTTTCCTGCACTACACAAGGAATGTGAAATGTCATTTGCCTAAACAGCATATAACACTTGAGCTTCAATAGGTAGGACCTTCAACATGACAATGATTTTCTTTTGAATGTTCTCCAGAGTCTCAAAATGACATCTTTTGAAACATGTTTTTTTTAATTTCAGGAAAAGAAAGATGTCACAAGGACTCACATCAGGTGAATAGGCCGGCTCTGGAACAACAATATCTTCCGAGATCAAAAATTCTGTGATGAAGGTGGCCACATGACATTGGGTATTGTCATGATGCAGTATCTACTTGTCTGCAATGTCCAGTCCCACTTGATTCACCTTTTTCTGAGTCTTTCAATGACATCTTTGCACAACACTTGGTTGACAGTTTCCCCTGGGGGAACAGATCCTTTATGCACAGTACCCCTACTGTCAAAAATGCAAATCAACATTGTTTTGATCTTTGATCTGCTCATTCAAGCTTTTTTGGTCAAGGAGATGTCTCAGTGTACCACTCCTCTCTTTGCCATACTGCCTCAGGATCGTACTCTAAAATCCAGGATTTATCACCTGTTGATCACATGCTTGAACCATTTGTGGTCATTGACATCCCCCTCAAGAAGATCAGTGCACTCGTTTCTCTGCTTCTCCTTCTGGTCACTTGTGAAGTTTTTGGCACCATTTAGGTACAAACATTTCACATATGCAAAACTTCAGTTAAAATTTGATGTACAGCGAAAGTGTTCAAATTTAACAGGTCACTCATCATCCTTTTTGTTAAATGTTGGTCTGATCTCAAAAGAGCATGCAAACACCTGATGTTTTTGTTGGTTTTAAGCTGAAGGTCTCCCTGAGCAACGTTAATCTTCAACATATTCTCAGCCTTCCAAAACTGATCTGTGCCAGCGAAAAACTTGTGCTCTTGATAAGGAATGTTCCCCAAAGGCCTGTTTCAATTAACAAAGGTTACACTCACAGACTCTCCAATTCCAACATAAGACTTGATGGCATAAAATTGTTCTAAATTCTATTGTTCAATTTTTGTAACAAACAACAAAAACACAAACTTCACTGCTGACACTTTCAAAAACCATATGTTTGCTGTACGGAGCTGAAACTTGTACAGAGCATCTGGACTGGTCTACACAAGTAGAACACGACAGTGTTGCTAGATCGCTTGCAGTGTTGTCAGCCTCATTACTTCTATCACACAACTCTTATTCTACTCTAGTTTCTATCTATCTTATTCATGAAGACAATGAGCTCTGTAACCACAACAATAATGACCACAATAGCAGCCCGCAGACAAGTTACCTGCACATGCACACTCATACCAGCCACACTAATGGCTACCGCGTTGCTCCAGTGACATCATCTCCTATGTCACCCAGACAGGATGCACATAGTACAAACCACTGTCCAAAGAATTCAAATCGTAATAACAGAAGGAGATTTAGTAATAATTGTTACTGCCCTGCTTACTAAGGAAATGGGGATGGGCAAAGTTTTAGAAATAACAATAACTGTTACTGGAATCCAAGTAATGAAATCCAGAACCAAAGAAACGTGGCAATACTTGCCCACAAAATAGTTACATATAACATGGTCCGCCTGACACTAGTTTGACAATATCAAGGTCATTTGGTGAACATTGTTGAAGTTACCAATAAGCCACCACAAACTACTGTACTGAAGCTTCTTCATTCTAATTCCAACCTCATTAAGCCCTCCAATGGCAGTTGTATCATGGGGTGGGGAAAATCGAGGCAGTCATGTCAATTTATCACAGTATAATGACGGAACTGATATTGTAGATGAGGTAACTATGGATCAACATAAATGTACTATTCATATACAAGTTCTAGAGCAAGCCCCGATACACCACATGGTGAGAAAAATTCCTACCAGAATAGTATTAGATACAGGTGCCTCTAGTGTTGGAACTCTAGATGCTAAGTCACAACCCATCAAGTGGCAGACACAAGTACATGTTGTCAATGGAAATGGAGCTGTGGTACACCTGTTCCTAATTTTGAAAGGTCTTGTGTTCACTTGTTTGCTGGGCATCGTTTTTCCGAGAAAAGGACATAAAATTTGACTTTTCTTTGAGTAAGTGCTATTTATGCATTGAGGGCACATATATTGAAATTGACTTATTACAAACATGGTAAGTACTACCAGGGAACTAAAACAATTTTTTTGAAGGCAAAGAGTGCACCTGAAGATAGTTTCTCAAATCATTACGGTGAAAATGGCAATAACAAAACATAAGACAATTGAATCTCCTTATATCAAGGAAAAACAACAGATAGAATTAAGTAACATACTTTTGAAATACTTAGAGAAACGTAGTATAATAAATATGTGTGTTTACCACATGGATGTGATGTTGCATGACACACTTTACCATAAATCTTACTCCATTCTGTGGACAAAATGAGGAGCTGTTGATTGAGAAGTAAAGTAAATTCAAATCTAATAGCCAAGAATGTGTAGTTCTGAATGCATATGCCACTAATAAAATAACTGTGCCAGTTCACGTGTAACCTGATAATTTAGAAGCAGTATGCTATTGGACTAGCTCAGATCTCCTCTGTTCCCATTGGTAGGTCCTATTGTCAAATGAATATAGTAAATACATGGCTTTCGCCCATGCTGGCAGAATTTATCAATTTTGTGTTTTGCCATTCAGACTCAACATAAGTTCTGGTGTATTTATCATGGCTCTAAACAAAGTTCTAGCACCTGATGTACTAAACAAAGCAACGTTATATGTCGACAATATCCTGGCTGCAATTGCTACTTGGGAAGAACACCATGAGTTACTGGACAGAAAATTATGTAAATTTTCGCAGACTGGAGCGACAGTTAACTTTCAGAAATCAAAATTTGGTTATGAGGAAATTAAATTTTTACCCTTTGTTGTATCTCCGCAGGAATACTACCTGATCCCGATAAACTAAGTGCAGTGAAGAGTTTTCTGGTTCCAAAAATAAAACAGCAATTGAAAGCATTTCCTGGTCTCTCCATTTTTTCACCATTTTGTTCCTGGCTAGTTCATTAATAGTCCAGCACTGTTGAGTTCATAAAAGAAGAATGCTGGTAAGGCAATGTCCAACAGATTTTGATGTGATAAAGAATGCTTTAGTAAATTATAAGATCCTATTTCATTCTGACATGAATACAGATTATTCTATTGCCACAGATGCACCCTTTTCAGGAATGGCTGTTTGTTGTTTCCAATGCCTGGAAGAAACAGTAAAACTGAAGTTAACATGTTTAGTTTTGACAGCAGGGCACTTCAGAGTGCAAATGCAGATATTCAACTATCGAGCAGGATGCTCTAGTGGGATAGTGGGCGTTCAAGAAATTCAGCTATTACGTTTATGGAAGACATATTACGGTGTTTTGAGAATACCATGCTCTGAGCTTTTTGATAACCTGTGAGTCGCTACATCCTAGGATTAAGAGGTAGAAAACTTTTCCTCAGGAATATGGTTTTGAGACAAGCCTTGTAAAAGCTAAGAACAATGTTGTAGCTGAAGCTTCATCACTTCTACCACAAGGACTGGCTCAACATGGCTACATTGCAAGATGCAGATCCAAGGAGGAATAAAATAAAGACTCTAGTTACACAAAATTCAACTGAGAAAATTTTACAGCATTACAGAACTCAAAACAGCACATTATTTTACAGATGTAATGTTTGTGATGATAACTGCTGCGTGTGCATTCCTTATGCTTGTAGAATCACATTAGTTTGGCATACACATTATGTTTGGAGTCACTACAGTTCCTCAAAAGAAAACTGAATTTATATTTCTACTTTCCAAATATGTGAAGGTACATTGAACAACTATTAAGAGATTGTCTATTGTGTTGGAAGGCAAAACTTAATAAATGCTGTTACACAGAATTACACTCCATCTTGTACAGTATTGTATTGTATGGAACTGGGGGCCTTGAAACGACGGAGAGGCTTCGTCCCACTGTAGCCCTCAGTGGTACACAAGCCCCACACAACCACACAACACAGTACAACAATCCACTCACCCCACACCAAACCCTGCATTATTATGCGGTTTGGCCTCCAGTGGACCACCTTGGGAATGTCTCACACCAGACAAGTGTAACCCTAATGTTTGCGTGATAGAGTAATTATAGTGTGTGTGTGCGTGGAGAAGTGTTTGCACAGCAATCACCGACATAGTGCAACTGAGGTGGAATAAGGGGAACAAGCCCGCATTCACCAAGGCAGATGAAAAACTGCCTTAAAAACCATCCACAGAATGGCCGGCACACAGGACGTTGGCACTAATCGGGCACACTCCATATTACCAACACACCCACCACAAATCATGTATCTTGATGTTACCGGCCAATGCCCACTGCACGAGTTAGTTTTAGGTACTTAGTAGCTCTATATGATCTTTTTTTCAAAGTATAAAGCCTAGTAGCTCTATATGATCTTTTTTCAAAGTATAAAGCCTCTACCATTACTGAAATACTCTAACATTGCATAGCAATAACTGGCAACCTATCACATTCCTCATGAACAATGCGTCGAACTTTACACGCAAGAAATGGGAAGATTTTTAACAAGATAATAGCATTAATCAATACATTCTGATATCCTGGTACTGGAACTTCCTGGCACATTAAAGGGGATGTAATGGACTTCGGTCCAAAAAATCGATTTTTCAAAAATATTATTTTATTTATATCCACATTTTAATCTATGTTGTGTGTTAAATTGATGAACTCTGCACTGGCAGCCACTCCCACCTTTTCCGACATTTGGGAAACTGCTTCCTTCAGCGGAATTTTTGTCAGTGTGAAGGCTATTTTCTTTCGGTATCTTTGGCTGACATCTGTATCTCTGGCTGGCATATCTTTGCCTGAAAACTTTCTTCCATGTGGTTTATTTACGTTTTGACAATACTAACACATATTAGAAGGTAAAAGGTGGAAGGTTGAATTTGCAAACCTTTACGTGGAAGTCAAGATTTATGCATAATGGGTGATGGAAATACTGTGTTTAGGAAACGGAGGTTTCATGGAAATCGGTTTACCAACAAAATGGAGGAAGCAGCTCAAAATGAAGAACATAAGCTCTCAGCTTCAGCATTGAAACTTGAGACAGGAGGATTGCACAGGTGCATGAATGACGATGATATGGATTCCTCTGGATTCAGAGTTATTGATTTACAGCTTCTCTACCAGGCTATAAAGTTTCCATGTTCATGTGTTAGCCGTAAAAATATGGAATGCATGACTGCTATTGAAGAAAGAAGAGTGGGAATAGCTTGTGATTTTAAATTAATTTGTAATTCATGTGGCTATGAATTTTCATTTTCCTCCTCCGAAAAATTGACACTGGTACCTATGAAAGGAATTTTAGGTTAGCATATGCCCTGAGATGCCTTGCATAGGGCAGGGAAGCAGGTAATTTATTGTGTGGTTTTCTGAACATCCTTCCATCTTGTGCAAGGTTTGAAAAAAATCAATAAAGAAATGTCCGATGCTGTGTGCGATACAGCCAAAGTTTCTATGGAGGAAGCAGTGGAGGAATTGGTTGAAATAAGCCAAAAAGAAATAGATCCTGGGGTAGATATTCATAACAGTGAATCTCCTACAAATGTTCTGACCTGTGTGTGCCTGTAGATGGGACCTGACTGAAAAGGGATCACGCATCTTTGTATGGAGTTGCATCTGTTATTGGTATTGACTCAGGTAAAGTTTTAGATGTCTAAATACTGTCACCAGTGTGCAACAAGGAAAATGTCCAACAATGAAGACAGTGAAAAACTGCCAAGAAAAACATGCACTAGCTTGCTCTAAAAATTATAGTGGCTCAAGTAGGGGCATGGAGGCTGCTACAGTTGTGAGGATGTTCTCCAGATCTGAGGACCAGTATGGTTTTAGAGATGTTAGAGATACAAAATACCTTGGTGATGGGGACTCCTCTTCGTTCAAAGCTGTAACAGATAATAATCTGTGCAATACAACAATAGAAAAGTTGGAATGTGTTGGCCAGATCCAAAAGAGGCTTGGTGGTACGCTTCATCGCTTGCTGAAAGTGAAGAAAGGTGAAGTACTAGAGGATGGTAATCCACTAGGAGGAAAAGACAGGCTTACTCTGAAAGAAACTGATTCTCCTCAGTTATTTTATGGGAGAGCTATCAGGAAAAACACACATAATTTAGAGGCAATGAGGCGTGCTGTGTGGGCACAATTCTTTTTTTTTTTTCAGAAACTATCCACTGACCAAACACCAATGCACAATCTGTGTCCGAAATATGATTGGTGTAAGTTCAACAACAGAAATAAGCTGTATTCGCACAAACACTCATTACCAGAACCAGTTATGAATGCAATCAAACCCACATTCAGGTTTCTTGCAAAACCTGATTTATTGAAGAAGGTATTCACGGAAAGGCACAAAATGCAAATGAAAGCCTCAATAATTTAATTTGGATTAGACTCTCAAAAAGAACATTCTGTGGACTTGAAGCACTCAAAATAGGTGTATATGATGCAGTTTAATGTTACAATAACGGAAATAATGGCAGAACTGAAGTGCTGAAGAGAGTTGGTATAGATCCTGGTGTGTTTACAACAAAAGCATTTTACACCATCAACAAGAGCAGGGTCAAGAAAGCTAACAGATCAATGTCTTACCTACAAATACGGGCCAGGCAGATTAGAACAGGAGAAAAGAGAAACCTGGAGGATGAGTAGTATCAGTATGGAGGATTTTAAAATTGAGGTAAGCTTATTACATGTATGAGAAGAAAATCTTTGAATCTCATTTCTCTGTTTAACATTTTTTACATTATTAGAAACCTTTTCTCAAAAAGTATATGCACCAATGCTATGAAATTTTCAGGAACTGTTCGCAACGTATTGCTGTCTCCCTGGAACTAAAAAATATGAGATCCTGCAATTACATTCTGATTTTTAGATGATTGTACATAGAAAAAAAGTTAATTTTGGCTGTGCAAAATTAAAAACTCTGTTAATGATACAATTTGTACTATAAACTAATAACTGCAGGACACTACAATACACATTTCAGATTAATTGCAGGATTAGAATTTTTATAAAAAAAAGACAACAAAATTCAAATTTATGGCAAAATATTAATACTGTATATTTTATTAAATTTTTCTGTTAAAACACGGCTCTTTTGCTTTACACATGCAAAATTTTAGATTTGTACATTAATAAATATGGCTGTAATGATTTTTGAAATTAATGTTCACATTTTCCGTAACTTCTCCCCTTACAACTGTGTGCTGGACCAAGACTCGAACTGAGGACCTTTGCCTTTCTTGGGCAAGTGCTGTACCAACTGAGTTACCCAAGCACGACTCACGACCCGTCCCCACAACTACTCCTCTGCCAATACCTCGTCTCCTACCTGCCAAACTTCACAGAAGCTCCTCTGGAAGAAAGGATATTGTGAGACTTGGTTTAGTCACAGCCTGTGGGATGTTTTCAGAGTGAAATTTTCATTCATCAATGTAATAGAATTGAAGTACTTTATTGTCACCAGTGTCTGAGAAAATACCTGCATGTATACTACTAATGATTGTGTTTGTTCTGCAGACTGAGGAAGCGTGGTGTTTTTTATTGTTTTTCGTTTTTTCCCCCCTCCTAATGAACTGTGTTTGAAAACTGAGGTAAAAAGAAGAGGAAACCAATGCTTTTACACTCATCAAAAGCAAGTACCAGGCTGTAAAATACTATAAATAATCTTGCAGTATCTATAACAAATATTGTTTTATTCACTGAACAGATAAGTGGAAGACCAAAGATTCTATGAATTATTACACGAGACACTATTCCTGTAAATGAAATTACTTTACACCTTGTCCTGCTGTGTGTACGGTGTGCTGAAATGTGGCATGAACAGGAATATGAAATAAGAAACACTGAAGTGTAAAGCTAGAAAATATATTTATGAAAGAGACTCGTGTTTTCCTTTGACTGAGTCTGAACAATAGTTTTAATTTTTCTTAAGTATTCATTACCTTTATATTAGTGAACAGTTATTATGAGCATGTGCATTATATTACCCTTTAAGTTATACTTGCAACTTAACTGTCATTTAACCATGACCCTGAACTAATTACATGGGCTTTCAAGATAAATATCAAAATTGAACCATAAATATTTCTGACGGAATTAATATCTCAGGTGCAGGTGGCCTATGTTTTACTAAGTTATGTTCATGAGGTGAAATTCTTGGGCCTAGATGAGGTGCTGATTAGATACCTTTAAGTAAATAAAAATTTGTCAGTAATGACAATGGACGAATATTTCAATGAAACGTTGTTCATATGCTAAGTAACAATGCTCCTTTGACTGGGCTGTTTTTTATTTCCAGTTTGCTTTGCGTGTATTTTCACATGTACGCATGTCTTTGCTCTGGTGGGTGCAGATGGTTCTACTTTCGTGACATAGGTAAATGCTTGCTGCTTACCAATTTGAAGATCCAATGTACAAAGGGTGTTAAAAAGTTTTGCACAGTCATTTCTAATTGTTTTATTTTTTGCAGGAGGAGAATGAAATTTTTTGTGAAGATACTTGGAACATTTAGCTATAAGTTGGTATATAAAATTATTTTCTTTTATTTACAGGTGAGCCATAATGGTCCATGAAGTAGATGTCAGGTTGCGACAACGGTCGGTGATGGAGTTCTCTTCAAGACTGTTAATGACTCTACCACATCGATTCACAGGAAGTTGCTCCCTGTTTATGGGGAGGACACAGTGGATCGCAGCAGTATCCAGCATTGGATGCAGAGGTTTAAAGAAGGTGATTTCTCTACTGGACAATCCACGATGCGGTAGACCATCGAGTGAGTGATGTGAATAAGGAGACCATTGATCAAATCATCCAAAATGACAGATTTGTGATGACACAACAGCTTGCTGAAATGACTCGTCTGTCATTGGGTAGTTGGGTAATGTGGTATCACTGATACAGTCACTAGGGTACAGAAAAATCTGTGCACATTCGCTGCCTACATTATTGACAAGAGAAATGAAAACGATGAGAAAGAATGTGTGCGATGGTCTTGACAGCGTCATTACCCAGGATGAAACATGGTTGTTTTTGTCCGAACCTGAGAGCAAAACCCAATCCAGGGAGGGGCGTCATCTGGGTTCCCCTCAGAAGAAGAAACCAAGACTTTCACGAACAGCAGGCCGAAAGGTGATGGCCTCCTCCTTCTGGCATCAGTGTGGTGTCATTTTCATTGACTTTTTGGAACCTGGTTCCACAATTAACCGAGACCATTACTGTTTGTCATTGGACAATCTGCAATGTGCCATCAAGATCCACAGACCACAACTTCAGTGTCAGCTCATCAGACAACACCATGACAATTCCAAACCCCATACAGCCCTTATGACGAGGAGAAAATCAGGAAAATGGACTGGAAAACTGTTTCTTATCCTCCCTACAGTCTGGACTTGGCTCCATCTGACTTATACCTCTTTGGTCATCTGAAGGCCCACCTGCGCAGTAAAACATTTGATAGTGAGAAAGACCTTATTTCCTGTGTCAAACGGTGGTGTAAAAGTCAACCTCCAGAATTTTACCAAAGTGAATTTGCAGCATGGAAAGAACGTTGGGCCAGATGCGTCACAGCTGATGGAGGCTACACTGAATAGGCTCAATGTATAGCTAAAGGTTCCAAGTACGTTCACAAAAAATTTCATTCTCCTCCTGCAAAAAATAAAAAATTACAGACAACTGTGCAAAACTTTTTGAACACCCTTTGTAAATATTCCTATAAACGACATGGAAGAAATATAGAAATGAATATGAGACATTGATTGCTTTACATAAATGCAATGAAAATATGTTAAAATTTATGACTAATAACAAGATCCACTAAGCCAAATGAGACTTTAACTGTGTAATGTACGTAAAAAGTTTGCAAA
Source organism: Schistocerca piceifrons (assembly GCF_021461385.2). NCBI lineage: Eukaryota > Metazoa > Arthropoda > Insecta > Orthoptera > Acrididae > Schistocerca > Schistocerca piceifrons. Next base: position 987,545,144 of record NC_060138.1, on the reverse strand, counting down.
CTAGAAACTCTAACTTAAAGTTTTAGCGATGTTTTAGCATGTTTCAAGAACCATTATATGTATGTGACTGGCCAAGAAATCTACAGAAGACATACCATATGAGTGAAATTCTGTTTCTGGCATGCATCATAGTGTATAATCAGAAGACTTTGCAATACAGGTTCAAAAAGAGAAAGTGAACACTTTGCACATCAGGATTTGATCCTGAGAGCACCTGGATGACTGTGATTCAATGTGTGGTATAGGGATATCCTTGGAACTGATACAAGGGAATCCATACAGACACGAGCATGTGAACACATTGTACACATTACAGTTGCATAGACTGACTGTTGAGTCTGTGCGCAAGTGATTTCCTCAACAATCCCCATTATGCAGTACAGACTTGGCTGTCAAGACAAACAGTGGCAAACACAGTGTTGTTACAAATTTCAAATGAAGTGAACAAAATAAAAACAAAATAAAAACAAAAATAAAAACTCAAAGTAGACACAAATTATACCTAATGTAAAGGCTTGTGACATATTACATTATCCAGACGTTTATTGTGTTGTGCAGTTACTATTAAACTTATTAAGTTGCTCTTCCCAATGAAATATATAATAGATTATAAGAAACCCACATCCCTTCATGATACTGTGTGGACCTCTTAGGATATATGTAAATAAGTATGCATCTATCTTCATGTTGTTCTAGACTGTTAAGTTTTGTACTTATGTACTTAAAACTTTCATTTCAGCGCAACCATTATGAGTTGTGAAAAAGCATCACTGATCCTGCTGTACAACTGTTTCATGGTTCTCGTCCTTGTGGAAGACCTCATGACTATCTGAATAATGTCCTTGTTGAAACATGACATCCAGTGACAGTATGAACACAAAATTTTTTCTCCTGGATCTAGCCTCCTAAGTGGAACTGTCCATCAACCTCTATTGTCTCCTGCCACCTGATATCCTTGGGCATATACTTTACTTTTCACGGAACAATGATAAAAGAGCCTACACCAGTCAGTCTCATATATCTGAACAATAAGCTTGTATGAGAAATGTCAAATCAACAATCTACTTAAACTAAAGAAAGAAAACATTTTGCTTTCTACACGACCATCCTTTATTTAGATCAATGAAATAAATGTATCTGTTAATTCATGCATATGACATAATGTATTGTGCGTCATTTGAATTTAAAGAGAAATGAAGTTGTGCGTCATTTGAATTTAAAGAGAAATGAAGTTAAAGTGAAATTATTTGTGACAGATTATAAATACTATGGAATGAACATATGTTAACTAGTTACTTGTAGAATGGCATTGTCAAGTTAGTAGTGAAAAATTGTGCGATCCCTTTCACGGAGGCTGTGTGATCCCACACTTCATAATCATCCTCACAGTTTCCCGATCTCAAAGATAGCGTGAATTTTATATGAGTATGTACTCTGCCTGTATTTCATTGGTTGCTTGTTTCGAAGACAAATGCTGGTGCCTCAGCAGTGACTTCCGTTCTCTTGGTTGGTAACTTTCCTCCAGATCAAACAGATTTTAAAATGTTGCATCATTTTATGATGTATTATTTCACTTAAATTACAATGCTATGAATGTGTACTTTAATCATTTGTAAATTGGTTCATTCCTTATCCTAATATGATTTTTAAATACTTTTCAGCAAATTATTCAGAGCAATTATTCCACATTGGTCATCTTAATATGATGATGCCATTGCTCAGCAGCCATTGTCATAGTTTTGCTACTGTCGTGGTTTAAGGCATATTGCACAATCAATGTTAGAACTCATCTTCACTCAGAAGTTAAATTATAAAGTCCGATTCCTTTTTAGAGCATTGTTTTATTACACACTCAATACTGATAACAAAATTTTTAATTATCTTTTCATGGTCACGCATTATCACGTCAAAGTTGTACCGTCAATATGGGCTTCACTGATTCTGATTGTGCTGCCATCAAAATTATAATCATCCCTTCTCACTTTTACTTATCTTATTTTCCACAATTAATATTAAATAAAATTACATACAGAGGTGGCATGATTATACTGCCTAGTATGTGCAACACTTCTGTCTGAAGAGTCACAGAGTCCATCAATGGGAGGGATATATTTTTCCATCATCAATAGCGTTTGCGATTTCACAAACATTAAGAGAATCTTCAGCTTCAGATTCACCATCTGACATTGAAATCAAATATTTTACAATTGCTCAATCAGACAAACCATGCCTTGGAAATGACATTATAAAGCAACTAAAGTGTTGTCAAAACCAACAGCGCCACTTGAGCAACAGAGCTTCCTTCCTCATTAACAAATGATCTGCTGAATGCTATAAATCAATCTAGTAAGAGTTCATTGAACTACTTTTCAGAATGGTCCTAAATGCTTAATTCTTGCAGAAATGTACCTCACAAATATTTATTAAAATTCATAGAAAATAGAAACTGTAGAACAAACCATTTACAAGAAATAATTGTACTAAAGCAGAGCACCTTAAAATGATGGGTGTGATTCTTCTAGTGTTAAATTGAAATCTCCACCCTGTTTTAACATCTTTATTTTGATAGACTTCATAATTACCCCGTCACAGAAACCTGAGATTTGCACCATGATACGATACTGGTCTCATCATATTTTCTTTCATGATTATATTCAATATAGTGCTCACTGTCAGTTGATTAAATGGTTATTTAAGTTAGGTGTGTTGCTGATGTTCCTTGCCCTCTCCTTGAGTGTTCGAAGTAAGATGTTGCAGCACACACAGATGTATTACACATAGAATTTAGCTCCGGAAATTTTTATCACAGAACAAAAATGCTGTTTCTTGTATTTCTTAGCTTTCAGATATCTCATTACCACTCTCCTTCTCATTTATCACAGACACAATCAATCATCCATATCATTATACATTTCTAATTGAAGCATGACGGGGATGCACACAGTACCTAGCCATATATGTAGATTTTTTGTGATCAGTTATACGAAGCACTGGTTGTGAAACAGAAAGGGTGTGTGTTATAAGATGAGTGTGGGACTACGTACAATAAGTCAATAACATTTTATTTGTGACAAAACATAAAACTGTGTCTCAGAGTCTTCTTTAATAAAATCCCAAAACACTATACTTATATAGTACATTAAAAATAATTCATCCTTTAAAAATATTAAAATGCTGAGCAAAATCTCTTTCAATATAAAAAAGTTTACTTGGACATGCTACCTGCACAAATTTACATGAGAGCCATCAACATAATCTGTATTATATACATTCTCTCAAACCACCGCCTCCTCCCCCTCCCTATCTCAAACACACACACACACACACACACACACACACACACAAACAAACAAAATTATTATTTGGTTTCATGATACAAAAAATAAAATCCTTTAAACAATACATGGCAAGTATATTACCACAGACTGTTGTATACAGTCCTCCATGAAAAGAGAGACTTCCCGAAACTACAACATACGTGCGATTAACTGAATTGTAATAAATATTCATACCAAATTTTAAGTTATCTTGAATAAGTGTGACCTCTTCAGATGAAAATTCTTTGAGAAACATTTGTACATATTTTAAGGAAGACATTGAAATGTCTGAAGCTCAGCTTCTTTCACCATCTTAACACCATTATTACAACAGCCTTCACCAATATTGTAATTCACTGTCAACAACCATCTGTGATGTCAGAAAACAGAAAAGAGCTCTCTCATTACCTATATCTTAAAACCATACAAAATACAGTTACCTACCAAAACTGAATTCCATATTCAACTATCTACACATCACAGTTTTCCACAATTATTTTATCATTTAGCTGTATCAAAATATTCAGATAAATAAAAAACAACAAAACTTGTACAAAAGTCAAATAACACATTACACATACATTTATGGTATCTCTTCAGAACTCATATTTATCACAATCCAGTGACACTCTTATCAAACATCAATACAAAAGATTTTACAAAAGTTATAAACTGTGCCTCCGCAAATATGAGGTGCTTAGATACCAACAGACAAAATATCAACAGAAGTATCAATTAAAACTGCAAACTGTCAAAATACTGGCATGATTTATCACAGATTTCTGTATGTATTAATTACAAAAATTAAATTTCCAAAATAAATTCTTTCAGTTCTTATTATGTTTGTATTAAACATTGCATCTATTCCCAAGACTGAAAATCAACTATTTTCTTTTTGTGGCATGTAGAAGAAAATTCTTTAAAACAGTATTCCAAACCCTGGCCAGTTTCCTTGTATAAAGTGAGTGGTTGCATGAGCTTTTGTATTTTGCTTGTTGGCTAAGAAAATGACAGACTCAATTTCTGTAACAAAGTGCCTAAAAAAAGGAATGTGGAACAATTATCACTTATGAGCAAATATTACTTTGCTCAAGTGGCTCATTACAAAACAAAGCTTGTGAAATGATAAATGCAAATTTGTATTAAAATATATACACTAGTTTCAGAACTGATCTTTTGAAAAATTAAATCTTTTTCTACAAAATTAAAACCTGAATAAGCCAGGCTCAAAGTTATCACAGAGACTTTCACCAGGACACACAATGAAGTGCTAATGGTACGTTTTGAACAGCGCCTGCTATCAAAATTTTCAAAATAATGAGCCTACATAGGAGAAGAATAGGTGCTTCCTGTCTTTGTGTCAATAAGGACCTTAGCAAGTGCTTTGGAACTCTCCAGTCCATACACATCAAGAGGTTTCCTGTTTATATCTGCAATCCTGTAGAACAAAAAGCTTTCCTTAATTAAAAAGCAGTAGAAAGAAAGCAAAGCATTAATCCATCAATATGTGAAAGTCCAAAATTACTTCAATACACCACATCACTTTGCACTCACCAGCCCCCCGAAACACGATGTAGGAACTTCCAATATGACGGTCTAAGATTGTTTGGTTCTACCACTGCAGCATGAAATAGAATTGCAGTGGACAAACAGTAAAGGAGTATTGTGGCACCTGGTAATTCTGGCCACCAGCCCTTGTCTACCCCATTCCTATACATTATCTGGAACAAAAAAGTACAACAGCAGATGCATCTCTCCAAAGGCTTCTGCAGACATATACATCATTTCATTAGCTCAGGTGTCATGACTTGAATACTTAGATACATGGACCACATGACGTGTCACATAATAAAGAGTCTCTTTCCATCTCATCCCATCCAGTAAGACTCCCCTGACCCAGAGTTCTGGACAATTTTTCCTAAACCTCCCCAGTCCTTTTCCTACACCCCTTTTCCTCACCCCTCAATCCTTCTGCCAAGTGAAGGAGCCACTTGCTCCGAAAGCTTGTAAACTTTAATACCTTTTATATGTGTGTCCTCTTGCCACCACTTGGTGGGGTAGCTTTTTTATCTATCCAAATACATTGTATTTTCAACAATACAGAGATATTCTTTCATCATTAAATTCTACACAATAGCACTTACTCCCTTTGCCCATATCTGTAACATAAAGTGTGTTCATTCTAATTAATTTTTCACCTCATTTGTTTCATCTAAAAGAACTAACTAAGAAACTTCACACAAAATATGAGAACAAAGGTCCACTTGCAGCTCTCACAGCCTTACTTCTGTCAGTGCCACTTTCACAACTTCACAAAAGTTCTCCTCCATACCTTGTGGGACTTGCATTCCTGGAAGAAAGGAAGTCTCATAACAGAACACACTCTGCCACAGAGTGGAAGATTCATTCTGGAAACAACTGTCTAGGTTTTGACTAAATTATTTTTCTGCGTTACCCTCACTTCCAGGGATGTGAGCCATAAGATTAGCAGGACAACTTCTGTGAAGTTTGATAAGAAAGCTGTGAATATAAGTCATTAGTCACGCCTGGATTTCTGAATTGGTAAGAAGACAGCCCCCAAAAGACAAGGTTCAAGGTTTGAGGTTTGAGATTTGAGTTCTAATCAGGAGCAGCTGCTAGGAACTTTCATAACAGCACACACACTGCTGCATAGTGAAAGATACATTTGAAGTTAGGTTTGGATGAAAACTATGTGCCATTGCATAAAAATTCTTTCCTCAGTATACCACAAAATGTCAGCTATGAAATATAAACTGTGTGCTCATCATTGACTGATTATCAAAACAATTGTTCCCTGATGTTTTGAAAGCTTCTACCAATCCGTCCCATCCCATCTCTCTTTAGTGGTTAGCATATCAGCCTCTCCTCGTTGATTCTGCGGAAAATCTCCACATTTCTTATCCTAATCATTCTAATTCATTTCTAGCATCCATCTATAATATCACATCTCAAGTACCTTAATCTTCTTCTTTTTCAGTGTTGTCTCAGGAAAGGGGATTACTGCTGACTAGTCTGACCCCACAATCACACAGAGCAACAGCAGTTTCAGTAAAAACATAGCTTCAGAAAAAATAATTGTCCCTATTCGGATGGCAGTTGTGACTTTACTACCTTCTGGTAGTAATTGCCATTAGGCTTATGCCCTAGAAAGGGCCATTTGGACTCTGAGTCCTTTCAAGATTTGAATAAGGTCTTGCCAGTTGTAGATTTGTGTTTAAATGCAGATTAAAGCCATTTCTCTTTGACAATCTTATCTGTGTCAGAAACTCTCACATACAGTTAGTTACACACCTGTAAACGATCAACACTTGACTTACATTCATGAGGTACAGAGTTCAAATCCCCTTTTCACTATCAAGATTTCGTTTTTCCATGATTTCCCTAAATTACTTAAGGCAAATGCTAAAATGGATATGTTACAACTGCTTCTGTTCCCCACCCTTGTTCTAACTATTGCTATGTTTCTAATGACTACAAAACTGCCAGATCGTTAGACTGTAATTTTCTTTCTTTTTACAAATGGTCATCAAATACCAATACTTCAGATTCCTAGATATGCATAATTGTTATCCAGATGAATATGACAGTTCTCATCGAAATTCATACTGTAAATATAATTTATGGGTCACGTAATCAACAAACTAACTCATTCAGCATCTTTGAAACTGGTGATGTTAACAGTTAGCGCTACACAGTTGTGAACAGGGTGTGTAATATAAATCAGCCAACAAACTACACTGGATGTCTTAGCCCAGAGTACTTGGCAACTGTTATACTGTCAGGCACCAACTTCGCCTTATCCTGTCAGTAAGTCTAATTTTCACTTGTACTACATATTTTTCCATCTTTCTGCTATTTGCCTTTTAACCTCTTACTCCAACTGCTGACCCATTTTGAGAATTTTTTGTCTGTACCATTGACACAGTCTCACAGTATTCTACAGATCTTGTGCTGTCTACCAACTAAAATATACGCAATATGCCAAGTGGTCTAATTTCAGAAAAATTGGACTTTGTTGAAATTTTGTGTGAACTTTCACATATGTTTCAAATGAACAATACTTGCAGAGATATAGTCATTTGTTAAACCCCATAATGCAATTATTAACAGTGCACCCACGAGTTTTCAGCAAATTTGAGACGTAACATCTCCGGCAATATTTCCTTGAAAGAAACAAAGCTAGGTCTTCTTATAAAACTTTTTGCACTCTCTTAAGCAAAATAATAAAGAAAATATTATCCTCAGTGATACGCATTTGGATAATTTGAAGCACAGTCGGTTGAAAAAACAGATGCTCGAAATAAATGTGGAGTTTAGCTTTTTGTATATTCGGATGTAAGGGCGGGATATACCTGAAGCCACTCACTTAATAACTTTTCAATGCAAGATCTTAGAATATAAAATTTCAGTCTGCTACCACTTTCCAACAGTTTACAGAATGAGGACAAAGTTGATAATTTTTCTAAAAAAAGATAAAAAATGGCTACTTTAACCCACTTTTACAAAAAAGAAAAAAAATTGTCTTCTGTAAACTCTTTTCAACCATTTGCACTAGAAAGATCATGTTCTAAAGCACCTAAAAACTATAATTGATTTTGCAATGCGAGCATGTAAGGTCCTAAAAATTATGAGCCTATAGAATAGGCTCATATTCCACTGGTACTCAATTTAAATCAACATTTTTATTATGTTCTACAATTGTTTAGTAATCTCAGAAGTCCTGATGACTAGGAAATGAGCTTGAGTCAGAAATACTGCAACTAAGTAGTCTTTTTTGTTTTTGTTTTTTTGACATCTCTACAGCATTCACCTCTACAAAATTGTTTTTATAAAAAAACAGTTGGACTATGCAATCCAATAAAAAGCATAATTTTCTCTTTTTTGTGGCACTAATTATTTCAGAGAATCACGTTTGAAAAGTATAATTTTTTTGGGTTCTCTCTTATCAAAATTTTCCCCCAACAATCCCATTAATGACATCACCCAACTGGCAGTTTAAGTTTCCTCATGACATTCTGCCCATAGAAAAAATTCAAGTAGCTTAGGATCCTAAAAGAGAACACTTCTAGCTTTGGCCTCTGACACTTATAGAAATATATCACTGGCTTGGAATCCTGTGTAAAGAAACCATTATCAGGTTTGGGAACCTGTAGTAAGGAAACTCACTCGTGACTGCTGTTGCACAATGTCTCACAATGTGACAGTGGTGTAAAACCAGCAGGCTATTTATATGATGTGTGTTCCAGTTGTTATGCAACAATTTTACTGCTATGGCCTCCAGTGTGTTGCTACTGTGCAGTTAAATTCTGAAGTTTATAACGTATTTGAGATTGTAGTTACAGCAGAAAAACAGACTGAAATATGTTGTGACGAGTCAAGTCAAAAAAAAGGCACCCCTTTTTCAAACTTTCTTGACTTATTTGGAGTTTATTTCAACGCCTAGTCATTGAAACTTTTGATATTACCTTCCCCAGAGAGTATTAAACATTTGTAGAACATAAAAGAATCTGATTTGAGTACCAGTAGAATATGGGCCAATTTTCAATGCACATACAACTTGTTGTTCTTTTTTAGGGCCTTATATGTTCGCATTCAAAACAAAATATGGTTTTAGCTGGTTTAGAACGTGGTCTTTATAATGTTTTTTTTTTTTTTTTTTTTTTTTTTTTTTTTTTTTTTTTTTTTTTTTTTTTTTTTTTTTTTTTTTGTAAAAGTGGGCGTTTTTAGAAAAATTATCAACTTTGTCTTTAATTTGTAAATTATTGGAAATGCTGCAATTCCTTCTGGATATATAAAATGCTAAACTTTTACATTTTCTGAGCAGTTATTTTTCCAGCCAACTTTGCTTCAAATTATCCATATGCAATTCACTCAGGAAATCTTTTTCTGTTATTTCACTTAAGAAAACACAAACAGTTGTACAAGATGACCTCGTATAGTTTCTTTCAAGAAAATATCATGTCTCAAAGTTGCCAAAAACTCACAGATGTACTGTTGATAATTGCACTATGAGTCAAACAAATGACTACTTCAGAAGTACTGAATTAATGATCGTGAAAATTTACCTGTGTTCATTGGGAACAAGTGCAATTGTTCATTCAAATTTTCATCAAAATCTGCAATGGTCATGCGGGAACCTCTAGATCATTTTGCATGGAATGACCCAATAATCTGTAGAACATTTGAGCAGGACAGCTGGATTTGTAAGCTTCCCTTCGGCTAACATACGTAATTTTGGTAATAAGATGCGAATGCTGTTATTTACCTGTGGACATATCTAATAATTTTGATTCAAAACCACGTTTACTAGAAGCATCATGTACACAATGTGTCACTACCATTCCTCTACTGGCAGAAAGATTTTCTTGTTACTTTTGGCCCAGATGTATATAATTTCTCAGAAGGGTTCCTGTTAAATGAATGAGGAGTCAAAGTCACAGAGACACGGCATTTCGAAAAAGCACCATGCAGTCACTATAGTTTTACCAACCAGAACATCCCTATAATTCCGTACAATGCTAATAAAGGGTTTGATAAACAAATGCTTTGCTATACTCATATTTTCACTTTCCTGAAAGTGAGTTCATCACTCTGTGAGCATTTACAGTGGCTCTTTAATACATCCCATAAAAATTCATGAATTTAACTACCATATTGAGTTATTACCTTTCATGGACCACATTCAAGCCAATAACTTTTTACTGTCAGATAAATTATCGTGTTTATCAAGATTGCTAGTGTCAGTTCTTCAGAAATCAACTGTAAGCCATGGATATAAAATGTCTACATTTTCATGTGATTTTTTACGATATAAAAGTCAGTGAGAGAACCAGTGCCTTGGGCAACTGTATCTTGTATGTTAATAATCTACTTCCATACAGACAGTCATATCCTGCTTCAAAAACATTTTACATTTGAAAAATTATTTATACTCTGCTATCTAATCTCAGAAGAGGATGGTCATTGCTTATAGTTTTGTCAACAGTTGCTTGATAAGGTAAACAGAAGTCAAAATCAATATTTAATTACATATCTGGTGATGATACACATGGTAAGTATTAACTCACCTGAACCAGTTTCCACATAATATACAATGCAATAGTATTGTCAGGGAAAAAAGCAAATGCCAGTCCAGCCACTAGTCCACTTGGTATAGCATGGAATTTTGAGTCTTTGTCAAGAAGCCAACGTAATACACAAGAGGTCATCTGGAAACACACAAGTAAATGGCTTTTAGAAATAAATAGTAAAACCACAATAAATAGTAACAAAAATCGCACATGGATGACGCTTTATTTACACATTAAATAGGTTGTACATAACACATAGTCATAATTGTGAGTGGTATATCAACGGACAGATTTTGTTAGACAATAATTTCAGTGTCCTGTACACCATCTAACTACAATACAGAACTGCAATCATGCAAAGCAACTACCAGAAAGGTTAATAAACAGTCAAACACAACAGGAGCACATCCACTATAAGACCAAAATTACTTATAATTAATATCTACCACTATGGCAAATAAACCGTTACTAAACACAAAAGACTGCTGATCTCTCTGAACAATGTGTGCCCCAACTGATCATAAACATGTCAAAATGTCTTGTTGCAGAGAAGTATTCCATTTTACTATCACCTTTTCCCACAATCAAGACATGTTGTTGATAATTCAGACCACATCAGAAGTCATCTAAACATATTCAACAAAAAAATGTTCAAATGTGTGTGAAATCTTATGGGACTTAACTGCTAAGGTCATCGGTCCCTAAGCTTACACACTAATTAACCTAAATTATCGTAAGGACAAACACACACAACCATGCCCGAGGGAGGACTCGAACCTCAGTCAGGACCAGCCGCACAGCCAATGACTGCAGCACCTTAGACCGCTCGGCTAATCCCGCGCGGCATATTCAACATGCACTACAGGGAACAAGTCAAGTGATGTTGGTTGGTTGGTCGGTTGGTTGGTTGGTTGGAGAAGTGACCAAACCACACAGTCAACAGTCCTTCCAACCTTGGATTAACTAAAACCAATAAAATCCCACATTAGAAGAGGGAACTACAATGTCCATAAAATGATAAACTATTGACAGGGAAGGAAGGAAAAGGGCAGAAGAGAGGTGAGAGAAAGAAAGTGACTAATGACAGGGGCGTAAAGGAAGATGCACAGCAGACAAGAGAGATGCTCAAGACATAACTGACCTCATAAGGAAAGGAGTGGGAAGGCAGAGGGCAGGGGTGAACCACCAAGCCCAGTTGAAGCCAATCCAGTCTGGGCAAAGGGGGGCGCAAGACGGCCTGCAGTCCCCTCCATTCACCGATAAGGTGGCAGGTCCCTCCCTTAAATACAGCGATGAAACCCCCATCACGAATAAAACGCAAAACGAGATCTGCTGCTAAGGCGGTGTCAGCCAACACCAGGGGGTATCGAGTCTGGAAAGCTAAAAGTCTGTCGCAGGGCAGCTAAGTTGGGGCAGTCCAATAAGATGTGAGCCACAGTCAACATCAATCCACAACGACAGAGGGGGGGGGGGGGGGGGGGCTCACGACGGAGGAGATAACCTTGACTCAGCCAATTACGGCCTATGCGGAGCCGGCATAGGAAGATAGAGGCCTTTTGAGAGGCCTGTAAGGAGGACCACCACGGAGTTGTAGAATCCTTAATCGCCCTGAGCTTGTTCAGCAAAGAAAGAGTGTGCCATTCTGCATCCCAAAGGCCCAAAACCTGACGATGTAATGCTGAGCGAAGTTCTATTTCCGGAATGCCAATTGCAAGAGATGGCATGGTAGTAGCTAATTTCGCCAGTTGGTCGGCAAGTTCATTGCCAGGAATCCCAACATGGCCTGGGGTCCAAATGAAAACCACCAAGCATCCACGTTGAACAAGGAGAGAAAGAAAGTCCTGAATAGCGATGACTAACGGGTGGTGAGGGAAGCATTGGCCGTTAGCGTGCAAACTGCTCAGTGAGTCACTACAGGTAGTGCAAGATAGTCCTGAGCAGGAGCGAGTGAGGTCCAGAGTGTGCAAGATGGCTACCAATTCTGCAGTAAAAACACTATAGCCATCTGGCAAGGAATGAAGCAAAACCAATGCGGCCAGCAACCATGGAGCCATCAGTATAGATCACTTCTGATCTCCATGTCTGGATAAAGGGGACCATAATTAGGGTGTTTTGGGAAGCAGTGAATGTGGAGTGCATAAGGTATCAGCTGTTGTTAGCGCAAAACTCGCAGTGGTGGAAGGCTAAGTACGGGGCTAGTCCTGAAGACACCAGTCACAAGTCAGACCCCACAGTGGTGGATGGGGTCTAGTATCTGCAACGTCGAAGGCAACGCAGAACCATAAACAGGACTTCCATTGTCTAAACAAGACTGGACCAACACTTGATACAGTCACAGGAAAACAGAGCGGTCTGCAGCCCAGGAGGTATTGCACAGACACCTAAGAACATTGAGATTGAACCAGCACATCCTCTTCAGCTGGCGAGGATGAGGGAGCCATGTCAACCGGGCATCAAAGACCAGACCCAAGAAGTGATAAGTGTCCACCACCTCAAGGGGCTGGCCATCGAGGAACAGTTCCAGATGGGGATGGACTGTACGCCAACAGCAGAAATGCATGAGACACGACTTGGCCGCCGAAAACTAAAAGCCATGGGAGAGAGCCCATGAGTGCGCCCAGCAGATTGCCCCCTGTAGACGGCATTCTGCAGCGCCCATTACAGCGGAAGCGACATAGATACAAAAATCATCAGCATACAAAGAGGGGGCACTGTCGGCCCAACAGCTGTCACCAGACAATTAATGGCTATGAGGAAGAGAGGGACACTCAGCACAGAACACTATGGAACCCCATTTTCTTGCCAATGGGGAATGCTGTAGGAGGAGCCAACTTAGACCCGAAAGGAGCGACAAGAAAGGAAGTTACGGATAAAAACAGGCAGAGCGCCACAAAGGCCCCATTCGTGAAAGGTGAGGATGTTGTGGCGCCAGGCGGTGTCATAGGCTTTATGCAGATCAAAGAAGACTGCAATGACATGTTGCCGGTGGGCAAAAGCCGACCGACCGGATAGCAGACTCCAGGTGGACCAAGTTATCCACTGAAGAGCGGCCACAGCAAAAACCACTTTGAGTCAATGACAAAAGGTCACGGGATGCAAGGATCCAAAACAGCTGCCGACTCACCGTGCGTTCAAGGAGCTTGCAGAGGGTGTTGATAAGGCTAATTGGATAGCTATCCAACTGAAGACGTGGCTTCCCTGGCTTCAACACCAGAACAACAATGCTTTCCTGCCACTGGGTAGGAAAGACTCCCTCATTCCACAGACAGTTAAGAGGGTCAGTACATGATGGTGGCCAGCCACTGGTAAGTGTTGGTGCATTTGGTTATGTATCCGATCCGGTCCAGGAGCCATGTCGCGACAAAGGGTGAGGGCACTGGCGAATTCCCGCTCGCTGAATGGGGCATTATATGGCCCCGAGCAGCGACAAACAAAAGACAAAGGTAGTTGTTCTGAGTGCTCTTTCAGTAGAAGGAACGTGGGCAGATACTGAGCCAATGCCGACGCTTGAGCAAATATGCTGCTATAGAGGCCGGATTGGTACTGATAACACCTTGCACAGAAATTCCTGCAACCCCGGTGGGAGGACGGTGGCTTAAAATTCGCCTGAGTTTCACCCAGACTTGTGAAGAGGGGGTGTGTAGTCGTATGGCAGCTACATATCGTTCCCAGCAAATCCATTTCTGAAATTTAATTAGGTAGTGGGCCTGGGCATGGACTCATTTAAAGACTAGAAGAAGAGCAGTAGAAGGGTGCCACATGAAGTGTTGAAGAGCACGGCGGTGGTCTTTTATGGCTGCAGCAAGTTCCGGAGTCCACCAAGGGACCATCTTCCAGCAAGGGGAACCTGAGGAAGAAGGGAATGCTGAAACTGTTGCTGAAAGGATGGTGGCAGTCAAAGTCCGTGTAGATTCATCAACAGGATGGGAACAGAGGAAAAGGCACCCCAATCAGCCTTAGATATGGCCCACCTGGGAGGGTGACTGAACGAGAGACACTGAAGGAAGGTCAAAACAATCAGGTAATGGTCGATGTCACATACGTCATCGTGGACACCCCACTGAATGTACGGAAGAAGGTTAGGAGTGCAGGTGGAGAGGTCAATGGTAGAGAAAGTGTCATGCGCCATACTAAAGTGCATGGGAGGGCCTGTGTTTAGTAAACAACGCCTGTGTGGGCAGTAGTCGTATGGCTACCCCAAAGAAGGTTGTGGGCATTAAAGTCCCCTAGTAGCAGGAAGGGAGAAGGGAGTTGTTGACAAAGCGTGATTAGAGCAAGGGATGTGGGCGGCCTGTCAGGTGGGAGGTAGAGATTACGGATTGTGATTGGAGTGGCCAGATGGACCCTGACAGCAATGGCTTATAGAGTGGTATGGAGGGGAACCTATTTACTAACAATGTCCTTGCAGACCAAGGTGCAAACACCACCAGAAGCCCACAAGGGGCCAATTCAGTTCCAACAGAAAGCATGGAACCCACAAAGGACGGGTGGGTACGAATTGACATAATGGGTCTCCTGAAGTGCAATACAAGTGGCAGAGTAGAAGGAGAGAAGGGGCTGCAACTCTGGAAGGTCCTTGTTCTTGCGTTTCTGCTTCTTGTCTTGGGAAGGAAGAGAAGTGCAGACTTTAGCGAGGGCGGGCACAGAGTTACACCGGGCAATCTAGGTGCCCACCAGAGGCGGATTGCACTGCCTTTGTGGAGCAGCAGATCGCCTTCAGGGCGGTGCCGGGAAGTAGAGTCCTGGTAGGGCGCTCCAGTACCGGCGGCCGCCGAAGGAGGGGAGCACTTCTCCGGCAGGGGAGGGGGAGCAGCACCTGAAGGGATGGGTATGGGTACTGTCGGGGAGGGGGAGTGGGAGAGGGAGGAGGAGGAGGCTGAAGGCATGGGGTGAATGGGGTGGGGCTGGGAAGATGAGCGGGCAGGAGGGGGAAGCAAAAGTAGAAGTCACAGACATGGGTTGGAGCCTGTCATACTTTTGATGAGACTCAGTGTAGGTGAGCCAATCTAAGTTTTTGTACTCTTGAATCCTTCTTTCTTTCACAAACACCGGGCATGCAGGCGAGTGTGGAGAATGCTGTCCATGACAATATACACGCACAGGCATTCCCCTCATGGGGGGGGGGGGGGCCAACAGTCACCGCAGAGGGGATCAGTGGTGCAGCGGGAAGACAACTGTCCAAACCGTAAGCATTTAAAGCATCTCATTGGTGGTGGAATATAAGGTTTTACATCGCACCAATACACCATTACCTTGACCTTCTCTGGGAGGACATCCCCCTCAAAGGCCAGGATAAAGGAACCCATAGTGGAGCGATTGGAGGTCCTTGCTGCACATGGCAGATAAAATGAACCTCTCGCTGCACGAGGTTAGCCTGGAGCTCCTTGTCAGTTTGGAGAAGAAGAGCTTGGTGGAAAATAATGCCCTGTAAGAGTTCACAGATTGGTGGGGCATGATGGAGACTGGAATGTCACTGAGATGGTCACAAGCACGCAGGGCATCAGATGGGCAGCAGAAGATGTCTTTATGAGCAAAGCACCGGACCGCATTTTACTCATTGATTCCACTTCGCCATACTTATCTTCAATCATCTCCACGAAAAACAAAGGCTTGGTCATGGCAAAACTTCCGCCATCCATGCTGGTACGAACCAGGTAATGAGTGAAAGGTTTCAACCCAAGCTGGTGAGCTTGACCCTCCTCCCAGTGGTGGCCAGGTGGCCACGGAGGGGAAGGCCGAAGCATCAGAAGAAGGAGTGTCTTGTCCGTTACCAATCTTAGAGACGGCCACAGAATGGCCAGGATGGTGAAGCTTTTGTCACTTCATGCGCAAGGCGTCTGCCCTAGAACCACCCACTCCGATCAGGGGCTCGCCCCGTGGGTGCCACCCAGCCACAGCAAGGGCCGTCTGGCATGGCGGCCATTGCTGGGAGTTTTGGGGCCCCAAAGTGATGAACATCGACTCCTGGTCATACATCAAGCGTTAACAGCTCAGGTACTAGCACTGTGATCCCTGTGGTTTCAGGGGGCTCAGCTAAGTGGGTACTTAACAGCCCCACCATACGGACTGGCTACAGTGCTGGTGACCTAGCAGAAGAGGGGGCAGGGTGCAAAGGGAAAGGGGAGAGGAGGGGTAGAGGAACCTGCACCTTGAGAGCTAGGTAGGGAGTTCATCCTCAAATGGCTCACACTTAACGGAAAATTTTGGAAATGGAGGTCAAGCCCCAAGGGGACCAAAAACGCCGAAAAGGAGATGGAAACAGCAAACTAAACAATAGGACAGACCAAAACAAAGCCAGGAGGATATCCAGGTCGACATAAAGAAGTCCACTAAGAGGGAAAAGATGGGGCAGGGACAAAGGAGCAAGGATAGGAAGGGAGAAGAACAGGGATGGTAAGCAGCCTGGAAAGGAAAGGAGACTGCAATAGCTCGGAGCCCCGTGCGTGTCACACACGTACCCACAAAAGGACTGTGGGACCCCCCCGGGGGGGGGGAAGGTCAAGTGATAATGTCGATAAACTAGCTTGACAACCATCTTTAATAGCTCATTGTGTAATGCAAGACATGAGCACACATGTATTCTCCTCCTAAAAGATCCCATCTCCCTGCCACCCTAGAAACACAAACAAAATGAAACTGATGATAATCTGGACGTAGCCTTCCCTCTTATGTGCTCCCTCAACAAATAAATGTGGGCACCTGGTTACTGTCTCTGTAACTCTTGTGGTGTAACAGTTCCCCTTTTGGTAAAGCAATTTGTTACCCAAAGTTTACCTGGCCAGCAAACGATGATCACCTCAGTGAAAATATTTGTTACTACTTAATTTCTTTAGAATCATAAGCTGTGGGAACTTGTATCATTTGTACTAGCCCTAATGAATGCCGTGTGTCTCTGAGGACAACAACAATGGCAGTTTTGCTACTTTCTGGTATCTGCCAGTTGGGCAGTTATTCCATGCTATGATGTTCCAGCTCGGAGGAGCTGGGCACACCACTGGGAAAACACGCATGCCATGACAATCATTCTTATGTCAGACAATGAAAAAAAAGATTCATTCTACTGGGGAGATTTTACAGAACTGTTGTTCATGAAGATTACACAAGATTAATGTCAGATTCACAAACTGTAAATTACCGTATTTACTCGAATCTAAGCCGCACTCGAATCTAAGCTGCACCTGAAAAATTAGACTCGAAATCAAGGAAAAAAAAAATTTCCCGAATCTAAGCTGCACCTGAAATTTGAGACTCGAAATTCAAGAGGAGAGAAAAGTTTTAGGCCGCACCTCCAAACGAAACAAATTTGGTCCATTGTAATATGAGACATAATTTAGGTCGAATGAAAGACATATCAAACCTACAGTAGTTTGGTTAGAGTCGTAAGCTTAGCAGTTAAGCTTTACCAGGTAGCCATTGCTATGCGTCAGGCGCTCCGTCCATATTTATACAGGTACCCTTCCTTTTTCACGTGCTTCGTCTTGTTTGAAAAGATTGCTTATTTTTCTTTGATCTGATAAGTGCTGTTCTCTTTGTTATAGGTGTTTACATCACTCTAAGTTGAAAATGCATTATTGTACTGTGTCATGCATTGTTTGTCGCATTCTGATACTGTGTGTTTACGAACTGCCGCCGCTCGCGGCATGACTTGCTTTTGTGCGTGCTACCACCGCTTACAGTAAAAAAAAGAGGAATTGTCTCATTAGCTAAACAATGGCAAGAGACTGCTATTTGTTGTTACTTACACTGCTGCTTTCTTTGACAATGATCAACAAATAATAGACTGCGTATGATAGAAAATGTTCTGAACGAGAGTTTAGCTAAAATTTTCCTCCGTTTGAAAATCTTTGCAGACGCCTCTTTTGTACATCACATTCTGCTCAGAAATAAGAGTCATCTTAGATTTAAAAATCTAGTCAATTGCCGTGCTTCATTTCTGACTATCACTATGAGGCATAAGAATAATACGAATATAAACATGACATGATATGTACATTCTTCCGCGTTTGCTGTTGTCTCACACTAGTTTCGTAGTTTATTAGGCAGGCAGGATTTAAATGAGATAGCAGCAAACACGAAAGAATACATGGCAAAATGTACATTCTTCCGCATTTGCTGTTGTCTCACACTAGTTTCGTAGTTTATTAGGCAGACAGGATTTAAATGAGATAGCAGCAAACACGAAAGAATACATGACAAAATGTTTATATTCGTATTATTCTTATGGTGAAGAGAATACTGCATGTGATTCACAGTTCATAAAATTAAGAACGTCATGTTGGGCAGGGTGCTCAGGTGGGTGGTCCAGCTGTTTCTTGGCCACAGTTTGCTGGTGGCAATTCAGACGGACAGACAGCTTGTTGGTTGTCATGCCCATGTCGAATGCAGCATAGTGGTTGCAGCTTAGCTTGTAGATCACATGACTGGTTTCATAGGTAGCCCTGCCTTTGATGGGATAGGTGATGCTTGTGACCGGATTGGAATAAGTGCTGGTGGGAGGATGTATCTAGATCTATTAGAGGGATATGAGCCATGAGGCAAGAGGTTGGGGGCAGGGGTTGTTTAGGGATGGACGAGGATATTGTGCAGGTTCAGTGAGCAGCAGAATACCACTGTTGAAAGGTTGGAAAGGATAGTGGGTAGGACATTCCCCACTTCAGGGCATGACAAGAGGTATTCAAAACCCTGGTGGAGAATGTGATTCAGTCACTCCAGTCCTGGGTGGTACTGAGTGACAAGTGGAGTGCTTCTCTGTGACCAAACAGTGGGAGGTGGTGGGTGACTGGAGACATAAGATACGAAAGATCTGATTCTGTACAAGGTTGGGAGCCAATTGCGGTCTGTGAAGGTCTCAGTGAGACCCTTGGTATATTTCCAGAGGGGCTGCTTGTCACTATGGACGCGACTACCACCACTGGCTAGGACATATGGAAGGAACTTCTTGGTATGCAACGAGTGGCAGCTGTCAAAGTAGAGGCATTGCTGGTGTTAGTAGATTTGATATGGATGGTGGTACTCACATAGCCATCTTTGAGGGGGAGGTCAACAACAAGGAAGGTGGCTCGTTAGGTTGAGGAGGACCAAGTGAAGCAAGTGGGATGTTGATTGGTTGATTGATTTGGAGGAGGGGACCAAACAGCGAGGTCATCAGTTCCGTCAGATTAAGGAAGGATGGGGATGGAAGTCGGCCATACCCTTTGGAAGGAACCACCCAGCATTTGCCAGAAGCGATTTAATGAAATCATGGAAAACCTAAATCAGGATGGCCGGATGCAGGTTTGAATCGTCACCCTCCCAAATGCAAGTCCAGTGCACTAACCATTGCGTCACATCGCTCGGTTGAGTGACAGGGTGAGGGTGAGGACATCCTATCCACATTCCTCCAGAACCCTAACATTTTCTCCATATTCACTTCACCTGGTCCTCCTCAACCCAACAAGCCACCTTCCTCCATGCTGACCTCCACCTCAAAGATGGATACATCGGTACCTCCACTCATATCAAACCTACCAACCACCAGCAATACCTCCACTGCAACTTCTACTCCACAACACACCCACAGTCTTTTTACTTCTCCTCTTGTCCCCTCACCCTCCGTCTCACCTGACTACACCTAGCTGCAGTTCCCTCTTCCCACCTCATCCCTGTATGCCGCCACAAGCAGTACTTCACCATCCCCCACCCCTATCCTGCTATGCATCCCCCTCCCAGCCTCCTCCTTACTCTCACCACCCACATTGCTTCTCCCATCATGCGCAGTTGCTTCCTGTCTTCTGGCCTCAACAGCCAGAGACAGTGGTCATATGTATACGAGTTGCATTTGCGTAAATATATATGTGTGTGTGTGTGTGTGTGTGTGTGTGTGTGTGTGTGTGTGTGTATTGTCTAATTCAGATGAAGGATTTTTGGACAAAAACTTACTTATTTAGCAGTCTTTTTGTTGTGCCCGTCTGCCACTCAACATTTCAACTGTAAGCTGAATAGTACTCTATCCTTTTCTAATACTCCCATTACTATCCTTTTCTAATACTCCCATTATTCTACCCTGGATTTCCCATTGTTTGATCTCATTTTTAAATAATTTACATGGAATATTATTTATATAATTAACATACATTTAAATAACAAATATTTTAAAATTTGTGATACATAAAACTCAATAAAATTAAATTCCAATATTAGGCTAAAAACACAGATTTCCCTGAGATCTTATGAAATTCCTGAAATTCCCCAAGTTTTTCCCTATTTCTCAGGTAAAATGCAATTTCCTGAGAATTCTAGGTTTCCCAGAAGAATCACCAACCTACAGATACCACCACAGGAGCAGCTTCAACAGTCCACATCAAGAACAACTACACAGTTCGTCAGACAGTATTTCAAGAGACAGCAGTTTAAGAGTAACAGCATTCACAATCTGTACACACACACATACACTACGTCAGACATAAGGAAACACTTGATTCTGGACGCTAGCGCAGGACCCAGAATACATCTGTGCTGTAAAGTCAACAAAATGTGGATAACAAGAATATACACTCCTGGAAATGGAAAAAAGAACACATTGACACCGGTGTGTCAGACCCACCATACTTGCTCCGGACACTGCGAGAGGGCTGTACAAGCAATGATCACACGCACGGCACAGTGGACACACCAGGAACCGCGGTGTTGGCCGTCGAATGGCGCTAGCTGCGCAGCATTTGTGCACCGCCGCCGTCAGTGTCAGCCAGTTTGCCGTGGCATACGGAGCTCCATCGCAGTCTTTAACACTGGTAGCATGCCGCGACAGTGTGGACGTGAACCGTATGTGCAGTTGACGGACTTTGAGCGAGGGCGTATAGTGGGCATGCGGGAGGCCGGGTGGACGTACCGCCGAATTGCTCAACACGTGGGGCGTGAGGTCTCCACAGTACATCGATGTTGTCGCCAGTGGTCGGCGGAAGGCGCACGTGCCCGTCGACCTGGGACCGGACCGCAGCGACGCACGGATGCACGCCAAGACCGTAGGATCCTACGCAGTGCCGTAGGGGACCGCACCGCCACTTCCCAGCAAATTAGGGACACTGTTGCTCCTGGGGTATCGGCGAGGACCATTCGCAACCGTCTCCATGAAGCTGGGCTACGGTCCCGCACACCGTTAGGCCGTCTTCCGCTCACGCCCCAACATCGTGCAGCCCGCCTCCAGTGGTGTCGCGACAGGCGTGAATGGAGGGACGAATGGAGACGTGTCGTCTTCAGCGATGAGAGTCGCTTCTGCCTTGGTGCCAATGATGGTCGTATGCGTGTTTGGCGCCATGCAGGTGAGCGCCACAATCAGGACTGCATACGACCGAGGCACACAGAGCCAACACCCGGCATCATGGTGTGGGGAGCGATCTCCTACACTGGCCGTACACCACTGGTGATCGTCGAGGGGACACTGAATAGTGCACGGTACATCCAAACCATCATCGAACCCATCGTTCTACCATTCCTAGACCGGCAAGGGAACTTGCTGTTCCAACAGGACAATGCACGTCCGCATGTATCCCGTGCCACCCAACGTGCTCTAGAAGGTGTAAGTCAACTACCCTGGCCAGCAAGATCTCCGGATCTGTCCCCCATTGAGCATGTTTGGGACTGGATGAAGCGTCGTCTCACGCGGTCTGCACGTCCAGCACGAACGCTGGTCCAACTGAGGCGCCAGGTGGAAATGGCATGGCAAGCCGTTCCACAGGACTACATCCAGCATCTCTACGATCGTCTCCATGGGAGAATAGCAGCCTGCATTGCTGCGAAAGGTGGATATACACTGTACTAGTGCCGACATTGTGCATGCTCTGTTGCCTGTGTCTATGTGCCTGTGGTTCTGTCAGTGTGATCATGTGATGTATCTGACCCCAGGAATGTGTCAATAAGGTTTCCCCTTCCTGGGACAATGAATTCACGGTGTTCTTATTTCAATTTCCAGGAGTGTAGTTAACGAACATAAAGAAGAAATTAAAAAATTCTGAAAGAAAAAGTTATAAACAAATGGTGCTGTTTTTCTTAGTAATGTGCCCATCCACCGAAATTATTGCATGCTGCACAAGCTGTTACAGGCACTACTGATTTAAGAAGAACTGCTTGTTCAATGAATAATCATTAAATTAATCAACAACTACTACCACTATGCAAATCAATTTATTAAAGTCTATGAATCAGATGGCTGACAGCTGGATCTACAAAAGGACAGATTGTTGCATCAGTTTCACAACTACACCAGGGCACTGGGCAATAGTAGCATCTGCTGTGGTGACACATCTTGCAACGTAATTCACCCAGCTCAGCAATCCAGCTTTCCTTCAGCATCACAACACAGCAAACTATGTAAAAATATTTGGATGGGCTGTATTAAAACCAGTTTGCAATTATTTATTTTTTTGTGTTGCGAGGCAAATAAGGCAATTTAAGTGCCAAAAGTATTTGTTTGACAGACTACAAATTATTTAGGAATAAAGGAGATGACTCAGCGAAAGGCAGAAGCATTGTGTTGTCAATAGGTACACAAACAAAAGGTGCATTGCTTGGCTAGCTTATGGAATGCACTTCCTTTTCCAAGCTTGTAGGGAAAAAATGCACACAAACACGCAGTTCTCAGTCAACTGCCGGCTCTCTCCTGGCCCACAGTGAATGTACTGGTGTGGAGTGCGGGACGGAGAGAGGCAGAAGGCAGGGAGAGGTTGGAGGGAAGCATCTAGCAGCTTGTGGGAGAGTGTTGGAGGAAAGCATCTAGCAGCTTGTGGGAGAGTAGGGAGCCATTTGTGGGCTACCTATGGGCGCAGGTAGAGTGGGCAGGTGGCAGACAGGTGGGCACACGATTTGCTATACTAAGGTGTTAGATAATGGCACACAACTAGCTCATGTGGGTGGGGACACAAATTAGGTGGGGGCACTGGGGCAGGGGATGGGTGTACACACACACACACACACACACACACACACACACACACACAATATTGGGTGGGGGGGGGGGGGGGGGGGGGCAGGAAGGTTACAGGAGTGAAAGATTTGCTTTAGGGAGAACTCCCACCTGCGCAGCTCAGAAAAGCTGGTTGGTTGGTTGGTTTGTGGGGGTTGAAGGGACCAGACTGCTACGGTCATCGGTCCCTTTTTCCAAAAAACTAAAATCACTCACAGAGAATAAAAAACAAACAACAGAAAAGATGGCAGACGACACAGGACAAGAAAGACTCAGACAGAGATCAGACAAAACAAATTAAAATCACACAGAGTGTGACGGTGGTTGGCAGACCATTGAGGAAAAAAAAAAAAAAAGGAAAAGCCAACCACCGAGAAACATATTAAAAACTCAAGTCTAAAACCGTAGGCCAAAGGCCAGAATCAACACAAAAGAACATAACAAACACTCAGATTAACTGATAAAAACCCCCTGCCCGAATAAAATGCAAAACTAAGCCTGCCATGGCAGTGTCATCAGTTAAAAGGGCAGGGAGCGTATCAGGCAGCGCAAACGTCTACCTGAGCATAGTTAAAAGTGGACAGGCCAACAAAATGTGGACCACTGTCAAAGCCGACCCGCATCCACAGAGTGGCGGGTCCTCATGCCGCAGTAAATGCCTGTGTGTCAAGCGGGTGTGGCCAATGTGGAGCCGACAAAGGACTACTGAGTTCCTGCGAGTGGCTCGCAAGGATGACCGCCATACAGTCGTCGTTTCCTTGATAGGACAGAGTTTGTTTGGCGTGGTCAGGTTGCGCCATTCAGTGTCCCAAAGCTCGAAAATTTTGCGGCGGAAAATTGCTCGCAAATCAGGCGCCGGGAGGCCAATGTCCAGAGATGGTTTACTGGTGGCCTCTTTCACCAGCTGGTCAATATTTTCATTGCCGCGTATCCCAACATGGCCTGGGGTCCACATAAAGACCACAGAGCAGCCGCAACGGGCAAGAGTATGCAGGGACTCCTGGATAGCTATCACCAGACGAGAACGAGGGAAACACTGGTCTATAGCTCATAAACCGCTCAGGGAGTCGCTACAGATAACGAAGGACTCACCTGAGCAGGAGTGGATATACTCTAGGGCACGACAGATGGCGACCAGCTCAGCAGTGAAAATGCTGCAGCCAGCCGGCAATGAACGTTGTTCGTAGTGGTCCCCTAGAGTTAGAGCATAACCTACATGACCAGCAACCATCGAACTGTCAGTGTAAACAACACCAGAGACCTGATACGTGGCTAGGAGAGAACAAAAGTGGCGGCGGAAGGCCTCCGGAAGGACTGAGTCCTTCGGGCCCTGTGCCAATTCGAGCTGAAGGCAAGGGCGGGGCACACATCACGGGGGTGTATGCAGAGGGGCCCGGAAAAGAGTCGGAACAGGGAAAACCCCAAGCCTGGAGAGAAGCTCTCTGACACGGACCACGATCGTACAACCCAACCGGGGCCGACGATCTGGGACATGGACGACCAGCAGCAGGAACAGGAGACAATAGTTAGGATGCCCGGACAAGCTACAAACATGCGTAGCATAAGCGGCCAGTAAACATTGGCGCCGTAACCGCAGTGCAGTGACACCTGCCTCCACAAGTATGCTGTCCACAGGGCTGGTCCAGAAAGCACCAGTGGCAAGTCAGATCCCGCTGTGAAGGATTGGGTCCAGCACCCGCAACACAGAAGGGGATGCTGAACCATAAGCCAGGCTCCCATAATCCAGACGAGACTGGATTAATGCCTGGTAGAGCCCTAAGAGAATAGATCGGTCGGCGCCCCAGCTGGTGTGGCTCAAGCATCGCAGAGTATTTAGATGCCGCCATACATCTGTTTTAGCTGCCGAATATGAGGGAGCCAAGTCAACCAGGCATCAAAAACCACACCCAAAAACCTATCTGTCTCCACCACAGCAAGAAGTTCGCCGGGAAGATAAAGCCGCAGCTCCGGGTGAACAGTGCGTCGCCGCCAGAAATGCATAACGCAGGTCTTGGCTGCCGAAAACTGGAAGCCATGCACTACAGCCCAAGCCTGCGCTTTGCGGATAGTGCCCTGCAGCTGACGTTCAGCAGCTGCAATGCCAATAGAGCTATAGTAAAGGCAGAAGTCGTCAGCATACAAGGGCGCTGAGACAGACATTCTCACTGCCGCAGTGAGTCCGTTAATTACTATTAAAAACAGGCAGACACTTAAAACAGATCCCTGTGGCACCCTGTTCTCCCGTGGCACCCTGTTCTCCTGAACTCGGGAGGAACTATGGGAGGCCGCGACTTGCGCGCGGAAGGTTCGATGCGACAGAAAATTTCAGATGAAAATCGGCAGCGGACCCCGAAGACCCCAATCATGAAGTGTAGAGAGGATGTGATGACGCCATGTCATATCAAACACCTTCCGCATGTCGAAAGGCAGCGACCAGATGCTGACGGCGGGCAATGGCTGTACAAATGGCTGACTCCAGGCTCACCAGATTGTAGGCGGCAGAGCGGTCTTTACGGAATCCACCCTGAGATGAAGCCAGAAGGCCCCGAGATTCGAGTACCTGACTCAACCGCTGGCTCATCATCCGTTCAAGCAACTTGCAAAGAACATTGGTGAGGCTAATGGGGCGGTAGCTGTCCACCTCCAAAGGGTTTTTGCCAGGTTTCAAAACGGGGATAACAATGCTTTCCCGCCATTGCGACGGAAATGCACCCTCGACCCAAATACGGTTGAAAAGGTCGAGGAGGTGTTGCTGGTAGTCCACTGAAAGGTGTTTCATCATCTGACAGTGGACGTGATCTGGCCCAGGAGCTGTATCAGGGCAAGCGGCTAGGGCACTGTGAAATTCCCACTCACTGAATGGAACATTGTAGGATTCAGGACGGTCGGTGCGAAATGAAAGGCTCCGACATTCCATCCGCTCTTTAATGGAGCGGAAGGCTAGTGGGTAATTCGCTGAAGTGGAACTCAGAGCAAACTGCTCTGCCAAGTGGTTTGCAATTACGTCGGAGTCAGTACAAATGGCTCCATTCAGTGAGAGCACAGGGACGCCAACAGGGGTCTGATAGCCATAGAGGCGTCGAATCTTGGCCCAGACCTGCAATGGAGACACATGGAGGCCAATGGTGGAGACATGCCGCTCTCAGCACTCCTGCTTGCTTGGCGGATAAGGCGGCGTGCCCACGCATGCAGCCGTTTGAAGGCGATGAAGGTGTTCTACGGAGGGATGTCGCTTGTGACGCTGGAGCGCCCGCCGGCGATCTTTAACCGCTTCAGCGATCTCAGGTGACCACCAAGGCACAGTCCTCCGCCGAGGGGACCCAGAAGAACGGGGAATGGCAGATTCTGCGGCAGTAACGATGCCGGTGGTGACCGAGTGGACAACCACATCAATGTCGTCATTAGAGAGAGGCTCAATAGCAGTAGTGGAGGAGAACAAGTCCCAGTCAGCCTTATTCAGAGCCCACCTGCAAGGGCGCCCAGAAGACTGACGCTGTGGTAGTGACAGAAAGATCGGAAAATGGTCACTACCCCACAGGTCATCATGCACTCTCCATTGGACAGATGGTAAGAGGCTATGGCTGCAGATCGAAAGGTCAATGGTGGAGTACGTGCCAAGCGCCACACTGAAATGTGTGAAGGCACCATCATTTAAAATGGAAAGATCGAGCTGTGCCAATACATGCTCAATGGTGGCGCCTCGACCCGTTGCCACTGACCCACCCCACAGACGGTTATGGGCATTTACGTCGATCAGTAACAAGAAAGGTGGCAGCAATTGGGCTATCAGCGCAGCCAGGACATACTGTGCGATATCACCATCTGGTGGAAGGTAAAGACTGCAGACGGTAACAGCCTGTGGCGTCAACACCCGAACAGCGACAGCCTCTAACGGTGTTCGTAGAGGGACAGACTCGCTGTGAAGTGGGTGAAGGACATAGATGCAGATGCCACCAGACACCCTTTCATAAGCTGCCCGGTTCTTATAACAACCCCGATAGCCACGGAAGGCGGGGGGTTCACATAGCTGGAAACCAAGTGTATTGAAGAGCAATGCAGAAGAATGGGTGAAGGCTGATAAGTTGACGGAGCTCAGTTAGATGGTGGAAGAAACCGCTGCAGTTCCACTGGAGGATGATATTGTCCATGGCTCAGAAAGGTTGTGAAGGGACTGGAGAGGCAGATTATGCCGCTGGGCCACCAGCTGTCTCCGATGGAGCACCTGTGCAAGTGCTATCCATTGCACCTGAGGGACTGGCGAGATCGAGGGTCCTCAGTGGACACAAGAATCTCCACCTCATCCTCAGACGCAGAGCTTGTAGGTAGCGGTGGAGTAGGGTGCCTTGGTCTTATGGGTCTTCAATGTCACTTTCTCTCGCTGTTCCTTAGGTTGCCGTTGCTGGGAGGGCTTATTGGAGTCAGTCTCTGGGACCGAAGATGAGCGCGAAGCTCGACGACCGACAGCGGCGTGTGGGCTTCTTCAGCCACTGGTGGGTGTCTGCTGTGCCGCTGGTAGGAACGTGGGAAGGGAGTGACCCAAGGGATCCCTTCCGAGCGAGGAGAAGCCGGACGCTTCTCCAGCTTAGAAGTGGGGACTGGCGTCCCTGATGGTTGGGGGGGGGGGGGGGGGGGGGGGGGGGGGGGATGCCCCTGAAGTAGATGGAGCAGGAGCAACAGGAGTGAAGTGCCCCCACAATCAAGGGGGCCGTTGGATGCTGACCGATCTTAGAGCCAACCGTATGTGATGATGGCGAGAACCATTGTTGCAGCAGCGGCATAGGTCAGGCAGTCCAAGGTCTTATATTCCATTATCTTCCGTTCTTTCTGGAAGACCCGGCAGTCTGGCGAACAGGGGGAATGGTGTTCCCGCAGTTAACACAGATAGGAGGCGGGGTACATGGAGTATTGGGATGCGAAGGACGTCCACAATCTCGACACATGATGCTGGAAGTACAGCGGGATGACATGTGCACGAACTTCCAGCATTTAAAACACCCGCATTGGAGGAGGGATATATGGCTTCACATCACAACCGTAAACCATCACCTTAACCTTTTTGGGTAAGACATCACCCTCGAAGGCCAAGTTGAAGGAACCGGTGGCTACCTGATTATCCTTCGGACCCAGAGGGATGCACTGGACGAAGTGAAGACCTCGTCGTTCTAGGTTGTGCGCGCAGTTCATCGTCGGACTGCAGAAGAAGATCCCTGTGGAAGATAATACCCTGGGCCATGTTGAGACTCTTATGGGGTGTGATGCTAACTGAAACATCCCCCAACTTGTAACAAGCGAGCAACCTCCGTGACTGGGCAGAGGATGCTGTTTTGATGAGAACTGAACCAGAGCGCATTTTGGACAAGCCCTCCACCTCCCCGAACTTGTCCTCTAAATGCTCCACAAAAAAACTGGGGCTTGGTCGACATGAATGATTCTCCATCAACTCGCGGTACACATGAGGTACCAGGGTGAATAGTCTCCACTGCCTTCTTTAGCCATACATTCCTCCCATGAAGTGGCCAGGGAGGGAAATGATCTTGGTTCATATTTCTTGCCGTTGAGGTTAGACCTCGATCGCTTAGAGACTGCTGGTGGAGGCCCACCAGCGAGAGATGATTTACCACACTTCATTGCGGGTCATCCGCCCCGATGCCACCCACTACGACCAGGGGCTCTCCCCACAGGCGCCACCCACCCACAGCAAAGACCACCTGGCAGGATGGCTTTTGCTGGGAGTCCCGATGCCCCAGAGGGATAGGCATCTACTCCTTGGCATATGTGGGGAGGTAGCAGCTCAGGCAGCAGCGGGTGTGATCCCTGTGTAGTCAGGGGGCTACCACCAAGAGGGTACATGACAACCCCACCACAACGGACTGGCTGCCGTGCTGGTTGTCGGGTGTCGAATATCCATTAATAAAGGGAGTAAAGATGGAAGTACACAATGGACGGAATGTAGGCTACCTGGATCGTACTGCAGCCGATGTGGCCAGAAGCTCAGTGTAAGTCCATCTCCATGACAATAACGAATATGCCAGATCGCAGGGCAAGATGGATATAGAATGCACCACATCAGGCGTCCTTCCCCAAATGGTAAGCACTAATCAAAAAATTCTGAAAGGGTAGTGGTCAAAACCCTTAGGGGATCATCGCATGAAAGGCCGAAACAGTTGAGACTCCTTTTAGTCACCTCTTACGACAGGCAGGAATACCGCAGGCCTATTCTGACCCCCTAACCCGCAGGGGGGGAGAAATGCTGGTAGTGGTGGTAAGGATCCAGATGGCATTGTTTGTGAAGCAGCCATTGAAATCTCGCATGGTATGCTCTGTTGCATATTATGCCATTGGATGGTCCACCTTGTTTTTGCCAACAATTTGGCAGTGGCCATTCATTCTAGTTGACAGCTGGTTGGTTGTCGTGCCAATGCAAAATGCTGTGCAGTCATTGCAGAAAAGCTGGTACATAACATGGCTGCTTTCGTAGGTGGCCTGGCCTGTGATGGGATGGGATAAACTTGCGATGGGACTAGAGTAGGAGGTTCTGGGTAGGTGGACTGCACAGGTCTTGCATCTGGGCCTTCCACAGGGATATGATCCCTGTGGCAGGGGATTGGGAGAGGGAGCAATGTAGGGATGGACTAGGATGTTGTGGAGGTTGGGTAGGCAGCAGAACACCACTTTGGTAAGGGTTGGAAGTATCTTGGGTGGGATTTCCCTCATTTCATGGCATGATGACAGATAATCAAGATAACATCTTCAATCAATTGTCCAACATCTAGCCTCCCTCATTAAAGGTACCAACCACTTCCTGCATCCGCTCTCCACACTCTTACCTCATGGATTCCTACGCGTCACTGTTGATGCAACCTCCCTACACACCAACTTCCCTCATGTCCATGGCCTTGCCATGACTGGACACTACCTCTCCCAGTGTCCTGCAGATTCCACCTCTGCCCCTTCATCCCTTGTACATTTAACAAACCACATTCTAATCCACAACTACTTCACCTTTGAAGGGAATTTATACTAACAATTTCGTGGCACAGGTATGGGCACCCGCATGGCACCTTCCCATAACATTCTCAGCTTCCCAAAACCACAAACCCCTGGTCTGGTTCTGGTTTATTGATGATATCTTTATAATCTGGATCCAATGCCAAGACACCTTATCTTCATTCCACCATAACCTCAACACTTTCTCTCCCATCCACTTCTCGTGGTCCTCCTCCACCCATCATGCCACCTTCCTAGAGGTCGATCTCCTCCTCTCAGATGGCTCCATCCACACCTCAGTCAACATCAAACCCAGCGATCACCAACAGTACCTGCACTTTAGACAGCCAGCTGCCACTCCTTCCATGCCAAAAAATCCCTCCCATACAACCTGACCACTCATGGTAGCCGCATCCTCACACAGGCTTTCGCAGACAGCCAATACCCTCCTGACATAATTCACAAACAGATCTCCCGTGCTATATCCTCACACACACTTGATCCTCAGATCCATCCCAAGAACCAACCACAAAGACGCGTCACAACTTGTCACCCAATACCACCCCAGACTGTAATGACTAAACCATGTCAGGGCTTTGATTATCTATCATGATGCCCTGAAATGAAGGGACATCCTACCCAAGATACTTCCAACTCCCCCTTCCCCCCCCCCCCCCCCCCCAAAAAAAAGTGTTATGCCGCCAATCCAACCTCCCCAGCATTCTAATCCATCCTTATGCCACTCCCACCCCGAAAACCATGCCACAGGATCATACCCCTGTGGAAGATCAGAAAGACCTGCCCAATCCAACCACCCAGCACCACCTACTCCAGTCCTATCACGTGCTTACCATATTTACTCGAATCAAAGCCGCACTTTTTTTTCCAATTTTTGTAATCCAAAAAACCGCCTGCAGCTTAGAATCGAGTGCAAAGCAAGCGGAAGTTCTGAAAAATGTTGGTAGGTACCGCCACAACTAACTTCTGCCGTCGAATCTATGTAGCGCTACACATTCATGCTTTGCAGGCACAAAGATAAATACTGGCGCCAAAACCTCTGCGTCAGTAAGTAAATTAAAAAAAAACACGTGGAAGACGAGCTTTTTTCTCCGCCCCAAGTTTCGACCACTGCATTTTCATACATTATCCAACGAAGTAAATACAAATTCCATATTGTTCATCTTCGAATGTAGCAGCATTTCAATGTACTATGAAAATCCGGCTGGCAAGACTGTTTTGGATGCATGTCAATATGGCCAACTCTACGTTCTGAATTTTTTCCTACCTGTTAGAAGAGACTGTTGCTAAAAGAAACTTTTATGAATTGTGAATCACATGCAGTATTCTCTTGACCATAAGAATAATATGAATTTAAACATTTTGCCATGTACTGTTTCGTGTTTGTTGCTATCTCATTTAAATCCTGTCTGCCTAATAAACTACGAAACTAGAGTGAGACAAGAGCAAACGTGGAAGAATATACATATCATGTCACGTTTATATTCGTATTATTCTTATGCCTAATGGTGATACAGTCAGAAATGAAGCACGGCAATTGACTTGATTTTTAAAACTAAGATGATTAATTTCTGTGCAGAATGTAATGTAATAAAGAGGCACCTGCAAAGATTTTCAAACGGAGAAAAATTTTCACTAAACTCTCATTCAGAACATCTTCTATCATACGCAGTCTATTACTTGGTTCTTGTTGATCATTATCAAAGAAAGCAGCAGTGTAAGTAACAACAAATAGCAGTCTCTTGCCATTGTTTCGTTAATGAGACAATTCCTTTAAAAAAAAAAAAAAAAAAAGCGGCGGTAGCACACACAAAAGCAAGCCATGCCGTGAGCGGCGACAGGCCACAAACACTCATTATCAGAATGTGACAAACAATGCATGACACAGTACAGTAATGCATTTTCAGCTTAGAGTGACGTAAACACCTATAACAAAGAGAAAGGCACTTATCAGGTCAAAGAAAAATAAGCAATCAATTCAAACCAGACGAAGCATGTGAAAAAGGAAGGGTACCCGTATAAATACGGACGGAGCACCTGACGGATAGCAATGGCAACCTGGTAAAGCTTAACTGCTAAGCTTACGACTTGAACCAAAGAACTGTAGCTGTATCGTCATTCATTCGACGTAAATTGTGTCTCATATTACAATGGACCAACTTTCTTTCGATTTGGAGGTGCGGCCTAAAGCTTTTCTCTCCCCTTGAATTTAGAGTCTCAAATTTCAGGTGTGGCTTAGATTCGAGAAAAATTTTTTTCCTTGATTTCGAGTCTCATTTTTCAAGTGCGGCTTAGATTCGAGTAAATATGGTATCTCATCCCATCAGAGGCCGGGCCACCTGTGAAAGTAACCACGTCAAATACCAGCTCTGCTGTAACCACTGCACAGCATTTTACATTGGTATGACAACCAAACAGCTGTCAACTAGAATGAATGCCACTGCCAAACTGTTGCCACAAACAAGGTAGACCACTTTGTGGCACAATACACAGCAGAGTACAACACGCGAGAGTTCAGTGCCTGCTTCACAACCCGTGCCATCTGGATCCTCCATACCACGACCAGCTTTTCTGGGCTGCGCAGATGGGAGCTATGCTTACAGCACATCTTTCACACCCGTAATCTTCATGGCCTAAACTTAAGTAACTCACTGCCCCCACACTCATTCCCCTTCCCCATCCAATACTCTGTGTGTGTGTGTGTGTGTGTGTGTGTGTGTGTGTGTGTGTGTGTGTGTGTGTGTACGCGCGCGCGCGTGCGTGCGTCCGCGCACGCACCATCCCCTGCCCCTGCCCCAGTGCCCTCCCCAATTTTTGTTCCCACAGCTCGTTGTGTGCCATTATTTCATGCCCTAATCTATGAGACTGCATTCCCACCCACCTGCCACCCGGCCCCTCTACCTGCACCCTAGCTATCCCACAGATGGCTCCCCACTCTCCCACAAGCCAGTAGGTGCTTCCCCCCAACCCCATCCCTGCCTTCCATGTCTCTTCATCCCTCTCCCCACCCCAACCAACATCCAGATCCCAACACAGTACACTCACCGCTGGCAGTCGACTAAGCAGGGAGACAGGAGTGTGCATATATGTGATTGTGCGTTTGTTTGTGTGCACGTTTTTCCTACAAGCTTGAAAAAAGGAAGTGCATTCCGAAAGCTAGCCAAGCGATGCAGCTTTTTTATGATCATTGGTAATGTTTAACATTCGTCAAAAAGGTACTGGCCGAGATGTAGTCACTTATTTGATTTCATGTGCGACTTTGCACAGAACAAGTGTGAATTTCTGGCATCTCTGAGCTGTTATATCTTGGGTAACATTTTGTTGAAAGATATTAAATTTGGTCATCTTGTACAATTTACAGCATTCTCTTAAGAATAATAATGGAAAGCAATTTACGAGCCACATTCGGCCAGAAAATTTTAGGCAAAACTGCATAAAAAAAATTTCCAAGTTTGGCTTCTTGTGTCTCAGGAATTAGTCCCTGATGAAACTTGGCATGCACTAACTTGATAACAAAAGGTTCTCCAAAATAAAGTTTCATTTATATACCACTTTCCAACACTTTTTAAGTGCAAAGTTGATTTTGTAAAAAGGTCAAAAATGCAGTACTTTTGACCTGATTTTGCAAACGAACCATGTTCTATAAGACTCTCCAAACTGAGCTCACTAGAAAGACCATCATTTTAAATACAAAAAACGTTATTTGATTATCCAACATGGGCTGACAATGTTAGATAATTTGAATCAAAGTTGGAGATGAAAATCACAGCACAAAAAAAAGTAAACTTCAGATTCTTATATCTCGTGGAGTAAATGTATGGTGAACATTTAACACAATACACAATAGCTTGGTAGCACAAGGATGAGGAATACAAAATTTAATTCACCTAGTATTTTCCTATAGTCAACAAATTCATCAAAAAGATGATGGTTTTGTGAAAAACTAAACATGGCCACATTCAACACTTCTTTTACAAATACCATTTTCTATTAAAGCTTCAAAACCAGCCTCATTGAACATATTTTAAGCCTCCACCCACCAGTCGCGTGGGTTTATTTTTCAAGATTGGCTGGCAATACTTCGTAAATTCAGGCAACATAGCCAGAAAACTTCGGCTTATTATATCTCATTGATTGAAGGCATGATAGGTATGGAACTCTGAATACTACAACTTAGCAACATAAGATTTTCCAATGTACTGACTTCTAAATTTCTACAAAATCAGTTCAAACGTTATTTTCATAAAAAATTACAAAATAGATCATACTTAACTTTCTTTTAGGTAATTTGTTTTCCATAACTGATTTCAAACTAATCACGGTTGGAGAGAGCATGTTTTCAAGTATTTAGAAAACCATATTTGATTTTCTAATACATGCTAACAATACCTGAAAATGATGGACAAATTTGAGGGAATTTACCACGGCAACAGGCTACATTGCAGCAACCTGTTGTCCGTGTTTCATCGTAGACAAGTAATATCTCACTATATTGTGGCATTAACATTGTCACTACTGGTACAAAAACATGAACCAGTAACACCATCACCATAGGGGTCTTAATTTAGGTTCCAAAGCCTTGTGGTGGGACCTGTCTGCTAACAAAGCCATTTTCTACGTACCTTATCTGCTATTCTCAAAATTGGTAGGAGTATCTCGCATAGATGGCAAGCAAGAAGTACATCAATTTCGATTTTAAACTTCTCAATATTCTCATTTATATTTTTCAAAATTTTTGAGCCACTTTCTACAGTTCATTGGAAATTGATACTGGCAGCAAGATGGTGGCATTGAAATAACAGAGAGCATGAAAATGAGGTGTTGTACTTGTACCCAACAAGCATCCTGTCTTCCAGGCCAATAAAATGAATGTGTGGGCCTTGACAATGCATAAATTTCGTTAGTGCATCATTTTTGTTCTGTTGATATGTCAAATATGTTGCCAGTCCACCATTCATTATCATACATAAGGCTTAGCATGATCACATTAGCTATCCTGGCAACAAAATTTAGAAACTTTGCTGATAAGGCCCAAGCTCGAATCAAGTGGTTAACTGATGATGATCTTGTCTTCTTTCTTCCTGAAACTTTTTGCTTTCTTTGATTTCTTTTTTCAGAACTTGATGCCATGTTTATCTTGGTTGCAAAAGTTAAACAGAGCTTTTGGTGTCAATATTTAATTTGTTGTTGATGTTTATAGGCTTACTGGGTTGTGCTATCAATCCCGTCACACACAGATTTCCTGTGGCTAGTGCCAAAAAAGTTCCATTCCACAACAATTCATTTTTGTGGCTACACAAAATTCTTATAATTGCCAGACGGCAAGTGATTATTTACTTCAACCACTTCTGTGGTAGGCAGCAAGTGAGATACAATGATGGCGTTAACTGTAAACATTGTCATCATGAACAACCCCAACATAGTGAGACATTATTTGTCACTACACAAATGAAAAAATGCATCCAACAAAACACAGTAAACCATTGTCATGGTACATTCCTTCAAATTTGTCCATCATTTTCAGGTATTGTTGGCACACAATGGAAAATCCAATGCATTTTCCGGATGTTTTTCAGGCGTCGATTTTTCCCGGCAATTTTGCCTAAAATTTTCTGGCTGAACATGGTTCACAATATTCTTTACATTATTATTCTTAAGAGAACACTTAAAGTCATACAAGACTGCCAAATTTCATTTCTTTCAACAAAATATTGCCCTAGATATAACAGCTCAAAGTTGCCTGAAATTCACACTCACTCTGCGCAAATCACGCATGGTGTCAAACAAGTGACTATACCTCAGCCAGTATTCCTTCGATGAACATTAAACATTACCAGAGTTAACTGGGGAGACGTGTGAATATTCACATGAAATTTCATTGAAATCCATGATGGTCGAGAGGGAAAATGTTCCGCAATTCGGTGATTTGACGTGGATTGACCCATATTCATTTAGTGGCTTCTGCTAATTTTACTGTGGTAGGTGAAATAGAACAATCAAAAAAGAGTTATTGAGTTACAGCAAACTAACAGTGATAGAGTCGCCTGTATTGCCAAAAGAACAAAAATCTCAATCTGAAGGTATTTTATTAAAAGATAAAGAGGCATTTTCGAATAAACAGGGATAACTGCTGCCAGTCATAATAGAGGATAATTTTATTTAATACACAACTAATTTCTCACTTTGCACATCTTCATATGGTTTACATTCATTTACATGTTTCCATGTTCAATGTTGAAGTTCACTGTTTAAGTAAAAAACCAATAATGTGATGATGACCAGACACAACTGCAACAATTGTAAATGGCTAAGTATATGCTGAAAATTATTATTGTACTTGCGTATACACTCGTATTCAGGAAAAACAAAACAACTTGAACAACTAGAGATAGGACATATATTCACAGGACATGTACGTTAGTAAATTCAGCATCAGTCACCTCAGTTCAGCATGTGTATTGTTGCCTAATTGGAACAGGATCTGCCACACCCCCTGATAAATTGTTCTGTGTGGGATGGAATTGACGGAATAACGACCTGTGGTATAGACATCCATGCTGCATTCACCTGGTTCCAAAGTTCATCCATAGTGGTTGGCACCTGTCGTTTCACCATATCCCACACATTTTCGATTGGCGACAAGTCTGGTGATCTGGTGGACCTGGGCAAAAGGCTGACATCCTGTGTCACCAAGAAGGTACGTGTTTGTGCAGCAACAAGTGGTCTTGCATTGTCTTGCTGAAAAATGGCATCTGAAGTGGTGCGCAGAAAGGGTACGGCTATGGGTCATAGGATGTCATTCATGTATTTCACACTGGTCACAGTGCCCTGGACATGCACCAACACTGATTTGTGGTTGTACCCAAAAGTACCCCACACCATAAGGCCAAGTTGGCACTGTATGTCTTGTGCGAATGCAGTCATTGTGATGCCACTTCCCCCCCATCTCCAGTGAACCAAAATGTGGCAATCATTTTCAGCAGAACCTGGATTTGTCTAAAAACACTATCTGATGCTACTCCTGTCCCCAGTGACATTGTTCCATACACCACTGCTGTCTAGCATGTTTCTGCACATTCATCAAAGGGAGGCAGAGAAGCGGACGACACACATGTAACACATACCACAATAAATGGCAACGGACTATTAAGACTGTCACCTCTGATAGTGTAGAATGTGTTAGACTTTTCCTCTGTTGTGCCAGAGCCGACGAGGACGCAGATCTGTCCTGCAATGCCATTTGGATGAGGTGTCCTTCTCGGGGGAAGGGGGGGGGGGGGGGGGGGGGGTCAGAGTGGTACGAACTGACCCATCTCTTTATGTTCTACAGCCTTCTTAGAACAATTCTGCACCAAAGTTATTTAGCTGGAAGGCACCCACATGGTTCTTGGTATCTTACAGTAAGACTACTTTCTGTTTGTCCTATGTAGAAATGTGGGCAGTTGTCACATTAAAATTTGTAAATACCTGATTTGCTGTTTGTCTTACTGCAGTGAATGATGTAATGCTGTCAATGTTAGTGCTGAAGAATACCAGAGTATCACTGTTATGGAAAAGGTTAGCAACTTGGTATGGAATTTTTCCTATAAAGAGAATGCAGGCAAATGCATTTCTTTGTTCTTGTAAATCTGATTTAGGAGGTGTACACATACCTGCCAACCTTCAAAAAAGAAAAACCAGAAATCAGGAGATTCAATTTTAAAAATGAGTAGGTCGAATGATCAAAACCCATGACTCATTTCAGTATAATTTCGAGAAAACTGTGTGAGTTTCTCCCTATGATGCCACAAAGTTATACAATGGCTATAAAACCACAAGTGAAAACACTAGAACTATCCAAAATATTGATTCCATACCCTCTATTGGTAGCATTCCCCAGGTAATCAGTATTATGTTGTGATGTTTTAAGGTTTTAGAAAAAAAATGTATGACTACCGAAGAACAGTGTCCAACCACAAAAACACTGGATAATAATCATCTTCACTTAGCACAATGACAACACTCAAACACAAGTCCAAACAGAGCACAACACTGAGCAATATGAGTTTAGATTCTACAAAATGCACGGGAAGAGGGGAAAAATAACAGTCATTGTACAGGCTGCATGCGAATTCTTGATTCCCATACACTTTGATACGTATATCAATTAAAAACACTAATGGGAGGAAGGGCTTCCAATCATTGGCAAAAAAACTGAAGTCACAGGTTTCCAAAACAAGTATCTTAGATTTAACAGTAATTAGCTAAAAATTGGGAGAAATAATGGCGTAATCTGGAGGCGGGAGAAAATGTGGAAAATCAGGTTTCACCTGTCTAAACCAGAAGAGTTGGCAGATGTTCGTGCATGGTTTCTTTTTGATTTTGTTGTGAAGTTTATCAATTATATCTGGACTGTATCCATTCTGATGTGCAGTTTCTTTGATAATGTTAATTTCGTTTTGTTCATCGAGAGGGCTGAGATGTACTTCTAGGTATATGATTAAGGACAGCTCTCAGGAATTCTGTGTTGTATTGGATGACATAACAAGTTGCTTATGACAACATCATGGTGATGGGTTTTCAGTAAATTTGAAAGGCATGTCTGTTATTTAAACTAGAACTGTAAGATCAAGAAAATTATTCCTTTATCCACTTGATGCTCCACGGTGAAGTTCATGTTGCTGTGCATGCTACTGAGAGCATTTGTAAGTTTTACAATCTCCTCAATCGTACCATTGTAGAGGATAATGGTATCATCAATATACCTTTTGTAATAAATTATTTTATCTATAAATGAACATTCTAACCAGAAGAACTGATTTTCTATGCGATTGATGTAAATACCTGCAAGGATTCCTGGCAAACTGCTGTCCATTGGAAGACCATCTTCTTGTTTACAAATTTTATTGGCAGTAATGAAGTTATTATGTGACAGAGTTAGTTCTAGCAGTTCAATGAATTCATATACATCAGTAATGGATAACTTCTTTGTGTTTTAGTAGTCATTAAGTATCTGGATTGTGGAAAATTTGACTCGTTCCACATCATTACGAAATATCGTATTCATGATCCATGGAACTAGTATTAATCTAATCTAATCTTACAAATAGGTACATTGCTGTAAAGGTTTACGATGTCCACTGAAGCAGTTATTGCACCGTCTGGTATTGATATGTCTTCGATATCTTCCATAACATCACAGTTATTCTTAATTGAGAAATTCTTTTGATACGTATAAATATTGCTGAGACCATCCTTTAGCTTCTTGGTGATAAAATATGCAGGACTACTTCCACTAGAGTTTAACTACTGGAAGTATAGGGCAATTAGACTTTAAATGTTTGGTTACGGACGTAGTTTTGGTGCTGGCAGGTTCATGACAAGGCATTTTAGGATATCAGAGTCACATAACAGGAAATCACAAGGTATCAATAGTTTCCTTAGCTGGGCTTGAATTTGGATGCGGGTTCACTTTGCACTTCATGTATGTTGTTTTTATGAAAAAATTCCAAAGTCTGTTGATGTATTAAGAATCATACATAACATCTGAATTACCTTTGTCAGATTTCACTACAGAACCCTGTCTTCAGTTTTCTATTACTGTACATAAGCAGTTTGGAGTCATTTTTTGCGCAACTGTGCAAGTTTTTGGTTTTGTAGGTTCTTGTGTATGATGTCCTTAACTTTAAACCCAATACTTATCTGTTCATTACTGTTTATTTTCACTGAGTCACACACCATTTTAGAGCAGACAATTTAATCCTTATTCCATGAAGTTTCAAGATTGCAGCTGGATGGTGTCCATCATCCGTCATGATATGATGGTTGACAACAGTTCAATCATCCTCAGGTGAGTGTTTTGCACTGGAGATTTTTAGTTCACATCGCTAATTTTATACCAATTGGTGCAGAGATGCAGGCGTAAAGGCAAGGCACTACATGAGCAACCTCTGTCGAGTTTCTTGCTCTCTTTGAATATGACTCCATATACAGTGTGCAGGCACATGCATAATAGTGATACTACATGTGTGCTCTCCGTCGGAATGCGGGTTCATGGAGTTAAAATTCAGATGTCAAATTAACAAAATTAACTGTCACTGTACATGTCTTTAGCCCTTAAGGTAAAGAAATCATCAGGTCCCATGCCTTATCCAGTTGAAAGCCATCATCATGTTTAATACAATCTCCTGCTCAAAAATCACAATTAAATATTTGATATTGCTGTTATTGGGCCAGTGGAATATGTTTGAGGCCTTTCGCAAGTACGTTAGTTTCATCTTTATCAAATGTGATAGTGGCGGTGTTTATCACCTTGTCATAAAACATTTGTATGCGTGAGTGGAGATTATAGTTTCTTTTGTAAGAACTGAGAGCAAGTATTTCTGATAATGTCTAGCTGATACAACTAGTTGTTCTTTGCTCTCCTCGTCACTAATTTTATCTAAAATGTAAATGAACTGAATGGGAGTTAAGGAGTTGTTTACTGCCAAGTGCTGTTTGGGCATTTGCTTGTTAAGTGTATCTTCGCATTAATAAACCATTAATGATTTGATTTCAGATTTTAACCATATAATTTCAGTTTGATTTTGCAAATTTTGGCTGACTGAGTGGGCCTCCTTACATTATTTTTAATGTAATTAAGTATTACTTCAGACAAAAACTGTTTTTTGTTAAATCTGATGGCTTGAATGGGCTTCATTACCATATTTACTCGAATCTAAGACGCACTTTTTTCCCGGTTTTTGTAATCCAAAAAACCGCCTGCGGCTTAGAATCGAGTGCAAAGCAAGCGGAAGTTCTGAAAAATGTTGAAATGCGCTGCCACAACTAACTTCTGCCATCGAATATACGTAGCGCTACACAGGTATGCTTTGTAGGCACAAAGATAAATACTGGCGCCAAAACCTCTGCGTCAGTAAAAAAAAAAACACGTGGAAGACGAGCTTTTCTTCTCCTTCTCCGCCTCGAGTTTCGACCACTGCATTTTCATACATTATCCAACGAAGTAAATACAAATTCCGTATTGTTCATCTTCGAATGTAGCAGCATTTCAATGTACTACGAAAATCCGACTGGCAAGACTGTTTGGGATGTTTGTCAATAAGGCCAACTCCACGTTCTGAATTTTTTCCTACCTGTGAGAAGAGATGGTTGCTAATAGGAACTTGATGAATTGTGAATCACATGCAGTATTCTC
Source organism: Schistocerca piceifrons (assembly GCF_021461385.2). Taxonomy (NCBI): domain Eukaryota; kingdom Metazoa; phylum Arthropoda; class Insecta; order Orthoptera; family Acrididae; genus Schistocerca; species Schistocerca piceifrons. The sequence continues at coordinate 987,503,618 of NC_060138.1, read as the reverse complement.
TTCACCATAAGAATAATACGAATATAAACATTTTGCCATGTATTTTTTCGTGTTTGCTGCTATCTAATTTAAATCCTGTCTGCCTAATAAACTACGAAACTAGAGTGAGACAACAGTAAACGCGGAAGAGTATACGTATCGTGTCATGTTTATATTCGTATTATTCTTATGCCTAATAGTGATACAGTCAGAAATGAAGCACGGCAACTGACTAGATTTTTAAATCTAAGATGACTCTAATTTCTGTGCAGAATGTAATGTACTAAAGAGACGCCAGCAAAGATTTTCAAACGGAGAAAAATTTTCGCTACACTCTCGTTCAGAACATCATTTATCATACGCAGTCTATTATTTGGTTCTTGCTTATCATTATCAAAGAAAGCAGTGGTGTAAGTAACAAAAAATAGCAGTCTCTTGCCATTGTTTCGCTACTGAGACGATTCCCTTTTTTTTGTAAGCGGCGGTTGCGCACACAAAAGCAAGCCATGCGGCGAGCGGCAACAGGCCATAAACACGCACTATCAGAATGCGACAAACAAGCATGACACAGTTCAGTAATGCATTTTCAGCTTAGAGTGACGTAAACACCTATAACAAAGAAAACGACACTTATCAGATCAAAGCAAAATAAGCAAACGATTTAAACCAGACAAAGCACGTGCAAAAGGAAGGGTACCCGTATAAATACGGACGGAGCGCCTTGCGCATAGCAATGGCTACCTGGTAAAGCTTAACTGCTAAGCTTACGACTCGAACCAAACTACTGTAGCTGTATCGTCATTCATTCGACCTAAATTGTGTCTTGTATTAAAATGGACCAACTTTGTTTCGATTTGGAGCTGTGGCCTAAAACTTTTCCCTGACCTTGAATTTCGAGTCTCAAATTTCAGGTGCGGCTTAGATTCGGGAATTTTTTTTTCCCCTTGATTTCGAGTCTCATTTTTCAGGTGTGGCTTAGATTCGAGTGCGGCTTAGATTCGAGTAAATACGGTATCTTGATTTTACATGTTCTGAATGCTCTGACAGTTCATGATGATGCCTGGCTAGGCAACATGAAGTGAATTTTATCCATGATGGGTGCAGCTGAACTCTGTGACTGTTCCTTTATAGGGTGTAGATTAATAACCATTATCAGTCACAACACAGGGCTGGTTTCTGTTTTCCAATGTAAACATGCTAGATGTTGCGAATGCATGTGCTTATGAAGTTACTAACATCTTAAGTGCCACTACTGTATCAAACGCATAATATGGACGTACCAATACTTAACATGTTGACTAATATGCAGTTGATGTGTACAAATTCAAAATATGTTTGTAAAAAGTTTTATAGGGCGACAATATAGATACTACAATAATATTTTTCAACATGTTACTGTCATTGTAAAAATTTTTATAACTGTAATGTGGAAACAATACAGATACAACAACTATATGTAAGTAAAATAATATTTTTTCAATCCATGTTGCTTAGCCACTTCCAATTGTTTCAGCTGTGTCTTTTGTCATCATCACATTATTCATTTTTTTTGTCAACAGTGCAATCCAACACTGAGTGCTGGAAACATGTAAATGAATGTAAACTACCAGAAGATGGACAAAAGCCCGAAGCAGTTCATATGTTAAATAAAATCTGTTGCCAATGGTAGCAATTATTACTCTCTACCCTATAAAGAAACAGTCGGTGTTCAACTGCATCCATTATGGATAAAATTCAACAGTTAACAATTATGGAATATGTATGGAAGATTCTTTTGTGAGTCCTATCCATTACTGATGAATCTTAGGACTGCAGAGAGTGAAGAGATACAAAAGATGATTGACAATGACGTAGCTGAATGCAGCCATAACGTCTACAATAATCCACTGCTAGTGGTAAATACTAAGCCCTAGCTTGAGCATAGCTCTGTGGTGGGCACGCTGCAAGCGTCCCAAGCTCGAGCTCCACTCATCTTCCTCAGTTCACATTGCTTTTACTGCACTCTTGACTTCTAATTGGGCTTGGTGAACTGTGAACTGGCCTCTGTATGGTACTGCCATTGTGTGGATGTTTCTCAAACTATTTTGGCAATCTCACAGACAACCCTTACTTGTTCAAAACCACTGCACTGACACACGGAATTGGAGTTTTTGCAGGTTTATTGTTGTGCTAGCAGTGCGTTTTTCTGATAAATATGTCAAAGTTTTTGACCAATACTGAGATTGAGAAGATTTTGAAGGTACCATCTGAATATTCTGGTTGAAAGTGAATAACTAGTACCAGAAGGAATCCTAAAAGATAAAAATTGCAGAAGAAGTTGCGAAACAGAATCACAAATATACACTCTAGTGAGACTGCAAAGATGGAATGATTAGCATGAAACATGGTGAGAACAAAAAAAAAGTCATTTTGATGTCTGAAAACAAATGATGAAACAAGGGCACCTTCTTAACAGTCACCAGTTCTGGAATACCAAGACTAGTGGTTGACAAAAACTGAACAAAGCATCTGCAGTTCGCACTTCATAATTGAAAAGCAAGACAAGAGAATGCAAAAGGTAAAGGAAATAAGCATATATAAAACTACACAGAACTGCAGGCTAAATAGTATATAAATTACATACAAGTAGCAGCAATAACTGCACAGAATGTACTGTGAGTTTAGACAATGGCACACAGAATGCTATTGTAAACATTATTGCAGTTTTTAATTTAATTACATGAACTGTTGCAGCAGCTCCCATTTTTTGGGGTACCCTTGTTATCAACACTGCAAAATTAAACATGTGATGATAACAAAACTATGGACATTTCAGCTAGATATTTTTGATTCAGTATGGGTCTATGGTAGTACGCGACTCAGCTAAACTTTTTTTTAAAGATGTTGCAACAAGACGAACAGTCAAGTGAATGAATTACAAAGCTGATTTGGTTCTTTTATAATGAACCTCAAGTCTGCAAAATGTGTAAGAAATAACAGAAACACAATTTAGTTTCTGTCACAATTTTATAGAGATTTGTACTCACCCTAAATAATCCAGAAAATCCCCCAAGAAATGCTCCAAATCTGAATGCATCTCGTTGCACCAGTACACCAGGTAACATCTTCGGATGACGTACAAGTTTACGAATCTGAAGCAGCAGTCTTAGACAGACTTGAAGACCATACCCTATTGAGAATAACTTTGCTGTTCCCTAAAAGTAAAGTCAGTCAGTAATTCCACCATTAATAAATGCAATAAAATGACATGATAGAAATAATGCATAAAAATTTGATGTACCATACATTTCTCTCTTATCACTTACTCTGAGAGAAAAATGCGAATGAAACAGACACAAACAGCAGCTAAAAATATTGCAAAATATACTGACAAAATTTCAATTTAAAATGTTCAAATATAAAAAATAAGAATAACATGAGGTTCATTTGCTAACCAGAAAAATCCTATGTCCTTTTTTTATTCTGCATACAATTTGTAGGAAACTTAATGCAGTCATATTTCCAACTTATTATTGCCAAAAACCATTTACTTATTTTGTGTCCAAGTCACAGACGACAATTTATGCGCACACCTTTGCCATCAATAATTCCCGTATATTTTAGGTGGTGGTTTGAAATCCCTGGGGTGAAGTTCGGTGACATCCAAAATGTCACAGAGTTGATGTCATACAAATTTCAGAGTCAGACATGAATTAAATTTCATCAGTGAGCATGTCCCGGAGAAAAAGTCACAGCTGAAAATGTAGCTCACAACATCATGGAGTGGGCATAAGAAGAGAGTAAGTATATTTCAAACAGTGTATGTGTGTAAGGGCAATGTACGTGCATTTGGGCATTGCAGAAAAGTATAAGTTATCTTCAAAACAGCAGTGGTGCACTTATAGCAACTGTGTAGAAAAGTATATTCCACATGGCGTGTAATTTAATATTTACAATGTAAGAAAAGATAGAATCTTTACTTACCCTAAAGATGGCACGTTAAAGTGCACACAGGCACAATTAAAAGACACTTACCATAATTCCTAAGCCACAGCCTTCATCACAAAAAAAGAGAAAAACACACACCATTCATTCAAACAAGCAAGCACACCTCACATACACATGAGCGCCACCTCTAGCAGCTTGGACCAGAACACAACTGTCATGGAGAATGGAAGGAGAGAACTGGAGGGGGTGGGGAAGAGGAAGGGATAGCAGTGTATAGATGGGGAGGAGAGAGGAGCACTGTCTAGTGGAGCGTGTAGGAACTGAACTGCCAACAGCTACAACATCAGGAAGTTGCGGGGGTGGGGGGACTGTTGGGTGGCGGGTGCAAAAACAGTATGTTACCTTAGGTTGAGACTGGGATGATTACAGGAGCAGAGAATGTGTTGTGAGAAATACTCTCATCTGTGTAGTTCAGAAAAGCTGGTGGTTGAGGGAAGGAACTAGATGGCTCAGGTAGTGAAGCAGCCACTAAAATCAAGCATGTTCTGTCCAGCTGCATGTTGTGCCACACGGTGGTTTACTTTGCTCTTGGCCACAGTTTGGCGGTGGCCATTCATCCCGGTAGACAATTCGTTGGTAGTCATATCAACATAAAACCATTGAACAGCTTTTTGTACTGGTATGACTACCAACCAGCTTGAGACGAAGCAAGCTGGGATCTCTTTACTTCCTTTCTTGTTTTGCCATCTGCCTCCTTAAATTCATTTTTTTTTTCTTTTTGCCTAATTATATTTAACATACATGAGTATAATCTGCATTTTCATAAAAGAGAAAGGTTGGCCCTCAGTCTTAAGGAATATAGCACCAGGTCTAATTTTGTGTTTAGTTTTGTGTATGTCATCACAATTTTCTAATTTATTTTGACTATTCCTAGTTAATATCTTTTGTTATAGGGTGAAATCAGTAACTGTTTAGTGACTTAGATTCTGTTGTTGACTTGCAAACAAATGTAAATTCTGTACTTTATAAACATTTTGAAGAACCACCACTAGGATTCTTGAAGTATTTATTTGGCTCTATTCGAAAATATATAGCAAATCTAGCCCTTAATTAATTCCAAAATAATTACCAAGTTTGTCAAAAGTATTGTTTGTATAACTATATCTGTTAATTTCATTATTTAAACATAACAAATAATTCAGCCAAACCTTTGTGGTAGAAGAAACTGTTAAAAAGAAGGAATTTTTCTATATATTCAGTTAAATGAATGAATTATGTTTTAATTGTAATTTCTGTAAATTAAATATCAAACAATGTATGGTTTCAGTACCGATTATTGTGAGGATATATGAAGTCCCCAATTTTGGTCCCAAGTCAATCAGTCCACGGATGATTTTTAGACGAGACACATGCATCAACTTAGCCATGAAATAAGTGTAACACAAATAGGCCATGTTTAAAATAATTACAGTGTCTGTTCAATAGTGCCACATGTAACATATTATTCTGCAAGAACTGTATGGGTAGATTTTTACTGCTCATAGATGTTCAACAGTAAACTATTGTAGCAGTATGCTGACATTTGCCTGCAAACTATCAATAAGGCTTATCAAAAGTTAACCAAAAGTGAACTGGCCATATTAACAGTGTAATATTGGAGGGGGGAGGGGGGGGGGGGGGTGTGAACAGTGAAACACAACTGTGCAACTGTTTGGTACATCATTTACAGTAGTCAGTGTTGAACTTCCACCACCCCTTTCCCTCCCATTATACAGCCAGTATAAGAACGCAATATGTCGACACCGATGACTATCAACAAAGAAATAAAGCAGGCGAACGTCACAAGCTGTCCATCAGGATTAATAGCCACTGCCACACTGTGCCCAAGAGCAAAGTAGACCAACCTATGGCTTAACATGCAACTGAACGTAACATGCTTTATAGTAATGGCTGCTTCATTTCCCAATCCACCTGGATCCTCACCTCCACCACCAGCTTTTCTGAACTGTGCAAATGTTAGTTATCCTCACAACACATTCTCTGCTCCCATAATTATCACAGTTTCAACCTACAATAACATGCCGCTCCCACACCCTCTACCCTATTACCTCCTTCCCATCCTCGTCTCCTACCTTCTTTGTTTTTGTTGCCCTCTGCCAATGGATCTGCCCTTGTTTCCCTGCTCCTCTCCTTTTCCGCTCCATTTACCCCACCTCCCTGCCCCGCAACTTCCTGAAGCTTTACCTGTTGGCAGTATAGTTCCTGTACACTCTGCCAGACAGTGCTCCCCTCTCCCCCACCTGTATGCTGCTATCCCTTCCCCTTCCCCACCCTCTCCAGATTGCTGCTCCCATTCCCCGTGGCAGTTGCGTTCTGGTCTATGCTGCCAGAGGTGGCAGTCATATGTGAGGCGTGCTTGCTTGTATGAATGAATGGTGTGTGTGCATTTCTCTTTCTTTTCTGGCGAAGGCTGTGGCCGACAGTTTACATGTAAGTGCCTTTTAGCTGTGCCTGTCTGCAACTTAACGAGTGATCTTTACACTTAACGAGTGATCTTTACATTAAGTAGGAATCTATCTTTCCCTACGTTGTTCATATTCCAACCTGGAGTTTCCATTGTAATTTAATACTTGAAAGACAGAAGTAATTATATACAGAAGTTTGCATAACTGAGACTGCTTGAGATCACTATGATGAATGGTGCTGCCATGGTATCTCAAGTAAAAGTAAAAAAATGAAAACACCACATATCACATCAAGCCTTCCAATATTCTAAATTTGACTGGAAAAATACACCATATCACACCAAGACCATTTGACTAACATATACCCAAGTTCCAAAGAGAATTGCAAAAGGCCTGTAAGGAGAAACATTGTTTGATCATAATTTAAATGCTAGCATTTTAAAAACCATCAGAAGCAGAAAAGGAGACTCTTCCTTTACTTGTTTTGAAATCTTTTGGTTCTTACAGGAAGTTTCACCTTCAAAGTATATCAATTAAGTGCTCAAACACCACTTCCAGAGTATGAATTAATTGTCTAATTTTAGACTGAAAATGAAGACGGACACATACTGAGTACTAGACAGTGATTATTGCAGGAGAGTGAAATCACAATTACAAGAGATGTTCATTAACTGTAAATTCAAATACTTTAACATACAATACTGGTACTGTGACTAACATTAGAGAAAACTATTAAGTAATGTGACATATCATCAATTATGTTTATTATTTGGATTCCATAGCTGAAAATCAAAGTAACTGCTGTGGAAAAGTAATGTAAAACAGAGCTGGACACTGTGAGCTTCCTTGAGACATACAAAAATAGTAATTTGGTATTAAAATTTTTGAATTTGTTCTATTGCTGGATTAAGCTCCTTCTGTGACACTGCACTCTCTACCGGTATTGTGAAACAACAAAGTTTAGGGAACGTAAATTACTAAAGAAGTTGGGAAAGTTATAGAGAGGATTTTTACCAACAGAAAGTGATGACAAACATTTTAAAATCTGGAGTATGAGAGTTCTACAACACGGATGGTAGGCTTTAGGAGTGCATGGCTCTGCTGACCCTTTAGCGAGGGTTAGCAAGAGAGACAATGTATATTGACGCACTGTGGTAGGAAGGTCACAGGACGGCCCCTCGTGATATCACAAAGAATAAACTGGAGATATGAAAGTTGACAGGTTACATCTCAGTTTAATAGCAGTCTACGAGTGATAGATGGATCACAGCTGCAGTTAAATATGAAAGAGCATGATAATCATTACACAGGATAGATTCAGATAACCCACCAGCAACAGAAAATACTACAATGTGACATAATTATTGCTTTAAAATTTACTTTTCTTATTGTTAGAATCAGCAGTGCCCCAGAAACTGGCTCCATGATTTGTTCACGTTTAAAGAAACAATGTTGTGGAAAAAATGGAAATTTCATGGAAGGCTTTCACTGTGTGATTTCTTACAATTTTCGTAAAAGCCTAAATTGACTACTACATCTCAAATCACTTCATTCAAATTTTGGTAATCAATCACCTTTAGAAAAGATTGTTTGGAATTGGTTCACAGAATGTCACCACGGTTGTGCTCCCATCATCGGTGAATTTCATGAAAGCACCAACATAGATGCTGTGAGCAACATGATTGAAGAGGATCAACATATGATTTACCGTGAGACAGAGACATCTTTGAGCTTGCCAAAGACTGGAATAAATTTGATTTTGACATCATTAAGCTGTGAAAAAGACCAGTGGTCAGTCAATGCACAATGCACAACTTGAACAAAATTCAAAAACAGGTCATATCAATTGGTGAAAGGCAATGCTCAAAAAATTAGACAATTAGACAGAGGAAATTCAAAATCTGACATAATAATGTAAAAAGTGAAGAAACTTGGACATATTTAAACATGGCGGAAACTGTGCAGCAATTAACCATTTGAGCGTACTAACATGAACTGAAACCAAGTTGGTACATTCACAATGCTGTTCCAAGAAAATGATTACTGCATTTTATTGTCAGAACACTTAGAAGATGCACCAAATCTACTAAAGAGACTGTCTTCACTGTACTATGCTTGTCTGTCCTCTGCCAGAGTATTGCTGCATAGTGCAGGATCCTTACAAGATACGATTAGCAGAGAATAACGAAAAATGTTTGAAGACAGGCAGCTTGTTTTGTATTATCATGGAATACAGGAGAGAGTGTCACGGACATGCAAGTTGGGGTGGCAATCATTAAAACAAAAATGCTCTCCGTTGCGGCGAGATCTTTTCAAAAAGTATAGTCACCAATGTGAAATGTGAAAATATTCTGCACAGTCCCATTATAAGGTTTGTTACATTGTGACGTAACATGCAGCGCGATAACGGCTGCAAGTTGTACAGTTCAGGCCACAGACGGACACTTCTGGCAAGCTTGCTTCTTCCTCATAAGACATATGCCTACCTGTGTGCTCATTATGTGTACTGGTTACATTAAAGTATCAAATGGCAGATTTCACAAAATTACTGTTGTATTTTTAATCTTTAATACTGGAATGTGAAAGTCGGTGTTATTAAGTGCTACATGTTAATAAATCAACAAATTTGTGACTTAACACACTGATTGCTATCAGTGATAACTGTACCCAAGCATGAATGGTACCCATTCTCTAACCTGACATCTATGCCCCTTTCCAACCTTTAATATATTAAAGTTCTATGACTGTGAGGATAGAACGAGGAGAAAGTAACATGTGGGAGCTTACGCCATCTACAGAGGGAGAAATGACCATCATAACAAGTTAAATCAGAACTCCCACGGAAAGACTTAAATGTTCATTCTTTCCATGTGCTAATCTAGAGTGTAACAGTCAAGAAATGGTCTTAAACTGGTTCTATGAACCCTCTGCCAAGCACTTAAGAGTGAATTTCAGAACAGGCAGATGGAGGTAGATGTAGACTTATTTCTATGGCTATGCAAGACATGTTGCAGCCACAAAATGTCATCCAAAAATGTACTGAATGCTTTTTCAGAAAATTATTTTGAACAATTAGTTCATGAGCCCAGTCGAAGCATAAACGGTTGCGAAAGCATGCTTGACCTCTTAGCAACAAATTATCCTGGACAAATAAGGAGTATCATGATGAATACAGGGATCGATGACCACAAGGCAGTTGCTGCTAGGCTGAATACCATAACACCTACAACCAAAAGAAACACAAAGTATATCTATTTAAAAAGTTTATAAATATGCTCTTGATGCCTTTTTAAGAAACAGTCTTCACTCCTTCCAATCAGATCATTTAAGCATAGAAAAGATGTGGAATGATTTCAAAGAGATAGTATCAACTGCAATTGAGAGATATGTTGTTGTTGTTGTTGTTGTAGTCTTCAGTCCTGAGACTGGTTTGATGCAGCTCTCCATGCTACCCTATCCTGTGCAAGTTTCTTCATCTCCCAGTACCTACTGCAACCTACATCCTTCTGAATCTGCTTAGTGTATTCATCTCTTGGTCTCCCTCTACGATTTTTACCCTCCACACTGCCCTCCAATGCTAAATTTGTGATCCCTTGATGCCTCAGAACATGTCCTACCAACCGGTCCCTTCTTCTGGTCAAGTTGTGCCACAAACTCCTCTTCTCCCCAATTCTATTCAATACCTCCTCATTAGTTATGTGAACTACCCATCTAATCTTCAACATTCTTCTGTAGCACCACATTTCGAAAGATTCTATTCTCTTCTTGTCTAAACTATTTATCGTCCATGTTTCACTTACATACATGGCTACACTCCATACAAATACTTTCAGAAACGACTTCCTGACACTTAAATCATTACTAGATGTTAACAAATTTCTCTTCTTCAGAAACGCTTTCCTTGCCATGGCTAGTCTACATTTTATATCTTCTCTACTTCGACCATCATCAGTTATTTTGCTCCCCAAATAGCAAAACTCCTTTACTACTTTAAGTGTCTCATTTCCTAATCTAATTCCCTCAGCATCACCTGACTTAATTCGACTACATTCCATTATCCTTGTTTTGCTTTTGTTGATGTTCATCTTATATCCTCCTTTCAAGACACTGTCCATTCCATTCAACTGCTCTTCCAAGTCCTTTGCTGTCTCTGACAGAATTACAATGTCATCGGCGAACCTCAAAGTTTTTATTTCTTCTCCATGAATTTTAATACCTAATCCGAATTTTTCTTTTGTTTCCTTTACTGCTTGCTCAATATACAGATTGAATAACATCGGGGAGAGGTTACAACCCTGTCTCACTCCCTTCCCAACCACTGCTTCCCTTTCATGTCCCTCTACTCTTATAACTGCCATCTGGTTTCTGTACAAATTGTAAATAGCCTTTCGTTCCCTGTATTTTACCCCTGCCACCTTTAGAATTTGGAAGAGAGTATTCCAGTCAACATTGTCAAAAGCTTTCTCTAAGTCTACAAATGCTAGAAACGTAGGTTTGCCTTTTCTTAATCTTTCTTCTACGATAAGTCGTAAGGTTAGTATTGCCTCACGTGTTCCAATATTTATACGGAATCCAAACTGATCTTCCCCGAGGTCGGCTTCTACCAGTTTTTCCATTCGTCTGTAAAGAATTCGCGTTCGTATTTTGCAGCTGTGACTTATTAAACTGATAGTTCGGTAATTTTCACATCTGTCAACACTGCTTTCTTTGGGATTGGAGTTATTATATTCTTCTTGAAGTCTGAGGGTACTTCTCCTGTCTCATACATCTTGCTCACCAGATTGTAGAGTTTTGTCAGGACTGGCTCTCCTAAGGCCATCAGTAGTTCTAATGGAATGTTGTCTACTCCCGGAGCCTTGTTTCGGCTCAGGTCTTTCAGTGCTGTGTCAAACTCTTCACGCAGTATCTTATCTCCCATTTCATCTTCATCTACATTCTCTCCCATTTCTATAATATCGTCCTCAAGTACATCGCCCTTGTATAGATCCTCTACATACTCCTTCCACCTTTCTGCTTTCCCTTCTTTTGTTAGGACTGGGTTTCCATCTGAGCTCTTGATATTCATACAACTGGCTCTCTTTTCTCCAAAGGTCTCTTTAATTTCCCTGTAGGCAGTATCTATTTTACCTCTAGTGAGATAACCCTCCACATCCTTACATTTGTCCTCAAGCCATCCCTGCTTAGCCATTTTGCACTTCCTGTCGATCTCATTTTTGAGACGTTTGTATTCCTTTTTTCCTGCTTCATTTACTGCGTTTTTATGTTTCCTCCTTTCATCAATTAAATTCAGTATTTCTTCTGTTACCCAAGGATTTCTACTAACCCTCGTATTTTTACCTACTTGATCCTCTGCTGCCTTCACTACTTCATCCCTCAGAGCTACCCATTCTTCTTCTACTGTACTTCTTTCCCCCACTGCTGTCAATTGTTCCCTTATGCTCTCCCTGAAACTCTGCACAACCTCTGGTTTAGTCAGTTTATCCAGGTCCCATCTCCTTAAATTCCCACCTTTTTGCTGTTTCTCCAATTTTAATCTGCAGTTCATAACCAATAGATTGTGGTCAGAATCCACATCTGCCCGTGGAAATGTCTTACAATTTAAAACCTGGTTCCTAAATCTCTGTCTTACCATTATATAATCTATCTGATACCTTTTAGTATCTCCGGGATTCTTCCATGTATACAACCTTCTTTTATGATTCTTGAACCAAGAGTTAGCTATGATTAAGTTATGCTCTGTGCAAAATTCTAACAGACAGCTTCCTCTTTTATTTCTTACTCCCAATCCATATTCACCTACTATGTTTCCTTCTCTCCCTTTTCCTACACTCGAATTCCAGTCACCCATGACTATTAAATTTTCGTCTCCCTTCACTATCTGAATAATTTCTTTTATCTCATCATACATTTCATCAATTTCTTCATCATCTGCAGAGCTAGTTGGCATTTAAACTTGTACTACTGGGCTTCGTGTCTATCTTGGCCACAATAATGCGTTCACTATGCTGTTTGTAGTAGCTTACCCACACTCCTATTTTTTTATTCATTATTAAACTTACTCCTGAATAAAAAAAAAAAAAAAAAAAAAAATTAAACTTACTCCTGAACCAGTACAGGACAGGATAGAAAAATCAAGACTGCAGTGGTATGGACACATGAAGAGAATGGATGAGGGAAGAATTCCAAAGAGGATGTTTGATCTGCAACTGGAGGGGAAGAGGCCCAGAGGAAGACCAAGAGATAGATGGGTGAAGGGAGTGAAGGAATGTGTGATGAGAAGAGGAGAGAACTGGACGAAGGTGGAAGAGGGGGAATGGTGGAAAGACAGAACACGGTGGAGAGGCTTGTGTTCCCGACAGACCCAGCCAGTGGCTGGAAACTGTCCAAGATGATGATGATGATTATTAAACTTACTCCTGCATTACCCCTATTTGATTTTGTATTTATAATCCTGTATTCAACTGACCAAAAGTCTTGTTCCTCCTGCCACCGAACTTCACTAATTCCCACTATATCTAACTTTAACCTATCCATTTCCCTTTTTAAATTTTCTAACCTACCTGCTTGATTAACGGATCTGACATTCCACGCTCCGATCTGTAGAACATCAGTTTTCTTTCTCCTGATAACAACGTCCTCTTGAGTAGTCCCTGCCCGGAGATCCGAATGGGGGACTATTTTACCTCCGGAATATTTTACCCAAGAGGACGCCATCATCATTTAACCATACAGTAAAGCTGCATGCCCTAGGGAAAAATTACGGCTGTAGTTTCCCCTTGCTTTCAGTCGTTATTGGAGAGATATATACCACATAAATTAATAAGTGATGGTACTGATTCGCAGGGACGGCAACTGAGAGATATATACCACATAAATTAAAAAGTGAGGGCTGATTCCCAGTGGTACACAAAACGGGTCAAATCGTTGTTGCAGAAGCAATGGAAAAAAAGCATGCCAAATTTAAAAGAACGCATTATCCCCAAGATCACCAAAGCTTTGCACAAGTTCGAAATATAGCGTGTACTTCAATGTCAGATGCTTTTTTAATTTCCACAAAAAAAAAAAAAAAAAAAAAAAAAAAAAAAAACTGTCTCGGAATCTGGCAGAAAACTCAAAGAGATTGTGGTCATAGATAAAGCACACCAGTGGCAAGACGCAATCAATACCTTCACTGCGTGATAACAACGGCGATGTAATTGACGTCAGTGCCACTAAAGAAGCATTATTAAACATGGTTTTCCGAAACTCCTCCACCAAAGACGATAAAGTAAATATTCCTGAATTCCAATCAAGAACAACTGCCGAGATGAGAAACATAGAAGTGGATATCCTCAGTGTAGTGAAGCATCTTAAATCACTTAATAAAGGCAAGGGCTCCGGTCCAGATTGTATACCAGTCAGGTTTTGAGTAGCCGTCTTACATTGTTTGCAGATGATACTGTCATTTACCATCTTGTAAAGTCATCTGATGACCAAAACTAATTGAAAAATGATTTACATAAGATATCTGTATGGGGGTGAAAAGTGGCAATAGACCCTGAATAAAGGAAAGTGGGAAGTTATTCACACAAGTATTAAAAGAAATCCGCTAAATTTCGATTAAGCTATAAGTCACACAAATCTGAAGGCTGAAAATTCAACTAAACACTTAGGGAGTACAATTACAAATAACCTAAATTCGAAAGATCACATAGATAGTGTCGTGAGTAGAGCAAGCCAAAGACTGTGATTCACTGGCAGAACACTTGGAAGGTGCAACAGGTCTACTAAAGAGACTGCTTACATCATGCTTGTCCGCCCCGTTCTGGAGTATTGCTGTGCAGTGTGGGATCCGCATCAGGTGGGACTGATGGATGACATCAAAAAAGTTCAAAGGAGGGCAGCTCATTTTGTTTTATCGCAAAGTAGGGGAAACGGTGTCACAGACATGATACGTGAATTGGACTGCAATCATTAAAACAAAGGCATTTTTCATTGTGACGGGATCTTCTCACAAAATTTAATCACCAGTTTTCTACTCCGATTGCAAAAACATTCTGTTGGCATCCACCTGCATTGGGAGAAATGATCATCATGATAAAATAAGAGAAATCAGGGCTCAAACAGAGAAATTTCACTGCTCATTTTTACCGCACGCCATTCGAGAGTGAAATGGTAAAGAGACAGCTTGAAGGTGGTTCACTGAACCCTCTGCTGAGCAGTTTAATGTGAATAGCAGAGTAACCACACAGATGTAGATGTTGCATCAACTACTTTTGAGTTAATGCTAAATTTTCAATGCAATAGGGTCTGCAGCTGCGATGAACTTTTTGAAAGATTTCATGATGCTTTCAGCTGCCATTCTCTTTATTGCATGTACGATTGTACAATTTCAGCCTTAGGCCATTTTCAAGTATTTTATGGATGATTTTTCAGTAGTAAATTATGTCATGTATGTTGTTGCCCCTATGACTCCCTGTTATGCTCATAAAATAAATCCGAGATGTTTTACTCTCTCTCTACATCTCGGATTCATTTTACGAGCACAACATGGAGTCATAGGGGCAACAACATGCATGACAATTTACTATTGAAAAATCATCCATAAAATACTTGAAAACGACCTAAGGCCAAAATTGTACAATCATACAGGCAATAAAGAGAATGGCAGCTGAAGGCATCTTAATATGTTTCAAAAAATTAATGTTAAATGGTATACAACAATTTGTTTGCCACACCTCATTGATGAAATCGAGAAAAAATAACCAAAACATCACATCGTGTTTCATCATGACGATGACAGAGGTCGTACAGCACATCAAACAAATAATTAACTGATGAATGAATAAAACTGTTTAATTAATGCTTCATTGCCTGTGTTCACTAAATTTATCATCCAACAACTTCTTTCTGTTCCCTTATGTTACACTAACATTGTGTAAATAGTGATTTTCATCACCAAGACACTGCTGAATTGAATCAAAATGTTTTTGAGGTACCAGATTCAGAGAAGAAAAAACGTTCCCAGAACTGATTTAAACACATGTAAAATTTTATAAATTTAGAGGCAAATATTTTGAGAGACAATAATACTATTTTTGTATAAAAAAATTGTTTTCTTCCATTGCTTTAAGAAAAACCTTTAAGGTAACTGCTAGGTCATTACTATCTGCCTTTCTCTGTCAGTTGCTAAAATCAGCAGCTTATCCTTTTCTTCATATGCAGATCTGACAATGATTTCCCTGCATCCCCAAAAATTTTTGCATATCTTTAGTACCCTACAACCCACTCTTCACATCATCGTACAGGTGTGGTCATTCCCACAGATGGGGTTGGTCACAATGGTTTAGCCGATCACTGTACATCTGACAATCTACAAGCATCATCTTAACCAACTCAAACATTATGCTTCATACTGTTCCAAATGGTAGATTCAACTGTATCACAACAAACCAATTTCCCAATTATTTACTACCATTAACTTATCTATTTGTCATTTTTCTACATAATAATCGGTCATATATTCTATATAGCATATACTTGCCTGAATTGTGTAGTAGAAACAGCTGAAAGGATGCGGACAGGTGGCGTGGCGATTGTGACACTTCACCCATTTTACAACTGCTCGGTAGAAACGGCAGAAAGCTGACACAATACTATATACAATTCCACTACGAGGCACAGGTTTTGTAGTTTTCCGCGATGTGGACACAGCTGGAGCTCTTTGTGGTGGCAAATCCTCACGGTTTTCCATATATCCACTTTCTTCAAAAGGCCCCACAATAAATCTATAAACAGTACATTAGTGTAATGCAGTCTTCATAAAATCTCAAAAAGGTGTTGCTGAAATGAAAAGAAATGACAGTAGTTTCTCTTCTCTGACTGCAGTTTCAGTACATTTTCATTACACAAAGCAAATAAACAATATCACTTACATAACTTACTATTGCACACAAATTAATAAATTGGGCATTTTGGAAAGAATTTTTGATTGGGTCTGCCTCTAGGCCCCACTGCTCTCAATTCTGAGAAGTTTTAATACTGAGAAGGAAGGAAGGAAGATTAGAGTTTAACATCCCATCAACAACAAAGTCATTAGAAATGGAGCACAAGGCCGGATTAGGGAAGGATAGACAAAGGAACCATCCTGGCTTTGCCTTACGTGATTTAGGGTAATCACGGGAAATATAAATCTGGTTGGCCAGACAGGTATTTGAACACTATCCTCCCAACTACAAGTTTGGGAAACTGCATCTGCTTTAACGTTAATCAATCTTCCACTAAGTAAAGGCCATCAAATAAAGATGAAACATGAAAACCAATGTCAGCATGTATACGTGATACATTAGTTTCATCATGTACTAAAAAAATAGATAGATCCCAATTGTGAACCAGCCTCTGCCCACTTGTCTGAATAAAACACATTCAGTTAAAATGTGGCATACTGAAATTTGTACACCACAAGCACCACACATTGGAAGGTCCTCTCACTGGAGCTGGAAGCCATTTGTCATCAGACTATGCCCCATCCATAATTGAATGAGATGGACTTCATATCACCTTACAGCCAGAAGGAGGTACACAATGGCCAAGTTGATTTCATCAGCTGCAGGTAATTGTAAACCACTTTCAGTCATTCTTCCTTCCATCAACATGTGACCCTGTCCTTCGATAGCAAAGAGACAGCATGTAGAGAGACAGCACATAGAACCATGGGGTTTCGAGTACATACTTCCTTCGTTCCACTTATACATTTACCCGAATTCTCATACGCACTAGTACCCTTTAGAAAACCAGCTCATTTGCCTATGCAGGCGGAGAAGGGAGTCCTGGATGTCCTGGGAATGTTTCTCTAGCAGGTACATGTGTAGTACAGATTTTAGGAGTACTTAGAAGGTTCAGACTAATTTACCACCTCTTAGAGGGAGGAAGTTTTCATTCCCCTCCTCAAACCAAGAAATGATCAAACATGCTCCAGCAGTCATTGAAGTGTTGCCTTAACGTAACATGTTGGGGACACACTGGAGCATATTTAACCTGGTCTAGGCACTAGACACAGTGTGGTTGCAGACATTACTGACAACCCTACCCTGCTGGCGGCAGGTATGAACAGGCTTTTCTAGTGAGACAGCACCATGGAAAAGGCAGATGTTACTGCTACAAGGCACAACATTCTCAGACAGCTCTGTCATGGAACCTTTGCCTACACTCACAGGGGTCCTTCTCTTCCGAATGCCAAGATGGCAGTTCTGGGTGACAGATTTGAGCAGAATAATTTCAGCATTCAAAATGATGCAGCTTGTAAGTCAAGGAGAGTTTATTCAGACACGTCATCACGAAAGACTCCAAGGGCACAGAAGAATTTGTCCCAAAGGCAGTATTTTAACTCTTAACATTTTTATCATTGGCACAAATATTATACTATTCAAAGCAAGGAGTCCAACACACAATTTCACAGTTTTTTTGCTCCCCTTTGATTTTTACCATTCTCATCAAATTTTTAATCGATCTGATCTGCAAATGATAGATACTATTTGAAGGAGCTGGGAAGAGTCTCAGACCCCAACACTGACATAATATTATGCAGTGATATGAATAACAAAATTAGTAATAACGTCACAAACATTCTGAGCACTTTTTTCATGACAGAAACAGTCGTTCTTTGCCACGGTTTGGCAGTGGCCATTCATTCTGTTGGACAGCTGGCTGGTGGTCATGACCACATAAAATGCTGTGTAGTGATTGCAACAGTTATATTTTAAGATGGTGGTGCCCCGTTAGCTCGCACATATCTGATGAACATCACGGTTTACTACCAAGAGCTACTGAAAAAATTTATTTATTGAACAAACAGTTTCATTCTATGCAGATCATCAAGTTCGTAAGAACATTTACATTACACTAGGTGATTTATGATCTGTGCATATGTAGGCGCTTTCTCAATATGTAATGCCTAAATATGCACAGATCAGGATTAAATGATTTTTTATTTTTATTTTATTATGGGACGCCATTGATAATGTACACCTAACAAGCTGCAATAATTATTTTTTCCCCTCCTGAAACAGAAGATGGTCTGTTCATGGAAACATTGTTCGCTAAAGAAATTTCATCCATCTTCTCTTAGTGGTAAATATTGATGTTCTCCAAAGATTGCAACAGATATGGTATATGACATGGCTACTTTTACAGGTGGCCTTGCCTCTGATGGTATAGGATAAGCCTGTGGCAGGACTGGAGCACGATGTGCTGGGTGGGTGAAATGGGCAGGTCTTGCACCTGGGTTCGGTCTCCCATAGAAATAGGACTGCCACTCCAACCCCTTGAAGCAAGGGTCGTATCACTGAGGAAGACCCAGGTGCACAACCTGCACGTTTTATCCACCCAGCAATCTTACTCCAGTTCTGTCAAAGGCTTATCCTACCCTATCAGTGATAGGGCCACATGTGAAAGCAGCCATGTCATATTCCCATTCTGCCACAATCACTGCACAGCATTTTATTAGGGGATGACCACTAACCAGCTGTCCACCAGAATGAACAGCCAACACCAAACTGGGCCAATAACAAAGTACCACAAAGTGACAACACTCTACTGGGTACAGTATGCTCGAGTTCAGTGGTTGCTTCACAACTCATGCTATCTGGATCCTTCCTTCCAGCAACAGCTTTTCTGAACTATCTAAATGGGAGTTATCCTTGCAACACATCCTTTGCTCCTGTAAGCCTTTTGGCTGCAATCTCTGCTAAGCCATTGTCACCAAACACTCTACCCAACAGTGTCCCCTTCCTTCCTCTGTCCTGTCACACCCTACCAATCCATGCCTCTCGTGTGCCACATCGCATCTGCTCTGGTACCAGTGTGTCGCATGCTCAACCCCTGCACTTGTTAACCCTCCCTCCCAAATTCCTAGCCTACACATCTGCTACTCCCCTATGAGCTACTACCTACCCATCCCCAACCCCCTCCCCTCCTGCTTCCTGCCTCTTTCTCCCTCCCTTCACCCAGCCAACCCAACAACGATTGCCCCAGTCCATCTGCCAGTCTGCAAACTAGGCACTGCATGCCCAGCTGGCACAATGTAGGTGCACGGGCACGAGTGTGTTTGTTGTACTCTAGCTGGTCAAAGCATTTCTTCTGAAAGTTAGCAAAAGATTTATTCAGTCTTTTCTGTGTGTGCCTTTTGACAACTTAACGTTTCTGCTATTCGGTGACTGCCTCCTATACTGTTATATTAGTTAGACCATAAATTGCTTTGTTTGGTTTGCTTGGTTTGCTCCCCCTCCTTCAGGCTGATGAATGTAAACTTCTTCATCAAGATTACCATGTACAAACACGGCTCAAACATCCATACGTTCAATGTCAAGATCAAATTCAGCAGCTAAATCTAACAAAGTATGAAGTGAAAAATGGTTGTCGTATGAACCATGGACCTTGCCGTTGGTGGGGAGGCTTGCGTGCCTCAGCGATACAGATGGCCGTACCGTAGGTGCAACCACAACGGAGGGGTATCTGTTGAGAGGCCAGACAAACATGTGGTTCCTGAAGAGGGGCAGCAGCCTTTTCAGTAGTTGCAGGGGCATCAGTCTGGATGATTGACTGATCTGGAATTGTAACATTAACCAAAACGGCCTTGCTGTGCTGGTACTGCGAACGGCTGAAAGCAAGGGGAAACTACAACCTTAATTTTTCCCGAGGACATGCAGCTTTACATGCAGCTTTACTGTATGATTAAATGATGATGGCATCCTCTTGGGTAAAATATTCCGGAGGTAAAATAGTCCCCCATTCGGATCTCTGGGCGCGGACTACTCAAGAGGACGTCGTTATCAGGAGAAAGAAAACTGGCATTCTACGGATCGGAGCGTGGAATGTCAGATCCCTTAATCGGGCAGGTAGGTTAGAAAATTTAAAAAGGGAAATGGATAGGTTAAAGTTAGATATTGTGGGAATTAGTGAAGTTCGGTGGCAGGAGGAACAATACTTTTGGTCAGGTGATTACCGGGTTATAAATACAAAATCAAATAGGGGTAATGCAGGAGTAGGTTTAATAATGAATAAAAAAATAGGAGTGCGGGTTAGCGACTACAAACAGCATAGTGAACGCATTATTGTGGCCAAGGTAGACACAAAGGCCATGCCTACTACAGTAGTACAAGTTTATATGCCAACTAGCTCTGCAGATGATGAAGAAATAGATGAAATGTATGACGAGATAAAAGAAATTATTCAGGTAGTGAAGGGAGACGAAAATTTAATAGTCATGGGTGACTGGAATTCGTCAGTAGGAAAAGGGAGAGAAGGAAACATAGTAGGTGAATATGGATTGGGGGGAAGAAATGAAAGAAGAAGCCGCCTTGTAGAATTTTGCACAGAGCATAACTTAATCATAGCTAACACTTGGTTCAAGAATCATAAAAGAAGGTTGTATACCTGGATGAATCCTGGAGATACTAAAAGGTATCAGATAGATTATATAATGGTAAGACAGAGATTTAGGAACCAGGTTTTAAATTGTAAGACATTTCCAGGGGCAGATGTGGATTCTGACCACAATCTATTGGTTATGAACTGCAGATTGAAACTGAAGAAACTGCAAAAAGGTGGGAATTTAAGGAGATGGGACCTGGATAAACTGAAAGAACAAGAGGTTGTAGAGAGTTTCAGGGAGAGCATAAAAGAACAAGAGGTTGTAGAGTGTTTCAGGGAGAGCATAAGGGAACAATTGACAGGAATGGGGAAAAGAAATATAGTAGAAGAAGAATGGGTAGCTCTGAGGGATGAAGTAGTGAAGGCAGCAGAGGATCAAGTAGGTAAAAAGACGAGGGCTAATAGAAATCCTTGGGTAACAGAAGAAATATTGAATTTAATTGATGAAAGGAGAAAATATAAAAATGCAGTAAATGAAGCAGGAAAAAAGGAATACAAACGTCCCAAAAATGAGATCGACAGGAAGTGCAAAATGGCTAAGCAGGGATGGCTAGAGGACAAATGTAAGGATGTAGAGGCTTGTCTCACTAGGGGTAAGATAGATACTGCCTACAGGAAAATTAAAGAGACCTTTGGAGAGAAGAGAACCACTTGTATGAATATCAAGAGCTCAGATGGCAACCCAGTTCCAAGCAAAGAAGGGAAAGGTGGAAGGAGTATATAGAGGGTTTATACAAGGGCGATGTACTTGAGGACAATATTATGGAAATGGAAGAGGATGTAGATGAAGATGAAATGGGAGATAAGATACTGCGTGAAGAGTTTGACAGAGCACTGAAAGACCTGAGTCGAAACAAGGCCCCGGGAGTAGACAACATTCCATTAGAACTACTGATGGCCTTGGGAGAGCCAGTCATGGCAAAACTCTACAATCTGGTGAGCAAGATGTATGATACAGGCGAAATACCCTCAGACTTCAAGAAGAATATAATAATTCCAATCCCAAAGAAAGCAGGTGTTGACAGATGTGAAAATTACTGAACTATCAGTTTAATAAGTCACAGCTGCAAAATACGAACGCGAATTCCTTACAGACGAATGGAAAAACTGGTAGAAGCGGACCTCGGGAAAGATCAGTTTGGATTCCGTAGAAATGTTGGAACACGTGAGGCAATACTAACCTTACGACTTATCTTAGAAGAAAGATTAAGAAAAGGCAAACCTACGTTTCTAGCATTTGTAGACTTAGAGAAAGCTTTTGACAACGTTAACTGGAATACTCTCTTTCAAATTCTGAAGGTGGCAGGGGTAAAATATAAGGAGCGAAAGGCTATTTACAATTTGTACAGAAACCAGAGGGCAGTTATAAGAGTCGAGGGGCATGAAAGGGAAGCAGTGGTTGAGAAAGGAGTGAGACAGGGTTGTAGCCTCTCCCCGATGTTATTCGATCTGTATATTGAGCAAGCAGTAAAGGAAACGAAAGAAAAATTCGGAGTAGGTATTAAAATTCATGGAGAAGTAGTAAAAACTTTGAGGTTCGCCGATGACATTGTAATTCTGTCAGAGACAGCAAAGGACTTGGAAGAGCAGTTGAACGGAATGGACAGTGTCTTGAAAGGAGGATATAAGATGAACATCAACAAAAGCAAAATGAGGATAATGGAAGGTAGTCAAATTAAATCGGGTGATGCTGAGGGGATTAGATTAGGAAATGAGACACTTAAGGGAGTAAAGGAGTTTTGCTATTTAGGGAGTAAAATAACTGATGATGGTCGAAGTAGAGAGGATATAAACTGTAGACTGGCAATGGCAAGGAAATCGTTTCTGAAGAAGAGAAATTTGTTAACATCGAGTATAGATTTAAGTGTCAGGAAGTCGTTTCTGAAAGTATTTGTATGGAGTGTAGCCATGTATGGAAGTGAAACATGGACGATAACCAGTTTGGACAAGAAGAGAATAGAAGCTTTCGAAATGTGGTGCTACAGAAGAATGCTGAAGATAAGGTGGGTAGATTACATAACTAATGAGGAGGTATTGAATAGGATTGGGGAGAAGAGAAGTTTGTGGCACAACTTGACTAGAAGAAGGGATCGGTTGGTAGGACATGTTTTGAGGCATCAAGGGATCACAAATTTAGCATTGGAGGGCAGCGTGGAGGGTAAAAATCGTAGAGGGAGACCAAGAGATCAATACACTAAGCAGATTCAGAAGGATGTAGGTTGCAGTAGGTACTGGGAGATGAAGAAGCTTGCACAGGATAGAGTAGCATGGAGAGCTGCATCAAACCAGTCTCAGGAATGAAGACCACAACAACAACATGAAAATGTTTCTGGGAATACACTTTTGCAACAAAATTAGCATTATAAACAGTAAGAAAAATTCTGGTAGAACGTAAATAATTTGGGAGTAAAGGAGTCCCCTCACCAACTGGTAGAAGCACTGAGTTGTCGACAGGCACAAACAAAAGAGAATTGAAACTTTAAAGATATGCTTGTGTTTTTGTATGTGCATTTATACTTTAGCTTGCCAAAGGATTTCTTCCAAAAGCTAGAAAAATTTTCCATTCTCTTTTGTGCAGTGCCTGTTGACGACTCAGTGTTTCTAATATTTAGTAAGTGGTCTTCTTTATTCCTAAATTGTTTGTGAAGTGGTCATTGTAACATTCAACTTCACCATCTTCCATTTCTTTGCCTTTGAATACCCATTTCATGTTGATTGTCTTCTGCCCGGCAGTAAATAGAATGCAAGTCTTGTTTCCAAGACTAATATTAATCATTTAAGGTGTCTTTTTCTTTTTCACCATCATCACAACTGTTTCTATACATGAACTTGGTTCAGGAACTTCAGCAAAACAAGCAGAATTATCATTAAAATGTTTTGCTCTGAAACACAAGGAATTGTCTTCTGATGTCAAATTCTATTTGTCTTTCAAGAATGCCTTCCTACATTGATTCACAAAAACTTTTCCATTATTTGTTCAAATTATTTTACTTTTTCAACCAGTTTCAATTCTACTCATGCTTTGTTTTGTTGATTTTAGCTAGTAACCAGATTATTTTCTTTATATATTACCCATAAAAGTGAGATGGTATACTCCTCCACATGAAGCCATGCTCATTGGTCTACAAACATTAGAAGGTACTACATTAAGTAGACCTTCTGCAGTTTTACTAAAGGGTTTGAAAAAGATTATCGACACAAGTTTCCTTCTATACAAGAAACACATGGATTTGAATTAGTCCCATTCCTTTCATCAGCCATTTCCTTCTTTAATAAATGCACACTTCCATGATTACAATGCCCCAGCCTTTGACACCACAATTCAATAATAGTTAATTTTTTACAACATTTCCATTTAGACAAATTTCATCTAATTCACACATGCCACCAACTTCTCAGTTTACAAGCTGCATCATTTCAAATAAAACATGAAGCATACCACCATGAAAGACTCCAAGGACACAAACTTGAGTTGCAATCATAAGAATTCCAAAGATGATTATATCATTCTTACTGAACATACCACACTGTAGATCATTGAACAATATGCAAGGTCCACATCTTGTTGTTGACTAACCAACAGCAAATTATATCCAAGGCCTGTAACATACGCAACATTGTCCATCATTATTAGCTAATGCTTATTGTTACCAGTATCTTCCAAGTTGAACACTGTCCTTTGCAGTCACATCAGGACTATAGTTATCTGCTACTGCAACCATTATAATTGTGGTCGATTTAGATTTTTGACTGAATCTCTCATTCGTCAAATGTTGCATACACCCAGAACCTATATCACAGCCACTGCCAAGATATGAAAATGCAGAAAGAGCAATTAGCAAATTTTAATTTTCAGTTTTCATAGTATTTACAGAGTTTGAAGAAGATTCATTTAGATTTTTCTTAGTTCTACACTCATTCATCTTATGACCAACTTTTTGGCATTTATAGCATTCTATCGACTTGGAATTTCATGCATCACAATTGATCTTCAACTTTTAGTGTTCACTGGTTAGCTTACCAGCTGCCAACACAAAATCTGTAATTGCATTTGTCAAAGCACCCTGACTTTTTGCTGATTCTTGAATAAAGTGCCAAGTTACTGTATCATTTGTAATACTGCCACCTGAATTCTCAAGCGCCAGTATTAAGAGTATGAAAATTGGCTGGAAGCCTACTTAGCATGACTGCTTCTTCCAAGTCATCGTCCATTTTCTTACCAATGTTTTGAATCCGTTGAACTGGTGACATAATGTCTGACAAATATAATTCTAAATTTTTGTCAGAAGCCGATCATGCATTTATAAAGTGCTAAAGCAGCCTGATGTAACAATAAGAAGTTGTATCTTTGAATACTGGTTGTATAATTTTTGCTGTACTTCTTTAACACTTGTTGCTCAATACAGTTTTCGATGTACATATGATTTTACCTTCAAACGTGTTTTTGATGATGCTTTGTCAAAGCACCCTGACTTTTTGCTGATTCTTGAATAAAGTGCCAAGTTACTGTATCATTTGTAATACTGCCACCTGAATTCTCAAGCGCCAGTATTAAGAGTATGAAAATTGGCTGGAAGCCTACTTAGCATGACTGCTTCTTCCAAGTCATCGTCCATTTTCTTACCAATGTTTTGAATCTGTTGAACTGGTGACATAATGTTTGACAAATATAATTCTAAATTTTTGTCAGAAGCCGATCATGCATTTATAAAGTGCTAAAGCAGCCTGATGTAACAATAAGAAGTTGTATCTTTGAATACTGGTTGTATAATTTTTGCTGTACTTCTTTAACAATTGTTGCTCTATAAAGTTTTCGATGTACATATGATTTTACCTTCAAACGTGTTTTTGATGATGCTTTCCACTGTGCGGGATGCGCGGATGGGAAGGTGGTGGGCGTGATTCATTCATCAGGATAATATTTAGAAAAAGGCCATTTATTGGCAAAAGCATGAAAAAAAAAGGGACCACATAGCCAGGCCTAGGGAGGTGAGGGTGAGCCAGAAGGTAAAGTATGGCAAAGATTGGTGTCTGCAGAAACTAAGTCCACAGTGCCGCAGCACCGGAAGAAGTGGAAGATGTTCACTGCTACAGGGCGCATGTCCGACTCGCAGGAGAGCAAGAAAACAAGAGAGTGGGCCCAGCAATGGGCGGCTGGGTATATTCAACACACCACGCAGCTTCCTCCACCCTGATTGGTCAGGACCGAGAAAACTGTGCAGGCGGCATGGAACTTTCCAGAGAGCATAGCGTACCCTTGTCAGCACACGACAGAGGCACGTCATCAACATGCCCTTCCTCGGTGCTGACTTCCTGCTGCTAGACCGTGGGACAAGAAAATTTATATTTTGCTGTTGGCAGACGCTTGTATGAGCACTGTGTTTCATTATTGCATACGGCGCATTTCCTTTGCAACTTGAGTTTATTTTACCTTTTTTTTTTCCTCTCTTGTTCATGTTTCGTTGCTTCAGTGTTATTCTGCAGTAGTGGGGTACAGTAATATCCTTTGTTAGAGTTTTGGTTCTTACCATTCAAAATCACAAAAATTTAACTGAAAACTAAAACAATGAAAAATTCCTGGAATTGTAAACAATTCGCGGGTTTTTCGCAGTTTTCTCCCAGATGAAAAAATTCCCGGGTTTTTCCCGGATCTCCCGGTTGTCCCAGGTCGTATACACCCTGTTACAGGCAGCCGACGCTGCTGGCCATTGCTATTCCATGATCATTATACGAGAAAGAAAAGAGGAAAACAACGAACTACAAGGTGTCAGCACAGAGAAACACAGCTCTTCCTAACAATATTTATAAATAATATTTGGTGGCAAGTCTACTGCAGAAATGATCTCTTTCACTCTACCCCGATTACACAAACCAAGCACTCAGACAAAAACAAAACTGAACTTTAGGCAAAAGTTACTCACCTCAACAATCCATAGATGGAGTCATGGCTTATATGATTGCTTCTATAAAAATAGAGTAGGCCAGCAACCGACGTCATAAAAATCAACACTTCCCCATAAGGTATAGGCTTCACCCAGCCACGCCATACTGCCATGCGAAATAATGTCTCTGATGCCTTAAAAACAAAAGAAATTAGTATCAGTCAGGAACACTCAGCGAAAAATTTAGGCTATATAACATCGTCCAAAATAATATGAACCAATTCCTCACTGTTGATTAATATGAAGCATAATTAATTACAACAAATAATTTCTTTTCAAGTGAAGTTATTTCGCAAAAAATTTTCTACTTTTTGTTCTTATAGGGAGAGGAGCATAAATGGTCCTATTCCATACACACGTAAGTGAAAGCCTTTCCTATTTTTGTAACCACTTACGCATAATGATGATGATGACTGTTTTCTTTAGGTGTATGGTATCAAGATCCTCAACATCTTACGAGTACAGAGAAAAGGAAAATTTCTTTTACAATACAAATATAATATTACCCTTAAAGATGTACATGTCTCATTGCATGAGTGTGTGTGCATGCAGCGGCTCCTCTATATGTGTGATGTGCAAGAGAAACTTTGTCCTGTCGGATGACTTGTGTGAGGTACACCACAGCCAGATAACTTGTTTCACTGAATCCAACTAATCATTCCTCGCCATCTGCTGCTACTCCTTGCCTCACAGTATCATACCTCTTTGACTCAACAGCAAGATGATCAGCAGAAAGGTTGTATATGCAGACAAGAAAAGAATTTCCCAGATTTCCCAGTTAAAAAATGCACTTTTTACCCCACGTGAAAATATACTTCTTCCAAGGTCAAAAATACACTTGTTCCATGATATGTGACAGTATGCTTTCCCTTGGTGCTGTAAAAATATCAATGCTGTGAAACTTCAGAGAACAAAAAAACTCGGGGGGGAGGGGGGGGGGGTTGGAAAGCTCTGATGTGTAGCAACATTTACACTGCATATTTTCATATTATGATATGCTGCATATTTTTGTTCGTATTACAATAGTATGGATTCAAAACAGCATGTTAGTTTCTGAGCACTGAAATCAAGATCGAAATGCATTTTTGTAAGCCAATCATAGCTCATGTCACATGACCTCGCCAGCCAATGACAGCAGATATTCAGAGCATAGGAGACATGACATAGTCAGCCAATAGCAACATCACTGTTAAGCAGAGTGAACACACAAATATGGAAAGTTAATGGTTTAAATTAATGTACGTAATGTAGTTACAAGAAAAGTTAAGCTTTCACATACAATATCAGTCTTGAGGATTAACAAGCTACAAGAAAAGCTAAGCTTTCACATATAATATTGGTCTTTTTTGTGTGTGTTACGCTTTAAGATACATCACACAAATGTGCCATTAAAATTTTAAATAATGGCATTATTGCCTGGCCTTCTGGGCTCTAAATTCTTCTAAGTGGTTATTTCTCAATGTGTTAAGTTTTCAATGAGAATCAAACACTCTGTGATTAAAGAAATGCAACCTGTTAGAAATAGCCTCATTTCAACAGTTGACAGAGAGCGCCAGAAAACAGGCGTTACTGTGCTTGGGCAGCTATGATGATGTAGGAAGTTCATACACTCATACATACATAGTATAAGAGATCTTACATGACATCATAAAATAAATAGGATACGCCAAGTGCATCAGAATTTCGTACACCACAACAAAATGCATAATTCGGCTTAAAGTCACATTCATATGTCCAGATTCACAACGAAGTAGGCCCCAACCAGTATTAAGATTTCATTGCGGTTTTCGGGATGCAAATTTTCTTGGAGTATTAGTACTGTATTATCTCATTTTTGGTTCTTTATTATGGCATAATGCCATATGTTCCAGAAGAAGAAAATGAGCACTTGAAATTCAGTGAACAGTTGAAACTAGCCAATAGTGTGGAACAAAACACTTCATTTCTAATAAATGGACTGCCTCTGGGGAAAGACCAATAAAAGCCACGTTTATTTAGCAAACCAACAAAAATAACGTCATTGTTCTGCAAGGCAACTGACTGCCAAAAACATGGAAATAAAATCAAATCAGAAAAGCGAAACTAATAACATATGTCAGCCCTCCATAATTATGTGAATGTATTTTAATTCACTTAATAGCTCCAAACCAGATACCTGTTTTGTTTTCATTTGATGTGAAACGTGTAAATGGAGAGGAAGCAGCAAAGTCACTACATGTATATAATGCTTATGTGTAGACTAAGGCCTCTTACACACAGGCAATTTTAAGCAGTGCTGCTGAGCAGCACCCATCAGTCCCCGTGGTCTTTTTTCGTTGCTCTGCTTAGCAGCACTGCTGCTGTGCTTAATCGGTGCTGCTCACACTGTGTACATCCCATTCAGTCGATAATACCAACTCAGACAAAGTACTGTTGCTCTAGTTTCTTGATCAAATGAGAATTCAGGCGCCAACATCGTAAACGTAAATACTGACAACACCCAATGTGCATCACTCATACAATATACAGACATTTCTATATTATATATAGGGAGTTACGTGAAGACAGTGCCAAGTTCGTCAACTACTTCAGGATGTCAGTACCAACCTTTCAGGAACACCTACATTTGCTGGAAACACATATTTCACGCCAGAACACTTGCAAAGTACAAATAGTAGAAGTAAAATGATTCTGTTTTAGCAATTTGTGTTACATAAGAAAATTACTGAACTATCTGCACTAGCAGAATAGAAATGCGGAAAACACAAGTCCGAAAACAATTTATTGGACTCACCAAAATGAAACAATAATACAATCTCCAAAAGAACAACCTACTCGACCCCAACTGCAGATCGATACAAATACAAAATAATGAATAATAATAATAGAAAAGACCAGACTATTCAGTGGGAGCGAACACAATAAACAATTCTACAATGTCAAGAGGTTCGTCAACTATAACAAGTCCATCTACAAGAGATCTGCCAGCTACAAGAGGCGTCTGGCCGTGGTGGCAGCTCTGTATCCTTCCAAGTGGTGCATCGAACTGCCTTTTGCCGGCAGTGTGCCACCTTAAAAAGCTCATTGGGGGATGTATCTATTAGCGATTAAGTGCCTGGTGTATCAAAGTAGTTCCTTGGCTAGCTGAGACCTCTGGTGAAGCTGTTCTGCAGGCTTCGCGAACGGGTAGCGGTCCCTGCCATTGGTGGAGACATGGTGTTGTGTTGTATTGTGTTGTGGCCGCCGGTAAGTATTTGTTTTGTCAACACAGACGATGTAGGTTTTCCTGGTGGACATACGCCCTGTGATGCAGGCATCCCGTGTTGGTTGGACGTGAAGTGGGACGCCAATGCAGTAGGCACTACAATGTATGAAGTGGGTGGCCACAGCAATTACAATATGTGTAGACATCCTAAAACAAATCGTCGTACACTGATGTATCAGAAAACTGAGATGGTGATTCCAACAACGCCTTTTGTGCTGACTGAGCCAGCTGTATCTCATAAGTGGCTATGGAAGCAGATGAGCCATGTTCCAAAAAGTGTGTTCCACTTACATTTCCCTGTGATACACCCACTTTTCCATGAGCATTACCGTCTGTAATGTATTTTTGCAGCACACTCGTAAGTTCAAATTTTGTATTAGATTGTTTTTCTTCAGGTGTGGCCTTGAAATGAGGTAGCAAAGAGAAATAATCTATCAGGATCTTTCTCCATTAATTTTGATTTCTTTTGAACACTTTCTGCAAGTATCTCAAAAAATTTCTGCTCTACTAAAAGTCTCTATTTGGGAATGCTAGAGCCTGAGATAGTAGGAGATGGTTCTTGATAGATGCTCGACTCTTCCTTTGCCATAATTTCTGTTTCTTTGTCAACAGGAGGTGTTTCATATACAGCCACTAAAAACAAAAGTTGCTTGAAGAAAATTTACTGCTTTCTGGCATTTGCCACTGAACCACTCTTCCCTTTTTTCTGTTTCTGCAGCTCTCGAGTGTACGAATCTCTTACATTTTTCCACCCCTTTTGCAACTGAGTTGCTGAAATAAAAAGATTTCTTTTTTGATTTCAGGTATCTTGCATCAGGAAATACATGCACAGATCTAAATAACACATATGAATGTGGAGTTTCTACCATCTCAAGCTTAGTAAAGGACACTTGTCAAACTATTTGGAATGTTCTGAAAGAGTCTACATTTCCGGTGCTTATTGAAGAGGACTGGTTGAATATTGCAGAAGCTTTCAGACAAATGCAGATTTTCCAAATTGTATAGGAGCAATAGATGGTACACACATGCATTTGATTAGTGGCTCACTTTAAGTACAAATATTTTTTCTCAACTATGTTATTAGCAGCTTGTGATGCAAATTATAATTTTGTTTACATAGATGTTGGATCTTATGGCAAAAGTTTAGATTCACAAATCATTAAAAACAGTATGCTATTCAGTGAGGTAAGAGACAACAAACTGAATGTTCCTAGACCGAAACCAATATGAGCTGGAGGAGAGCCACTGCCATTTACATTTGTTGGTGATGAAGCATTTAGTTTGACAGAATATATGCAAAGATCCTATGGTGGAAATAATTTGCCAGTCATCAAAAAGGTATATAATTATCGTTTATAATCAGCAAGACATTTCATAGAGAGTACATTTGGAATACTCAGCAACAGATGGAGAATATGCCATTGTCCACTCAATGTTTCAATTTATTTGGCCTAAGACATAATAAAAGCATGCTGCATATTACATAATTTCATTCGTCATAGAGATGAGTATACATTCGAAAACACTCTGAACATCGTTGGACTAATGGAGTCAAGGAAGCCTTAATGCCGAGAACAAAGAACAAATTAGTCTTTGTTATCAGAGATAAATCTGCTGAATTGTTTGCAAGTGAATAAGGTGCAGTGAGTGGGCAATTGAACAAAATTTGATCTGGGGACTTCTAATATTTGTACATGTAATAATGTAACATACATACCTTTTTGGTTTTTGGAATCTGTTTTTTCATTTGCAAATCCTGGAATAAACAGTTCACACAGTTCCTCTCATGCTCTGCATTTCACAATCCTGTTGCTGTATTCGCTACATACCGAGTACCAAACAGTAGGGCACATTTCTACCTCACAAATGAAATGCTCATTATCAAAACTCATGGTATTGTGAGAACGACTGATACGCTAATGGAACGCCACGTGTGTAAGGTAACAGTTGTGAAAACGCTGCTGCCAATAGTGGGCAGCCACTCGTGCACAGATGGTCACACGGTTGCCACAGCCGCTGGATACAAATCGCCACATGTGTAAATGTCCCATCTATTTGCACTACACAATGCTGACCATTTCTGCCGCGCTGCTCAGCAGTGCTGCCAGAAATCGCATGTGTGTAAGGGGCCTAATCCCCTTCCCACTACAACCCAGACTGCCATGCGCATCATGCGGCAATCTGGCAACCTGGGCATGCCAGAAAAATTTTTCCAGGTGGCACCTGGCTGCTTGTTGCTACTGTTGATACAGCTAACAGCCACATGTCAAGTAGCCGGAAGTGGGAGAAGGTACAGACTGTATGCAACCCAACTGCACATGCTGCAGGCGATTGCTCAAACGAACTTTACGTAAACAGTTGTGACATCATGCTCATCGACAGCAGTTTATTGTTATTAAGTATCCCATACTCTTCATCCCTGATTTTTATCAGTTCTTACCAGTCAAAATTATAGAAATTTAACTCAAATCTAAAACAATGAAAAATTCCCAGAATTCTAAAAAATTCCCGGGTTTTTCCCAGTTTTCTCCCAGATGAAAAAATTCCTGAGTTTTTCCCGGATATCCTGGCACATATACAACCTGGATTATATTGTAGGGCATCAAGGAAATCAGAACAGTTGAGAAATTTCTTCCCTCAAAGATGCATCTGACACCATGTGTATAGATTTTCATACTGCTCAACAGTAAATACTACTGAGCAATAAAAAGGTAACTCCTTATTTTGAGCCACCATATTAATGATGATAAAGTAATGCTTCTAATCTGAAATATTACATAACACAACACAAAGTCAGACTTCAAATTACATTTGGGGTACATTCTTTTTCTTTATGCAGACGAGTTGAAACAATTGCAGTCTCTTAATATACCAAGGCAGTAAACACACCCAACACCAAAGGTTGTAGGTGCAATTTTCTGTCCCCCTCCCCCCCCCCCTTTTTATTTATTTATTTATTTATTTATTTATTTTATTTTTTGAGGTACTACCCTTCAACAGATATGTGGAACAGTTGTTCATACAGTACACACCATCCACATTTCTGGATGTAATTATTATTATTATTATTATTCAGCTATTGTTGGCCAGTGTCAAATTTGCAAGTACTCCGTTCCACTGTACTTGTATCTGCTGCCCACCACCAACCAGCCAAATGAGGACACTGCCACAAACATATTCTTGACTGTGGATGCTGACTCCAGAAATAACTATGTTTCTCAAATACAAATACTGACAAAAGAGTCCTGACTAACATTCGGATAGGAAGTACAAGGGCTGATGATGCCAAAATGTGTTAAAATGTTAAACCCTTCTATTTGTAAGGCTACAGTAGTGTTCTTTTTTTGCACATGAAAGCTAAAGACAAGTATGTCCAATTCAACTGTTCACGAGTGTAAGTGAATCACAGATACCTTTTAATAATGTGTTAATGAACCTAATGCAAGATTGATAAGACTTGTGCAGAAAGTAACTCCACATATATAATAAAACTGTAAAATTGCTCTTTTCACTGAACAAAACCATAGCAACTGTTTACAGCAAGCTTAATAAAACACAAAAAGACGTGATTCGTTTCACTTGTAGGAGATGAGGCAACTGCTTTTAAATGTTCATGCACAGGGTGTCCCAGGAAGAATGGTCAATATTCAAAGATATGACAGGAACTATCAATCAAAGCACTAAAGTCTAAGAAATATGGGCTGAAAAATGCATATCTTAAGAGCTATGAGTACTACTTCATCTCTTATATTGTAAAACAACTCTCTTCTACTGCAAGCTCTTTGCTTTTCTATATTCTGAGAGGTGGTAGTATTGACCAAAACTTGGAAAAAAGTCAAAAAGTCCTGTAAACATGGCCTCTAAAATGCATTTCGTAGGAGCTATCAGCACTCTGGTACAATGGGACATACCCTCTACCATACACTTCACGGTGGTTGGCGGAGGGGTTTGCGGAGTATATACGTAGATGCAGAGGTAGATGTAGATGTAGAATTGTTCAGTGGAAGATGTGTGTTTATAGTACTGAAGATGAACAGGAGCTTACAGTTCTCAAGGTATGTACTTTAAAGTTTTCTTGTTTTGGTCCATACTACCACATTTCAAAATATGGAAAGCAAAGAGCTCAAACATTGGAAACTCCAGGTAGAAATATCAACAATGAAGGAAAACACAGATTGCTACTTACCATAATGAAGACATACTAAGCTGCCAACAGGCACAATTAAAAGACACTTACATTATGCTTTTGGACTCAGCCTTCATCAGAAGAACACACACACACACACACACACACACACACACACACACACACAAGCAAGCACACCTTACACACACATGACCACAAACTTCAGCATCTCGGACCAGAATGCAATTATCACCTGGGATGCAAGCAGCAATCTGGAGGGGGTGGGGGAGTGGACGGGATAGTAGTGTATGAGTATGGAAAGAGACGAATAGGATGCAACCAACTGGAGATTGTGGCACACGTTGGAACAAATGATGCCTGTCGTATGGGCTCCGAGGTCATTCTTGGTTCATTCCCATGACTGGCAGAGAAGGATGAGAAGACCAGTCTCGCACGTGGAGTTTCAACAAACTCGCAATTTGCAACATTGTCCCCAGAACTGGTCATGGCCCTTTGGTTCTGAGTCGAATGGGAGAAATGAACCAGAGATTTCAAAGGTTCTGTGACAAGCTAGGCTGCAACTTCCTGGACTTTCGCCATAGGGTTGAGAACTGTAGGCCCCCCCTAAATTAGGTCAGGTGTGCACTACACATCAGAGGCTGATTGAGTGTGGGGTGCACACAAACGTCTATTTTAGATTAGGCAACCCTCCATTCAATAAAGATCACAAAAGCTATAGGAAACCCAGAATCACCAGTGTAAGATCAAAAGCAATGCCTACCCCACGTGAGAGAATTGAAATCCTACTGGTAAACTGCCAATGCACTTGCAACAAAGTGCCACAGTTTGAAGCGCTCATGAAAAGCGGTGAGGCTCACATAATACTAGGTACAGAAAGCTTGTTGAAAACTGAGATTGATAGCAATGAGATTTTTGGGGAAAATTTAAGTATATATCGGTACGGTAGGCAAATGGGAAATGGAGGTGTTGCATTTGTCGCAGTAGACAAAATCCTCAAATCCACTGGGATACAAACTAAAGCTGACTGGGCAAGACTCAGTATCAGGAGCAGGCATAAAATCCTTCTACTGCCCACCAGACTCATCCCCTGATGTAACCAAAGCTTTAGAGAACACTTCAGTTCACTTGTATGGAAGTTCCCCAATCATATTGTAACCATCAGTGGAGAGTTTAATCATCCAACAATTAAATGGAAAATTAGATTTCTTGGTTGTGGGTGTGATAAAACATCATGTGAAACTTGACTAAATGTCTTCTCTGGAAACTACCTAGAGCAGATAGTTAGGAACCCCGCTCATAATGGAAATGTATTGGATCTAATGGTGAAAAACAGTTCTGACATCTTGGAGGATGTCCACATCAAAACCAGTGACCACAATGTGGTTGTGACATAATGAAAGATTTGGAGCAAGGCAACCAGGTAGGTGTAGTGTTCCTTGATTTCCAAAAAGCTTTTGACCTACACTTATTGTCAAAAGAACGATCATATGGAGTATCAAGTGAAATTTGTGACTGGATTGAGGAGTTTTTGGTAGGGAGGACACAGCATGTTATCCTGGCTGAAGAGTCATCATGAGATGTAGAAGCGACTTTGGGTGTACCCCAGAGAAGTGTGTTGGGACCCTTGCTGTTCATGTTTTGTATTAATGACCTTGCAAACAATACTACTAGTAAAATCAAGCTTTTTGCAGATGATGTAGTTATTTATAATGAAGTACTATCTCAGAGAACGTGCATAAATATTCAGTCAGAACTTGATAAGATTTCAACGTGGTGCAGAGCCTGGCAACTTGCTCTAAATGTTCAGAAATATATTTTCCAATTCACAAAATGAAAGAAAGTAATATCCTATGACTATAGTATCAATGAGTCACTATTAGAATCGGCCAACTCATACAAATACCTCGGTGTAACACTTTTTAGGGAAATGAAATGATCACTTAGGTTCGGTCAAGGGGAAAAGCAGGTTGTAGCTTTAAGTTCGCTGGTAGAATATTGGTGAAGTGTGATCAGTCTACAAAAGAGACTGCTTACAAATCACTCAGTGAACCATCCTAGAATATTGCTTAGGTGGAGAAGGGCAGCATGAATGGTCACAGCTTTGCTTAATCCTTGGGAGAGTGTTACAAGAGATACTAAAGGAACTGTACTGGCAGACTCTTTAAGACAGACGTAATCTACACCAAAAAATTCTATTAATAAAGTTTCAAGAATTGGTTTTAAATGAT
The DNA here is from genome assembly GCF_021461385.2 of Schistocerca piceifrons. Lineage (NCBI taxonomy): Eukaryota > Metazoa > Arthropoda > Insecta > Orthoptera > Acrididae > Schistocerca > Schistocerca piceifrons. Next base: position 987,467,277 of record NC_060138.1, on the reverse strand, counting down.
TGCTCTAAAGATATACTACAACCCCCTATGTATCGCTCACATACGGATTGTGAGGATAAGATTAGAATAATTACTGCTTGCACAGAGGCAATCAATCAATCATTCTTCCCGTGCTCAATAAGTGAATAGAACAGGAAGAAACCGTAATAAAAGGTACAATGGGACATACCCTCTACCATGCACCTCACAGTGGTTTGCAAAGTACAGATGTAGATGTAGATGTCTGGTAGAGTATGCTGGGACTAGAATGCCAACAGGCACAGTGTCAAGATGTTGTGGGGCAGGAAGGTGAGGAAAAAAAGAGCACAAAAAGAGAGGGGAAAGACGGGCAGATGCATTGGCAGAGGGCGGCAAATAAACAGGGTAGGAGAGGAGAACAGTGAGAAGATGATAGCACAGAGGGAATGGAAACTATTGGATGGAGGGCGTGGACACAGTACGTTACCATACGCTGAGGCCGCGATAATTACGGGATCGGAAAATGAGTGGTAAGGATAACTTCTCCATCTGCACAGCTCGGAAAAGCTGGTTGTGGAGGGAAGGATCCAAATGGCCCCGGGTAGTGAATCAGCCATTGAAATCAAATGTGTTATATATAGCTGCATGTTGTGGCAGAGGGCAGTCTACTTTGCTCTTGGCCACATTTCAGCTGTGGCCATTCATCTGGTGGACAGCTGGTTGACAGTCATACCAATATAAAAATCTGTGCAATGATTGCAGCAGAGCTGGTTAATAACATGGCTGCTTTCAGAGGTGGCCCGGCCATTCACTCATAAGGTAGGATAAACCAGTGACAGGCCTGGAATAGGAAGTGCTGGGTGGGTAGATTGGACAGGTTTTTCACCTGGGTCTTCCACAGGTACATGATCCTTGTGGTAAGGGGTGGAACTGTGCATGGCATATAGGTAATGGAACACCACTTTATGAGGGACATCCTACCCGAGATACTTCCCACCCCTCCTAAAGTGGTGTTCCCTTGCCCGCCCAACCTAAACAACATCCTAGTTCATCCATATGCTACCTCCAATCCCAACCCCTTGTCTCAAGGATCATATACTCGTGGAAGACACAGGTGCAAAACCTGCCCAATGCATACACCCAGAACTTCCTGTTCCAGTCCTGTCACAGGTTTATCCTACCCCATCAGGGGCCGGGCCACCTGAGAAAGCAGCCATGTCATTTACATTGTTGCAAGCAAAGGGCTTTTAGTAGGAGAGATTTGTTCCACAGTACATAAAGAAGTGTTCACAGCTCTAAATCATTGCATTTGCATTTTGGAGCCCATGTTAACTAGACTTTTTTTGCTTCGAACAATAGTTCCTGTCGTATTCCCAATAGTTTAGTTTAGTTATGTCATGTTCCGTAGGTCATTTTTACGATTATTTTATCGATATGATATGGAACAAGTCAGATTACAAGTGCTAATATTAATATTATTGAAATTTTTAGTTCTACACATGCAACTACATTTAGAGGTACTTTTACTGCATTAACATTCACATCTCTAAAATTAATACAAAACAGGAGTTAACATGTGCAAAGAAAGTTAACATTTCCATTTTTTTATAATTTATTTTCAGAAATGCTACTTACCACATTAGTAACATACAAACACAATAGCCCTCTTCTAGAAGGTCTTTCCACCAAAATTGAGGTATAACTAGCCAGAAATGCTGGTATGAATGATGCAGTTAAGAAGTTGAAGTTTCCAAGTATCCGCCTGGAAATATCAAATTATTATAATGCATACCAGAAATTTAACAGCAAATAATATGAGGCAGATCATGAGTCCATAGTTAACAACTGTAGAAATTCGTTCTGTTCTGACACACACAGAAACTACAGAAATTGAATTTCTACGTGTAAATGTGCACTTACAGAGTCAGTAGCTTTTTCACTGCGTGCTGCAGTTGATAACTGTTTACACAGTGAAGGATGGGAAGGGAACATGATGAATAATGAGTCCAATGATTAGACAAAATGGCAGAATCAATGAGAAAATAACTTTTGATAAATGTCATTATGATGTGGAGTGTATTAAATTATATGGTGACACAGTGGAATATATCGTGCAGAATGTCAAATAAAACAAAATATTCTGTAAAACTGAAATTTTACTCTTAGGATCCTACATAGCCACTATAGATAGGTCGTTCGCGAACTAACAGGTCTGAAGGAATAGTTCGCCAAGATGAATGGAAGGAGCAAGGAAAGAATTCTAAGGAACGGTCTTTCAGAGTTCACTTCAGATGTGGCTTTCTACTTATAGTTTCCGGGAATGGGAAACGGTCCGCCTTGTTCCCGCAATGGCACGTCGGCTGGTCTCGTTCCAGCCTGGGTCTCATTCCCATCTCTGTCTCGGTCTCGATGTCCCTCAGCCGGACTCGTCCTCCTTTGCGTGGCTACTCACAGTTCCACTGCCAACTGCTCCTAAATAGTTCAGTATCGAGTTGTTCATTTCGTTTGATGCACACGCCCATTCTAGATCTGTTTCAAGCCTTTTTTGAACTCTGGACTTCTGATTCTTTCCGTATGCTATTCAGCATCCATGACCAGTAATTAAAATGTATTTTATAATTACGTAAATTACATAAAAATTACGTGGTATGTAATGCATACTTCTTCTCAGGTAACAAA